>NC_090448.1:330426176-331806176 GCF_031143425.1 Pleurodeles waltl
TCTTTTAAAAGTGATAACTTAGAATGTCAGAGGGGTCAGGAAGTACACTAAGTGATACAGGATACAATTGTTTCTCCGCAGAGAGGGGGTACAGATTGCCTGCCTCCAGGAAACACACTTGATGGGGGATGAAACACAAAAATTGGGGGGAACATGGAGAGGGCAATTGTTCACATCCATGTATTCCTTCTATGCAAAGGGACTGGCCATATGGGTGGCTCCGGGGGTCCCCTTCCGGGCAACATATAGTGAAGCGGACGTGGAGATTTGCTAACTTACTCCTGCAAGGTACACTTGATGCAAAGCCTATAATAATTCTGAACATGTATGCGGTTAACGTGGATGATCGCATGTTCTATAACAGAATGTTGGACTTACTAGGAGGGGAGGTGGGTAACCCCATACTATGGGCAGGGGATTTTAATTGTTTATTGGGTGGCACTAAAGGCCTCAGCCCTTCTAGGCAGGGCACTGAGACACTGATGATGAAGTCCCTCAAGAAAGTTATGGACTGCTTGGGGCTTCTGGATAGTTGTAGGGAATTACACCCTGAGGGTCAGGAATACACTTGCTACTCTAAAACCCATAATACATACAGCCATCTGGACTGTGTGCTCCTGAGGGGATCTACTGTATCCCAAGTCTTGGCAGTTAGGCACATATGTAGATTTCTGTCTAATCATGCACTGGTGCTGTTGGCCCTGCACTGGGATCCTGGGCGGGGGGTGGAGGCATATCACATGGCGTATGTCTCTGGACTTCCTTGTGGACGTCGTTGGCCTGGAGGCTCCGACTACGTCCCTGCAGGATTACCTAGAGCTGAATTGGGGCACTGAGCAGAGTAGAGCACTGGAGTGGGACGCAATGAAGGCTTTAATAAGGGGAATATGCATTGGAACTATATGCTGTGTGAGACGTGAGCTGGAGAATGAACTTAAAGCGTTAGAAAAGAGAATTGCAGTACTGCAAGTTGGGGGAGACACAATCCACTGTCACACTTGGGGATCTCCTGAAAGTGCATAGGGATATGACTGAAACTTGGGACAGGCTCAATAGACTAATGCTGAGGGCTTATCACCAGAGGATGCATAGGGAGGAGGATAAGTCCGGACACTTACTAGCATGGATACTTCGCTGAGAGATCAAGCATCCCCCCATTTTATACCTTGGAAATGTGGCTGGTACAGAGGTCACTAAAAGAGGGGAGATTCTGGCAATTTTCACCAACCATCTTCGGGCTGTTATACCTGGCGGTACCGAATATAACTATAGTAATATAGCTATATTACTAAGCAGCACAGCTGCAACATGTGGCTAGGTGGTTGTCAGAATCAGACAGGTGGGAAAAGAGATTAGTTCAGGGTTTGTTGAGAGTGGATACATTGTCAAAACTCCTCATGAAGGGGGTAGATTGTCACACCTGGTGCAGTATCTATCAAAAACGATAGCAATTTTGTAGAAACAGGTGGTACACAGGATTATTAGAAGAACACCCTTTGCTAGGGAACTGAAATAATGGGACCTAGCGCCCTCCCTCCATTGTTCCATGGCTATTGAACAACAGAGGGAGGGCAGCTGCACTTGGGGGGAGACATTTACCCAGGAGAACGTTTCATTTCCTTTCTGGTGGCGCAGCAGACCTTCAGAGTCGGTCTGGGGCAATTTCTACACTCTGCCACCCTGGAGATGGTGGCACAGAAAGTTTGGAGAGATTTCCAGATGTTCCTAGGATGCCAGAGGTATTGGGAGGATTCCATAGATGGGGGGAATGGCAACACCTTATCACACTGTTCTATAAGGCACTCAAGAACTACCGGGAACCCACAATGTGTATGGCATGTGGCATATGGGAGAAGAATATCCAGATGCTGAAATGAGACAGGCCTCTGAGCTGGACCGCACTGCCTCATGTAACAACGGGTTCAAAGTGCTACATTTTAATTATCTACACCTCACATACTTAACACCACACTTGGTGCCAGATGTATCAAAGGATTTGACCCATTCTGTGTCTATGGGAAAATGCTTTAGTACATATGGCCCTTACTGAATAAGATCGATGATAATAAAGGAGTCAAATGTAGGTGGAGAGGTGGGGGCCACATTTCTGGTCCTGGCATGGATTTGCAATGAGGTTCAGGACTTCTGGGTGGGGGTGATCCCTAGAATAGAGGCTGCCACGGGTTTGCGACTACCGCAGACCCCGAAAACCTGTATGCTGGGGGGATTCAGGCAGATTCAAGGGATGGAAGTTCTCATACAGACTTGCCCAGCGGGCCCTACTGCTTGCCAAGAGAAGGGTAGCAACCAGATGGATGGGAACCCGAAGGCCCTTTGTACAGCAATGGATGAAGGATCTAACGGAATGGGTGGTGGCAGAAGAACATCATATGAAACAAACATGCAGAGATGAGAGGGCAGCTGCTGAAATTCTAGTATGGAGACAACTGTTTGAGCGCTTTACAGATAGTGAAGAGTCCAGCTCTGACTCTCCTGTTGAGGGTGAGGGGTAAATATCCAAAGGTGGTGATAATCGGTAAAGTAGGAGACGACCAAATGTGTATTAACCTATGTTGGCTTGGAAATGTTGTTTTGGCGAGATGATTTGGTCTATGTACAAATAACTCTATTACTTCATATGACAACTTTGAACTGATGCCTAATACGACATACCTGTTGTAATTGATTCATAAGGGGCCAGAAATCTCAGAGCTCCAACCATTTCTGTAACTCGAAACTATTCCATGGCACTGTTTGGTTCTAATGTATTTGGTAAAAACTAAGAAAAACTAATTTCTTAAAATGTAGAGTTCCTAAAATGAGATTAACCACCCTGTACTAAATGTTGGAGGAAATAATCCACATATACCGCTAGTATATTGCTTTTGTAAGATGCTACTACCAGCCAAAATATGTCTTTCAATGAGCGTGTAACTTTATTAATTGTAGATACCATTCAATATGAGGTGTTTTTGGATGCTGTATCTTGATGATGTATATATCGTCAAGGTATGTAGAGTCCACAATATATTGGAAGTGGATGTTCTAGCTATTGTTTTTGTTAGCACAATATTTTGAGTTCAAGCTAATGAAATTCAATTCCTGTATTGTATTATATTGTATTTATATTGCTCTTGCTAAACCTGTGGAGTCTAAACCCCTGTCAGAGATGAACAAAGGGTCAGTGGAGATGTTCTGTTTCACCAAAGAACATTTATGCAAATAAAATCAGTCTATAAAAGAGGTTTAGAATTTTGTACATACGTTTGAAGGTTTGGTTAGTGTTGCCAGTCATAGTTTCCAGGCTCTGTGTTTTGGCCTGTTCTCCCAGCTGAGCTCTCCCCGCCTCTTTTATGTTTGATGACAGACTGCACAATATATGACACATTATTTTCTTTATTAAAATCCTGCCTTATCTTATAGTGGCCTCATGGAGCTTACAATATTTGTGCAAGAGGAAGCAATACAATTTTATGTTCAAACATTTGGTACTCTTTCCACTGTTTAAAAGCTTAAATACCTTCTTGCCTACAATTTTCGAATTGAAAGACTTTCACAAAAAATGGAACTCAGTGGTTAGGTTAGAGGAAAACAGAAGAGAGAGCAAACGATGTGAAGTTTGAAAGCTTCATTCTGGGAACAGGAAGTGGAGGGAGGGATTCAAAGAAATGTAGAAGGGGGAATTAAATGTGCGTGTGCCAGTTTTAGGTTGCCTCAGGGGCTCTAAATCTAGAACTGAAATTTAAGCACATAAAAATCCATGGATAGAGTTACCTCCTTTCTCATTTTATTGGGCTTTTTTAGTTAAAATCATCCACAAAGGGCTTAACTGAAAGAATATTGTGTTTAAGAGATTGTTTAGGAGGAACAGCAATTAGTTGCCTCCTCTGGTTCCCAGCCACTGAGTGCCCACGGACTAGCCATGTTACTGGCTTGGTTTGTTATTTTACGATTTATAATATGCTGGATGCTGCCCCAAGCCATTTCAGAGCACACGACTCAGGGCCTCATTACGAGTGTGGCCGCCTTACGACTGCCACACGCGTGGTGGCGGTCTGACTGCCACATAACAACCCTAGTGGTCCGACCGCCAGCTCTGCCATGCCCTTGGATCCCGGCGGTTTGGCAGTGGTGGAGATCCTAATCTGCCAGGGCAGCGCTGCATGCAGTGCTGCCCTGGAGAATACAACCTCATTCTCAGCCAGCCTTTTCATGGTAGTAACACCACCATGAAATGGCTGTCGGAGAACAGTTGCAGGGGGCCACAGAGGAGCCCCTGCACTGCCCATGCACTTGACATG
This sequence comes from Pleurodeles waltl, assembly GCF_031143425.1. NCBI lineage: Eukaryota > Metazoa > Chordata > Amphibia > Caudata > Salamandridae > Pleurodeles > Pleurodeles waltl. The sequence continues at coordinate 330,430,478 of NC_090448.1, forward strand.
GGCAGTGCAGGGGCCTCCCTGCCCAGCACTGTCCCAACGTTCACTGTCTGCTTTGCTGGCTACAGCATTGCCGCCAGCTCAGTTATGAGCCAGAGACAATGCTGTAGCCTGTTTAGGTCCGCCAGCCTAGCGGGAAACTCTTAATGGGTCCGGTGGGGATGTAGCAAGTGGAAGACTTGAAAGATGTTCAGCAAAGAAGTGTACTAGACCCTTGGTCTCTGGAGCAGATGAAATGGCTGTTGCCTGAAAACCCTTCTTTGTTAGTCACATGACAAGTACAAAGCCTTTGAGAAAGCCTACACTACGAAATATTTCCCAGCAAGAACTTTACATCTGCATCCCACTTAAACATTTGGGCAGAGCTCTCCCAGAAAGCTTTGCAGTATTCATGCAAGTGCACCACACTGGCCAATTTTGGATATTGTCTGTTTTGTTTGTTAATGAACTTGGTGGTACACCTGTCCATCAGCCCCCTCTCCCCACCCCTAAACATCTGGCAAGCCCCATAGGGGTGACATTATGTATGAATAGGGAAGGGCTGGGATTTGCCTAAAAGGGTTTGCCTGGTCAACGTGGCAGTGCAAGATTGCTCATGCAGGCTCTGCAGTGGGGGCCTGGGACATGATTAGAGGGCTGCTTAGGGGGTTGTGCAGTCAGTGCTGGTGGCCCACGAGTGGCATTTGGTTTGCAGGCCTTGGGCGCATGTGGTGCGCTTTCCTGAGGACGTATAGGTAGATAGATGTGCAAATTGGGGTTGAGCCAATGTTGCCATGATTTAGGGGAGCGAGTGCAGGCACCTTAGAGCTGGTTGGTGGTGGTGGGGTACACAGAGTCTTGTGGCCACCAAAAAACGAATGGAGGAGGTGGGCAAAAAGTTGGGGGGAAGTCCACACTAAGGCCATCAGGTCTAACATGACCTATAATTTAGTTCTGCTTATCAATGCTACCGGTGAAGTTTCCTCTGACATTTTATCAATCTTTAAATAGATCATGAAGACCTTTTTTGTGGTAAAACAACGAAGCACACATTTCTTTATCGAGTCTTCAACTCAAAGCCGTTAGAGGGCTGAACTTTCCTAATTCTCAGAAATACACTCTACATTTAGGGCCATATTTATACTTTTTGATGCAAAACTGCGCTAACGCAGTTTTGCGGCAAAAACATTTGCGCCGGCTAACGCCATTCTGAAGCGCCATGCGGGTGCCGTATTTATTCAATGACGTTAGCCGGCGTTAGCCGCCGGCGCTGCCTGGTGTGCGTGAAAAAAAACGACGTACACCAGGCAGCGCCGGCGTAGGGGGATATGGAGCTTGGGCGCCAAAAAATGGGGCAAGTCAGGCTGAGTCAAATTTTTCGCCTCAACCCGATTTGCGCAGTTTTTTTCGAATCCCAACCCCCATAGAAATGACTCCTGTCTTAGCAAAGACAGGAGTCATGCCCCCATGCCCAATGGCTATGCCCAGGGGACCTCTGTCCCCTGGGCATGGTCATTGGGCATAGTGGCATGTAGGGGGGCACAAATCAGGCCCCCCTATGCCACAAAAAAATAAAAAAAAAACACTTACCTGAACTTACCTTAATGTCCCTGGGATGGGTCCCTCCATCCTTAGGCGTCCTCCTGGGGTGGGCAAGGGTGACAGGGGGGGTCCCTGGGGGCATGGGAGGGCACCTCTGGGCTCCTTCCGAGCCCACAGGTCCCTTAACGCCTGCCCTGACCAGGCGCTAAAAAACGGCGCAAAAGCGGCCGTACGTCATTTTTTTTGACCCGCCCACTCCCGGGCGTGAATTTTGCCTGGGAGTGTAAATATGGCGCACATGCCTCGGAGTCAATTTTTGAGACGGGAACGCCTACCTTGCATATCATTAACGCAAGGTAGGTGTCCACGCAAAAAAATGACGCAAACTCCATGGACTTTGGCGCTAGACGCGTCTAACGCCAAAGTATAAATATGGAGTTAGTTTTGCGTCGGAATTGCGTAAAAAAAAACGATGCAATTCCGGCGCAAACAGAGTATAAATATGCCCCTTAATCTCAAGCAGATTTTCACCTTCTTATTAGAAACCTCTGATTGCATCCCTACTGTTTGGCAATGTTTAGAAGGTTCTTTCTGCTCCCCATTTCACTCCCATCATTTGGTACATATTTTACAGCCTCCCAAATCTTTTTCTGTACCACTTATCATGATTTATGTATCTTTAGAAAAAAACATTTTATCACAAATTTACTCACTGCCAATGAAAAGCTTGTATTCTCCCCTCTTTGGGATTAGTTACAAAAGGGTATTATTATGGAAAAACAAGTATTTTCTGATTGTGTTCCACCCTCCAAATGACATTTAGATGACACAATCCTTAATTCTAAATTTTAATTGGTTTAAGGCTCACTTCCTACAGTCACCTTTATTTACTCTAACCATATCTCAAGTTCTAAATAATAGTTCTCCGTCATTTTTCAATTCCCACCAAGGTCTTTTATATCTATAAAAATGTTGATAATTATCTTGCTAACTTCTCTGCAAGGCCCAAAACAAATGTTGATGCTCAATGGGAAGCCGATCTCCAACAATCAATCCTTGTACAACTATGGAACAAAATATGGACTAAAATCCATAACATCTCTCTTCCAGCCAGCACCACACAGACTTTATTTTTCTTTCATAACAAGTTCTATTTAACCTCCTCTTCCTTATACAAGTATAAATTATCTCTGTATAACAAACACTGTTCATGAACAACAGGAGACTTATAGGTCGATAGGTGTGCCAATTGGGTTGAGCTGATGTCGCCATGATTTAGGGGAGAGAGTGCTTGCACTTTGGAGTTTGTTGGCAATGGGGGAGTGCACAGTCTTAGGGCCAGCAAAAATTTGGTCAAAGGGGTGGAGGAGGTGGGTATAAAGTTGGGGGGAAGTTCACTCTAAGGCTGTCAAGTCTAACACAACCTTTAATTAATTTCCAGTTATCCATGTTACCGTGAAGCTCCCTCTGACATTTTATCAATCTTTAAATAGATCCATGAAGACTTTTTTGTGGAAAAACAAGGAAGCACACATTTCTATGTCTTCAATATAAGGCCTTTTGAGGGGTCAACTTTCCTAAGTTTCAGAAATACCACACTACATTTAATCTGAAGCTGATTTGGACCTCCTTATTAGAAACCCCTGGTTGCATCACTACTATTTGGTAATGTTTAGAACGGTCTATCTAATCCTCATTTCCCCTCTATAATTTGGTATGTATTTCACAACCTCCCAAATCTTTTTCAGTACCACTTATCATGAGCTCTGTATCTTTAGCAAAACCCCTTATCACACATTTACTCTCTGCTAATGAAAATCTTGTATTCTCCCCTCTTTGGTATAATATATTAAAATTAACAGTGGTGTTTTATTATGGAAGTATTAGTTCCAGAAGGGTATTATTATGGAAAACCAAGTATTTTCTGACTGTTCTTCTTCCTTTTTCCACCCTCCAAATTACATTTAGATTACACAATTCTTACTTCTAAATTTTAATTGTCTTAAAGCTCACTTCCTAAAATCACTTTTTTTTACTCTATCCATATCTCAAGCACCAAATAATAGTTCTCCGTCATTTTTCAATTCCCCCTCTTCCTTATATAAGATTAAATTATCTGGGGATAACAAATGCTGTCCATGAACAAAAGAATACCGCAATCGTGTGCATAATTTTTTTAAACGTCCTCCGATTTGTTGGTTTTAGTCTCAAGTCTGCGACCCCTTACTGTTATGTGATCAATTTCCTTTCCTTTCAATAAAATGTACATTGTTTTGGGTGGTTCATGTACTAAATGGGATAAGTGTGTCATGATGGGCGATTTTGTTGGTATGTCAATAGCAATTGTGTTACAGGTTATCACTTCCAGGTGGAAGGATGCCCATGAATTTTGCGTTCATTAAATGGTGGCATATGCTCTATAACCACCATCGATTAGATTATGCTAAAGTTACTTCTACTCAACTATTGATCAAGTAAGATCTTCTATGGATGCCACTTTCTTCTCTTCTTTCTAAAGAATAGTCAATTTCCTCTGTTGTGTATCAACGGGTTGACTTCCACATAGTGATCTTTTTCATATAGATTGCCAAAATGATTTATTTTCATCATCTTCTCCCTTTTCCTATATAATAAGCTAATTTACCTTTCCCATTCCCCTCTTTCCAAACCATTGTAAAATGCTATTTTATCTAATATTATTGTTCACTTGAATTTCTGTATGAAAGACATATATTTTTTTCAAGATATCCATATAGTATCTACATTGCTGTGTTGTACCTCTTTCATAAGGAATATTCAAACTGAAGAAAATAGTGGGGGCTACTTAAAATTCTATCAAGAATTTAATTATGAAAATCTGGCTCCCTTTGAGTCAAATATCAACAATGTATTAAGTCTGTCCAGATTCAATAAATAACAACTGAGGAACAAAGGTTATTAATCAAACCTATCTCTGAGCTGAGACATATATAGTGTTATGTTCTCCCCCAGTAGCAAAAGCCCCTATGGAGGATGGCCTCCCCAGTCAAAGATATATGATTGTCACAAAGTATTTAATCCTGGTCGTGACCACTCCTTTCAGTGATATCATGAAAAGTGTGGAGTACCCCACCGTTACACAAGGGGGAAGTTGATTACATTTTAGAAACCAGGCAAAGATCCTACAAAACATGGACCTCACCAACTATTACTTTATTAAATTATAAAATGTATATAAAAATAATCATACAACTTTAAATCTTAATATATTATATTTGATACACATAAATTCACTTACTGTGTAATCATACATCTATACATTTATTTCTTAAAAACTTTACTCTGTCTCACCATCAACATATACCTCTATCAATCTATCCTCTGTTTCCACGCTCTGACTCATCCCAAGACCATTCTACCACTATGATCTCCAAAACAACCCTTCCTTGACTCTTCTCTCCCCCAGCCCTCCTGGCTCACCCCGAACCCCAGTTTACTACTATAATCTCCCAAACAACCCTACTAAATTTGCCCCTCATTTATCTCTCCTTTGGCTTATCCCAAGCCTCATTTTACTACTATGATCTCCCTAATCTCTTTCTATAGTCTCTTCTCTCCTCCACCTCTCCTTTACTCATCCCAAATCTTATCTTACTTCTATGATCTCCCAACTAACACTTCTGGATTCTTCTCTTTACTATCCCTCCATTATTATATTCAATCCAACTAACAGACTTGCATGCCCTCTGCTCCAATTACTCATCCCTCCCTATATTAAAACTAATACTGTACTCATATTTCCCTATACTAATCCACCACTAATCCTTTTGGGTTTCGGAGTAGTGTGCTACTCACAGAAAAGTGCTTTGAAGCCTCATCAGGGGTAGTAAGCGCTATATAAATACAATTACAACTCTATTTAAAAAGCTGTACCCTTGTTGCCCATTATCGGACATATAAGAATTAATAAATGTGGGGATCTTTAGAGTGCCTAATGCCTCTTGAAGCTGACTACCAAAGGTCAAATCTTCTAATCCACCAGAATCACCTGCACCATCTGGAACATAACATGGGGTTTCACAGAACACTGCCATCAAATCAATTTGGTCCAAATATTTCTAAACCAAATCATCCATAACACAAAGCATACAGTACCTTTAATATTTATATACAAGGTCATATCCTTTGCCAAAGATAAGATCAGCTTAGGAGATGTTCCCTGGGCAGTTTAAAGAAAACATTTTCAATACATCCTCTTATTCATATTTACTTACTAAACTCACTCAAATATTCAACTGTCTTTGTCTCAGTGTACAGTGTAAAAACAATTATTCTCCTTATAACTTTAACAGCTACCTTTTCAAGCGAGCATTCAACAAAGTAAAATATTCACACATTTGTAAATAGAAAGTTTAATATGATAAACCCTAAACACCCAGCTTGCAAAATAGACAATATCAAAATACATCATGGTTATTAACTACCTCATACAAATCGATTTAAAATTAGATTCACCCCCATGCATGTCTTTGTCCCTTAGTTAATGTACCTAACAATGATGGTTGCCTGGCCCGACACATTACTGTGCTAATCTGAATGATATGTGAATATAGTAGGATAAACGATCGGATTGGAATAATTTGAAACCCCATTGTCATTGATGAACAGTGTTGCATTCAGTGAGTCTGATCAGATGCTCTTGCCTTCCGACCTGCAGGTTGCTGAGTAGGGAGTCACCCAGTGGTAAGACCAAGGCAGTTGTAAGAGGTGTCTATCTCAGAGGAGAGCAGAAGGAATTTCTAGAGGTAAGGACAGTTGTGATTCTTTCACCTGCTAAGCTGTCTTTTCCACTGAATTGAGGTTCACTGGTCTGTACACAATTTGCGAAGTGTAAAATTAGAGCTACTTCTTTGCAGTATCATATCCAACACTGACTGATGTAATTTGCCATGCAGGGCTGAACTGCATACATTGCACCAGTTACCGAGGTTGCACAGCAATACTGGTGCAGTTTTTGCAATTTAGTTTGTAGTGCCCATTTTCTTGCAAAATTATATTTTTGCTCTGACCAATGTATTTACCACCAGGCAAGGTGACTTGACCCAATATAGGGATGGACACTTCTGCACCTGAAGTGATGTACGTGAATTTATGGAAAGGCGAAAACTTAAAAAGTACATTGAAGGAAACCAAATTATTAAAAGCCAGTTTTGAGGGAAGACAATTTTAAGGAAATACAAATAAATGGAAAATTAAAAGAAGCATTTTATAGGGAAAAATAATTTTAAGGAAAAATCCAAATTTACATCAAACTTTCGTGGAGTTTATAGGTAGTAAAGTGTTTTTTGGGTTCAGGGATTGATGATGTCTAGGGTTGATGAAGGCTTTTTAAGGTTAATTGATGGGCGGGGTTTACAGCTGGTGAGGATTTTAAAGGTATAGTGGTGGTAGCGCTTTAGGAGTGGTGAAGGGTTTTTAGGGTCACGTAATGGGTGGACTTTAGAGGTGGTGAGTGTATTTAGGGGTCAGGGATTGGTGGAGTTAATGAGCAGAAAGGGTTTTGGAGTTTAGGAATGGATGGAGTTTAGGATGGTGAGGGTTTTAAAGCTTCATGGATGGGTGCAGTTTAAATGTAGGAATGGTTATTGGGGTCCAGGGTTGGTTGGAGTTAGAGGTGGTAGTGAGTTTTAAAGTTCAGGGATGGGTGGTGAGGATTTTTGAGGGTTTAGGAATGACTGGTGTATTGATGTAGAAAGGAGGTTTTAGAGTGGAGTTTGGGGTACTGAGGGATTTTAGAATTCATTGATGGATGGACTTTAGGGATAAAAAAAGGCTATTAGACTTCCGGGATGGCTAGCGGTTAAGGGTCAGGGATGGGGCTGTTTAGGTGTGGTGAGGAGATTTTAGGGTTCATGAATTGGTGACATTTAGCAGTAGGAAGGGCTTTTAGGGTTCAGGGAGCAAAGTTTAAGGGGTCAGAGTTGGGTCTAGTTTAGGTTTGGTGAAGGATTTTTAAGAGGCAGGGACCTGTGGTATTTAGGTATGGTAAGGGGTCAGTGAATTAAAAGCATCCAAGTAGTTGGTTGATTGCGTAAAAGATATAAATGCAAAATAAAGTTCCCTGAAGTAAAGCACTCAAATAAATACCTCAGACAAAAAAAGTTTCTGAAAGCAATACCTAGAACCTTTGCAGGTACACCTTGAAAATTAAGCTTGCGAATGCCATTTTCAGCAAAAGAAATTCTGTGAATTGGTTCCCATGAAACTGTAAATGACATTCATTATGCAAATTTCCATTGAACAGTTTAGGTGAAATGGTTTCTCAGTAATAGTGTTCCATGAAATTATTTTCACATGAACTCGCATACAGCAGTTTTTTGGTCTCCTTAAGTATGAGAGGGCACCGAAGTAACAAATGGACTGGGGAGCAGCTTGTGCTCACTCAGTGTCCAGGCTTACTGTATGTAAACTATGAATTATATATAAAGTGCCAGGGAATCCAAGGGATGAATGAAGGCCAAAAGCAAGGACCAAATACTGCTGATGAGACAGGCCTCTCTACACTGTGTTACTACTATGCCCTGGATATGCTGCTTCTCATTTTCTGTGAAGTGCAAGTTGTGTATCAGTCCTGTGCTGGTTGATTTTCACTTCCTGACCATACCAAACAAATGTGTTTTGACAAGAGTTAGTCCTATCTGTTACTCTGTCTCTTATTCCCTGAAGCTACCTCAACGCTTCCATTTACCAGGCCTACCTTATAGCTCATGGTGATATCTACTGCATGCAGACTGGATCTTTCTTCATATTTACTATGCCTAGTTCTGGATCTGTAATTTTGAGGTACTTAGGTCATATCCCCACACACACATTATGAACTATGATTCCATGACACTCCCTGTCTGGGAGTGTGTATTGTTCATGCTAAGTGTGCTGATATACAAACTCATTGCCCAATGGGTTGGGCAAAAAAAGTGAAGTACACATTCACACCATTTCTGATTCAGTGAGCAAATAAATTAGGTGAAAAACTCACCCCGAGTGTAGACACATGTTGCAGGAAAACCAATGATTATCTTGAATTATACTAGTGCTTTTCTATGTGTGATGGGATGGAAGGACATCAAGCCACACAAGAGTCTATTTGTATGACAGAGCTTTGATCCTTTCATCTGATGGTGCATTTATCAGCAGTGAGGAAAACATAAAAGTGATGGGAGGATACTTCAATTAATCTCAGCCACTGGTAATTACTTGAGGCTGCATTCCAGTTACTCATTTTTTGCCAACCCTGTCACCTTGAAAGGAACTAGCCATATTCAAATTAGCTTAAATCCTGCTCCAATAGAAGCAGGAGAGGTACAGTCCAGTCCAAACTGATAAGCCTACTCAGGTCCTCTCTGAACTGGAATTAAGGAACTGCAGATCAGTTTCAGCCTATTTAGGCCTCGTAAGTGGGCTGCAGCTTGATTACAAACCACAGTGAGCATGGGCCCCACGTCTGGGCATTCCCATCACACTTGGGGCATCAAACTGAAGAATACAAAACTTGATGGGTGACATACTTTGTTAGACCTGTCATCCTTATGGTGGTCTTCCCCTAAACGTCTTGCCTTTCCCACCACCTTTTTGCTGAGATTTGTTCTTGCTGGCCTTAGAACTCTGTGTGCTTACCACTGCCAACCAGTGCTAAAAAGCTTGTGCTCTCTCCCCTAAATATGGTGAAAATAGCTTACATCCGAATGGCATATTTAATTTACTTCTGGGTCCCTGTTAGCAAAAGTAAATGTGGATAAAGTAAACAAGAACAGCTTACTGTGGCGGTGCTTAACAGGTATCACATACCCTACTAACAAAGGCACGAACAACAATGAACCAAAAGTTCCACTGTATACTAAAGAACAATAAGATACCCAAGCAGCACACAAATAGAAGTCCAAAAGCAATTACAAGTCCATAAAGTAAACAGATTTTATTAGTTTCTCATTACGTAGCAAGCAATTACAAGGAATGTAGAAGTATCTACAGTCTTGACAGCACACACTAGAATGAATATCGTACAATAGGCTATTATCGTATATAATGTGCATCGCATTCTTAACATACTAACAGAGAAAGTCCCAGCCTCTTCCTGTGCTGCACCTCTATCCTCTAACCTGGCTGTCAGGTACTAACGTCTAAGGACTAAGTGTATGCTACGGAATCTCTGTTGAGTGTAACTATAATATCACACATAAATGTCTAAACCCTTAACTCTCCCCCGTGTTCCCGCCATCGCCCCCTTTGCCACCCGGTTTTAATGTAATCATTGCCCCTCCCCTCGTGCTGCCCGTGTACCTCGCTGTGTCCTCAGGGTGTAGTGTTTGGGCATGCTTCCTATTCCCAGCTTATCCGTCTAGCGACCTATTGTGCGTTGCATCCTGTCGAATGGTAGCCACGGAAGCTGTCTCTGCTCCCTCTGTGCAGAACATCTCGTCATGTAGCTTATCAACAAGCTGGTCCCAGGCCTCCTTTGTCTCAGGAGAACCTCTACCCCTCCGAAGCTCTATGTGCAGGACCAGTCCTTCACTCTCTGACCATTTCTTTAGCTCTCTCCTCCAGTTGGGAAGATAAGGACCAGTAATGCTTTTCCAGTTCTTCGTCAACTCTCTTTTGGCGAGATTGAATGCGAGATCCTGAAATCTGCTGGTTGCTTGGTTCTTGTGGCTGTGTGGGAACAAGTGTAACAAGCATTGTGCAGCTGTACAAGCAACTTCACGTTCTACTATATCCGCCACTTCCTTCACCACTGAGTTCCAGTATACCTTCAGCAGAGGGCAAGACGAGAGCATATGTATGAAGTGAGCCGCCTCTGTCCCACAACGGGGGCACTTCGCGTCAGGGACCTAGAAATGGTCCCACAGTCTCTGCGGGGTAAGGTAAGCTCTGTGTAAGATATAACATTGTTGAGCTGAAACCTAGCATTTCTGGAAATCTTCGGTACCCTTTCTAGTATTTGCTCCCAGTCGCTTTCTGAATTCTGGGTCTCTATGTCTACCTCCCATTTATGTTTCAGCTCTTCAAGAGATCCCTGTGTCCCAGCGTTGATTGCTCTGTACAAATTTGTGACAGCCTTCTGAGTCCCATCTGACGTCACTATATAGATACTTGGGCGATGAGGGGCAGGCTCCCCATTCCCAGTCCTCCAGTGCGCTCAAATTGCGTGTGTGACCGCTCTGTGCAAGAGAAATTGGCCTTGTGAAAGATCATGAGCCTGCCGAAAGTCCTCTAATGGCAGAAGACTGCCCTCCCAGTAAAGATCCCCCACCTGTATGGCCCCAGCCTCCTCCCAGGCCAAGAGTCCTCTGCATTCCCCTGCGCGGGGTAACCTTGAAGCCAGGCCAGTGGAATCTAATGCGTGTATGGCGCAGATAAGCCTGAGCGCCGGAGACAGCACCTCCAACACTGGCTGAGAACCCCAACTTCGAAAGAGAGCCCGGTGCCTAGGGTAGGGCGGCCAAAAAACATTCCTGCCAGCAACGACACCGGAGGAGCCAAGGTGTCATCGTCTCTCTCGCCGGCCCCCCGCTAAGCAGCCAAGTAATAAGGCTCAAAATCAGGGACCGCTAGCCCTCTACCAGCCCGGGGCCTCTTCAACTTGGCGAGTGCCTCTCTACGTCTCCCCTTTCCCCAGATGAACGCCATGAGCATGGAATCTAGCTCCCTGAACATCGCTGCAGGGATCCAGACCGGCAGAGTCACGAAGAAATCCAACAGGTGTGGGAGTGCCACCATCTTGATGACCACTATTCTCCCAGCCATTGAGAGTGGAAGCAAGCTCCAAAAAGCCATGCTGGTTCTCAAGGCCCTGATGGCGCCCCCGATGTTGCCTTCTAATAGGTCAGATCTAGAGTGATAGATTTTAACTCCCAAGTGTGGCATGCACCTAGGTTCCCATGTCACATTCCCCAATTCCCCGGGTGGGTCACTGCGCGCAGAGAAGGGGAACAAGAAAGATTTCTTCCAATTGACTTTCAAGTCAGTCGGCCAAACAAGGCCAGCATCAATTGGGCACCCTCCAGCTCCCGATCAGTATTCTGCAAGAACAGCAGCAAGTCATCTGCATGTAATGCTATTGTATGACGCCTGGCGCCCTGCAGTAATCCCCGGTACCAGTTGGTGGTTCAAGTCTGGGCAGCTAAGGTCTCCATTGCTAGTGCAAATAATAGCAGCGATAGGGAGCAGCCCTGCCTAGTACCCTTCTCCACTGAATACTGCTCTGACACTATGGTGCCCATTCTGACTCTTGCCTTCGGGTTCGTGTATAAGAGCCTCATCCAACTGACGAAGCCCTTGCTCAGTCCCATATGGGCCAGCACTGCATATAGAGACTATTGAATGCCTTTTCTATACCTACAGCCATTACGGCAGCCGTTGCCATCCGAGGGGTAATGGTATTCTTAATATGCGTTACTCTCTGAATATTCTGGGCTGTATTTCTGGAGGGAATAAAGCCCGCCTGATCGGAATGTACCAATCGGGTCATGTGCAGCAGTAATCTAGTCACTAATAATCTGCTTAATATCTTCTTGTCGAAATTTAACATGGAGAGGGGTCTGTAAGCCCTACTATCAGTTGGGGGCTTACCGGGTTTGAGCAGAGGGGCAATCAGGGCCTCTCCTGTGGAGTGCGGAAGATGTTTTGTTGCACACGCAGCATTGTACAGCTGCACCAATTTGGGGGCCAGCTCCTGCGAGTATGTGGCATAAAACTCAATCGGCAGGCCATCGGTCCCAGGTGTTTTCCCGTGGGCCAGATCACTGATGGCGTTCCTAATTTCTAACGTCATTATGTCGGCTCCCAAGGCATCCCTCTCCGCATCACTAAGGTACGTGTGTGGGAGTGCATCTAGGAATGCACGCAGTTCCTAAAACATTGATCCAGTTAAGTGAGATTATTGAAATGTGAAAGATCCGGGCTTTGAGATGCATATGTTACCACAACAACACCCAACACATGTTTCGTCACCATCCTTGACTTTTTCAAGACTAAAAGTACTCAAAGATTGTAAGGAAATGCCTCCTTGGCATCGTTACCCCCTGACTTTTTGCCTTTGCTGATGCCAAGTTATAATTTGAAAGTGGGCTGAGACCTGCTAACCAGGCACCAGCACCAGTGTTCTCTCCCTAAAACTGTACCTTTGTTTTCACAATTGGCACACCCTGGCATCCAGGTAAGTCCCTTGTAACTGGTACCCCTGATACCAAGGGCCCTGATGCCAGGGAAGGTCTCTAAGGGCTGCAGCATGTCTTATGCCACCCTGGGGACCCCTCACTCAGCACAGACACACTGCTTGCCAGCTTGTGTGTGCTGGTGGGGAGAAAATGACTAAGTCGACATGGCACTCCCCTCAGGGTGCCAAGCCAACCTCACACTGCCCATGGCATAGATAAGCCACCCCTCTAGCAGGCCTTACAGCCCTAAGGCAGGGTGCACTATACCATAGGTGAGGGCATAGGTGCATGAGCACTATGCCCCTACAGTGTCTAAGCAAAACCTTAGACATTGTAAGTGCAGGGTAGCCATAAGAGTATATGGTCTGGGAGTCTGTCACACACGAACTCCACAGCACCATAATGGCTACGCTGAAAACTGGGAAGTTTGGTATCAAACTTCTCAGCACAATAAATGCACTCTGATGCCAGTGTACATTTTATTGTGAAATACACCCCAGAGGGCATCTTAGAGATGCCCCCTGAAAACATACCCGACTTCCAGTGTGGGCTGACTAGTTTTGCTAGCCTGCCACACACCCGACATGTTGCTGGCCACATGGGGAGAGTGCCTTTGTCACTCTGTGGCTAGTAACAAAGCCTGTACTGGGTGGAGGTGCTTCTCACCTCCCCCTGAAGGAACTGCAACACCTGGGGGTGAGCCTCAAAGGCTCACCCCCTTTGTTACAGCGCCACAGGGCATTCCAGCTAGTGGAGATGCCCACCACCTCCGGCAACGGCCCCACTTTTGGCGGCAAGGTCGGAGGAGATAATGAGAAAAACAAGGAGGAGTCACTAGCCAGTTAGGACAACCCCTAAGGTGTCCTGAGCTGAGGTGACTCTGACTTTTAGAAATCCTCCATCTTGCAGATGGAGGATTCCCCCAATAGGATTAGGGATGTGCCCCCCTCCCCTCAGGGAGGAGGCACAAAGAGGGTGTAGCTACCCTCAGGGCTAGTAGCCATTGGCTACTTACCCCCAAGACCTAAACACCCCCTTAAATTGAGTATTTAGGGCCCCCCAGAACCTAGGAAAACAGATTCCTGCAACCTGAAGATGAAGAAGGACTGCTGACCTGAAGCCTTGCAGAGAAGACCGAGACACCAACTGCTTTGGCCCCAGCCCTACCGGCCTGTCTCCCCACTTCAAGAAAAACTGCAAACTGCACCCGGCCGCCCCTGTGCCGCTGAGGGTGTACTTTTTGTGCTGACTTGTTTCCCCCCCGGTGCCCTACAAAACCCCCCTGGTCTGCCCTCCGAAGTCGCGGGTACTTACCTGCTGGCAGACTGGAACCGGGGCACCCCCTTCTCCGTTGAAGCCTATGCGTTTTGGGCACCACTTTGACCTCTGCACCTGACCGGCCCTGAGCTGCTGGTGTGGTAACTTTGGGGTTGTCCTGAACCCCCAACGGTGGGCTACCTTGGACCCAACTTTGAACCCTGTAGGTGGTTTACTTACCTGCAAAACTAACCAATACTTACCTCCCCCAGGAACTGTTGAAATTTGCACTATGTCTAGTTTTAAAATAGCTTATTGCCATTTTTGCCAAAACTGTACATGCTATTTTGCTGATTCAAAGTTCCTATGATACCTGAGTGAAGTACCTTTCATTTAAAGTATTGATTGTAAATCTTGAACCTGTGGTTCTTAAAATAAACTAAGAAAATATATTTTTCTATATAAAAACCTATTGGCTGGAATTGTCTTTTGAGTGTGTGTTCCTCATTTATTGCCTGTGTGTGTACAACAAATGCTTAACACTACCCTCAGATAAGCCTACTGCTCGACCACACTACCACAAAATAGAGCATTAGAATTATCTCTTTTTGCCACTATCTTACCTTTAAGGGGAACCCTTGGACTCTGTGCATGCTATTTCTTACTTTGAAATAGTACATACAGAGCCAACTTCCTACAAAGATTGAGTACAAAAGGCAGTAATTTATTAAACAAAGATGATCCACAGTAAAACATCTAGTCTGAAAGTTAGATGAGAAGCTCATAAAGCTTGTAAAGCTCGTAAAAGAAAGTAATCGTCGGCTGTCACACCTGTCTGAAACCTGTATAAATTTTGTTTCTGGGAATTCCTGGCTTTTTAATAATAAATGGTGACAACAAAGCTAAGGACTGTTCTACAAGCATATGCGGTCCGCATAGTCATGGTAGAGGAGTAAAGAGACCTTGGTTAGTCACTGCATGTAACTTCATGTAACTTCAACAGTCAAATGGCAGTGAGGTGTCCAAATAAAGGACTACACAATACTCCACAAGACTGCTTTGCTGCACCTGGAAGGACTGCTTTGCTGCCTGGAGACTGTCTTTAACCATTAGAGGCCTGTCCTGCTACTTGAGCCACGTTTTATCACTTGAACCCAGGACTACCAGAGTGACTCCAAGGGCTAGTTTACTTGCCTCCTGATCAGAGCCTCAGGGACAGAAAAGACTCCAAACATCTTGAACCCGCACCTAGACCCAGCCTGAGTGAGTCCTAACCCTCCAAGTGGTGCCCTTCCAGTCCTGGACCCTTGGTGATGGGGTGCTAAAGATCCCCAGGTACCAAAAATCCAAAACCTGAGACTTAGAAAATGTTTGCTTAAAAGCTGTTCTGAGAACCAAGAGAAGACCAGGACCAACTTGCTCATACATCCACAGAAGGTGCATCATGAGTCAGCGTGATTTTGCAGCAGCTCCCGTGAGGTTTTTCTCTGCAGCAGCAAATCCTGTTCAGCAGTCCCTCTCCAAAGAGGTATCCGGCCTTGTGGAGCTCTCATCAGCTACAAACTCCAACCTCGCCCGCTAGTCTAAGCCCCATACTTTTCAAAATGTATATTGCCCCATTGGCTAAGATTGTTAGGTCACACAGACTGGTGATTCAGTCCTATGCAGACGATACACAGTTTGTTATATCCTTCAATACTGATCCAGCTATAACCAATGTTTTCTTTCGGGTATGAAATTTATCGCAGCCTGGATGTCACAGAACTGCTTACAACTTAACGCTGCAAAAACAAAGTTTATGCTGTTTGGAAAAGCCCTGCAAATTTGGTCGGAAGACCAGTAGCCAGCTGAATTAGGCCCAACGCCCATTCGTAAACAATCAGTACAAAAATCTCAGAGTTCAAATTGATCAATTGTAAACATTAAGGATCAGACCATGGCTATGGCAGGCTCCTATCTCAAAATACTGCGAACCTCAAGGAAAACGTTCCCTTTCCTACCATTGTCAGCAAGGAAAACCTTTGGCCAGGAGGTTTTTAATTGGCAGACTAGACTATTGTAATGCCCTTCTAGCTTCTGCAAATGATTATCTACTTGCCAAACTTCAAGTAGTACAAATCACATCCGCCTCACCTTGTTTGCAACTTTCCTTCCGGTGTGGAGTTGGCACTCCTTTTGAGATCTTTACACTGGTTGCCAAAGAATAATTTTCAAAATCTGCTGTCTTACCCACAATCTACTTACGGGGAACAGTCCTCTTTACTAGACAATTAAGGTAAAGTAACAATGGTCTTCTGACAGTCCAACATATAAAAAAGTTAGATCAGGAAGCAGTGCTTTCTCCTATTTAGCGCTGTATCATTGGAATAAACTGCCTTACGAGATCCACTCCTGCACCAACCATGGCTGCTTCAAGAAAAAACTCAAAACAGTGCTGTTCTAAATACTGTTGTAAACACTTTCAAGTATGTGTTGGTCCTCACCTTTGTGGTGCACTACAATACCCCTCCCGCGGTGATTTGTGCTCGATACAAATGTATTTAACATAACATAACAAATAATTTATTAAAATGTATTATATTTTTTCTGAATTGGCAGGGATTTTTCTTGTGTTGTGTTTTTACTTCACTAGTGTTTGTGTGCTACATAAATACTTTACACATTGCCTCTAAGTTAAGCCTTACTGCTTCTTTTATGCCAAGCTACCGGATGGTTAAGCACAGGTTAATTTAGTGACTTTTGTGGTTCACTCTGACAGGGATTGTGGCTGTTGTTTCTTACATACTTGAATTAATTACAGCCATGCATTATTGCTCAGGCCACATTCCAGTCTATTAAGAGAGTACCTTGTATGGCAGTTTGGGCTGTATTGTTTCTACTGGAGCAAGACCATACGGATGGTTTCCATTAGAAGTGGCATGGTGGGCAAAAAATGATCAACTGGACTTTGGCATCCAGTTCCAAGCCACTGGCTTCATGAAAGTGAAAAACATCCATTTTCATAATATCAGTTTAGCTGGTGGCTCTGTTGACAGGTAGATTCCTTCTTTTTGTGCTGTCAGTTTGAAACTGAACTTGAAACACAGAAAAAGCAGGAATCATTAAGAAGGTGGATATGCCCACCCCCTTGTTTTTCCAATATTTGTCACCTGCAAAACAAAACATCTAGGTGAGGTCCATGGCTTTGTGAATATGCACATATTCGACACAGACATCAGAGGGAAAGGCACATCATTCTTACTGTAGACAGCTGTGTGGCAAAGTGAATGGTTTGTGCTGATTTTTCAAAATGAACCTAAAGTCCAGAAAGCTCCGGCTGTCTCAGCTTTCACATTTCCATCAGAGCTGTGTTTCTCAGAACTTCATTTGTGAGGTGCTGTCTTTATAGTTAGGCTGATCAATGTCAGTGATGACATCCTGGTACATGCCACCTCCATTAAATAACGCCCCACTTGTCTATAGGCATTCAGTAAGCCAATTTGTTGGAGTAGACTGATGTTTCAGCAAGTACAAATTACTGTAATAACAAATTGGGTTCTTCAGCTACAGATTATTAGCAGAAGGGGGAACCTGACCTGAGAAAAGTCCTTCTCAACAGTGACAGTAGTCCACAGTTTCCTGGGATGGTCACTTACCAGGGTCAATTTATTCAAACCCTGAAATTCTTGACATAACCATAGAGATACATGTTGAAAGGAGATAGTTTAAGGGGTGCCAAGGAAGGACAAGTGTCTGCATTCCAGACCACCATTGGTGCACTATTGGTAAAGACCATCATGAAATATTATCTATATGAAAAGCACAGTGAGCTGACTGTGTATACTACTGCAACACTACTGGGGGTAGTCTCCCATTCAGCATCAAGAACATGAATAGTGGATGCCTATGGCTTATGCACTCAAGAGCTCACAACCAGTCAGCAAAGGTACTTTCACAGAGAGAAGAAAGCAATCACAAATCCTTAGTGATGCCACCAATTGCTTTTGTACCTATGCAGCAATCAGTTCCAGGTATGCACCGACTATAAACCTCTGGTCTCACTAATCTGTGGTGGAAAAGACTCCTCCTCCTACCTGTGGCTAAGGGAATCAAGACTGAGGAATATATGCAGATCATAGTAGGTGACTCATTGCCACATCTGGGAGGCATGGGTGTTCGAATGCATGTTTCATCCTTAGCAGGGATCAAATGCATAAAAAGATTGATGAGTCTTTTGACCCAGTAAGATGTGTGTTGAACCATAGACAAGTAATTCAACACCATCCCAATAATTCGGACACCATGACCAATGTGGTCATGTAAGGAAAGCTCCAATCAGGAATATAGTTGAAAGCTTTATTTACAAATTTACAAACACAAGCTCAAAGTTAAGCCAAGTTATAGAGACATATAATCACCAAGGGTTGCCCCCAAGGTGTTGAAACAAGTTCAAGTAAACAGCAGTATCTGAGACACTGAAATAGTGTGGTGCTAAGATTGCAAAATCATTTAATCAATTCAAATTCAATGAAGTCAATAATCATTGTCTGGACACATGTCAACCCTACAGCTAACCAAATTAGGAACATACGGTTTGGCGAGTAACACATGTGGGCAACTTACAAAAATACAAGAGGGTCAAAATAATTTGGTTAAAACAAAATAACTGAGGACACTAACTAAAAGAAAAAAAAATAAGCATCAGCATAGTGGAGAGTCTAACTGAAAAAAGGCATTTAAAGGGGCAGGGGCAAATAGCAGAGAGGAAGATGCCACTGCAAGGGATACAGCATTCAGGAATTCTTCATCAACAAAGCAGCAGATCAGCAGCAAAGTTCAGTCAGAAGTGTCATCAGGAAAATGCAGAGAAGGACTGGCAAGGATCGAGTTTGAAGATCTGTCCTAAACTTTCAAAGTCTTTCCCCAATATAAAACAAGTAAACCATGTTGATTTGTCAGTTTAATGGCATCAGGTCACACAAAAGGGGCATCATCCAATCACAATGTTAGTAAAACTTCAGGTTGCAAAAGTCCAGCAATTTCCCAGCTATGTCATGAGAATATCCCCTTTTTCCGTGTAACTCCAAAATGATTTGAAACAAAAGTATGTCTTTGAAACAGTTCACGTGGTTCCCAGGGTTTTACCATGGGATAATCCCAGTTCTGTTTGAATCTAAACAGTTTGAAACAAAAGTATCTCAAGGACAACCGTGCACACTTCTTCCACAGTTGAACAATAGACTTTTACAAATGGGACTTTGCTTCTCATGAGAAAGAATCTGAAAGAAAGCTTCATGTTAGGAAACATAATTGAGCACATTTACATAAATGCAAAATGCAAGCTCTGTAGGCATAAGTTTTGCTAATACTAGAAAATATAAAATCCATTAAAAATACTTGTTAATAAACACACATAATATGCAAACTTATAAATTCAGCATTAATAATATACCATCAGAATAAGTAAACATATTTTAAATTGTAAAAGTTTGTTAATGCATTACATTAAGTATAACAGAGAATTGCATTTTTCTCATTTGCACATATTTTCAAAGTAATTTATCTTTCAATAAACATTAGACATGCAAATTCATTTTGATACTAGCAATAAGTCTAAAATCTAGAAAACACTTTAACATCATTTTTATTTCACTTGCACATTGTTTAATAAGAAAGGCACAATTGTGATTACCAGGAAATGGAAACATAAGCACATCTAATATACGTTTCAGTGCAGCTTTCTACGTTACTTTCTCACTAATGTGCGCTCATAAACTTAACTTGTCACAGTCTGCTGACTTTAATAGCATGAGCAACCGAGTTAAAATTTACTCTCTATCAGTTGTATAGATATTAACAGATGAATGTCTCACCAATGCTAAAAGGGCCATTAAGGAATAAATGGAAGAATCTACTTTATGGCCAAACACCTTGCACAGATGTGGCTAAGCGAGCCATGCAATCACTCTAAAATATGATGGCATTTATGCTGACCCACAAAGGGCATGCGGGGAGAGCCTAAAGGGAACCCCACTTGGTTGGCTGGCCAAAACATGGACAATATGTTGTGGCAGCCATTACAAGAACCTAAGACATGGTCCCCACTGAAATGCATTATAGTGAAGACCTGCTTCCGGGGGGGTCACAAAAACATGCACATATAAAGGGCATAGATACCAACCATTTGAAGCAGGAAAGAGGGGAAAGATCTGAGAAATTCATATTCCTATTTGACTAACAGTGGAACAGAGGCACATTTAGGCAGGTAACTGCTAAAATAAAGCCATTTTGACTTAATAAATTGTGAGTCTGCCGCCTGAATGGGATTTGTTGGCAAGCATGAAAGAGTGATAACAGATTTTAGTTACGATACAAATAATTTGAGGGTGGCACCATACTCTGTGTAAAATGCTGATCCTGTGCTGGGAGCTAATGAACCATGTTTGAGAGAAAACTGTTTTCTGTCATGATTTTCGCATAGAGGTCATGTAAGGTGCACCAGAAGCCGACATGCAAGCATTTGTTCTGTAAAGTCACACTATCTTCCTCAGTCATGTGAGAATAACATTTGACATACTGAGTAAAGCATGTATTTTTCTAACAGGAGCAGCCTGTTAGCTGATTGTTCAGTGTTCTATTGCAGCATCCTACAGTGTTTTAATGAAGAACTATAATTATGACATTCTTATTTTTGAAAAAAGTGTGGCACGCTTGAACCATCTTGAGTGCATTAATGCTTAAAATATAAAACATTTCCTTTAGTAATGACCAAACTGAGGGAGTTTGTTTTGTCATGGACATTATGGATAGTGCTCCAAAATGAGCACACATTTCTTATAAGTTCACAAATAATGTTCTCATCTTTTTCAGTAAAACATTCTGAAATGCAGACTTTCAACACCAGCAGCAGCCTGCCAGGTACCGCTGGACGATAAGCTGCAGCGTTACCCCATTGTTCTAATAAGCAACTAGAGTGCTAACATTCTGACGGTATGACAAACGTGTGGCACATCTGGACACCATCTATATGGAATCAAAGCTGTAAAACTGAGAGCATTTCCTACAGTAAATGAAGACATATGGGAGCTTGATAACAAAAAAGTCTCCCAAGATGGCTGCCTGAGAAAGTAGAGCCAAAATGTAGCTCATATATCACTAAAATGTAGACCAAGTATAGCCCAATAATAGTAGTGTGAAAACACTTAAGTAACTTCTGCAACAAATAATCAAGTGATCAGTTGGTTTAATGACATAAATATAGCAACTAGTTTAAAAGCTTTGTCCCTATTTGAGAACTCAGAAAATGTGTCCTTTTTTAGCTTTCTAAGGCACTAGCAATAACTTCTATGAGACAAAGAATCCCCTCATTTTGTTAATTTCTAAAGGAAACATTTTAGGTTTAACAGTTTTGATTCCATCAAGATGACTTCAGGCGTGACACTCTTATTATAAATACAGAATGCAAATGCCCTAGGTGTTCATTAGAACACTGTGGGTAGAAATAAAGTAGGAGCACGGACTTGGACAATGTATGGCGGAGGGGGGAGGGGACAGGGCAAGAAGCCGTGAGCTGCTAACACCTGGCAGGCATGAGGGGCAGTTGCAGCACAATGGGCCTTACAGGGCAGGCGGGAGGGGCAGCTGCAGAACAATGTACCATGGAGGGCAGAGGGGAGGTGGAAGTATAAGAGGCAGTAAGCCAACCATGCACGACAGATGAGAAGGGCTGTGGCACCATACCTGACTGTGAAGGGAAGGAGGGAGGGCCAGTGGCAGCATATTGGACTATGAAGAGCAAAGAGATGTGGTAGGGGCACGGACTCAGACCATGGTAGGCATGGAAGAGGCAGGGGCAGCAAGCTGACTAAGCAGGGCCAGTGGTAGGGGTAGTGACAATACAGTATACCACACAGGATAGGGGGCAGTGGCAGCACAACGGACCATGGAGTTTAAAAAGGAGGCAGCACTGGCACACACATGAACAACAGAGGGATGGGATGGGGCATGGGCAGCTACCTGACTCTGGAGGGTGGGTGGGAGGAGCTGTAGCTGCACAACAGACCATGGAAAGCAGTAAGGAGGGGTGGGCATGTGCATGGACAATGGAGGGCTAGTAGGATGGAGGAAAGTGTTGAAAGCTGACCATGCAGGGCAGGCAGGCAGGAGTGGTGGTGGCAGCACAATGGACCATGGAGTGCACAGAGTCAGCGTAAGCCAACAAGGACAGGAGCGAGTGGCTAGGGACATCAACTTGGGCAACAGCAGGTGGGTGGTGGCAGGGGCAACAAACTGACCTTGCAGAGCAGGCGGGGGAGTAGTGGCAGTACAACAGATCCAAGCAGAGCAAGCGGGCAGAGTGAGTGGCAGCACGGAGAACCATGGAAGGCAGAAGGGAGGGACAGTGGCAAAACAACCAATTTTGGATGGCAAGAGGGAGAGGATAGGAGCACTGACTCGGACTCTGCAATGCAGCGGGTAGGAGAGAGGGGAAGCAAACTGACCACATGTGACAGGCAGAAGGGGCAGTGTCATCACAGCGGACAGAACAGGGCAAGTGGGAGGGGCAATGGCAGCACAATAAGCCACAGGATGGAGGCAGTGGGGGCAGGAACTCGGAAAACAGTGGGCAGGGTTTTAGCTCAAGGTTCACTGCTCAGCCCCACCCTCTTCAACGCATACAATACCTCTTTGACCAAAGTCATCAGCACACACAACATCATCATCCTTTCATACCCTGATGACACACAAGACCCCCAACACAAAAAAAGTTCGGTACCTGCTTGACCAAGGTTGATAACTAGCTGAGAGCTGACAGTCTCAAGCTCAACACAGACTAGACAGAAGTAGAGTTCTTCGGCAAGATCACTTCACCATGCGACTGCAACTGGTAGGAAGCCAACCTTGTACCTACAGTCACACCCAGAACCCACACCCAGAACCCATGGCAGGAACCTCAGAATAATCATCAACAGTAAACCGAATATGACTGCACGCGTCAACACCATCACTGCATCCTGCTTCCGTCCCCTGAAGATGCTGAGGAAATTCTTCAACAGTCATTTGTAGACTTGGTAACACTGTCTGGGCATTGGTTGCACCTCATTAGTACCAGTGTAACACCCAAATACAGCAATAAACAACAGAAAGGTGACCAGTCCAACTTTGCAAGGGACTTTTAAACATGTGGCAACATGTGTTGCTGCATTTATAGTGACTTTTGGACCATTTCAGCTAGAAACAAATGTTGTTTTGTTTAAAATATGAGGTTTATGCAGCAGATGATGGGTTATGTGGCAAATGCTGCAAATTTATTATGATTCAAAAATCGCCGCACAATCGCATAATTCCAGTGGCCCTGAATATAATTCAGGACCACAAATGACTCAAGCACAAAGCTTCGATAGTAGCACTGTGGGTGTGGTTTTACATTTTGTACAAGTTTAGGTCAATGAGTGATGAGTTGAAAGTAATAACATAGAATGAAAACTATTATTGGGATTGTTTAGTCCATTTAGATCTCAATATATCTTTTCAGATCTGGAAAGGAAACAGAAAAGTAAAAAATGTGGATCTGACTGCTCTAAACAAGCATGGACCAGTTTACACAGACGGTAAGGCAAAATAATTCTCTGTTTTCCAACAACTTGATTTAGCTTTTGCCAAGGTACAAGGTTAGGTTTTACTAGTGTTCAGTGTCTTATTGCAGAAAAGATTAATTCTTCTTGAGGAGTAATGTAAGGGTGTGACCAGCTGAGTTCCAGAGCACTTCCTTTTAATAGGCACTTCCAAAAATGTTCCTACGTATTGTCTGATGACATACATATCCATATATAATGACTAGCATATTACGTATTACATTTCTGTCATTGGCTGCGACCTAGTAGCACTATAAATACACAAATCACGAATCCACACTGCGCCAACCAGGATTCATTTCTGTTGCTCTCTGGCCACGCAGATGTCTGCACTAATCGCAACAGCCAACTGAGCTTTCAGAACGTAAAAGAGTACATTTCCCACTGATTAGTTTGACTTGCATTTATTTTTCATTTAAGGTTCGTGCATGTTTTTATTTTGTATGTAGGTATCTGAAGGTGAAACAATAACAAAATAATTACTGAACACTTTGTTCTTTTCAGCCACGTCTTTGACCCTGACACCCCACTCACTTATCCTGCCCCAGGGCACCCAAATTACAGTTTCCCAAAATGCTTAATGCACTTAAACCTGTGGATGTAATGAAGGTAACCTGGAAATGCGCCAAATAAACAAGGTCGCGCTTCCAGGCCATCTTCGTTTGCACGTACTTGCAGGGGCATTTGCGCACCCCTGAGAGTGAAGCCAGGGACACCCACAGTTTGTAGACCTGTGATGTAGGTAAGGTGCGAGTCTACATCTTCAACATTCAACATTTCAGAACTTTGACTTTGTTCTAGAAATTAACAATGTGTCATATAACAATCAGAGAGAAGCTCTCAGTATAAGCGTATGCAGGCCAGACCCCATTTCCATAGCTAGGACAACCATTCATCAGAGGTGATTCTCTCAAGAGCGATAGATCTCTTATTTTTAAAATTCCCATGTGATCACCTTTAAAACATCACAGTAGATTCAGTCTCAATGTTCTTATTTTTCTGCTTATTTCTTCTCCTATTTAGGCTTTATGGTGCCTATTTGTTGAACCATGTTGCACAAATGTATTGATGTAGCATGACAACTTTTAAATGGTGAATGGTTGAATGTACTGAATTCTTTTATATGACTATTTATTA
This sequence comes from Pleurodeles waltl, assembly GCF_031143425.1. Classification (NCBI taxonomy): domain Eukaryota; kingdom Metazoa; phylum Chordata; class Amphibia; order Caudata; family Salamandridae; genus Pleurodeles; species Pleurodeles waltl. Next base: position 330,455,196 of record NC_090448.1, read on the forward strand.
TTATTTGTACTTAATACTACAGACCAAATCACTGCTCTTTACATGCTGGACTTTCACTGTGGTACTGGGGGATGTGCACCATGTTGGAGACTGAAACCTCAACAAAAGAATCTGCACTTACCCACGCTCATGGGAAGCCATACAGGTGCCTAAAACTGAGATGGGATCACTTGAAACTCCATGCCTAATCAGCTATTGGCCTCTTAGCTGAGAGTGCCATCAACAGTGCCAATTAATACATTATGTGATAGTAGGTAACTGCATGGACGTCAATTCACCAAAATGGTAGGGGTAGCAGAAGTGACATCATGTACCCTTTGACCTTAATGATGTCACGGGAAGTGACTTCATGTAACCTTTTACTTTAAATCTTCCTAGGCAGTGATGTCACATTACCTTACTCCCGATGACAACACAATAATTAACATTGGTGAAGTTCCATAAAAATTGCATGATTACTATAACACAAACAAATGTCTATTTTTGGATATAATCTCTGTAGATGTGCAGATATATAATTTTAAAGGAAGTTACTTGAGTTGTAGTAAGTAAGCAACTTGAGTCTGATGTCTTCTTGTGGAGACTGGAGGTCTGTGGATTCTCTTCCCCGGTAAAATGTTGACAAAAATGGGCTCTAATACTGCATTTCAAGTCCTTTCATTGTGTGCCAAGCTATTGGAATCTGACAGTCTCAATTAGTTGAACCAATTATGTTTTTTAAATATCCTATGTGTGTCCCCAAATATCAAAAATTACCTCCAGTGCAAGGATTAAAATTTTGCTATTGGTACCCTTTTTGCTAAAGAAAACTGCTGTCCATGTACCATGGGGGGCTTTATGTAAACAGTTATATCTAGTATATTGAGGACCACATTTTGTAATGGATGGCCCCCTGATATATACCATGCTGTCCTCCTATATGCAAAGAGTTTCCTTCATTGTGCCAGCATCAGCAATTTGCCACAGGTGTCAACTATGGCAAGAATTTTCTTCAGCATGCCAGTGTTACATTTTTCCGTGGGTGCATCATGCCAAAATTGACTTATAATGTGGCGAGCGCTAGCATTTTTGCTGTGGGTATCCTATGGGCAAGTATTGCCTCCAGTATGTGTGACAGCATTGTAAAAATTGTGTTTCTATAAGACAAGAAGCATGCCAGGTCCAACATTAGACCTGCAAGCATAATGCATTCTCACTTATGCTTACACTCATTCACTCACATTCAGTCTTGCTCAGCGATCACTTGCATTCCTTCATTTTCACTCTGTCTCTTGCAGTCTCTCTTACCCTGACTCTCTCATTCACATTTTCTCACCACCTATATTTACTCACTAACACACAGACGATCCCACATACAAACATAAATGTTCACATATATACACACTCTCAGACAAATTCACTCTTACCTACGTGCACACACACCACATACATTTAAAGGTAATTAATGTCTTGTACCTTAAACACCAGTGAATGTTCGTCCCAGATCCTGCTGCTCCACTTATTACCACATCAATAGTCAATAATACAATATTATTCACCATTAGCATAATGAAAATGAGCAGAGGTTGGAGTCAGACGCTGGAAATGCAAGATATTCCTGTGCTATTGGCACTGACTTTGCCACCTCTGAGACAAGGGGTCGAAAAGGCAGTTCCAGGGGTCACAAGGTGCAAGTTGTGGGTTGCAGCTGCGACCCTTGGCAACCCCTAAATGACGTCCATGGCTAACTGTAAACATTGTATTGAACCACATTAACCAAACACACAAGCCAATGAAAACACTAGATGTTAATATACTGTTTTGACCTTGATTACAACTATCACCCTCTACCCAACCATTGAGTTTCCCCAAAAGAGACCGAATAAATTACTTGGCTGTATCAACTTGTTAGACCCACATAGCAACAATTAGGGAATGGGAAACCGAAAATGAAGTGTATCTAGTACTGATTCAAGGAACAGTAGCAGTGGTTCTAAATCTGGACACAAACTCATGAGCAAGGGACTAGCCAGAAAATTAAAATACTCCCCACTTTGAACCATTCATTCATCCACCCATCATTTGACTTATGTATCCCTCAATAAAGCCTTTCATCCATCTATGAATCCTTTTGTCCATCAATTCACCCACCTATCATCCATACGTCCTCTTTGATTTCCTTTTACTCTGTCATCCATCCTCTCAGATTTCCATTTACTCTGCCTTCCTTTCACTCTGCCATGTATCTATCCAAGTTTCCATTTACTCTGCCATCCTTTCACTCATCTATCCTTCCTCTCAGATTCTCATTTATTCTCCCATCCTTTCATCCATCCACCTACTGATTATCTCAACAACTGATCCACCAACTGTTTTCAGCCACCCATCCTCTGACTCACTCATCCACTTATTCTTTTACCCACTCATCCACCCATCCTTTCACCCACGCATCCATCTATCTTTTTACCCACCCAGCCTTTCACCCACTCATCCATCCTTCATCCACCCATCTTTTCACTAACTTGTACATCCATCCTTCAATCCACCGATTCGTTCAACCATCCACTCATTCATCCATCCTTTCATCCACTAGTTCTTCCGCTCATCCATCCTTCCTTCCCTGTCCCCTCAATCCATCTTTCCATCTTCAATTTAGCGTTAATTATGAGCATTGATCTGCCAAACAGCTAAACAAGGCCCATGAAGAAGCCCACCCCTGCCTTGGCTGCTAAAGGGGGGGTTCACAACGAACCTGCTCATGAGGCACATTAACCAGATAACTATATAATCTTAACCAGTAACTCAGCTTTCTTTGCCCAACAGCGGATGAAGAAAAATGTTCACCTAAGAACCTAAACACTTTCCTGGCACAACCCGTTACACCTGACTTAGATCAGAAAGACAAAAGGCAATTTTGTCCTGTGTGACCTACATAGAGCAGCCATGCTCCTCAGACGCTGTATCATGCCCCCTTACTCTCTTTAAGGTAGGAGCTGGACCTCACCGCCTTTTAAGACCCTACAGTGCAGAAGTGGTGCAACAGTAATACCATGCACTCGCTACAGTCAGTTGTAAAAAAACGAGTAATTTTTATTTATTTAAATATTTATTTACATAGTGTAACTATGTAGTAGACTGGATGCGGTTTGAAGGTGTTTCATATGGAACAATGAACTAAGTATAGGATGCATCGCAATACAGGAAGGGTAGGAAGAAGATGAGTAGATTAGAACCAGCTGGTTGAGACAATGAATGCTACTTTCTCTATATATAAATAAAGCATGTGGCAAATAGATGGTTTAAGAATTAGAAATTGCTATAGCAGGATGCATTCTTAGATAATCTAGGATTGGGAAAGGAATTGTTTATGCCGATGTGTTTAATTTGTCCTCTAAACACAAGGAAGGATATATTCTCTCTGAGATTAACTAAGAGGCAAAGCCATGCCGTAGTTTCTACTACCTTGAAATATATCTTTCTGGCTAGCAAGGCCTTCAACTAATTTCTAGGAGCCTTGATTCTTAAACTTTTGGATCCACATGAGATGGTCAGTGTTATGTTTGCGGCACGGACAGGTTTATTTTGGAGGGGAATCCTCCCCTGTCCAGGCCGCCAACACCCCTGCGTGGGGAGTAAATAATGGAATGCCCCTGACGTAAGGGGCATGGAAATAAAAGGGGACGGCGCGTAGCGTCCAGAAGTGCAAGCATTTTTTCTGAGCCGTCACTTACTTTCTCGAGTGTTTCCTGCGTTAGTCTAACGACCAGGAAACACAACAAACTGGTGACGAGGTGTTGGTGGCCCCACCCTCTTGAAAGCGCTTCTGGGTGAGCGGATTCAAACAGAGAACGGGAGCGTTCGAGTGAGGCACAGTGGGGTGCCGTTTTCTCTGGCCAGCTACAGCACATCTGTTGGAACGTGCTGGCCCCATCTCCATTAGACTCCTCTACTGCCAGAGGCCCGTTTTCTCCCTCCTGAGGCCTACAACACGCAGACCACATGGCGGGCAGTGCCTAGGGCTGGCTTTTCTGGCCTGAAAAGTGCCTGGTGGCTGACGGAAGGCTCAGGCTGCACCAATCACTCCACACCAGGCCCCAACAGGGGTGAAAGAGATCAGGGACAGCTGCAACGGTGGTGGTGTTTTTTTCAAAGGACTCTCTCTACCCCAAGGACCCACCCCACTCACACTACTTACTCTAATAGAGATCCCCACAGTGTCCGTGCACGTTGCTGGCGGCTCACAAGACCATTTTTCGCAGGTGAGCGACTGTCAAGTGGGGTCGGTTCTGTGGGAAGTGTGTGGTCATTGCTGGTGGTACACAATGGCGCCCATACCGACACTGGAACCCTTCATAGTTGATGGCCCGCCGTCTGCCCAGGTAGCGAAGTGGAAAGAATGGGTGGAGCGAGTGGAGATGTATTTTGCTGTTGTTGCCCTGGATAATGATGGGTGCCGTCACATGCTCTTACATCTGGGAGGGGCGGCCATACACAAGATCAGTAAGTCCATCACGGAAGAAGGGCCACCTTTCACGTAGCAGTCGCTGAACAGAGCACTCACAGCCCATTTTGAGCCGTTAGCCAACCCAGACTACGAACAGTTCCTTTTACATCAGGCTCGACAACTCCCGGAGGAATCTGTAGACACGTTCTACGCAAGATTGCAGGAACTGGCAAGCACCTGTACCCTACCAGATGCCGAGGATGAAATTCGGGCACAGTTCATACAAGGCTGTCACTCTGTCAAACTTTGTGAGAACATCTTACAAGTCCTGGGGATGTCGATGGCCAACATACTCACGCTGGGGAGATCCAAGGAGCTATCGAAGGCTCGGGCAGCCCACGTGGAGGCCGCCCTGCAAAAACCAATTAAGACAGAACTGGTGAATGTAGTCACCACGGCCTGAGGGAATCGGAAGAAGTCAGGAGCAAAGCCTGGTGCACTGTCATGAGCATGCTACATGTGCAGTGGGTCCTACCCTCATCAAGGACAGTGCCCGGCCCTAGGGAAACGGTGTGCAAATTGCAACAAGTTAAATCACTTTGCCAAGGTATGTCGATCAGCCTCCTCTAAAAAGACAAATCAGCACAAGACAGTGCAGACAGCACAAATACATACCTCGGACTAAGCTGAGGGGGACATGGATAACGATGAAACAGAAGGTGTCATACATGTCAAACATGCAATGCAACCTGGAGGCAGTCTCAACAAACGAATCCCCAAATGCTGCATAATTGTGGGAGGCAAGCCAGTGACAGCACTAATAGACACGGGAGCTTCCATTAATATCATGGCCCTTCAGGTGCTGAAAGATTTGCAACTGAAACCGACACTCCGCCCTATGGCCACCGAAGTGTTGGCATTTGGGTCGTCCAGTCCTCTTCCTTTAGCGGGAGTGTTTACAACGGACATCCAGAATGACGATCAGACGATCAGGACCAATATCTACATCACAGAGGATGGGTCTGGCATGCTGGTGAGTTGCTGAACAGCCGAACTGTTTGGGACTGGTGTCATTCGCATTCAGTGTCCATCGACAAAACATTGAAAGCTTGATAGCAGAATATGCCGAGCTATTCGTGGGAACAGGATGTCTGAAAGGAAGATTGATACGTCTTCATATTGACAGGTCTATCCAGCCTGTGGTCCTAAAACACCGCTGGGTCACTTAACATCTGTGTCCCAAAGTGGAGGAGGAGTTACGCAAACTGGAGACCGCAGGTATAATTGAGAAGGTGGAGGGACCTATTCTGTGGGTTTCGCAAATTGTGGTCACCCGAAAGCCTAAACAGCCTTGAGAAGTGAGAATCTGTGTGGACCTGAGGCTCCCCAATGCAGCAATCCGGTGCTAACGTCACTTAACACCAACCATTGATGACATCGTGGCTGAAGTGAGTGGGTCCAGGTGATTCTCAAAGATGGGTCTGAGGGCAGGCTATCACCAAGTAATGCTTGACCTGGAGTCCCGAGCAATCACGACATTCTCGACTCATGTGGGGCTCAAGAGGTACACACGCCTCAGTTTTGGAATCTCCAGTGCTGCAGAGGTCTTTCAGGACACGATCAGAGGCGTGCTGACGGGTCTGGAGGGCGTCATCAACGTCAGTGATGATATATAAGTTCACGTCCCCACCCTGGAAGGACATATGGACAGATTGCAAGCCACATTCAAGCGTCTCCAAGAACACGGCCTCACACTGCACAGAGAAAAGTGTGATTTTCTTCGAAATCACATTGCCTTTTTTGGATACCACTTCTCTGACAGAAGGGTAATGCCAGACCCGGAGAAGGTGTGTGACATTGAAACGGCGCCTGCCCCCACATCAGTCACAGGTGTTCGCAGTTTTCTGGGTATGGTCACATACTGTGTCCGATTTATCCAAAACCTGGTGTCCTTCACGGCTCCTCTCCGTGAACTGACGAAGACCAATCGCCATTTCCACCTCTACCTGTATGGCCAGCCGTTCATGGGGGTGACAGACCACAAACCGCTGGTCCCACTTTTTAACAGGTCCACTTCCACTTCCACTTCTTCTCCGAGGAAGAGAAGTGGATCTTACAATTACAGGACTATCAGTTCAAGGTAATCTATCGCCCAGGGTCTCAAAATCTGGTGGATTACTTGTCAAGACATGCCAGGCCAGTTTCCGCACAAGAGGAGGAGGCTGAAGCTGTGGAAGAATATGTTCAGCTGGTAGTCGAGCACTCCAGATCGTTGCCAGTGTCCATGCAGGAGTTCATGGAGGCTGCCCAAGACAACGAGTGCATCCAACTGGCCATAAGAGCTGTTCACACCAGGAGGTGGCATGAAATGACACACAACCTAGATAGACAGACGGAAGAAGCTGGCCACACATTAGCTGCCCTGCATCTGGTATGGCATGAGCTGTCGGTGTCAGCAGAGGGGTGTCTGCTCCATGGACTGAGGGCAGTGGTGCCCCGATCCTTATAATCCCGCATAGGGGATTTGGCCCATGCTGCTCATCAAGGATTTGTCAAAATGAAAGCCAGACTTCGGTGCAAGGTATGGTTCCCTGGAGTGGATCACCACGTTGAGAGAGTTGTGCGCATGTGTCACACCTGCCAGGTTGTGGGACCATCGGAGTATCCAGCCCCGATAATCACAGAGCCAATTCCTCCAAACTCTGGAAGCGGGCCAGCGCTGACCTAGGGAGTTTACCTGATGGCCGTCACATGCTGGTGATTATTGATGATTTCTCCAAATATCCGGAGGTGGAAATACTGGACACGACCACAGCGGGACAGGTTATCCCTTGCGTGGAAAAAGTTATGGCCACTCATGGTCTTATTCATGAGCTACGAATGCAGAGTGGTCCACTCTTTTTGAGTCAGGAGTTTGCGGACTACCTCGCGAGGCAGGGGGTTGTCCACAGAAAGATTACGTCTTGCTGGTCACAGACCAATGGTGTAGCTGAGGGCATTATGCGGACTTTGAATAAAGTGCTAAGGATAGCGGTGGCAAAAGCCCACAATGTTGACTGTACTTCGTATGCATTCCTAAGGGAATACAGACTCACTCCGCATACCACTACCATGATAGCCCCTAGTGCTATGTGCATGAATAGACCGGTAGGAGATACCATTCCGCAGTGTGATGTACCCACAATTCTGCAGGAACAGGCCAGTGAAAGACTGTACCAACGCAAATCTGCCAATGACTGAGTATCACGGAGGAGGAGAGCAAAGTCTACACCTCTACAGGTGGGCAACCAGGTGTTGTTTCAAAACAGACATCCGGGGAGAAAATTCCGACTCCCATTTGAGATGACGCCATGGACAGTGGTGAGGCGAAAAGGCACTCTGGTAACTGCTTAAAAGGGCCATGAATCAGTGACCCAGAATATATTGTTCTTCATACGATATCAATCGGACATTGACACTACTGCTAATGACCTCTTGCTACCACTAACGGATGCTGATGGTGGAGAGTTGGAAACCAGTCACCTCGGCGCCTCGAATCAGGATATCCATACACCTCGCTTAGGGTGTGGAGAAAATCAAGAAACCCCTCACGGGACTACAACGGAAGGACGTGAGGGTGATGATTTGGCAGAGACCTTGGAGCCTGGTACGGTGCCAGGGGTGGGTCCAAGAGATACAATCTCCGTCCTAGTCTGCTGCCGTCCAGCAAGCTGCAGGACTTTCTGGTCACCTGAAGTGATGGGGGGGCGATGCCAAGGAACCAGTGGTCTTGATGTACTGGACTTGAAATTAGTATTTCTATTCAGTGATGAAGAATATGTTGGCTAGTCGTGTTTGTTTTGTTTTGTTCTATTTGGGTTAAAGGAGGAATGTTATGTTTGCGGCACTGACGGGTTTATTTCGGAGGGGGATCCTCCCCGTCCAGGCCGCCATCACCCCTGCAAGGGGAGTAAATAATCAAATGCCCTTGACGTAAGGGGCATGGAAATAAAAGGGAACGGCGCCAGTCCACAAGTGAAAACATTTTGTCTGAGCTGTCACTTACTTTCTCGAGTGTTTCCCGCATCAGTCTAACGACCGGGAAACACAACAATAAGGAGTTTGGCTAAGAATGGTGGACTTGTGTATGGCCACTTAAGTGGAGTCACAGAGTTTCAAACTAATCCTTGCGTAATGAGGGACCCAGTGGAGGTCGTAGAAAATAGGAGTGATGCAGTCAAAATTCCTTGTTTTGTATACAATCTGGTAACTTAGTGAAGGGCCGCGTTTAATGGAGCTAAGTGTGAGAGTGGAACTCTGGCCAGATTGGCGTTTTCCTTAAGTTAACAAGAAAGTGCACTGGTGACTTCAATACTTCATGGGGAATTAGATGCCTTATTTTGTTTAACATGTTTAGTTGGAAGTTTGCAGCTTTAGCTAACAGGTTAATGTGTGAAAAAAAGTAAGGGCAGGGTCAATAGTGAACCCCAGTGCTTTGACTGATGGCCTAGGAAAGGCACTGGAACCTTTCAAATTTACGAAAGTCAGTAGAGGTGGGTTCATCTTTTTTGCTAGCAGTGGGAAAAGAAGCAATTCAGCTTTGTCCAGGTTAAGAAGGAATTTGACCTTCAACCAAAATTGGAGTCTGGCAAGACATGTCACTACAGTGCTGATTTTTCTGGGGGAGCAAGGTATGCATGGTACTGCAGGAGCTATCTGACAAGGACGGAGGCAGTGGTGAGGAACAGTGTTGTCACATACATGTCATAGGGAGAGATTGTCGTTCCCAGTATGTTGCAGGAACTGTGAGAGGAGGGTAGCCCAGGTGAAATGGGCTGCTTGCGGAGGTGCTGTACCTCTTCGTATCGGAGGGTTTCTTCCGCTGCCGTCCCTCATTTGCAGACTGCCCCATACAAAGCAGCCAGTGGGAAGGGGGGGTTGGCGAGGAACTCCAGTGGAGGGTAAGTGTGCGTTTGACAAGAAGTAGCACCAGGGAGACAAAGTGGGTTTGCATCGTTTGAAGATGCCAAGGGAGCATGCCTCCCAAGTGTCAGGGATTGGGAGTTCTGTCAGGGACTGGGAGTTCTGTGACCTGTCGTAATATATCATGCACTTTTCTTTTTCCCAATATTGGTGTTGGACAGGGCAGGACCAGACCTTATTCGCTAAGTTTGCTTCAGAAACTTGGCAACCTGAACAACATGCACCCGCGTGGGGAAAAAAGCAATTTATTTGGGCTGGGGTGAGGTATGCTCGGTCGCTAGAGTGTTGATGTTGTGAATGGTTGTTACTTTTTGATACAGCTGAGTATCATATATGCCCTTGACTGTTTGACCACAAACTCTTCCTTGCCGCCAGCATTTTTGCTCCCAGATATTACAACCAGTCTTCACCTTATAGTTTCCACAAAACAATAATTTTATGAATTTTGATGCCATTCAATAGAGGTAAAGGATTTGTAATATGAACAAGGTTGTGTCGGTTAGCCAGCCGATAATCAAATGATAGGTCCTGTCATTTGAGGAAAATAATGGAAAAACTAAATGATATTTACATACTCAAAATAGATTAGATTTTGTTCAAGTAAATTTACAGGTGGCATTCTCTTTCTACTATATGTAGACATTATGGAAATCATATGGTTAACATATAACAGTTTAGTAGTGTAGAGAGAGTATTTTGTAGTAGCAAAGAGAAAAGACCAAGAGAAATATAATGTACATTGATAATCATACAGAGAAGTTGTCATATATTGAGATGTTAATTTCAAAATGTTTGACTTGTCACTTTATTCACTATATTGGTGACAGAGGGTCACAAAATGTTGTATTGCTGCTTTTACAATTATTACAGAATATTCTGAAAGCTTTGCTAATATGACAGGTTGAATGTTTTAGGACAAGGTTTGGCAGAGACAATCAACAACAGGTAGCCTGGGTAAACATTTCATATATTCCTGGTATGCTAATGCAAAGCCTTATTTTGTATCACCGATTTTTTCTAGTGACATCCAACTATCTGTTAAATGCAAGGACCTAGACAAAGAAGAAGTGAGGGAGGCCATGTGTTGCACATGAAGAGGTGCTATGCACAATTCTCAATGTCTGATTTGTTTACAATAGATACGTTTGGGTGTCTCGAATGGTCACACTCCGGTAACCATATCCTGTATGTGGCAGAAAAGAGAATTCCCAAATCAGAATCCTTTTTCAAAACCGCATCATCTGAGCTAAGCCACTCCACTGAAGAGGAATCAACAACACTAGACCATGTTAGGAAGGTACAGCACTTAACCTCATTCTTATATATATTCCACTGCATAGGTTTGAATCCGACGTACGAGGTCTTCTTTTTTTGTTCCCTTTGTTTTCTATTTGTGAACATCGTTCTTTACTTTCTTGTTGTTCTTATTCTTCTTGGTCTTTTGGTTATATTTGTCCTTCCTCTTTTACTATTAATATTATTATTCCTGTTCTTCCTAATAAAAGTATTAATTTGTTAAGAACGTTACATGAAGTTTACAATGGTACAAATGGATACAAAATAAAATTGGTTTTTCAAACATAGTTATATGAAAGGAATACCTATTTCGAAAGACAACAGAAAGCAATGGGTACAAATACAAAGAATGTGAGGATTTACAGACATCATTTCCATAGCAAAAAGGTGATAGGATTAAATAAGGATTTATCTGACTTACTGGAGTAGAACGCATGTTTGGATGGGAAGGAATGAACTGTAGGCACATGGAATGCAAAAGAGCGTGGAAAAATGTATTTACAATTGTACCTGTTATAATTAAGGATTCCTTCTTGGTAAGCAGGAGTAAGGCAGTCAGTGCATGTAGGTTAACAGATTGTACATCTATTGTTGATGATGAGTTACAGGTTGTTTAAGAACGCCTAACCAGTAGCAGAATCCTCTCTTCTCAGCCCACTTTATCTAAGTGCCAACCATCCTTACAGTCACTCACCGACCTTCTACGACATAATAATCATAGCTGAGAAGAGTGGGGAGGCAGGAGAGGGGAGCAGGGAAGGCATTACTAACACAACATATTATAACAGCTCCCCTGCAGCTTCATAATAACTTCTAGCTAATTGAGAAGATGTTATTAGACCATAACACCACGAGGACTGGCTGTACTCAGCTGGGGCACTTTCTCAAGGTACTTAGACCCGTATTTATACTTTTTTTGCGCCGCTTTTTGACACAAAAGCAGCACAAACTTACAAAATACTATTGTATTTTGTAAGTTTGTGACGCTTTTGCGTCAAAAAATGATGCAAATGCGGCGCTAAAAAAGTATAAATATGGGCCTTAGTTACCACACAATTTCTACGTGAAGAAAGCAACGTCCAATGTACCAATGCATTATGGTAGAAAATAAATATTCTATCTATCTCATCATTTTAGAAATTTTTCAATTTCTTAGACTTACGACCAGTGCTATCTGTCTTTGACTCAACCAAACTACTATATTACGGTCTCATCTTGAAACATATGGCTCGAGTGCTGGCCTTGGCAGGTATTACTAACTAGCATGTGAGTCAGGGGAGGAGATAGGCACATGACACACGCTGGCCACCACTGCTCCCTTTGCCTTCCTGATCCATTTCCACATGGTACAGAATTAAGTGCAGAAAATGAGGCTTTAGGAATGGGGTGTTGTGTGGGAAAATATGAATACACTTTACAATCCTTTCACAAACTCCACTGGCTCTTGGTTTAGTAGCAAATTCATTTTAGAATACTTTGCATCTCCCATTGCACATTTTACCAACTGGGTCTTCAATTTCAGTAGGAAACAAACTACACTTAACCAAATAGCTCAACCTCTTTATTATAGTAGGCTATTCAACTGATTGATCTCAGATGTAGAAAGCAGCCTTCGGAGATTGAGCGTGTATGGTGAAGACCCCAAATTTATAGAATTCTCTGTCCTATGAGTTACGCTACTTTTAAATCATTTGTCAATACTAAAGGTAAAGCAGAATGTTCTAGTTCTAGTGCCTCAAAGTTTTAATTCCGTTGAGGACAGAAATAAGAGGATGATCCCTCTTCCGATTGCTTTATTCCTGCAACTTATTTACAGTGACTGTACAAAACAACAACTTCCATGAATAATATCTTAACAGCGATGGCATCGCATGAAAGGCTGAGAGCAAGACAACGCCAGATCTACAAAGATATGATGCTTGTTTCTCTCTCCCTGCACTAGTGCTCTTTGGGCCTGCGTTATACCAAGCACATACCCTTGGACCGTAGTGCAAGGGTGTGCCCATTATCCAGAACAAAAAACTGAGCCTAGACAAACTTCAAAACTTTCCCACTTTGGACATTTGCTGTACGGTGCAACATACATGCAAAGTCGAAATTGTTTGGAGGAATCAAAACATTTCTCTTTTTTAACACCAGCCTCCAAGAGCCATTTCTTTGGCATGAATCCCTGTCTACAAATGTTAGTAGATAGGACTTCACATAAAAAACCATGGGTGGTTTCATGGAAACACTTATGTACCCATTCACACAAAGCAGCGCTAGAGCTACTTTGCATTACTTTAGAGATACTGACCAGAGCCAATAATGTTTTGCATTGGAAAGTAAATCTCAAATAAACATCAGCACTGGTTTGCATTACTTCTGTGGCACACACCGGTGCAAAATGTTAGTCTGTCCATATAAGTACTGTGATAAGCACCATCAGTCAGCATTAACATAGTCTGTAATCCTGAAAAGCACTCTGCTGCCTTTTGGTTCAATGCGCACGCTATACAAATTCTACATACATACATAAATATATACACATATACATAGGGCTTCCTTCACTGATGTCCTTTCTCTTTCTTTGCTGCGAAAAGTGAAGATAATTGTCCTCTGTCAATTGGTTTTGTTTCACCTCCGACCCTACAAAATAAACAATGTCAGTCATTCCTCATTAAAAAAGCTGTATAACTTCATTCACCATCACAGGTTGGAAATCATGTAACGGCAGAGAACATACAGAGGCAAAGCACAATTACAAGGCAGGTAGATATGATCTCATAGTATCAGTTTGGGTGGGAAAAGCCTCGCCTCAGTGTCCTTAATACAATTAGAATTATCAGACACAAGAGCTAAGAGATTTTGTATTCAGTGACCCACATAACATTGCTTATAGTCTTTGGCCAGGTCAGAAAGCATTTTCGAGACTGTGCCTCCCAATGTATTAAAATGATGAACCTTCAAAATATTGTCCGTGGTATAGACATACGTTTCATTCTGGTCAGTTACATGAGCATGAATGACATTGCCACAATTTCGAGGCAGTTGAGGTGGAGACCCTTTTCATCTTATCACCATTTGCCTCCCATGTAAAATATTCTGCATGTGGCTCCCCAGCCTGAATTGCTAGCACAGAACTCCATGATCAGTTCTCAGGAGGATCCAACATTGGACCTGGCTTTCCCGTCGTCCTTGTGGAAAGCCACCTCCTACATTTCTGCCTGGCCTCCAGAGACAGTACAATTGTTAGCTCAGATGTAAGCTCTTTAGCCTGTAGCTTTGCAGTGTGCAGGTGGAAAAGTCTTTTATGGAGACTGACAGAAGGCCCACAATCCTCACAAAGGGCCAGATGTAGCAAAGGGGTTTTCCCATTCTGTGTCAATGGGAAAATGTGTTCGTACATATGGCCCTAAGCGTCTCAGCAAGATGACATCATGGGGCAAGGACCTCCTCCACTCTTTCTTGATGAATTTGATCTTTGTAATGTGTAGATCCTAAATTGCAGAGATTCTATTTATTCTGAACCCCAAAAATTCAAACTCCCTCGAGGTGAAAAGTTCTGAAATGGGATAGTAAATGGGTAAGCTCAGATTTTTTAAGCAGACCTGCAGGACACGTGCTGAAGAAGGGTCTCTACGTTTTGTGACATGATGATAGTGATATCAAAATAAATAAACAGATGATCTTCCAAGAGCATTGCAATATTCCACTGTGGGTCTTGTTAACTTGGTGGAAAACCAAGGATCAATGATGGCTCATAGTAACTTACTTCTGCCTTTTATACAAAATAGTGTAGTAATCACCAAGGGGGTGATAACCTCAGCAGTGAGATATCCTCTTTTAAGAACATTCAAAACAGCCAATCATTTTGTCTCAGAACACGCCTCAGAGGTGTATTTCCTCCATCTTGAAATCTCAGTTCAGTAGAAATTCTGTTCCTTAAGATTATCACTAAGGAGCGAATCCATTTGTCTTTCTTCTGTACGAAAAAGCTATTGCTGATAACCTAGCAGAGCTGCTATGGAGCAGGGACAATAGCACCTTTTTCTAGCAGCTCCCTTGCATCTTTGTCTGTCTGCTCTGAACTGTGGCATGAGAAATATATGCATTGAGGAAAGTGGCTTAAGTAGCGTTTGAATAAAACACAAATGAAAACCATTTGAAGCACTCAGGGGCCTGATGTGAGATTCTTCCAGGCAGGAAGGAATGCTCTGTCCTGACTCCAAGCTTTACCTGTACAAGAGAGTTAAATTCTTACCTGATATTTCAGGTGGGTAAGGTATTCCTCCCATGGAGCTGCCGCTAAAAAGTCCTTTGCCACCTGTTGGTCAGGCAAGATAGAAAGACAGGAAATGGCTCTAGTTCCAAGAAGCACACCTTATCCAGCACCAAAAAAGTAGTTACAAAGCTTCTCAAATTTTTGATAAACAGATTGCCAAACAAACGACCATCCTCTACTGGGCCTGCTTCGGTCCAGGTTGAATCTCCAAGTGGGGGATCCAAATGTATCAGCCTTCAGCAGCATCTCTGACTGAGACAGTGCAATTGGCATTGCCAATGAGTCAAATGGCTCGATGGGCCAAACATGACAATATGATTGAATTTATAAAGCAAACATGGGGCCTGATTCTAACTTTGGAGGACGGTGTTAAACCGTCCCAAAAGTGGCGGATATACCACCTACCGTATTACGAGTTCCATAGGATATAATGGACTCGTAATACGGTAGGTGGTATATCCGCCACTTTTGGGACGGTTTAACACCGTCCTCCAAAGTTAGAATCAGGCCCATAGTCTTTGGTTGCCAAGGTTAGAACTAAGATGCTGATTAAGGTACCAGGTATATCTAGCAGTTAACGTCCAGAGCTTGCTGCATCTGATGCTGGATGAGTGTCGAGCATGTGAGGGTAATTGTCCCCAAACACAAAGTAGCTATTGGCTCTTTCATCTCTGTGTCTTGTCTACCAGCAATCTTAAAAACCAATTAGGACATTTTGAAGGCCTCATCGTTTGCTTGAGTCATCTGTTAAATACCTATCTATAAATGGTAACTGCTCCAAGTTTAGGATGGTTTATGTCCACTTTCCCTCAAGCAGAATCAGGGATGGAAGGCTCAGTTAGGTTGACCCAAGACAAGAATGCCTGCAACAGATGTCCTTCAGAAATATATTTCTTTCAAATGGCAGGGGCAGGAGGATGATAATTGCGCCTAGTTCAAAGGGTGATGGTGGAAAATGATCATTCAACAAAGAAAGAACAGTGAAGATGTACTGCCCATGTGTGCGCATCAAATCAGCATGAAGAATGCATAGGCCTGCAGCGTACAAAGCCTCAGGTCTCAACTTAAGGGAAGAATAATAATGAGACTAGGTTGCCCTGAACCAATTATCAACAATGAAAATCATTGCACCTGTATTACCAAAATGAAATGAGACCACTGCAGAAACTCTTTCCTAGAACAAGAATCCAACTGTACAAAGGCAGGAGGAAGATATGTCAATGAGAGGAGCACTAATGAATTATAATAATGCTGTCTGTGATGTTTTAAAGTTTGTTATGGTGTTATTTATTGAAGTTGTTGTTTTTTAATATCACTTTAAATGAGCTGCTGTATTTAAAGCAATAGGAAGACAGAGTATAATCATTGCCTCTGACTCTGTCATAGAATTAAAATGATGTTATGTTATATTATGTTATGTTAAAGGCATTTAATATAGTGACCGACTCACTCCCGAAGGACTATCTCAGCGCTGCCAAAGTCAAGACAGAATAGCAAATCAAAACAGCCAGGTTTTTAGTTTTGTTTTTAAACTTATTAAATCCGCAGAGGAGCAAATGTATAAAGGAAGCCTATACCAATGGTAGGGGGCAAGGTATTAAAAAGAACGACTGCTGTATCTGGATCTCAAGGTTCTACTAGGACAGTAGTAGGTGTGTTTCTCTAGTAGATATGCTGGGTCCTTAACAGTCAATAACTTATAAGTCAGGCAGAGAAGTTTGAACAGAGATCTTTCCCTGACTGGAAGCCAGTGGAGAGCTGTAAGCGAGAGTGCTGTAGGTGAGCCAGTTGGAAGTTTATTTATCTGGCGGGCAGCTGTGTTTGTTACGTACTGCGCTGGACTTCTCACCTCTGGATACAGGGTTGGCGAATACACCCAGTCTTCTACAGGTTCTGGATACTCCCAGATAAGGGTGACCCCTTCTAGTAGCCACGGTGTCACTTGACAGGCTACGCCAAAGCAGACCGTACCTTCCAGAAGGAGTCCCAGAGGGGAAAAACCCCAACACTGGGGAAAAAACCTCAAACAGGAACTCCTGAAGAAAAGCAAGAAAAAACAGGACTTGACAACAGGAAACAAAAATAGGCAAATCGCCCAAGGAAAAAAGCTGGAACAAAGAACAGGCAAAAATCTCCCAAAGCAAAAAAGCAGGAACAAAGAACAGGCAAAAATCTCCCAAGGCAAAAAGCAGGAACAAAGAACAGGAGCGAACAGCACAACCAGAAGGAAGTGTTTGCAATGAAAGGTGGAACAAGACTGACTGACTTATATACTGAGAAAAGGGAAGTGACATCACAGGAAAAGGAAAGAACACTAGGCTACAGGTAAGTGTAGCGCGACCAGGACCTAAATATATGCTTCCTAGAATGTGTAGTCAACAAACGCGGGGAGTATCGGTAGTGCGTTCCATCCGTGAGGACAGAAAGAGACGCCGCGTCTGAGCGCGGCTTTACAGTGTTCTGAGTGACTTGCATTTTAGAGAAAAAGGACTCATTGGATGCTGACAGTAAGGCCTTTCCATAGTCAAGATTACTAATTATTTAAGCCTGAGTCAGAGATTGCCTTGATCCTTCCGGGAGCCACTGAAATACTTTCCTGAGTAGGTGCATGGTGCCAAAAGTAGGCACCACAAATGGACATAACCTGATCCTTTATGGACAGGTTCTCGTCAAGAAGAACACCTAGATATCTAGCCATCTTACTAGGAGAAGGAACAGATCCTAGCTCCGAAGGCCCCCAATCATCAGACCAATATGTCTGAGCTTTTCCAGACAGCAGGATCTCTGTTTTGTATCAATTTAGCTGTGGACAATTGTAAGTCGGATATCCAAGTGTCAATTTTCCTCATGCAACTGATAAAACTGTGTTTAACATTTTCTGGGTTATGCCCAAGGGAGATGATTTATTGCGTATCATCTGCATATGAAAGTATTTTAAAACCACAGGAATTCGCTATTTGGCCGAGGGGTGATACATAGACATTAAAGAGAGTGGGCCTCAAGGAAGATCCTTGGAGAACACCCTTGCCTGGAGACAAGATTTCTGAATGGAAGGTGTCTAAGGAGACCATTTGGGTCCTTTTGTTCAGAATGTATTTAAACCAGTCTAGGACTTTCCCATGGATATCTGTCTCCTAAAGTTGTTAGATCAAGATTGAATGCAAGATGGTATCAAATGCCACTGACACGTCAAGATGGACTAGCATGGCCAGTGTTCCAGCATCTAAAGCTAATCTAATAGAGTTGACTATTGCCAACAAGGTTGTTTCAGTGCTATGGAAATCTCTAACGCCAAACTGTGAGGAGTCCAGAAGATGATGGTCGAGATAGGAAGAAAGTTATTTGTTTACATATGATTCAAGAGCTTTGCCGAAAAAAGGAAGTGAAATAGGCTGGAAATTGGCAAGCTCCTTTAGGTCAGCGTTAGGTTTCTTTTAAATGATTGTGACGTTCAGATTTCCACTCCTGTGGCACAGAAGCCAATGTTAATGATGCGTTAAATAGTGAGGTGATGGCAGCGTTCAGTAGGGTAGCCTAAGCATTTGTTGCATAAGGAGGAAAGAGGTCAGATTGAGAACCTGATTTAATTTTAGTCAGTAGTTCTGACACTTGCACATGAGTGATAGAGTCAACCCTTTCAAGCACCACTAAGGAATCTCCTGAGGGTAGATCTGTAAAGGACTCATTGGTGTAAGGTACGGTGGTGGTACAAAAATTATGGTATATTATCTCGATTTTTGTCTCAAAATGATTCACCATGGTATCATACAGAGCTTGAGATGCTGGAATAGCAGTGGTGCAATGCAAGGGGCTTGGAAAATTCATTTAACACCTTAAACAGTTTTTTAGCAGAATGTGCAGGTTGGTCAATCCCGTTAATCATGTAGAGTCTACATGATTTTACTATGGTAGTTTCCTAAGGCTAATTTATATCTCGTTTTATTGGCAACAGTTTTCAAGACCCACCATGTGAGTTCTAGTCTTCTACAGCTAGTCTTTTCAAGCCTCAATTTGGGTGAATACCAAGGGGCATTATGTCTGATAATCTTAAGAGTGCTCATTTGCAGAAGGGCCACTATATTGAGCCTTGATACATGGCTAAGGCAGAGGTAATATCCTGAATGTGGTCTAGCTTATGGGCACTGAATGCTGACTCAAAAGTCTCTGGAGTGATCTCCTTCTAGGATCCCAACATGCTACGGCCAGTTTTTTTAGGCCTTAGGTAGATACCCCTAACTGGGATCTGAAGGCAGACAAAATATTTATCAGTCCATGTTAAGGGCTCAGGGGAGTCGATGTGAAGATGCTGAGAGTTGGTAAAGAGTTGAGGTTCAAGTGGCCAGTCGTAGATCAACATCTTGCTCGTGTAGGCCTAACATTTCAAGATCAGTTATTAAAAGGGATACATCAGTGTCTGAGACAATTTCTGCATGATAATTAAAGTTTCCCACCAAAAAGAAAATTATCTGTGGAAAGCACATGAGGTGCTAAACATTCTACTAGTTTATGGCTAAAATCCTTCTTGGAGCTTGGAGGGCGGTAGACTAGTGCTCCATTCCCGAGATCACTGTGAATGGTTTCCACCTTAAAAACACATACCTCAATCCAGTTGGAAAGAAAAGATTCAATAATCTGCACCTCCAAGGAGTCCAGGAAAACTACAGCTACTCCTTCTCCCATCTTAGTTTCTCTATCAAGTCTAACCAACTTATGTTTGTTGGGGAAAGCAGTAGGAATGCATAGAAGAGCCAGTGGATGCTGCCAGGTTTCAGTGATAAAACAAATGTCAGGTTGTAGAAAAGTAAGCAAATCCCACATCTCTGATGCATGCAGGTTTCCTAGCACCTGGTAATGTTCTGATACGGATGATGTTTCTCACAGCTGACCATTTGCTTGGGGTCATGAACACCAATCTTTAATCAATCAATCAACATGTATAAAGCGCAGGTTATCACCCATGGGGTATCAAGACGCTAACTGGGGGACTCGGACCAGTTGAAGAGCCAGGTCTCGAGGTGCTTCCTGAACTGAGCCAATGATGGGGACGGCCTGAGGAGGAGCGGCATTGTCTGTGCGGCGAGGTAGGAGAAGGATCGTCTTTCAGCTGTGTTCTTCCAAATCCTGGGGATGGTAGCGAGGGCCAGTTGTGCAGAGCCGAGTTGCCTGGAGGGGGTGTAGAAGGAGAGGCGGTGATTGAGGTAGGCAGGTCTGGCGATGTGGAGGGCCTTGTATGCGTGGGTCAGGAGTTTGAAGGTGATGTTTTTGTTGAAGGGGAGCCAGCGTAGGTCTCTCAGGTCGGCAAAGATGTGGCTGTGGCGGGATGTCCAGGATCAGTCTGGCTGCGGCGTTTTGTATTCTCTGGAGTCTTGCTTGGAGGTTTTAGTTGATTCCGCCATAGAGTGTGTTGCCGTAGTCGAGTTTACTGCTTACGAGCGCCTGGGCGACTGTTCTCCTTGTGTTGATGGGGATCCACTTGAAAATCTTCCAGAGCAGTCGCCATGGAACTTTTCATTTTACGTGTTTTTTTATGAATGCCTTACTATTGCTGCTACTACTACTCCTAATATCAGTGCTTAATTTGTAAATGAAATAGTGCTGGTGCTCAAAGTCCTAGTCTGAAACTTGCAGCTGGTGCAATTAAATGCGATCACCCGGAATTCCAGAGCTGTGCAGTGCTACATCTGCCTCACTCATCTTTAATTCAGTAAGAGACACTTCATTTGCCTTTAGCTCACTTTTGCACGTTCCTGCTTTCTCCCTGCGTGACGGTTTTTACGTCTTTAGCTTCAAACTTCTTCCAGCTTTCCGCTTCTTTTGAAATCTTTCGGTCTCTTGGTCTCAGTAAAAGTCTAATGCACATAAATAACCCGCGAAAATAAGCGTCGGTGTCCCGCACCGGCAGACACCGCCTCAAATTAAACAATTCTAATGATAGTAATAAAAGTCAGGGATATAAATATGGAGCTCTAGAGACATCACATACTTTCATATTGTGCGTATTTAAGCTTTAGTGGATATGGGCGTGTTTTGGTGGGCTCACAATAAATCCCACTCTTTGGGGCTCTACGCAGCCACTGTGATCAATGCTACAGCAGACTCTTCTGCATTCAGCAGCTCCCTAGAGAATGCGCCCCTTCCCCCCCACCCACAACACAGACTGATCTCTCGAGTGACATATGGGAACCTCTGTCTGACCCACTTTGAGAGCAAGTCTGCTCGCTGTTTTCACTAGAATCCTAGCTGGTGGCGGCTGTTCGGTTGTAAGCGGGGCATTCGCAAACCCTGCACTGCAGTTTACTTGTGGAGGGAGGGGCAGTGAATGAAGACTGTAGAAAGAAAGAGCTGTGTACAAAAGACTACAAATAAAATATTGAACTAGAGTCTACAGCGAGCCCAGTATTAGGGCCATTACAAAAATCCAACATGATAATTAATTCATGGTAAGTTATTCCATTAAGCTTGCACGCGCTCTTGCATTATTTTCCCTGACTCAATCGAACACATCTGTTTTTTGGGCAGAGATTTAGGTGGGATAAATCGTTGTCCACTTTTTCTATCACTGCTTTATGAGCTGCATGACATACATACTTCCTGTACTGGCGGCATGCATAGCAGTGTTTCTTCAGTGATGGGACGACATTAGTGTATGTCATTTGCTACTCTTTTTTATGGGTTATCTGTTCGTTTGACAGGAGGACCAGTTTGTGTTCCGTGAAGGCTGGGGCGAAGGGTTCTTCAACAAGAGTGTCCCAGTGTTATGTATTCTGGACATTGAGAGCAGCAACATCTCTGTGTTGGAAGGTGTTCCTGACCACATCTCACCAGGCCAGGTTAGTATCCTCTCTGAACGATGTCAGAGTAATAATGGTGACAAGCGAAAAATATTTTAAAATGTCCTTTTGTGTGTTAAAATAAGTAGTAAGTAAAGGATTTAGAGCTTAGTGGAAGGATTTAGAAGAGGGACGTTTCGGAAACAGAACTGGAGTCTGATTTGCTAAGATTTTCCCTTAAAACATGAGTCAGATAAACCTGAGTTTTTTCCTTGGCTTACGACATTTTGAAAATTGTCTTAAGATATTGTCCTAAAAAGGGCTGAAGCCAGGAAGGACAGTCAGGATATCTTGAAGCCTGTCTGGGCCAGATATTGTGATTGACAAAATTCGTAAGACCAGCGAAAAATGTTAGCAAATCAGGCCCTGAGTTATAATTGAGGATTTTGATTGAAAGCCTGAAAAGGATAGTTTTGGTAGGCAGAAAATGGTTCTGGAGAGGATGGATTTGGTTGGTGATTGGAGGATTAACAGAAAATTTGAAACGTAAAATGTGGATTTACCAAGATATAATTCAGGGAACCTAAAAGCATTCAGAATAATTAAATGCTATTTCAAGCAGTTTAACTATATATCACCACAGATTAGTGTAAGGTTGATGAATATTGATATGTGATCGGATACCACTAAGAGCTAAATAAAAATATCCTAGAGGATATACTAATTTAAATGTAAACTGTCAGCTGATAACCTTTTAAAATGATGGTTCAGCTTTTTCTCTCTAGATTTCAATCTTATAGAATGTTTTCCCTCTTTTTATAATACACTGCATTTTGGTTTCTGCATCTTTAAAACAAACAATTCATAAAACATACTCCATCCTCCGTTTTAGACTTCTCCCTTGGACTCTCAACCTGTGCCAAGCTTTAAAAATCAACTATGCCCTCTCCTTCAAATATTTTGTAAAACACCTGAATTGGCCTGGTTGAAGATAAACCTACTGCACAAAACTGAGAACTGAACAGCAAACAACTTCTGTTCCACAATCTAAACTCACTACTATATAGATTCCCAAACTTCGCCCTGACACCACTAAACACTGGATTCTATGCAACACCACCCTTAAGAAATTGCAATAGCCCCACTTTCAGTTTACATCCTTTTCAAAGCTTACTGTGTGATTTATAAAATACTTCACATGTGTTAGACCTGACAACGTTAGGGTGGTCTTCGCCCCACCTTTTTGCCTACCTCCTCCACTTTTCTGACCTTGTTTCTGACCATGTCAACCTGGCTAAATAACCCTTTTACCAAGCCCACACCGTCCCTTTTTTTACATATAAGACACCCCTAAGGTAGGCTCTGGATAACCCAGAGGGCACGGTGCAATGTACCTAAAAAGCAGGACATGTACTTTTATGTCTTACATCTCCTGGTAGTGCAAACTCCCCACAGTCATTTTTCACTACTGCAAGGCCTATCTCTCCCATAGAATCACATTGGGATTACCTTATTACATTTTATAAGTGTAATTCCCAATTATGACGCATCCCCTAGTCGAACCAAAGCAGCTCCTCAGCTGAGTGGCAAATCCTCTAGCAGAACCGCTGCATCACCACTGTTCCATGGATTGTACTTGTCACAACATCATGGGTTTGACGCATCACCTGCGGAACTGCCACTGTGTGATGTTTTTCCCGGCGCATGTTCCTTGCATCTCCCTTTCGACAGCAGCGACAACACCAAAACTCTGCACTGGAGCTTCGCTGCCTTTTGGAACAAATGCATTGTCTTGGCTGCCCTAAGCATTCTTGACACCAGCTTCACCGTCACAAGCCCTGTCGACAGGATCCTCGACATTGATGCAATGGGAACTTGCACCGCTGCCTAGCCCAATCTAAAAAATGATGCATTGCCTCAGCTGCGTGACGCATCTTCAACACAGATCCATGCAACACTCCACAACGAGGATTTAGGGTACTTTAGTTCAGCAGGCCTAACTGGGTCCCTGTAGCTAGTTTATGCTCCATCGCAGTTTGCCTGAGCTTCTGATTTTGTACCAGTCCAGCGTAATCAGATATCCGCATCAGCTCTTCTTTCTTCTTGGTGCTATTTTTGCTTAAAACTTTGAAATTCAATATCTCCAGTTTTTTTTATTTTTGCTGTTTCGATCTTGTTGTATTTATTAAATTTAGATCTATTTTTCTAAGCTGGTGTGTAACCTCATTTGTGTGGTGCTTTCACAGTTTTTGTGTTTGACATGTTACACAAATACTTTACCCATTGCCTCTAAGTTAAGCCTGAATACTCTGTGGCAAGATACCAAAGGTTGAGCAAAGGTTAATCGAGGATTTGCCTGTATCTTACCCTGACTATAACTGTGGTTTTGCTTGACCAGGGCTCACACCCCAGTCAACCAATAACCCAATTCCTACCAACATGAAGAAGCAAACTCCTAAAAAGATACATGGAACACACATGAAAACAGTTATGCTGCATGACTGTGGTAGTATTTCCCTTTTGTTTGGGTGTGATCCTAACTGAACAGACTGCTGTATCATGAGTGAGCCCCATCACAAGAGGCTGGTTGTCGTAGGAGCCCTTCATTAGAGATCTAAACAAATTTGTACATATGTTCAGTTTTTTTTTTTAAAGTGCATTGCACGATGGGGAAGGCAGGGCGAGAAAGGGCTTATCATGGCTTCAGTCCGAGTTGTTACTCTTGACCTTTGACTGTGGACCTCAGTCTTCTGCTCATTTATGATTTCAGGTTCATAACGCTTCATTGAAAAGTATAGGTTTTTAGATATTTATAATGTAGGCCCATTATATGTAATTCAGTATATTATTTTAATGTGTTTATATGTACCTGTTAGACAGCAGTTGCATGTATACAGGAAGCCAAACATTTAGAATATTGTATGTAGCAAGCATAAAAAGCTCTGTTGATGTGAGGCTCTGTTGTACTTTTCTCCCCAATAGATACATTTGTAAACAGCAGACCATTTGCTCTAACATTTTTTGTAATGTGTGCCAGGCCTTGATGTATCCTCGCACACCTGGATGGCCACAGAGCATAGGCATTTGCAGCAGTCCAGACCACCCCGGCTTCCACTTTAGTTCTGGCCACTCCTTATACTGTGAGAAGCCGCTTGGTCAGTGCCGGAATGTTACATCACATGCGCACCTCCAGCTGGGATAGAAGTGGACGTTTTCCCGAGAAAGCCACTGTTTATACATCCCTTAATGTTCGAAAGTGGTACCTCCTTGTTCTGCGAGTGCTCCCCAGTGCCAAAAAGGCAATAGGGTGCAGCGCTGGGTGGAAGAAAGGTGCTATCTCCAGGAGCACTTAAGAGAGCGACCATCTTTCACTCCGACCTGTTCCACTTATGCTTTCAAAAAGCGTTGCTGAATAATATTGTAACTATAGTTCTACAGTGTTTTACTTATGTTTAGTATTTTGCAATTAAGTATTAGCTGTTATGTGTTTTGGGAGTGCAACCAAATTTTACTCAAACAGGTTTGCAAAGAAAAGCTTGAAGACCAATGGGAACCACTAAAGTGATTTGAAAAAGCTCACGGTTCAAGCAAGACATTTTAGTTGAGAAGACCAATCCTGGAGCAGGAAACGAGTGTTTAAATCACTTAGCTGCTCTTGTGATGTGATTGATGGTTCTAACTCTGGATGATAGAATAGGTGACTAATGCCAGAACTACAGCCAGGTACAACTGCGAATAGGTTTTGCTACTGGATTAATTGAAAACCTTTGGTCGGCCCCACTTCTGAGGAGTGAACACAGTGAATTTTAACATTGAATCTATATGTCTTTTTCTTAGGCTCTGTGGGACCCAGATGATAATGGCGTTCTTTTTGTGGGATGGCCTCATGAACCCTTTAGATTAGGACAGAAATTTTGCAACAATAGAAGGTATGACTTATTAGTAATTGCTATTAATAAACTTGTAATTAAGTTACTCTTCTGCAGTTATGTTGTGGACACAATGACATACAATTTGGTCTGTACATGTTGCCACGAAAAGTGACTAATTTTTAAATTAAATTTTGCATATGAGTTTTGGGACTCATTGATTATAAGAATTCACCCACAACTATTTAGCATTTTTTGGCTCACTTGGAGCCATCTCATTGTGTCCCTTGTGCCACCAGCTTTGATGTGATGATGAAGAACTGGGTGGTAATGGAAAAACCTTCCATTTGTGGAGGAAGAGATAAAGCAGGTGAAGTATCTACTAAAGCAATTTCGTCTTCCTTTGGGACAGTATACCCCTGAATTTATTCACTCCTATAAAAACAGGAGGGGTTTTTCTCACTACTTAACTCTAAATGAAACACTACAAATACAGCTCTAAATGAAATCCTTAGAATACAATATTAAGGGGAAAAATAACACGTTCGTTATGTCGTGTGGAAATATGTGTCAAATAACTTTAAAATGTCGTATTCTACCTACTGCATTAACCAAAGTCGATACAGAAAGTATTATTAACTAATGCTGTTGATAAGCTTTTTTTTATTTTTTTTAACAAATCATGCGTTTCTATTTGTGATATTTACTGTGTATTTGGCCTAATTTGTTTCATCCTGGGGTATAATACAGTATAATATTTAATGCAAGTTGACTGAGTGCAAATCTGCGAATATGAAACTATTGATTTTATTTCACGTGCACTATTTTTCATCAATACTGATGGTCAGCACCATTAACAAACTGCAGCTTTGCAAAAGGATCCAAATTGAAAATAAGAAAATGTGTTATGATTTTGGGGTGCTAAATTGGTCATGCATTCTCAAAACTCTCCGCCACATGAATGTGTGTTGCTCTACTGGATATCTCCATAAATTGATAAAGTTTCGCACTCCAGTGAAATCCTGGTAAACCTGCACAAACCATGCAAGTTATAAAAAACATGCAAGTCGGAGTCCTCCGTGGCAAAAATACATGTATTTCTTTCACACAAAAGACTAGTGGCCATGCATAATGAAGAACTTGCTGCAGTTTATCACCAAAGTGCAAAATTGTATCTGACAAACTGAAACGTTTTCGTTAGAGTTAACCATAAAAATGACGCATGAGCAGTAGTGTACCACGTACAGACTTACGTAAATCCCAAAAAACGTTGAGAAAGTTCACTGGGCAGATATATTATATTTCCAAAGTTGCAGCTGTAGCTTTACATTAGTGAAGTCAGGATAAATTAATACAAATGTAATACATATTCTTAGCGCGACTCTCTCAATTTCAGTAGTTCCATCAGTGTACCTCCCTTTGTCCCCTCTGCCAGCCTGGGAGATCTGAGTGATAAGGTGAAGAAAAAAATGGTTTCTCCTCTTGTACAGTTCCCATATAAATGTGGGTAAAAATGGTATACACACAGAAGGGTAGCATTACCACTTCAGTAACTTGTGTGATAAACTGGATGTGGGGTATATATTTATTTGGAGAATCACCTGGGTTCTTCAAAAAAAGTAAGCAGTATCTTTTGTAAATCAACACAAGAGCATTTGCAAGCTCTCTGACACGCGATAATAACTAATTTGGTAAAGTTCTTTCTAGCTCATATCTCCACTTTGCTGCACTTCTAGGTGCTATATGAGATGCACAGATACATTCTCACAAAATCTATCCATCTGTCTATCTATCTATCTATCTATCTATCTATCTATCTATCTATCTATCTATCTATCTATCTATCTATCTATCTATCTATTCACTCAAAAATCCAAAGGTTACAGGGACGTTATAGTTAAGTTCTTAATTTACTGGCACAAAACCAGACAAATTCAGCAGTTATAGTTAGTTATTTCAAGTAACTATAACTCACAGCCTAAGATAACTATAACTCGTGCTCCCACCATGCACAGTTTTTTTCCTCAAACATTTTACTGCAAATATTACATTGATGTTATCAAAGATGTCATGAGTGTTGCAATATGGGGGTTAATTAGCAGTGCATGGCGGTCCCCACCCCGCGACAGCCCTTCCTCCTTTCACTTCTTTATCATGTGCTTTTGTACCCATTGAATCCCTCCAGAAGGTCTGGCATAGGGAAGGTCTGTTAATGCCCGAATGTAGCTCTCCACATGATCAGATCATCCGCTAACTTTTCATCCTGCCGCAAACCTTTATCCCAGTATATCCCTTCACCAGTTCTGCACTAGCTCTGTCTTGGATTCAACCATAGAGTAGCAATTCGCCTTTTGAATAGAATCAGGCCAAGCATTACAAACTTCAAACTCAGCTTTCTCTTGCTTCTACTGAGGAGTAGTCCTAGCAGACAGAGTATAATTGTGTACAGGACAACCCAGCCCAATTGCCCCATTGAGCTGTGTCAGCACCTCCTCCCAATACTTTACGATAACTGGGTATCTCCATACTACATGCAGGAAGTCAGCAGTCCCACTTTTACATTCCAACATTGTGAGTCCCCAATAGAATAGATCTTATGTAGCTGCTCCAGAGAAAGGTATGTCAGGTGTATGTAGTTATATTGCACCAACTTGAATCTGGCATTTGTTACTGTCTCGCGAATCCCGCTGTGTATTTTTTGTCATTCCTTAGCCGTAATAGGGTAGTCGCTAAGGTACTGCCAGGCTCTCTCAATTTAAACTAGCATTGCCCACCTATTCGCTCTGAGTGCCCTGTACAGTTGTGTGATAAGTTTCCAACACCCTGCCATCAAGAGCATGGAAACCATTGTTTGCATGGGCTCAGGGATGTTGGGAAATGCAGGCCAGGTCTCCCTGGTCATGGCTGCTATTTTGGTGTACTGCACCAGGCCCAATTCAAACATATTGAACACTTCTTGCATTTTGATGAACCTGCCAGTCAGATATAAGTCGGACCGCATTGTGCATCTGCCGACTCTCCAGCAGACAACAGCCACTTTTCAGGCTACCTGCTCAAAAGGCTACAATACCCAGATCTCTAGATCGGGTACAAATGGCGCTCGAAACAGTGCTGCCCATATTGCTCTTTTCTATAGCTAGCAAACCATTTGGATCACATGCTGCAAGGTCTCAGGTGCTCTTTTGCCTCCCATCAGAAGGGCCAATAAATTATACGAAGTGTAAGTGCCATCTAGAAGTTGTCTCCCAATTCCCTTCCTCATCTAGCCAGCGTATTGTGTGTTACAGATGCACTGCTTAGTAGCATAATTCAAGGTCAGTTACTTCCATCCCTCGTCCCACTCCATCTTGAGCATGTTGAGTCCCACCTTGCAACTCTTCCTCGCCCATGGCAGTTCCACCAGTAGTTGATCTGATTCCCAAAATGCTCTTCGCGGAATCTCATGCATGGTGCCCTGAAGCACATAGAGACATCTGGGCAGTACCACTATCTTGGCCAGAGCAATGTCCCCCATGAGGGATAGCTTATGCATATTCCAAAAAGCTACTGAGGGTCAGAGATTGTGGATCATCGCCCCCAAAATTAGGTCATAGCACTGCTGTACCCCATGTGCTATGTCAATTCTGAAGTATCTAACACTGTCTGTTTTCCAGGGAAGCCCTGTCTCCAGGAGCGCAGCACGAGGCACCTCCCTTAGTTGGCCTAGTGGGAACAAAACTGATTTTGAATGATTCACATGGAGTCACAACAGTTCCCCAAACACTCATATGGCATGTAGCAGTATTGGGATGGACGTGTCGGATCGCCACAGATGTATCATCGCATTATCTGCATAGAGTGAAACCATGTGGGTTGTCTGACCCACTGTTTCCCCAACTATGTAGCATACGGGGAAGCGGACACAGCAGAGGCTACATTGCTAGGACAAACAGGGGGAATACTGGGCATCCCTGCCTCGTGCCCCTCTGGAGGCTGATCACAGCCGAGACATTCCTCCTAGTCTAGCCAACCACCACTGATCTCGTATAGAGTAATTTGACCCATTGTATGTAAGTGTCCCATAACCCTTTCCCATACCGCACCGTCCAGACATGCTCCAAACTCACTGAGTCAAAGGCATGCTCTTTGTAAAGAAAGGCCAGTGCATATTTGTCGCCTTCCAGGTCAGGGGCATAAATGAAATATGTTGGATGTCTCAGATTACATAGTGTGTTTAGATGCAGGGCAAAACCTGACTGGTCCATATGGACCAGACGTGGCAGACATCTCAGTAGGCACACTGAAAGGATTTGTCCAAGGATCTTCTGATCCACAATTAGCATTGAGAGTGGACGGTACAAGGCCTTCTCAGTTTCGATCCTTCTCAGGTTACGGCACCAAGACTATGAGGACTTTTCTCAGTGAGTCCGGGAGCACTCTCCTTTCTAGTGCCTCCACATATATCAGTAGCAGTTTGTCCATTAGAGGCCCGCCTGCAAAGGCTTTATAGAATTTGTTTGGGAGGTATTCACCTCCCGGTGCCTTGACAGCTTTTACTGAGCCTACTGCTCAGAGGAGCACCTGCTTGGTCAGGGGAGCACCAAGGTCTGCACGCTCTTCCGCCATGAGCTTCAGTAGCTGTAGTGCCGCCTTTTAACAAGTTATGAGAGATTAATTTGGATGCGATGTGGTAGTGTACCCGCTTTGTAAACGGTCCGTATACACCCTATTAATTACCTGTTTTGTGTAGACTTCCCAGCCAGTGGGGTTCTTAATATATAGGATAGGTTATGCATGTGCCACATTCTTAACCAGTCTGGCCAGCATGTGTCCCACTCTGTCCCCCTCTATGTGTAACCGTCTCCTTTATAACAAACGTGTGTTTCTCCAGTTGCAGCCATAGGGTAAGTATGTGCTGTTGGCCCCTGCCCCATCCCTCCCTGGTCGTGTTGCTAGAATTGTCCCCATAATTGCCAGCTTATCCTCCCACCCCATTAAATCCCTCTCTAGTGTTTGTCATATATACCTATAGGTGTTGTCATGCACACTCCCCTCATTACTTCCTTCTTCACATCCCATCCCAGTGCCCTACATGTCGTACTATCCCCGTTAGTCTTGAAGTACTCAGTTGGGGCATCTTTTAGTGTCTCCATGAACACCAGGTGGTTAGAGTCTCCATTCTGAACCGTCACAGCGGTACCCGTGGCACCTATCTAGGGAGTATGTTATTAGTAGAAGTGAGTGGTCTGACAGGGTAAGCTAAGTATCCCGTGCTGAGCTCCTGCTGAGCCTCATCTACCTGCACAAGGAAATAGTCCAGCCTGTTATGCGTCCCTGTCGCTCTATTAGCCCTATACTGACCATGGACTGTGTTAAGTGCTGCCGTCATTTTTGGCTTGGTGCCCCTACGGGGCGGAGCCCTGTCCAGCTCACCATCTATCACACAGTTAAAATCAGCAGCCCGTAAGACCTCTGTTTCCAAGTGACCCTTCGCCAATGCCAGCACTGTCCCAAAAAACTCACCACTATCTGTTTTCTGTGCTATACATTTATAAGGTATATCTGGTGTTCATCTAGTGTACCCAGCAAATTTACATAGCTTTTCTCTAGGTCCACTTGTACTCATATCATCGGGAATGGGATCCCAGGAGCCACACTTATGAGAGCCCCATGTGAGAATCCGGAGTAGGATGTTCGGTATATGTGGCCCTTCCATTTCTACTTTGGGGCCCAATGAGATACCCCATAAGTGTGTTTCTTGTAATCAGGCAATAGCCACCCCATGCCTATTTAAATATGGATGTATTCTGCAACATTTCTCTGGTCAGTTCAATCCTCTGTGAAAAAAAGGGTTAGTAATAATGGAGCAAGTCTGCAGCAGTGGGCCTCCATCCAGCTTTCTGGCCCCTTGGCTCCAGTAAGTCCTGCTTCTCAGTGTAAAGATTTGTTTAGAGGTGATTTCCGGGACCACTAGGTCTTGGTTGGAGCTAGTATATTTCCCTACTGATTCACCCCGTGTGTGTAGTCGGTTCACGTCCCATTGGGCTCCAAAATTCACTCTGCCTTTAACTTCCTACACAACATCCGTGCTGTCACTGAGAGTGTCCGAGACCTCACAAATCTGCAAGAAGATGGTCTTGGCCCTTAGAATCCAGTGGGGCAATCAGCAATGTCCCATCTGGGCAGACCAGTATACTTCCCTCCTCCACTGTGTTTGGGGCCTGCAGTCTCGTAGCCGAAGCCCCTCTGTTTCTGTTTTAACAGGTAAAAGGTGTTTCCGGCCTCTCTCCAGTTAGGGTTCCATGTTCCATGCTCCAGTCCAAGGGATTCTGGCCATGTCATTGCCTCTTGCAGTGTTTCATAGAAAAGCACCTGCACATCACATTGTATTCTGAGTTTTGCTGGAAACATCGTGCTGTATTTAATGCCCATTCTTCCAAGAATAGTTTTGCAGCGGGACCCTTTGCTCGCTCGGGGAAACCCACCAGGCCTACGTTGTATCACCTTCTTCAGGGCTGAAAGTATTAAGTATCAAAAACAATTAATACAATAGAAGGTCGCTAACAATTGGTACCGCCACCAGAACGAGTGCTTAGATCTCAAAAGAATCATAGAGAACCACTGTGCAAGGAACAGACCTCATTCTAACTGTTTTAGAAGGAAAGCAACATAAGCAAATGAAGATATATTGTAAGGAAATGCCTCCTTGGCATGGCTACCCCCTAACTTTTTGCCTTTGCTGATGCTAAGTTTTGATTGAAAGTGTGCTGGGACCCTGCTAACCACGCCCCAGCACCAGTGTTCTTTCCCTAAACTGTACCTTTGTCTCCACAATTGACACAACCCCGGCACTCAGGTAAGTCCCTCGTAACTGGTACCCCTGGTACCAAGGGCCCTGATGCCAGGGAAGGTCTCTAAGGGCTACAGCATGTCTTATGCCACCCTGGGGACCCCTCACTCAGCACATGCACACTGCCTCACAGCTTGTGTGTGCTGGTGGGGAGAAAAAGACTAAGTCGACATGGCACTCCCCTCAGAGTGCCATGCCAACCTCACACTGCCTGTGGCATAGGTAAGTCACCCCTTTAGCAGGCCTTACAGCCCTAATGCAGGGTGCACTATACCACAGGTGAGGACATATGTGCATGAGCACTATGCCCCTACAGTGTCTAAGCAAAACCTTCAACATTGTAAGTGCAGGGTAGGCATAAGAGTATATGGTCTGGGAGTTTGTCAAATACAATCTCCACAGTTCCATAATGGCTACACTGCAATCTGGGAAGTTTGGTATCAAACTTCTCAGCACAATAAATGCACACTGATGCCAGTGTGCAATTTATTGTAACATACACCCAGAGGGCATTTTAGAGATGCCCCCTGAATACCAATCTGACTTCTAGTGTAGGCTGACCAGTTTCTGCCAGCCTGCCACACACCAGACATGTTGCTGGCCACATAGGGAGAGTGCCTTTGTCACTCTGTGGCCAAGAACAAAGCCTGTACTGGGTGGAGGTGCTTCTCACCTCCCTCTGCAGGAACTGTAACACCTGGCGGTGAGCCTCAAAGGCTCACCCCTTTAGTTACAGCAACCCAGGGCATTCCAGCTAGTGGAGATGCCCGCCCCTCCGGTCACTGCCCCCACTTTTGGCGGCAAGGCTGGAGGAGATAATGAGAAAAACAAGGAGGAGTCACTCACCAGTCAGGACAGCCCCTAAGGTGTCCTGAGCTGAGGTGACCCTTACCTTTAGAAATCCTCCATCTTGAGTTTGGAGGATTCCCCCAATAGGATTAGGGATGTGCCCTCTCCCCACAGGGAGGAGGCACAAAGAGGGTGTAGCCACCCTCAAGGACAGTAGCCATTGGCTACTGCCCTCCCAGACCTAAACACACCCCCCAGATCCCAGGAAATCAGATTCCTGCAACCTGAAGAAACAAGAAGGACTGCTGACCTACAAGCCTGCAGAGAAGGAGGAAGACGACAACTGCTTTGGCCCCAGCTCTGCCGGCCTGCCTCCAACTTCGAAAACCTGCAACCAGCAACGCATCCGACAGAGACCAGCGACCTCTGAAGCTTCAGAGGACTGCCCTAGACTAAAGGACCAAGAAACATCGGCCCTGTTCAAAACCAGCTACTTCTTTGCTACAAAGAAGCAACTTTCCAAGACTGCACTTTTCTTGCCGGAAGCGTGAGACTTCTCACTCTGCACCCGACGCCCCCGACTCGAGATTTAGAGAACCAACACCTCAGAAAGGATTCCCTGTGACGGCAAGCCCGTGAGTAACCAGAGATGACCCCCCTGAACCTCCACAGCGACGCCTGCAGAGAGAATCCAGAGGCTCCCCCTGACCGTGACTGCCTGTAACAAGGGACCCGACGCCTGGAACCAACACTGACCCGCAGCCCCCAGGACCTGAAGGAAGCGAACTCCAGCGCAGGAGTGACTCCCAGGTGACCCTCTGCCTAGCCAGGTGGAGGCTGTCCCGAGAAGCCCCCCATGTGCCTGCCTGCACAGCTGGAGTGACCCCCTGGTTCCTCCATTGTTTTCTACCTAAAACCCGACACCTGCTTTGCACACCGCACCCGGCCGCCCCTGTGCCGCTGAGGGTGTGTTTTGTGTGCCTACTTGTGTCCCCCTCAGTGCTCTACAAAACCCCCCTGGTCTGCCCCCTAGGACGCAGGTACTTACCTGCTGGCAGACCGGAACCGGAGCACCCCTGTTCTCCATAGGCGCCTATGTGTTTTGGGTCCCTCTTTGACCTCTGCACCTGACCGGCCCTGAGCTGCTGGTGTGGTAACTTTGGGGTTGCCTTGAACCCCCAATGGTGGGCTGCCTATGCCCCAGAACTGAGACTTGTAAGTGTTTTACTTACCTCCTAATCTAACCTTTACTTACCTCCCCCAGGAACTGTTGATTTGTGCAGTGTCCATTTTGAAAATAGCTTATTGCCATTTTTACAAAGACTGTATACGATATTGCTTTTATTCAAAGTTCCTAAAGTATCGAAGTAAAGTACCTTGCATTTAAAGTGTTTACTGCAAATCTTGAACCTGTGGTTCTTAAAATAAACTAAGAAAATATATTTTTCAATATAAAAACCTATTGGCCTGGAGTAAGTCTTTGAGTGTGTGTTCCTCATTTATTGCCTGTGTGTGTACAACAAATGATTAACACTACCCTCTGATAAGCCTACTGCTCGAACACACTACCACAAAATAGAGCATTAGAATTAACTAATTTTTGCGACTATCTTACCTCTAAGGGGAACCCTTGGACTCTGTACACACTATCTCTTACTTTGAGATAGTGTATATACAGAGCCAACTTCCTACATATATGAAACGGCAAGTAAGTAATAACTATAATTAGGTGAAGAATTAATCTCTAAGAGCACAAGGGTGGAAACACAAGACAATAGCTCCTTTACTTCAATCATAAGTTAGCACAGCGTTGCTGTTCATACTGTATTCATGCCACACACACCCCCAAAAATAAGAGGCATGCCCTCTGTACCAGGAGTGACAGTTGCCTAAGAGGGCTCATCCAGACAAAACAAAAAGAAAGGTAACCTTTTATAATTAGAAAGTCTCCACTCTCTAGAATTTCTAGTCAAAATGACGTATGGAACTTCAGTGTTAGGTAATCCAGGTCTTGACGTCTTAAATCATATCACATAATAAATACAAAACACAAACAAATTACTCTACCACACTCATTAATAATAGCCCACCAGTCCAAGCCCTACAGGAACAACAAGGCAGATGATTCCAGGTACAGCTGCAGCTGCAGCCCCCCATTGACTCACAGGCGGGCGGGTTGCCCTCCCCGCTCTCCACAGCCACAACAAGGTAAAATTCATAATAAGGCCTCCAGCAATGCTCAGGCTGGCCCGTTTTTGTACCTCCTGGCTCTGGTGGGTCTCCCAGCACCTCAGGTTGCTATATCTCTGTATTGCGACGGTAATAGGTTATGGCCTTTTCTTGATCACTCTGTGCAAGTTCACTCATGGTCACGGCCCAGGATCTCTGCTCTGGCCTCTCTCCCCACCTGGGGCCACGCAGCAGCTTTTCCGACTTCCTGCAGTGTGCTGGTTGTGTCCGTTCCAGTCTTCGTTGGGTCAACCCGCTGTTTCTCTCCCACTGGGCCCCCTGGTGTGGCATCTGCTACTGTGTTGCCTTCTGCAGGGTCCTCTGCAAGGGCCTTGCATGCAGGACACAGTGTGGCCTAACTGCCACTGTGCCTCGTGTTTCTGGGTGCCACAAGGCCCATTCTCCTGGTACTGTCTCCCAGATTCTGGTTTTAGCGCTTCGCCTTACTGCACAGTCCCAAGGGGGTTTCCACCTCCTTCCTGCGACAAATGTTTTTTTGGATTTATTCTCAGTCTGGGCACCATGCAGTTTTCTCCATAGGCACCTGCAGTCTCCACAAACCAGTCTGCCCATGAGGCACTTTACCTCCTCCACTGTGGCATGGACAATAATGGCGACAATTTCATGGGTCCCGAAGTCACAGGGTCCTGACAACAGAACGGCAAGAGTCCATTTGCATATTATGCCCCAGGATTTCAGTCTCCATGCTGGGAGCAACTGGGAAGCAGGTCTACCTAGCCATCATGCCTGGTCATGCCCCCATTGGAAGTTATTGGTTGAGATATATATCACACTTTTCTCTAGGACAAACATAATTGGCTACCTTGAGGTGGAAGTTATGAGAAGGTGCATTGTTGGCTTCAAAATACATTATTTAAAACTTGAGGAAAATGCATGCAATCTCCTTTAAATATGCGTCATAACCTTGAGTATGTATTTGATTCTAGGTACCTGTTCGGACTGTTTACACACGCAGCGTGTTGTATACATAAATCACTGCTTGTGAAAGGTCTTTGGTAATTCTGGAAACTGCGTCCCTCATTGATGTAGTTGTCCTGTCTTTTAGTCTGTACCTAATTCAGTTTTAATGTTTTTTTAGGTCTGCTTTGTATCACTTAAAGATGAGCTTTGGCAGCTGTGGTGAGTATTTTTCAGTTACAAACGAAAAGGGAGGGTTTGAAAATGTAGCATGATACATTTTGTGATTGGTACTCACCATCTAATCTACTGTGAGATTGTCCATATATATTTTTGGTCTTCCATATACAAATATGTTTTGGAGTTTGACAAATATTGTTTGTGTTACCCATATCAATTGAAATCCAATACTCTAATCCAAATATGTTGTGACTGCCTGATCTGCAATGCAATGAGTATGGGCACCCCACATCTTTCATACACCAAGTGGACACCAAGAAAGATCGTGCACTCACTCTTTGTAGCAGCACTTCTAATGTTAATAACTTTAGGGCCTTCTTTTCCTCAGGAAATCGGAGGTTAGGTGGTCAGGAAGTTTAGGAAGTTGTTTGCCTGTATGCTCACTGAACATGTTTTAATCTCCATGACAACTCCCAAAAGGGGTTGAAAGAAGAATTTGTAATGCCATTTGCAGCACGAATGTGAAATGCGCACAGAGACTCGGAGACACAGCAAAGTTAGCATTGTTTCATTATTCGCTTTCTGCCTTATTAATTTAATGCCTGAATTTGGGAAGCATGGCAAATCACCCGTGAGGGTCTCAAGGTGGTGAATTGTAGGCACGAGGAGACTTGGGGCCGGATTTTGAACTCGGCGGACAGGGTAGTCCGTCACAACAGTGACGGATATCTCTAAATCTAAATCACATAGAATATAATGGAATTTAGATGTTGGCAGACCGGATATATGTCACCAATGTGACTGTGTAACCCATCCGCTGAGTTCTAAACCAGCCCCTAAGTGATTTGCCCAGAATCACAGGATGTTGAGACGTGGAGAGTCGAACCTGTTTCCCTTAGCTCTGAAGTCGGCAGCTCAGGTGGTTATGCCACATCCTCTCCACCTCTTACAAATTGACATAGGACCTGGCCTTCCACATGAGTGTGTTCCTGGAAACTCTTCTCTCATCCTCCACCCCTCCAAGCTCCAGCGCTTTATTTCTTCCAGGCAGTGAAATCTCAAGTATGTCTGGACCGCTAACCTCAGTGAGCTTGTTACAGTGCCCATAGGGTGACAACATTATAGAATTCAGCTATAGGCTGGTGGTTGTATGTCGTTGCAATGCATGCTTTTACTACACATGCCTTTACCATACATGCCTTTACCACAAATGTAAATATGAATGCATTAAATGAATCATTACCACAAATACTGTTACTACGTATGCTTTTCCACGCAAACCTTTACAACACTACTTTTCTATTTTTTTTTTTTTTTTTATAAATGTGGTTTGAAAAAATTAAAATAATTTAAGTATTTTCCCTAAATGTATAATGTCTATTATCATATTTTTCACAATACTTTTAGGCTTTTAAAAAATATACAATGCGCATCTCCACACAAAAAACTCAGCACTTCGCAAGTCATGCAATACTTCAAAGTCCTACGCAGGTTTTTCCAAATTGACATTACCATGCAACACAACACAACACAAAACAGTGCAAACAGTACGTACTTTTTCAACACCACTATAAATTAATGCAACAGAGCACAAATAATCTCAACACTTCATACAGATTTTCAAAAATATATAAAATGAAAGCAACACGATGCAAACGTTTAGTGAAGAAGTTAAACGTTATTTGCATTTGAGAAATACTACTTTCTTTGATGAAATATTACTTTCTTTCATTTCTACATAAGCAGACACCCTGTCCTCAACCAAGATGGCTGACAAATTCTGAGGAGAAGGTCAAAAACAGATTACATTTTAACACAAAAATAATTATGGCTTCATTCATGAATTAATTAATAAAAAAGTAGATTTGAACAGTTATTTTACTGTAAATTAGAGTATATCATTAAAAACATATAAAAATTTGCATCCGCCATTTTGTTAATTTATGACCACACGCACAAGTGAGAACATGAGAGTTGATCAGAGGCAGTACAAAACACTGACATATAGCTATCCACGTAAGTATAACTTACACATTTAATACGCATAGAAAATGCTATGTATAATCATGGAACCATCATCTTTAAAGATGTGCTTACTTCTTAAGACATTGTGAATCTTGAGAACACACAGAGTATGTTAAGCTTTTCAAATTAAACAATACCGTAAGTGATATTCTTAAATTTGTAATTTAATGAGAATATTTCCTCAAGACTAACAATGAAAACTTTTATAAAAAATAAAAATCTACTCATGGTGCTTGTTGGACAATGCCTGGGGAGCAAATTAACTATTCTAACTCCGCCATGAACTTACCTCAGGGAAGATGCTGGACAGTGGCTGGGGTAAAATTAGTACTCTAAC
Organism: Pleurodeles waltl; assembly: GCF_031143425.1. NCBI lineage: Eukaryota > Metazoa > Chordata > Amphibia > Caudata > Salamandridae > Pleurodeles > Pleurodeles waltl. The sequence continues at coordinate 330,494,087 of NC_090448.1, forward strand.
TCTTCTAAGTACTTACCTCAGCAAAGGTGCTGGATAGTAACTGGGGAGAAAAATACTATTGTAACTCAGTCAAATACTTACCTCAGGGAATGTGTTGGACAGTGACAGTGGGCAAAATTAGTCTTCTAACTCCACCAAGTACTTACCTCATGGAATGTGCTGGACAGTGGCTGGTTGAGGAAATGTCTGTTCTAACTCCAAGTACTTACCTCACAACAGGGGCTGGACAGTGGCTGGGGTCAAAATTACTATTCTAACTCCACCACGTAATTGCCTCAGGGAAGGTGCAGGAAAGTGACTTTGGGGCAAAATTACTATTCTAACTCCACTAAGTACTTTCCTCCAGAAAGGTGGTGGATTGTGTCTGGAGGGCAAAATTACTATTCTAACTCTGCTAAGTGCTTACCTCAAGGAAGGTGTTGGACAGTGGCCGGGGGCAAAATTACTATTGTAACTCCATCAGGTACTTACGTCAAGGAAGGTGCTGACAATGACTTGGGGGCAAAATTTATGTTGTGACTCTGCCATGTACTTATCTACTTATTTACATCTGCAAATTTGCTGGACAGTGGCTGGGGCCACACTTTCTAGTCTAACTCCACTAAGTACCTCAGCGAAGGTGCTGGACAGTGACTGGGGGCAAAGTTACTATTATAACTCCGCCAAGTACTTACCTCAGGGAAGGTTCTGGTCAGTGGCTAGGGTGTAAAATATATTCTAAATCCACTGAGTACTTACCTCTGAGAAGGTGCTAGACAGTGGCCAGGAGGCAAAATTACTATTCTAACTCTGCCAAGTACTTACCTCAGGGAAGCTGCTGGACATTGACTGGGGGGCACAATTACTATTCTAACTCCACTAAGTACTTACCTCAGGGACGGTGCTGAACAAAGAGGGGGGAGGTTAAAGATACCATTCTAACTTGGCCAAGTACTTACCTCAGGGAAGGTGTTGGACAGTGACTGGGGCAAAATTACTATTCCTACTCCGCCAAATACTTACCTCAGGAAAGTTGCAGGACGTGCACTTACCTCAGGGAAGGTGCCTGACAGTGGCTGGTGGGCAAACCTTCCACTCTAACTCTGCCAGGTACCTCAGGAAAGGTTTTAGGCAGTGGCTGTGAGTTTCAGGGCAAAATTACTATTCTAAACCTGCCAAGTACTTACCTCCAGAAAGGTGCCGGACAGTGGCTAGGAGGTGAACTTTCTAATCTAACTCCACCAAGTACTTAGGCCCATATTTATACTTTTTAGCACCGCATTTGCGCAGTTTTTTGGCACAAACTTACAAAATACAATTGTATTTTGTAAGTTTGTGCCGATTTTGCGTCATAAAACGATGCAAATGCGGTGCCAAATAAGTATAAATATGAGCCTTAGTCTAGGGAGGGTGCTGGAAAGTGGCTGGGCAACAAAATTACTATTCTAAATCTGCCAGGTACTTTCCTCAGGGAAGGTGATGGACAGTGGCTGGGGGCAAAATCTCTGCTCTAACTCCACCAAGTACGTACCTCAGGGAAGGTGCTGGACAGTGGCTGTGGGGAAAAATTACTATTCTAGCTCAATGAAGTACTTATCTCAGGAAGGGTGCTGGACAGTGGCTGGGGTGCACAATTTCTAATCTAACTCAGCCAAGGTCTTACCTCTGAGAAGGTGCTGAACAGTGAAAAAAGTGTACACCAAACCTTTTTTCTTAGAAGATAAAAAAATAATTAGAAATCATCTAGAGAGCGAAAATTTTCTACAAACCAAAAAGGACTGCAAAATCATTGAGCAACACTAAAAGAAAATCACCTTAAGAAAAGTAAGTGATTCAAAAGCCCACTAGTAAGTACAAAGAATTCAGAAAGGCATGAAAAACAGAGAATATTTTAAAATGGTCTTTTTAACCTCATAGAGACAACAGAGAAAACAAACACAGCAGACCTGAAAACCTCTTGCAATCCAAAATTACCATCCTGAAATATTTGACGGCAAAGGAATAGGAAATAAATCACCAGGTGCTATTTTAAACATTATAAATAAATATACAATAATAAATGTATTTTCACCGAACAAAAAACTTAGAAAGATTTAATTTCCTCTCTTTCAGCAATGTAATTTAACATTTTCTTCTCAATATTAGCAGGACCAATTGCCAAGAAGAATATAAACCTCAATTTAATTACATTGTAACTCATATACTTTTTTCAGTGTTTTAAACAGATCATTGAAAAATTTTAAATGCAAGGCAAGCCAGCTACATCAGATTGAAACGCGGCAGGAGACTGTTAAAAAATTGTGACTACATTTATTGTAAGGAGAGATTAACTGAGCCCAGGAGTCATTAGAGATGTGTTGAGTCTTTTCATCCTATTGCAAAAACAGAGAGGTTACTCTTGGTGACCCTGTGGACAGAACAAAAGAGCATAACCACTCAACCTCTGAAATGGAGATAGAAGTTAGGGAATGTAATCAACAAATAAAGGCACCTGCAGCCACCTCCAATGAGCCCTGTGGCTCAGTTTTGAGGGAGGTACCCCAGAACATCCCTATGCATGTTGCCAGTAGTATGCCAACAATCCCAAATTTAGGAATAATCGTTCAAAGACAAAACAGGCGAGTAATCCCCAAAGAGTAAATCCTCAAACCTATTCGCACATTAACATTCCCCTAAACCTATTGTTTCTTTTACTAATCAACCTTTTTTACTCAATAATAATGAGAACCCTCTAGAATGAATACTAATCTTTAGTACAGTACATAAAACTGTAACCCTAGATAATAATGAAATTTGGATGATGGAAGGAACTTTTAAATCAACTCCCCATCCACTCACCCAAATTTACACTGTTCATTCAGACATTAACAACACTACCCACCCATTAGTTTGTGGTTTACTTCCTGACCAACAATCCTCAACGTACACTGAATTATTATCAGATGTGAAACAGTGAATAAAAGTCCTAGGAAAATAATATTTGACTTTGAATTACAAATGATTAATACAATTACTAAAAATATGTCCTAAGGATGTGTTATTCACTTTTCCCCAGGCATCTTGGCAAAAAATTCAAAACACATCCTTAGCTGAAGATATGTCAAATAGTAAACTGTAATATGAACTAAACTAACAGCTCTGTGTTTTGTATCTCTGGGGTGTGTGGATGACTTCTACACTTCAATTACACAATCAGAATACTTTTAACAAAACAAGGAAAACTTGGCTCCAATTCTAAATTAGTTTGAAGATCCATGGATTGGCCATCTAAGCAGGCCAGGTCACAGAAGGACACCAATATTTCCTATTGAATGTTGGAACTGTTCCGCCACATGCTTAGAGGGATGCTCAAAAACCAAAAATGCCATAGAGAGTTGGCATAATTCGTTTAACATCTTAATAGAAAAAAAACTCACCCCAACCTCTATCATTTGCTGGAAATTTTGAAAAAAGGACAACGTTTTCAGGAAAGGAGGACGGCGTTATCATTGTCAGGCAGTCTGAATCCTCGTATTACCAAAAAAAGTAAAGAGATGTCTGAAAGACAATTGGCAAAGATTAATCAATTTTCATAAATGGAAGTTTCAGACTACCTTGACAACATTCTATACATTTTATACTTCTGACATCAGCTAATCCTCTCTGAAATTACTCTCCTTTTTTTACTATCAAAACTAATTAAATTAGTATTTTTTAAATTATTTTTGGAAGATTAAAATTATGTAAGTCCCTACCTATAGTTGTCTTCTTTCTTCAACTCATGGTGATATTTTATGAAACCTCTCACTAAGAGTCTCAAATAGTACAACAGTCCAAAGAGAGGAACACAAATAAAAAAAAATATGTAGAAAACTTTTTGGAGAAAAAAATAATTTTCCATTCTTCGACAATGCACAAATAAGGTAATCCAAAGAGCGAAATACACAAAAAGTTTTTAAAAAAAACATTATAAAAAGTATGCATTTCCTCAAAAGGAAATCATTAGAGAAACTGGAAACCAATATTTTTAAATGAATTAAAGATAATTATTTTAAAAATAATGTAATTATTATTAAACAATTACAAATGTATCACTTAGGTATCAAAGTTGATACTAGAGTATTAATACACTTCCCCACTCATTTCCCCATATCCCTTGCATCCCGCTTCTAAATGTTTATTTTATTATTTTTTATTTATTTTGCATATGATATATAGATAAATATAAAATGTAACTTGTATAAATATAATATTTAAATATATACACATTGAATTTTAAAAAATGCCCATGCTTTTTATGCGTTTACACTTTTTAAATTGCAAACATTATCCTCGACATTTCTAGCACCTGTTTATTAGTTAGCACAGCTTAGAATTACAAAGAAGTAAACTGTGTTCACTGTTTCTGAGATGTGCCGTCTAAAAATCGTGCCCTAACATGGAGAAATATTTGGTTAAATGAATGCACTTCAGACAGTACAAGCGCATGCAACAGGCGCTGGGCGCTGCGCCGATCCAGGACAGCTGCTTATTGTACTGTCCATGGGCTAGCGGCTCCAAGTAGCATACCCCACTTATCACCCACACTTCCTAACGCTGATCTATGTGAAACAAATTAAGTTGTGCGAAACGTAAAATGTGTACCTTGTGTACAACAGTTGGAAAGTTTGGCTGCTTTGCTCAGCTTTGTCTGTGGGTAGACACGTCTTCCAAAAACATTCTTTACAGGAGAAGTTTCTACGCAAAATGTTTTTTTTGCCTGAATTCTGTTCCCAAAATTAGTTTTTTTTCTGTATTTTCTTCCACAAAACCTACTTTTCTAGTTTTCACATCCCTTTTGAAAACTCCTATACATGTACTACATGGGCAGATATTGCTCCATGACATGAACAAATCACTTCTTTCATTACATTTTTAGGGTGGAGCCTGCGAGTGCCTGCTCTAGCGCATGCGTCTCACTTGTGAGACTCTGTGGTGTACAATAAAGGCTTGGAGAACACCTGCCACTCATTTGTTGCTTTGTGTGGCACTCTTATTTACAGCCTCGTAATTCATCAATGCAGGCCTGGCATCTTTCCCGTTCCTCTGTGTGGAGCAGGGACAAAACACTGATTGATTCAACTTAATTAGTCCCCCTCTGCTGCTCTGGATGTGATTGAGGTACTATCTTATTCTTTTGTAACTTCTAGTGCCTTGCCAACAGAAGGCTTGTGACTGGCAAAAAACGTCCCCAGTAGGAGAAACAAAATTGCAAAGTTTTATGTTTTAAAACTATCTGTCTTTTATTTTGCCAAGTTGTATTTTCTCTCTTTCCACTCATGTTTTCTTTTGTTTTTACTCGTGGACACTCTTCTCAAAAGATGACAGTTAACTAGTTCGAAATATTGCAAAGCAACATTCTTCCTTTAATATGCATAATCTCTGAAATGAGGCTTTAACACACAATTGTGCAGTACACCCCAATCCAATCCACCCCGCCACAATCTGCTCCACTACTATCCATCCAAATGCACCCCATTTTACCCCACACTAATCCACCCCAGTCAAATCCAAACCACTCACCCCAATCCAATCCACTCCAACCCACCCCACTCCCATCTGCCCAACCCATCCCAATCTAATCTGCCCACTTCAATTCGCCCCACTCTTAGCTAAAACAATCTGATCCCCTCCAATCCAAAGCAAAGTGCCCCACTCCAATCCAAACAATATGCCACACTCCAGTCCAAAACAATCTGCCCCATTACAATCCAAAACATTCTTCCCCACTCCAATCTGTCCCAATCCAAAACAAACTACCCCACTGCAATCTGCTACATTCCTATCCAAAGCAATCTGTCCCAGCCCAGTCTGCCCCACACCAATCTGGCCCACACCAATCTAAAATAATGTGCTCCAATTCAACCCAAAACAATCAGACCAACTCCACTCCACCTCATTCCAAACCCCCACTTTAATCCAAAACAATCTGCCCCACGCCAATCGGCCACACTCCAGTCTGCCCCACTCTAATCCAAAATAGTCTGTCCCACTCCTATCCACCCCACTCCAATCTGCCCCACCCCATTCAAAAACAATTCGCTTCACTCCAATCCACCTCACCTCACCCCAATCCAATTCATCCCACCCCATCCCATCGACCCCACTCCCATCCAATCCAATCCACCCCACTCCAATCCAAAACAATCTACCTCACTCCAGTCTGCCCCACTCTAATCCAAAACAATCTACCCCACTCCAACCTAAAACAATCTGCCCCACTCCAATCCAAAACAATCTTCCCCACTCAACTTGCCTCACTTCAATCCAAAAATATGCCCAATTACAGTTCACCTCACTCCAATCCACCCCACTTTAGTCCAAAACAATCTTCCCCACTCCAATCTGCCCCACTTCAGTCCAATACAATCTATCCCATTCAAATCCGGCCCGCTCCAATCTGCCCTGCTCTAATACAAAACTCAAAACAGCCACACTCCAGTCTGCCCCACTCAAATCCAAAACAGTCTGTCCCACTCAAATCCGCCCCACTCCATTCTGAAACAATTTGCCCCACTCCAATCCAATCACCTCACTCCAATCCAATTCACCCCACACCAACAAACCCCACTCCCATCCAATCCACCCCACACCAACCCAATCCACCCTACTCTAAACCAAAACAATCTGCCCAACTCCAGTCTGTCCCCTCTAATCCAAAACAATCTAAACCACTCAAATCCAAAACAATCTACCCACTCCAATCTAAAAGAATCTTCCCACTCAATATGCCTCACTTCAATCCCAAACAATCTGCCCTCCTTCAATCTGCCCCACTTCATTTCAAAACAACCTGCCCCACTCCAATCCATTTCAACCTGCCCCACTTCAGTCTGTTCTACTCCAATGTGCCCCACTTCAACCCCACTCCAATCCCCCAAGACCACCCCATTACAATCCAGTCCACCCCAGACCAATCCAATCTACCCCACACTAATCCAATCCACCCCAAGTCCAGTCTACCCTACTCCAATCCAATATACCTCACCCCAATCCAATCCACCTCCCCAATTCACTCCAGTGCAATCCACCTCACTCCAGTCTGATCCACCCCACTCCAATCCAACCCACCCTACTATAATCCACCACCCTATTCCAGTCCATCCCACCTTACTCCAATCCAACCCACCCTACTGCAACCCAACCCACTCTATTCAAGTCCAATCCACCCCACCCCAATCAAGTCGACCGCTTCCCAATCCACCTCGCTCCAATACAATCCACCGCACTCCAATACAATCCACTTTCAGCACCCCACTGCAGTCCAATACAGTCCACATCAATCCACCCTATTCCAGTCCAATCCAAACCACCTTAATCTACCCCACTTCAGTCCAGTCCACCACACTCCAATCCAATCCAATCCATCCCGGCCCAGTCCACCCCACCCCACTCCAGTTAACCCCAATCCAATCTACCCACTAGATCCAATCCACCTCACTGCAATCCACTCCACCCCACCCCAGTCCAATACACCTCAATCCAATCCAGCCCACTACAGTCCACCCGACTGCAGTCCCATTCACCCCACCCCAGTCCAATCCACCTCACCTCATTGCAGTCCACCCCAGTCCATTCCACCCTACCCCAATCCAGCCTACACCACCCCACCACACCCCAATCCAAATCACCCCTCCAATCAATCCCACCCCAGACCACCACGCCACATTTCAATCCACTCCAATTACTCCCACCCCACTCTACCCCAGTCCATCCCACCCCATCCCAGTCCACTGCACTGCAACACAATCCATATAGCCTACCCCACTCCAATCCAATCCACTCCATTCCAATCCACCCTACGCCAACCCAACCCACTGCAATCCATTCCATTCCAACCCTACTCCAATAAAACCCACCCCACTCCAATACAGTCCAATTCACCCCACTCAAATCAAGTCCACCGCTACTCAATCCACCTCACTCTAATACAATCCAATTTCATCCACCCCACTTCAGTCCAATCCAGTCTGCATTAAACCACCATATTCCAGTCCAATCCACCCTGCCCCAAACCACCTTAATATAACCCACTTCAATCAATCCACCTGACTCCAATCCAATCCACCCCACTCTAATCTAATCCAATCCAACCCACTCAGATCCAGTCTGTCCACCCTCTCAAGTCAAATCCATGTTACCCAATCCAGTCCACCCCACCGCACCCCAATCCACTCCACCCCATCCCAACTCAATTCACCCCAATCTAATCCACCAGACTCAATCCAATCCATCCCACCACACCCAAATCCACCCACTCAGCCCAATCCACCCCACTCAGTCCAATCCACCTCACTCCAGTCCACTCCACCCCAGTCTGATAATCCCAATCTGATCCACTTTACTCCAGTCCACAACGCTGCATTCCACCCAAATGCAGTCCAATTCATCCCACCCCACCCATCGCCAATCCAATCCACCCCAGTCCAATCCATCCCAGACCATTCACCCTAGCCCAATCCAACCCATCCCAATCCAAATAACCCCTTTCAGTTCACCCCACCCCAGACCAACACATCCCATTTCAATCCACTCCACCCACTCCACTCCAATCCACCCCACTGCACTCCAATCCAACCCACTCTACCCCAGTCCACCCCACACTATCCCAGTTCAGTCCACCGCACACCAATCCAATCCATCTAGCCTAACCCACTCCAATCTACCCCACCCCCACTCCAATCCACTCCAGTCCAATCCACCCCACCCCATCCCTGTTCTGTCCACCCCACTCCAATCCAATCCAATCCATAAACCCTACTCTACTCTACACCAATCCACCCCACCTCTGTGCAATCCACTGCACTCCAATCAACTCCAAACCACACCAATCCAATCCAACACACTGCACCCCAATACAGTCCTCCCTACCCTACTTCAATCCACCCCACTCCAATCCAGTCCAGTCCATCCCACTGCAGCCCACCACACCCCAATCCAATCCACCTCACCGCATGTCAATCCACCCCACTCAAATCCAGTCCACCCACCCTGCTCTTATCCATCCAACCACTCAAATCCACCCCAATCCCATTCACCTCAGCCCATTTTCATCCATCCCGTTCCAATCCAATCCACCCCACAACAATCCGCCCCACTCCACTCAATCTACCTCACTTTACCCCCAATCCAATCCATCCATTCCACTCCAACTCAATCCACCCCACTACCTCAGTCCACTCCAGCCCAGTCCACCCTATTCCACCTCACTCCACGACACTGAACCCTACTCCCCTCCACTCACCTCTACAGCACTCTATTCCTCTGACTTCACTCTACGACATTCAAACAAATCTACTTTATGACACTCTGCTCCCCACTCCACTCTGACACTCCACGCCACTAACTTTGAGCCATGCTTAGCAGCCAGCAGCAACACTGTAGTACAACATGCCAAAACGCATTGCCAACGCCAGTAGTTCTTGTATAGGGGGGCCTATTGGCTTTACCAATGCTTATTTAACTTTTGTGCTAAGGTATTTAGAAACATGTTCCTGTTTTTAACAGTAAAGCAATGGATTTTATACAGGCTGCACATTATTGAGTTTCTATTTACAAGAGTCAGTGCAATGAATAGCATGTATTATTCATTTGAAGTGACATTGTATAACACTGCTAACATGGGCACTTAACTTTTTGTTGCCATTCTGTCTATGCTCAAATCTCTGCAGTTCTGTTTCATAAACTTTACAGCGTTTGCATATCCATACAAACATATACAGAGTAGGATTAAAAGAAAGCAAAATAAAATACACAAGTAGGTCCGGTTTCAACAGGACCAATACATTATTTTCCTCATAATAACACTAAGACAAGCTAACAGAAAAATGCAAGAATACAAGACGTAGGGGGGAGAACTTGAAGTTAATATTCTGTTTGCTTTCTGGTTCTGTATCATCAAATGGATTTTGCTCATAGACCTCTTTATGTCTGAAACAATTTGCCGGTTGATGAAATCTTTTTCCTTAAAGATTTTTTAGCTATATGCAACAGATGATAGTCTGTTAAGCACTAGATTGTATGAACCAGGATACTTTCGCCATGCTTATTCCAATTTAGAGTGCAAAATGGTGCATGTGAATGAATGCTCCCCTGTGGGCCTTTGAAGTGGTATGTTGATTATTGCAATATGCCGCATTCCCACAGTACAAAATCATTGGTTTTGCCCAGAAAACGCTGCTATTCCTGAGCAAAAATGTTATGCATGTTTGTATGGGTAGTGTAGGAAACCGAATGCTGTGTTGATGGTCAAGGGAAAGGTTTTGTTACACTATACACCATGGTGGACTTTTTCCATTTTTCTTTTAACGTGTTATCATTTTTATATTGTTTAGATTTAATCTCTTTTTTTGTATTCTTATGTTTGCAATCAAGAACTCATTGCTTTATTCTGAATGTCACAGCAGAGCTGGTCTCACTGGACACAGAAGCAGTCTATTCCCCAAGAATGAGCTCTGACGGAAGACGCATTGTGTATCTGGAAGGGAAAGCCTTTGGACCTCACTGGCAATGTGTAAAGCTTTGTTTGGTAGGTAAAAATCTACCTGACATCCAGGAGATAAGCAACGAGATGATCACATCTGTAGATCCTGTCCCAGACACCACACACAAAAAATGTATTGTATTTGTAATTTCTATAAAGCCTGAAAATGACTAGATAAAATAACTTTACAAATTTTGTGACAGTACATATATGAAGAAGGACATAGTACTGAACTGAGCAAATATACACAACATTAATGTGTTCAGATATTGCTACATCGTTCTTGTTATCCTAGAGCCCAGCCTTAATTCATCAGGACATGCCTTTAGAATAGGCAGGTGTCTAGGTTATTTACAAAAAAGCTAAGGACTATTTATACCAGACATTTTCGCAGCTCATTCCAGGCTCATTAAATAATGGCAAATATTAATCATCCCAATGACTTCTTAGATTCCACAAAAACATTCATTTGACACATTTTGAATATACTTACCCATTATTCTTTCAATTAAGAGCTGTGTTCTACAGAGATACCTTAGATATCAATTATCTGCGATGATCCAGACAATTTACTAAAGTCATCATCTTTGGCGTCTCTTGCAGATTACATTCCACTAAAAACTCTCACCACTCCTCCTATTTCCCCATGGGTCAAATCCTAGTATTCTCATGGGGAAATGATGGACCCACAGTGAAGTGACATCTCAATTCATTTTTAACCTGGGAAAGGCAACATAGGATCAACCCCCCAAATCAAGGATGGTAGATGGTATAGGCAAGGTCACACTCAGGGCTTGTAGTCTGAAGATACCTGAATATTGCCCACAACCATTCTTCCTGTTGCCTATTAGAACACCACACTAGCATTTCCTCCAGACCAGCACCCTCTACAACAAAACACCTCAGAAATAATCTCAATCTTTTGGGGGACAGAAAAAGGTAGAAAGTCAGTGGCCTCAAACCTTAACAATATAAATTATTCCTAATTGCAAGAGAATGCATGAAGTGGGCTATGCAGATTTTTACAAATCACGTGCTTATTCCCAAGACATCATAGACCCTGGTATTAAATTTAAAATTAAACATTAAACATGAAAAAGACAAAACTATTTACTGCTTTCACATGACCATTCATCATAAAACCATAGCTTATGAAAAAACACTTCACTGATAAAAGATTATTTTGAATGTTTAAAATTAGTTTGAAGTAGCTTCCCAGATAAGTTAATGATCTGGTCTAGAAGTGTAATGCTTTAGAAGATAACTTTTCATCACCAACATTGTGTAAAAATGTCTGAAATAATGTACAAACGATACTGAAAATGATGTAGGTGATGGATGAACCCTTTGAAGACCTAGGTATGTCCCTCCCCTCTTGAAGAATGTATTTACCTCGGTTTTCAAATTCATGCAGTGAACTGCAAGGAAATCTTCCCCATACCTAACACGCCTTGGCAAGGCCAATCGGATTTTTTTTTAATAGAAGTAATATTTGGTCAAAGATGGGCAATACTGTGTGTTTTCCCAGCTGTCCAAGATAGAAAATCCAATAATGAAGCAGCACCTTGGACTAAACCAATATGGATGCTTTGAGCAGGGCATCTTTCATGAACAGACTGCCACTGCAGAGTTATGCCATGCCTTCAAATAAGAGTATTATGACAAGGAGTCAAAGTGGAAATTTCCATTGTCAGAGGTGAACTTAAAGGCCGTACACAACAAAATATTGCATATTAACGACTTCTGCAGACCATATGTGTGATCAAGAGCATCATGTGGGGCGCCTTTAAAGGGGAGTGCAGTGTGGAGTCTAGGAGGCCATGGAGCAGTACATTTCTACCTCTCAAAAGCAAGAGTACAAGGGCTTGAACAACAGTTGCTTTCTGGGAATCTGAAAATTATAAAGGTACCTCTATCCACCTTTGACATAAAACCCCATATGGGTCAGTTAAAACACACCCAAATGAAGAGTTAAAGCAAAGTGTGCCCAGAGTCATAAACAGATAGTAGTGCAACTTCGTACAATGCCATTTAGAACCACAAGCTAGCCTGCTTTACCGTGATAGAGCGGTCCGTAGTAATAATTTACCTGTGTTCGGACGCTCTTTAGGCCGATGAATCTTTTGACTAAGTGGGAACTCTCTGTACTCTTAATCAATCAATTCCATTAAAATCAATAATCAATAACGAACATAAGCAATACCTTGATCGACATAACACTTAACAATTAATCCAGAATACATTTTGGCGAACCCTGACCTTTCAGCCAGGAATAACCACACCAGTTTATTCAAAGTTAGTGAATTTATTTCCCTATATTAACAAAGCTAGCACAATATAGATGTGTCTCAACACTAAATGATAAACATAAATGAACATTAATAGCTGTCCATAACGGCGAAACAAGTGCAATCTATTCAGCATTTGAATCACAAGGCATTCGATAATAGCGATGCAAATCACTAATACTATAATCTGTAATGAACTTATTGCATACATTGGTCAGCATAGCAAGGTCTCAAATTGCATCGTGCGACAAAAGGAATCCTCGTCTAACCTCAAATTAGCATCAGCATGTGGGACTTCATGCGAAAACAATTTAGCAACATTAATTTAGAAAACTCCTAGCTAGGGATCTTATCAAAATCAGCAGTTGGTTACCTAAAAGAAACACAATGCAATTGTACAATTTCCTTTTCATATTTACCAATTACGATCAGCATTCAAGGAAGTCTTCGTCTCACAGGTACCGTTTCTCGATCAGCATGGGTACCGTTTCGATCGGCATGGGACGGGGCAAAGGGGCAGGGGTGGACGGGCAATTGCCTCGCAGCGGCAAGGTGAAACTATTACTTCATGCAAAGGGACAATCAAAGTTAAAGTCTCTAGGGCCAGAATCATTTAAGTTCTCTTTCTCTCGATTAGAGAAAGCACCAAAGTCTCTTTCAAAATGGCGTCGCAGCAAAGTGGGCCATAATAGCTACGAAGTCTGCAAAATGGCGGGTATCGAGCTGGTAATGGCTGCAATGGCAAAAATGGCAAAAATGGCTACTTTCTTCTCGTGCACCTGGTTTTTATAGACAACAGTTCAAATCCAGTAGGGTCTTCCATTGGAGGGTTCGTAGGTTAGCTTCAAATTGTCCAATCAAAAACGACAGTTCTCAAGCTTTTACTTAAGCATACATTATCCTTGGAGATGGGTACGCAAGTTGCCACATTTTATGCCAATTAACTCACTTTCAGAGCTTCCATTGTCCGCACCTGCAAATCGACCTTGAAGTAAAGAGAAAATATGCCAGGCTGGCACGAAACCTTAAGATAAGCATGTGAACGGTTTCTGTGGAAAAGTACAGCTTCAAGCAAAAATACACGTTTATTAGCTCAGTGGAAAAATACGGGCATCTAAACCGTGAGACCAGGCAACTAGGCCAAAGCCTCCTCTAAAGTTATGCTAAGCTAAAACATTTAAAACAAGCAAATCGTAGCACACGTTTATAATTATGTCGGATTAGTGCAATTCTAGTACACCACGTTATATAAAGCACGCGTATAAATGTTGGCAAACTACTCTGAGGGCACATTTTGTCCCCGTACAATCTTTATTAGTTCGGTTAAAGTCACACATGATTATTTCACACTACGTTTACGCGTTAATAAATCAAAACCTTCATTTTCTGCTTCATCAATCCCTCCTCTGATGACTACTTGTCATCACACCAAACCATGCCCACAAATTTTATTCCATTAAAATTCTGTCAGTTCTCTTTTCCTTTTAATTCCCCTAGTTTGCGCTTTGTATTCTTCTGCCATTCTTTTCATAATTTTCTCTTCTTTTCTTCTCTTAATTCTTTCCATAATCATTATTATTCCCCTTTTTATTCCCCAAATTCCAAATTATAACTATTAAAATTCCCTCTATTATTTTTAACAATATTCCATTCCAAATTCCCCCAATCCAATTTCCCACTTAAGCAAGTCCTTTTCCAACCTTCTCCCACACTCCTGGTTCTTTCAATTCCTTCAAATCTGCACTTTCTTTTGTTAGATTAGCAAGCATAGTTTTAATCTTCACACTATTGTCAGGAATATATGTACAACAGTGTCATGCACCAAGCATTTTGCAAACGCCACCATCCTTTGCTAAAAGAATGTCTAAAGCAAGCCTATTTTGAAGAGTCATAGCTCTTTCCGCTGCAAGTTCAGCATCTATCAGGATTATAGCACCTGAAAACTTTGTCAACATGTTATCCACTATAGTAGACAACTTTCTTATTTTGATGGAATTCAACACAACTCCCAATGAAGGAATCATGGCTCCAAATATATCTCCTACCACAGCAGCTGCGGTCTCTCTTTTCTGGACACGATGGGATCCAGATGTCTTTTTAATCATCAATAGGTCATCCAGTTGATAAACCTTTGGGAACACTATACCCAAATAACATCTCCCCCACCATCCCTTTGGAAGACGATAATAGGCATTATACCCACAAATGTAATATACACCTGGTATGACAGGGTCAAGTCCGTTCATCATGAATGTCCATTTGTCCTTAAAGATAAACGTATGTTTACACTCACTCGCTCCTACAAAAATGTTATCATAATAAGATTCACCTCGATATATACAAAATTTCCCTACATGCCAAGCATCTAAAGCTATTCTCCCTTGTGTCTTTATTGCGGCAAAATCATAATTATCTACTGAAGTCCTCTTATGTAGCTCTTTTTCTAATTTCGCATTCATTTGTGCCCTTCTATCATCTGTGCGATCTAAAAAGCTTATCTCTACTGCAGAGAGCGAGCAGGTAAGATTTTCCCTATGAGCGTGAGCCGTTTCAAAAGGTAACATTGGCTCGAAAAATTCCCTCATTATTTTAGCATCCCAATCTTTAGCAATCTGGCTTAGCTGCGCTATTATAGGAACATAAGCAAAGGTAACATCATAATTCGAGTAAAAATACTGTATGTTAGTTTGACCATAAAATCTAGACATTACTATACTACATGTAATCCCGTATGTAAGAGGCATGTGGTGATAAGTCACCCCTTCCTTTACCGATGTCGGTATCTGTGTACACGCATAACAATCTTTTGCATCCATAGTCTCAACATATTCTGTTAGCAAGCGATAGAAAACGTTATACGAAAGCTCTTTCTTATCGTGCAAGAGTCTCTCATCTATTTCTAGTCTTTTCAATGCGGTTAGTTCAGTGACAGTGACAGGAGCAAAAGTAGAAGCATCAATTCTCTCATTCTCAGTCTTACCATGTATTCCAAGCACAATTGCCATTATTATTAGTACACATGCAATTATCAAGCCTATACACACATATTTACAATATTTCTTTCTATTGTTTTGCGTCATGATCTGTATAGAATCAGAGAGCTAGAAGCACCTATAAAGAAACTACTTAGCAATTCAGTTACAAAGCTGAACGAGCGCAATGTTCACACCGTCTTCTTCAAGAGGCCAGTCACTGATCGGTTAGCAGCTTTTGTCTCAATTCGGCAATAACTCAGTCTTTATCAGTTCAGCAAGTCTCATCCGGTTTAGCAATGTCTCAGCTGGTTGTTTGTTTCACGTTATATTGTAGCAAGCAATATCATTTATTACCCTTTCAATCGACAGAGTCCATAAAACTTTTCTTTTCTATTGGTATCTCTTCTTCTTCTTCGTTCTCGATGCTTAGAGATACAAACTCGTCAGTCCAATCGTCATTGACAGCATATGCCCATTCAGGACCGGAATATCTCCTGTTTGGTATCCTTTTCCTTTTCAATTTTGCTTCTCTTTTCAATTCTGCCTCACTGGTACTTTCCTCTTTTGTCAAGTCTTTTTCCTCACTCGAGGTTGGTACCACGACAGACACTTCTTTTCTTTTCTCTTTCACTTTTGGCCTTTCTCCGTCGTTCAAACCTTCTCCAGTCCTTTGTTTTACTGGCGATATACTTAGTCTCCTCTTTGCACCATGTCCATTTGACGGACCTGCAACCTTTTCTGAGGAAGCTTGAACCTTTTCGTTCTGTTCTGCCTTGTCCCCTCCTTCAGGGGAATCAATCACGTTCTCTTTTTCTTTTTCTGTACCGTCTGCCTCTGGGAAAGCCTTCCTCTGATCAGGCTCTCCTGCTTTTTCACCTTTTTCGAGCCCTTCGTCACCGTTACTTTCGTCAGGCTCTGTATCACTTTCAGCTGCTTCAGGTTCTTTTTCACCCTCAGCTGCTTCAGGCTCTTTGCTACCCTCAGCTGCTTCAGGCCCTTTGTCACCTTCAGCTTCTTCGTCGCTGTCTGAACTTTCTCCTTGGTCTTCCCCAAGTGAGTCGGACTCTTCACCCTCCAATAATATCTCTTTCTCTCCTGCTTCTGCCTGTTCACTTTCAGTTCGGTTTTGTTCTGTCTCAGCACTCAGCACTGTTTTATCAGGCACTGGCAGTTTCAGCGCTTCAACTTCCTCCTCTGTGGGACACAACACTTTCTTTGTGTGACTGGCGTGAATCCAGTTGGGAACTCCCGCACACTTCACAGCAGTAGTTGTCGTCAGGATCACTTGGAAAGGGCCTTTCCAACGGGGTTCCAGACACGACTTCCTCACGTGCTTCTTTACCACGACCCAGTCACCTGCTTTCAGTGCGTGTCCTGGACCTTGGATCGGTGGCAAGGTGGTCGCTTCCACCTGGTGAGAGAAAGAGCGAACCACGTCAGCCAGACCCTTGCAGTAGTCTAACACCATATCATCTGTAATATTCAAAAGCGCGTTTGCGGGAACTGCAGGAAGTCTCATAGCCCTGCCCATGAGAATTTCGTGCGGAGACAGTCCAGTCTTTCTATCAGGGGTGTTTCTCATTGACATTAGCACTAAGGGCAATGCGTCAGGCCATTTCAAATTTGTCGAGGCACATATTTTCGCCATTCTCGATTTCAGTGTACCATTCATTTGCTCCACCAGTCCTGAGGCTTCAGGGCGATAGCTACAATGCAGTTTTTGCTCAATGTTCAGCGCTTCGCAAAGTAACTTTATCACCTCGTTATTGAAGTGACTTCCCCTATCTGATTCTAAAGAGATCGGGAATCCGAAACGTGGTATCAACTCTCTCAACAATAACTTTGCAACTGTAAGGCTGTCATTTCTACGTGTGGGGTATGCCTCAATCCAGTGACTAAAAATGCACACAATCACCAACACATATTTCAAACCTCCATGCACAGGCATCTCAATGAAGTCCATCTGCATTCGACTAAAAGGCCCGCTTGCCCTACCAATGTGGCTCGCGTTCACAACTGTCCCCTTTCCTGGGTTCATCTGCTGGCAAGTGACACATCGATGGCAAACTGCTTCTGCAGCTTGACGAAATCTGGGGTTAAACCAATCAGTTTTGAACAATCTTATCATGGCATCTCTCCCTAGGTGAGCTTGCCCATGATAGAACCGCGCAAGCTGTGATAAGAGACTGTTTGGCAACACAAATTTTCCCTCATGTGAAACCCATAACTCGTCTGGTCTCTTTATACATTGTGATTTAATCCAGGAATCTCTTTCATCCTCCCTGACATTATTCTGTAAGGCTTTTAGTTCATCTATTGTATCTACAACCTTTAAGGCAAATGCTTCAGCTGGTTCGAGTTCTGTCTCATTTATCGAATTCCATTCATCCCTGAGTAATATACAGTTCAAGGCACAGAATCTTGCGACTTGATCCGCATATGCATTTCCCAGAGAAACATAGTCCTGTCCTTTCGTATGAGCACTACACTTTACCACTGCAACTTCGGCTGGCACTTGAATGGCGTGTAACAATTCCCTTATTCTCTCCCCGTTTTTCACTGGGGATCCTGAAGAAGTCAGGAAACCTCTCTGTGACCATAGTTGTCCAAAGTCATGCACAATCCCAAACCCGTATTGACTATCAGTGTAAATGGTGACTTTCATCAATGCAGACAGTTGACATGCTCTTGTGAGGGCTACAAGTTCTGCTACTTGTGCGGAATAAACTCCTTGAAGCCATCCCGCTTCCAAGACCCCTGTTACAGTACATACAGCATATCCTGCTTTCAAAATCCCCATCCCATCTCTTAGACATGAACCATCAACAAAAAGAATTTGGTCATTTTCATCAAGCTTAGTATCCTTGATGTCCGGTCGAGGTTTTGTGCAAAATTCAGTTACCTGAAGGCAGTCATGCTCGACGTCTTCAGCGTTCTCAATTTCAGCATTTTCTCCAGGAAGCAAGGTTGCTGTATTCAACGTAGTGCACCTTTTCAGCTGCACATTCGGTGAGCCCAGAATTATCGTCTCATACCTTGTGAGTCTTGCTCCAGTCATGTGTTGCGTTCGGGAGCGGGTCAAGAGTATCTCAACTGAGTGAGGGACCATGACTGTTACTGGGTGTCCCATCACTATTCCTTCACTCTGAGTGAGGCTGATACCAACTGCTGCTACGGCGCGCAAACACCCTGGGAGTGCTGCTGCGACCGGATCCAAAGTAGCTGAAAAATACGCTACTGGTCTGTTTACGCCACCATGGGCTTGAGTCAAGACAGACAAAGAACATGCATCACGTTCATGACAAAACAATGTGAAAGGCTTTGTGTAGTCAGGCATACCTAAAGCTGGAGCCCTACACATGCATTCTTTCAATTCAACAAAAGCATCCATCTCATCTCCTTTCAGCTCAATTTGATCCAAAGCATCCTTCTGGGTCAGTTTCAGTAAAGGCTTTGCTAGAGTCGAGAAGTTGGGAATCCACTGGCGACAGTAGCCCACCATTCCCAAAAACTTCCTCACCTCCCTCCTTGTCTTTGGTGGACTCATTTGAAGTACACTTGTTATTCTTTCCTTCATTATTTTCCTTGACCCTTTCTCTATCTGGTGACCCAAGTATTTCACTTTCTTCTGACAGAACTGCAATTTGGAAGGAGACACCTTATGTCCATTCCTTCCCAAATGGTTCAACAGAGCAATGGTATCGGCTGTGCAGCCACTTTCTGTCTTTGATGCAACCAGTAAGTCATCAATGTACTGTACTAGAGTTGACTCGAATGGTAATTCTAATGCTTCCAAATCTTTCTTTAGAATCTGATTGAAGATTGACGGTGACTCAGAAAACCCTTGAGGAATTCGGCACCAACTGTACACTCTGTCTAAGAATTTGAAACAAAAGAGAAATTGGCTGTCCTCATGAAGAGGCACCGAGAAGAACGCTTGTGACAAATCGATGACTGAGAACCACTCGGCATCGCAAGGGACTTGAAACATTATCACAGCTGGATTCGGTACTACTGGGCAGCATTTGACTATGATGTCATTTATTTTCCTCAAGTCCTGCACGAGTCGGACCTTTCCACTCGGCTTTATTAGTCCCATTATTGGTGAATTACATGGACTGCTTAACACTTCTTTCAGTACTCCCTGTTTTACAAATTCGTCAATGAGTTGGGCAACTTTCATGAGGGTGTCTTGTGCCATGTGGTATTGTGGGGTCTGGGGAAAGATTGCATTGGGCTTTACAGTCACTTTCACTGGTTCCACTCCTTTCATCAATCCCACCTCTTTCCCTGTCATATCCCACACTTCCCTTCCGACTGTTTCCCGTAATTCAGCGGGAATATCTTCTTCAGTTATCATCGGGAAGAGACAAATCAGAGGATACTCTTCATCGACAGTTTCCATCTCATCCCCTTCTGCACTGTCCTCTTCCTCCCCATCACTGCTCGTCTGGATTGTTATTCCTTCGTTCGAACACATGATCGAACATCCCAATTTGCACAATAGGTCTCTCCCTAACAGTGCTATCGGGCTTGAGTCACATACCACAAACTGATGCACCCCTTGATAGTTACCGATGCTGACTGGTACCGGATCTGTAATTGGGTTCGTCAGGTGCCTGTTTGCTACTCCTACTACTTGAACTGTCCTCCCTGAGAGTGGCAAATTTGGTACTTCACTGCTCTTAACAGTTGAACGTGTGGCTCCTGTGTCAACCAAGAATGAAACCCGATGACCCATTACTCTTCCCTCTACGTACGGACCCTTTTGATCAACTTCCAAGGATGCTGCAAGCACACAATCTCCTTCTTCTTCTGAACTTTCACTCTCCCATACATTGTTTATTCCTCTCTCACTGTGTAGTGGGAACTGTTGTACGGTGCCATTTGTACTCATTACCTGACCCGAGACCTGTGGAGGAACCATCACTTGCTGCTGACTCATTGGTGCCAAAGGTATTTGCATTTGCTGATTAGGTACCATGGGTAACTGCTGTTGCATTGGCTGCATTTGCGTCATCTGCATACGAGGCATCTGCATCTGCTGCGGCTGCATAGGTTGTAATCCCTGCAACTGATTTACGGTCTGAAAATTTGGATTTGGACCTCTCATTTTCGGTCCCCTCATTGTCTGAAATGCATTGACATCATTGTTTTGCTGACCAACACCTGCACCTTCCTGCACCACCATCGGGCACTCGCGTTTCCAATGACCGACAATTCCGCACACGTGACACAGCATCACCTTCTTCATTGCCTGCACACCCGTCACAACAGTGTTTAAATCCGGACCATTATTCACAAAACCTCCTCTGCCTCTGCCTCTAGGCTGTGACTGAAACGCCATGTTTCCCTGCAACTGCGGCTGCGGTTGCGGTACCTGTTGTTGGAACCCTTGCAACCCTTGCAGACCTTGCAAACCTGTCTGAGCTGCCTTAAGCTGCATCATCATCACCTTCTCTTTAAGCTTTTTCTGTTTCACCTCAATTTCGTCGCTACAGTATTTCGCATAATTCAATACTTCGTCAATCGGTTTCGACTGCCAGCAAATCAAATGCGACTTTATCATCTGACTTATCTCTGGTCTCAACCCTTCCACAAATCTGAACACAAAATGAAGCATGTCCTTCGCCTCTATTGTTTCCGTGCCGCTGTAGTTCTTGAACGCCTTCAACAGCCTCTCATAGTAACTATGAATCGACTCTTTAGCCTCTTGGGCCGTTCGATCAATCTTCTGCCAATCCACATTTTTCGCGGCTACCTTCGTCTTCAAATGCTCAATCACTTTATAGTACAGGCTCATCACCATAGGCGATGGTGCACCCGTCTCCCTGTCTCTCTCTGGTTCACTCGTCGGCCAACCTACAGCTCTTTTGCAATCCTCCCACAAATCTGCCGGAACCACAATCTCAAACAGAGTGTTCAGGTCTTCCCAGAGACATTTTGCAAGCTTCACAAACCTGTCAGTCTGCTGATACCATTCAATGGGTTTCTCTCTTAGTTTGGGAAAATCGTCCATAAAAGACTGAATGTCACTTCTGTGCCATGGTACATGTATTAACTTTCCCCCTGCTGTCTCCCTCATTGGCAACATTGTTACTGTATCACTGCTCTGTGGTCTTTTCTCATTCTGCTCTGTAGCACTGTCCCTCCTCTTTTCCTTCCTCTTTACCCACCTGCTTTCCCACTTGTCTAGACACCTCCACACTTGGGCACTCTGCAGCAATTCTCTAAGGTGTGCCTTCATGCCTGCCGACCTCATGTGTTCAAAATCTGTGGTCCCAAAATCCAACCTGTAGCTTCTGCTCAAGTGTTTCATCTTGTCTATGTCAACCCCGTTTCTGTCAGCTGCTTCCTGCAAGCTTTTATGTACCTTGTTCACTTCCTTCGTAATCCTGGGACATAGATACCTCAGCTCTTCTTCCGTGTAGGACTCTAACCTA
Organism: Pleurodeles waltl; assembly: GCF_031143425.1. Classification (NCBI taxonomy): domain Eukaryota; kingdom Metazoa; phylum Chordata; class Amphibia; order Caudata; family Salamandridae; genus Pleurodeles; species Pleurodeles waltl. The sequence continues at coordinate 330,516,273 of NC_090448.1, forward strand.
TTCACACCCATAGTCCCTTCCACCAATTCTTGTGCTTCCATGTTCAACCTGACCCTATTCATATAGTCTTCTCCTTTCCCACTGGCTGAACTTTGTGTGGAATTTAAACTGTTGAACCATTGTGTCAGCTGTTGCGCATTCACCCCCATCAGCGTAGCGTTCACATCGACTGCCATTGATGGTTGCGGCAACTTTTCAGTATTCGATGTTAGGGGTATTATCAGTGGGGGACTCGACCTCACCAGTGTCAACTGGGCACATATGGGACTAAACTCCATCAAGGATCCGGGTCCATTTGGTTGAGCCGCTATCGGAGTTATCCCTGGAGTGTTTTCTATGCACCTTCTTTCTGTCCCATTCTGCAGCATTGTTCCCTGACCGCTCATACCTAAGTTAGGCTGACTATACAAAGGTACCGGTAGACCTACAGTAATGGGTAGTGATATCGCATCAGGGTTTTGTCCATTTCCCATGTTCTGAGGCATGTTTATTCCTACACCATGGGTCATCATTGCCGGCATGCCCATCTGGCTCCCCGTCATCTGAGTATGTGCGTTTCCCCCTTGTATCTGCTTTTGAGGCATCAAAAACTGGGTTGATTCGGCTTGTGACAATGTCTGGTTGTGACCATTCTGTACTCCCCTTACGGTTGGGTCTAGAATCATTCCTGCACTGTTATCACTGTTGTAGTACCCTGGCATCTGCGGCTGATAATTTTCTGCTGGTTTCAACACGGGCACATCTGGATATATTCTCCTAACCTGCGGTATCTGCGGGGTGAACAGTAAACTCGGGTCCTTAGACCCCGATGATGCTCCTGAACTCTGAGTTTCACTGTTTTGTACCGGTGCCGGAGGGGCAGAACTGGTACTTGGACCTTGTCCATTCTCTGCATAAGGCGGTGGACGGTCGTTCAGCAATTGCATTATTAACTCCTCATCCTCTAACTCCTCTTCTCTTCTCAACTTTTCCTCGTCCTCTCTATCCTTGGAACACTTCCTGTTTGTCTTACAGGTAGCTTTCTTACCTGTCTCCTCTTCTTCCTTAGTAATTGCGGGAAACAGTTTTATCCCCTGCAATACATCTGACCTCCACACCTTCTGTGCATTATCCCACCTAGCATCCGCTAGTGTCTTTTCTACCTTTCTCATCCTGGTCTCAAACTTCTTCTGCTGTTGCTGTCTGGCCATTAGTTCCCAAATCGCTAGAGCCTCAAACTGTGCTGGCCTTGGAGGCACCTTCATGTCGTACATCGTGGATCTCAAATTCTCTAGGATCCTTATATTGAATGTCCCATGGATCGGGAATGCTACGCTCCCATGTTTCTCTGTCAACTTGTGCCATTGCTTTAGCCAAAGGCACGGAGCTACCCCCTTCTCTTCCATTACAATGTAAGCTGGTGTACCTTCAGGCGGCGTCTCCTCTCCTACGCTCGCTTTAATGTAAGATTCCCCCTTCATCGCACTCCTGAATGCTTTAAAGAATTTCATTTTCTCGTCCTTTTATTTCACAAAGTTTGTAATCAATAGGTGACTTTAATTCCCGGAATACTCTTCGCTTGCCTTTCCCCTTCCAATCGAGCCCCACAGACTGCATCCAATCCGTGCGCGACCCTTCTCTGCAACCAACCTATCCCAGCGCGGCTCCTAGTGACGTCACACTCACACACACTGCGGCTGACAAAGCCTCGCGGCTAGTCCTCCTTCACTCACCTCTTTTCGTAACAACTTTTTGCATTTATCGTGAGCTACCAAAAACTAAAACAGATCTGTCGGTTTACTACAGGAAGGGTAACACAGTCGCTTCAGGACCTTAGGGACCTTTCACTAGCCTCGGCCGCTATTCCGTCTTTCTCAGTCCCCACGTTCGCAAGCAAATCTGACCCGCAGACCTACTCTCAACTTGTCAATGATCTATTCTAGTGCACTTAGAATCTTGTCAAAGCCCGAAGTCGAAGTTTCTTTCACTCCCTAACACACGTACCGACTCGTTGACCACGCCCGATCAACCTACTAAACCGCCCAGACCACAACATGGATCAACATACTCCGGAGTCTCTTGACCTCGCAGGGCCCGTCTCAACAACAACAACCACGTGGACCTTTTTATGCACAAAGCGCCACACGCACATGAAGTTCGACGACTTCCCTACTCCCACACTCGGAGCCGCACCTCCGCTATTTCTGTGAAGTTCGACGACTTCTCTACTTCTACACTCGGAGTCGCACCTCCGCTATCCTCTAAAAAGAAAAAAATCCTCGCAACCTTTTCACACACCCTGCGGCAATAAGCTGTGCAAGCGCAAAACCCTAACTTCACTCATACCATCACTAGTACCGCCAACGCTGATTCCACACCTCCATTCTCTCCATTCGCAAGCTCCGAGATCCCGGGAAAGTCGCGGTGGACCTAGCCCATCATCATTCTGTCAATCAGTTTTATCCAAGAAAAATCTAATTCAACTTCTCGAGTGGGGTCTCAAAATGCGTAACCGTTAATTCAACACCATGTACTTTAAGAGTACAGGGTCCCAAAAGACGAAACCGTCCTCTGCTACCATCTACTGATAGAGTGGTCCGTAGTAATAATTTACCTGTGTTCGGACGCTCTTTAGGCCGATGAATCTTTTGACTAAGTGGGAACTCTCTGTACTCTTAATCAATCAATTCCATTAAAATCAATAATCAATAACGAACATAAGCAATACCTTGATCGACATAACACTTAACAATTAATCCAGAATACATTTCGGCGAACCCTGACCTTTCAGCCAGGAATAACCACACCAGTTTATTCAAAGTTAGTGAATTTATTTCCCTATATTAACAAAGCTAGCACAATATAGATGTGTCTCAACACTAAATGATAAACATAAATGAACATTAATAGCTGTCCATAACGGCGAAACAAGTGCAATCTATTCAGCATTTGAATCACAAGGCATTCGATAATAGCGATGCAAATCACTAATACTATAATCTGTAATGAACTTATTGCATACATTGGTCAGCATAGCAAGGTCTCAAATTGCATCGTGCGACAAAAGGAATCCTCGTCTAACCTCAAATTAGCATCAGCATGTGGGACTTCATGCGAAAACAATTTAGCAACATTAATTTAGAAAACTCCTAGCTAGGGATCTTATCAAAATCAGCAGTTGGTTACCTAAAAGAAACACAATGCAATTGTACAATTTCCTTTTCATATTTACCAATTACGATCAGCATTCAAGGAAGTCTTCGTCTCACAGGTACCGTTTCTCGATCAGCATGGGTACCGTTTCGATCGGCATGGGACGGGGCAAAGGGGCAGGGGTGGACGGGCAATTGCCTCGCAGCGGCAAGGTGAAACTATTACTTCATGCAAAGGGACAATCAAAGTTAAAGTCTCTAGGGCCAGAATCATTTAAGTTCTCTTTCTCTCGATTAGAGAAAGCACCAAAGTCTCTTTCAAAATGGCGTCGCAGCAAAGTGGGCCATAATAGCTACGAAGTCTGCAAAATGGCGGGTATCGAGCTGGTAATGGCTGCAATGGCAAAAATGGCAAAAATGGCTACTTTCTTCTCGTGCACCTGGTTTTTATAGACAACAGTTCAAATCCAGTAGGGTCTTCCATTGGAGGGTTCGTAGGTTAGCTTCAAATTGTCCAATCAAAAACGACAGTTCTCAAGCTTTTACTTAAGCATACATTATCCTTGGAGATGGGTACGCAAGTTGCCACATTTTATGCCAATTAACTCACTTTCAGAGCTTCCATTGTCCGCACCTGCAAATCGACCTTGAAGTAAAGAGAAAATATGCCAGGCTGGCACGAAACCTTAAGATAAGCATGTGAACGGTTTCTGTGGAAAAGTACAGCTTCAAGCAAAAATACACGTTTATTAGCTCAGTGGAAAAATACGGGCATCTAAACCGTGAGACCAGGCAACTAGGCCAAAGCCTCCTCTAAAGTTATGCTAAGCTAAAACATTTAAAACAAGCAAATCGTAGCACACGTTTATAATTATGTCGGATTAGTGCAATTCTAGTACACCACGTTATATAAAGCACGCGTATAAATGTTGGCAAACTACTCTGAGGGCACATTTTGTCCCCGTACAATCTTTATTAGTTCGGTTAAAGTCACACATGATTATTTCACACTACGTTTACGCGTTAATAAATCAAAACCTTCATTTTCTGCTTCATCAACCGTCAGTATAGTTTTTGCCCCACAAGTGAGTCTGCACTGCTCTACATCTGGTATAATTTATTCGCAAATCTGAATGAAAGCAGGCGAGCCATGTTGATACTCTCTGACCTAAGCACAGCATTCATAACACTGTTCTTAGTGCTTCTCGGTTTGTCACGATTTATTAACGTATCCCCATAAGCATAAATCAGTTTATGTATTCTCCTGTTGAACCAGAACAACCATTTCCCGTTTTTTATACCCCTGTTGTCCCGGACACCACACTGTGCTGGGGACTACTCCACATGTTCCCCTTATAATCCATCAAATTTATATGTCCTTCACATTATTTATATGTGGAGCATCCTGTTTCAGTTCCATGCTTATTCTATGCTTTTGTTTGTCTGAATCAACAATTCTAACTAATTCCAAACCACAGGGTTTGATTTACTCTTTTTAAAAAAATCTTGCTTAAGACAAACAGCAATATTTGTGCTAAGGGGGCTAGGTACAAGTTTTCATAATTTGCCCACTAATGTCGGTGGACGGTCATTCCAGGTTATCTCTTGTCATATTTTTAAACAATCAGCTTCACTGAAACTTCAGTCTAGCTCATTAATTCTTCGAGCCAATGCTACAGTTTACCTTGGCAGGGTAGATGTCAAATATTAAGGGCCTGATGTACATATATGTTTGTCGCAAAAAGTGTGTGCAAACTTCACACCAGCATTTTGCAATGCAACTTATGTGCTAGAATGTTGCATCACAAAATGCCAATTTGTTGAGGGCCACAGAACAATCTGAATACTAGTTAAGCTGGTTGTTATTTGCAATCCCGCCTGCGATTGGCAATGAACACAGAGATGGAGGCCTGCAAGGGACAGAAGGCCTCCATACATGTATCTGCATAGGCAAACAGGATACATGTGTTTTTTAAAGCAGCTCATATCCCTTAAGGGTATAGGTTCTGCTTTTCAAAGAAAACCATTTACTGTTTGGCATGACATCGGGGGAGCATGCAGTGGTCCTCATGCACATTGTCAGTTCCCCCACCCGAGATTGACCAACATGATTTCAAAACTGAAAGCAGCTTGCCAATTACGAATCAATTGCCACCGCTCCTTTGCTGCCAGTGTTTCTCATCAATGCTGTGCACCTATAATTGTGGTTCCAGATCATTCACACATTTCCCTACGAATGTCCCTTTCACGCCCCCCTCCAATTTGTGATATGGAATGAGCTGCAGAACTTAATTTTCAAATTGGAAAGTTGGAAAGTATTTTCAGACACAAAAGTGTTGACTATCAATAGCCCCTTTGCGAATTGCAGGGTTTGCAATGGCAAAAGGGCTTTGCATGTTTGGCCTTATGTATCCTGATTCCAAAACAATAGGAAACAATATGCTTCGCCTGAAGAAATGTATAGTCCTGATCAGTTTAAAGAGATGCATTATGCTTTATGGCTACTTTTTCTTTGATCATTCATAGCTACCATTATTTAGGTTTTTGCAGTTCCCTTCACTTTCACTCACACTAAGCACAGTCAGTGATAATGTGTTGGAGCAGCTTTTGGGATGGGTGTGTCTATAGGGCACCCAAAAAAGTTTCATCCATCTATTCACATCAATATCTTTGAAGTATCTTTACATCATTTTGTGGGAGGTGGTCGTTGGGTGTGTGTGTAAGTAATGTAGATGCCAGTTGATAGCTGTCACTTTCATATCTCCTCACTATACCAAAAGAAAATAAAAATATCAGTATTAAACATCACACTCTCATACTAAACTGGGGGCTTGAAGGAGCGTGGATTGGGAAGTACACCACGTCTCCCTTTAGAGGTTGGGATAAGGCAAAAGAATACGTATTCACCATAAGAAGCTAGGCATAGCTCCCTGCTAAGCAGCTGTCTACTGGACTTCACCCAAGCTACTGGGCAAAGTGAAACATAAGATAGTGCTCCCTTGACATTAGAAAGAAGGATCACCAATGTTCTACAACAATAAAAAATTGCATTTAGTCGAGGAGATAAATAGTTATAAGCCCTCAAATACAACTCAAGACAAGTAAAAGCTGCTTCTAGATACCATGGGGTAAAAGATCAAGGAAGGTAAATTATATGGAGAAGAAAATTCCTTTTCCCGCAAACAGTGAATATATAGTCAGGGAAGGTTACTGAGGAGAGACTTAAAGGCAACCTCAGAATTGAGGATACAATTTTGTTTTTGTTATTAACTTTTTTATTTTTTTAAATTTTATATAGAACAGCACAAACAAAACCCAACAGGTCACTGGTACAGTTGGCACAATTACAATAACACATCAGGTAGGTCCAAGGCAGAACAGGCTGAAGCACACATTGGAACCACCGCCCCACTCGCTGGGCTACACATGCCCCCCATTGATTATACTAGATTCCTTGCCCCGTCCCAGCTTCCCCAAACCTTTGCATACTTGGCTGGACGCCCCCGTGCTTCAAAAACCAGATTCTCCTGCTGAGCACACCAGTCCACCCCACGACGCCACTTGGTAATCGCAGGGGCAGTCCTGGCCTTCCAGTTCGCTGCTATGTCTCTCTTGGCCACCAAGCAGGCAACCCCCACAAATGTCCGGAGTCCTCTGCTGGGACCCACCCCATCAAGTACCCCCAGAAGAACTGGCAACGGAGCAACTCCAGCCTCCATTTGTATCACTCCCGAGATCTCTCTGAGCACTGCTCCGCAGTAACTGGCTATCTGAGGACAGGACCACACAAGGGGAAAGAAGTCTGCCCTGGGGCCTGCACAACGGCGACAATCTGCCTGGGGCCATAGACCGGCTTTATGCAACTTGTCGGGTGTGAGGTATGCCGCATGTAGAAAGTAAGTCTGCACCACTCAGAGCTGGGAGGTCATGGTCAGGGAGCGCGGGCCATCAATGCCTCTCCACTCGCCATCATCGATCGGGCCCACGCATTGCTCCCATCGCTCCCGGAGCTTACCAAACGTTTGGGTGGTATTAGCGACCAGCAAGCGGTAAATGCGCGACACCCCTCCCTTACCCAGAGCGCCCATCATAACATTGGCCTCTATGGGGCTGAATTCTGGGAGATCTGTCCCCACCTGAATATGCATCTGCAATACATGCCTGAGCTCCAGGTATCTGTGAAATTGGGATTTATTAAGCTCAAATTGCTCCTGGAGCTCCTGAAACGACATCATATGGGAGCCAGTCCAAACATCACCCAACTGGGAGATACCTATGAGGTCCCATTTGTGGACCCCCTGAAGTGCTGAGACCTCCCCCAGCCACAGTCCCTGCCACAGCGGAGTCTGCTTGGTGAGACAGCGCCACCACCCCGTCGTCCGCAGTGCGACCCTCCACCCGGCCAACACCACCAGAGTCACTTCCGGAACATTACGTGGTAGGGGGTCACCATACAACATCCCCAACAGGCCAGAAAGGCCCATCTTCGGAGCTCCAACTGGTATGCAGGGTCCGACCAGCCTCCCCCAACAAGTCATGAATGACCAATAGGTGCATAGCTAGGTGATAAAGGTGGAGATTGGACATCCCCAATCCCCCTTCGTAGACATCTTCCTGACAGGTACGGAGTGCCAGTCGGGGGCGCAAACCGTGCCACAGGAACCACCGCGCCACCCCCTCCATCTCATTAAACCACCTCTTAGGAATATGGTGTGGAAAGTTTTGAAGCATATAGAGGAGCTGAGGAAGCACCATCATTTTATACAATGCAATTCGACCCAGAATATTGAGGAGTAGCAACCACCAGTGCTGGAGGTCCTCTTTTACTCTCTTAGTCAAGGGCGCCACATTAAGGGACCAAGCTAACTCAGGCAGAGTGCTACGTGTACCCCAAGGTACCGGAAACTATTACGGCGAAGGGGAATATCATGCTGCCAATCATAGCAGTCCCTGGTCAGGCTCAGTGGGACCAGGAGAGACTTACCGGGGTTTACTACCAGACCTGATGCCTCTGCGAACAGGTCTAAAAGCTGCAACACCTGAGACCCGCTGCTAGCTGGATTTGCCAAGAACACGAGCACGTCATCTGCGTCCAACGCTATGCGGTCCTCCTGCCCAGTGGGCCAGGCCCACCCATCAATCAAAGGATCTTCTCTTATCAGCCTCGCCAGCAACTCCATCGCCAGCGCGAACAATAGCGGGGAGAGAGGGCAGCCCTGACGAGTCCCACTCCGGATAGGGATTGGATCCAATACCACCCCATTCACCTGCACTCAGGCCGTGGGGTTAAAGTAGAGGAGTTTCACCAATGCCCGAAACTGTGGGCCAAACCCGGCCCTCTCCAGTGGCCCACGGAGATAGGACCAATCCACCGTATCAAACGCCTTCTCGAAATCCACGAGAAGGAGTGCCAGTGGAGGGGCCTATACAGCCCTGTTAGCCAGAGCTACATGTAGTCGTCTGATACAATGCCTAGTACTCCTATTCGGCATAAAGCCACATTGGTCCAGATGTATTAGTGAGGTCAACACTTTTCTCAGCCTGGCAGCCAGAATTGTGGAGAAAATCTTAACCTCCGTGTTAAGGGGTGAGATGGGGCGGTACTCCGCGCAGCTCTGCGAAGGGGGCTTCGTCTTAAGAATTACTACAATACTTGCCTGATCGAGTCCCAATGGGAATCCCCCGGTCCTCTCTGCCTCCTCAAACATGGCTAGTAAATGAGGGGCAAGTACATCCTGGAGCCTGCTATAGAGCTCAGCCGGGAACCCGTCCGGGCCTGGAGTCTTACTCGCGCAAGTTCCGATATGGCTGCTCCGACTTCCTCCACCCCTATAGGCTCATCCAACTCCTGCTTGTCCGCCACCAAAATCTTTGGGAAGGATACGTTATATAAAAGGGGGTTGTTACTCTCAACCATGGGCTTGGTGCGCTCCTCATACAATTTTGTGTAATAGGCGGCAAAGCTCTGCGCAATCTCACTGGGTTAGCTCAAGACTGCTCCCCAATCATCAATGACTTCTGGGACAATTCGTCCCGCCATCGGGCCAGTTGCTAGCCAGTGTAGAAGCTTGCCATTCTTGTCTCCTCACCCATAAACCCGGGCCACAGAAGCCCGCCACATGTGTTTCGCCGTCTCGAAAGTAGCGTGTTTAATCTCTTGCAGAGTCAGAATAATCTGCCTTGTGGTCACTTCGTTGTCGGCCTCAGGAAGGCGGCCCTCCAAGAGCACCGCCCGGGCCTCCAACACTGACACCGCCTGACTGCGCGCCTGTTCCTGCACACAAAGAAGGTGCTTGCCGTGCCCCCAAAGGGTGGCCTTACAGGCAGCCCAGAGCGTACCCGGGACGTCACCGAGCCGAGGTTAATAGAGAAATATTCTGACAAGCAGTCTCCTATGGCCTGGACATATTCGCTATCTTGAAGAAACCAGGCATTGAGCCGCCACACCGGGCGTCGACCCGCATCCGCATCATCCAACCGAAGCAAGAGCGGCGCATGATCCGAGACCCCATGTGGGAGCAATTCCACCCCCGTAACCCGGGTACGTCAAGGGCTGGAACAAGAAAGAGATCTATCCTGGCGTGCGTATGGTGCGCTGCCGATGTATGGGTGTACCGCTGCAACCGGGGATGCCATATCCACCAGACATCACAGAGCCCAAGGCCCTCCACCCAATTAAGTAGCCCTGATGTCCTGGCCGAGGATAAAGGCCCCATGACGTCCAACTCTGGATTCAGTACAGAATTGAAGTCTACTCTCAAGACAGTCAGCCCCGGAGGAAGCCCCACCACCACACTCCTAAGGGCCGCCAGAAAACTCTGCAGCGCCCCCGGAGGGGCATAAACACTAAGGATATTGATGGGGTGCCCTCCTACCAGCCTGAAGATCACCACACACCGGCCCTGCGGATCCGAGTGAGAGGTAGTCACCACCATGGGTAAAGAACGGTGCAGTAAAATGGCCATCCCTCTTGAACCTCTGGAAAAGCCCACATGGTAGACCCTATCGTGCCCTCCCCACAGCAGCATGGGGTACAAAGCAGATGGTTCTCCTACAACAGGACCACAGACGGAGCGAAGCGACGGAGGGTGCTAAACACCGCTGACCGTTTGATTTTATTGAGGAGCCCATTTACGTTCCAGGATAATAACCTCTTAGCAGATTTGGACATAGGCAAGAGATCGAGGACCATGTACCCTGAGTACCCCCCGGCATTTCCATTGTGACCTGTCAAACTCATCCTGAAAGGAAAAACACTGAGGCCCTCATTACAACCCTGGCAGTCAGTGTTAAAGCTGCGGTAAAACCGCCAACAGGCCGGCGGTAAAAAAAATGGAATTGCGACTGTGGCGGAAACCGCCAACATAGACAGCCACTTTAACACTCCGACCGCCACGGCGGTACAAACAAACAGCATGGCGGTCACCGCCAACAGACAGGCGGAAGACAATGTATCGCCCACAGTATCATGAGAGGCCAATCCGCCACCTTTTCTGGGGCGGATTCACCGCGAACAAAAACACGGCGGAAACAGGATTTGGAAGGTAAAACGCTCACCTCTACACACCCCACGAGGAACCAGGACGCCATGGAGCCAGAACTCCATATTCTACCTACCATTGTCTTCTTGCTCCTCTACCAGGAGCACGAACGCCGGCGGCGAAGCCCACGGTGAGTACTGCACCTATGACACAGGGGAGGGGGGAGGGAAAAGAGAGTGACACACACACGCAACACGCAAAACCCCCACCCCGCCCTCACCCACTACAACACACACACAAGTACATGTTGATACATTACATTTACACCCCTCCAACTCCCCCTGGAAGAATGCAAGGACAAAACGAAATGAGTTGAACGATTGTAATCAATAAAAATCCATTACTCAGAAATATATATACACTAATAACAAGTATATACACCAAGATTTCAAGTCCATGTACTGCACATACATAGTCCGTGGACCACTGGGCCCAAAATGCATGGGCGAGGCCCACACAAGATACCCGATCAAAACGGAGAGAACACTGCAGGGGCATCAGATCAAAATAAAACAGGCACCTCAGGGGTGAAGGAAGGGGGGGCACCTCAGCCAGATGAGTGCACGACGCCAGATCCACAAGGGGGCTCCATGCCCATTGATGTATCCTGGGGAGTGCAAAGCCACAGTCTCACAAGTCTTTCCAGTGGGTGGTTTGCCCACTGCTCTATCCTGGGGAGTGCAAAGCCACAGTCTCACAAGTCTTTCCAGTGGGTGCTTTGCCCACTGCTTTATCCTTGGGAGTGCAAAGCCACAGTCTCACAAGTCTTTCCAGTGGGTGGGTTGCCCACTGCTTTATCCTGGGGAGTGCAAAGCCACAGTCTCACAAGTGGATAACAGTCTCCACTGGTTCTGGAGGGGGCTTTGTGCCCAGAGTGCTTCATCCTGCCAAGTACTGAGGTAGTGGATGTCTTTCTCCACTGACGGTGGGCCTACATGAAAGCTGTCCAGGCCCCTGAAACTGACCACCAGCTTTGTACGACTGACCACTGGGGATGGCAGCCATGTCTGCGGTGGTGCCACTGGCACATGATGTGGCGTGGCCGCTGGTGGTGCTTGCGGCGGCCTCAATAGCGGCGGTGCTCATTGACCTGCAGTGCTGGTGGGTGGCTCAGTGAGCGTGCTGGTGGCGGCGGTGTCCTTGGCAGCGGTGCTAGTGGCGGCGGTGTCCTTGGCAGCGGTGCTGGTGGTGGTCTTGTCCGCCGTGCAGGTTGGTGCCGACTTCCCTTTCTTTCTCTGCTCCTTCTCCACCTTGGATGGTGGTACAGCTGTCTTGCCACTCCCAACTGTAGTCCTGGGAGAGCCCTTGGTGGCAGGGGTTTTGCCCTTCTCCCTCCGGGCTGTGGCCAACTTCTTATATTTCTGAGGTGAGGGACTGTCCGTGGTCTGGCTCCTTGGCACACTGGCTGCCCTGCTGCTTGGTGTACTCCAGAATCCGGTTACTGCTGGCACCACTGTTCATGGTGATGTGGTGGCTGAGGTGCTGGGTTGGGACCTGGAAAGGCGAGCCTTAGGGGACGGAAGAGGTGGGGGAGATGTAGGGAAGAGGTCAACATCTAAGAGGAAACGTTTTTTAGACACACTGGGACGGGTAGATGGAGGGGGTTTGGGAGTGGAGGAAGAGGTAGTGGTTGTAGGAGGTGTACGTTTGCTGACTTTGGGTGAAGGTGCATTGGCTGGAGGCTGTCGTGAGGTGGATGGCTGTTGGGTGGGTGTGTGACTGCGTTTGTGTACTTTGGGAGGTGGGCTCACAGGCACACTGTGAGAGGACACACAGGATGTGTGAATGGTAGTGGGGGTGGTGAGTGCACGTGAGCGGTGTGTGGTGATGGGCGTGCTGGTGATGGACATAGTGGCTGAAGATGTAGTGCATGCAGGTGTGAGTGGAGACGTGACAGGGAGGGAGGAGGGGGACACAGTGGAGGCAGTGGATGTTGGTATGTGTGCATGAGTATGATGCTTGTGTGAGTGCCTGTGGGATGTGTGGTGCTTATGTTTGCCAGAGCTACCCTTGTGTGTTGAGGTGTGTGCATGCTGGTCTGATGGTGTGCTTTGGATAGGCTGAGGTACAGGGGATTGGGGCTGGGTGGAGGAAGTTGGAGGGGGTTAGGCTGGACACAGGGACAATGGCTGCCATCAGTGCTGAGGCAAAAGTCTGAAAATCTTGCTGTTGGGCTGCCTGACCAGAATGAATGCCCTCCAGGTATGCATTTGTCTGTTGCAACTGCCTCTCTACACCCTGGATGGCATTCAGAATGGTAGACTGCCCAACAGTGAGGGATCTCAGGAGGTCAATGGCCTCCTCACTGAGGGCAACAGGGCTGACAGGGGCAGGGGCTGAGGTGCCTGGGGCAAAGGAGATGCCCACCCTCCTGGGTGAGCGGGCACGGGACACACGCTGAGGGGCTGCTGGGAGGGCGGTGGTGTTGGGGGGGTGGCGGCTGTATCTGTAGATGCGGGGGGCACAGAGGTGCCCGCCACCGCAAGGGAGCTCCCATCAGAGGAGGAGTCTGTGTCACCGGTCTCGGCTCCTGTCCCTGCCGTGGAGCTCCCCTCGCCCTCCAACCCACTGGTGAATTTGGAGTCCGTAGTCTCGCCCTCCAGGGCCATGTGGGATGCAGCTCCCTCCTGCCCCGGTGCCACTGCTCCTCCGCCTGATGATGCTATTGCACACAAGGACAGGGAGACCACATAAAGGGGGGGGAGACAGAAGAAAGACATGTTCAGTGCATGCAATACCGCTACTGTTGGCGGACACTACAGACACAGCAGCCCTCTGCACTACGCCTTGCACATAGAGTTCCCTAATTAATCACAGGGCCATGGGGTACAAGGCCTATGCCCGATTGCTGCACACATGGAAGTCACAGGAGCCTGACTAGGTGTAGTTGGCTCTTAACACTGGTGGGGTGGGGTGCCACATGGCCTGCCTTACGAAGGGACCTTGCCTACTGGCCTAGGGGTACCCACTGCCCACCTCCCCCACCCAGACACCTCCAATGCGCTCTGATTCAGCTGAATGAGAGTGTACTCACCCCCTTGTGGCTGCTGTGATGCTCTCAAGTGCCCATCCAACTCCGGGTACACCACCGCCAGGATCCGAAACATCAGGTGGGGTCATGGTGTGACGGGCACCCCTCCCACGTTGGGAGGCCATCCCCAGCTAGGCCTCCGCCGTCTTCTTGCTCCAGCGGCGAATGTCCTCCCATCTTTTCCGGCAGTGGGTGCTCCGGCTGTGGGGGACCCCCAGGGTCCGTACTTCCTTGGTGATGGCACGCCAAATATCCTTCTTCTGGTGGGAGCTGACCTACAGGAATAGTACAGGGGAAAAGGAGCAGATATAACCATCCGGACCATCACAGTCATTGGCCCGCGTTCCTACCCTTGCCATGACACACATACACTCACCGTCGTTTCATGCACGCCTCATTCTCCCCCCCCATCTTACATCCACACCACTCCACACAGGCATTTCCCACACAGCATGCTCACAGCGTGCTTACCTGTTTGTCTTGAGGACCGTAGAGTAGCGTGTACTGGGGGAGGACCCCATCCACTAGTTTCTTCAACTCCTCCGTGGTGAAGGCAGGGGCCCTTTCCCCAGACACATGAGCCATTGTCACTTCCAGACTGAGGTCACAGCAGCACTTGCAGTGTAGGTCCTCTCCTGTCGAAGATCAGGTATCGAGTAATTGAACAGATAGAAAATGGCGGTCACGTCTGCGGCAGTGCGTATCGTCACCGCCGGCGTACATCGTAATTGGCTCCCGGGACCCATAGGGCCCAATGTTAACCAATGCAGGATTGCGCTGCGGTCTTCGACCGCCTACCGCGACGATCTATAACGCCAGCGCAGTTATCTCATATCCCATTGTCCCACCTTACAGGTCAGGCAGCCACCATTTCAGGGATGCCACATGGCATTATTTTTAAATGCGTCACACATATCTAGGCCTTGCATACACACTAAGACAGGCCAATAGCGGATTGAAAAATGTGTGCAATAAAGTTGTGTTTTCGTACCTCAGTGTTGGCTGACCCTCTGCTCGCTGTTCTCCTCCATAGAGCATGTCCGCTGGGGCAGGTGAGGAGACGGCATTCTCCGGTGTACAGACGAAATGTAATTGTCACCTACAGACTGGACCGTGCCACAATCCATGAACTGTGTGCCCAGTTGGAGCCGGTTCATGTGCCTCCATATGACGGGTGGTTCCCTTTTCTACTCACCAAAGAAGGTGTGCCAGATCATCGTGGCCTGCTGTATGCTGCACAACTTGGCTTTGCAACAACAGGTGCCTTTTCTGCAGGAGGATGGTCCTGAAGGAGGTGTTGTGGCAGCTGTGGAGCCTGTGGACAGTGAAGAAGAGGAAGCAGAAGAAGAGGATATCGACAACAGAAACACTGTGATTCATCAATACTTCCAGTGAGACACAGGTAAGAAGACATCACTGCCTGCTACATCTGATACACTTATTCTACCTCTCATCTGTCTGTCACTTTCACCCAGTGTATGGACCCTGATTTGTCACTTTCCCTTTCGATTTCACAGATGTGGGTCCCACTGTGTGACCTCTGATATGTTTCCTCATGGACTAGAGCTGTGTGACATAGGTATGTTGACAATACAATGGATATTGCTATTTTCCTCAGTTATTGCAAATACACATTTGTGAAAGCACAGACTGACTCCAGATAGCTTTGTGATTTAAGGGTGTTTATTTAAGTGCTAAATAGTGGAGGGGGTTGGAAAAAGGTCAGGGGTGATGGTGGAGGAATGTCCATGGCAGAGTCCAGTCTATTTGTTTCACAGGTGCATTGTCCAAAGGGGCATAGGAAGTGGAGCTGGGGCAGTTGATGGATGGACAGTGTGACAAAGTGGGACAGAAGGATGACAATCAGGGTGGTCTCATTTCTTGGCGGGGTCTTGGCATTGTTCTATCTCTTTGTCCTGGATCTCAGGACCGATTGCGGGGTGGTTCTCCATCTGCAGGGGGTGGGGTGCTGGTGTCGTAGTCCTGTGGCGGTGCCTCCTGTCCACTAGCGTCAGCAGAGGTGGTGGGCAGTTCATCGTTCAGGATAGTATCAGGGACCCCTTGTTGTGCCACAGTGTCCCTCCTGGTGTTCACGAGTTCCCTCAGCACCCCTACAATGGTGCCCAGGTTGGTATTGATGGATTTGAGTTCCTCCCTGAACCCCAAATACTGTTCCTCCTGCAGCCGCTGGGTCTCCTGAAACTTGGCCAGTACCGTTGCCATCGTCTCCTGGGAATGGTGGTAGGCTCCCATGATGTTGGAGAGGGCCTCGTGGAGTGTGGGTTCCCTGGGCCTGTCCTCCCCCTGTCGCACAGCAGCCCTCCCAGTTCCCCTGTGTTCCTGGGCCTCTGTTCCCTGAACCGTGTGCCCACTGCCACTGTCCCCAGGTCCCTGCTGTTCTTGGGGTGGTGGGTTATCCTGGGTTCCCTGTAGTGGTGGACACACTGCTGCTTGACGTGTCCTGGGGACAGAGGTATGGGCCCGCTGGGTGGGTGCTGTGCTGGTGTTTCCAGAGTGGGGAGGCTCTGTTGTGGCTTGTGCCAGTGTGAGGGGAACCGACTGTCCCGAGGTCCCAGATGGGCTGGGCTGGTCATCTAGATCCAGTTGGACAGAGCTGCTGTTATCACTGTAGGCCTCTTCTGTGGGGGGAGTGGACATGTCTGGAACCTCCTGTCCAGTTGCGTTGGGTAGGGGTCCTGCAGGGGTGTAAAGGCATAGTTTTAGTATCTGTGTGTGCCATGGTGTGCAATGGGTGGGTGACCCCGTACCCCAGTCGTTGCATTCCTGTGTAGGACCTTGTGTGCTAATTGTTTGGGGCTCTTGTTGGGTATGTGCAGTGGACATGCATTGGTGATGGGTATCCATGCATTGAGCTTGGTGTTGGGATATGTGGTTTGTGATAGTGGGACATATGTGAGGAGTTGGAGTGATGGGGGTGAGGGTAAGGGTAAGGGTGGGGGTATGTGTTAGCATGCAGGTAGGGTATAATAGTTAAGATTTGACTTACCAGAGTCCATTCCTCCTGCTACTCCTGCGAGGCCCTCAGGATGCAGTATAGCCAAGACCTGCTCCTCCCATGTTGTTAGTTGTGGGGGAGGAGGTGGGGGGTCCACCGCCAGTCCTCTGAACCGCGATATGGTGTCTGGATACCACGGAACGTACCTTCCCCCGTAGGCCGGTCCACCTCTTCCTGATGTCATCCTGTGTTCTTGGGTGCTGTCCTACTGCGTTGACCCTGTCCACGATTCTGTGCCATAGCTCCATCTTCCTAGCTATGGTGGTATGCTGCACCTGTGGTCCGAATAGCTGTGGCTCTACCCGGATGATTTCCTCCACCATGACCCCGTGCTCCTCCTTTAGAAAATCTGGGGTGTCTTTGCGGTACCATGGGGTGGTGTGGGTGATGTGTGAGGTTGTGTGCGTTGTGATGTGTGGGGTGATGTTTAGGGGTGTGTGGCGTTTTGTGCGTGGATGTGTATGTGTGATGGTGTTGTGTGCCTCTGTATGGTGGTGTTGTCTTTGCTGTGCTGTCTCTCTGGCCTTTGTCAATATTTTAGGTAGTAAGGGTTTGTGGGTGATGTGGGCGGGTGTTTTATAGTGGTGTGGGTGTGTGGGAGTGGTGTGTGTATGTGTATCAGGTGTGTGTATTTGGAATTGTACAATGTGGTAGTGTTTTGTAAGAGTGTGCGTACTTTGAGCGCGGCGGTGTGTACCGCCAATGGTTTACTGCGGTTGAAAGACCGCCGCATGGATTCGTGGGTCGTGATAATGTGGGCGTATTCCTGTTGGCATGACGGTGGAGGGTTTGTTATCGCCAGTTTATCACTGACCTTTGGTGTGGCGGACTTGTGTGGGTGTCTAAATTTTGGCGGATTCTGAGCTGTGGGTCGTAATAGCGGTGGCGGATTTCCGCGACGGTGTGTTGGTGGTCTTCTGCACAGCAGTAAGCGGGATTTACCGCCAATGTTGTAATGACCCCCTGAGTCAACCATAGCAAAAAACAGCTAAACAACCCCTGAACTCCCACCAACTGCCCCCTCCCCATACTTCACCCCAGAAGCATCCTTTACCCCAAACAGTAAGTACAGAGTGTCTACGGTAGTTGTGGAGTGGTGGACCCCTCCATTTAGTTTGGAGTTCTGCAATTTGGCCAACCGCCGTCCTTCGCCTTGTCTTCGGGGGGGGGCACTGGCCACACTTTCCCGAGTATACACAAAACAAAGGATCAGAATCAGGAGAGCAAGGGAGATTGGTTCGGACGCTCCCCCTCAGCATCTCAGGTCGGCCTCTTCCTCTCAGGGCCACCCAGAGCGATCTCTCGTCCAGAGGGAGCCAAGTCCAGCCAGACATCTTCCACTGAGTCCCCACAATGACCACTTCTCCCTCTCTGACGGGATCGGGCGTGTCCGAGGTACCCCCATGTCCCTGGACGGCCCGCCTTGCCCGCAGTTGACATTAAGTCAAAGATCAGTGGTGCGGTCTTCCGTCCTACCGGCACCGAAGGGGGGCGCCCATTCAGCTCCCCGAGTATACAGAGAGTATACAGGTCAGCATCAGGAGAGCAAGGAAGACTGGCTCAGTCGCTTCCCCCAACATCTGGAGCCAATCGTTTTCCCACCGGGCCATCTGGTGCAGTCTCTCCACCGGAGGGAGTCAGGTCCGGCTGTGCGTCCTCCAATGAACCGCTGCGGAGGTCGCTCCTTCCCCTCTGACGGGACCGGGTACGCCTGCGGCCCCTCCGCACCCCCGGGGAGCCAGCCGATCCGCCCCCCGGCTGAGTGGAACTCCCCCGGTTCACGCGGTGTTCCTCCGTGACCCACTCCCACGCCGCCTCTGGCGAGTCAAAGAAGAAGGATTTCCCTACCATCAGAACTTTGAGGCACGCAGGAAAGAGGAGCATGTATGTCAACTGCAGTGCCCGCAGCTTCTGCTTGACTCCTTCATACGAACACCGCCTGGCCTGCACCTCCCTGGTGTAGACTGGGAATACCAGGATCCTGTGGTTGTCCCAGCGGAGGTCTGCTGGGCTCTAGCCTCCCAAAGAACAGCATCCCGGTCTCTGAAGCTAAGGAATCTTGCGCTCATCGGCCGCCGAGGCCCACCAGGCGGGGGCCAGGGGTGCCAGGGCCCTGTGGGCACCCTCACTGGCAAACACGGGGGACAGCCGCTGATCCGGGACCCACTTCCGAATCCAATGCTCCAGAAAGTCAACCGCCGAGCTCGCCTCTACGCCCTCTGGGAATCCCATGAAGCGCAAGTTGTTGCACCTGGAGCGATTTTCAGCCTCCTCCGCCCTGTGGTGTAACTCGCCCGTGGGTGTCTGCAGCTTGGCAACTTTAATTTTAAGTTCTGCAATTTCATCTTCCACCTGGGAGACCCGGTCCTCAACCTCTTTGATGTGGCCCACTCCCTTCCAGAGGTCTTGCCGCAGCAAGCCCACGTCTTCTCTCACCTCACCGACCTTGGTTTCAACAGCCAGCTGCGAAGATTGGATGGCCTGAAGGATAGCATTCCCCCCCGTCTGCCACTGGGGCCTCGGGCCCTGGTTCTCCTGCCGCTCGAGGGGAAGCCTGTCTGGCAAACTGATCAATGCGTTGCTGCGACGCCGGAGGCTGCTTGGTCGTTTTGTCCTTCCCCAGGGTGCATATGGACCCAGGGCCCAGGGAACGCCACCAGTTTCTTCCACCAGCTCAGACACAAAGGGGGCCTCCGGGTACCCCCAATAGGGCACTCCAGGGGGGGGAAATTGGAAACGAAGGCAAGCCTGGGTCCGCCAGACAACTCCCAACAGTCCACCAGGGCCTCTCTCAGGGCATCCTCAGCCCCTGCAGTCTATCATATTCGGGGCACCCAGGCCAGCTCCCATCTCCAGAGCACCTGTCGCCGGCCATCACCCTCGCCACCGCCAGCTTCAGAGCAGAACTGGGCCTCTGCTGCCTCTCTGGCTTCTCCTCCCTTCCTGGGTCGCGGTGCGGGCCCTCACCTGTGATCCCAATGGCCTCCTCACCATTCTTCCTCCTCGCCTTCGGGGGGGGGCACAGGCCCTGACTACGTGCCGTCACCGGGGTCCTCGCACAGCACTGCCACAGTCTTTAGCCCCCAGGGACGCCCACGATGTCAAGAACCGGTGACCGGCAACCTCTCAGGGAAGGGGGGGCAGCACCCCAGCCCAGGTGTGCCGCCGGCAGAACTGAGCCCTACCCCTGGCGGGGACCACTCCTCTAATTTAGGCCTCTGTTGGCTGCCACGAGCCCGGGGGCCACCGGCTCTGCCCCCCGCCTCACTGGCCCTTTGCCAGGCCCAGGCCGCGACGCGGCTCAAAGGCCGCATCCCCAGGGGCCGCAACACCGCTCCTCTTCCCTGCCGTGGACACGGCGCAAACTCCATGCACGGCAGGCGATGCCCCCAATCCGGGAACACCCTCGCCTGCGCAGCGAATCGCCTTCTGCCGCCGTCTAGGCCCGGTCGCGGCCTGCCTCCTCCTACAAGGCTGCGCACAGGCCGCCCGCACCAGCCGCAATCGCCGGAACCCTTCCACAACTCTGCCGCTGGCTCCCGGCAAAAAGTCGGTCCTCCTGCTGCCGCACCACACCTCCACACAGGCTGGGCCCCCGGCTGTGGTGAAATAGGCACCAGGACAGCGTGGCTTATGAGGGCGGATGACGGAGGGGTCCGGAGCACTCTTAGAGTGCGACCGCCATCTTGACGCCCTTTGGGGATACAAATTGCCAGTAAATTATTTATGTGTATGCAATGAGTGAGCAAGACTGTAAGTACACACATGAGTTGGGGACTGAAAGCCATTGAGGAATGCAGATTAAATCACTGACTGTCACAAATTCAAATAAATTCCAAAGCTCAATCGCAAAGGTAGAGTGGACTGCAGTGGAATATTTCACTCTGCACTCGGAGACTGCCACCCAATGCTAAACTTGAATAAAGGAGGACCCCAGGAAAATGGGGACTGGGAAGAGATACAGCAGCCTATTTCTCAGTGAAGAATCAGACAATAGTTGATTACCCAAGGAAACAGAAATACACTGATTTCTTAAGACAGTGTGGTGGATGTAAAGTTTGCAAACGCAAAGATTCACCACAAATAACCTTAGGTGCTCTTTGAACTTTCCTGGCTTTGTCAACTCTATTATTATGTATTTTCTTTCTAGTAAAAACCGTTTGAGGAATGGTTTTAAATTCAGCAACAATATACTTCTGTGACCTGCCAAGAATTCAAAAATAAACATGCAGGAAATTAAACTCGTCTCAGGTTGCAGTCCTTTTAAAACAATAAATGTCTGAATTTAAATAGTTCATACATCAAAGGATATGTTCCTCAGGTGAGGTGTTTGTCCGAAAAGAAAAAAAAAAGTTTTAAAAATTACTTTTGTTTTTTACATTACCAGTCCATAAATCCAAAGGAAATAAACTCTGTTTACATTATGAACACCTGGCCTTTGCAGCTCTTCAAGTCAAGCAGCTGAAATGAATCATTCTAAATGTTATCAAGTAAAATACCTCAGAGAAAGCATTCTCTTCATGGTCCCAATGGTCCCAGGAGCCTCTACCGTAACACATAACAGCACCAACAAACGACGAGACCACAGTTCCAAAAAGAACTTCAATATGACACTTTCACCTGTGCACTGCTTTTCTACTACAATCCCTTTGATTTCTATGTGACTTTGTTCTTTGGAGGTAATTAATCTCTTGCTGAAAAGATTCAGTAAGGACATTATTTCAACTGAAACAACTGAGTCTTAATAAACCTTTCCAAAACATAATTTCTTAAACAACCTATATAGTAGGTTCATTTCTTACACTGATCTTCTTTTATCCGGAGCCCACCTTTCGCAATATAGGAATTGGTGTGAATAGACTTATACATTCTGCCAAAGAAACTCAAAAGTTTGTGTCTAATTAACTCATACTCTGTCTAAAGACACATCCATCCAGGATGTGTCTGTATCCTCTAAGCGTGGTCTTACTTTGGCCAACAGACCAATGCCATATTGATTTGTACAGGTAATAACCTGTAAAATGTTCCCGGTCACAGCTCTAGACTCACAGGATTTTTCTTTGCAAGCCTGAAGAACAGAGAATAAAGATAACTTGTTTCATTTTTATTGGAAGTACATGGAGATCTGTCCTGAGCACTTCCTGAAAGGACTTTGGATCAAAGCTACAGACAATTGCCTTCTGACCAACTCCTAGGTACAATGAGGTATCTTAAATACTGCAGTCTTAGTCCTTCGGGGAAGCCTGCCTCCTCAGCCTGCGAGGGCATGAAAGCTAAAAAGACCCTGGCCAGAGAAGCCTGTACTTCACTAGAAGAATTAATTTGCCTTCCTAACTATAATGCCGGTTTATGTTGAAGGGGCCTTCAGTGGCCACCCAATGGTGGCAATAGCCCCATTGAAGATGTAGAAAGCATGGGTTACCCTATTCCTTTTCTCACTCTGATCCCTGATAGTCTAGTCTAATTTCTGCTCCCATGGATGGTCAGATTTAAGCATTTATCTCATAACTTCCCACTTGTGGGAAGGGGGAGTGTCAGAAAGCCCACCATGCTAGCTAGAAAAAAGTGCAGAAAATGTAGAAATGGGTTTTGCTTATAGAAAAAAATGATAGCACTTGTGATTGTGCCGAGCTGATTACTAAACGTGCACACTGTAAACCACTTATGCAACTTCACTTAAATGATGCCCTGCACAGGAGCAGGCTACTAGCACCGGAGCAGGCATAGTCTTGGAAGAGAAATGAAGCTCTCTTCTTCTACACTTTTACTCTGTGAGCTGCCAGTTACTAAAGAAAGCCATCGCAGCAGTCTGCGTATTAGCACATTATGGCTCTCATTACAACCCTGGCGGTCGGTGATAAAGCGGCGGTAACACCGCCAACAGGCTGGCGGTAAAAAAAATGGGATCATGACCATGGCGGAAACCGCCAACACAGACAGCCACTTTAACACTCCGACCTCCACGGCGGTAGAAACAAACCTGCTGCGGTAACCACCAACAGACAGGCGGAAGACAATGTACCGCCCACTCTATTATGGCACACCAATCCGCCAGATTTTCCGGGGAAGGTGCTTTGCCCACTGCTTTATCCTGGGGAGTGCAAAGCCACAGTCTCTCAAGTCTCTCAAGTGGGTGGGATGCCCACAGCTTTATCCTGGGGAGTGCAAAGCCACAGTCTCTCAAGTCTCTCAAGTGGGTGCTTTGCCCACTGCTTTATCCTGGGGAGTGCAAAGCCACAGACTCAAGTGGATGCTGTTGTCCACTGGTTCTGGAGGGGGCATGGTGCCCAGAGTGCTTCATCCTGCCAAGGACTGGGGTAGTGGATGCTGTTCTCCACTGGTTCTGGAGGGGGCAAGGTACCCAGAGTGCTTCATCCTGCCAAGGACTGGGATAGTGGATGCTGTTCTCCACTGGTTCTGCAGGGGGCCTGGTGTCCAGAGTGCTTCATCCTGCCAAGGACTGGGTTAGTGGATGCTGTTCTCCACTGGTTCTGGAGGGGGCATGGTGCCCAGAGTGCTACATCCTGCCAAAGACTGGGGTAGTGGATGCTGTTCACACTGGTTCTGGAGGGGGCATGGTGCCCAAAGTGCTGCACGTGGGGTGTGGCAGTTCCCATTCCCTCACCTGGTGTCTGAGCCACAAGATTTTCTGTGAACAGGTACCATGATCCTCTATGGCGGCAGAGACACACGCCTCCCTGCGGTGACTTAGCCTGCCAACTGCTGGTACTGCCAGTGCTGGTTGTGGTGCCTCATGTAGTCTGTACAGGGTCCAGGACGTCTCCTGCAGCCTCAGACGACTGCCCACTGGGGATGATGCTGATGTTGGCTGTGGTGGCACTGGCTGTGCACGTCGCAGGGCAGGTGGCGGTGTCTGCGGCAGAGATGCTGCCGGTGGTGCTGGTGTCAGCACCTGTGGAGGGAGACAGCAGGACGTCTCCTGCAGCCTCGGGCGGC
Organism: Pleurodeles waltl; assembly: GCF_031143425.1. Classification (NCBI taxonomy): domain Eukaryota; kingdom Metazoa; phylum Chordata; class Amphibia; order Caudata; family Salamandridae; genus Pleurodeles; species Pleurodeles waltl. The sequence goes on from NC_090448.1 coordinate 330,539,949, forward strand.
TGCCCACTGGGGATGATGCTGGGGACTGTAGCAGAGGCAGCAGACGTGAAGGTAGCGGTGCAGGTGGCGGTGCAGGTGGCGGTGGCCACTGCCGTACAGGTTGCTGTTCTGTCTTGCAGAACGGGTGACAGCAATCCCTCACCCGGAGGCTCCGTGCCCTGAGTTGACTTCCCTTTGGCCTTGTGTCTCTTCCCCACCTTGGAAGTCGCTGCTGGGACCTTGGCACTGTCCTCTATTGTCTTGGAGGAGGCCTTGCTGGGTGGTTGGTGCAGCTTTTCCCTACGGCATGTGGGCCCCTTCTTCACCTTGGCAGGTGGCGGGATAGGGTGATCCTTGGCCTCACTAGGTGGCACACTGGCAGCCCGGATGGGTGCCGCACGCAATGTTGCTGGACTTGCAGGGACCACAGTGCTCGAGGATTTTGTGGCTGAGGTGCTGGGATGGGATCTGGACATCCTGGCCCCAGGGGAAGGACTGGGGGGGGGAGGTGTAGCCAGGAAAAGTTTCTTTGACACACTGGGATGGGAAGATGGAGGGGTTTGGGAGTGGAGGAAGAGGTAGTGGTTGTAGGAGGTGTACGTCTGCTGAGTTTGGGTGAAGGTGCATGGGCTGGAGGCTGTTGTGAGGTGGATGGCTGTTGAGTGGGTGTGTGCCTGCGTTTGTGTACTTTGGGAGGAGGGCTCACAGACACACTGGGAGAGGGCACAGGGGATGTGTGCATGGTAGTGGGGGTGGTGATTGCACGTGAGCGGTGTGTGTTGATGGGCGTGCTCATGATGAAGGTAGTGGTTGAGGATGTAGTGCATGCAGGTGTGAGTGGAGACGAGACTGGGAGGGAGGTGGAGGACGTGGAGGAGGGGGACACAGTGGAGGCAAATGGATGTTGGTGTGTCTGCATGGGTATGGTGCTTGTGTGAGTGCCTGTGGGATGTGTGGTGCTTATATTTCCCTGAGCCACTTTTGTGTGTTGATGAGTGTGCATGCTGGTCTGATGGTGTGCTTGGGATAGGCTGAGGTAGAGGGGATTGGGTCTGGGTAGTGGAAGTTGGAGGGGGGAGGCTGGACACAGGGACAATGGCTGCCATCAGTGCTGAGGCCAGAGCCTGAAATGCTCTCTGTTGGGCTGCCACGCCAGTATGAATGCCAGATGATGCTAATGCACTCAAGGACAGGGTGACAAAACAAAAAAGGGGGGAAGACAGAGGAGACGTATGGTCAATGCCAGCAACAATATCACCGTTGGCGGACACAACACACAGGGAGAAGCCCTATGCATTAGGCCATGCACTAACTGTACTTGCGAAAATCACCTGCCCGTGGGGACTGTCCCTAAGCCCATCAGATGCACACCTGGAACCCACAGGAGCCTCACTAGGTGTAGATGGCCACTACCACTTTTGGGGTTGGAATGCCACAGGACCTGGCTAACTATGGACATACCCTAGCAAGTTTGCCCTGGCCTAGGGGAGCCCACAGCCCACTTCCCCCACCCAGACACCTCAGACAGCGCGCAGAGTCAGCTGAATGTGACTGTACTCACCCCCTTGTGGCTGCTGTGATGCCCTCAAGCACCCATCCAACTCAGGATATGCCACCGCCAGGATCCGGTACATAAGGGGGGTCATGGTGCGACGGGCACCCCTTCCATGTTGGGAGGCAATCCCCAGCTGGGCCTCCACCATCTTCTTAGTCCAGCGGCGCAGGTCCTCCCATCTTTTGCGGCAGTGGGTGCTCTGTCTATGGTAGACCCCCAGGGTCCGCACTTCCTTGGCGATGGGACGCCAAATACCCTTTTTCTGGTGGGTGCTGACCTCCAGAAAAAGTGAAGTTAGAATGGATTTAACTCCCCCGTCCGGTTCTTTTACTCATTGGCCACAACTTCCCACCCTGGCCCAGAAACACATACACTGACCATCCTCACATGCTGGCCTCAGCCCACACCCCCGTATCTTCCATCCACCCCACTCCATACATTCATGTCCCATCCATCATGCTCACAGTGTACTCACCTGTTTGTCTGGTGGACCGTAAAGTAGCGTGTACTGGGGGAGGACCCCAGCCACCAGGATGTCCAACTCCTCCGCGGTGAAGCCAGGGGCCCTTTCCCCAGACACTGTAGCCATTGTCGCTTCCAGACTCAGGTCACAGCAGCACTTGCAGTGTAGGTCCTCTCCTGTTGAAGGTCAGGTATCAAGTGAGTGAACAGATAGAAAATGGCGGTTACGTCCGCGGCAGTGCGAACCGTCACCGCCGGCGTACATCGTCATTGGCTCCTGGAATCCATAGGGCCCAATGATAGCCAATGCAGAATTGCGCCGCGGTCTTCGTCCGCCTACCGCAATGCTTCACAACACCAGCGCAGTTACCTCATTTCCCCTTATCCCTCCTTATCGGTCAGGCAGCCGCCATTTCAGGGGGCCGCATGGCACCTAACTGCATCACAGCACTTTAGGGCAGGAATACGGACAGACAGCGCCACACACCGATTACATCACAATTGTTCAAAACACCCTTGGGCAAGTTATGTGGTGTCTGACCCTCTGCTCACCCTTCTCCTCCATAGGGCACATCCGCTGGGGCAGATGAGGAGATGGCGTCATCTTCCGGTATACAGACCCCTAGTGGACAGTCGACAATGGAAGACAGACACACCATTATCACCTACAGACTTGATTGTGCCACAATCCAGGAAGCCAGTTGGAGCCAGACCTGATGTCAGCTATCAGCCATCCCACAGGAATCCCCCCTCTAGTGCAGGTCCTATCAGTACTCCATTTCGTGGCCAGTGGTTCCTTTCAAACAACAGTGGCCATGGTATCAGGGATGTCACAGCCAATGTTCTCTAACGTGTTGTCCAGAGTGTTGTCTGCCCTGCTGAAACACATGCGCAGCTACATCGTTTTCCCTCAAGTGGAGGATTTGCCCACAGTGAAAGGTGACTTCTATGCCCTGGGACATATCCCCAACATCATTGGTGCCATTGATGGTACACATGTGGCATTTGACCCACCCGCAGAAATTAACAGGTGTACAGAAACCTCAAAAGCTACCATTCCATGAATGTGCAGATTGTGTGTTTAGCAGACCAGTACATCGCCCATTTAAATGCCAAGTATCCTGGCTCAGTGCATGACGCTTACATTTTGAGGAATAGCAGCATCCCTTATGTGATGGGGCAACTCCAGAGGCACCATGTGTGGCTAATAGGTGAGCCCAAGGTCCCAACACAGTTTGAATAGGTGTCTAGGGATGGAAGAGTCCCTAAGGGTTGGTGTGTGTCTAACAGTTGTCCCTCGATCTTCGCAGGTGACTCTGGTTACCCCAACCTGTCATGGCTACTGACCCCTGTGAGGGGGTCCCAGGACATGGGCAGAGGAACGCTACAATGAAGCACATGGGCGAACTAGGAGGATAATAGAACATACTTTCGGCCTCCTGAAGGCCAGGTTCCAGTGCCTCCATCTGACAGGTGGCTCCCTATACTATTCACCGAAGAAGGTGTGCCAGATAATCGTGGCATGCTGTATGTTGTACAACCTGGCTTTGGGACACCAGGTGCCTTTTCTGCAGGAGGATGGGCCTGATGTTGGTCTTGTGGCAGCTGTGGAGCCTGTGGACAGTGAGGAAGAAGAGGCAGAATAAGAAGATATAGACAACCAAAACAACATCATCATGCAATACTTCCAGTGAGACACAGGTAAGAGACTGGCACTGCTCCTCTCATATCATACTACTGTAGGACATTGCATGATTCTGCCTTTTTACCTCTGTGTATGGACCCTGACAATTCACTTTGGCTTTCCATTTCACTGTTCTGGGTACCACTTTCTGCCTTCTGCTATGTTTACTGCTGCCCAACAACTGTAGAACATTGGTATATGATAATGAACATTGACATTGCCATTTGTCAGAGAGGTTGTAATAACACACTTGTGAAAGTACAGACTGACTAATTATAGTTTTGTGAGTCAAGGGTGTTTATTTAAGTGCTATTCAGTGGAGGGGTATGTGCAATGGGCAGGGGTGACGGAGGAATGTCCATGGTGGAGCCCAGTCCATTGGTATCACAGGTGCATAGTCCAAGTGGGCATAGGAGGTGGAGTAATGGCTGTTCAAGGTGGACAGGGTGACATAGTGGGACAGAAGGGTGATATTCAGGAGAATCTTATTTCCTGGCGGGGGTCTTGGCAATGTTCTCAGTCTTGTGCCTGGATATCAGGGACCATTTGCGGGGTGGTTCTCCTTCTGCAGGGGGTGGGGTGCTGGTGGCCTGTTGGTTCTGTGGCGGGACCTCCTGTCCACTAGTGCCGGCAGAGGTGGAGGGCTGTTCATCGTTTAGGCTAGTGTCAGGAGCCCGGTGGTGTGCCACTGCCTCCCTCATGGTGTGGGCCATGTCAGCCAGCACCCCTGCAATTGTGCCTGCGGTCCATGTAGTGGTGGACACAATGCTGATTGATGTGTCCTGGGGACAGAGGGATGGGCCCGCTGGGTGGGTGCTGTTGTGGTGTTTCCTGAGGGGGTAGGTTCTGTGGTGGTTGGTGACTGTGGCAGGGGAACCGACGGTCCCGAGGTCCCTGATGGGCCGGGCTGGTAATCTTGATCCAGGCGTGCAGAGCTGCTGTCGTCACTGTGGGCCTCTTCTGTGGGGGACTGGAAGTGGATGGCACCTCCTGTCCGGTGACGTTGGGTAGGGGTCCTGTTGGGTTGTAAATGCATAGTTATTGTATCTGTGTGTGGCATCTTGTGCAATGGGTGGGTTACACACTACTCCTGTGCTTGCATTATTGGCTTGGCCCTTGGGTGATTGGTGATTTTGTGGCCTGGGTGAGTCTCTCAACTGGACTTGCTTTGGTGATGGGTGTTCATGCATTGGTGTTACATGCAGGGCTTGTTATTGGGATGTGTGGGTTGTGATAGTGGGGTATCTGTGGGGTTTTGGGGTGATGGGTATGAGGGTAGGGGTAGACATTTGTGATGGCATGCAGGTAGGGTGTGGGGGATATAATAGTAAAGATATGACTTACCAGAGTGCAGTCCTCCTGCTACTCCTGTGAGGACCTCAGGATGCATGATTGCCAAGACTTGCTCCTCCCATGTTGTTAGTTGTGGGGGAGGAGGTGGGGGTCCACCGCCAGTCCTCTGTACAGCTACCGGGTGTCTGGATACCACGGAACGCACCTTCCCCCATAGGTCGTTCCACCTCTTCCTGATGTCATCCCGTGTTCAGGGGTGCTGTCCCACTGTGTTGACCCTGTCGACAATTCTCCGCCATAGCTCCATCTTCCTTGCAATGGAGGTCTGCTGCGCCTGTGATCTGAATAACTGTGGCTCTACCCTGATGATTTCCTCCACCATGACCCTGAGCTCCTCCTCACAAAACCTGGGGTGTCTTTGAGGTGCCATAATATGGTGTGGGTGATGTGTGAGGTGATGTTTGTTGTGCTGTGTGATGTGTTGTGCTGGTGTGTGTTCTTTGAGGTGCGTGGATGTTGTATGAGTGATGGTGTTGTGTGCCTGTGGATGCTGGTGTTGTGTTTGCTATTCTCTCTCTCTGTGCTTCTTCCAAAAAATTTCGTTGTAAGGGGTTGTGGGTAATGTGTGAGTGTGTTTTATATTGGATTGGGTGTGTGGGTGTGGTGTGTGTATGTGTGTCAGGTGTGTGTATTTTGAATTGTCCAATGTGGTTGTGTATTGTAAATGTGTGTGTATTTTGAGCGCGGCGGTGTGTACCACCAATGGTTTACCACGGATAAATGACCGCCGCGTTGATTCGTGGGTCGTTATACTGTGGGTGTATTCCTGTTGGAGTGACGGTGTGGGTTTTGCTATCGCCAGTTTATCACTGACCTTTGGTGTGGCGGACTTTGTGTGGGTGTCTGTATTGTGGCGGATTGTGAGATGTGAGTCATTATATCTGTAGCAGATTTCCGCCGCGGCCACGGTATCTTGACGGCTGTCAGCACGGCGGTAAGCGGGATTTACCACCAGGGTTGTAATGAGGGCCTATGTGATAGTGGATGTGTGAAGATTTGGACAGATTACTTAGGGCCTTATTTAGTATTTGGCAGACAAGGTACACTGCCAAAAATGCGACAGAGCACCCTGTCCTACAAATTCTCGGTTCCCCCACTCTATTCCGAGTGCACGGAACAAGTACATTCTCAAAGCTAGAGCCTAAGCTGGCTCTGCTAGCATACACTTTGACCGACAGCCCTATTTATGGCGGATGCTCTAGCTTTTTTTCTTTTTCAGGATAGCCAGGAAAACTCTGGCAGTCCCAAACTGGAATACACACACTGGGGGAAAACTCAGCTTGCCAAGACCATTAGTTTTTTGGTTCTCCTGCTTTGTGGGTTTATTTTGATAAACATAAAATCGTTATACGGCTGAAGTGAATTTGGAGCCTGCACAGATACGTTTCAGGTCATTCAGCGGAGTTGCCATGGTATAAGCATCTGCTGAAGGGACAGAGATGGAGAGCTAAAATACGGCAGGCTGTACTCCATCAAGGCACAGAAGTACATCCCTCTGCTGACCTGACGGAACAGAGTACAGCCTGCCATATTTGAGCCTTGGGTATAATTATAGGTTTGGGGGTCCTACGACCAACATGGCGGTGGTCCGACCACCGTCAGGATGGCGGTCGGACTGTTGTATTATGAGTCATGTTGGCCAATGGAGCAAAGATTGCTGCAGTTCCGCCGGCACTGCCAAGCAGCACAGACCGCCACAGGCAGCACAAACAGACTGATGGAGAAAGTGTTTCTGCCGGACACATTATGAGGCTGCACAATGCCAATGTGACCGTGGTGGTCATACCACCATGTCTCAGAAGGCACAAACAGACAGTATATAGGGAAACACTCACCTCCACGTAGCTTTACACGTCCGGAGCCACCATGGAACCCATCACACACATCCTGCTGCTGGTCATTGAAGAAGACCCAAATCACTGCTGTCATGGACGCCACTGACCGTTAAAACAGACATACCTGTGACATTCATCTTATTAACAGATCGTAGCACCTTCAGCCATATCATAGGGGGAGGCTACAGGCACCATGTACACTTGCCATTGTGTCCTGCAGTGGAACCAGATACGATGACAGGCACATGCACACTTATTATACGCCCTCTTTAGGCAGCTCACTCACACTGTACCACAACACAACACAAAAATACACAGCCACAAATCTCAGGCACAGGGACAGTGAAGGCTACACAACATTCTCTTACACATCACCAACAACACACAAATATCACACATACAAATACAACTCACATGCTCAAATTCCACAGACCAGGGACTGTCGTCACATACAACACATATATTTATCAATGTGGCATCAAACACAAACACCACCACCATCAAACAACCCTGCAATAGACACACACAGCACAGCACAGTGGAAGGACAATGGCATGCACAATACACAGAGAGACAAATAGACAGAGGTCAATATCCATACAATACCTACACAGTTGGGATGGGGGCACCAGGAACACCCAAGGAAGGAGGCTCCACTAGGACACATATCACTTTGCACATGCCCCTAAAACAACGTGCACAGGAAAGGGCCCTACATGTGTGTCAGGGACAAACAATACTGACCCAAATGACATGCCCATGTGCACAATGTGGAAATGCAACTCAACATAGCACATACAATTTCAACATAATGGGACAGGAACTAGCTGCAAGGGACACACAGAGAAATGGACACATGCACAGGCAACTACAAACAAAGCTAGCACAACTGTACACACTTCATGTCTGTACTAACAAAATGCAAGCTGACACACATCAGATCAACACATAAGCCATATCTGGGGGACAAATCCAACACCAGTCATGCTCACAATGGACAACACAAGATGAAATACTCACTATAACAAGCACCACACATTGTTATGACACCACCATTGCACTTACGCACACATATCCAAACACTCAACATATACCCTTCTCTTGGGGGCACCAGCAATGCCCACAAAGTCACATGCTGCAAACAATAGCAAATGGAGCAGCAAGCAGGCTCAAACACACACAGCTGTAGCCCTACAACACAAGTCACTCAGGAACAACATTAAGGTAGTTAAGAAATTGCAGGACAAATGTGTACCCAAAAAAACAAACAGTTTGGGTTTATTAACCATGAACAGTAAAATTCCAAAGGCCATTGGCCAGGGTTTATTAACCATGAACAGTAAAATTCCAAAGGCAATATATAATATACTAGTGCAAAAGTAGCACAGTGTTATGCCAAGGGTTACTCCCAACTGCCATGGAACCTCCACAGGAAGGGGCATCAATGGGGCAAGCAGACACCTCAGGGATTATCAGGGGGTTGGGTTTGGGAGGGAAAGGTTGGGCTTGGGGGGGTGGTCGTCTTATTGGGAGAGGTGGGCATCTTTTTGAAGGGGGGAGAGATATGGTTGCTTGCAGGGGAGGCCTTGGAGGTGGGAGGGACAGGCTGGGTGTGGGCCTCTTGGGTTTGTGACGGGGGTAGAGGAAAAAGGGGAAAGGTTTAGGTCAAATTAAAAAAAGGTTTTTAGGGATGGTCAGCAGAAGAGGGTCAGGATTTGGAGGTTGAGAGTGTGATTGTAGGATGTGTAGGTGTGGATGTTGTAGGTGTGGTGGGTGTCTGTTGGGGGGTGGGTAAGGGTGTATATGCATCTTGGACTTAGGAGGGGTGGGGGTGCTGTGGGATGCTGTGGTGGGTGGGGGTGGTGGATGTAGTGGATGTATGTGTGTCTGTAGTTGTGGTGTCTGTGTGTGTGGTGTTTGTGGATGTCTGTGGCTCTGTTGGGGGTGCTATCTGCGGGTAGGATGAGTGTTGTGTGTGTGATGCTGGTGTTGTCCTAGGAGGTTGTGAGTGTTGCTGTGTCTGTGAGTGGATGTTGTTTGTGTGTGCTCCTTTTGTCTCTTGAGGTGGATGTCTGCAGATCTGTTTGTGTGCTTTGGATAGAGGGCGTTGGAGGGAGGACAGAAGGTGGAGGGTGACTGGCTGCCATCTGTGTGGAGGCCAGAGCCCAAAAAGATCTCTGTAGGCCTGGTATTGCACCATGAATGCCTTCCAGGAATTAGTTTCTTTGTTGCAGTTGGGTCGCTGATTCCTGGATGGCATTCACGATGGCTGACTGACCGAAAGAACTTCTCAGGAGGTCAATAACCTACTCACGAGGGCAGCAGGGATAACAGGGGCTGGGGCTGAAGTGCCTGCGGCGAAGGAGGCGCCCACCCTCTTGGATAAACGGACACAGCCAACTAGGTGGGGAGCAACTAGGAGGGTGGTGATAGAACAGGGATGGTGGACAAGAAAGGAAAAGGGTGTGCCCCGATGGGTCCACCACCACTGGAGTGGCCACTGGAGGAAGAATCTGATGATGATGATGATGATGTTGTACCTGTCTCCTCATGGCACTCCCCTCACCTTCAAGGCCAGTGGGTCCCTCTGTGTCAGTTGTATCTTGACCCGGGGTCTTGTGGCCAAATGCTTCTCCACTCAGCACGGCCCGTCTCCTCCGCTTGCTGGTGCAGATGTTGCAAAGACAAACAGAAATAGAGTCATCAAATGTCCATGAACACACTTGAACAACAGCTTTGATTAGCAAACATTGCCATGATGTCAAGTAGGCCCCAGCAAAAACCTACACCTAAGTGACCCATACATGGGCCATAGCATAGGCATGCATGCCACCTCAAATGTCAACAGATTACCACAGGAAAATCATGATCTATGAAAACTATAATTGCATGCCTGACGTTGTGCAATCACTATAAACATTGAACTGATAGAAGACCGCTTCATTCACAAGGTTTATCCCCATGCAGCAGACCTAAGTTACCTGTTGTCACATAATAATAGGCCAATGCCAAATGTATTCCCACATTTTCCTCACAAGGGCATGCTCATATCTGTTTGTCACATACATAAGGACCTAACCAAAATAAACGATGTTCCCAAATTCTGCCATGTTGATGACAAAAGTACAATAACCTGGAGAAAGTGACAGAAAATAATCATGTCACACTGGAAGCAGCTTTACTATGCATACTTCACCAAGTGACATCTGTCCCAATAGATTCAAGGAGATATCATTGATATTGCTCATGCAGGCCACACATGAGGCATGGAAATGAACACTGTAAACATAATGTGCAAGATGTGAGGGAGAGATGTCCACTAACACAACACTATGAATCAGCAAGCCACGGGGTGGTCACCACTATTGTCTAGCAATCTGAAGGAAACCCCACTACCCTGCTCAAGCCCTACAATGATTATGCAGGCTTTCTGACATTTTTAGGGACATGCTCTTGCAACCTGGGTGAGATGTGAGCCAACATGAGGAACTTCACACCTTGGTGGTTTCTGAAAGGTAGACTCCTTAGACAAAAATGAACCTACACATGCACACTCTGTGTGAATGACGTTTGCCATATATTCCCTACAGGCCACTGGCAGAGTAAAAATTACATGGGTAACGGGGACTGGCATGGGGGGTACAGAAAGTGTCTAGCCAGTCCCTCTGTGGAGCTTTGCAATGACAAATGCAGACTCATGACACTTCAGGGCATGGGGTTCTGTTCTATGTTCCTGTACCACACATCCCTATTTTGGATATATGTGTCCCTCCTACTGAGATGGCATCCTACAAACAAAGGAATACATTGTCCAGTTTCCACTGTGTGACCAAGCTACTGAGTCACATGTCATGGCCTCCCAGGAATCAAAACTCTCTGCACTGTGGAAATGCCAGTCATGTAATGAGCCTGCACAGGACATATATGACCTGTTGGAAGGTGACAAGAGGACTGTCGGAGTAAGGGACGTGTCAGGACTCAGAGAGACACATTGACAATGATGGTATGGGCACATCTGTCACAAAGTAGTAACCCACCACTGTACACATTGCAAATCTTATCAAAGGAATAAGGCATTCCACATATAGCCACATATTGGTCACAAGACAAGATCTGCTGGGGTACAGAAAGTGGACACTGTACCACAGTTGTATATCCACATTGATTACACCCCAGCCTACACTGTAACACAGACTGGCAGATACATGTGACAGGCCCTGGTCTCTGTAGGCTGAGCACACTGACACTACATTCTCATCACTTCCTTGCCTGACAGTACATCATGTATCCAACAGCAATTTTGCATGTGGTGTGTGTGGCAACCTGAAGGACAGAGAGAGTGATGTCATACCTTTCAAAAAACAGACTAACAAGGTCAGATGTCTGAAGTAACCCTGTGGCAACATACAGAGAGCTCACATTCCTCGGTTGTTGACGCCTCTAAGGAATCCAACTACGTCAGGGGAAGTCCGCTTTAATGAGGCCCAAGGAAGAATTAGGTGGGCAGAGGAGTGGGCTTTTGGGCTTCTGAAGGCCACATTCAGGTGTCTTGACTGCACTGGTGGAGCCCTCCTCTACTCACCCGGAAAAGTGTGTCAGATCATTGTGGCCTGCTGCATGCTCCACAACATTGCCCTGCGGAGGAATATCCCACACATCCCAGAAGAGTGGGAGCCTGCAGTACCACTGTAAGAGCCTCCTGAAATGCCAAGTGAGGTTGACAGTGGTGAAGAGGAAGGAGTTGACTTACAGGAAGATCTCATCAACAACTATATTTGGAGTGTAATTATGTCATGTGAAGTAATGACTGTAACTTTACGAAGAACTGTAGTTGTCAGAATGTGTGGAGTACAGTGATTTTTCAAGACAATGAGGGTACAATGGTATTCAAAATTCATCCAAAGTGTGTTTGTAAAGTTAGCCCTTGACATATCCCCAATTTGATGTAGCTGCTTTGTCTGTGTCAGTCTCATTACAATGTAAACTCATTTCCAGATACCTGCTGTGTGATTTATGTTGTAGACATGTTTTCAGTTCTATACATCCTGTTTGGTCTTTGTACAGGTACCTTCACCCTGACATCCTCATGTGGGCATTTCAGAGTTGTGACATTGGCAGGTATATGCTGATGTACTGACATGTGAAGTGGACATTGACTGTTTCAGGTAATGTAGGTAACAGATTTGGAGTGTATGAGACCTGTTCCAAGGCAGCCTGGCAGTGTTTGGGTGGACGGTCTGAAGTGCACAACGTACTTGTTTTTGTGTACCTTTGGGGCAATTGCATTGTGTGTGAATATGTGGGCCTGAAATATATTGTCATCAATTGCAAGCCAGACATTCACCCTTCACATAGGCTAAACACTCTTCCTGTATTACCTGTATGTAGCTGTAGACGTGTTTCATCATTACAGGCCACAGTGCTTCTGCCACAACACTTACATAGGTTTGTGTAATACCACTAGATGCATGGTCATTGGAGTATGATGGACCTGTGATCAGGGACTGTTGTACTGCCCTCTGTCTGTACCTTGGTTTATGTGATGTTGGATTACTTTGGTGTCGTATGTGACAAGGCTCAAGCTGGTGACATTAACCACTACTCTGTTAGCCTATTCTACAGGACAATGTCTGACAAGGCCCTTCCTTCTGTGGTCTGGAGGACTTTATCTTGGTATATCTAGTTTGGCACAATATGAGTAAGCCTTTCTTGGTTTTGACAGTCCAGACGTTTTGACAGCCTATGTGCTGTACCTGAAATAAAATGTTTGGTGTGACCAGACACATGTAGTAATGTGTGTGTTAGTAATCCTTAGCAGGACAGTGTACCTGTTACACATCCCTCCTTGCACTAGTATCTTGTGCCTTCCTCATTTGCTTCACATGGCCTTACATCTCTACATAGCAATAATTGTAACAGAAGCAATCAGGCACAAACTTTGTGATAAGTGATATGTATTGTGCATAAGTGCGTAGGATGTAAATAAGGGACATGACGGAACAGAAAAGTGAGGGCTTCAGTCATGGTTGATGAAACATTGTATTAGATGCCACAGCATTTGAAGTCCAAAGTCCATTGTACTCCTCTCATAGGAAATGGAAGGTTGTTGAAGGATGATCAACAGGGTGATCATGTGGCACACAAAGGAATTCATTTAGGAAGAGGTTACATGCTGGCAGGAGTGGTGGTCTTGCCATCTTCACCTCCGGTATTCTTAACTGGACGTCCCAGTTTGTGTGGGTTGGGAGCTGCTGCTACAGAGGCAGGGGTGTCTGTTGGGGTTTTTTCCCTGACAGGACTTCCCTTGCAATGTCTGGCCCTGACGTTGAAGGGCCTGGTGTTGCTTGCCCAAAGGAAAGGGAATGGTGTTGCTCAGAATCCCTGGTCAGGATACTGCTAATCTCCCTGAACGCTCCTCTTAGGGAGGCCAAGATGGCATTGGTGGCCTTACACTTTTGAAGAATTTCCTTATGCATGTCCCACTGCAGCTTCTTGATGTTCTGGAGTTTTGCAAATACCTAGCCCGTCACGCCTTGGGAGTCTTGATGGACCCTCAAGACTTAGCTAATGGTGTCCTGGCCAGGGGCAACCCCAGTGCCCACAGCCTGTTGGCCCATAGCATCCATCCCATGTACCACTCGCCTGTGCCCTTGCCACAGGGTTCCCCCTACTACTGCTTCCAGGACCATCATTGTCCAAGGTGTAGCGATTTGACTCAGGATCCTGGACTGGGGGCATGAGATGCTTGCCACTGTGCTCGGGACACAGATTGTGGTGTGAATGGCTGCCTTTGAGGTTGATGCAGCTGGGCTGGGGGGCCTTGATGTGGGCACAGTGTGAGTCACTGTTTGTGTCTGACCAGGGTGGCCAGATGGGCCAGAACCAGCCTCCATGCCCAGAGATACAGGAGCATTGTCGTCACTGAGGGTTTCATCCATGGTGGTAGTGGCAGTCTCTTCAGTGGCCTCTGTGTGACCAGTGGCAGTCTGACCTGTTGATGTGAATGGTACAATTTTACTGGTTGTGTTGCGACATATACTTCCAGACGTTTACAGCGACATTTAGCAAAGACCTTGTAGCTAGCTGTTTTGCAGGTTATCCTATTGTGGCAGGTACCCATGGTATTGGTTGTACTGACCTGACATTTGTGAAACATGCCAATTGCAATGACTTCAAGCAGCTGCTGAATTTAGTAGTTCCTTGTCACTTGGGAGGATGGGCAGAGAATGCCATCTTGCCACCAGTGCAGGAAAAACAGTGGCTGGGTAGGATGTGGCTTTGAGCATTTTGAGGGCTGGCTGAATGTTATGCAGGCAAACCCAGGGGTCTGGTGTATCAATGATCGGAGACATCATGTGGGCAGTTCATTGTCAATGTGTCTGCTGCCAATACTGCCAAAACTGGGTAAGGTGTCCTTCCTGTCCTCAGTAGTTTAATCTTGGCTTAGCAGATCCAGTTCTCTACATTGATCATGACCTGTATCTTGGTCCTTCCCAGGTGAGTACGTGCCATTTGAGAGTGATCAGGCAACAGCTTTTGAACAAGTGACAACTGTTCAGCTATTTAGACTCATTTTAACAGTGCCTCAAATGAGTTGCAGTCAGGTCACTCACTCTACTTCCCAACACATTCCAAATGTTATCCTCCTAGTGAGTAAACCTCCTTTGGGAGATCATTACAGATGCATTGGGGCAAGTGGACACTGGGCTGGTGATTGTATTAGCAATACAGGACGCATTGGGTTTGTCATTCAGGTCAATTCCTCTATTTCCCATCAGTAGACAAATGTTTCTCCCCCAGGTGAGTGAACTTTATTTGGGAATTTACATATAGTAGAGTTTTAGAGAAGTGAACACTGTGCTGATGTTTGTTATTATAAATACAGTGTCTGCTGGTAGTTGCTGTCATTTCACTCACTCTAGTACACACACTTGACCAATGTTTTCCCCCTAGTGAGCACACTTCAATTGAGGTTTGACTGACAGATGTATTTGGACAAGTGCATACTGTTCTGTTTTTTAATTACATGCACAGGCCCTCGTGGTATTAGCAGTCTTGTCAATCCCTGTACTACATACACTTGACAAATGTTATCCTCCCAGGTGAGTAAACGTCAATTGGGACTGACCAAATAGGGGTATTTGGACAATTGTACACTAGGCTGGTGTTTGGAATTACATACACAGGCCCTCCTGGCCTTAGCAGTCAGGCCAATCCCTGTACACATCATACAAATGTTTTCCTCCCAGGTATGTACACTTCAGTGGTGAGTTTACATACAGAAGTATTTGGAGAAAAGAACACTGTGCTGGTGTGAGGAGTCATTGTGACAGTGCCTGCTGGGAATTGTATTCCTGTCTTTCCCTGTACTACACACACTATACACAGATGTTATCCTCCCAGGTGAGATGCCAGACAGTGTCTTTGGATAGGTGGACACTGAACTGGTGTTTGGAGTTACAGACACAAGGCCTTCTGGGCGTTTCAGTCATGTTACTGCCTGCACTACACACTGTATACAAAAGTAATCCTCCCAGGTGAGTGAACTTCGTTTGAGAGTTAAGACACAGGGGTACTTGGGCATGAGAACACTGGGCATACATCTGTATTTGGTGAGACAGATCCTCCTGGCTTTGGCAGTCATGCCACCCCCTCTACTTGCACTTGCTAAATGTCATACCCCCTAGGTGAGTACACTTTATCTGTGATTTCCCAACCATGGGTGTTTGGAGAAGGGGAGACTGAAATGGTGGTTGGAGTGACAGTAAGACGGTCTCCTGTGAACTGTAGTCACATAACTCCCTGTACTAGATATACACTTTACATAAGGTAACCTCCCAGTTGAGTAACCTTCAATAGGAAGTTGGGACACAGGTGAATATTGGGTGTAGGACACTGGTCTAGTGGTTGATGAAACAGTGCCTGCTGGGAGTTGTAGTCATGTTAATCCCTGAACTACACACACTATTCAAATGTAATCTCCCCAAGTGAGTACACTTCAAATGTGAGTTGCCAAATAGAGGTCTTTGGACTGCTGGGCACTGGGCTGGTGAGTAGAGTCACAGTAAAAGTGGCAAAAGGTGTGCTGTGAGCATGCATGACATAGCATTTATGTGACATTTTTTGTGTTATGACTTACCAGACTCCAGTCCCCCAGGTATTCCTGCCAAGCCTTCAGGATGCAGGATGTCCAAGACCTTCTCCTCCCAGGTATAGAGTTGTAATGGGGTACTGGGAGGGCCATCACCAGTCTTCTTGGCCTGCAGCTGGTGACTGGAGACCATGTAACGCACCTTACCCCTGTGCAGGGTGGGTTCCCTTTTCCTACACAGAGAGATGAGCTGGACTTGTGATCCAAACAATTGTGGCTCTACACTTATGATTTCATTCATCATGACTCTTAGCTCATCATCAGTGAAACATGGATTTTTCGTAGGTGACATAGTGGTAACCTCCCCCCCCCAAAAAAACTGAGACTGGCAACAGGTGACAGTGTCTTACTAAACAGGGGAAGTGCAAAAGTATGTAATTTGGAAAAGTATGTGCAGGGTATGATATGTGTTGTGAGAGAAATGTAGGAGTGCCTAGTCTATGTTTTTTTTTAAATGTGCTCTGGCTTCAGTGTGTTGCAGTGTAAATGCAAAGGATTGTGGTCTCTGGAGGGGTGTGTTTTATAGTGTCCTTTGCAGGTGTGTTGAGTATGGTAATGTGTGTAAGTTGTGTTGTCTTCAACTGCATCCAATGAGGTGAGCTGAGCTAGGGGTCAAAATCTACAGGTAGGCACTTTGCAAAAAACACCTCTGTTTTCTGTAAAAAAATTGGGATGTGTCCAAGTTGTGTTTTGGGCCATTTCCTTTTGTGGGCGCTAGGCCTACCCACACAAGTGAGGTACCATTTTTATCGGGAGACTTGGAGGAAGGAAATTTGTGGCTCCTCTCAGATTCCAGAACTTTCTGTCATCGAAATGTGAGGAAAATGTGTTTTTTTTGCCACATTTCGAGGTTTGCAAAGGATTCTGGGTAACAGAACCTGGTCAGAGCCCCACAAGCCACCCCATCTTGGATTCCCCTATGTCTCTAGTTTTCAGAAATGCACAGGGGTTGGTAGGTTTCCTTAGGTGCCGGCTGAGCTAGGGGCCAACATCTACAGGTAGGCACTTTGCAAAAACACCTCTGTTTTCTGTAAAAAAAGAATTGGGATGTGTCCACGTTGTGTTTTGGGCCATTTCCTTTCGTAGGTGCTATGCCTACCCACACAAGTGAGGTACCATTTTTATCGGGAGACTTGGGGGAATGCTGGGTGGAAGGAAATTTGTGGCTCCTCTCAGATTCCAGAACTTTCTGTCACCGAAATGTGAGGAAAATGTTTTTTTTTAGCCAAATTTTGAGGTTTGCAAAGGATTCTGGGTAACAGAACCTGGTCAGAGCCCCACAAGTCAGCCCATCTTGGATTTCCCTAGGTCTCTAGTTTTAAAAAATGCACAGGTTTGGTAGGTTTCCCTAGGTGCTGGCTGAGCTAGGGGCCAAAATCTACAGGTAGGCACTTTGCAAAAAACACCTCTGTTGTCTGTAAAAAAAAAATTGGGATGTGTCCACGTTGTGTTTTGGGCCATTTCCTTTCATGGGCGCTAGGCCTACCCCCACAAGTGAGGTACCATTCTTATCGGGAGACTTGGGGGAACGCTGGGTGGAAGGAAATTTGTGGCTCCTCTCAGATTCCAGAACTTTCTGTCACTGAAATGTGAGGAAAATGTTTTTTTTTGCCAAATTTTGAGGTTTGCAAAAGATTCTGGGTAACAGAACCTGGTCAGAGCCCCACAAGTCACCCCATCTTGGATTCCCCTAGGTCTCTAGTTTTAAAAAATGCACAGGTTTGGTAGGTTTCCCGAGGTGCCGGCTGAGCTAGGGGCCAAAATCTACAGGTAGACACTTTGCAAAAAACACCCCTGTTTTCTGTAAAAAAATTGGGATGTGTCCACGTTGTGTTTTGGGCCATTTCCTTTCATGGGCGCTAGGCCTACCCACACAAGTGAGGTACCATTTTTATCGGGAGACATGTGGGAACGCTGGGTGGAAGGAAATTTGTGGCTCCTTTCAGATTCCAGAACTGTCTGTCACCAAAATGTGAGAAAAATGTGTTTTTTAGCCAAATTTTGAGGTTTGCAAAGGATTCTGGGTAAGAGAACCTGGTCAGAGCCCCACAAGTCACCCCATCTTGGATTCCCCTAGGTCTCTAGTTTTAAAAAATGCACAGGTTTGGTAGGTTTCCCGAGGTGCCGGCTGAGCTAGGGGCCAAAATCTACAGGTAGACACTTTGCAAAAAACACCCCTGTTTTCTGTAAAAAAATTGGGATGTGTCCAAGTTGTGTTTTGGGCCATTTCCTTTTGTGGGCGCTAGGCCTACCCACACAAGTGAGGTACCATTTTTATCGGGAAACTTGGAGGAAGGAAATTTGTGGCTCCTCTCAGATTCCAGAACTTTCTTTCATCGAAATGTGAGGAAAATGTGTTTTTTTTGCCACATTTCGAGGTTTGCAAAGGATTCTGGGTAACAGAACCTGGTCAGAGCCCCACAAGCCACCCCATCTTGGATTCCCCTATGTCTCTAGTTTTCAGAAATGCACAGGGGTTGGTAGGTTTCCTTAGGTGCCGGCTGAGCTAGGGGCCAACATCTACAGGTAAGCACTTTGCAAAAACACCTCTGTTTTCTGTAAAAAAAAATTGGGATGTGTCCACGTTGTGTTTTGGGCCATTTCCTTTCGTGGGCGCTAGGCCTACCCACACAAGTGAGGTACCATTTTTATCGGGAGACTTGGAGGAACGCTGGGTGGAAGGAAATTTGTGGCTCCTCTCAGAATTCAGAACTTTCTGTCACCGAAATGTGAGGAAAATGTGTTTTTTAGCCAAATTTTGAGGTTTGCAAAGGATTCTGGGTAACAGAACCTGGTCAGAGCCCCACAAGTCACCCCATCTAGGATTCCCCTAGATCTCTAGTTTTCAGAAATGCACAGGTTTGGTAGGTTTCCCTAGGTGCCGGCTGAGCTAGGGGCCAAAATCTACAGGTAGGCACTTTGCAAAAATCACCTCTGTTGTCTGTAAAAAACAATTGGGATGTGTCCACGTTGTGTTTTGGGCCATTTCCTTTCATGGGCGCTAGGCCTACCCACACAAGTGAGGTACCATTCTTATCGGGAGACTTGGGGGAACTCTGGGTGGAAGGAAATTTGTGTCTCCTCTCAGATTCCAGAACTTTCTGTCAACGAAATGTGAGGAAAATGTTTTTTTTTAGCCAAATTTTGAGGTTTGCAAAAGATTCTGGGTAACAGAACCTGGTCAGAGCCCCACAAGTCACCCCATCTTGGATTCTCCTAGGTCTCTAGTTTTAAAAAATGCACAGGTTTGGTAGGTTTCCCGAGGTGCCGGCTGAGGTAGGTGCCAAAATCTACAGGTAGACACTTTGCAAAAAACACCCCTGTTTTCTGTAAAAAAATTGGGATGTGTCCACGTTGTGTTTTGGGCCATTTCCTTTCATGGGCGCTAGGCCTACCCACACAAGTGAGGTACCATTTTTATCGGGAGACATGGGGGAACGCTGGGTGGAAGGAGATTGGTGGCTCCTTTCAGATTCCAGAACTTTCTGTCACCAAAATGTGAGGAAAATGTGTTTTTTAGCCAAATTTGGAGGTTTGCAAAAGATTCTGGGTAAGAGAACCTGGTCAGAGCTGCACAAGTCACCCCATCTTGGATTCCCCTAGGACTCTAGTTTTAAAAAATGCACAGGTTTGGTAGGTTTCCCTAGGTGCCAGCTGAGCCAGGGGTCAAAATCCACAGGTAGGCACTTTGCAAAAAACACCTCTGTTTTCTGTAAAAAAATTGGGATGTGTCCACGTTGTGTTTTGGGCCATTTCCTTTCGTGGGCGCTAGGCCTACCCACACAAGTGAGGTACCATTTGTATCGGGAGACTTGGAGGAACGCTGGGTGGAAGGAAATTTGTGGCTCCTTTCAGATTCCAGAACTGTCTGTCACCAAAATGTGAGAAAAATGTGTTTTTTAGCCAAATTTTGAGGTTTGCAAAGGATTCTGGGTAAGAGAACCTGGTCAGAGCCCCACAAGTCACCCCATCTTGGATTCCCCTAGGTCTCTAGTTTTAAAAAATGCACAGGTTTGGTAGGTTTCCCGAGGTGCCGGCTGAGCTAGGGGCCAAAATCTACAGGTAGACACTTTGCAAAAAACACCCCTGTTTTCTGTAAAAAAATTGGGATGTGTCCAAGTTGTGTTTTGGGCCATTTCCTTTTGTGGGCGCTAGGCCTACCCACACAAGTGAGGTACCATTTTTATCGGGAAACTTGGAGGAAGGAAATTTGTGGCTCCTCTCAGATTCCAGAACTTTCTTTCATCGAAATGTGAGGAAAATGTGTTTTTTTTGCCACATTTCGAGGTTTGCAAAGGATTCTGGGTAACAGAACCTGGTCAGAGCCCCACAAGCCACCCCATCTTGGATTCCCCTATGTCTCTAGTTTTCAGAAATGCACAGGGGTTGGTAGGTTTCCTTAGGTGCCGGCTGAGCTAGGGGCCAACATCTACAGGTAGGCACTTTGCAAAAACACCTCTGTTTTCTGTAAAAAAAAATTGGGATGTGTCCACGTTGTGTTTTGGGCCATTTCCTTTCGTGGGCGCTAGGCCTACCCACACAAGTGAGGTACCATTTTTATCGGGAGACTTGGAGGAACGCTGGGTGGAAGGAAATTTGTGGCTCCTCTCAGAATTCAGAACTTTCTGTCACCGAAATGTGAGGAAAATGTGTTTTTTAGCCAAATTTTGAGGTTTGCAAAGGATTCTGGGTAACAGAACCTGGTCAGAGCCCCACAAGTCACCCCATCTAGGATTCCCCTAGATCTCTAGTTTTCAGAAATGCACAGGTTTGGTAGGTTTCCCTAGGTGCCGGCTGAGCTAGGGGCCAAAATCTACAGGTAGGCACTTTGCAAAAATCACCTCTGTTGTCTGTAAAAAACAATTGGGATGTGTCCACGTTGTGTTTTGGGCCATTTCCTTTCATGGGCGCTAGGCCTACCCACACAAGTGAGGTACCATTCTTATCGGGAGACTTGGGGGAACTCTGGGTGGAAGGAAATTTGTGTCTCCTCTCAGATTCCAGAACTTTCTGTCAACGAAATGTGAGGAAAATGTTTTTTTTTAGCCAAATTTTGAGGTTTGCAAAAGATTCTGGGTAACAGAACCTGGTCAGAGCCCCACAAGTCACCCCATCTTGGATTCTCCTAGGTCTCTAGTTTTAAAAAATGCACAGGTTTGGTAGGTTTCCCGAGGTGCCGGCTGAGGTAGGTGCCAAAATCTACAGGTAGACACTTTGCAAAAAACACCCCTGTTTTCTGTAAAAAAATTGGGATGTGTCCACGTTGTGTTTTGGGCCATTTCCTTTCATGGGCGCTAGGCCTACCCACACAAGTGAGGTACCATTTTTATCGGGAGACATGGGGGAACGCTGGGTGGAAGGAGATTGGTGGCTCCTTTCAGATTCCAGAACTTTCTGTCACCAAAATGTGAGGAAAATGTGTTTTTTAGCCAAATTTGGAGGTTTGCAAAGGATTCTGGGTAAGAGAACCTGGTCAGAGCTGCACAAGTCACCCCATCTTGGATTCCCCTAGGACTCTAGTTTTAAAAAATGCACAGGTTTGGTAGGTTTCCCTAGGTGCCAGCTGAGCCAGGGGTCAAAATCCACAGGTAGGCACTTTGCAAAAAACACCTCTGTTTTCTGTAAAAAAATTGGGATGTGTCCACGTTGTGTTTTGGGCCATTTCCTTTCGTGGGCGCTAGGCCTACCCACACAAGTGAGGTACCATTTGTATCGGGAGACTTGGAGGAACGCTGGGTGGAAGGAAATTTGTGGCTCCTCTCAGATTCCAGAACTTTCTGTCATCGAAATGTGAGGAAAATGTGGTTTTTTTAGGCAAATTTTGAGGTTTGCAAAGGATTCTGGGTAACAGAACCTGGTCAGACCCCACAAGTCACCCCATCTTGGATTTCCCTAGATCTCTAGTTTTAAAAAATGCACAGGTTTGGTAGGTTTCCCTAGGTGCCGGCTGAACTAGGGGCCAAAATCTACAGGTAGGCACTTCGCAAAAACACCTCTGTTTTCTGTAAAAAAATTGGTATGTGTCCATGTTGTGTTTTGGGCCGTTTCCTTTCATGGGCGCTAGGCCTACCCACACAAGTGAGGTACCATTCTTATCGGGAGACTTGGGGGATCGCTGGGTGGGAGGAAATTTGTGGCTCCTCTCAGATTCCAGAACTTTCTGTCATCGAAATGTGAGGAAAATGTGTTTTTTTTGGCCAAATTTTGAGGTTTGCAAAGGATTCTGGGTAACCGAACCTGGTCAGACCCCCACAAGCCACCCCATCTTGGATTCCTCTATGTCTCTAGTTTTCAGAAATGCACAGGGTTGGTAGGTTTCCCTAGGTGCCGGCTGAGCTAGGGGCCAACATCTACAGGTAGGTACTTTGCAAAAAACACCTCTGTTTTCTGTAAAAAAAATTTGGGATGTGTCCACGTTGTGTTTTGGGCCATTTCCTATCGTGGGCGCTAGGCCTACCCACACAAGTGAGGTACCATTTTTATCGGGAGACTTGGAGGAACGCTGAGTGGAAGGAAATTTGTATCTCCTCTCAGATTCCAGAACTTTCTGTCACCGAAATGTGAGGAAAATGTGTTTTTTAGCCAAATTTTGAGGTTTGCAAAGGATTCTGGGTAACAGAACCTGGTCAGAGCCCCACAAGTCACCCCATCTTGGATTCCCCTAGATCTCTAGTTTTCAAAAATGCACAGGTTTGGTAGGTTTCCCTAGGTGCCGGCTGAGCTAGGGGCCAAAATCTACAGGTAGGCACTTCGCAAAAAACACCTCTGTCTTCTGTAAAAAAATTGGGATGTGTCCATGTTGTGTTTTGGGCCATTTCCTTTCATGGGCGCTAGGCCTACCCACACAAGTGAGGTACCATTCTTATCGGGAGACTTGCGGGAACGCTGGGTGGAAGGAAATTTGTGGCTCCTCTCAGATTCCAGAACTTTCTGTCATCGAAATGTGAGGAAAATGTGTTTTTTTTAGGCAAATTTTGAGGTTTGCAAAGGATTCTGGGTAAGAGAACCTGGTCAGAGCCCCACAAGCCACCCCATCTTAGATTCCCCTAGGTCTCTAGTTTTCAGAAATGCACAGGGTTGGTAGGTTTCCCTAGGTGCCGGCTGAGCTAGGGGCCAAAATCTACAGGTAGGCACTTTGCAAAAAACACCTCTGTTTTTTGTAAAAAAAATTGGGATGTGTCCATGTTGTGTTTTGGGCCATTTCCTTTCATGGGCGCTAGGCCTACCCACACAAGTGAGGTACCATTCTTATCGGGAGACTTGGGGGATCGCTGGGTGGGAGGAAATTTGTGGCTCCTCTCAGATTCCAGAACTTTCTGTCATCGAAATGTGAGGAAAATGTGTTTTTTTTAGGCAAATTTTGAGGTTTGCAAAGGATTCTGGGTAACAGAACCTGGTCAGAGCCCCACAAGCCACCCCATCTTAGATTCCCCTAGGTCTCTAGTTTTCAGAAATGCACAGGGTTGGTAGGTTTCCCTAGGTGCCGGCTGAGCTAGGGGCCAAAATCTACAGGTAGGCACTTTGCAAAAAACACCTCTGTTTTTTGTAAAAAAATTGGGATGTGTCCACGTTGTGTTTTGGGCCATTTCCTTTCGTGGGCGCTAGGCCTACCCACACAAGTGAGGTACCATTTGTATCGGGAGACTTGGAGGAACGCTGGGTGGAAGGAAATTTGTGGCTCCTCTCAGATTCCAGAACTTTCTGTCATCGAAATGTGAGGAAAATGTGGGTTTTTTAGGCAAATTTTGAGGTTTGCAAAGGATTCTGGGTAACAGAACCTGGTCAGAGCCCCACAAGTCACCCCATCTTGGATTTCCCTAGATCTCTAGTTTTAAAAAATGAACAGGTTTGGTAGGTTTCCCTTGGTGCCGGCTGAGCTAGGGGCCAAAATCTAATGGTAGGCACTTCGCAAAAACACCTCTGTTTTCTGTCAAAAAATTGGTATGTGTCCATGTTGTGTTTTGGGCCGTTTCCTTTCATGGGCGCTAGGCCTACCCACACAAGTGAGGTACCATTCTTATCGGGAGACTTGGGGGATCGCTGGGTGGGAGGAAATTTGTGGCTCCTCTCAGATTCCAGAACTTTCTGTCATCGAAATGTGAGGAAAATTTGTTTTTTTTCGGCCAAATTTTGAGGTTTGCAAAGGATTCTGGGTAACAGAACCTGGTCAGAGCCCCACAAGCCACACCATCTTAGATTCCCCTAGGTCTCTAGTTTTTAGAAATGCACAGGGTTGGTAAGTTTCCCTAGGTGCCGGCTGAGCTAGGGGCCAAAATCTACAGGTAGGCACTTCGCAAAAACACCTCTGTTGTCTGTAAAAAAAAATTGGGATGTGTCTATGTTGTGTTTTGGGCCATTTCCTTTCATGGGCGCCAGGCCTACCCACACAAGTGAGGTGCCATTCTTATCGGGAGACTTGCGGGAATGCTGGGTGGAAGGAAATTTGTGGCTCCTCTCAGATTCCAGAACTTTCTGTCATCGAAATGTGAGGAAAATGTGTTTTTTTTGGCCAAATTTTGAGGTTTGCAAAGGATTCTGGGTAAGAGAACCTGGTCAGAGCCCCACAAGTCACCCCATCTTGGATTCCCCTAGGACTATAGTTTTCAAAAATGCACAGGTTTGGTAGGTTTCCCTAGGTGCCAGCTGAGCTAGGGGTCAAAATCTACAGGTAGGCACTTTGCAAAAAACACCTCTGTTTTCTGTAAAAAAATTGGGATGTGTCCAAGTTGTGTTTTGGGCCATTTCCTTTTGTGGGCGCTAGGCCTACCCACACAAGTGAGGTACCATTTTTATCGGGAGACTTGGAGGAAGGAAATGTGTGGCTCCTCTCAGATTCCAGAACTTTCTGTCATCGAAATGTGAGGAAAATGTGTTTTTTTTGCCACATTTCGAGGTTTGCAAAGGATTCTGGGTAACAGAACCTGGTCAGAGCCCCACAAGCCACCCCATCTTGGATTCCCCTATGTCTCTAGTTTTCAGAAATGCACAGGGGTTGGTAGGTTTCCTTAGGTGCCGGCTGAGCTAGGGGCCAACATCTACAGGTAGGCACTTTGCAAAAACACCTCTGTTTCTGTAAAAAAAGAATTGGGATGTGTCCACGTTGTGTTTTGGGCCATTTCCTTTCGTAGGTGCTATGCCTACCCACACAAGTGAGGTACCATTTTTATCGGGAGACTTGGGGGAATGCTGGGTCGAAGGAAATTTGTGGCTCCTCTCAGATTCCAGAACTTTCTGTCACCGAAATGTGAGGAAAATGTTTTTTTTTAGCCAAATTTTGAGGTTTGCAAAGGATTCTGGGTAACAGAACCTGGTCAGAGCCCCACAAGTCAGCCCATCTTGGATTTCCCTAGGTCTCTAGTTTTAAAAAATGCACAGGTTTGGTAGGTTTCCCTAGGTGCTGGCTGAGCTAGGGGCCAAAATCTACAGGTAGGCACTTTGCAAAAAACACCTCTGTTGTCTGTAAAAAAAAAATTGGGATGTGTCCACGTTGTGTTTTGGGCCATTTCCTTTCATGGGCGCTAGGCCTACCCCCACAAGTGAGGTACCATTCTTATCGGGAGACTTGGGGGAACGCTGGGTGGAAGGAAATTTGTGGCTCCTCTCAGATTCCAGAACTTTCTGTCACTGAAATGTGAGGAAAATGTTTTTTTTTGCCAAATTTTGAGGTTTGCAAAAGATTCTGGGTAACAGAACCTGGTCAGAGCCCCACAAGTCACCCCATCTTGGATTCCCCTAGGTCTCTAGTTTTAAAAAATGCACAGGTTTGGTAGGTTTCCCGAGGTGCCGGCTGAGCTAGGGGCCAAAATCTACAGGTAGACACTTTGCAAAAAACACCCCTGTTTTCTGTAAAAAAATTGGGATGTGTCCACGTTGTGTTTTGGGCCATTTCCTTTCATGGGCGCTAGGCCTACCCACACAAGTGAGGTACCATTTTTATCGGGAGACATGTGGGAACGCTGGGTGGAAGGAAATTTGTGGCTCCTTTCAGATTCCAGAATTGAATGTCACCAAAATGTGAGAAAAATGTGTTTTTTAGCCAAATTTTGAGGTTTGCAAAGGATTCTGGGTAAGAGAACCTGGTCAGAGCCCCACAAGTCACCCCATCTTGGATTCCCCTAGGACTATAGTTTTCAAAAATGCACAGGTTTGGTAGGTTTCCCTAGGTGCCAGCTGAGCTAGGGGTCAAAATCTACAGGTAGGCACTTTGCAAAAAACACCTCTGTTTTCTGTAAAAAAATTGGGATGTGTCCAAGTTGTGTTTTGGGCCATTTCCTTTTGTGGGCGCTAGGCCTACCCACACAAGTGAGGTACCATTTTTATCGGGAGACTTGGAGGAAGGAAATTTGTGGCTCCTCTCAGATTCCAGAACTTTCTGTCATCGAAATGTGAGGAAAATGTGTTTTTTTTGCCACATTTCGAGGTTTGCAAAGGATTCTGGGTAACAGAACCTGGTCAGAGCCCCACAAGCCACCCCATCTTGGATTCCCCTATGTCTCTAGTTTTCAGAAATGCACAGGGGTTGGTAGGTTTCCTTAGGTGCCGGCTGAGCTAGGGGCCAACATCTACAGGTAGGCACTTTGCAAAAACACCTCTGTTTTCTGTAAAAAAAAATTGGGATGTGTCCACGTTGTGTTTTGGGCCATTTCCTTTCGTGGGCGCTAGGCCTACCCACACAAGTGAGGTACCATTTTTATCGGGAGACTTGGAGGAACGCTGGGTGGAAGGAAATTTGTGGCTCCTCTCAGAATTCAGAACTTTCTGTCACCGAAATGTGAGGAAAATGTGTTTTTTAGCCAAATTTTGAGGTTTGCAAAGGATTCTGGGTAACAGAACCTGGTCAGAGCCCCACAAGTCACCCCATCTAGGATTCCCCTAGATCTCTAGTTTTCAGAAATGCACAGGTTTGGTAGGTTTCCCTAGGTGCCGGCTGAGCTAGGGGCCAAAATCTACAGGTAGGCACTTTGCAAAAATCACCTCTGTTGTCTGTAAAAAACAATTGGGATGTGTCCACGTTGTGTTTTGGGCCATTTCCTTTCATGGGCGCTAGGCCTACCCACACAAGTGAGGTACCATTCTTATCGGGAGACTTGGGGGAACGCTGGGTGGAAGGAAATTTGTGTCTCCTCTCAGATTCCAGAACTTTCTGTCACCGAAATGTGAGGAAAATGTTTTTTTTTAGCCAAATTTTGAGGTTTGCAAAGGATTCTGGGTAACAGAACCTGGTCAGAGCCCCACAAGCCACCCCATCTTGGATTCCCCTAGGTCTCTAGTTTTCAGAAATGCACAGGGTTGTAGGTTTCCCTAGGTGCCGGCTGAGCTAGGGGCCAACATCTACAGGTAGGCACTTTGCAAAAAACACCTCTGTTTTCTGTAAAAAAATTGGGATGTGTCCACGTTGTGTTTTGGGCCATTTCCTTTCGTGGGCGCTAGGCCTACCCACACAAGTGAGGTACCATTTTTATTGGGAGACTTGGAGGAACACTGGGTGGAAGGAAATTTGTGGCTCCTCTCAGATTCCAGAACTTTCTGTCACCGAAATGTGAGGAAAATGTGTTTTTTAGCCAAATTTTGAGGATTGCAAAGGATTCTCTGTAACAGAACCTGGTCAGAGCCCCACAAGTCACCCCATCTTGGATTCCCCTAGATCTCTAGTTTTCAAAAATGCACAGGTTTGGTAGGTTTCCCTAGGTGCTGGCTGAGCTAGGGGCCAACATCTACAGGTAGGCACTTTGCAAAAAACACCTCTGTTTTCTGTAAAAAAATTGGGATGTGTCCACGTTGTGTTTTGGGCCATTTCCTTTCGTGGGCGCTAGGCCTACCCACACAAGTGAGGTACCATTTTTATCGGGAGAGTTGGAGGAACGCTGGGTGGAAGGAAATTTGTGGCTCCTCTCAGATTCCAGAACTTTCTGTCACCGAAATGTGAGGAAAATGTGGGTTTTTTAGCCAAATTTTGAGGTTTGCAAAAGATTCTGGGTAACAGAACCTGGTCAGAGCCCCACAAGTCACCCCATCTTGGATTCCCCTAGGTCTCTAGTTTTAAAAAATGCACAGGTTTGGTAGGTTTCCAGAGGTGCAGGCTGAGCTAGGGGCCAAAATCTACAGGTAGACACTTTGCAAAAAACACCCCTGTTTTCTGTAAAAAAATTGGGATGTGTCCACGTTGTGTTTTGGGCCATTTCCTTTCATGGGCGCTAGGCCTACCCACACAAGTGAGGTACCATTTTTATCGGGAGACATGGGGGAACGCTGGGTGGAAGGAAATTTGTGGCTCCTTTCTGATTCCAGAACTTTCTGTCACCAAAATGTGAGGAAAATGTGTTTTCTTTTTTAGCCACATTTTGAGGTTTGCAAAGGATTCTGGGTAACAGAACCTGGTCAGAGCCCCACAAGTCACCCCATCTTGGATTCCCCTAGGACTCTAGTTTTCAAAAATGGACAGGTTTGATAGGTTTCCCTAGGTGCCAGCTGAGCTAGGGGTCAAAATCTACAGGTAGGCACTTTGCAAAAAACACCTCTGTTTTCTGTAAAAAAATTGGGATGTGTCCACGTTGTGTTTTGGGCCATTTCCTTTCGTGGGCGCTAGGCCTACCCACACAAGTGAGGTACCATTTTTATCGGGAGCCTTGGAGGAACACTGGGTGGAAGGAAATTTGTGGCTCCTCTCAGATTCCAGAACTTTCTGTCACCGAAATGTGAGGAAAATGTGTTTTTTAGCCAAATTTTGAGGTTTGCAAAGGATTCTGGGTAACAGAACCTTGTCAGAGCCCCACAAGTCACCCCATCTTGGATTCCCCTAGATCTCTAGTTTTCAAAAATGCACAGGTTTGGTAGGTTTCCCTAGGTGCCGGCTGAGCTAGGGGCCAAAATCTACAGGTAGGCACTTCGCAAAAAACACCTCTGTTTTCTGTAAAAAAATTGGGATGTGTCCATGTTGTGTTTTGGGCCATTTCCTTTCATGGGCGCTAGGCCTACCCACACAAGTGAGGTACCATTCTTATCGGGAGACTTGGGGGAACGCTGGGTGGAAGGAAATTTGTGGCTCCTCTCAGATTCCAGAACTTTCTGTCACCGAAATGTGAGGAAAATGTTTTTTTTTAGCCAAATTTTGAGGTTTGCATAAGATTCTGGGTAACAGAACCTGGTCAGAGCCCCACAAGTCACCCCATCTTGGATTCCCCTAGGTCTCTAGTTTTAAAAAATTCACAGGTTTTGTAGGTTTCCAGAGGTGCCGGCTGAGCTGGGGGCCAAAATCTACAGGTAGACACTTTGCAAAAAACACCCCTTTTTTCTGTAAAAAAATTGGGATGTGTCCACGTTGTGTTTTGGGCCATTTCCTTTCATGGGTGTTAGGCCTACCCACACAAGTGAGGTACCATTTTTATCGGGAGACATGGGGGAATGGTGGGTGGAAGGAAATTTGAGGCTCCTCTCAGATTCCAGAACTTTCTGTCACCGAAATGTGAGGAAAATGTGTTTTTTAGCCAAATTGTGAGGATTGCAAAGGATTCTCTGTAACAGAACCTGGTCAGAGCCCCACAAGTCACCCCATCTTGGATTCCCCTAGATCTCTAGTTTTCAAAAATGCACAGGTTTGGTAGGTTTCCCTAGGTGCTGGCTGAGCTAGGGGCCAACATCTACAGGTAGGCACTTTGCAAAAAACACCTCTGTTTTCTGTAAAAAAATTGGGATGTGTCCACGTTGTGTTTTGGGCCATTTCCTTTCCTGGGCGCTAGGCCTACCCACACAAGTGAGGTACCATTTTTATCGGGAGACTTGGAGGAAAGCTGGGTGGAAGGAAATTTGTGGCTCCTCTCAGATTCCAGAACTTTCTGTCACCGAAATGTGAGGAAAATGTGTTTTTTAGCCACATTTTGAGGTTTGCAAAGGATTCGGGGTAACAGAACCTGGTCAGAGCCCCACAAGCCACCCCATCTTGGATTCCCCTAGGTCTCTAGTTTTCAGAAATGCACAGGGTTGTAGGTTTCCCTAGGTGCCGGCTGAGCTAGGGGCCAACATCTACAGGTAGGCACTTTGCAAAAAACACCTCTGTTTTCTGTAAAAAAATTGGGATGTGTCCACGTTGTGTTTTGGGCCATTTCCTTTCGTGGGCGCTAGGCCTACCCACACAAGTGAGGTACCATTTTTATTGGGAGACTTGGAGGAACACTGGGTGGAAGGAAATTTGTGGCTCCTCTCAGATTCCAGAACTTTCTGTCACCGAAATGTGAGGAAAATGTGTTTTTTAGCCAAATTTTGAGGATTGCAAAGGATTCTCTGTAACAGAACCTGGTCAGAGCCCCACAAGTCACCCCATCTTGGATTCCCCTAGATCTCTAGTTTTCAAAAATGCACAGGTTTGGTAGGTTTCCCTAGGTGCTGGCTGAGCTAGGGGCCAACATCTACAGGTAGGCACTTTGCAAAAAACACCTCTGTTTTCTGTAAAAAAATTGGGATGTGTCCACGTTGTGTTTTGGGCCATTTCCTTTCGTGGGCGCTAGGCCTACCCACACAAGTGAGGTACCATTTTTATCGGGAGAGTTGGAGGAACGCTGGGTGGAAGGAAATTTGTGGCTCCTCTCAGATTCCAGAACTTTCTGTCACCGAAATGTGAGGAAAATGTGGGTTTTTTAGCCAAATTTTGAGGTTTGCAAAAGATTCTGGGTAACAGAACCTGGTCAGAGCCCCACAAGTCACCCCATCTTGGATTCCCCTAGGTCTCTAGTTTTAAAAAATGCACAGGTTTGGTAGGTTTCCAGAGGTGCAGGCTGAGCTAGGGGCCAAAATCTACAGGTAGACACTTTGCAAAAAACACCCCTGTTTTCTGTAAAAAAATTGGGATGTGTCCACGTTGTGTTTTGGGCCATTTCCTTTCATGGGCGCTAGGCCTACCCACACAAGTGAGGTACCATTTTTATCGGGAGACATGGGGGAACGCTGGGTGGAAGGAAATTTGTGGCTCCTTTCTGATTCCAGAACTTTCTGTCACCAAAATGTGAGGAAAATGTGTTTTCTTTTTTAGCCACATTTTGAGGTTTGCAAAGGATTCTGGGTAACAGAACCTGGTCAGAGCCCCACAAGTCACCCCATCTTGGATTCCCCTAGGACTCTAGTTTTCAAAAATGGACAGGTTTGATAGGTTTCCCTAGGTGCCAGCTGAGCTAGGGGTCAAAATCTACAGGTAGGCACTTTGCAAAAAACACCTCTGTTTTCTGTAAAAAAATTGGGATGTGTCCACGTTGTGTTTTGGGCCATTTCCTTTCGTGGGCGCTAGGCCTACCCACACAAGTGAGGTACCATTTTTATCGGGAGCCTTGGAGGAACACTGGGTGGAAGGAAATTTGTGGCTCCTCTCAGATTCCAGAACTTTCTGTCACCGAAATGTGAGGAAAATGTGTTTTTTAGCCAAATTTTGAGGTTTGCAAAGGATTCTGGGTAACAGAACCTTGTCAGAGCCCCACAAGTCACCCCATCTTGGATTCCCCTAGATCTCTAGTTTTCAAAAATGCACAGGTTTGGTAGGTTTCCCTAGGTGCCGGCTGAGCTAGGGGCCAAAATCTACAGGTAGGCACTTCGCAAAAAACACCTCTGTTTTCTGTAAAAAAATTGGGATGTGTCCATGTTGTGTTTTGGGCCATTTCCTTTCATGGGCGCTAGGCCTACCCACACAAGTGAGGTACCATTCTTATCGGGAGACTTGGGGGAACGCTGGGTGGAAGGAAATTTGTGGCTCCTCTCAGATTCCAGAACTTTCTGTCACCGAAATGTGAGGAAAATGTTTTTTTTTAGCCAAATTTTGAGGTTTGCATAAGATTCTGGGTAACAGAACCTGGTCAGAGCCCCACAAGTCACCCCATCTTGGATTCCCCTAGGTCTCTAGTTTTAAAAAATTCACAGGTTTTGTAGGTTTCCAGAGGTGCCGGCTGAGCTGGGGGCCAAAATCTACAGGTAGACACTTTGCAAAAAACACCCCTTTTTTCTGTAAAAAAATTGGGATGTGTCCACGTTGTGTTTTGGGCCATTTCCTTTCATGGGTGTTAGGCCTACCCACACAAGTGAGGTACCATTTTTATCGGGAGACATGGGGGAATGGTGGGTGGAAGGAAATTTGTGGCTCCTCTCAGATTCCAGAACTTTCTGTCACCGAAATGTGAGGAAAATGTGTTTTTTAGCCAAATTTTGAGGATTGCAAAGGATTCTCTGTAACAGAACCTGGTCAGAGCCCCACAAGTCACCCCATCTTGGATTCCCCTAGATCTCTAGTTTTCAAAAATGCACAGGTTTGGTAGGTTTCCCTAGGTGCTGGCTGAGCTAGGGGCCAACATCTACAGGTAGGCACTTTGCAAAAAACACCTCTGTTTTCTGTAAAAAAATTGGGATGTGTCCACGTTGTGTTTTGGGCCATTTCCTTTCGTGGGCGCTAGGCCTACCCACACAAGTGAGGTACCATTTTTATCGGGAGACTTGGAGGAAAGCTGGGTGGAAGGAAATTTGTGGCTCCTCTCAGATTCCAGAACTTTCTGTCACCGAAATGTGAGGAAAATGTGTTTTTTAGCCACATTTTGAGGTTTGCAAAGGATTCGGGGTAACAGAACCTGGTCAGAGCCCCACAAGCCACCCCATCTTGGATTCCCCTAGGTCTCTAGTTTTCAGAAATGCACAGGGTTGTAGGTTTCCCTAGGTGCCGGCTGAGCTAGGGGCCAACATCTACAGGTAGGCACTTTGCAAAAAACACCTCTGTTTTCTGTAAAAAAATTGGGATGTGTCCACGTTGTGTTTTGGGCCATTTCCTTTCGTGGGCGCTAGGCCTACCCAAACAAGTGAGGTACCATTTTTATTGGGAGACTTGGAGGAACACTGGGTGGAAGGAAATTTGTGGCTCCTCTCAGATTCCAGAACTTTCTGTCACCGAAATGTGAGGAAAATGTGTTTTTTAGCCAAATTTTGAGGATTGCAAAGGATTCTCTGTAACAGAACCTGGTCAGAGCCCCACAAGTCACCCCATCTTGGATTCCCCTAGATCTCTAGTTTTAAAAAATGCACAGGTTTGGTAGGTTTCCCTAGGTGCTGGCTGAGCTAGGGGCCAACATCTACAGGTAGGCACTTTGCAAAAAACACCTCTGTTTTCTGTAAAAAAATTGGGATGTGTCCACGTTGTGTTTTGGGCCATTTCCTTTCGTGGGCGCTAGGCCTACCCACACAAGTGAGGTACCATTTTTATCGGGAGACTTTGAGGAAAGCTGGGTGGAAGGAAATTTGTGGCTCCTCTCAGATTCCAGAACTTTCTGTCACCGAAATGTGAGGAAAATGTGTTTTTTAGCCACATTTTGAGGTTTGCAAAGGATTCGGGGTAACAGAACCTGGTCAGAGCCCCACAAGTCACCCCATCTTGGATTCCCCTAGATCTCTAGTTTTAAAAAATGCACAGGTTTGGTAGGTTTCCCTAGGTGCCGGCTGAGCTAGGTGCCAAAATCTACAGGTAGGCACTTCGCAAAAAACACCTCTGTTTTCTGTAAAAAAATTGGGATGTGTCCATGTTGTGTTTTGGGCCATTTCCTTTCATGGGCGCTAGGCCTACCCACACAAGTGAGGTACCATTCTTATCGGGAGAGTTGGGGGAACGCTGGGTGGAAGGAAATGTGTGGCTCCTCTCAGATTCCAGAACTTTCTGTCATCGAAATGTGAGGAAAATGTGTTTTTTTTTTTACCCAAATTTTGAGGTTTGCAAAGGATTCTGGGTAACAGAACCTGGTCAGAGCCCCACAAGCCACCCCATCTTGGATTCCCCTAGGTCTCTAGTTTTCAGAAATGCACAGGGTTGGTAGGTTTCCCTAGGTGCCGGCTGAGCTAGGGGCCAACATCTACAGGTAGGCACTTTGCAAAAAACACCTCTGTTTTCTGTAAAAAAAAATTGGGATGTGTCCACGTTGTGTTTTGGGCCATTTCCTTTCGTGGGCGCTAGGCCTACCCACACAAGTGAGGTACCATTTTTATCGGGAGACTTGGAGCAACGCTGGGTGGAAGGAAATTTGTGGCTCCTCTCAGATTCCAGAACTTTCTGTCACCGAAATGTGAGGAAAATGTGTTTTTTAGCCAAATTTTGAGGTTTGCAAAGGATTCTGGGTAACAGAACCTGGTCAGAGCCCCACAAGTCACCCCATCTTGGATTCCCCTAGATCTCTAGTTTTCAAAAATGCACAGGTTTGGTAGGTTTCCCTATGTGCCGGCTGAGCTAGGGGCCAAAATCTACATGTAGGCACTTCGCAAAAAACACCTCTGTTTTCTTTAAAAAAATTGGGATGTGTCCATGTTGTGTTTTGGGCCATTTCCTTTCATGGGCGCTAGGCCTACCCACACAAGTGAGGTACCATTCTTATCGGGAGATTTGCAGGAACGCTGGGTGGAAGGAAATTTGTGGCTCCTCTCAGATTCCAGAACTTTCTGTCACCGAAATGTGAGGAAAATGTTTTTTTTTAGCCAAATTTTGGGGTTTGCAAAAGATTCTGGGTAACACAACCTGGTCAGAGCCCCACAAGTCACCCCATCTTGGATTCCCCTAGGTCTCTAGTTTTAAAAAATGCACAGGTTTGGTAGGTTTCCCTAGGTGCCGACTGAGCTAGGGGCCAAAATCTACAGGTAGACACTTTGCAAAAAACACCTCTGTTTTCTGTAAAACAATTGGGATGTGTCCACGTTGTGTTTTGGGCCATTTCTTTCATGGGCGCTAGGCCTACCCACACAAGTGAGGTACCATTCTTATCGGGAGACTTGGGGGGACGCTGGGTGGAAGGACATTTGTGGCTCCTCTCAGATTCCAGAACTTTCTGTCACCGAAATGTGAGGAAAATGTTTTTTTTTAGCCAAATTTTGAGGTTTGCAAAAGTTTCTGGGTAAGAGAACCTGGTCAGAGCCCCACAAGTCACCCCATCTTGGATTCCCCTTGGTCTCTAGTTTTAAAAAATTCACAGGTTTGGTAGGTTTCCCGAGGTGCCGGCTGAGCTAGGGGCCAAAATCTACAGGTAGACACTTTGCAAAAAACACCTCTGTTTTCTGTAAAAAAAATTGGGATGTGTCCACGTTGTGTTTTGGGCCATTTCCTTTCATGGGCGCTAGGCCTACCCACACAAGTGAGGTACCATTTTTATCGGGAGACTTGGAGGAACACTGGGAGGAAGGAAATTTGTGGCTCCTCTCAGATTCCAGAACTTTCTGTCACCGAAATGTGAGGAAAAAGTGTTTTTTAGCCAAATTTTGAGGTTTGCAAAGGATTCTGGGTAACAGAACCTGGTCAGAGCCCCACAAGTCACCCCATCTTGGATTCCCCTAGATCTCTAGTTTTCAAAAATGCACAGGTTTGGTAGGTTTCCCTAGGTGCCGGCTGTGCTAGGGGCCAAAATCTACAGGTAGGCACTTCGCAAAACACACCTCTGTTTTCTGTAAAAAAATTGGGATGTGTCCATGTTGTGTTTTGGGCCATTTCCTTTCATGGGCGCTATGCCTACCCACACAAGTGAGGTACCTTTCTTATCGGGAGACTTGGGGGAACGCTGGGTGGGAGGAAATTTGTGGCTCCTCTCAGATTCCAGAACTTTCTGTCATCGAAATGTGAGGAAAATGTGTTTTTTTAGCCAAATTATGAGGTTTGCAAAGGATACTGGGTAACAGAACCTGGTCAGAGCCCCACAAGCCACCCCATCTTGGATTCCCCTATGTCTCTAGTTTTCAGAAATGCACAGGGTTGGTAGGTTTTCCTAGGTGCCGGCTGAGCTAGGGGCCAACATCTACAGGTAGGCACTTTGCAAAAAACACCTCTGTTTTCTGTAAAAAAAAATTGGGATGTGTCCACGTTGTGTTTTGGGCCATTTCCTTTCGTGGGCGCTAGGCCTACCCACACAAGTGAGGTACCATTTTTATCGGGAGACTTGGAGAAACGCTGGGTGGAAGGAAATTTGTGGCTCCTCTCAGATTCCAGAACTTTCTGTCACCGAAATGTGAGGAAAATGTGTTTTTTAGCCAAATATTGAGGTTTGCAAAGGATTCTGGGTAACAGAACCTTGTCAGAGCCCCACAAGTCACCCCATCTTGGATTCCCCTAGATCTCTAGTTTTAAAAAATGCACAGGTTTGGTAGGTTTCCCTAGGTGCCGGCTGAGCTAGGGGCCAAAATCTACAGGTAGGCACTTCGCAAAAAACACCTCTGTTTTCTGTAAAAAAAATTGGGATGTGTCCATGTTGTGTTTTGGGCCATTTCCTTTCATGGGCGCTAGGCCTACCCACACAAGTGAGGTACCATTCTTATCGGGAGACTTGGGGGAACGCTGGGTGGAAGGAAATTTGTGGCTCCTCTCAGATTCCAGAACTTTCTGTCATCGAAATGTGAGGAAAATGTGTTTTTTTTTAGCCAAATTTTGAGGTTTGCAAAGGATACTGGGTAACAGAACCTGGTCAGAGCCCCACAAGCCACCCCATCTTGGATTCCCCTATGTCTCTAGTTTTCAGAAATGCACAGGGTTGGTAGGTTTTCCTAGGTGCCGGCTGAGCTAGGGGCCAACATCTACAGGTAGGCACTTTGCAAAAAACACCTCTGTTTTCTGTAAAAAAAAATTGGGATGTGTCCACGTTGTGTTTTGGGCCATTTCCTTTCGTGGGCGCTAGGCCTACCCACACAAGTGAGGTACCATTTTTATCGGGAGACTTGGAGAAACGCTGGGTGGAAGGAAATTTGTGGCTCCTCTCAGATTCCAGAACTTTCTGTCACCGAAATGTGAGGAAAATGTGTTTTTTAGCCAAATATTGAGGTTTGCAAAGGATTCTGGGTAACAGAACCTTGTCAGAGCCCCACAAGTCATCCCATCTTGGATTCCCCTAGATCTCTAGTTTAAAAAAATGCACAGGTTTGGTAGGTTTCCCTAGGTGCCGGCTGAGCTAGGGGCAAAAATCTACAGGTAGGCACTTCGCAAAAAACACCTCTGTTTTCTGTAAAAAAATTGGGATGTGTCCATGTTGTGTTTTGGGCCATTTCCTTTCATGGGCGCTAGGCCTACCCACACAAGTGAGGTACCATTCTTATCGGGAGACTTGGGGGAACGCTGGGTGGAAGGAAATTTGTGGCTCCTCTCAGATTCCAGAACTTTCTGTCATCGAAATGTGAGGAAAATGTGTTTTTTTTTAGCCAAATTTTGAGGTTTGCAAAGGATTCTGGGTAACAGAACCTGGTCAGAGCCCCACAAGCCACCCCATCTTGGATTCCCCTAGGTCTCTAGTTTTCAGAAATGCACAGGGTTGGTAGGTTTCCCTAGGTGCCGGCTGAGCTAGGGGCCAACATCTACAGGTAGGCACTTGGCAAAAAACACCTCTGTTTTCTGTAAAAAAATTGGGATGTGTCCACGTTGTGTTTTGGGCCATTTCCTTTCGTGGGCGCTAGGCCTACCCGCACAAGTGAGGTACCATTTTTATCGGGAGACTTGGAGGAATGCTGGGGGGAAGGAAATTTGTGGCTCCTCTCAGGTTCCAGAACTTTCTGTTACCGAAATGTGAGGAAAATGTGTTTTTTAGCCAAATTTTGAGGTTTTCAAAGGATTCTGGGTAACAGAACCTGGTCAGAGCCCCACAAGTCACCCCATCTTGGATTCCCCTAGGTCTCTAGTTTTAAAAAATTCACAGGTTTGGTAGGTTTCCAGAGGTGCCGGCTGAGCTAGGGGCCAAAATCTACAGGTAGACACTTTGCAAAAAACACCCCTGTTTTCTGTAAAAAAAATTGGGATGTGTCCACGTTGTGTTTTGGGCCATTTCCTTTCATGGGCGCTAGGCCTACCCACACAAGTGAGGTACCATTTTTATCGGGAGACATGGGGGAACGCTGGGTGGAAGGAAATTTGTGGCTCCTTTCAGATTCCAGAACTTTCTGTCACCAAAATGGGAGGAAAATGTGTTTTTTTTGTAGCCACATTTTGAGGTTTGCAAAGGATTCTGGGTAACAGAACCTGGTCAGAGCCCCACAAGTCACCCCATCTTGGATTCCCCTAGGACTCTAGTTTTCAAAAATGCACAGGTTTGGTAGGTTTCCCTAGGGGCCGGCTGAGCTAGGGGTCAAAATCTACAGGTAGGCACTTTGCAAAAAACACCTCTGTTTTCTGTAAAAAAAATTGGGATGTGTCCACGTTGTGTTTTGGGCCATTTCCTTTTGTGGGCGCTAGGCCTACCCACACAAGTGAGGTACCATTTTTATCGTGAGACTTGGAGGAACACTGGGTGGAAGGAAATTTGTGGCTCCTCTCAGATTCCAGAACTTTCTGTCACCGAAATGTGAGGAAAATTTGTTTTTTTTTAGCCAAATTATGAGGTTTGCAAAGGATTCTGGGTAACAGAACCTGGTCAGAGCCCCACAAGCCACCCCATCTTGGATTTCCCTATGTCTCTAGTTTTCAGAAATGCACAGGGTTGGTAGGTTTTCCTAGGTGCCGGCTGAGCTAGGGGCCAACATCTACAGGTAGGCACTTTGCAAAAAACATCTCTGTTTTCTGTAAAAGAAAATTGGGATGTGTCCACGTTGTGTTTTGGGCCATTTCCTTTCGTGGGCGCTAGGCCTACCCACACAAGTGAGGTACCATTTTTATCGGGAGACTTGGAGGAACGCTGGGTGGAAGGAAATTTGTGGCTCCTCTCAGATTCCAGAACTTTCTGTCACCGAAATGTGAGGAAAATGTGTTTTTTAGCCAAATATTGAGGTTTGCAAAGGATTCTGGGTAACAGAACCTGGTCAGAGCCCCACAAGTCACCCCATCTTGGATTCCCCTAGATCTCTAGTTTTCAAAAATGCACAGGTTTGGTAGGTTTCCCTAGGTGCCGGCTGAGCTAGGGGCCAAAATCTACAGGTAGGCACTTCGCAAAAAACACCTCTGTTTTCTGTAAAAAAATTGGGATGTGTCCATGTTGTGTTTTGGGCCATTTCCTTTCATGGGCGCTAGGCCTACCCACACAAGTGAGGTACCATTCTTATCGGGAGACTTGGGGGATCGCTGGGTGGGAGGAAATTTGTGGCTCCTCTCAGATTCCAGAACTTTCTGTCACCGAAATGTGAGGAAAATGTTTTTTTTTAGCCAAATTTTGAGGTTTGCAAAGGATTCTGGGTAACAGAACCTGGTCAGAGCCCCACAAGTCAGCCCATCTTGGATTTCCCTAGGTCTCTAGTTTTAAAAAATGCACAGGTTTGGTAGGTTTCCCTAGGTGCTGGCTGAGCTAGGGGCCAAAATCTACAGGTAGGCACTTTGCAAAAAACACCTCTGTTGTCTGTAAAAAAAAAATTGGGATGTGTCCACGTTGTGTTTTGGGCCATTTCCTTTCATGGGCGCTAGGCCTACCCCCACAAGTGAGGTACCATTTTTATCGGGAGACATGTGGGAACGCTGGGTGGAAGGAAATTGGTGGCTCCTTTCAGATTCCAGAACTGTCTGTCACCAAAATGTGAGAAAAATGTGTTTTTTAGCCAAATTTTGAGGTTTGCAAAGGATTCTGGGTAAGAGAACCTGGTCAGAGCCCCACAAGTCACCCCATCTTGGATTCCCCTAGGACTATAGTTTTCAAAAATGCACAGGTTTGGTAGGTTTCCCTAGGTGCCAGCTGAGCTAGGGGTCAAAATCTACAGGTAGGCACTTTGCAAAAAACACCTCTGTTTTCTGTAAAAAAATTGGGATGTGTCCAAGTTGTGTTTTGGGCCATTTCCTTTTGTGGGCGCTAGGCCTACCCACACAAGTGAGGTACCATTTTTATCGGGAGACTTGGAGGAAGGAAATTTGTGGCTCCTCTCAGATTCCAGAACTTTCTGTCATCGAAATGTGAGGAAAATGTGTTTTTTTTGCCACATTTCGAGGTTTGCAAAGGATTCTGGGTAACAGAACCTGGTCAGAGCCCCACAAGCCACCCCATCTTGGATTCCCCTATGTCTCTAGTTTTCAGAAATGCACAGGGGTTGGTAGGTTTCCTTAGGTGCCGGCTGAGCTAGGGGCCAACATCTACAGGTAGGCACTTTGCAAAAACACCTCTGTTTTCTGTAAAAAAAGAATTGGGATGTGTCCACGTTGTGTTATGGGCCATTTCCTTTCGTAGGTGCTATGCCTACCCACACAAGTGAGGTACCATTTTTATCGGGAGACTTGGGGGAATGCTGGGTGGAAGGAAATTTGTGGCTCCTCTCAGATTCCAGAACTTTCTGTCACCGAAATGTGAGGAAAATGTTTTTTTTTAGCCAAATTTTGAGGTTTGCAAAGGATTCTGGGTAACAGAACCTGGTCAGAGCCCCACAAGTCAGCCCATCTTGGATTTCCCTAGGTCTCTAGTTTTAAAAA
The DNA here is from genome assembly GCF_031143425.1 of Pleurodeles waltl. Lineage (NCBI taxonomy): Eukaryota > Metazoa > Chordata > Amphibia > Caudata > Salamandridae > Pleurodeles > Pleurodeles waltl. Next base: position 330,580,311 of record NC_090448.1, read on the forward strand.
ATGCACAGGTTTGGTAGGTTTCCCTAGGTGCTGGCTGAGCTAGGGGCCAAAATCTACAGGTAGGCACTTTGCAAAAAACACCTCTGTTGTCTGTAAAAAAAAAATTGGGATGTGTCCACGTTGTGTTTTGGGCCATTTCCTTTCATGGGCGCTAGGCCTACCCCCACAAGTGAGGTACCATTCTTATCGGGAGACTTGGGGGAACGCTGGGTGGAAGGAAATTTGTGGCTCCTCTCAGATTCCAGAACTTTCTGTCACTGAAATGTGAGGAAAATGTTTTTTTTTGCCAAATTTTGAGGTTTGCAAAAGATTCTGGGTAACAGAACCTGGTCAGAGCCCCACAAGTCACCCCATCTTGGATTCCCCTAGGTCTCTAGTTTTAAAAAATGCACAGGTTTGGTAGGTTTCCCGAGGTGCCGGCTGAGCTAGGGGCCAAAATCTACAGGTAGACACTTTGCAAAAAACACCCCTGTTTTCTGTAAAAAAGTTGGGATGTGTCCACGTTGTGTTTTGGGCCATTTCCTTTCATGGGCGCTAGGCCTACCCACACAAGTGAGGTACCATTTTTATCGGGAGACATGTGGGAACGGTGGGTGGAAGGAAATTTGTGGCTCCTTTCAGATTCCAGAACTGTCTGTCACCAAAATGTGAGAAAAATGTGTTTTTTAGCCAAATTTTGAGGTTTGCAAAGGATTCTGGGTAAGAGAACCTGGTCAGAGCCCCACAAGTCACCCCATCTTGGATTCCCCTAGGACTATAGTTTTCAAAAATGCACAGGTTTGGTAGGTTTCCCTAGGTGCCAGCTGAGCTAGGGGTCAAAATCTACAGGTAGGCACTTTGCAAAAAACACCTCTGTTTTCTGTAAAAAAATTGGGATGTGTCCAAGTTGTGTTTTGGGCCATTTCCTTTTGTGGGCGCTAGGCCTACCCACACAAGTGAGGTACCATTTTTATCGGGAGACTTGGAGGAAGGAAATTTGTGGCTCCTCTCAGATTCCAGAACTTTCTGTCATCGAAATGTGAGGAAAATGTGTTTTTTTTTGCCACATTTCGAGGTTTGCAAAGGATTCTGGGTAACAGAACCTGGTCAGAGCCCCACAAGCCACCCCATCTTGGATTCCCCTATGTCTCTAGTTTTCAGAAATGCACAGGGGTTGGTAGGTTTCCTTAGGTGCCGGCTGAGCTAGGGGCCAACATCTACAGGTAGGCACTTTGCAAAAACACCTCTGTTTTCTGTAAAAAAAAATTGGGATGTGTCCACGTTGTGTTTTGGGCCATTTCCTTTCGTGGGCGCTAGGCCTACCCACACAAGTGAGGTACCATTTTTATCGGGAGACTTGGAGGAACGCTGGGTGGAAGGAAATTTGTGGCTCCTCTCAGAATTCAGAACTTTCTGTCACCGAAATGTGAGGAAAATGTGTTTTTTAGCCAAATTTTGAGGTTTGCAAAGGATTCTGGGTAACAGAACCTGGTCAGAGCCCCACAAGTCACCCCATCTAGGATTCCCCTAGATCTCTAGTTTTCAGAAATGCACAGGTTTGGTAGGTTTCCCTAGGTGCCGGCTGAGCTAGGGGCCAAAATCTACAGGTAGGCACTTTGCAAAAATCACCTCTGTTGTCTGTAAAAAACAATTGGGATGTGTCCACGTTGTGTTTTGGGCCATTTCTTTTCATGGGCGCTAGGCCTACCCACACAAGTGAGGTACCATTCTTATCGGGAGACTTGGGGGAACGCTGGGTGGAAGGAAATTTGTGTCTCCTCTCAGATTCCAGAACTTTCTGTCAACGAAATGTGAGGAAAATGTTTTTTTTTAGCCAAATTTTGAGGTTTGCAAAAGATTCTGGGTAACAGAACCTGGTCAGAGCCCCACAAGTCACCCCATCTTGGATTCTCCTAGGTCTCTAGTTTTAAAAAATGCACAGGTTTGGTAGGTTTCCCGAGGTGCCGGCTGAGGTAGGTGCCAAAATCTACAGGTAGACACTTTGCAAAAAACACCCCTGTTTTCTGTAAAAAAATTGGGATGTGTCCACGTTGTGTTTTGGGCCATTTCCTTTCATGGGCGCTAGGCCTACCCACACAAGTGAGGTACCATTTTTATCGGGAGACATGGGGGAACGCTGGGTGGAAGGAGATTGGTGGCTCCTTTCAGATTCCAGAACTTTCTGTCACCAAAATGTGAGGAAAATGTGTTTTTTAGCCAAATTTGGAGGTTTGCAAAGGATTCTGGGTAAGAGAACCTGGTCAGAGCTGCACAAGTCACCCCATCTTGGATTCCCCTAGGACTCTAGTTTTCAAAAATGCACAGGTTTGGTAGGTTTCCCTAGGTGGCAGCTGAGCCAGGGGTCAAAATCCACAGGTAGGCACTTTGCAAAAAACACCTCTGTTTTCTGTAAAAAAATTGGGATGTGTCCACGTTGTGTTTTGGGCCATTTCCTTTCGTGGGCGCTAGGCCTACCCACACAAGTGAGGTACCATTTGTATCGGGAGACTTGGAGGAACGCTGGGTGGAAGGAAATTTGTGGCTCCTCTCAGATTCCAGAACTTTCTGTCATCGAAATGTGAGGAAAATGTGGTTTTTTTAGGCAAATTTTGAGGTTTGCAAAGGATTCTGGGTAACAGAACCTGGTCAGAGCCCCACAAGTCACCCCATCTTGGATTTCCCTAGATCTCTAGTTTTAAAAAATGCACAGGTTTGGTAGGTTTCCCTAGGTGCCGGCTGAACTAGGGGCCAAAATCTACAGGTAGGCACTTCGCAAAAACACCTCTGTTTTCTGTAAAAAAATTGGTATGTGTCCATGTTGTGTTTTGGGCCGTTTCCTTTCATGGGCGCTAGGCCTACCCACACAAGTGAGGTACCATTCTTATCGGGAGACTTGGGGGATCGCTGGGTGGGAGGAAATTTGTGGCTCCTCTCAGATTCCAGAACTTTCTGTCATCGAAATGTGAGGAAAATGTGTTTTTTTTGGCCAAATTTTGAGGTTTGCAAAGGATTCTGGGTAAGAGAACCTGGTCAGAGCCCCACAAGTCACCCCATCTTGGATTCCCCTAGGACTATAGTTTTCAAAAAAGCACAGGTTTGGTAGGTTTCCCTAGGTGCCAGCTGAGCTAGGGGTCAAAATCTACAGGTAGGCACTTTGCAAAAAACACCTCTGTTTTCTGTAAAAAAATTGGGATGTGTCCAAGTTGTGTTTTGGGCCATTTCCTTTTGTGGGCGCTAGGCCTACCCACACAAGTGAGGTACCATTTTTATCGGGAGACTTGGAGGAAGGAAATTTGTGGCTCCTCTCAGATTCCAGAACTTTCTGTCATCGAAATGTGAGGAAAATGTGTTTTTTTTGCCACATTTCGAGGTTTGCAAAGGATTCTGGGTAACAGAACCTGGTCAGAGCCCCACAAGCCACCCCATCTTGGATTCCCCTATGTCTCTAGTTTTCAGAAATGCACAGGGGTTGGTAGGTTTCCTTAGGTGCCGGCTGAGCTAGGGGCCAACATCTACAGGTAGGCACTTTGCAAAAACACCTCTGTTTTCTGTAAAAAAAGAATTGGGATGTGTCCACGTTGTGTTTTGGGCCATTTCCTTTCGTAGGTGCTATGCCTACCCACACAAGTGAGGTACCATTTTTATCGGGAGACTTGGGGGAATGCTGGGTGGAAGGAAATTTGTGGCTCCTCTCAGATTCCAGAACTTTCTGTCACCGAAATGTGAGGAAAATGTTTTTTTTTAGCCAAATTTTGAGGTTTGCAAAGGATTCTGGGTAACAGAACCTGGTCAGAGCCCCACAAGTCAGCCCATCTTGGATTTCCCTAGGTCTCTAGTTTTAAAAAATGCACAGGTTTGGTAGGTTTCCCTAGGTGCTGGCTGAGCTAGGGGCCAAAATCTACAGGTAGGCACTTTGCAAAAAACACCTCTGTTGTCTGTAAAAAAAAAATTGGGATGTGTCCACGTTGTGTTTTGGGCCATTTCCTTTCATGGGCGCTAGGCCTACCCCCACAAGTGAGGTACCATTCTTATCGGGAGACTTGGGGGAACGCTGGGTGGAAGGAAATTTGTGGCTCCTCTCAGATTCCAGAACTTTCTGTCACTGAAATGTGAGGAAAATGTTTTTTTTTGCCAAATTTTGAGGTTTGCAAAAGATTCTGGGTAACAGAACCTGGTCAGAGCCCCACAAGTCACCCCATCTTGGATTCCCCTAGGTCTCTAGTTTTAAAAAATGCACAGGTTTGGTAGGTTTCCCGAGGTGCCGGCTGAGCTAGGGGCCAAAATCTACAGGTAGACACTTTGCAAAAAACACCCCTGTTTTCTGTAAAAAAATTGGGATGTGTCCACGTTGTGTTTTGGGCCATTTCCTTTCATGGGCGCTAGGCCTACCCACACAAGTGAGGTACCATTTTTATCGGGAGACATGTGGGAACGCTGGGTGGAAGGAAATTTGTGGCTCCTTTCAGATTCCAGAACTGTCTGTCACCAAAATGTGAGAAAAATGTGTTTTTTAGCCAAATTTTGAGGTTTGCAAAGGATTCTGGGTAAGAGAACCTGGTCAGAGCCCCACAAGTCACCCCATCTTGGATTCCCCTAGGACTATAGTTTTCAAAAAGGCACAGGTTTGGTAGGTTTCCCTAGGTGCCAGCTGAGCTAGGGGTCAAAATCTACAGGTAGGCACTTTGCAAAAAACACCTCTGTTTTCTGTAAAAAAATTGGGATGTGTCCAAGTTGTGTTTTGGGCCATTTCCTTTTGTGGGCGCTAGGCCTACCCACACAAGTGAGGTACCATTTTTATCGGGAAACTTGGAGGAAGGAAATTTGTGGCTCCTCTCAGATTCCAGAACTTTCTTTCATCGAAATGTGAGGAAAATGTGTTTTTTTTGCCACATTTCGAGGTTTGCAAAGGATTCTGGGTAACAGAACCTGGTCAGAGCCCCACAAGCCACCCCATCTTGGATTCCCCTATGTCTCTAGTTTTCAGAAATGCACAGGGGTTGGTAGGTTTCCTTAGGTGCCGGCTGAGCTAGGGGCCAACATCTACAGGTAGGCACTTTGCAAAAACACCTCTGTTTTCTGTAAAAAAAAAATTGGGATGTGTCCACGTTGTGTTTTGGGCCATTTCCTTTCGTGGGCGCTAGGCCTACCCACACAAGTGAGGTACCATTTTTATCGGGAGACTTGGAGGAACGCTGGGTGGAAGGAAATTTGTGGCTCCTCTCAGAATTCAGAACTTTCTGTCACCGAAATGTGAGGAAAATGTGTTTTTTAGCCAAATTTTGAGGTTTGCAAAGGATTCTGGGTAACAGAACCTGGTCAGAGCCCCACAAGTCACCCCATCTAGGATTCCCCTAGATCTCTAGTTTTCAGAAATGCACAGGTTTGGTAGGTTTCCCTAGGTGCCGGCTGAGCTAGGGGCCAAAATCTACAGGTAGGCACTTTGCAAAAATCACCTCTGTTGTCTGTAAAAAACAATTGGGATGTGTCCACGTTGTGTTTTGGGCCATTTCCTTTCATGGGCGCTAGGCCTACCCACACAAGTGAGGTACCATTCTTATCGGGAGACTTGGGGGAACTCTGGGTGGAAGGAAATTTGTGTCTCCTCTCAGATTCCAGAACTTTCTGTCAACGAAATGTGAGGAAAATGTTTTTTTTTAGCCAAATTTTGAGGTTTGCAAAAGATTCTGGGTAACAGAACCTGGTCAGAGCCCCACAAGTCACCCCATCTTGGATTCTCCTAGGTCTCTAGTTTTAAAAAATGCACAGGTTTGGTAGGTTTCCCGAGGTGCCGGCTGAGGTAGGTGCCAAAATCTACAGGTAGACACTTTGCAAAAAACACCCCTGTTTTCTGTAAAAAAATTGGGATGTGTCCACGTTGTGTTTTGGGCCATTTCCTTTCATGGGCGCTAGGCCTACCCACACAAGTGAGGTACCATTTTTATCGGGAGACATGGGGGAACGCTGGGTGGAAGGAGATTGGTGGCTCCTTTCAGATTCCAGAACTTTCTGTCACCAAAATGTGAGGAAAATGTGTTTTTTAGCCAAATTTGGAGGTTTGCAAAGGATTCTGGGTAAGAGAACCTGGTCAGAGCTGCACAAGTCACCCCATCTTGGATTCCCCTAGGACTCTAGTTTTAAAAAATGCACAGGTTTGGTAGGTTTCCCTAGGTGCCAGCTGAGCCAGGGGTCAAAATCCACAGGTAGGCACTTTGCAAAAAACACCTCTGTTTTCTGTAAAAAAATTGGGATGTGTCCACGTTGTGTTTTGGGCCATTTCCTTTCGTGGGCGCTAGGCCTACCCACACAAGTGAGGTACCATTTGTATCGGGAGACTTGGAGGAACGCTGGGTGGAAGGAAATTTGTGGCTCCTCTCAGATTCCAGAACTTTCTGTCATCGAAATGTGAGGAAAATGTGGTTTTTTTAGGCAAATTTTGAGGTTTGCAAAGGATTCTGGGTAACAGAACCTGGTCAGACCCCACAAGTCACCCCATCTTGGATTTCCCTAGATCTCTAGTTTTAAAAAATGCACAGGTTTGGTAGGTTTCCCTAGGTGCCGGCTGAACTAGGGGCCAAAATCTACAGGTAGGCACTTCGCAAAAACACCTCTGTTTTCTGTAAAAAAATTGGTATGTGTCCATGTTGTGTTTTGGGCCGTTTCCTTTCATGGGCGCTAGGCCTACCCACACAAGTGAGGTACCATTCTTATCGGGAGACTTGGGGGATCGCTGGGTGGGAGGAAATTTGTGGCTCCTCTCAGATTCCAGAACTTTCTGTCATCGAAATGTGAGGAAAATGTGTTTTTTTTGGCCAAATTTTGAGGTTTGCAAAGGATTCTGGGTAACCGAACCTGGTCAGACCCCCACAAGCCACCCCATCTTGGATTCCTCTATGTCTCTAGTTTTCAGAAATGCACAGGGTTGGTAGGTTTCCCTAGGTGCCGGCTGAGCTAGGGGCCAACATCTACAGGTAGGTACTTTGCAAAAAACACCTCTGTTTTCTGTAAAAAAAATTTGGGATGTGTCCACGTTGTGTTTTGGGCCATTTCCTTTCGTGGGCGCTAGGCCTACCCACACAAGTGAGGTACCATTTTTATCGGGAGACTTGGAGGAACGCTGAGTGGAAGGAAATTTGTATCTCCTCTCAGATTCCAGAACTTTCTGTCACCGAAATGTGAGGAAAATGTGTTTTTTAGCCAAATTTTGAGGTTTGCAAAGGATTCTGGGTAACAGAACCTGGTCAGAGCCCCACAAGTCACCCCATCTTGGATTCCCCTAGATCTCTAGTTTTCAAAAATGCACAGGTTTGGTAGGTTTCCCTAGGTGCCGGCTGAGCTAGGGGCCAAAATCTACAGGTAGGCACTTCGCAAAAAACACCTCTGTCTTCTGTAAAAAAATTGGGATGTGTCCATGTTGTGTTTTGGGCCATTTCCTTTCATGGGCGCTAGGCCTACCCACACAAGTGAGGTACCATTCTTATCGGGAGACTTGCGGGAACGCTGGGTGGAAGGAAATTTGTGGCTCCTCTCAGATTCCAGAACTTTCTGTCATCGAAATGTGAGGAAAATGTGTTTTTTTTAGGCAAATTTTGAGGTTTGCAAAGGATTCTGGGTAACAGAACCTGGTCAGAGCCCCACAAGCCACCCCATCTTAGATTCCCCTAGGTCTCTAGTTTTCAGAAATGCACAGGGTTGGTAGGTTTCCCTAGGTGCCGGCTGAGCTAGGGGCCAAAATCTACAGGTAGGCACTTTGCAAAAAACACCTCTGTTTTTTGTAAAAAAAATTGGGATGTGTCCATGTTGTGTTTTGGGCCATTTCCTTTCATGGGCGCTAGGCCTACCCACACAAGTGAGGTACCATTCTTATCGGGAGACTTGGGGGATCGCTGGGTGGGAGGAAATTTGTGGCTCCTCTCAGATTCCAGAACTTTCTGTCATCGAAATGTGAGGAAAATGTGTTTTTTTTAGGCAAATTTTGAGGTTTGCAAAGGATTCTGGGTAACAGAACCTGGTCAGAGCCCCACAAGCCACCCCATCTTAGATTCCCCTAGGTCTCTAGTTTTCAGAAATGCACAGGGTTGGTAGGTTTCCCTAGGTGCCGGCTGAGCTAGGGGCCAAAATCTACAGGTAGGCACTTTGCAAAAAACACCTCTGTTTTTTGTAAAAAAATTGGGATGTGTCCACGTTGTGTTTTGGGCCATTTCCTTTCGTGGGCGCTAGGCCTACCCACACAAGTGAGGTACCATTTGTATCGGGAGACTTGGAGGAACGCTGGGTGGAAGGAAATTTGTGGCTCCTCTCAGATTCCAGAACTTTCTGTCATCGAAATGTGAGGAAAATGTGGGTTTTTTAGGCAAATTTTGAGGTTTGCAAAGGATTCTGGGTAACAGAACCTGGTCAGAGCCCCACAAGTCACCCCATCTTGGATTTCCCTAGATCTCTAGTTTTAAAAAATGAACAGGTTTGGTAGGTTTCCCTTGGTGCCGGCTGAGCTAGGGGCCAAAATCTACAGGTAGGCACTTCGCAAAAACACCTCTGTTTTCTGTCAAAAAATTGGTATGTGTCCATGTTGTGTTTTGGGCCGTTTCCTTTCATGGGCGCTAGGCCTACCCACACAAGTGAGGTACCATTCTTATCGGGAGACTTGGGGGATCGCTGGGTGGGAGGAAATTTGTGGCTCCTCTCAGATTCCAGAACTTTCTGTCATCGAAATGTGAGGAAAATTTGTTTTTTTTCGGCCAAATTTTGAGGTTTGCAAAGGATTCTGGGTAACAGAACCTGGTCAGAGCCCCACAAGCCACACCATCTTAGATTCCCCTAGGTCTCTAGTTTTTAGAAATGCACAGGGTTGGTAAGTTTCCCTAGGTGCCGGCTGAGCTAGGGGCCAAAATCTACAGGTAGGCACTTCGCAAAAACACCTCTGTTGTCTGTAAAAAAAAATTGGGATGTGTCTACGTTGTATTTTGGGCCATTTCCTTTCATGGGCGCCAGGCCTACCCACACAAGTGAGGTGCCATTCTTATCGGGAGACTTGCGGGAACGCTGGGTGGAAGGAAATTTGTGGCTCCTCTCAGATTCCAGAACTTTCTGTCATCGAAATGTGAGGAAAATGTGTTTTTTTTGGCCAAATTTTGAGGTTTGCAAAGGATTCTGGGTAAGAGAACCTGGTCAGAGCCCCACAAGTCACCCCATCTTGGATTCCCCTAGGACTATAGTTTTCAAAAATGCACAGGTTTGGTAGGTTTCCCTAGGTGCCAGCTGAGCTAGGGGTCAAAATCTACAGGTAGGCACTTTGCAAAAAACACCTCTGTTTTCTGTAAAAAAATTGGGATGTGTCCAAGTTGTGTTTTGGGCCATTTCCTTTTGTGGGCGCTAGGCCTACCCACACAAGTGAGGTACCATTTTTATCGGGAGACTTGGAGGAAGGAAATGTGTGGCTCCTCTCAGATTCCAGAACTTTCTGTCATCGAAATGTGAGGAAAATGTGTTTTTTTTGCCACATTTCGAGGTTTGCAAAGGATTCTGGGTAACAGAACCTGGTCAGAGCCCCACAAGCCACCCCATCTTGGATTCCCCTATGTCTCTAGTTTTCAGAAATGCACAGGGGTTGGTAGGTTTCCTTAGGTGCCGGCTGAGCTAGGGGCCAACATCTACAGGTAGGCACTTTGCAAAAACACCTCTGTTTTCTGTAAAAAAAGAATTGGGATGTGTCCACGTTGTGTTTTGGGCCATTTCCTTTCGTAGGTGCTATGCCTACCCACACAAGTGAGGTACCATTTTTATCGGGAGACTTGGGGGAATGCTGGGTCGAAGGAAATTTGTGGCTCCTCTCAGATTCCAGAACTTTCTGTCACCGAAATGTGAGGAAAATGTTTTTTTTTAGCCAAATTTTGAGGTTTGCAAAGGATTCTGGGTAACAGAACCTGGTCAGAGCCCCACAAGTCAGCCCATCTTGGATTTCCCTAGGTCTCTAGTTTTAAAAAATGCACAGGTTTGGTAGGTTTCCCTAGGTGCTGGCTGAGCTAGGGGCCAAAATCTACAGGTAGGCACTTTGCAAAAAACACCTCTGTTGTCTGTAAAAAAAAAATTGGGATGTGTCCACGTTGTGTTTTGGGCCATTTCCTTTCATGGGCGCTAGGCCTACCCCCACAAGTGAGGTACCATTCTTATCGGGAGACTTGGGGGAACGCTGGGTGGAAGGAAATTTGTGGCTCCTCTCAGATTCCAGAACTTTCTGTCACTGAAATGTGAGGAAAATGTTTTTTTTTGCCAAATTTTGAGGTTTGCAAAAGATTCTGGGTAACAGAACCTGGTCAGAGCCCCACAAGTCACCCCATCTTGGATTCCCCTAGGTCTCTAGTTTTAAAAAATGCACAGGTTTGGTAGGTTTCCCGAGGTGCCGGCTGAGCTAGGGGCCAAAATCTACAGGTAGACACTTTGCAAAAAACACCCCTGTTTTCTGTAAAAAAATTGGGATGTGTCCACGTTGTGTTTTGGGCCATTTCCTTTCATGGGCGCTAGGCCTACCCACACAAGTGAGGTACCATTTTTATCGGGAGACATGTGGGAACGCTGGGTGGAAGGAAATTTGTGGCTCCTTTCAGATTCCAGAACTGAATGTCACCAAAATGTGAGAAAAATGTGTTTTTTAGCCAAATTTTGAGGTTTGCAAAGGATTCTGGGTAAGAGAACCTGGTCAGAGCCCCACAAGTCACCCCATCTTGGATTCCCCTAGGACTATAGTTTTCAAAAATGCACAGGTTTGGTAGGTTTCCCTAGGTGCCAGCTGAGCTAGGGGTCAAAATCTACAGGTAGGCACTTTGCAAAAAACACCTCTGTTTTCTGTAAAAAAATTGGGATGTGTCCAAGTTGTGTTTTGGGCCATTTCCTTTTGTGGGCGCTAGGCCTACCCACACAAGTGAGGTACCATTTTTATCGGGAGACTTGGAGGAAGGAAATTTGTGGCTCCTCTCAGATTCCAGAACTTTCTGTCATCGAAATGTGAGGAAAATGTGTTTTTTTTGCCACATTTCGAGGTTTGCAAAGGATTCTGGGTAACAGAACCTGGTCAGAGCCCCACAAGCCACCCCATCTTGGATTCCCCTATGTCTCTAGTTTTCAGAAATGCACAGGGGTTGGTAGGTTTCCTTAGGTGCCGGCTGAGCTAGGGGCCAACATCTACAGGTAGGCACTTTGCAAAAACACCTCTGTTTTCTGTAAAAAAAAATTGGGATGTGTCCACGTTGTGTTTTGGGCCATTTCCTTTCGTGGGCGCTAGGCCTACCCACACAAGTGAGGTACCATTTTTATCGGGAGACTTGGAGGAACGCTGGGTGGAAGGAAATTTGTGGCTCCTCTCAGAATTCAGAACTTTCTGTCACCGAAATGTGAGGAAAATGTGTTTTTTAGCCAAATTTTGAGGTTTGCAAAGGATTCTGGATAACAGAACCTGGTCAGAGCCCCACAAGTCACCCCATCTAGGATTCCCCTAGATCTCTAGTTTTCAGAAATGCACAGGTTTGGTAGGTTTCCCTAGGTGCCGGCTGAGCTAGGGGCCAAAATCTACAGGTAGGCACTTTGCAAAAATCACCTCTGTTGTCTGTAAAAAACAATTGGGATGTGTCCACGTTGTGTTTTGGGCCATTTCCTTTCATGGGCGCTAGGCCTACCCACACAAGTGAGGTACCATTCTTATCGGGAGACTTGGGGGAACGCTGGGTGGAAGGAAATTTGTGTCTCCTCTCAGATTCCAGAACTTTCTGTCACCGAAATGTGAGGAAAATGTTTTTTTTTAGCCAAATTTTGAGGTTTGCAAAGGATTCTGGGTAACAGAACCTGGTCAGAGCCCCACAAGCCACCCCATCTTGGATTCCCCTAGGTCTCTAGTTTTCAGAAATGCACAGGGTTGTAGGTTTCCCTAGGTGCCGGCTGAGCTAGGGGCCAACATCTACAGGTAGGCACTTTGCAAAAAACACCTCTGTTTTCTGTAAAAAAATTGGGATGTGTCCACGTTGTGTTTTGGGCCATTTCCTTTCGTGGGCGCTAGGCCTACCCACACAAGTGAGGTACCATTTTTATTGGGAGACTTGGAGGAACACTGGGTGGAAGGAAATTTGTGGCTCCTCTCAGATTCCAGAACTTTCTGTCACCGAAATGTGAGGAAAATGTGTTTTTTAGCCAAATTTTGAGGATTGAAAAGGATTCTCTGTAACAGAACCTGGTCAGAGCCCCACAAGTCACCCCATCTTGGATTCCCCTAGATCTCTAGTTTTCAAAAATGCACAGGTTTGGTAGGTTTCCCTAGGTGCTGGCTGAGCTAGGGGCCAACATCTACAGGTAGGCACTTTGCAAAAAACACCTCTGTTTTCTGTAAAAAAATTGGGATGTGTCCACGTTGTGTTTTGGGCCATTTCCTTTCGTGGGCGCTAGGCCTACCCACACAAGTGAGGTACCATTTTTATCGGGAGAGTTGGAGGAACGCTGGGTGGAAGGAAATTTGTGGCTCCTCTCAGATTCCAGAACTTTCTGTCACCGAAATGTGAGGAAAATGTGGGTTTTTTAGCCAAATTTTGAGGTTTGCAAAAGATTCTGGGTAACAGAACCTGGTCAGAGCCCCACAAGTCACCCCATCTTGGATTCCCCTAGGTCTCTAGTTTTAAAAAATGCACAGGTTTGGTAGGTTTCCAGAGGTGCAGGCTGAGCTAGGGGCCAAAATCTACAGGTAGACACTTTGCAAAAAACACCCCTGTTTTCTGTAAAAAAATTGGGATGTGTCCACGTTGTGTTTTGGGCCATTTCCTTTCATGGGCGCTAGGCCTACCCACACAAGTGAGGTACCATTTTTATCGGGAGACATGGGGGAACGCTGGGTGGAAGGAAATTTGTGGCTCCTTTCTGATTCCAGAACTTTCTGTCACCAAAATGTGAGGAAAATGTGTTTTCTTTTTTAGCCACATTTTGAGGTTTGCAAAGGATTCTGGGTAACAGAACCTGGTCAGAGCCCCACAAGTCACCCCATCTTGGATTCCCCTAGGACTCTAGTTTTCAAAAATGGACAGGTTTGATAGGTTTCCCTAGGTGCCAGCTGAGCTAGGGGTCAAAATCTACAGGTAGGCACTTTGCAAAAAACACCTCTGTTTTCTGTAAAAAAATTGGGATGTGTCCACGTTGTGTTTTGGGCCATTTCCTTTCGTGGGCGCTAGGCCTACCCACACAAGTGAGGTACCATTTTTATCGGGAGCCTTGGAGGAACACTGGGTGGAAGGAAATTTGTGGCTCCTCTCAGATTCCAGAACTTTCTGTCACCGAAATGTGAGGAAAATGTGTTTTTTAGCCAAATTTTGAGGTTTGCAAAGGATTCTGGGTAACAGAACCTTGTCAGAGCCCCACAAGTCACCCCATCTTGGATTCCCCTAGATCTCTAGTTTTCAAAAATGCACAGGTTTGGTAGGTTTCCCTAGGTGCCGGCTGAGCTAGGGGCCAAAATCTACAGGTAGGCACTTCGCAAAAAACACCTCTGTTTTCTGTAAAAAAATTGGGATGTGTCCATGTTGTGTTTTGGGCCATTTCCTTTCATGGGCGCTAGGCCTACCCACACAAGTGAGGTACCATTCTTATCGGGAGACTTGGGGGAACGCTGGGTGGAAGGAAATTTGTGGCTCCTCTCAGATTCCAGAACTTTCTGTCACCGAAATGTGAGGAAAATGTTTTTTTTTAGCCAAATTTTGAGGTTTGCATAAGATTCTGGGTAACAGAACCTGGTCAGAGCCCCACAAGTCACCCCATCTTGGATTCCCCTAGGTCTCTAGTTTTAAAAAATTCACAGGTTTTGTAGGTTTCCAGAGGTGCCGGCTGAGCTGGGGGCCAAAATCTACAGGTAGACACTTTGCAAAAAACACCCCTTTTTTCTGTAAAAAAATTGGGATGTGTCCACGTTGTGTTTTGGGCCATTTCCTTTCATGGGTGTTAGGCCTACCCACACAAGTGAGGTACCATTTTTATCGGGAGACATGGGGGAATGGTGGGTGGAAGGAAATTTGAGGCTCCTCTCAGATTCCAGAACTTTCTGTCACCGAAATGTGAGGAAAATGTGTTTTTTAGCCAAATTGTGAGGATTGCAAAGGATTCTCTGTAACAGAACCTGGTCAGAGCCCCACAAGTCACCCCATCTTGGATTCCCCTAGATCTCTAGTTTTCAAAAATGCACAGGTTTGGTAGGTTTCCCTAGGTGCTGGCTGAGCTAGGGGCCAACATCTACAGGTAGGCACTTTGCAAAAAACACCTCTGTTTTCTGTAAAAAAATTGGGATGTGTCCACGTTGTGTTTTGGGCCATTTCCTTTCCTGGGCGCTAGGCCTACCCACACAAGTGAGGTACCATTTTTATCGGGAGACTTGGAGGAAAGCTGGGTGGAAGGAAATTTGTGGCTCCTCTCAGATTCCAGAACTTTCTGTCACCGAAATGTGAGGAAAATGTGTTTTTTAGCCACATTTTGAGGTTTGCAAAGGATTCGGGGTAACAGAACCTGGTCAGAGCCCCACAAGCCACCCCATCTTGGATTCCCCTAGGTCTCTAGTTTTCAGAAATGCACAGGGTTGTAGGTTTCCCTAGGTGCCGGCTGAGCTAGGGGCCAACATCTACAGGTAGGCACTTTGCAAAAAACACCTCTGTTTTCTGTAAAAAAATTGGGATGTGTCCACGTTGTGTTTTGGGCCATTTCCTTTCGTGGGCGCTAGGCCTACCCACACAAGTGAGGTACCATTTTTATTGGGAGACTTGGAGGAACACTGGGTGGAAGGAAATTTGTGGCTCCTCTCAGATTCCAGAACTTTCTGTCACCGAAATGTGAGGAAAATGTGTTTTTTAGCCAAATTTTGAGGATTGCAAAGGATTCTCTGTAACAGAACCTGGTCAGAGCCCCACAAGTCACCCCATCTTGGATTCCCCTAGATCTCTAGTTTTCAAAAATGCACAGGTTTGGTAGGTTTCCCTAGGTGCTGGCTGAGCTAGGGGCCAACATCTACAGGTAGGCACTTTGCAAAAAACACCTCTGTTTTCTGTAAAAAAATTGGGATGTGTCCACGTTGTGTTTTGGGCCATTTCCTTTCGTGGGCGCTAGGCCTACCCACACAAGTGAGGTACCATTTTTATCGGGAGAGTTGGAGGAACGCTGGGTGGAAGGAAATTTGTGGCTCCTCTCAGATTCCAGAACTTTCTGTCACCGAAATGTGAGGAAAATGTGGGTTTTTTAGCCAAATTTTGAGGTTTGCAAAAGATTCTGGGTAACAGAACCTGGTCAGAGCCCCACAAGTCACCCCATCTTGGATTCCCCTAGGTCTCTAGTTTTAAAAAATGCACAGGTTTGGTAGGTTTCCAGAGGTGCAGGCTGAGCTAGGGGCCAAAATCTACAGGTAGACACTTTGCAAAAAACACCCCTGTTTTCTGTAAAAAAATTGGGATGTGTCCACGTTGTGTTTTGGGCCATTTCCTTTCATGGGCGCTAGGCCTACCCACACAAGTGAGGTACCATTTTTATCGGGAGACATGGGGGAACGCTGGGTGGAAGGAAATTTGTGGCTCCTTTCTGATTCCAGAACTTTCTGTCACCAAAATGTGAGGAAAATGTGTTTTCTTTTTTAGCCACATTTTGAGGTTTGCAAAGGATTCTGGGTAACAGAACCTGGTCAGAGCCCCACAAGTCACCCCATCTTGGATTCCCCTAGGACTCTAGTTTTCAAAAATGGACAGGTTTGATAGGTTTCCCTAGGTGCCAGCTGAGCTAGGGGTCAAAATCTACAGGTAGGCACTTTGCAAAAAACACCTCTGTTTTCTGTAAAAAAATTGGGATGTGTCCACGTTGTGTTTTGGGCCATTTCCTTTCGTGGGCGCTAGGCCTACCCACACAAGTGAGGTACCATTTTTATCGGGAGCCTTGGAGGAACACTGGGTGGAAGGAAATTTGTGGCTCCTCTCAGATTCCAGAACTTTCTGTCACCGAAATGTGAGGAAAATGTGTTTTTTAGCCAAATTTTGAGGTTTGCAAAGGATTCTGGGTAACAGAACCTTGTCAGAGCCCCACAAGTCACCCCATCTTGGATTCCCCTAGATCTCTAGTTTTCAAAAATGCACAGGTTTGGTAGGTTTCCCTAGGTGCCGGCTGAGCTAGGGGCCAAAATCTACAGGTAGGCACTTCGCAAAAAACACCTCTGTTTTCTGTAAAAAAATTGGGATGTGTCCATGTTGTGTTTTGGGCCATTTCCTTTCATGGGCGCTAGGCCTACCCACACAAGTGAGGTACCATTCTTATCGGGAGACTTGGGGGAACGCTGGGTGGAAGGAAATTTGTGGCTCCTCTCAGATTCCAGAACTTTCTGTCACCGAAATGTGAGGAAAATGTTTTTTTTTAGCCAAATTTTGAGGTTTGCATAAGATTCTGGGTAACAGAACCTGGTCAGAGCCCCACAAGTCACCCCATCTTGGATTCCCCTAGGTCTCTAGTTTTAAAAAATTCACAGGTTTTGTAGGTTTCCAGAGGTGCCGGCTGAGCTGGGGGCCAAAATCTACAGGTAGACACTTTGCAAAAAACACCCCTTTTTTCTGTAAAAAAATTGGGATGTGTCCACGTTGTGTTTTGGGCCATTTCCTTTCATGGGTGTTAGGCCTACCCACACAAGTGAGGTACCATTTTTATCGGGAGACATGGGGGAATGGTGGGTGGAAGGAAATTTGTGGCTCCTCTCAGATTCCAGAACTTTCTGTCACCGAAATGTGAGGAAAATGTGTTTTTTAGCCAAATTTTGAGGATTGCAAAGGATTCTCTGTAACAGAACCTGGTCAGAGCCCCACAAGTCACCCCATCTTGGATTCCCCTAGATCTCTAGTTTTCAAAAATGCACAGGTTTGGTAGGTTTCCCTAGGTGCTGGCTGAGCTAGGGGCCAACATCTACAGGTAGGCACTTTGGAAAAAACACCTCTGTTTTCTGTAAAAAAATTGGGATGTGTCCACGTTGTGTTTTGGGCCATTTCCTTTCGTGGGCGCTAGGCCTACCCACACAAGTGAGGTACCATTTTTATCGGGAGACTTGGAGGAAAGCTGGGTGGAAGGAAATTTGTGGCTCCTCTCAGATTCCAGAACTTTCTGTCACCGAAATGTGAGGAAAATGTGTTTTTTAGCCACATTTTGAGGTTTGCAAAGGATTCGGGGTAACAGAACCTGGTCAGAGCCCCACAAGCCACCCCATCTTGGATTCCCCTAGGTCTCTAGTTTTCAGAAATGCACAGGGTTGTAGGTTTCCCTAGGTGCCGGCTGAGCTAGGGGCCAACATCTACAGGTAGGCACTTTGCAAAAAACACCTCTGTTTTCTGTAAAAAAATTGGGATGTGTCCACGTTGTGTTTTGGGCCATTTCCTTTCGTGGGCGCTAGGCCTACCCACACAAGTGAGGTACCATTTTTATTGGGAGACTTGGAGGAACACTGGGTGGAAGGAAATTTGTGGCTCCTCTCAGATTCCAGAACTTTCTGTCACCGAAATGTGAGGAAAATGTGTTTTTTAGCCAAATTTTGAGGATTGCAAAGGATTCTCTGTAACAGAACCTGGTCAGAGCCCCACAAGTCACCCCATCTTGGATTCCCCTAGATCTCTAGTTTTCAAAAATGCACAGGTTTGGTAGGTTTCCCTAGGTGCTGGCTGAGCTAGGGGCCAACATCTACAGGTAGGCACTTTGCAAAAAACACCTCTGTTTTCTGTAAAAAAATTGGGATGTGTCCACGTTGTGTTTTGGGCCATTTCCTTTCGTGGGCGCTAGGCCTACCCACACAAGTGAGGTACCATTTTTATCGGGAGACTTTGAGGAAAGCTGGGTGGAAGGAAATTTGTGGCTCCTCTCAGATTCCAGAACTTTCTGTCACCGAAATGTGAGGAAAATGTGTTTTTTAGCCACATTTTGAGGTTTGCAAAGGATTCGGGGTAACAGAACCTGGTCAGAGCCCCACAAGTCACCCCATCTTGGATTCCCCTAGATCTCTAGTTTTAAAAAATGCACAGGTTTGGTAGGTTTCCCTAGGTGCCGGCTGAGCTAGGTGCCAAAATCTACAGGTAGGCACTTCGCAAAAAACACCTCTGTTTTCTGTAAAAAAATTGGGATGTGTCCATGTTGTGTTTTGGGCCATTTCCTTTCATGGGCGCTAGGCCTACCCACACAAGTGAGGTACCATTCTTATCGGGAGAGTTGGGGGAACGCTGGGTGGAAGGAAATGTGTGGCTCCTCTCAGATTCCAGAACTTTCTGTCATCGAAATGTGAGGAAAATGTGTTTTTTTTTTTACCCAAATTTTGAGGTTTGCAAAGGATTCTGGGTAACAGAACCTGGTCAGAGCCCCACAAGCCACCCCATCTTGGATTCCCCTAGGTCTCTAGTTTTCAGAAATGCACAGGGTTGGTAGGTTTCCCTAGGTGCCGGCTGAGCTAGGGGCCAACATCTACAGGTAGGCACTTTGCAAAAAACACCTCTGTTTTCTGTAAAAAAAAATTGGGATGTGTCCACGTTGTGTTTTGGGCCATTTCCTTTCGTGGGCGCTAGGCCTACCCACACAAGTGAGGTACCATTTTTATCGGGAGACTTGGAGCAACGCTGGGTGGAAGGAAATTTGTGGCTCCTCTCAGATTCCAGAACTTTCTGTCACCGAAATGTGAGGAAAATGTGTTTTTTAGCCAAATTTTGAGGTTTGCAAAGGATTCTGGGTAACAGAACCTGGTCAGAGCCCCACAAGTCACCCCATCTTGGATTCCCCTAGATCTCTAGTTTTCAAAAATGCACAGGTTTGGTAGGTTTCCCTATGTGCCGGCTGAGCTAGGGGCCAAAATCTACATGTAGGCACTTCGCAAAAAACACCTCTGTTTTCTTTAAAAAAATTGGGATGTGTCCATGTTGTGTTTTGGGCCATTTCCTTTCATGGGCGCTAGGCCTACCCACACAAGTGAGGTACCATTCTTATCGGGAGATTTGCAGGAACGCTGGGTGGAAGGAAATTTGTGGCTCCTCTCAGATTCCAGAACTTTCTGTCACCGAAATGTGAGGAAAATGTTTTTTTTTAGCCAAATTTTGGGGTTTGCAAAAGATTCTGGGTAACACAACCTGGTCAGAGCCCCACAAGTCACCCCATCTTGGATTCCCCTAGGTCTCTAGTTTTAAAAAATGCACAGGTTTGGTAGGTTTCCCTAGGTGCCGACTGAGCTAGGGGCCAAAATCTACAGGTAGACACTTTGCAAAAAACACCTCTGTTTTCTGTAAAACAATTGGGATGTGTCCACGTTGTGTTTTGGGCCATTTCTTTCATGGGCGCTAGGCCTACCCACACAAGTGAGGTACCATTCTTATCGGGAGACTTGGGGGGACGCTGGGTGGAAGGACATTTGTGGCTCCTCTCAGATTCCAGAACTTTCTGTCACCGAAATGTGAGGAAAATGTTTTTTTTTAGCCAAATTTTGAGGTTTGCAAAAGTTTCTGGGTAAGAGAACCTGGTCAGAGCCCCACAAGTCACCCCATCTTGGATTCCCCTTGGTCTCTAGTTTTAAAAAATTCACAGGTTTGGTAGGTTTCCCGAGGTGCCGGCTGAGCTAGGGGCCAAAATCTACAGGTAGACACTTTGCAAAAAACACCTCTGTTTTCTGTAAAAAAATTGGGATGTGTCCACGTTGTGTTTTGGGCCATTTCCTTTCATGGGCGCTAGGCCTACCCACACAAGTGAGGTACCATTTTTATCGGGAGACTTGGAGGAACACTGGGAGGAAGGAAATTTGTGGCTCCTCTCAGATTCCAGAACTTTCTGTCACCGAAATGTGAGGAAAAAGTGTTTTTTAGCCAAATTTTGAGGTTTGCAAAGGATTCTGGGTAACAGAACCTGGTCAGAGCCCCACAAGTCACCCCATCTTGGATTCCCCTAGATCTCTAGTTTTCAAAAATGCACAGGTTTGGTAGGTTTCCCTAGGTGCCGGCTGTGCTAGGGGCCAAAATCTACAGGTAGGCACTTCGCAAAACACACCTCTGTTTTCTGTAAAAAAATTGGGATGTGTCCATGTTGTGTTTTGGGCCATTTCCTTTCATGGGCGCTATGCCTACCCACACAAGTGAGGTACCTTTCTTATCGGGAGACTTGGGGGAACGCTGGGTGGGAGGAAATTTGTGGCTCCTCTCAGATTCCAGAACTTTCTGTCATCGAAATGTGAGGAAAATGTGTTTTTTTAGCCAAATTATGAGGTTTGCAAAGGATACTGGGTAACAGAACCTGGTCAGAGCCCCACAAGCCACCCCATCTTGGATTCCCCTATGTCTCTAGTTTTCAGAAATGCACAGGGTTGGTAGGTTTTCCTAGGTGCCGGCTGAGCTAGGGGCCAACATCTACAGGTAGGCACTTTGCAAAAAACACCTCTGTTTTCTGTAAAAAAAAATTGGGATGTGTCCACGTTGTGTTTTGGGCCATTTCCTTTCGTGGGCGCTAGGCCTACCCACACAAGTGAGGTACCATTTTTATCGGGAGACTTGGAGAAACGCTGGGTGGAAGGAAATTTGTGGCTCCTCTCAGATTCCAGAACTTTCTGTCACCGAAATGTGAGGAAAATGTGTTTTTTAGCCAAATATTGAGGTTTGCAAAGGATTCTGGGTAACAGAACCTTGTCAGAGCCCCACAAGTCACCCCATCTTGGATTCCCCTAGATCTCTAGTTTTAAAAAATGCACAGGTTTGGTAGGTTTCCCTAGGTGCCGGCTGAGCTAGGGGCCAAAATCTACAGGTAGGCACTTCGCAAAAAACACCTCTGTTTTCTGTAAAAAAAATTGGGATGTGTCCATGTTGTGTTTTGGGCCATTTCCTTTCATGGGCGCTAGGCCTACCCACACAAGTGAGGTACCATTCTTATCGGGAGACTTGGGGGAACGCTGGGTGGAAGGAAATTTGTGGCTCCTCTCAGATTCCAGAACTTTCTGTCATCGAAATGTGAGGAAAATGTGTTTTTTTTTAGCCAAATTTTGAGGTTTGCAAAGGATACTGGGTAACAGAACCTGGTCAGAGCCCCACAAGCCACCCCATCTTGGATTCCCCTATGTCTCTAGTTTTCAGAAATGCACAGGGTTGGTAGGTTTTCCTAGGTGCCGGCTGAGCTAGGGGCCAACATCTACAGGTAGGCACTTTGCAAAAAACACCTCTGTTTTCTGTAAAAAAAAATTGGGATGTGTCCACGTTGTGTTTTGGGCCATTTCCTTTCGTGGGCGCTAGGCCTACCCACACAAGTGAGGTACCATTTTTATCGGGAGACTTGGAGAAACGCTGGGTGGAAGGAAATTTGTGGCTCCTCTCAGATTCCAGAACTTTCTGTCACCGAAATGTGAGGAAAATGTGTTTTTTAGCCAAATATTGAGGTTTGCAAAGGATTCTGGGTAACAGAACCTTGTCAGAGCCCCACAAGTCATCCCATCTTGGATTCCCCTAGATCTCTAGTTTAAAAAAATGCACAGGTTTGGTAGGTTTCCCTAGGTGCCGGCTGAGCTAGGGGCAAAAATCTACAGGTAGGCACTTCGCAAAAAACACCTCTGTTTTCTGTAAAAAAATTGGGATGTGTCCATGTTGTGTTTTGGGCCATTTCCTTTCATGGGCGCTAGGCCTACCCACACAAGTGAGGTACCATTCTTATCGGGAGACTTGGGGGAACGCTGGGTGGAAGGAAATTTGTGGCTCCTCTCAGATTCCAGAACTTTCTGTCATCGAAATGTGAGGAAAATGTGTTTTTTTTTAGCCAAATTTTGAGGTTTGCAAAGGATTCTGGGTAACAGAACCTGGTCAGAGCCCCACAAGCCACCCCATCTTGGATTCCCCTAGGTCTCTAGTTTTCAGAAATGCACAGGGTTGGTAGGTTTCCCTAGGTGCCGGCTGAGCTAGGGGCCAACATCTACAGGTAGGCACTTGGCAAAAAACACCTCTGTTTTCTGTAAAAAAATTGGGATGTGTCCACGTTGTGTTTTGGGCCATTTCCTTTCGTGGGCGCTAGGCCTACCCGCACAAGTGAGGTACCATTTTTATCGGGAGACTTGGAGGAATGCTGGGGGGAAGGAAATTTGTGGCTCCTCTCAGGTTCCAGAACTTTCTGTTACCGAAATGTGAGGAAAATGTGTTTTTTAGCCAAATTTTGAGGTTTTCAAAGGATTCTGGGTAACAGAACCTGGTCAGAGCCCCACAAGTCACCCCATCTTGGATTCCCCTAGGTCTCTAGTTTTAAAAAATTCACAGGTTTGGTAGGTTTCCAGAGGTGCCGGCTGAGCTAGGGGCCAAAATCTACAGGTAGACACTTTGCAAAAAACACCCCTGTTTTCTGTAAAAAAAATTGGGATGTGTCCACGTTGTGTTTTGGGCCATTTCCTTTCATGGGCGCTAGGCCTACCCACACAAGTGAGGTACCATTTTTATCGGGAGACATGGGGGAACGCTGGGTGGAAGGAAATTTGTGGCTCCTTTCAGATTCCAGAACTTTCTGTCACCAAAATGGGAGGAAAATGTGTTTTTTTTTTAGCCACATTTTGAGGTTTGCAAAGGATTCTGGGTAACAGAACCTGGTCAGAGCCCCACAAGTCACCCCATCTTGGATTCCCCTAGGACTCTAGTTTTCAAAAATGCACAGGTTTGGTAGGTTTCCCTAGGGGCCGGCTGAGCTAGGGGTCAAAATCTACAGGTAGGCACTTTGCAAAAAACACCTCTGTTTTCTGTAAAAAAAATTGGGATGTGTCCACGTTGTGTTTTGGGCCATTTCCTTTTGTGGGCGCTAGGCCTACCCACACAAGTGAGGTACCATTTTTATCGTGAGACTTGGAGGAACACTGGGTGGAAGGAAATTTGTGGCTCCTCTCAGATTCCAGAACTTTCTGTCACCGAAATGTGAGGAAAATGAGTTTTTTAGCCAAATTTTGAGGTTTGCAAAGGATTCTGGGTAACAGAACCTGGTCAGAGCCCCACAAGTCACCCCATCTTGGATTCCCCTAGATCTCTAGTTTTCAAAAATGCACAGGTTTGGTAGGTTTCCCTAGGTGCCGGCTGAGCTAGGGGCCAAAATCTACAGGTAGGCACTTCGCAAAAAACACCTCTGTTTTCTGTAAAAAAATTGGGATGTGTCCATGTTGTGTTTTGGGCCATTTCCTTTCATGGGCGCTAGGCCTACCCACACAAGTGAGGTACCATTCTTATCGGGAGACTTGGGGGAACGCTGGGTGGGAGGAAATTTGTGGCTCCTCTCAGATTCCAGAACCTTCTGTCATCGAAATGTTAGGAAAATTTGTTTTTTTTTAGCCAAATTATGAGGTTTGCAAAGGATTCTGGGTAACAGAACCTGGTCAGAGCCCCACAAGCCACCCCATCTTGGATTTCCCTATGTCTCTAGTTTTCAGAAATGCACAGGGTTGGTAGGTTTCCCTAGGTGCCGGCTGAGCTAGGGGCCAACATCTACAGGTAGGCACTTGGCATAAAACACCTCTGTTTTCTGTAAAAAAATTGGGATGTGTCCACGTTGTGTTTTGGGCCATTTCCTTTTGTGGGCGCTAGGCCTACCCGCACAAGTGAGGTACCATTTTTATCGGGAGACTTGGAGGAATGCTGGGGGGAAGGAAAGTTGTGGCTCCTCTCAGGTTCCAGAACTTTCTGTTACCGAAATGTGAGGAAAATGTGTTTTTTAGCCACATTTTGAGGTTTTCAAAGGATTCTGGGTAACAGAACCTGGTCAGAGCCCCACAAGTCACCCCATCTTGGATTCCCCTAGATCTCTAGTTTTCAAAAATGCACAGGTTTGGTAGGTTTCCCTAGGTGCCGGCTGAGCTAGGGGCCAAAATCTACAGGTAGGCACTTCGCAAAAAACACCTCTGTTTTCTGTAAAAAAATTGGGATGTGTCCATGTTGTGTTTTGGGCCATTTCCTTTCATGGGCGCTAGGCCTACCCACACAAGTGAGGTACCATTCTTATCGGGAGACTTGGGGGAACGCTGGGTGGAAGGAAATTTGTGGCTCCTCTCAGATTCCAGAACTTTCTGTCATCGAAATGTGAGGAAAATTTCTTTTTTTTAGCCACATTTTGAGGTTTGCAAAGGATTCTGGGTAACAGAACCGAGTCAGAGCCCCACAAGCCACCCCATCTTGGATTCCCCTAGGTCTCTAGTTTTCAGAAATGCACAGGGTTGGTAGGTTTCCCTAGGTGCCGGCTGAGCTAGGGGCCAACATCTACAGGTAGGCACTTTGCAAAAAACACCTCTGTTTTCTGTAAAAAAATTGGGATGTGTCCACGTTGTGTTTTGGGCCATTTCCTTTCGTGGGCGCTAGGTCTACCCACACAAGTTAGGTACCATTCTTATCGGGAGAGTTGGGGGAACGCTGGGTGGAAGGAAATTTGTGGCTCCTCTCAGATTCCAGAACTTTCTGTCACCGAAATGTGAGGAAAATGTGTTTTTTAGCCAAAGTTTGAGGTTTGCAAAGGATTCTCGGTAACAGAACCTGGTCAGAGCCCCACAAGTCACTCCATCTTGGATTCCCCTAGATCTCTAGTTTTAAAAAATGCACAGGTTTGGTAGATTTCCCTAGGGGCCGGCTGAGCTAGGGGCCAAAATCTACAGGTAGGCACTTTGCAAAAAACACCTCTGTTTTCTGTAAAAAAATTGGGATGTGTCCACGTTGTGTTTTGGGCCATTTCCTTTCGTGGGCGCTAGGCCTACCCACACAAGTGAGGTACCATTTTTATCGGGAGAGTTGGAGGAACGCTGGGTGGAAGAAAATTTGTGGCTCCTCTCAGATTCCAGAACTTTCTGTCACCGAAATGTGAGGAAAATGTGTTTTTTAGCCAAATTTTGAGGTTTGCAAAGGATTCTGGGTAACAGAACCTGGTCAGAGCCCCACAAGTCACCCCATCTTGGATTCCCCTAGATCTCTAGGTTTCACAAATGCACAGGTTTGGTAGGTTTCCCTATGTGCCGGCTGAGCTAGGGGCCAAAATCTACAGGTAGGCACTTCGCAAAAAACACCTCTGTTTTCTGTAAAAAAAATTGGGATGTGTCCATGTTGTGTTTTGGGCCATTTCCTTTCATGGGCGCTAGGCCTACCCACACAAGTGAGGTACCATTCTTATCGGGAGACTTGGGGGAACGCTGGGTGGAAGGAAATTTGTGGCTCCTCTCAGATTCCAGAACTTTCTGTCATCGAAATGTGAGGAAAATTTGTTTTTTTTTAGCCAAATTTTGAGGTTTGCAAAGGATTCTGGGTAACAGAACCTGGTCAGAGCCCCACAAGCCACACCATCTTGGATTCCCCTAGGTCTCTAGTTTTCAGAAATGCACAGGGTTGGTAGTTTTCCCTAGGTGCCGGCTGAGCTAGGGGCCAACATCTACAGGTAGGCACTTGGCATAAAACACCTCTGTTTTCTGTAAAAAAATTGGGATGTGTCCACGTTGTGTTTTGGGCCATTTCCTTTTGTGGGCGCTAGGCCTACCCGCACAAGTGAGGTACCATTTTTATCGGGAGACTTGGAGGAATGCTGGGGGGAAGGAAAGTTGTGGCTCCTCTCAGGTTCCAGAACTTTCTGTTACCGAAATGTGAGGAAAATGTGTTTTTTAGCCACATTTTGAGGTTTTCAAAGGATTCTCGGTAACAGAACCTGGTCAGAGCCCCACAAGTCACTCCATCTTGGATTCCCCTAGATCTCTAGTTTTAAAAAATGCACAGGTTTGGTAGATTTCCCTAGGGGCCGGCTGAGCTAGGGGCCAAAATCTACAGGTAGGCACTTTGCAAAAAACACCTCTGTTTTCTGTAAAAAAATTGGGATGTGTCCACGTTGTGTTTTGGGCCATTTCCTTTCGTGGGCGCTAGGCCTACCCACACAAGTGAGGTACCATTTTTATCGGGAGAGTTGGGGGAACGCTGGGTGGAAGGAAATTTGTGGCTCCTCTCAGATTCCAGAACTTTCTGTCACCGAAATGTGAGGAAAATGTGTTTTTTAGCCAAAGTTTGAGGTTTGCAAAGGATTCTCGGTAACAGAACCTGGTCAGAGCCCCACAAGTCACTCCATCTTGGATTCCCCTAGATCTCTAGTTTTAAAAAATGCACAGGTTTGGTAGATTTCCCTAGGGGCCGGCTGAGCTAGGGGCCAAAATCTACAGGTAGGCACTTTGCAAAAAACACCTCTGTTTTCTGTAAAAAAATTGGGATGTGTCCTACGTTGTGTTTTGGGCCATTTCCTTTCGTGGGCGCTAGGCCTACCCACACAAGTGAGGTACCATTTTTATCGGGAGAGTTGGAGGAACGCTGGGTGGAAGAAAATTTGTGGCTCCTCTCAGATTCCAGAACTTTCTGTCACCGAAATGTGAGGAAAATGTGTTTTTTAGCCAAATTTTGAGGTTTGCAAAGGATTCTGGGTAACAGAACCTGGTCAGAGCCCCACAAGTCACCCCATCTTGGATTCCCCTAGATCTCTAGGTTTCAAAAATGCACAGGTTTGGTAGGTTTCCCTATGTGCCGGCTGAGCTAGGGGCCAAAATCTACAGGTAGGCACTTCGCAAAAAACACCTCTGTTTTCTGTAAAAAAAATTGGGATGTGTCCATGTTGTGTTTTGGGCCATTTCCTTTCATGGGCGCTAGGCCTACCCACACAAGTGAGGTACCATTCTTATCGGGAGACTTGCGGGAACGCTGGGTGGAAGGAAATTTGTGGCTCCTCTCAGATTCCAGAACTTTCTGTCACCGAAATGTGAGGAAAATGAGTTTTTTAGCCAAATTTTGAGGTTTGCAAAGGATTCTGGGTAACAGAACCTGGTCAGAGCCCCACAAGCCACCCCATCTTGGATTTCCCTATGTCTCTAGTTTTCAGAAATGCACAGGGTTGGTAGGTTTTCCTAGGTGCCGGCTGAGCTAGGGGCCAACATCTACAGGTAGGCACTTTGCAAAAAACATCTCTGTTTTCTGTAAAAGAAAATTGGGATGTGTCCACGTTGTGTTTTGGGCCATTTCCTTTCGTGGGCGCTAGGCCTACCCACACAAGTGAGGTACCATTTTTATCGGGAGACTTGGAGGAACGCTGGGTGGAAGGAAATTTGTGGCTCCTCTCAGATTCCAGAACTTTCTGTCACCGAAATGTGAGGAAAATGTGTTTTTTAGCCAAATATTGAGGTTTGCAAAGGATTCTGGGTAACAGAACCTGGTCAGAGCCCCACAAGTCACCCCATCTTGGATTCCCCTAGATCTCTAGTTTTCAAAAATGCACAGGTTTGGTAGGTTTCCCTAGGTGCCGGCTGAGCTAGGGGCCAAAATCTACAGGTAGGCACTTCGCAAAAAACACCTCTGTTTTCTGTAAAAAAATTGGGATGTGTCCATGTTGTGTTTTGGGCCATTTCCTTTCATGGGCGCTAGGCCTACCCACACAAGTGAGGTACCATTCTTATCGGGAGACTTGGGGGAACGCTGGGTGGAAGGAAATTTGTGGCTCCTCTCAGATTCCAGAACTTTCTGTCATCGAAATGTGAGGAAAATTTGTTTTTTTTTAGCCAAATTTTGAGGTTTGCAAAGGATTCTGGGTAACAGAACCTGGTCAGAGCCCCACAAGCCACACCATCTTGGATTCCCCTAGGTCTCTAGTTTTCAGAAATGCACAGGGTTGGTAGTTTTCCCTAGGTGCCGGCTGAGCTAGGGGCCAACATCTACAGGTAGGCACTTGGCATAAAACACCTCTGTTTTCTGTAAAAAAATTGGGATGTGTCCACGTTGTGTTTTGGGCCATTTCCTTTTGTGGGCGCTAGGCCTACCCGCACAAGTGAGGTACCATTTTTATCGGGAGACTTGGAGGAATGCTGGGGGGAAGGAAAGTTGTGGCTCCTCTCAGGTTCCAGAACTTTCTGTTACCGAAATGTGAGGAAAATGTGTTTTTTAGCCACATTTTGAGGTTTTCAAAGGATTCTGGGTAACAGAACCTGGTCAGAGCCCCACAAGTCACCCCATCTTGGATTCCCCTAGATCTCTAGTTTTCAAAAATGCACAGGTTTGGTAGGTTTCCCTAGGTGCCGGCTGAGCTAGGGGCCAAAATCTACAGGTAGGCACTTCGCAAAAAACACCTCTGTTTTCTGTAAAAAAATTGGGATGTGTCCATGTTGTGTTTTGGGCCATTTCCTTTCATGGGCGCTAGGCCTACCCACACAAGTGAGGTACCATTCTTATCGGGAGACTTGGGGGAACGCTGGGTGGAAGGAAATTTGTGGCTCCTCTCAGATTCCAGAACTTTCTGTCATCGAAATGTGAGGAAAATCTCTTTTTTTTAGCCACATTTTGAGGTTTGCAAAGGATTCTGGGTAACAGAACCTAGTCAGAGCCCCACAAGCCACCCCATCTTGGATTCCCCTAGGTCTCTAGTTTTCAGAAATGCACAGGGTTGGTAGGTTTCCCTAGGTGCCGGCTGAGCTAGGGGCCAACATCTACAGGTAGGCACTTTGCAAAAAACACCTCTGTTTTCTGTAAAAAAATTGGGATGTGTCCACGTTGTGTTTTGGGCCATTTCCTTTCGTGGGCGCTAGGTCTACCCACACAAGTTAGGTACCATTCTTATCGGGAGAGTTGGGGGAACGCTGGGTGGAAGGAAATTTGTGGCTCCTCTCAGATTCCAGAACTTTCTGTCACCGAAATGTGAGGAAAATGTGTTTTTTAGCCAAAGTTTGAGGTTTGCAAAGGATTCTGGGTAACAGAACCTGGTCAGAGCCCAAAAAGTCACCCCATCTTGGATTCCCCTAGATCTCTAGTTTTCAAAAATGCACAGGTTTGGTAGGTTTCCCTAGGTGCCGGCTGAGCTAGGGGCCAAAATCTACAGGTAGGCACTTTGCAAAAAACACCTCTGTTTTCTGTAAAGAAATTGGGATGTGTCCACGTTGTGTTTTGGGCCATTTCCTTTCGTGGGCGCTAGGCCCACCCTCACAAGTAAGGTACCATTTTTATCGGGAGACTTGGGGGAACGCTGGGTGGAAGGAAATTTGTGGCTCCTCTCAGATTCCAGAACTTTCTGTCACCGAAATGTGAGGAAAATGTGTTTTTTAGCCAAATTTTGAGGTTTGCAAAGGATTCTGGGTAACAGAACCTGGTCAGAGCCCCACAAGTCACCCCATCTTGGATTCCCCTAGATCTCTAGTTTTAAAAAATGCACAGGTTTGGTAGGTTTCCCTAGGTGCCGGCTGAGCTAGGGGCCAAAATCTACAGGTAGGCACTTCGCAAAAAACACCTCTGTTTTCTGTAAAAAAATTGGGATGTGTCCATGTTGTGTTTTGGGCCATTTCCTTTCATGGGCGCTAGGCCTACCCACACAAGTGAGGTACCATTCTTATCGGGAGACTTGCGGGAACGCTGGGTGGAAGGAAATTTGTGGCTCCTCTCAGATTCCAAAACTCTGTCATCGAAATGTGAGGAAAATGTGTTTTTTTTAGCCAAATTTTGAGGTTTGGAAAGGATTCTGGGTAACAGAACCTGGTCAGAGCCCCACAAGCCACCCCATCTTGGATTCCCCTAGGTCTCTAGTTTTCAGAAATGCACAGGGTTGGTAGGTTTCCCTAGGTGCCGGCTGAGCTAGGGGCCAACATCTACAGGTAGGCACTTTGCAAAAAACACCTCTGTTTTCTGTAAAAAAATTGGGATGTGTCCACGTTGTGTTTTGGGCCATTTCCTTTCGTGGGCGCTAGGCCTACCCACACAAGTGAGGTACCATTTTTATCGGGAGAGTTGGAGGAATGCTGGGTGGAAGAAAATTTGTGGCTCCTCTCAGATTCCAGAACTTTCTGTCACCGAAATGTGAGGAAAATGTGTTTTTTAGCCAAATGTTGAGGTTTGCAAAGGATTCTGGGTAACAGAACCTGGTCAGAGCCCCACAAGTCACCCCATCTTGGATTCCCCTAGATCTCTAGTTTTCAAAAATGCACAGGTTTGGTAGGTTTCCCTAGGTGCCGGCTGAGCTAGGGGCCCAAATCTACAGGTAGGCACTTCGCAAAAAACACCTCTGTTTTCTGTAAAGAAATTGGGATGTGTCCATGTTGTGTTTTGGGCCATTTCCTTTCGTGGGCGCTAGGCCCACCCTCACAAGTGAGGTACCATTTTTATCGGGAGACTTGCGGGAATGCTGGGTGGAAGGAAATTTGTGGCTCCTCTCAGATTCCAGAACTCTGTCATCGAAATGTGAGGAAAATGTGTTTTTTTTAGCCAAATTTTGAGGTTTGGAAAGGATTCTGGGTAACAGAACCTGGTCAGAGCCCCACAAGCCACCCCATCTTGGATTCCCCTAGGTCTCTAGTTTTCAGAAATGCACAGGGTTGGTAGATTTCCCTAGGTGCCGGCTGAGCTAGGGGCCAACATCTACAGGTAGGCACTTTGCAAAAAACACCTCTGTTTTCTGTAAAAAAATTGGGATGTGTCCACGTTGTGTTTTGGGCCATTTCCTTTCGTGGGCGCTAGGCCTACCCACACAAGTGAGGTACCATTTTTATCGGGAGAGTTGGAGGAACGCTGGGTGGAAGGAAATTTGTGGCACCTCTCAGATTCCAGAACTTTCTGTCACCGAAATGTGAGGAAAATGTGTTTTTTAGCCAAATTTTGAGGTTTGCAAAGGATTCTGGGTAACAGAACCTGGTCAGAGCCTAAAAAGTCACCCCATCTTGGATTCCCCTAGATCTCTAGTTTTAAAAAATGCACAGGTTTGGTAGGTTTCCCTAGGTGCCGGCTGAGCTAGGGGCCAAAATCTACAGGTAGGCACTTTGCAAAAAACACCTCTGTTTTCTGTAAAAAAAATTGGGATGTGTCCATGTTGTGTTTTGGGCCATTTCCTTTCATGGGCGCTAGGCCTACCCACACAAGTGAGGTACCATTCTTATCGGGAGACTTGCGGGAACGCTGGGTGGATGGAAATTTGTGGCTCCTCTCAGATTCCAGAACTTTCTGTCATCGAAATGTGAGGAAAATGTGTTTTTTTTAGGCAAATTTTGAGGTTTGCAAAGGATTCTGGGTAACAGAACCTGGTCAGAGCCCCACAAGCCACCCCATCTTAGATTCCCCTAGGTCTCTAGTTTTCAGAAATGCACAGGGTTGGTAGGTTTCCCTAGGTGCCCGCTGAGCTAGGGGTCAAAATCTACAGGTAGGCACTTTGCAAAAAACACCTCTGTTTTTTGTAAAAAATTGGGATGTGTCCACGTTGTGTTTTGGGCCATTTCCTTTCGTGGGCGCTAGGCCTACCCACACAAGTGAGGTACCATTTGTATCGGGAGACTTGGAGGAACGCTGGGTGGAAGGAAATTTGTGGCTCCTCTCAGATTCCAGAACTTTCTGTCATCGAAATGTGAGGAAAATGTGGGTTTTTTAGGCAAATTTTGAGGTTTGCAAAGGATTCTGGGTAACAGAACCTGGTCAGAGCCCCACAAGTCACCCCATCTTGGATTTCCCTAGATCTCTAGTTTTAAAAAATGAACAGGTTTGGTAGGTTTCCCTAGGTGCCGGCTGAGCTAGGGGCCAAAATCTACAGGTAGGCACTTCGCAAAAACACCTCTGTTTTCTGTCAAAAAATTGGTATGTGTCCATGTTGTGTTTTGGGCCGTTTCCTTTCATGGGCGCTAGGCCTACCCACACAAGTGAGGTACCATTCTTATCGGGAGACTTGGGGGATCGCTGGGTGGGAGGAAATTTGTGGCTCCTCTCAGATTCCAGAACTTTCTGTCATCGAAATGTGAGGAAAATGTGTTTTTTTTAGGCAAATTTTGAGGTTTGCAAAGGATTCTGGGTAACAGAACCTGGTCAGAGCCCCACAAGCCACCCCATCTTAGATTCCCCTAGGTCTCTAGTTTTCAGAAATGCACAGGGTTGGTAGGTTTCCCTAGGTGCCGGCTGAGCTAGGGGCCAAAATCTACAGGTAGGCACTTTGCAAAAAACACCTCTGTTTTTTGTAAAAAAATTGGGATGTGTCCACGTTGTGTTTTGGGCCATTTCCTTTCGTGGGCGCTAGGCCTACCCACACAAGTGAGGTACCATTTGTATCGGGAGACTTGGAGGAACGCTGGGTGGAAGGAAATTTGTGGCTCCTCTCAGATTCCAGAACTTTCTGTCATCGAAATGTGAGGAAAATGTGGGTTTTTTAGGCAAATTTTGAGGTTTGCAAAGGATTCTGGGTAACAGAACCTGGTCAGAGCCCCACAAGTCACCCCATCTTGGATTTCCCTAGATCTCTAGTTTTAAAAAATGAACAGGTTTGGTAGGTTTCCCTAGGTGCCGGCTCAGCTAGGGGCCAAAATCTACAGGTAGGCACTTCGCAAAAACACCTCTGTTTTCTGTCAAAAAATTGGTATGTGTCCATGTTGTGTTTTGGGCCATTTCCTTTCATGGGCGCTAGGCCTACCCACACAAGTGAGGTACCATTCTTATCGGGAGACTTGGGGGATCGCTGGGTGGGAGGAAATTTGTGGCTCCTCTCAGATTCCAGAACTTTCTGTCATCGAAATGTTAGGAAAATGTGTTTTTTTTCGGCCAAATTTTGAGGTTTGCAAAGGATTCTGGGTAACAGAACCTGGTCAGACCCCCACAAGCCACCCCATCTTGGATTCCCCTATGTCTCTAGTTTTCAGAAATGCACAGGGTTGGTAGGTTTCCCTAGGTGCCGGCTGAGCTAGGGGCCAACATCTACAGGTAGGCACTTTGCAAAAAACACCTCTGTTTTCTGTAAAAAAAAATTGGGATGTGTCCACGTTGTGTTTTGGGCCATTTCCTTTCGTGGGCGCTAGGCCTACCCACACAAGTGAGGTACCATTTTTATCGGGAGACTTGGAGGAACGCTGAGTGGAAGGAAATTTGTGGCTCCTCTCAGATTCCAGAACTTTCTGTCACCGAAATGTGAGGAAAATGTGTTTTTTAGCCAAATTTTGAGGTTTGCAAAGGATTCTGGGTAACAGAACCTGGTCAGAGCCCCACAAGTCACCCCATCTTGGATTCCCCTAGATCTCTAGTTTTCAAAAATGCACAGGTTTGGTAGGTTTCCCTAGGTGCCGGCTGAGCTAGGGGCCAAAATCTACAGGTAGGCACTTCGCAAAAAACACCTCTGTCTTCTGTAAAAAAATTGGGATGTGTCCATGTTGTGTTTTGGGCCATTTCCTTTCATGGGCGCTAGGCCTACCCACACAAGTGAGGTACCATTCTTATCGGGAGACTTGCGGGAACGCTGGGTGGAAGGAAATTTGTGGCTCCTCTCAGATTCCAGAACTTTCTGTCATCGAAATGTGCGGAAAATGTGTTTTTTTTAGGCAGATTTTGAGGTTTGCAAAGGATTCTGGGTACCAGAACCTGGTCAGAGCCCCACAAGCCACACCATCTTAGATTCCCCTAGGTCTCTAGTTTTCAGAAATGCACAGGGTTGGTAGGTTTCCCTAGGTGCCGGCTGAGCTAGGGGCCAAAATCTACAGGTAGGCACTTTGCAAAAAACACCTCTGTTGTCTGTAAAAAAAAATTGGGATGTGTCTACGTTGTGTTTTGGGCCATTTCCTTTCATGGGCGCTAGGCCTACCCACACAAGTGAGGTGCCATTCTTATCGGGAGACTTGCGGGAACGCTGGGTGGAAGGAAATTTGTGGCTCCTCTCAGATTCCAGAACTTTCTGTCACCGAAATGGGAGAAAAATGTTTTTTTTTAGCCAAATTGTGAGGTTTGCTAAAGATTCTGGGTAACAGAACCTGGTCAGAGCCCCACAAGTCACCCCATCTTGGATTCCCCTAGGTCTCTAGTTTTCAAAAATGCACAGGTTTGGTAGGTTTCCCTAGGTGCCGGCTGAGCTAGGGGCCAAAATCTACAGGTAGACACTTTGCAAAAAACACCTCTGTTTCCTGTAAAACAATTGGGATGTGTCCACGTTGTGTTTTGGGCCATTTCCTTTCATGGGCGCTAGGCCTACCCACACAAGTGAGGTACCATTCTTATCGGGAGACTTAGGGGAACGCTGGGTGGAAGGAAATTTGTGGCTCCTCTCAGATTCCAGAACTTTCTGTCATCGAAATGTGAGGAAAATGTGTTTTTTTTAGCCAAATTTTGAGGTTTGCAAAAGATTCTGGGTAACTGAACCTGGTCAGAGCCCCACAAGTCACCCCATCTTGGATTTCCCTAGGTCTCTAGTTTTAAAAAATGCACAGGTTTGGTAGGTTTCCCTAGGTGCCGGCTGAGCTAGGGGCAAAAATCTACAGGTAGACACTTTGCAAAAAACACCCCTGTTTTCTGTAAAAAAATTGGGATGTGTCCACGTTGTGTTTTGGGCCATTTCCTTTCATGGGCGCTAGGCCTACCCACACAAGTGAGGTACCATTTTTATCGGGAGACATGGGGGAACGCTGGGTGGAAGGAAATTTGTGGCTCCTTACTGATTCCAGAACTTTCTGTCACCAAAATGTGAGGAAAATGTGTTTTCTTTTTTAGCCACATTCTGAGGTTTGCAGAGGATTCTGGGTAACAGAACCTGGTCAGAGCCCCACAAGTCA
Organism: Pleurodeles waltl; assembly: GCF_031143425.1. NCBI lineage: Eukaryota > Metazoa > Chordata > Amphibia > Caudata > Salamandridae > Pleurodeles > Pleurodeles waltl. Next base: position 330,614,821 of record NC_090448.1, read on the forward strand.
CCCCATCTTGGATTCCCCTAGGACTCTAGTTTTCAAAAATGCACAGGTTTGGTAGGTTTCCCTAGGTGCCAGCTGAGCTAGGGGTCAAAATCTACAGGTAGGCACTTTGCAAAAAACACCTCTGTTTTCTGTAAAAAAAATTGGGATGTGTCCACGTTGTGTTTTGGGCCATTTCCTTTCGTGGGCGCTAGGCCTACCCACACAAGTGAGGTACCATTTTTATCGGGAGACTTGGAGGAACACTGGGTGGAAGGAAATTTGTGGCTCCTCTCAGATTCCAGAACTTTCTGTCAACGAAATTTGAGGAAAATGTTTTTTTTTAGCCAAATTTTGAGGTTTGCAAAAGATTCTGGGCAACAGAACCAGGTCAGAGCCCCACAAGTCACCCTATCTTGGATTCCCCTAGGTCTCTAGTTTTAAAAAATGCACAGGTTTGGTAGGTTTCCCGAGGTGCCGGCTGAGCTAGGGGCCAAAATCTACAGGTAGGCACTTCGCAAAAAACACCTCTGTTTTCTGTAAAAAAATTGGGATGTGTCCATGTTGTGTTTTGGGCCATTTCCTTTTGTGGGCGCTAGGCCTACCCACACAAGTGAGGTACCATTCTTATCGGGAGACTTGGGGGAACGCTGGGTGGAAGGAAATTGGTGGCTCCTCTCAGATTCCAGAACTTTCTGTCACCGAAATGTGAGGAAAATGTGTTTTTTAGCCAAATTTTGAGGTTTGCAAAAGATTCTGGGTAACAGAACCTGGTCAGAGCCCCACAAGTCACCCCATCTTGGATTCCCCTAGATCTCTAGTTTTAAGAAATGCACAGGTTTGGTAGGTTTCCCTAGGTGCCGGCTGAGATAGGGGCCAAAATCTACATGTAGGCACTTCGCAAAAAACACCTCTGTTTTCTGTAAAAAAATTGGGATGTGTCCATGTTGTGTTTTGGGCCATTTCCTTTCATGGGCGCTAGGCCTACCCACACAAGTGAGGTACCATTCTTATCGGGAGACTTGGGGGAACGCTGGGTGGAAGGAAATTTGTGGCTCCTCTCAGATTCCAGAACTTTCTGTCATAGAAATGTGAGGAAAATGTGTTTTTTTTAGCCAAATTTTGAGGTTTGCAAAGGATTCTGGGTAACAGAACCTGGTCAGAGCCCCACAAGCCACCCCATCTTGGATTCCCCTAGGTCTCTAGTTTTAAGAAATGCACAGGTTTGGTAGGTTTCCCTAGGTGCCTGCTGAGCTAGGGGCCAAAATCTACAGTTAGACACTTTGCAAAAAACACCTCTGTTTTCTGTAAAACAATTGGGATGTGTCCACGTTGTGATTTGGGCCATTTCCTTTCATGAGCGCTAGGCCTACCCACACAAGTGAGGTACCATTCTTATCGGGAGACTTGGGGGAACGCTGGGTGGAAGGAAATTTGTGGCTCCTCTCAGATTCCAGAACTTTCTGTCAACGAAATGTGAGGAAAATGTTTTTTTTTAGCCAAATTTTGAGGTTTGCAAAAGATTCTGGGTAACAGAACCTGGTCAGAGCCCCACAAGTCACCCCATCTTGGATTCCCCTAGATCTCTAGTTTTCAAAAATGCACAGGTTTGGTAGGTTTCCCTAGGTGCCGGCTGAGCTAGGGGCCAAAATCTACAGGTAGGCACTTCGCAAAAAACACCTCTGTTTTCTGTAAAAAAATTGGGATGTGTCCATGTTGTGTTTTGGGCCATTTCCTTTCATGGGCGCTAGGCCTACCCACACAAGTGAGGTACCATTCTTATCGGGAGACTTGGGGGAATGCTGGGTGGGAGGAAATTTGTGGCTCCTCTCAGATTCCAGAACTTTCTGTGATCGAAATGTGAGGAAAATGTGTTTTTTTTAGCCAAATTTTGAGGTTTGCAAAGGATTCTGGGTAACAGAACCTGGTCAGAGCCCCACAAGTCACACCATCTTGGATTCCCCTAGATCTCTAGCTTTAAAAAATGCACAGGTTTGGTAGGTTTCCCTAGGTGCCGGCTGAGCTAGGGGCCAAAATCTACAGGTAGGCACTTCGAAAAAAACACCTCTGTTTTCTGTAAAAAAATTGGGATGTGTCCATGTTGTGTTTTGGGCCATTTCCTTTCATGGGCGCTAGGCCTACCCACACAAGTGAGGTACCATTCTTATCGGGAAACTTGGGGGAACGCTGGGTGGAAGGAAATTTGTGGCTCCTCTCGGATTCCAGAACTTTCTGTCATCGAAATGTGAGGAAAATGTGTTTTTTTTAGACAAATTTTGAGGTTTGCAAAGGATTCTGGGTAACAGAACCTGGTCAGAGCCCCACAAGCCACCCCATCTTGGATTCCCCTAGGTCTCTAGTTTTCAGGAATGCACAGGGTTGGTAGGTTTCCAGAGGTGCCGGCTGAGCTAGGGGCCAAAATCTACAGGTAGACACTTTGCAAAAAACACCCCTGTTTTCTGTAAAAAAATTGGGATGTGTCCATGTTGTGTTTTGGGCCATTTCCTTTCATGGGCGCTAGGCCTACCCACACAAGTGAGGTACCATTTTTATCGGGAGACTTGGAGGAACGCTGGGTGGAAGGAAATTTGTGGCTCCTCTCAGATTCCAGAACTTTCTGTCACCGAAATGTGAGGAAAATGTTTTTTTTTAGCCAAATTGTGAGGTTTGCAAAAGATTCTGGGTAACAGAACCTGGTCAGAGCCCCACAAGTCACCCCATCTTGGATTCCCCTAGGTCTCTAGTTTTAAAAAATGCACAGGTTTGGTAGGTTTCCCTAGGTGCCGGCTGAGCTAGGGGCCAAAATCTACAGGTAGACACTTTGCAAAAAACACCTCTGTTTTCTGTAAAACAATTGGGATGTGTCCATGTTGTGTTTTGGGCCATTTCCTTTCATGAGCGCTAGGCCTACCCACACAAGTGAGGTACCATTCTTATCGGGAGACTTAGGGGAACGCTGGGTGGAAGGAAATTTGTGGCTCCTCTCAGATTCCAGAACTTTCTGTCATCGAAATGTGAGGAAAATGTGGGTTTTTTAGCCAAATTTTGAGGTTTGCAAAAGATTCTGGGTAACAGAACCTGGTCAGAGCCCCACAAGTCACCCCATCTTGGATTCCCCTAGGTCTCTAGTTTTAAAAAATGCACAGGTTTGGTAGGTTTCCAGAGGTGCAGGCTGAGCTAGGGGCCAAAATCTACAGGTAGACACTTTGCAAAAAACACCCCTGTTTTCTGTAAAAAAATTGGGATGTGTCCACGTTGTGTTTTGGGCCATTTCCTTTCATGGGCGCTAGGCCTACCCACACAAGTGAGGTACCATTTTTATCGGGAGACATGGGGGAACGCTGGGTGGAAGGAAATTTGTGGCTCCTTTCTGATTCCAGAACTTTCTGTCACCAAAATGTGAGGAAAATGTGTTTTCTTTTTTAGCCACATTTTGAGGTTTGCAAAGGATTCTGGGTAACAGAACCTGGTCAGAGCCCCACAAGTCACCCCATCTTGGATTCCCCTAGGACTCTAGTTTTCAAAAATGGACAGGTTCGATAGGTTTCCCTAGGTGCCAGCTGAGCTAGGGGTCAAAATCTACAGGTAGGCACTTTGCAAAAAACACCTCTGTTTTCTGTAAAAAAATTGGGATGTGTCCACGTTGTGTTTTGGGCCATTTCCTTTCGTTGGCGCTAGGCCTACCCACACAAGTGAGGTACCATTTTTATCGGGAGCCTTGGAGGAACACTGGGTGGAAGGAAATTTGTGGCTCCTCTCAGATTCCAGAACTTTCTGTCACCGAAATGTGAGGAAAATGTGTTTTTTAGCCAAATTTTGAGGTTTGCAAAGGATTCTGGGTAACAGAACCTTGTCAGAGCCCCACAAGTCACCCCATCTTGGATTCCCCTAGGTCTCTAGTTTTAAAAAATGCACAGGTTTGGTAGGTTTCCAGAGGTGCAGGCTGAGCTAGGGGCCAAAATCTACAGGTAGACACTTTGCAAAAAACACCCCTGTTTTCTGTAAAAAAATTGGGATGTGTCCACGTTGTGTTTTGGGCCATTTCCTTTCATGGGCGCTAGGCCTACCCACACAAGTGAGGTACCATTTTTATCGGGAGACATGGGGGAACGCTGGGTGGAAGGAAATTTGTGGCTCCTTTCTGATTCCAGAACTTTCTGTCACCAAAATGTGAGGAAAATGTGTTTTCTTTTTTAGCCACATTTTGAGGTTTGCAAAGGATTCTGGGTAACAGAACCTGGTCAGAGCCCCACAAGTCACCCCATCTTGGATTCCCCTAGGACTCTAGTTTTCAAAAATGGACAGGTTCGATAGGTTTCCCTAGGTGCCAGCTGAGCTAGGGGTCAAAATCTACAGGTAGGCACTTTGCAAAAAACACCTCTGTTTTCTGTAAAAAAATTGGGATGTGTCCACGTTGTGTTTTGGGCCATTTCCTTTCGTTGGCGCTAGGCCTACCCACACAAGTGAGGTACCATTTTTATCGGGAGCCTTGGAGGAACACTGGGTGGAAGGAAATTTGTGGCTCCTCTCAGATTCCAGAACTTTCTGTCACCGAAATGTGAGGAAAATGTTTTTTTTTAGCCAAATTTTGAGGTTTGCATAAGATTCTGGGTAACAGAACCTGGTCAGAGCCCCACAAGTCACCCCATCTTGGATTCCCCTAGGTCTCTAGTTTTAAAAAATTCACAGGTTTTGTAGGTTTCCAGAGGTGCCGGCTGAGCTGGGGGCCAAAATCTACAGGTAGACACTTTGCAAAAAACACCCCTGTTTTCTGTAAAAAAATTGGGATGTGTCCACGTTGTGTTTTGGGCCATTTCCTTTCATGGGTGTTAGGCCTACCCACACAAGTGAGGTACCATTTTTATCGGGAGACATGGGGGAATGGTGGGTAGAAGGAAATTTGTGGCTCCTTTCAGATTCCAGAACTTTCTGTCACCGAAATGTGAGGAAAATGTGTTTTTTAGCAAAGATTGAGGTTTGCAAAGGATTCTGGGTAACAGAACCTGGTCAGGGCCCCACAAGTCACCCCATCTTGGATTCCCCTAGATCTCTAGTTTTGAAAAATGCACAGGTTTGGTAGGTTTCCCTAGGTGCCGGCTGAGCTAGGGGCCAAAATCTACAGGTAGGCACTTCGCAAAAAACACCTCTGTTTTCTGTAAAAAAATTGGGATGTGTCCATGTTGTGTTTTGGGCCATATCCTTTCATGGGCGCTAGGCCTACCCACACAAGTGAGGTACCATTCTTATCGGGAGACTTGGGGGAACGCTGGGTGGAAGGAAATTTGTGGCTCCTCTCAGATTCCAGAACTTTCTGTCATCGAAATGTGAGGAAAATGTGTTTTTTTAGCCAAATTTTGAGGTCTGCAAAGGATTCTGGGTAACAGAACCTGGTCAGAGCCCCACAAGCCACCCCATCTTGGATTCCCCTAGGTCTCTAGTTTTCAGAAATGCACAGGGTTGTAGGTTTCCCTAGGTGCCGGCTGAGCTAGGGGCCAACATCTACAGGTAGGCACTTTGCAAAAAACACCTCTGTTTTCTGTAAAAAAATTGGGATGTGTCCACGTTGTGTTTTGGGCCATTTCCTTTCGTGGGCGCTAGGCCTACCCACACAAGTGAGGTACCATTTTTATTGGGAGACTTGGAGGAAAACTGGGTGGAAGGAAATTTGTGGCTCCTCTCAGATTCCAGAACTTTCTGTCACCGAAATGTGAGGAAAATGTGTTTTTTAGCCAAATTTTGAGGATTGCAAAGGATTCTCTGTAACAGAACCTGGTCAGAGCCCCACAAGTCACCCCATCTTGGATTCCCCTAGATCTCTAGTTTTCAAAAATGCACAGGTTTGGTAGGTTTCCCTAGGTGCTGGCTGAGCTAGGGGCCAACATCTACAGGTAGGCACTTTGCAAAAAACACCTCTGTTTTCTGTAAAAAAATTGGGATGTGTCCACGTTGTGTTTTGGGCCATTTCCTTTCGTGGGCGCTAGGCCTACCCACACAAGTGAGGTACCATTTTTATCAGGAGACTTGGGGGAACGCTGGGTGGAAGGAAATTTGTGGCTCCTCTCAGATTCCAGAACTTTCTGTCACCGAAATGTGAGGAAAATGTTTTTTTTTAGCCAAATTTTGAGGTTTGCATAAGATTCTGGGTAACAGAACCTGGTCAGAGCCCCACAAGTCACCCCATCTTGGATTCCCCTAGGTCTCTAGTTTTAAAAAATTCACAGGTTTTGTAGGTTTCCAGAGGTGCCGACTGAGCTGGGGGCCAAAATCTACAGGTAGACACTTTGCAAAAAACACCCCTGTTTTCTGTAAAAAAATTGGGATGTGTCCACGTTGTGTTTTGGGCCATTTCCTTTCATGGGTGTTAGGCCTACCCACACAAGTGAGGTACCATTTTTATCGGGAGACATGGGGGAATGGTGGGTAGAAGGAAATTTGTGGCTCCTTTCAGATTCCAGAACTTTCTGTCACCGAAATGTGAGGAAAATGTGTTTTTTAGCAAAGATTGAGGTTTGCAAAGGATTCTGGGTAACAGAACCTGGTCAGAGCCCCACAAGTCACCCCATCTTGGATTCCCCTAGATCTCTAGTTTTGAAAAATGCACAGGTTTGGTAGGTTTCCCTAGGTGCCGGCTGAGCTAGGGGCCAAAATCTACAGGTAGGCACTTCGCAAAAAACACCTTTGTTTTCTGTAAAAAAATTGGGATGTGTCCATGTTGTGTTTTGGGCCATATCCTTTCATGGGCGCTAGGCCTACCCACACAAGTGAGGTACCATTCTTATCGGGAGACTTGGGGGAACGCTGGGTGGAAGGAAATTTGTGGCTCCTCTCAGATTCCAGAACTTTCTGTCATCGAAATGTGAGGAAAATGTGTTTTTTTAGCCAAATTTTGAGGTCTGCAAAGGATTCTGGGTAACAGAACCTGGTCAGAGCCCCACAAGCCACCCCATCTTGGATTCCCCTAGGTCTCTAGTTTTCAGAAATGCACAGGGTTGTAGGTTTCCCTAGGTGCCGGCTGAGCTAGGGGCCAACATCTACAGGTAGGCACTTTGCAAAAAACACCTCTGTTTTCTGTAAAAAAATTGGGATGTGTCCACGTTGTGTTTTGGGCCATTTCCTTTCGTGGGCGCTAGGCCTACCCACACAAGTGAGGTACCATTTTTATTGGGAGACTTGGAGGAACACTGGGTGGAAGGAAATTTGTGGCTCCTCTCAGATTCCAGAACTTTCTGTCACCGAAATGTGAGGAAAATGTGTTTTTTAGCCAAATTTTGAGGATTGCAAAGGATTCTCTGTAACAGAACCTGGTCAGAGCCCCACAAGTCACCCCATCTTGGATTCCCCTAGATCTCTAGTTTTCAAAAATGCACAGGTTTGGTAGGTTTCCCTAGGTGCTGGCTGAGCTAGGGGCCAACATCTACAGGTAGGCACTTTGCAAAAAACACCTCTGTTTTCTGTAAAAAAATTGGGATGTGTCCACGTTGTGTTTTGGGCCATTTCCTTTCGTGGGCGCTAGGCCTACCCACACAAGTGAGGTACCATTTTTATCGGGAGACTTGGAGGAAAGCTGGGTGGAAGGAAATTTGTGGCTCCTCTCAGATTCCAGAACTTTCTGTCACCGAAATGTGAGGAAAATGTGTTTTTTAGCCACATTTTGAGGTTTGCAAAGGATTCGGGGTAACAGAACCTGGTCAGAGCCCCACAAGTCACCCCATCTTGGATTCCCCTAGATCTCTAGTTTTAAAAAATGCACAGGTTTGGTAGGTTTCCCTAGGTGCCGGCTGAGCTAGGGGCCAAAATCTACAGGTAGGCACTTCGCAAAAAACACCTCTGTTTTCTGTAAAAAAAATTGGGATGTGTCCATGTTGTGTTTTGGGCCATTTCCTTTCATGGGCGCTAGGCCTACCCACACAAGTGAGGTACCATTCTTATCGGGAGAGTTGGGGGAACGCTGGGTGGAAGGAAATGTGTGGCTCCTCTCAGATTCCAGAACTTTCTGTCATAGAAATGTGAGGAAAATGTGTTTTTTTTTTACCCAAATTTTGAGGTTTGCAAAGGATTCTGGGTAACAGAACCTGGTCAGAGCCCCACAAGCCACCCCATCTTGGATTCCCCTAGGTCTCTAGTTTTCAGAAATGCACAGGGTTGGTAGGTTTCCCTAGGTGCCGGCTGAGCTAGGGGCCAACATCTACAGGTAGGCACTTTGCAAAAAACACCTCTGTTTTCTGTAAAAAAAATTGGGATGTGTCCACGTTGTGTTTTGGGCCATTTCCTTTCGTGGGCGCTAGGCCTACCCACACAAGTGAGGTACCATTTTTATCGGGAGACTTGGAGCAACGCTGGGTGGAAGGAAATTTGTGGCTCCTCTCAGATTCCAGAACTTTCTGTCACCGAAATGTGAGGAAAATGTGTTTTTTAGCCAAATTTTGAGGTTTGCAAAGGATTCTGGGTAAGAGAACCTGTTCAGAGGCCCACAAGTCACCCCATCTTGGATTCCCCTAGATCTCTAGTTTTAAAAAATGCACAGGTTTGGTAGGTTTCCCTATGTGCCGGCTGAGCTACGGGCCAAAATCTACAGGTAGGCACTTCGCAAAAAACACCTCTGTTTTCTGTAAAAAAATTGGGATGTGTCCATGTTGTGTTTTGGGCCATATCCTTTCATGGGCGCTAGGCCTACCCACACAAGTGAGGTACCATTCTTATCGGGAGACTTGGGGGAACGCTGGGTGGAAGGAAATTTGTGGCTCCTCTCAGATTCCAGAACTTTCTGTCATTGAAATGTGAGGAAAATGTGTTTTTTTAGCCAAATTTTGAGGTCTGCAAAGGATTCTGGGTAACAGAACCTGGTCAGAGCCCCACAAGCCACCCCATCTTGGATTCCCCTAGGTCTCTAGTTTTCAGAAATGCACAGGGTTGTAGGTTTCCCTAGGTGCCGGCTGAGCTAGGGGCCAACATCTACAGGTAGGCACTTTGCAAAAAACACCTCTGTTTTCTGTAAAAAAATTGGGATGTGTCCACGTTGTGTTTTGGGCCATTTCCTTTCGTGGGCGCTAGGCCTACCCACACAAGTGAGGTACCATGTTTATTGGGAGACTTGGAGGAACACTGGGTGGAAGGAAATTTGTGGCTCCTCTCAGATTCCAGAACTTTCTGTCACCGAAATGTGAGGAAAATGTGTTTTTTAGCCAAATTTTGAGGATTGCAAAGGATTCTCTGTAACAGAACCTGGTCAGAGCCCCACAAGTCACCCCATCTTGTATTCCCCTAGATCTCTAGTTTTCAAAAATGCACAGGTTTGGTAGGTTTCCCTAGGTGCTGGCTGGGCTAGGGGCCAACATCTACAGGTAGGCACTTTGCAAAAAACACCTCTGTTTTCTGTAAAAAAATTGGGATGTGTCCACGTTGTGTTTTGGGCCATTTCCTTTCGTGGGCGCTAGGCCTACCCACACAAGTGAGGTACCATTTTTATCGGGAGACTTGGAGGAAAGCTGGGTGGAAGGAAATTTGTGGCTCCTCTCAGATTCCAGAACTTTCTGTCACCGAAATGTGAGGAAAATGTGTTTTTTAGCCACATTTTGAGGTTTGCAAAGGATTCGGGGTAACAGAACCTGGTCAGAGCCCCACAAGTCACCCCATCTTGGATTCCCCTAGATCTCTAGTTTTAAAAAATGCACAGGTTTGGTAGGTTTCCCTAGGTGCCGGCTGAGCTAGGGGCCAAAATCTACAGGTAGGCACTTCGCAAAAAACACCTCTGTTTTCTGTAAAAAAATTGTGATGTGTCCATGTTGTGTTTTGGGCCATTTCCTTTCATGGGCGCTAGGCCTACCCACACAAGTGAGGTACCATTCTTATCGGGAGAGTTGGGGGAACGCTGGGTGGAAGGAAATGTGTGGCTCCTCTCAGATTCCAGAACTTTCTGTCATCGAAATGTGAGGAAAATGTGTTTTTTTTTTACCCAAATTTTGAGGTTTGCAAAGGATTCTGGGTAACAGAACCTGGTCAGAGCCCCACAAGCCACCCCATCTTGGATTCCCCTAGGTCTCTAGTTTTCAGAAATGCACAGGGTTGGTAGGTTTCCCTAGGTGCCGGCTGAGCTAGGGGCCAACATCTACAGGTAGGCACTTTGCAAAAAACACCTCTGTTTTCTGTAAAAAAAATTGGGATGTGTCCACGTTGTGTTTTGGGCCATTTCCTTTCGTGGGCGCTAGGCCTACCCACACAAGTGAGGTACCATTTTTATCGGGAGACTTGGAGCAACGCTGGGTGGAAGGAAATTTGTGGCTCCTCTCAGATTCCAGAACTTTCTGTCACCGAAATGTGAGGAAAATGTGTTTTTTAGCCAAATTTTGAGGTTTGCAAAGGATTCTGGGTAAGAGAACCTGTTCAGAGGCCCACAAGTCACCCCATCTTGGATTCCCCTAGATCTCTAGTTTTAAAAAATGCACAGGTTTGGTAGGTTTCCCTATGTGCCGGCTGAGCTAGGGGCCAAAATCTACATGTAGGCACTTCGCAAAAAACACCTCTGTTTTCTTTAAAAAAATTGGGATGTGTCCATGTTGTGTTTTGGGCCATTTCCTTTCATGGGCGCTAGGCCTACCCACACAAGTGAGGTACCATTCTTATCGGGAGATTTGCAGGAACGCTGGGTGGAAGGAAATTTGTGGCTCCTCTCAGATTCCAGAACTTTCTGTCACCGAAATGTGAGGAAAATGTTTTTTTTTAGCCAAATTTTGGGGTTTGCAAAAGATTCTGGGTAACACAACCTGGTCAGAGCCCCACAAGTCACCCCATCTTGGATTACCCTAGGTCTCTAGTTTTAAAAAATGCACAGGTTTGGTAGGTTTCCCTAGGTGCCGACTGAGCTAGGGGCCAAAATCTACAGGTAGACACTTTGCAAAAAACACCTCTGTTTTCTGTAAAACAATTGGGATGTGTCCACGTTGTGTTTTGGGCCATTTCTTTCATGGGCGCTAGGCCTACCCACACAAGTGAGGTACCATTCTTATCGGGAGACTTGGGGGGACGCTGGGTGGAAGGACATTTGTGGCTCCTCTCAGATTCCAGAACTTTCTGTCACCGAAATGTGAGGAAAATGTTTTTTTTTAGCCAAATTTTGAGGTTTGCAAAAGTTTCTGGGTAACAGAACCTGGTCAGAGCCCCACAAGTCACCCCATCTTGGATTCCCCTTGGTCTCTAGTTTTAAAAAATTCACAGGTTTGGTAGGTTTCCCGAGGTGCCGGCTGAGCTAGGGGCCAAAATCTACAGGTAGACACTTTGCAAAAAACACCTCTGTTTTCTGTAAAAAAATTGGGATGTGTCCACGTTGTGTTTTGGGCCATTTCCTTTCATGGGCGCTAGGCCTACCCACACAAGTGAGGTACCATTTTTATCGGGAGACATGGGGGAACGCTGGGTGGAAGGAAATTTGTGGCTCCTTTCAGATTCCAGAACTTTCTGTCACCAAAATGGGAGGAAAATGTGTTTTTTTTTTAGCCACATTTTGATGTTTGCAAAGGATTCTGGGTAACAGAACCTGGTCAGAGCCCCACAAGTCACCCCATCTTGGATTCCCCTAGATCTCTAGTTTTCAAAAATGCACAGGTTTGGTAGGTTTCCCTAGGGGCCGGCTGTGCTAGGGGCCAAAATCTACAGGTAGGCACTTTGCAAAAAACACCTCTGTTTTCTGTAAAAAAATTGGGATGTGTCCATGTTGTGTTTTGGGCCATTTCCTTTCATGGGCGCTATGCCTACCCACACAAGTGAGGTACCTTTCTTATCGGGAGACTTGGGGGAACGCTGGGTGGGAGGAAATTTGTGGCTCCTCTGAGATTCCAGAACTTTCTGTCATCGAAATGTGAGGAAAATGTGTTTTTTTAGCCAAATTATGAGGTTTGCAAAGGATACTGGGTAACAGAACCTGGTCAGAGCCCCACAAGCCACCCCATCTTGGATTCCCCTATGTCTCTAGTTTTCAGAAATGCACAGGGTTGGTAGGTTTTCCTAGGTGCCGGCTGAGCTAGGGGCCAACATCTACAGGTAGGCACTTTGCAAAAAACACCTCTGTTTTCTGTCAAAAAAAATTGGGATGTGTCCACGTTGTGTTTTGGGCCATTTCCTTTCGTGGGCGCTAGGCCTACCCACACAAGTGAGGTACCATTTTTATCGGGAGACTTGGAGAAACGCTGGGTGGAAGGAAATTTGTGGCTCCTCTCAGATTCCAGAACTTTCTGTCACCGAAATGTGAGGAAAATGTGTTTTTTAGCCAAATATTGAGGTTTGCAAAGGATTCTGGGTAACAGAACCATGTCAGAGCCCCACAAGTCACCCCATCTTGGATTCCCCTAGATCTCTAGTTTTAAAAAATGCACAGGTTTGGTAGGTTTCCCTAGGTGCCGGCTGAGCTAGGGGCCAAAATCTACAGGTAGGCACTTCGCAAAAAACACCTCTGTTTTCTGTAAAAAAATTGGGATGTGTCCATGTTGTGTTTTGGGCCATTTCCTTTCATGGGCGCTAGGCCTACCCACACAAGTGAGGTACCATTCTTATCGGGAGACTTGGGGGAACGCTGGGTGGAAGGAAATTTTTGGCTCCTCTCAGATTCCAGAACTTTCTGTCATCGAAATGTGAGGAAAATGTGTTTTTTTTAGCCAAATTTTGAGGTTTGCAAAGGATTCTGGGTAACAGAACCTGGTCAGAGCCCCACAAGCCACCCCATCTTGGATTCCCCTAGGTCTCTAGTTTTCAGAAATGCACAGGGTTGGTAGGTTTCCCTAGGTGCCGGCTGAGCTAGGGGCCAACATCTACAGGTAGGCACTTGGCAAAAAACACCTCTGTTTTCTGTAAAAAAATTGGGATGTGTCCACGTTGTGTTTTGGGCCATTTCCTTTCGTGGGCGCTAGGCCTACCCGCACAAGTGAGGTACCATTTTTATCGGGAGACTTGGAGGAATGCTGGGGGGAAGGAAATTTGTGGCTCCTCTCAGGTTCCAGAACTTTCTGTTACCGAAATGTGAGGAAAATGTGTTTTTTAGCCAAATTTTGAGGTTTTCAAAGGATTCTGGGTAACAGAACCTGGTCAGAGCCCCACAAGTCACCCCATCTTGGATTCCCCTAGGTCTCTAGTTTTAAAAAATTCACAGGTTTGGTAGGTTTCCCGAGGTGCCGGCTGAGCTAGGGGCCAAAATCTACAGGTAGACACTTTGCAAAAAACACCCGTTTTCTGTAAAAAAAATTGGGATGTGTCCACGTTGTGTTTTGGGCCATTTCCTTTCATGGGCGCTAGGCCTACCCACACAAGTGAGGTACCATTTTTATCGGGAGACATGGGGGAACGCTGGGTGGAAGGAAATTTGTGGCTCCTTTCAGATTCCAGAACTTTCTGTCACCAAAATGGGAGGAAAATGTGTTTTTTTTTAGCCACATTTTGAGGTTTGCAAAGGATTCTGGGTAACAGAACCTGGTCAGAGCCCCACAAGTCACCCCATCTTGGATTCCCCTAGGACTCTAGTTTTCAAAAATGCACAGGTTTGGTAGGTTTCCCTAGGGGCCGGCTGAGCTAGGGGTCAAAATCTACAGGTAGGCACTTTGCAAAAAACACCTCTGTTTTCTGTAAAAAAAATTGGGATGTGTCCACGTTGTGTTTTGGGCCATTTCCTTTTGTGGGCGCTAGGCCTACCCACACAAGTGAGGTACCATTTTTATCGGGAGACTTGGAGGAACACTGGGTGGAAGGAAATTTGTGGCTCCTCTCAGATTCCAGAACTTTCTGTCACAGAAATGTGAGGAAAATGAGTTTTTTAGCCAAATTTTGAGGTTTGCAAAGGATTCTGGGTAACAGAACCTGGTCAGAGCCCCACAAGCCACCCCATCTTGGATTTCCCTATGTCTCTAGTTTTCAGAAATGCACAGGGTTGGTAGGTTTTCCTAGGTGCCGGCTGAGCTAGGGGCCAACATCTACAGGTAGGCACTTTGCAAAAAACATCTCTGTTTTCTGTAAAAGAAAATTGGGATGTGTCCACGTTGTGTTTTGGGCCATTTCCTTTCGTGGGCGCTAGGCCTACCCACACAAGTGAGGTACCATTTTTATCGGGAGACTTGGAGGAACGCTGGGTGGAAGGAAATTTGTGGCTCCTCTCAGATTCCAGAACTTTCTGTCACCGAAATGTGAGGAAAATGTGTTTTTTAGCCAAATATTGAGGTTTGCAAAGGATTCTGGGTAACAGAACCTGGTCAGAGCCCCACAAATCACCCCATCTTGGATTCCCCTAGATCTCTAGTTTTCAAAAATGCACAGGTTTGGTAGGATTCCCTAGGTGCCGGCTGAGCTAGGGGCCAAAATCTACAGGTAGGCACTTCGCAAAAAACACCTCTGTTTTCTGTAAAAAAATTGGGATGTGTCCATGTTGTGTTTTGGGCCATTTCCTTTCATGGGCGCTAGGCCTACCCACACAAGTGAGGTACCATTCTTATCGGGAGACTTGGGGGAACGCTGGGTGGAAGGAAATTTGTGGCTCCTCTCAGATTCCAGAACTTTCTGTCATCGAAATGTGAGGAAAATTTGTTTTTTTTTAGCCAAATTTTGAGGTTTGCAAAGGATTCTGGGTAACAGAACCTGGTCAGAGCCCCACAAGCCACACCATCTTGGATTCCCCTAGGTCTCTAGTTTTCAGAAATGCACAGGGTTGGTAGTTTTCCCTAGGTGCCGGCTGAGCTAGGGGCCAACATCTACAGGTAGGCACTTGGCATAAAACACCTCTGTTTTCTGTAAAAAAATTGGGATGTGTCCACGTTGTGTTTTGGGCCATTTCCTTTTGTGGGCGCTAGGCCTACCCGCACAAGTGAGGTACCATTTTTATCGGGAGACTTGGAGGAATGCTGGGGGGAAGGAAATTTGTGGCTCCTCTCAGGTTCCAGAACTTTCTGTTACCGAAATGTGAGGAAAATGTGTTTTTTAGCCACATTTTGAGGTTTTCAAAGGATTCTGGGTAACAGAACCTGGTCAGAGCCCCACAAGTCACCCCATCTTGGATTCCCCTAGATCTCTAGTTTTCAAAAATGCACAGGTTTGGTAGGTTTCCCTAGGTGCCGGCTGAGCTAGGGGCCAAAATCTACAGGTAGGCACTTCGCAAAAAACACCTCTGTTTTCTGTAAAGAAATTGGGATGTGTCCATGTTGTGTTTTGGGCCATTTCCTTTCATGGGCGCTAGGCCTACCCACACAAGTGAGGTACCATTCTTATCGGGAGACTTGCGGGAATGCTGGGTGGAAGCAAATTTGTGGCTCCTCTCAGATTCCAGAACTCTGTCATCGAAATGTGAGGAAAATGTGTTTTTTTTAGCCAAATTTTGAGGTTTGGAAAGGATTCTGGGTAACAGAACCTGGTCAGAGCCCCACAAGCCACCCCATCTTGGATTCCCCTAGGTCTCTAGTTTTCAGAAATGCACAGGGTTGGTAGGTTTCCCTAGGTGCCGGCTGAGCTAGGGGCCAACATCTACAGGTAGGCACTTTGCAAAAAACACCTCTGTTTTCTGTAAAAAAATTGGGATGTGTCCACGTTGTGTTTTGGGCCATTTCCTTTCGTGGGCGCTAGGCCTACCCACACAAGTGAGGTACCATTTTTATCGGGAGACTTGGAGGAAAGCTGGGTGGAAGGAAATTTGTGGCTCCTCTCAGATTCCAGAACTTTCTGTCATTGAAATGTGAGGAAAATGTGTTTTTTTAGCCAAATTTTGAGGTCTGCAAAGGATTCTGGGTAACAGAACCTGGTCAGAGCCCCACAAGCCACCCCATCTTGGATTCCCCTAGGTCTCTAGTTTTCAGAAATGCACAGGGTTGTAGGTTTCCCTAGGTGCCGGCTGAGCTAGGGGCCAACATCTACAGGTAGGCACTTTGCAAAAAACACCTCTGTTTTCTGTAAAAAAATTGGGATGTGTCCACGTTGTGTTTTGGGCCATTTCCTTTCGTGGGCGCTAGGCCTACCCACACAAGTGAGGTACCATGTTTATTGGGAGACTTGGAGGAACACTGGGTGGAAGGAAATTTGTGGCTCCTCTCAGATTCCAGAACTTTCTGTCACCGAAATGTGAGGAAAATGTGTTTTTTAGCCAAATTTTGAGGATTGCAAAGGATTCTCTGTAACAGAACCTGGTCAGAGCCCCACAAGTCAACCCATCTTGTATTCCCCTAGATCTCTAGTTTTCAAAAATGCACAGGTTTGGTAGGTTTCCCTAGGTGCTGGCTGGGCTAGGGGCCAACATCTACAGGTAGGCACTTTGCAAAAAACACCTCTGTTTTCTGTAAAAAAATTGGGATGTGTCCACGTTGTGTTTTGGGCCATTTCCTTTCGTGGGCGCTAGGCCTACCCACACAAGTGAGGTACCATTTTTATCGGGAGACTTGGAGGAAAGCTGGGTGGAAGGAAATTTGTGGCTCCTCTCAGATTCCAGAACTTTCTGTCACCGAAATGTGAGGAAAATGTGTTTTTTAGCCACATTTTGAGGTTTGCAAAGGATTCGGGGTAACAGAACCTGGTCAGAGCCCCACAAGTCACCCCATCTTGGATTCCCCTAGATCTCTAGTTTTAAAAAATGCACAGGTTTGGTAGGTTTCCCTAGGTGCCGGCTGAGCTAGGGGCCAAAATCTACAGGTAGGCACTTCGCAAAAAACACCTCTGTTTTCTGTAAAAAAATTGTGATGTGTCCATGTTGTGTTTTGGGCCATTTCCTTTCATGGGCGCTAGGCCTACCCACACAAGTGAGGTACCATTCTTATCGGGAGAGTTGGGGGAACGCTGGGTGGAAGGAAATGTGTGGCTCCTCTCAGATTCCAGAACTTTCTGTCATCGAAATGTGAGGAAAATGTGTTTTTTTTTAACCCAAATTTTGAGGTTTGCAAAGGATTCTGGGTAACAGAACCTGGTCAGAGCCCCACAAGCCACCCCATCTTGGATTCCCCTAGGTCTCTAGTTTTCAGAAATGCACAGGGTTGGTAGGTTTCCCTAGGTGCCGGCTGAGCTAGGGGCCAACATCTACAGGTAGGCACTTTGCAAAAAACACCTCTGTTTTCTGTAAAAAAAATTGGGATGTGTCCACGTTGTGTTTTGGGCCATTTCCTTTCGTGGGCGCTAGGCCTACCCACACAAGTGAGGTACCATTTTTATCGGGAGACTTGGAGCAACGCTGGGTGGAAGGAAATTTGTGGCTCCTCTCAGATTCCAGAACTTTCTGTCACCGAAATGTGAGGAAAATGTGTTTTTTAGCCAAATTTTGAGGTTTGCAAAGGATTCTGGGTAAGAGAACCTGTTCAGAGGCCCACAAGTCACCCCATCTTGGATTCCCCTAGATCTCTAGTTTTAAAAAATGCACAGGTTTGGTAGGTTTCCCTATGTGCCGGCTGAGCTAGGGGCCAAAATCTACATGTAGGCACTTCGCAAAAAACACCTCTGTTTTCTTTAAAAAAATTGGGATGTGTCCATGTTGTGTTTTGGGCCATTTCCTTTCATGGGCGCTAGGCCTACCCACACAAGTGAGGTACCATTCTTATCGGGAGATTTGCAGGAACGCTGGGTGGAAGGAAATTTGTGGCTCCTCTCAGATTCCAGAACTTTCTGTCACCGAAATGTGAGGAAAATGTTTTTTTTTAGCCAAATTTTGGGGTTTGCAAAAGATTCTGGGTAACACAACCTGGTCAGAGCCCCACAAGTCACCCCATCTTGGATTCCCCTAGGTCTCTAGTTTTAAAAAATGCACAGGTTTGGTAGGTTTCCCTAGGTGCCGACTGAGCTAGGGGCCAAAATCTACAGGTAGACACTTTGCAAAAAACACCTCTGTTTTCTGTAAAACAATTGGGATGTGTCCACGTTGTGTTTTGGGCCATTTCTTTCATGGGCGCTAGGCCTACCCACACAAGTGAGGTACCATTCTTATCGGGAGACTTGGGGGGACGCTGGGTGGAAGGACATTTGTGGCTCCTCTCAGATTCCAGAACTTTCTGTCACCGAAATGTGAGGAAAATGTTTTTTTTTAGCCAAATTTTGAGGTTTGCAAAAGTTTCTGGGTAACAGAACCTGGTCAGAGCCCCACAAGTCACCCCATCTTGGATTCCCCTTGGTCTCTAGTTTTAAAAAATTCACAGGTTTGGTAGGTTTCCCGAGGTGCCGGCTGAGCTAGGGGCCAAAATCTACAGGTAGACACTTTGCAAAAAACACCTCTGTTTTCTGTAAAAAAATTGGGATGTGTCCACGTTGTGTTTTGGGCCATTTCCTTTCATGGGCGCTAGGCCTACCCACACAAGTGAGGTACCATTTTTATCGGGAGACATGGGGGAACGCTGGGTGGAAGGAAATTTGTGGCTCCTTTCAGATTCCAGAACTTTCTGTCACCAAAATGGGAGGAAAATGTGTTTTTTTTTTAGCCACATTTTGATGTTTGCAAAGGATTCTGGGTAACAGAACCTGGTCAGAGCCCCACAAGTCACCCCATCTTGGATTCCCCTAGGACTCTAGTTTTCAAAAATGCACAGGTTTGGTAGGTTTCCCTAGGGGCCGGCTGAGCTAGGGGTCAAAATCTACAGGTAGGCACTTTGCAAAAAACACCTCTGTTTTCTGTAAAAAAATTGGGATGTGTCCACGTTGTGTTTTGGGCCATTTCCTTTCGTGGGCGCTAGGCCTACCCACACAAGTGAGGTACCATTTTTATCGGGAGACTTGGAGGAACACTGGGTGGAAGGAAATTTGTGGCTCCTCTCAGATTCCAGAACTTTCTGTCACCGAAATGTGAGGAAAAAGTGTTTTTTAGCCAAATTTTGAGGTTTGCAAAGGATTCTGGGTAACAGAACCTGGTCAGAGCCCCACAAGTCACCCCATCTTGGATTCCCCTAGATCTCTAGTTTTCAAAAATGCACAGGTTTGGTAGGTTTCCCTAGGTGCCGGCTGTGCTAGGGGCCAAAATCTACAGGTAGGCACTTCGCAAAACACACCTCTGTTTTCTGTAAAAAAATTGGGATGTGTCCATGTTGTGTTTTGGGCCATTTCCTTTCATGGGCGCTATGCCTACCCACACAAGTGAGGTACCTTTCTTATCGGGAGACTTGGGGGAACGCTGGGTGGGAGGAAATTTGTGGCTCCTCTGAGATTCCAGAACTTTCTGTCATCGAAATGTGAGGAAAATGTGTTTTTTTAGCCAAATTATGAGGTTTGCAAAGGATACTGGGTAACAGAACCTGGTCAGAGCCCCACAAGCCACCCCATCTTGGATTCCCCTATGTCTCTAGTTTTCAGAAATGCACAGGGTTGGTAGGTTTTCCTAGGTGCCGGCTGAGCTAGGGGCCAACATCTACAGGTAGGCACTTTGCAAAAAACACCTCTGTTTTCTGTCAAAAAAAATTGGGATGTGTCCACGTTGTGTTTTGGGCCATTTTCTTTCGTGGGCGCTAGGCCTACCCACACAAGTGAGGTACCATTTTTATCGGGAGACTTGGAGAAACGCTGGGTGGAAGGAAATTTGTGGCTCCTCTCAGATTCCAGAACTTTCTGTCACCGAAATGTGAGGAAAATGTGTTTTTTAGCCAAATATTGAGGTTTGCAAAGGATTCTGGGTAACAGAACCATGTCAGAGCCCCACAAGTCACCCCATCTTGGATTCCCCTAGATCTCTAGTTTTAAAAAATGCACAGGTTTGGTAGGTTTCCCTAGGTGCCGGCTGAGCTAGGGGCCAAAATCTACAGGTAGGCACTTCGCAAAAAACACCTCTGTTTTCTGTAAAAAAATTGGGATGTGTCCATGTTGTGTTTTGGGCCATTTCCTTTCATGGGCGCTAGGCCTACCCACACAAGTGAGGTACCATTCTTATCGGGAGACTTGGGGGAACGCTGGGTGGAAGGAAATTTGTGGCTCCTCTCAGATTCCAGAACTTTCTGTCATCGAAATGTGAGGAAAATGTGTTTTTTTTAGCCAAATTTTGAGGTTTGCAAAGGATTCTGGGTAACAGAACCTGGTCAGAGCCCCACAAGCCACCCCATCTTGGATTCCCCTAGGTCTCTAGTTTTCAGAAATGCACAGGGTTGGTAGGTTTCCCTAGGTGCCGGCTGAGCTAGGGGCCAACATCTATAGGTAGGCACTTGGCAAAAAACACCTCTGTTTTCTGTAAAAAAATTGGGATGTGTCCACGTTGTGTTTTGGGCCATTTCCTTTCGTGGGCGCTAGGCCTACCCGCACAAGTGAGGTACCATTTTTATCGGGAGACTTGGAGGAATGCTGGGGGGAAGGAAATTTGTGGCTCCTCTCAGGTTCCAGAACTTTCTGTTACCGAAATGTGAGGAAAATGTGTTTTTTAGCCAAATTTTGAGGTTTTCAAAGGATTCTGGGTAACAGAACCTGGTCAGAGCCCCACAAGTCACCCCATCTTGGATTCCCCTAGGTCTCTAGTTTTAAAAAATTCACAGGTTTGGTAGGTTTCCCGAGGTGCCGGCTGAGCTAGGGGCCAAAATCTACAGGTAGACACTTTGCAAAAAACACCCGTTTTCTGTAAAAAAAATTGGGATGTGTCCACGTTGTGTTTTGGGCCATTTCCTTTCATGGGCGCTAGGCCTACCCACACAAGTGAGGTACCATTTTTATCGGGAGACATGGGGGAACGCTGGGTGGAAGGAAATTTGTGGCTCCTTTCAGATTCCAGAACTTTCTGTCACCAAAATGGGAGGAAAATGTGTTTTTTTTTAGCCACATTTTGAGGTTTGCAAAGGATTCTGGGTAACAGAACCTGGTCAGAGCCCCACAAGTCACCCCATCTTGGATTCCCCTAGGACTCTAGTTTTCAAAAATGCACAGGTTTGGTAGGTTTCCCTAGGGGCCGGCTGAGCTAGGGGTCAAAATCTACAGGTAGGCACTTTGCAAAAAACACCTCTGTTTTCTGTAAAAAAAATTGGGATGTGTCCACGTTGTGTTTTGGGCCATTTCCTTTTGTGGGCGCTAGGCCTACCCACACAAGTGAGGTACCATTTTTATCGGGAGACTTGGAGGAACACTGGGTGGAAGGAAATTTGTGGCTCCTCTCAGATTCCAGAACTTTCTGTCACAGAAATGTGAGGAAAATGAGTTTTTTAGCCAAATTTTGAGGTTTGCAAAGGATTCTGGGTAACAGAACCTGGTCAGAGCCCCACAAGCCACCCCATCTTGGATTTCCCTATGTCTCTAGTTTTCAGAAATGCACAGGGTTGGTAGGTTTTCCTAGGTGCCGGCTGAGCTAGGGGCCAACATCTACAGGTAGGCACTTTGCAAAAAACATCTCTGTTTTCTGTAAAAGAAAATTGGGATGTGTCCACGTTGTGTTTTGGGCCATTTCCTTTCGTGGGCGCTAGGCCTACCCACACAAGTGAGGTACCATTTTTATCGGGAGACTTGGAGGAACGCTGGGTGGAAGGAAATTTGTGGCTCCTCTCAGATTCCAGAACTTTCTGTCACCGAAATGTGAGGAAAATGTGTTTTTTAGCCAAATATTGAGGTTTGCAAAGGATTCTGGGTAACAGAACCTGGTCAGAGCCCCACAAATCACCCCATCTTGGATTCCCCTAGATCTCTAGTTTTCAAAAATGCACAGGTTTGGTAGGATTCCCTAGGTGCCGGCTGAGCTAGGGGCCAAAATCTACAGGTAGGCACTTCGCAAAAAACACCTCTGTTTTCTGTAAAAAAATTGGGATGTGTCCATGTTGTGTTTTGGGCCATTTCCTTTCATGGGCGCTAGGCCTACCCACACAAGTGAGGTACCATTCTTATCGGGAGACTTGGGGGAACGCTGGGTGGAAGGAAATTTGTGGCTCCTCTCAGATTCCAGAACTTTCTGTCATCGAAATGTGAGGAAAATTTGTTTTTTTTTAGCCAAATTTTGAGGTTTGCAAAGGATTCTGGGTAACAGAACCTGGTCAGAGCCCCACAAGCCACACCATCTTGGATTCCCCTAGGTCTCTAGTTTTCAGAAATGCACAGGGTTGGTAGTTTTCCCTAGGTGCCGGCTGAGCTAGGGGCCAACATCTACAGGTAGGCACTTGGCATAAAACACCTCTGTTTTCTGTAAAAAAATTGGGATGTGTCCACGTTGTGTTTTGGGCCATTTCCTTTTGTGGGCGCTAGGCCTACCCGCACAAGTGAGGTACCATTTTTATCGGGAGACTTGGAGGAATGCTGGGGGGAAGGAAATTTGTGGCTCCTCTCAGGTTCCAGAACTTTCTGTTACCGAAATGTGAGGAAAATGTGTTTTTTAGCCACATTTTGAGGTTTTCAAAGGATTCTGGGTAACAGAACCTGGTCAGAGCCCCACAAGTCACCCCATCTTGGATTCCCCTAGATCTCTAGTTTTCAAAAATGCACAGGTTTGGTAGGTTTCCCTAGGTGCCGGCTGAGCTAGGGGCCAAAATCTACAGGTAGGCACTTCGCAAAAAACACCTCTGTTTTCTGTAAAGAAATTGGGATGTGTCCATGTTGTGTTTTGGGCCATTTCCTTTCATGGGCGCTAGGCCTACCCACACAAGTGAGGTACCATTCTTATCGGGAGACTTGCGGGAATGCTGGGTGGAAGCAAATTTGTGGCTCCTCTCAGATTCCAGAACTCTGTCATCGAAATGTGAGGAAAATGTGTTTTTTTTAGCCAAATTTTGAGGTTTGGAAAGGATTCTGGGTAACAGAACCTGGTCAGAGCCCCACAAGCCACCCCATCTTGGATTCCCCTAGGTCTCTAGTTTTCAGAAATGCACAGGGTTGGTAGGTTTCCCTAGGTGCCGGCTGAGCTAGGGGCCAACATCTACAGGTAGGCACTTTGCAAAAAACACCTCTGTTTTCTGTAAAAAAATTGGGATGTGTCCACGTTGTGTTTTGGGCCATTTCCTTTCGTGGGCGCTAGGCCTACCCACACAAGTGAGGTACCATTTTTATCGGGAGAGTTGGAGGAACGCTGGGTGGAAGGAAATTTGTGGCACCTCTCAGATTCCAGAACTTTCTGTCACCGAAATGTGAGGAAAATGTGTTTTTTAGCCAAATTTTGAGGTTTGCAAAGGATTCTGGGTAACAGAACCTGGTCAGAGCCCAAAAAGTCACCCCATCTTGGATTCCCCTAGATCTCTAGTTTTCAAAAATGCACAGGTTTGGTAGGTTTCCCTAGGTGCCGGCTGAGCTAGGGGCCAAAATCTACAGGTAGGCACTTCGCAAAAAACACCTCTGTTTTCTGTAAAAAAATTGGGATGTGTCCATGTTGTGTTTTGGGCCATTTCCTTTCATGGGCGCTAGGCCTACCCACACAAGTGAGGTACCATTCTTATCGGGAGACTTGCGGGATCGCTGGGTGGAAGGAAATTTGTGGCTCCTCTCAGATTCCAGAACTCTCGGTCATCGAAATGTGAGGAAAATGTGTTTTTTTTAGCCATATTTTGAGGTTTGCAAAGGATTCTGGGTAACAGAACCTGGTCAGAGCCTCACAAGCCACCCCATCATGGATTACCCTAGGTCTCTAGTTTTCAGAAATGCACAGGGTTGGTAGGTTTCCCTAGGTGCCGGCTGAGCTAGGGGCCAAAATCTACAGGTAGGCACTTTGCAAAAAACACCTCTGTTTTCTGTAAAAAAATTGGGATGTGTCCATGTTGTGTTTTGGGCCATTTCCTTTCGTGGGCGCTAGGCCTACCCACACAAGTGAGGTACCATTTGTATTGGGAGACTTGGGGGAACGCTGGGTGGAAGGAAATTTGTGGCTCCTCTCAGATTCCAGAACTTTCTGTCACCGAAATGTGAGGAAAATGTGTTTTTTAGCCAAATTTTGAGGTTTGCAAAAGATTCTGGGTAACAGAACCTGGTCAGAACCCCACAAACCACCCCATCTTGGATTCCCCTAGGTCTCTAGTTTTAAAAAATGCACAGGTTTGGTAGGTTTCCCTAGGTGCCGGCTGAGCTAGGGGCCAAAATCTACAGGTAGGCACTTTGCAAAAAACACCTCTGTTTTCTGTAAAGAAATTGGGATGTGTCCACGTTGTGTTTTGGGCCATTTCCTTTCGTGGGCGCTAGGCCCACCCTCACAAGTGAGGTACCATTTTTATCGGGAGACTTGGGGGAACGCTGGGTGGAAGGAAATTTGTGGCTCCTCTCAGATTCCAGAACTTTCTGTCACCGAAATGTGAGGAAAATGTGTTTTTTAGACAAATTTTGAGGTTTGCAAAGGATTCTCGGTAACAGAACCTGGTCAGAGCCCCACAAGTCACTCCATCTTGGATTCCCCTAGATCTCTAGTTTTCAAAAATGCACAGGTTTGGTAGATTTCCCTAGGTGCCGGCTGAGCTAGGGGCCAAAATCTACAGGTAGGCACTTTGCAAAAAACACCTCTGTTTTCTGTAAAAAAATTGGGATGTGTCCACGTTGTGTTTTGGGCCATTTCCTTTCGTGGGCGCTAGGCCTACCCACACAAGTGAGGTACCATTTTTATCGGGAGAGTTGGAGGAACGCTGGGTGGAAGGAAATTTGTGGCTCCTCTCAGATTCCAGAACTTTCTGTCACCGAAATGTGAGGAAAATGTGTTTTTTAGCCAAATTTTGAGGTTTGCAAAGGATTCTGGGTAACAGAACCTGGTCAGAGCCCCACAAGTCACCCCATCTTGGATTCCCCTAGATCTCTAGTTTTCAAAAATGCACAGGTTTGGTAGGTTTCCCTAGGTGCCGGCTGAGCTAGGGGCCAAAATCTACAGGTAGGCACTTCGCAAAAAACACCTCTGTTTTCTGTAAAAAAATTGGGATGTGTCCATGTTGTGTTTTGGGCCATTTCCTTTCATGGGCGCTAGGCCTACCCACACAAGTGAGGTACCATTCTTATCGGGAGACTTGCGGGAACGCTGGGTGGAAGGAAATTTGTGGCTCCTCTCAGATTCCAAAACTCTGTCATCGAAATGTGAGGAAAATGTGTTTTTTTTAGCCAAATTTTGAGGTTTGGAAAGGATTCTGGGTAACAGAACCTGGTCAGAGCCCCACAAGCCACCCCATCTTGGATTCCCCTAGGTCTCTAGTTTTCAGAAATGCACAGGGTTGGTAGGTTTCCCTAGGTGCCGGCTGAGCTAGGGGCCAACATCTACAGGTAGGCACTTTGCAAAAAACACCTCTGTTTTCTGTAAAAAAATTGGGATGTGTCCACGTTGTGTTTTGGGCCATTTCCTTTCGTGGGCGCTAGGCCTACCCACACAAGTGAGGTACCATTTTTATCGGGAGAGTTGGAGGAATGCTGGGTGGAAGAAAATTTGTGGCTCCTCTCAGATTCCAGAACTTTCTGTCACCGAAATGTGAGGAAAATGTGTTTTTTAGCCAAATGTTGAGGTTTGCAAAGGATTCTGGGTAACAGAACCTGGTCAGAGCCCCACAAGTCACCCCATCTTGGATTCCCCTAGATCTCTAGTTTTCAAAAATGCACAGGTTTGGTAGGTTTCCCTAGGTGCCGGCTGAGCTAGGGGCCCAAATCTACAGGTAGGCACTTCGCAAAAAACACCTCTGTTTTCTGTAAAGAAATTGGGATGTGTCCATGTTGTGTTTTGGGCCATTTCCTTTCATGGGCGCTAGGCCTACCCACACAAGTGAGGTACCATTCTTATCGGGAGACTTGCGGGAATGCTGGGTGGAAGGAAATTTGTGGCTCCTCTCAGATTCCAGAACTCTGTCATCGAAATGTGAGGAGAATGTGTTTTTTTTAGCCAAATTTTGAGGTTTGGAAAGGATTCTGGGTAACAGAACCTGGTCAGAGCCCCACAAGCCACCCCATCTTGGATTCCCCTAGGTCTCTAGTTTTCAGAAATGCACAGGGTTGGTAGATTTCCCTAGGTGCCGGCTGAGCTAGGGGCCAACATCTACAGGTAGGCACTTTGCAAAAAACACCTCTGTTTTCTGTAAAAAAATTGGGATGTGTCCACGTTGTGTTTTGGGCCATTTCCTTTCGTGGGCGCTAGGCCTACCCACACAAGTGAGGTACCATTTTTATCGGGAGAGTTGGAGGAACGCTGGGTGGAAGGAAATTTGTGGCACCTCTCAGATTCCAGAACTTTCTGTCACCGAAATGTGAGGAAAATGTGTTTTTTAGCCACATTTTGAGGTTTGCAAAGGATTCTGGGTAACAGAACCTGGTCAGAGCCCAAAAAGTCACCCCATCTTGGATTCCCCTAGATCTCTAGTTTTCAAAAATGCACAGGTTTGGTAGGTTTCCCTAGGTGCCGGCTGAGCTAGGGGCCAAAATCTACAGGTAGGCACTTTGCAAAAAACACCTCTGTTTTCTGTAAAAAAATTGGGATGTGTCCATGTTGTCTTTTGGGCCATTTCCTTTCATGGGCGCTAGGCCTACCCACACAAGTGAGGTACCATTCTTATCGGGAGACTTGCGGGAACGCTGGGTGGAAGGAAATTTGTGGCTCCTCTCAGATTCCAGAACTCTCGGTCATCGAAATGTGAGGAAAATGTGTTTTTTTTAGCCAAATTTTGAGGTTTGCAAAGGATTCTGGGTAACAGAACCTGGTCAGAGCCTCACAAGCCACCCCATCTTGGATTCCCCTAGGTCTCTAGTTTTCAGAAATGCACAGGGTTGGTAGGTTTCCCTATGTGCCGGCTGAGCTAGGGGCCAAAATCTACAGGTAGGCACTTTGCAAAAAACACCTCTGTTTTCTGTAAAAAAAATTGGGATGTGTCCATGTTGTGTTTTGGGCCATTTCCTTTCGTGGGCGCTAGGCCTACCCACACAAGTGAGGCACCATTTGTATTGGGAGACTTGGGGGAACGCTGGGTGGAAGGAAATTTGTGGCTCCTCTCAGATTCCAGAACTTTCTGTCACTGAAATGTGAGGAAAATGTGTTTTTTAGCCAAATTTTGAGGTTTGCAAAAGATTCTGGGTAACAGAACCTGGTCAGAACCCCACAAACCACCCCATCTTGGATTCCCCTAGGTCTCTAGTTTTAAAAAATGCACAGGTTTGGTAGGTTTCCCTAGGTGCCGGCTGAGCTAGGGGCCAAAATCTACAGGTAGGCACTTTGCAAAAAACACCTCTGTTTTCTGTAAAGAAATTGGGATGTGTCCACGTTGTGTTTTGGGCCATTTCCTTTCGTGGGCGCTAGGCCCACCCTCACAAGTGAGGTACCATTTTTATCGGGAGACTTGGGGGAACGCTGGGTGGAAGGAAATTTGTGGCTCCACTCAGATTCCAGAACTTTCTGTCACCGAAATGTGAGGAAAATGTGTTTTTTTAGCCACATTTTGAGGTTTGCAAAGGATTCTGGGTAACAGAACCTGGTCAGAGCCCCACAAGTCACCCCATCTTGGATTCCCCTAGATCTCTAGTTTTCAAAAATGCACAGGTTTGGTAGGTTTCCCTAGGTGCCGGCTGAGCTAGGGTCCAAAATCTACAGGTAGGCACTTTGCAAAAAACACCTCTGTTTTCTGTAAAAAAATTGGGATGTGTCCACGTTGTGTTTTGGGCCATTTCCTTTCATGGGCGCTAGGCCTACCCACACAAGTCAGGTACCATTCTTATCGGGAGACTTGGGGGAACGCTGGATGGAAGGAAATTTGTGGCTCCTCTCAGATTCCAGAACTTTCTGTCACCGAAATGTGAGGAAAATGTGTTTTTTAGCCATATTTTGAGGTTTGCAAAGGATTCTGGGTAACAGAACCTGGTCAGAGCCCCACAAGTCACCCCATCTTGGATTCCCCTAGATCTCTAGTTTTCAAAAATGCACAGGTTTGGTAGGTTTCCCTAGGTGCCGGCTGAGCTAGGGGCCAAAATCTACAGGTAGGCACTTCGCAAAAAACACCTCTGTTTTCTGTAAAAAAATTGGGATGTGTCCACGTTGTGTTTTGGGCCATTTCCTTTCATGGGCGCTAGGCCTACCCACACAAGTGAGTTACCATTCTTATCGGGAGACTTGCGGGAACGCTGGGTGGAAGGAAATTTGTGGCTCCTCTCAGATTCCAGAACTCTCTGTCATCGAAATGTGAGGAAAATGTGTTTTTTTTTAGCCAAATTTTGAGGTTTGGAAAGGATTCTGGGTAACAGAACCTGGTCAGAGCCCCACAAGCCACCCCATCTTGGATTTCCCTAGGTCTCTAGTTTTCAGAAATGCACAGGGTTGGTAGGTTTCCCTAGGTGCCGGCTGAGCTAGGGGCCAACATCTACAGGTAGGCACTTTGCAAAAAACACCTCTGTTTTCTGTAAACAAATTGGGATGTGTCCACGTTGTGTTTTGGGCCATTTCCTTTTGTGGGCGCTAGGCCTACCCACACAAGTGAGGCACCATTTGTATTGGGAGACTTGGGGGAACGCTGGGTGGAAGGAAATTTGTGGCTCCTCTCAGATTCCAGAACTTTCTGTCACCGAAATGTGAGGAAAATGTGTTTTTTAGCCAAATTTTGAGGTTTGCAAAAGATTCTGGGTAACAGAACCTGGTCAGAACCCCACAAACCACCCCATCTTGGATTCCCCTAGGTCTCTAGTTTTAAAAAATGCACAGGTTTGGTAGGTTTCCCTAGGTGCCGGCTGAGCTAGGGGCCAAAATCTACAGGTAGGCACTTTGCAAAAAACACCTCTGTTTTCTGTAAAGAAATTGGGATGTGTCCACGTTGTGTTTTGGGCCATTTCCTTTCGTGGGCGCTAGGCCCACCCTCACAAGTGAGGTACCATTTTTATCGGGAGACTTGGGGGAATGCTGGGTGGAAGGAAATTTGTGGCTCCACTCAGATTCCAGAACTTTCTGTCACCGAAATGTGAGGAAAATGTGTTTTTTTAGCCACATTTTGAGGTTTGCAAAGGATTCTGGGTAACAGAACCTGGTCAGAGCCCCACAAGTCACCCCATCTTGGATTCCCCTAGATCTCTAGTTTTCAAAAATGCACAGGTTTGGTAGGTTTCCCTAGGTGCCGGCTGAGCTAGGGTCCAAAATCTACAGGTAGGCACTTTGCAAAAAACACCTCTGTTTTCTGTAAAATAATTGGGATGTGTCCACGTTGTGTTTTGGGCCATTTCCTTTCATGGGCGCTAGGCCTACCCACACAAGTCAGGTACCATTCTTATCGGGAGACTTGGGGGAACGCTGGATGGAAGGAAATTTGTGGCTCCTCTCAGATTCCAGAACTTTCTGTCACCGAAATGTGAGGAAAATGTGTTTTTTTAGCCAAATTTTGAGGTCTGCAAAGGATTCTGGGTAACAGAACCTGGTCAGAGCCCCACAAGCCACCCCATCTTGGATTCCCCTAGGTCTCTAGTTTTCAGAAATGCACAGGGTTGTAGGTTTCCCTAGGTGCCGGCTGAGCTAGGGGCCAACATCTACAGGTAGGCACTTTGCAAAAAACACCTCTGTTTTCTGTAAAAAAATTGGGATGTGTCCACGTTGTGTTTTGGGCCATTTCCTTTCGTGGGCGCTAGGCCTACCCACACAAGTGAGGTACCATTTTTATTGGGAGACTTGGAGGAACACTGGGTGGAAGGAAATTTGTGGCTCCTCTCAGATTCCAGAACTTTCTGTCACCGAAATGTGAGGAAAATGTGTTTTTTAGCCAAATTTTGAGGATTGCAAATGATTCTCTGTAACAGAACCTGGTCAGAGCACCACAAGTCACCCCATCTTGGATTCCCCTAGATCTCTAGTTTTCAAAAATGCACAGGTTTGGTAGGTTTCCCTAGGTGCTGGCTGAGCTAGGGGCCAACATCTACAGGTAGGCACTTTGCAAAAAACACCTCTGTTTTCTGTAAAAAAAATTGGGATGTGTCCACGTTGTGTTTTGGGCCATTTCCTTTCATGGGCGCTAGGCCTACCCACACAAGTGAGGTACCATTTTTATCGGGAGACTTGGAGGAAAGCTGGGTGGAAGGAAATTTGTGGCTCCTCTCAGATTCCAGAACTTTCTGTCACCGAAATGTGAGGAAAATGTGTTTTTTAGCCACATTTTGAGGTTTGCAAAGGATTCGGGGTAACAGAACCTGGTCAGAGCCCCACAAGTCACCCCATCTTGGATTCCCCTAGATCTCTAGTTTTAAAAAATGCACAGGTTTGGTAGGTTTCCCTAGGTGCCGGCTGAGCTAGGGGCCAAAATCTACAGGTAGGCACTTCGCAAAAAACACCTCTGTTTTCTGTAAAAAAATTGGGATGTGTCCATGTTGTGTTTTGGGCCATTTCCTTTCATGGGCGCTAGGCCTACCCACACAAGTGAGGTACCATTCTTATCGGGAGAGTTGGGGGAACGCTGGGTGGAAGGAAATGTGTGGCTCCTCTCAGATTCCAGAACTTTCTGTCATCGAAATGTGAGGAAAATGTGTTTTTTTTTTACCCAAATTTTGAGGTTTGCAAAGGATTCTGGGTAACAGAACCTGGTCAGAGCCCCACAAGCCACCCCATCTTGGATTCCCCTAGGTCTCTAGTTTTCAGAAATGCACAGGGTTGGTAGGTTTCCCTAGGTGCCGGCTGAGCTAGGGGCCAACATCTACAGGTAGGCACTTTGCAAAAAACACCTCTGTTTTCTGTAAAAAAAATTGGGATGTGTCCACGTTGTGTTTTGGGCCATTTCCTTTCATGGGCGCTAGGCCTACCCACACAAGTCAGGTACCATTCTTATCGGGAGACTTGGGGGAACGCTGGATGGAAGGAAATTTGTGGCTCCTCTCAGATTCCAGAACTTTCTGTCACCGAAATGTGAGGAAAATGTGTTTTTTAGCCATATTTTGAGGTTTGCAAAGGATTCTGGGTAACAGAACCTGGTCAGAGCCCCACAAGTCACCCCATCTTGGATTCCCCTAGATCTCTAGTTTTCAAAAATGCACAGGTTTGGTAGGTTTCCCTAGGTGCCGGCTGAGCTAGGGGCCAAAATCTACAGGTAGGCACTTCGCAAAAAACACCTCTGTTTTCTGTAAAAAAATTGGGATGTGTCCACGTTGTGTTTTGGGCCATTTCCTTTCATGGGCGCTAGGCCTACCCACACAAGTGAGGTACCATTCTTATCGGGAGACTTGCGGGAACGCTGGGTGGAAGGAAATTTGTGGCTCCTCTCAGATTCCAGAACTCTCTGTCATCGAAATGTGAGGAAAATGTGTTTTTTTTTAGCCAAATTTTGAGGTTTGGAAAGGATTCTGGGTAACAGAACCTGGTCAGAGCCCCACAAGCCACCCCATCTTGGATTTCCCTAGGTCTCTAGTTTTCAGAAATGCACAGGGTTGGTAGGTTTCCCTAGGTGCCGGCTGAGCTAGGGGCCAACATCTACAGGTAGGCACTTTGCAAAAAACACCTCTGTTTTCTGTAAACAAATTGGGATGTGTCCACGTTGTGTTTTGGGCCATTTCCTTTTGTGGGCGCTAGGCCTACGCACACAAGTGAGATACCATTTTTATCTGGAGACTTGGGGGAACGCTGGGTGGAAGAAAATTTGTGGCTCCTCTCACATTCCAGAACTTTCTGTCACCGAAATGTGAGGAAAATGTGTTTTTTAGCCAAATTTTGAGGTTTGCAAAGGATTCTCGGTAACAGAACCTGGTCAGAGCCCCACAAGTCACCCCATCTTGGATTCCCCTAGATCTCTAGTTTTCAAAAATGCACAGGTTTGGTAGGTTTCCCTAGGTGCTGGCTGAGCTAGGGGCCAACATCTACAGGTAGGCACTTTGCAAAAAACACCTCTGTTTTCTGTAAAAAAATTGGGATGTGTCCACGTTGTGTTTTGGGCCATTTCCTTTCGTGGGCGCTAGGCCTACCCACACAAGTGAGGTACCATTTTTATCAGGAGACTTGGGGGAACGCTGGGTGGAAGGAAATTTGTGGCTCCACTCAGATTCCAGAACTTTCTGTCACCGAAATGTGAGGAAAATGTGTTTTTTTAGCCACATTTTGAGGTTTGCAAAGGATTCTGGGTAACAGAACCTGGTCAGAGCCCCACAAGTCACCCCATCTTGGATTCCCCTAGATCTCTAGTTTTCAAAAATGCACAGGTTTGGTAGGTTTCCCTAGGTGCCGGCTGAGCTAGGGTCCAAAATCTACAGGTAGGCACTTTGCAAAAAACACCTCTGTTTTCTGTAAAAAAATTGGGATGTGTCCACGTTGTGTTTTGGGCCATTTCCTTTCATGGGCGCTAGGCCTACCCACACAAGTCAGGTACCATTCTTATCGGGAGACTTGGGGGAACGCTGGATGGAAGGAAATTTGTGGCTCCTCTCAGATTCCAGAACTTTCTGTCACCGAAATGTGAGGAAAATGTGTTTTTTAGCCATATTTTGAGGTTTGCAAAGGATTCTGGGTAACAGAACCTGGTCAGAGCCCCACAAGTCACCCCATCTTGGATTCCCCTATATCTCTAGTTTTCAAAAATGCACAGGTTTGGTAGGTTTCCCTAGGTGCCGGCTGAGCTAGGGGCCAAAATCTACAGGTAGGCACTTCGCAAAAAACACCTCTGTTTTCTGTAAAAAAATTGGGATGTGTCCACGTTGTGTTTTGGGCCATTTCCTTTCATGGGCGCTAGGCCTACCCACACAAGTGAGTTACCATTCTTATCGGGAGACTTGCGGGAACGCTGGGTGGAAGGAAATTTGTGGCTCCTCTCAGATTCCAGAACTCTCTGTCATCGAAATGTGAGGAAAATGTGTTTTTTTTTAGCCAAATTTTGAGGTTTGGAAAGGATTCTGGGTAACAGAACCTGGTCAGAGCCCCACAAGCCACCCCATCTTGGATTTCCCTAGGTCTCTAGTTTTCAGAAATGCACAGGGTTGGTAGGTTTCCCTAGGTGCCGGCTGAGCTAGGGGCCAACATCTACAGGTAGGCACTTTGCAAAAAACACCTCTGTTTTCTGTAAACAAATTGGGATGTGTCCACGTTGTGTTTTGGGCCATTTCCTTTTGTGGGCGCTAGGCCTACCCACACAAGTGAGGCACCATTTGTATTGGGAGACTTGGGGGAACGCTGGGTGGAAGGAAATTTGTGGCTCCTCTCAGATTCCAGAACTTTCTGTCACCGAAATGTGAGGAAAATGTGTTTTTTAGCCAAATTTTGAGGTTTGCAAAAGATTCTGGGTAACAGAACCTGGTCAGAACCCCACAAACCACCCCATCTTGGATTCCCCTAGGTCTCTAGTTTTAAAAAATGCACAGGTTTGGTAGGTTTCCCTAGGTGCCGGCTGAGCTAGGGGCCAAAATCTACAGGTAGGCACTTTGCAAAAAACACCTCTGTTTTCTGTAAAGAAATTGGGATGTGTCCACGTTGTGTTTTGGGCCATTTCCTTTCGTGGGCGCTAGGCCCACCCTCACAAGTGAGGTACCATTTTTATCGGGAGACTTGGGGGAATGCTGGGTGGAAGGAAATTTGTGGCTCCACTCAGATTCCAGAACTTTCTGTCACCGAAATGTGAGGAAAATGTGTTTTTTTAGCCACATTTTGAGGTTTGCAAAGGATTCTGGGTAACAGAACCTGGTCAGAGCCCCACAAGTCACCCCATCTTGGATTCCCCTAGATCTCTAGTTTTCAAAAATGCACAGGTTTGGTAGGTTTCCCTAGGTGCCGGCTGAGCTAGGGTCCAAAATCTACAGGTAGGCACTTTGCAAAAAACACCTCTGTTTTCTGTAAAATAATTGGGATGTGTCCACGTTGTGTTTTGGGCCATTTCCTTTCATGGGCGCTAGGCCTACCCACACAAGTCAGGTACCATTCTTATCGGGAGACTTGGGGGAACGCTGGATGGAAGGAAATTTGTGGCTCCTCTCAGATTCCAGAACTTTCTGTCACCGAAATGTGAGGAAAATGTGTTTTTTTAGCCAAATTTTGAGGTCTGCAAAGGATTCTGGGTAACAGAACCTGGTCAGAGCCCCACAAGCCACCCCATCTTGGATTCCCCTAGGTCTCTAGTTTTCAGAAATGCACAGGGTTGTAGGTTTCCCTAGGTGCCGGCTGAGCTAGGGGCCAACATCTACAGGTAGGCACTTTGCAAAAAACACCTCTGTTTTCTGTAAAAAAATTGGGATGTGTCCACGTTGTGTTTTGGGCCATTTCCTTTCGTGGGCGCTAGGCCTACCCACACAAGTGAGGTACCATTTTTATTGGGAGACTTGGAGGAACACTGGGTGGAAGGAAATTTGTGGCTCCTCTCAGATTCCAGAACTTTCTGTCACCGAAATGTGAGGAAAATGTGTTTTTTAGCCAAATTTTGAGGATTGCAAATGATTCTCTGTAACAGAACCTGGTCAGAGCACCACAAGTCACCCCATCTTGGATTCCCCTAGATCTCTAGTTTTCAAAAATGCACAGGTTTGGTAGGTTTCCCTAGGTGCTGGCTGAGCTAGGGGCCAACATCTACAGGTAGGCACTTTGCAAAAAACACCTCTGTTTTCTGTAAAAAAAATTGGGATGTGTCCACGTTGTGTTTTGGGCCATTTCCTTTCATGGGCGCTAGGCCTACCCACACAAGTGAGGTACCATTTTTATCGGGAGACTTGGAGGAAAGCTGGGTGGAAGGAAATTTGTGGCTCCTCTCAGATTCCAGAACTTTCTGTCACCGAAATGTGAGGAAAATGTGTTTTTTAGCCACATTTTGAGGTTTGCAAAGGATTCGGGGTAACAGAACCTGGTCAGAGCCCCACAAGTCACCCCATCTTGGATTCCCCTAGATCTCTAGTTTTAAAAAATGCACAGGTTTGGTAGGTTTCCCTAGGTGCCGGCTGAGCTAGGGGCCAAAATCTACAGGTAGGCACTTCGCAAAAAACACCTCTGTTTTCTGTAAAAAAATTGGGATGTGTCCATGTTGTGTTTTGGGCCATTTCCTTTCATGGGCGCTAGGCCTACCCACACAAGTGAGGTACCATTCTTATCGGGAGAGTTGGGGGAACGCTGGGTGGAAGGAAATGTGTGGCTCCTCTCAGATTCCAGAACTTTCTGTCATCGAAATGTGAGGAAAATGTGTTTTTTTTTTACCCAAATTTTGAGGTTTGCAAAGGATTCTGGGTAACAGAACCTGGTCAGAGCCCCACAAGCCACCCCATCTTGGATTCCCCTAGGTCTCTAGTTTTCAGAAATGCACAGGGTTGGTAGGTTTCCCTAGGTGCCGGCTGAGCTAGGGGCCAACATCTACAGGTAGGCACTTTGCAAAAAACACCTCTGTTTTCTGTAAAAAAAATTGGGATGTGTCCACGTTGTGTTTTGGGCCATTTCCTTTCATGGGCGCTAGGCCTACCCACACAAGTCAGGTACCATTCTTATCGGGAGACTTGGGGGAACGCTGGATGGAAGGAAATTTGTGGCTCCTCTCAGATTCCAGAACTTTCTGTCACCGAAATGTGAGGAAAATGTGTTTTTTAGCCATATTTTGAGGTTTGCAAAGGATTCTGGGTAACAGAACCTGGTCAGAGCCCCACAAGTCACCCCATCTTGGATTCCCCTAGATCTCTAGTTTTCAAAAATGCACAGGTTTGGTAGGTTTCCCTAGGTGCCGGCTGAGCTAGGGGCCAAAATCTACAGGTAGGCACTTCGCAAAAAACACCTCTGTTTTCTGTAAAAAAATTGGGATGTGTCCACGTTGTGTTTTGGGCCATTTCCTTTCATGGGCGCTAGGCCTACCCACACAAGTGAGGTACCATTCTTATCGGGAGACTTGCGGGAACGCTGGGTGGAAGGAAATTTGTGGCTCCTCTCAGATTCCAGAACTCTCTGTCATCGAAATGTGAGGAAAATGTGTTTTTTTTTAGCCAAATTTTGAGGTTTGGAAAGGATTCTGGGTAACAGAACCTGGTCAGAGCCCCACAAGCCACCCCATCTTGGATTTCCCTAGGTCTCTAGTTTTCAGAAATGCACAGGGTTGGTAGGTTTCCCTAGGTGCCGGCTGAGCTAGGGGCCAACATCTACAGGTAGGCACTTTGCAAAAAACACCTCTGTTTTCTGTAAACAAATTGGGATGTGTCCACGTTGTGTTTTGGGCCATTTCCTTTTGTGGGCGCTAGGCCTACGCACACAAGTGAGATACCATTTTTATCTGGAGACTTGGGGGAACGCTGGGTGGAAGAAAATTTGTGGCTCCTCTCACATTCCAGAACTTTCTGTCACCGAAATGTGAGGAAAATGTGTTTTTTAGCCAAATTTTGAGGTTTGCAAAGGATTCTCGGTAACAGAACCTGGTCAGAGCCCCACAAGTCACCCCATCTTGGATTCCCCTAGATCTCTAGTTTTCAAAAATGCACAGGTTTGGTAGGTTTCCCTAGGTGCTGGCTGAGCTAGGGGCCAACATCTACAGGTAGGCACTTTGCAAAAAACACCTCTGTTTTCTGTAAAAAAATTGGGATGTGTCCACGTTGTGTTTTGGGCCATTTCCTTTCGTGGGCGCTAGGCCTACCCACACAAGTGAGGTACCATTTTTATCAGGAGACTTGGGGGAACGCTGGGTGGAAGGAAATTTGTGGCTCCTCTCAGATTCCAGAACTTTCTGTCACCGAAATGTGAGGAAAATGTTTTTTTTTAGCCAAATTTTGAGGTTTGCATAAGATTCTGGGTAACAGAACCTGGTCAGAGCCCCACAAGTCACCCCATCTTGGATTCCCCTAGGTCTCTAGTTTTAAAAAATTCACAGGTTTTGTAGGTTTCCAGAGGTGCCGGCTGAGCTGGGGGCCAAAATCTACAGGTAGACACTTTGCAAAAAACACCCCTGTTTTCTGTAAAAAAATTGGGATGTGTCCACGTTGTGTTTTGGGCCATTTCCTTTCATGGGTGTTAGGCCTACCCACACAAGTGAGGTACCATTTTTATCGGGAGACATGGGGGAATGGTGGGTAGAAGGAAATTTGTGGCTCCTTTCAGATTCCAGAACTTTCTGTCACCGAAATGTGAGGAAAATGTGTTTTTTAGCAAAGATTGAGGTTTGCAAAGGATTCTGGGTAACAGAACCTGGTCAGAGCCCCACAAGTCACCCCATCTTGGATTCCCCTAGATCTCTAGTTTTGAAAAATGCACAGGTTTGGTAGGTTTCCCTAGGTGCCGGCTGAGCTAGGGGCCAAAATCTACAGGTAGGCACTTCGCAAAAAACACCTTTGTTTTCTGTAAAAAAATTGGGATGTGTCCATGTTGTGTTTTGGGCCATATCCTTTCATGGGCGCTAGGCCTACCCACACAAGTGAGGTACCATTCTTATCGGGAGACTTGGGGGAACGCTGGGTGGAAGGAAATTTGTGGCTCCTCTCAGATTCCAGAACTTTCTGTCATCGAAATGTGAGGAAAATGTGTTTTTTTAGCCAAATTTTGAGGTCTGCAAAGGATTCTGGGTAACAGAACCTGGTCAGAGCCCCACAAGCCACCCCATCTTGGATTCCCCTAGGTCTCTAGTTTTCAGAAATGCACAGGGTTGTAGGTTTCCCTAGGTGCCGGCTGAGCTAGGGGCCAACATCTACAGGTAGGCACTTTGCAAAAAACACCTCTGTTTTCTGTAAAAAAATTGGGATGTGTCCACGTTGTGTTTTGGGCCATTTCCTTTCGTGGGCGCTAGGCCTACCCACACAAGTGAGGTACCATTTTTATTGGGAGACTTGGAGGAACACTGGGTGGAAGGAAATTTGTGGCTCCTCTCAGATTCCAGAACTTTCTGTCACCGAAATGTGAGGAAAATGTGTTTTTTAGCCAAATTTTGAGGATTGCAAATGATTCTCTGTAACAGAACCTGGTCAGAGCACCACAAGTCACCCCATCTTGGATTCCCCTAGATCTCTAGTTTTAAAAAATGCACAGGTTTGGTAGGTTTCCCTAGGTGCTGGCTGAGCTAGGGGCCAACATCTACAGGTAGGCACTTTGCAAAAAACACCTCTGTTTTCTGTAAAAAAATTGGGATGTGTCCACGTTGTGTTTTGGGCCATTTCCTTTCGTGGGCGCTAGGCCTACCCACACAAGTGAGGTACCATTTTTATCGGGAGACTTGGAGGAAAGCTGGGTGGAAGGAAATTTGTGGCTCCTCTCAGATTCCAGAACTTTCTGTCACCGAAATGTGAGGAAAATGTGTTTTTTAGCCACATTTTGAGGTTTGCAAAGGATTCGGGGTAACAGAACCTGGTCAGAGCCCCACAAGTCACCCCATCTTGGATTCCCCTAGATCTCTAGTTTTAAAAAATGCACAGGTTTGGTAGGTTTCCCTAGGTGCCGGCTGAGCTAGGGGCCAAAATCTACAGGTAGGCACTTCGCAAAAAACACCTCTGTTTTCTGTAAAAAAATTGGGATGTGTCCATGTTGTGTTTTGGGCCATTTCCTTTCATGGGCGCTAGGCCTACCCACACAAGTGAGGTACCATTCTTATCGGGAGAGTTGGGGGAACGCTGGGTGGAAGGAAATGTGTGGCTCCTCTCAGATTCCAGAACTTTCTGTCATCGAAATGTGAGGAAAATGTGTTTTTTTTTTACCCAAATTTTGAGGTTTGCAAAGGATTCTGGGTAACAGAACCTGGTCAGAGCCCCACAAGCCACCCCATCTTGGATTCCCCTAGGTCTCTAGTTTTCAGAAATGCACAGGGTTGGTTGGTTTCCCTAGGTGCCGGCTGAGCTAGGGGCCAACATCTACAGGTAGGCACTTTGCAAAAAACACCTCTGTTTTCTGTAAAAAAAATTGGGATGTGTCCACGTTGTGTTTTGGGCCATTTCCTTTCATGGGCGCTAGGCCTACCCACACAAGTCAGGTACCATTCTTATCGGGAGACTTGGGGGAACGCTGGATGGAAGGAAATTTGTGGCTCCTCTCAGATTCCAGAACTTTCTGTCACCGAAATGTGAGGAAAATGTGTTTTTTAGCCATATTTTGAGGTTTGCAAAGGATTCTGGGTAACAGAACCTGGTCAGAGCCCCACAAGTCACCCCATCTTGGATTCCCCTAGATCTCTAGTTTTCAAAAATGCACAGGTTTGGTAGGTTTCCCTAGGTGCCGGCTGAGCTAGGGGCCAAAATCTACAGGTAGGCACTTCGCAAAAAACACCTCTGTTTTCTGTAAAAAAATTGGGATGTGTCCACGTTGTGTTTTGGGCCATTTCCTTTCATGGGCGCTAGGCCTACCCACACAAGTGAGGTACCATTCTTATCGGGAGACTTGCGGGAACGCTGGGTGGAAGGAAATTTGTGGCTCCTCTCAGATTCCAGAACTCTCTGTCATCGAAATGTGAGGAAAATGTGTTTTTTTTTAGCCAAATTTTGAGGTTTGGAAAGGATTCTGGGTAACAGAACCTGGTCAGAGCCCCACAAGCCACCCCATCTTGGATTTCCCTAGGTCTCTAGTTTTCAGAAATGCACAGGGTTGGTAGGTTTCCCTAGGTGCCGGCTGAGCTAGGGGCCAACATCTACAGGTAGGCACTTTGCAAAAAACACCTCTGTTTTCTGTAAACAAATTGGGATGTGTCCACGTTGTGTTTTGGGCCATTTCCTTTTGTGGGCGCTAGGCCTACGCACACAAGTGAGATACCATTTTTATCTGGAGACTTGGGGGAACGCTGGGTGGAAGAAAATTTGTGGCTCCTCTCACATTCCAGAACTTTCTGTCACCGAAATGTGAGGAAAATGTGTTTTTTAGCCAAATTTTGAGGTTTGCAAAGGATTCTCGGTAACAGAACCTGGTCAGAGCCCCACAAGTCACCCCATCTTGGATTCCCCTAGATCTCTAGTTTTCAAAAATGCACAGGTTTGGTAGGTTTCCCTAGGTGCTGGCTGAGCTAGGGGCCAACATCTACAGGTAGGCACTTTGCAAAAAACACCTCTGTTTTCTGTAAAAAAATTGGGATGTGTCCACGTTGTGTTTTGGGCCATTTCCTTTCGTGGGCGCTAGGCCTACCCACACAAGTGAGGTACCATTTTTATCAGGAGACTTGGGGGAACGCTGGGTGGAAGGAAATTTGTGGCTCCTCTCAGATTCCAGAACTTTCTGTCACCGAAATGTGAGGAAAATGTTTTTTTTTAGCCAAATTTTGAGGTTTGCATAAGATTCTGGGTAACAGAACCTGGTCAGAGCCCCACAAGTCACCCCATCTTGGATTCCCCTAGGTCTCTAGTTTTAAAAAATTCACAGGTTTTGTAGGTTTCCAGAGGTGCCGGCTGAGCTGGGGGCCAAAATCTACAGGTAGACACTTTGCAAAAAACACCCCTGTTTTCTGTAAAAAAATTGGGATGTGTCCACGTTGTGTTTTGGGCCATTTCCTTTCATGGGTGTTAGGCCTACCCACACAAGTGAGGTACCATTTTTATCGGGAGACATGGGGGAATGGTGGGTAGAAGGAAATTTGTGGCTCCTTTCAGATTCCAGAACTTTCTGTCACCGAAATGTGAGGAAAATGTGTTTTTTAGCAAAGATTGAGGTTTGCAAAGGATTCTGGGTAACAGAACCTGGTCAGAGCCCCACAAGCCACCCCATCTTGGATTCCCCTAGGTCTCTAGTTTTCAGAAATGCACAGGGTTGTAGGTTTCCCTAGGTGCCGGCTGAGCTAGGGGCCAACATCTACAGGTAGGCACTTTGCAAAAAACACCTCTGTTTTCTGTAAAAAAATTGGGATGTGTCCACGTTGTGTTTTGGGCCATTTCCTTTCGTGGGCGCTAGGCCTACCCACACAAGTGAGGTACCATTTTTATTGGGAGACTTGGAGGAACACTGGGTGGAAGGAAATTTGTGGCTCCTCTCAGATTCCAGAACTTTCTGTCACCGAAATGTGAGGAAAATGTGTTTTTTAGCCAAATTTTGAGGATTGCAAATGATTCTCTGTAACAGAACCTGGTCAGAGCACCACAAGTCACCCCATCTTGGATTCCCCTAGATCTCTAGTTTTCAAAAATGCACAGGTTTGGTAGGTTTCCCTAGGTGCTGGCTGAGCTAGGGGCCAACATCTACAGGTAGGCACTTTGCAAAAAACACCTCTGTTTTCTGTAAAAAAATTGGGATGTGTCCACGTTGTGTTTTGGGCCATTTCCTTTCGTGGGCGCTAGGCCTACCCACACAAGTGAGGTACCATTTTTATCGGGAGACTTGGAGGAAAGCTGGGTGGAAGGAAATTTGTGGCTCCTCTCAGATTCCAGAACTTTCTGTCACCGAAATGTGAGGAAAATTTGTTTTTTAGCCACATTTTGAGGTTTGCAAAGGATTCGGGGTAACAGAACCTGGTCAGAGCCCCACAAGTCACCCCATCTTGGATTCCCCTAGATCTCTAGTTTTAAAAAATGCACAGGTTTGGTAGGTTTCCCTAGGTGCCGGCTGAGCTAGGGGCCAAAATCTACAGGTAGGCACTTCGCAAAAAACACCTCTGTTTTCTGTAAAAAAATTGGGATGTGTCCATGTTGTGTTTTGGGCCATTTCCTTTCATGGGCGCTAGGCCTACCCACACAAGTGAGGTACCATTCTTATCGGGAGAGTTGGGGGAACGCTGGGTGGAAGGAAATGTGTGGCTCCTCTCAGATTCCAGAACTTTCTGTCATCGAAATGTGAGGAAAATGTGTTTTTTTTTTACCCAAATTTTGAGGTTTGCAAAGGATTCTGGGTAACAGAACCTGGTCAGAGCCCCACAAGCCACCCCATCTTGGATTCCCCTAGGTCTCTAGTTTTCAGAAATGCACAGGGTTGGTAGGTTTCCCTAGGTGCAGGCTGAGCTAGGGGCCAACATCTACAGGTAGGCACTTTGCAAAAAACACCTCTGTTTTCTGTAAAAAAAATTGGGATGTGTCCACGTTGTGTTTTGGGCCATTTCCTTTCGTGGGCGCTAGGCCTACCCACACAAGTGAGGTACCATTTTTATCGGGAGACTTGGAGCAACGCTGGGTGGAAGGAAATTTGTGGCTCCTCTCAGATTCCAGAACTTTCTGTCACCGAAATGTGAGGAAAATGTGTTTTTTAGCCAAATTTTGAGGTTTGCAAAGGATTCTGGGTAAGAGAACCTGTTCAGAGGCCCACAAGTCACCCCATCTTGGATTCCCCTAGATCTCTAGTTTTAAAAAATGCACAGGTTTGGTAGGTTTCCCTATGTGCCGGCTGAGCTACGGGCCAAAATCTACAGGTAGGCACTTCGCAAAAAACACCTCTGTTTTCTGTAAAAAAATTGGGATGTGTCCATGTTGTGTTTTGGGCCATATCCTTTCATGGGCGCTAGGCCTACCCACACAAGTGAGGTACCATTCTTATCGGGAGACTTGGGGGAACGCTGGGTGGAAGGAAATTTGTGGCTCCTCTCAGATTCCAGAACTTTCTGTCATCGAAATGTGAGGAAAATGTGTTTTTTTTAGCCAAATTTTGAGGTCTGCAAAGGATTCTGGGTAACAGAACCTGGTCAGAGCCCCACAAGCCACCCCATCTTGGATTCCCCTAGGTCTCTAGTTTTCAGAAATGCACAGGGTTGTAGGTTTCCCTAGGTGCCGGCTGAGCTAGGGGCCAACATCTACAGGTAGGCACTTTGCAAAAAACACCTCTGTTTTCTGTAAAAAAATTGGGATGTGTCCACGTTGTGTTTTGGGCCAT
Source organism: Pleurodeles waltl (assembly GCF_031143425.1). Lineage (NCBI taxonomy): Eukaryota > Metazoa > Chordata > Amphibia > Caudata > Salamandridae > Pleurodeles > Pleurodeles waltl. The sequence goes on from NC_090448.1 coordinate 330,657,242, forward strand.
TTCCTTTCGTGGGCGCTAGGCCTACCCACACAAGTGAGGTACCATGTTTATTGGGAGACTTGGAGGAACACTGGGTGGAAGGAAATTTGTGGCTCCTCTCAGATTCCAGAACTTTCTGTCACCGAAATGTGAGGAAAATGTGTTTTTTAGCCAAATTTTGAGGATTGCAAAGGATTCTCTGTAACAGAACCTGGTCAGAGCCCCACAAGTCACCCCATCTTGGATTCCCCTAGATCTCTAGTTTTCAAAAATGCACAGGTTTGGTAGGTTTCCCTAGGTGCTGGCTGAGCTAGGGGCCAACATCTACAGGTAGGCACTTTGCAAAAAACACCTCTGTTTTCTGTAAAAAAATTGGGATGTGTCCACGTTGTGTTTTGGGCCATTTCCTTTCGTGGGCGCTAGGCCTACCCACACAAGTGAGGTACCATTTTTATCGGGAGACTTGGAGGAAAGCTGGGTGGAAGGAAATTTGTGGCTCCTCTCAGATTCCAGAACTTTCTGTCACCGAAATGTGAGGAAAATGTGTTTTTTAGCCACATTTTGAGGTTTGCAAAGGATTCGGGGTAACAGAACCTGGTCAGAGCCCCACAAGTCACCCCATCTTGGATTCCCCTAGATCTCTAGTTTTAAAAAATGCACAGGTTTGGTAGGTTTCCCTAGGTGCCGGCTGAGCTAGGGGCCAAAATCTACAGGTAGGCACTTCGCAAAAAACACCTCTGTTTTCTGTAAAAAAATTGTGATGTGTCCATGTTGTGTTTTGGGCCATTTCCTTTCATGGGCGCTAGGCCTACCCACACAAGTGAGGTACCATTCTTATCGGGAGAGTTGGGGGAACGCTGGGTGGAAGGAAATGTGTGGCTCCTCTCAGATTCCAGAACTTTCTGTCATCGAAATGTGAGGAAAATGTGTTTTTTTTTTACCCAAATTTTGAGGTTTGCAAAGGATTCTGGGTAACAGAACCTGGTCAGAGCCCCACAAGCCACCCCATCTTGGATTCCCCTAGGTCTCTAGTTTTCAGAAATGCACAGGGTTGGTAGGTTTCCCTAGGTGCCGGCTGAGCTAGGGGCCAACATATACAGGTAGGCACTTTGCAAAAAACACCTCTGTTTTCTGTAAAAAAAATTGGGATGTGTCCACGTTGTGTTTTGGGCCATTTCCTTTCGTGGGCGCTAGGCCTACCCACACAAGTGAGGTACCATTTTTATCGGGAGACTTGGAGCAACGCTGGGTGGAAGGAAATTTGTGGCTCCTCTCAGATTCCAGAACTTTCTGTCACCGAAATGTGAGGAAAATGTGTTTTTTAGCCAAATTTTGAGGTTTGCAAAGGATTCTGGGTAAGAGAACCTGTTCAGAGGCCCACAAGTCACCCCATCTTGGATTCCCCTAGATCTCTAGTTTTAAAAAATGCACAGGTTTGGTAGGTTTCCCTATGTGCCGGCTGAGCTAGGGGCCAAAATCTACATGTAGGCACTTCGCAAAAAACACCTCTGTTTTCTTTAAAAAAATTGGGATGTGTCCATGTTGTGTTTTGGGCCATTTCCTTTCATGGGCGCTAGGCCTACCCACACAAGTGAGGTACCATTCTTATCGGGAGATTTGCAGGAACGCTGGGTGGAAGGAAATTTGTGGCTCCTCTCAGATTCCAGAACTTTCTGTCACCGAAATGTGAGGAAAATGTTTTTTTTTAGCCAAATTTTGGGGTTTGCAAAAGATTCTGGGTAACACAACCTGGTCAGAGCCCCACAAGTCACCCCATCTTGGATTCCCCTAGGTCTCTAGTTTTAAAAAATGCACAGGTTTGGTAGGTTTCCCTAGGTGCCGACTGAGCTAGGGGCCAAAATCTACAGGTAGACACTTTGCAAAAAACACCTATGTTTTCTGTAAAACAATTGGGATGTGTCCACGTTGTGTTTTGGGCCATTTCTTTCATGGGCGCTAGGCCTACCCACACAAGTGAGGTACCATTCTTATCGGGAGACTTGGGGGGACGCTGGGTGGAAGGACATTTGTGGCTCCTCTCAGATTCCAGAACTTTCTGTCACCGAAATGTGAGGAAAATGTTTTTTTTTAGCCAAATTTTGAGGTTTGCAAAAGTTTCTGGGTAACAGAACCTGGTCAGAGCCCCACAAGTCACCCCATCTTGGATTCCCCTTGGTCTCTAGTTTTAAAAAATTCACAGGTTTGGTAGGTTTCCCGAGGTGCCGGCTGAGCTAGGGGCCAAAATCTACAGGTAGACACTTTGCAAAAAACACCTCTGTTTTCTGTAAAAAAATTGGGATGTGTCCACGTTGTGTTTTGGGCCATTTCCTTTCATGGGCGCTAGGCCTACCCACACAAGTGAGGTACCATTTTTATCGGGAGACATGGGGGAACGCTGGGTGGAAGGAAATTTGTGGCTCCTTTCAGATTCCAGAACTTTCTGTCACCAAAATGGGAGGAAAATGTGTTTTTTATTTTAGCCACATTTTGATGTTTGCAAAGGATTCTGGGTAACAGAACCTGGTCAGAGCCCCACAAGTCACCCCATCTTGGATTCCCCTAGGACTCTAGTTTTCAAAAATGCACAGGTTTGGTAGGTTTCCCTAGGGGCCGGCTGAGCTAGGGGTCAAAATCTACAGGTAGGCACTTTGCAAAAAACACCTCTGTTTTCTGTAAAAAAATTGGGATGTGTCCACGTTGTGTTTTGGGCCATTTCCTTTCGTGGGCGCTAGGCCTACCCACACAAGTGAGGTACCATTTTTATTGGGAGACTTGGAGGAACACTGGGTGGAAGGAAATTTGTGGCTCCTCTCAGATTCCAGAACTTTCTGTCACCGAAATGTGAGGAAAAAGTGTTTTTTAGCCAAATTTTGAGGTTTGCAAAGGATTCTGGGTAACAGAACCTGGTCAGAGCCCCACAAGTCACCCCATCTTGGATTCCCCTAGATCTCTAGTTTTCAAAAATGCACAGGTTTGGTAGGTTTCCCTAGGTGCCGGCTGTGCTAGGGGCCAAAATCTACAGGTAGGCACTTCGCAAAACACACCTCTGTTTTCTGTAAAAAAATTGGGATGTGTCCATGTTGTGTTTTGGGCCATTTCCTTTCATGGGCGCTATGCCTACCCACACAAGTGAGGTACCTTTCTTATCGGGAGACTTGGGGGAACGCTGGGTGGGAGGAAATTTGTGGCTCCTCTGAGATTCCAGAACTTTCTGTCATCGAAATGTGAGGAAAATGTGTTTTTTTAGCCAAATTATGAGGTTTGCAAAGGATACTGGGTAACAGAACCTGGTCAGAGCCCCACAAGCCACCCCATCTTGGATTCCCCTATGTCTCTAGTTTTCAGAAATGCACAGGGTTGGTAGGTTTTCCTAGGTGCCGGCTGAGCTAGGGGCCAACATCTACAGGTAGGCAATTTGCAAAAAACACCTCTGTTTTCTGTCAAAAAAAATTGGGATGTGTCCACGTTGTGTTGTGGGCCATTTCCTTTCGTGGGCGCTAGGCCTACCCACACAAGTGAGGTACCATTTTTATCGGGAGACTTGGAGAAACGCTGGGTGGAAGGAAATTTGTGGCTCCTCTCAGATTCCAGAACTTTCTGTCACCGAAATGTGAGGAAAATGTGTTTTTTAGCCAAATATTGAGGTTTGCAAAGGATTCTGGGTAACAGAACCTTGTCAGAGCCCCACAAGTCACCCCATCTTGGATTCCCCTAGATCTCTAGTTTTAAAAAATGCACAGGTTTGGTAGGTTTCCCTAGGTGCCGGCTGAGCTAGGGGCCAAAATCTACAGGTAGGCACTTCGCAAAAAACACCTCTGTTTTCTGTAAAAAAATTGGGATGTGTCCACGTTGTGTTTTGGGCCATTTCCTTTCGTGGGCGCTAGGCCTACCCGCACAAGTGAGGTACCATTTTTATCGGGAGACTTGGAGGAATGCTGGGGGGAAGGAAATTTGTGGCTCCTCTCAGGTTCCAGAACTTTCTGTTACCGAAATGTGAGGAAAATGTGTTTTTTAGCCAAATTTTGAGGTTTTCAAAGGATTCTGGGTAACAGAACCTGGTCAGAGCCCCACAAGTCACCCCATCTTGGATTCCCCTAGGTCTCTAGTTTTAAAAAATTCACAGGTTTGGTAGGTTTCCCGAGGTGCCGGCTGAGCTAGGGGCCAAAATCTACAGGTAGACACTTTGCAAAAAACACCCCTGTTTTCTGTAAAAAAAATTGGGATGTGTCCACGTTGTGTTTTGGGCCATTTCCTTTCATGGGCGCTAGGCCTACCCACACAAGTGAGGTACCATTTTTATCGGGAGACATGGGGGAACGCTGGGTGGAAGGAAATTTGTGGCTCCTTTCAGATTCCAGAACTTTCTGTCACCAAAATGGGAGGAAAATGTGTTTTTTTTTAGCCACATTTTGAGGTTTGCAAAGGATTCTGGGTAACAGAACCTGGTCAGAGCCCCACAAGTCACCCCATCTTGGATTCCCCTAGATCTCTAGTTTTCAAAAATGCACAGGTTTGGTAGGTTTCCCTAGGTGCCGGCTGAGCTAGGGGCCAAAATCTACAGGTAGGCACTTCGCAAAAAACACCTCTGTTTTCTGTAAAAAAATTGGGATGTGTCCATGTTGTGTTTTGGGCCATTTCCTTTCATGGGCGCTAGGCCTACCCACACAAGTGAGGTACCATTCTTATCGGGAGACTTGGGGCAACGCTGGGTGGGAGGAAATTTGTGGCTCCTCTCAGATTCCAGAACTTTCTGTCATCGAAATGTTAGGAAAATTTGTTTTTTTTTAGCCAAATTATGAGGTTTGCAAAGGATTCTGGGTAACAGAACCTGGTCAGAGCCCCACAAGCCACCCCATCTTGGATTTCCCTATGTCTCTAGTTTTCAGAAATGCACAGGGTTGGTAGGTTTTCCTAGGTGCCGGCTGAGCTAGGGGCCAACATCTACAGGTAGGCACTTTGCAAAAAACATCTCTGTTTTCTGTAAAAGAAAATTGGGATGTGTCCACGTTGTGTTTTGGGCCATTTCCTTTCGTGGGCGCTAGGCCTACCCACACAAGTGAGGTACCATTTTTATCGGGAGACTTGGAGGAACGCTGGGTGGAAGGAAATTTGTGGCTCCTCTCAGATTCCAGAACTTTCTGTCACCGAAATGTGAGGAAAATGTGTTTTTTAGCCAAATATTGAGGTTTGCAAAGGATTCTGGGTAACAGAACCTGGTCAGAGCCCCACAAATCACCCCATCTTGGATTCCCCTAGATCTCTAGTTTTCAAAAATGCACAGGTTTGGTAGGTTTCCCTAGGTGCCGGCTGAGCTAGGGGCCAAAATCTACAGGTAGGCACTTCGCAAAAAACACCTCTGTTTTCTGTAAACGAAATTGGGATGTGTCCATGTTGTGTTTTGGGCCATTTCCTTTCATGGGCGCTAGGCCTACCCACACAAGTGAGGTACCATTCTTATCGGGAGACTTGGGGGAACGCTGGGTGGAAGGAAATTTGTGGCTCCTCTCAGATTCCAGAACTTTCTGTCATCGAAATGTGAGGAAAATTTGTTTTTTTTTAGCCAAATTTTGAGGTTTGCAAAGGATTCTGGGTAACAGAACCTGGTCAGAGCCCCACAAGCCACACCATCTTGGATTCCCCTAGGTCTCTAGTTTTCAGAAATGCACAGGGTTGTTAGTTTTCCCTAGGTGCCGGCTGAGCTAGGGGCCAACATCTACAGGTAGGCACTTGGCATAAAACACCTCTGTTTTCTGTAAAAAAATTGGGATGTGTCCACGTTGTGTTTTGGGCCATTTCCTTTTGTGGGCGCTAGGCCTACCCGCACAAGTGAGGTACCATTTTTATCGGGAGACTTAGAGGAATGCTGGGGGGAAGGAAATTTGTGGCTCCTCTCAGGTTCCAGAACTTTCTGTTACCGAAATGTGAGGAAAATGTGTTTTTTAGCCACATTTTGAGGTTTTCAAAGGATTCTGGGTAACAGAACCTGGTCAGAGCCCCACAAGTCACCCCATCTTGGATTCCCCTAGATCTCTAGTTTTCAAAAATGCACAGGTTTGGTAGGTTTCCCTAGGTGCCGGCTGAGCTAGGGGCCAAAATCTACAGGTAGGCACTTCGCAAAAAACACCTCTGTTTTCTGTAAAAAAATTGGGATGTGTCCATGTTGTGTTTTGGGCCATTTCCTTTCATGGGCGCTAGGCCTACCCACACAAGTGAGGTACCATTCTTATCGGGAGACTTGGGGGAACGCTGGGTGGAAGGAAATTTGTGGCTCCTCTCAGATTCCAGAACTTTCTGTCATCGAAATGTGAGGAAAATTTCTTTTTTTTAGCCACATTTTGAGGTTTGCAAAGGATTCTGGGTAACAGAACCTAGTCAGAGCCCCACAAGCCACCCCATCTTGGATTCCCCTAGGTCTCTAGTTTTCAGAAATGCACAGGGTTGGTAGGTTTCCCTAGGTGCCGGCTGAGCTAGGGGCCAACATCTACAGGTAGGCACTTTGCAAGAAACACCTCTGTTTTCTGTAAAAAAATTGGGATGTGTCCACGTTGTGTTTTGGGCCATTTCCTTTCGTGGGCGCTAGGTCTACCCACACAAGTTAGGTACCATTCTTATCGGGAGAGTTGGGGGAACGCTGGGTGGAAGGAAATTTGTGGCTCCTCTCAGATTCCAGAACTTTCTGTCACCGAAATGTGAGGAAAATGTGTTTTTTAGCCAAAGTTTGAGGTTTGCAAAGGATTCTCGGTAACAGAACCTGGTCAGAGCCCCACAAGTCACTCCATCTTGGATTCCCCTAGATCTCTAGTTTTCAAAAATGCACAGGTTTGGTAGATTTCCCTAGGTGCCGGCTGAGCTAGGGGCCAAAATCTACAGGTAGGCACTTTGCAAAAAACACCTCTGTTTTCTGTAAAAAAATTGGGATGTGTCCACGTTGTGTTTTGGGCCATTTCCTTTCGTGGGCGCTAGGCCTACCCACACAAGTGAGGTACCATTTTTATCGGGAGAGTTGGAGGAACGCTGGGTGGAAGAAAATTTGTGGCTCCTCTCAGATTCCAGAACTTTCTGTCACCGAAATGTGAGGAAAATGTGTTTTTTAGCCAAATTTTGAGGTTTGCAAAGGATTCTGGGTAACAGAACCTGGTCAAAGCCCCACAAGTCACCCCATCTTGGATTCCCCTAGATCTCTAGGTTTCAAAAATGCACAGGTTTGGTAGGTTTCCCTATGTGCCGGCTGAGCTAGGGGCCAAAATCTACAGGTAGGCACTTCGCAAAAAACACCTCTGTTTTCTGTAAAAAAAATTGGGATGTGTCCATGTTGTGTTTTGGGCCATTTCCTTTCATGGGCGCTAGGCCTACCCACACAAGTGAGGTACCATTCTTATCGGGAGACTTGCGGGAACGCTGGGTGGAAGGAAATTTGTGGCTCCTCTCAGATTCCAGAACTCTGTCATCGAAATGTGAGGAAAATGTGTTTTTTTTAGCCAAATTTTGAGGTTTGGAAAGGATTCTGGGTAACAGAACCTGGTCAGAGCCCCACAAGCCACCCCATCTTGGATTCCCCTAGGTCTCTAGTTTTCAGAAATGCACAGGGTTGGTAGGTTTCCCTAGGTGCCGGCTGAGCTAGGGGCCAACATCTACAGGTAGGCACTTTGCAAAAAACACCTCTGTTTTCTGTAAAAAAATTGGGATGTGTCCACGTTGTGTTTTGGGCCATTTCCTTTCGTGGGCGCTAGGTCTACCCACACAAGTTAGGTAACATTCTTATCGGGAGAGTTGGGGGAACGCTGGGTGGAAGGAAATTTGTGGCTCCTCTCAGATTCCAGAACTTTCTGTCACCGAAATGTGAGGAAAATGTGTTTTTTAGCCAAAGTTTGAGGTTTGCAAAGGATTCTCGGTAACAGAACCTGGTCAGAGCCCCACAAGTCACTCCATCTTGGATTCCCCTAGATCTCTAGTTTTCAAAAATGCACAGGTTTGGTAGATTTCCCTAGGTGCCGGCTGAGCTAGGGGCCAAAATCTACAGGTAGGCACTTTGCAAAAAACACCTCTGTTTTCTGTAAAAAAATTGGGATGTGTCCACGTTGTGTTTTGGGCCATTTCCTTTCGTGGGCGCTAGGCCTACCCACACAAGTGAGGTACCATTTTTATCGGGAGAGTTGGAGGAACGCTGGGTGGAAGGAAATTTGTGGCTCCTCTCAGATTCCAGAACTTTCTGTCACCGAAATGTGAGGAAAATGTGTTTTTGAGCCAAATTTTGAGGTTTGCAAAGGATTCTGGGTAACAGAACCTGGTCAGAGCCCCACAAGTCACCCCATCTTGGATTCCCCTAGATCTCTAGGTTTCAAAAATGCACAGGTTTGGTAGGTTTCCCTATGTGCCGGCTGAGCTAGGGGCCAAAATCTACAGGTAGGCACTTCGCAAAAAACACCTCTGTTTTCTGTAAAAAAAATTGGGATGTGTCCATGTTGTGTTTTGGGCCATTTCCTTTCATGGGCGCTAGGCCTACCCACACAAGTGAGGTACCATTCTTATCGGGAGACTTGCGGGAACGCTGGGTGGAAGGAAATTTGTGGCTCCTCTCAGATTCCAGAACTCTGTCATCGAAATGTGAGGAAAATGTGTTTTTTTTAGCCAAATTTTGAGGTTTGGAAAGGATTCTGGGTAACAGAACCTGGTCAGAGCCCCACAAGCCACCCCATCTTGGATTCCCCTAGGTCTCTAGTTTTCAGAAATGCACAGGGTTGGTAGGTTTCCCTAGGTGCCGGCTGAGCTAGGGGCCAACATCTACAGGTAGGCACTTTGCAAAAAACACCTCTGTTTTCTGTAAAAAAATTGGGATGTGTCCACGTTGTGTTTTGGGCCATTTCCTTTCGTGGGCGCTAGGCCTACCCACACAAGTGAGGTACCATTTTTATCGGGAGAGTTGGAGGAACGCTGGGTGGAAGGAAATTTGTGGCTCCTCTCAGATTCCAGAACTTTCTGTCACCGAAATGTGAGGAAAATGTGTTTTTTAGCCAAATGTTGAGGTTTGCAAAGGATTCTGGGTAACAGAACCTGGTCAGAGCCCCACAAGTCACCCCATCTTGGATTCCCCTAGATCTCTAGTTTTCAAAAATGCACAGGTTTGGTAGGTTTCCCTAGGTGCCGGCTGAGCTAGGGGCCAAAATCTACAGGTAGGCACTTCGCAAAAAACACCTCTGTTTTCTGTAAAGAAATTGGGATGTGTCCATGTTGTGTTTTGGGCCATTTCCTTTCATGGGCGCTAGGCCTACCCACACAAGTGAGGTACCATTCTTATCGGGAGACTTGCGGGAATGCTGGGTGGAAGCAAATTTGTGGCTCCTCTCAGATTCCAGAACTCTGTCATCGAAATGTGAGGAAAATGTGTTTTTTTTAGCCAAATTTTGAGGTTTGGAAAGGATTCTGGGTAACAGAACCTGGTCAGAGCCCCACAAGCCACCCCATCTTGGATTCCCCTAGGTCTCTAGTTTTCAGAAATGCACAGGGTTGGTAGGTTTCCCTAGGTGCCGGCTGAGCTAGGGGCCAACATCTACAGGTAGGCACTTTGCAAAAAACACCTCTGTTTTCTGTAAAAAAATTGGGATGTGTCCACGTTGTGTTTTGGGCCATTTCCTTTCGTGGGCGCTAGGCCTACCCACACAAGTGAGGTACCATTTTTATCGGGAGAGTTGGAGGAACGCTGGGTGGAAGGAAATTTGTGGCACCTCTCAGATTCCAGAACTTTCTGTCACCGAAATGTGAGGCAAATGTGTTTTTTAGCCAAATTTTGAGGTTTGCAAAGGATTCTGGGTAACAGAACCTGGTCAGAGCCCAAAAAGTCACCCCATCTTGGATTCCCCTAGATCTCTAGTTTTCAAAAATGCACAGGTTTGGTAGGTTTCCCTAGGTGCCGGCTGAGCTAGGGGCCAAAATCTACAGGTAGGCACTTCGCAAAAAACACCTCTGTTTTCTGTAAAAAAATTGGGATGTGTCCATGTTGTGTTTTGGGCCATTTCCTTTCATGGGCGCTAGGCCTACCCACACAAGTGAGGTACCATTCTTATCGGGAGACTTGCGGGATCGCTGGGTGGAAGGAAATTTGTGGCTCCTCTCAGATTCCAGAACTCTCGGTCATCGAAATGTGAGGAAAATGTGTTTTTTTTAGCCATATTTTGAGGTTTGCAAAGGATTCTGGGTAACAGAACCTGGTCAGAGCCTCACAAGCCACCCCATCATGGATTACCCTAGGTCTCTAGTTTTCAGAAATGCACAGGGTTGGTAGGTTTCCCTAGGTGCCGGCTGAGCTAGGGGCCAAAATCTACAGGTAGGCACTTTGCAAAAAACACCTCTGTTTTCTGTAAAAAAATTGGGATGTGTCCATGTTGTGTTTTGGGCCATTTCCTTTCGTGGGCGCTAGGCCTACCCACACAAGTGAGGTACCATTTGTATTGGGAGACTTGGGGGAACGCTGGGTGGAAGGAAATTTGTGGCTCCTCTCAGATTCCAGAACTTTCTGTCACCGAAATGTGAGGAAAATGTGTTTTTTAGCCAAATTTTGAGGTTTGCAAGATTCTGGGTAACAGAACCTGGTCAGAACCCCACAAACCACCCCATCTTGGATTCCCCTAGGTCTCTAGTTTTAAAAAATGCACAGGTTTGGTAGGTTTCCCTAGGTGCCGGCTGAGCTAGGGGCCAAAATCTACAGGTAGGCACTTTGCAAAAAACACCTCTGTTTTCTGTAAAGAAATTGGGATGTGTCCACGTTGTGTTTTGGGCCATTTCCTTTCGTGGGCGCTAGGCCCACCCTCACAAGTGAGGTACCATTTTTATCGGGAGACTTGGGGGAACGCTGGGTGGAAGGAAATTTGTGGCTCCTCTCAGATTCCAGAACTTTCTGTCACCGAAATGTGAGGAAAATGTGTTTTTTAGACAAATTTTGAGGTTTGCAAAGGATTCTCGGTAACAGAACCTGGTCAGAGCCCCACAAGTCACTCCATCTTGGATTCCCCTAGATCTCTAGTTTTCAAAAATGCACAGGTTTGGTAGATTTCCCTAGGTGCCGGCTGAGCTAGGGGCCAAAATCTACAGGTAGGCACTTTGCAAAAAACACCTCTGTTTTCTGTAAAAAAAATTGGGATGTGTCCACGTTGTGTTTTGGGCCATTTCCTTTCGTGGGCGCTAGGCCTACCCACACAAGTGAGGTACCATTTTTATCGGGAGAGTTGGAGGAACGCTGGGTGGAAGGAAATTTGTGGCTCCTCTCAGATTCCAGAACTTTCTGTCACCGAAATGTGAGGAAAATGTGTTTTTTAGCCAAATTTTGAGGTTTGCAAAGGATTCTGGGTAACAGAACCTGGTCAGAGCCCCACAAGTCACCCCATCTTGGATTCCCCTAGATCTCTAGTTTTCAAAAATGCACAGGTTTGGTAGGTTTCCCTAGGTGCCGGCTGAGCTAGGGGCCAAAATCTACAGGTAGGCACTTCGCAAAAAACACCTCTGTTTTCTGTAAAAAAATTGGGATGTGTCCATGTTGTGTTTTGGGCCATTTCCTTTCATGGGCGCTAGGCCTACCCACACAAGTGAGGTACCATTCTTATCGGGAGACTTGCGGGAACGCTGGGTGGAAGGAAATTTGTGGCTCCTCTCAGATTCCAAAACTCTGTCATCGAAATGTGAGGAAAATGTGTTTTTTTTAGCCAAATTTTGAGGTTTGGAAAGGATTCTGGGTAACAGAACCTGGTCAGAGCCCCACAAGCCACCCCATCTTGGATTCCCCTAGGTCTCTAGTTTTCAGAAATGCACAGGGTTGGTAGGTTTCCCTAGGTGCCGGCTGAGCTAGGGGCCAACATCTACAGGTAGGCACTTTGCAAAAAACACCTCTGTTTTCTGTAAAAAAATTGGGATGTGTCCACGTTGTGTTTTGGGCCATTTCCTTTCGTGGGCGCTAGGCCTACCCACACAAGTGAGGTACCATTTTTATCGGGAGAGTTGGAGGAATGCTGGGTGGAAGAAAATTTGTGGCTCCTCTCAGATTCCAGAACTTTCTGTCACCGAAATGTGAGGAAAATGTGTTTTTTAGCCAAATGTTGAGGTTTGCAAAGGATTCTGGGTAACAGAACCTGGTCAGAGCCCCACAAGTCACCCCATCTTGGATTCCCCTAGATCTCTAGTTTTCAAAAATGCACAGGTTTGGTAGGTTTCCCTAGGTGCCGGCTGAGCTAGGGGCCCAAATCTACAGGTAGGCACTTCGCAAAAAACACCTCTGTTTTCTGTAAAGAAATTGGGATGTGTCCATGTTGTGTTTTGGGCCATTTCCTTTCATGGGCGCTAGGCCTACCCACACAAGTGAGGTACCATTCTTATCGGGAGACTTGCGGGAATGCTGGGTGGAAGGAAATTTGTGGCTCCTCTCAGATTCCAGAACTCTGTCATCGAAATGTGAGGAAAATGTGTTTTTTGTTTTAGCCAAATTTTGAGGTTTGGAAAGGATTCTGGGTAACAGAACCTGGTCAGAGCCCCACAAGCCACCCCATCTTGGATTCCCCTAGGTCTCTAGTTTTCAGAAATGCACAGGGTTGGTAGATTTCCCTAGGTGCCGGCTGAGCTAGGGGCCAACATCTACAGGTAGGCACTTTGCAAAAAACACCTCTGTTTTCTGTAAAAAAATTGGGATGTGTCCACGTTGTGTTTTGGGCCATTTCCTTTCGTGGGCGCTAGGCCTACCCACACAAGTGAGGTACCATTTTTATCGGGAGAGTTGGAGGAACGCTGGGTGGAAGGAAATTTGTGGCACCTCTCAGATTCCAGAACTTTCTGTCACCGAAATGTGAGGAAAATGTGTTTTTTAGCCACATTTTGAGGTTTGCAAAGGATTCTGGGTAACAGAACCTGGTCAGAGCCCAAAAAGTCACCCCATCTTGGATTCCCCTAGATCTCTAGTTTTCAAAAATGCACAGGTTTGGTAGGTTTCCCTAGTTGCCGGCTGAGCTAGGGGCCAAAATCTACAGGTAGGCACTTTGCAAAAAACACCTCTGTTTTCTGTAAAAAAAGTTGGGATGTGTCCATGTTGTCTTTTGGGCCATTTCCTTTCATGGGCGCTAGGCCTACCCACACAAGTGAGGTACCATTCTTATCGGGAGACTTGCGGGAATGCTGGGTGGAAGGAAATTTGTGGCTCCTCTCAGATTCCAGAACTCTCGGTCATCGAAATGTGAGGAAAATGTGTTTTTTTTAGCCAAATTTTGAGGTTTGCAAAGGATTCTGGGTAACAGAACCTGGTCAGAGCCTCACAAGCCACCCCATCTTGGATTCCCCTAGGTCTCTAGTTTTCAGAAATGCACAGGGTTGGCAGGTTTCCCTAGGTGCCGGCTGAGCTAGGGGCCAAAATCTACAGGTAGGCACTTTGCAAAAAACACCTCTGTTTTCTGTAAAAAAAATTGGGATGTGTCCATGTTGTGTTTTGGGCCATTTCCTTTCGTGGGCGCTAGGCCTACCCACACAAGTGAGGCACCATTTGTATTAGGAGACTTGGGGGAACGCTGGGTGGAAGGAAATTTGTGGCTCCTCTCAGATTCCAGAACTTTCTGTCACCGAAATGTGAGGAAAATGTGTTTTTTAGACAAATTTTGAGGTTTGCAAAAGATTCTGGGTAACAGAACCTGGTCAGAACCCCACAAACCACCCCATCTTGGATTCCCCTAGGTCTCTAGTTTTAAAAAATGCACAGGTTTGGTAGGTTTCCCTAGGTGCCGGCTGAGCTAGGGGCCAAAATCTACAGGTAGGCACTTTGCAAAAAACACCTCTGTTTTCTGTAAAGAAATTGGGATGTGTCCACGTTGTGTTTTGGGCCATTTCCTTTCGTGGGCGCTAGGCCCACCCTCACAAGTGAGGTACCATTTTTATCGGGAGACTTGGGGGAACGTTGGGTGGAAGGAAATTTGTGGCTCCACTCAGATTCCAGAACTTTCTGTCACCGAAATGTGAGGAAAATGTGTTTTTTTAGCCACATTTTGAGGTTTGCAAAGGATTCTGGGTAACAGAACCTGGTCAGAGCCCCACAAGTCACCCCATCTTGGATTCCCCTAGATCTCTAGTTTTCAAAAATGCACAGGTTTGGTAGGTTTCCCTAGGTGCCGGCTGAGCTAGGGTCCAAAATCTACAGGTAGGCACTTTGCAAAAAACACCTCTGTTTTCTGTAAAAAAATTGGGATGTGTCCACGTTGTGTTTTGGGCCATTTCCTTTCATGGGCGCTAGGCCTACCCACACAAGTCAGGTACCATTCTTATCGGGAGACTTGGGGGAACGCTGGATGGAAGGAAATTTGTGGCTCCTCTCAGATTCCAGAACTTTCTGTCACCGAAATGTGAGGAAAATGTGTTTTTTAGCCATATTTTGAGGTTTGCAAAGGATTCTGGGTAACAGAACCTGGTCAGAGCCCCACAAGTCACCCCATCTTGGATTCCCCTAGATCTCTAGTTTTCAAAAATGCACAGGTTTGGTAGGTTTCCCTAGGTGCCGGCTGAGCTAGGGGCCAAAATCTACAGGTAGGCACTTCGCAAAAAACACCTCTGTTTTCTGTAAAAAAATTGGGATGTGTCCACGTTGTGTTTTGGGCCATTTCCTTTCATGGGCGCTAGGCCTACCCACACAAGTGAGGTACCATTCTTATCGGGAGACTTGCGGGAACGCTGGGTGGAAGGAAATTTGTGGCTCCTCTCAGATTCCAGAACTCTCTGTCATCGAAATGTGAGGAAAATGTGTTTTTTTTTAGCCAAATTTTGAGGTTTGGAAAGGATTCTGGGTAACAGAACCTGGTCAGAGCCCCACAAGCCACCCCATCTTGGATTTCCCTAGGTCTCTAGTTTTCAGAAATGCACAGGGTTGGTAGGTTTCCCTAGGTGCCGGCTGAGCTAGGGGCCAACATCTACAGGTAGGCACTTTGCAAAAAACACCTCTGTTTTCTGTAAACAAATTGGGATGTGTCCACGTTGTGTTTTGGGCCATTTCCTTTTGTGGGCGCTAGGCCTACGCACACAAGTGAGATACCATTTTTATCTGGAGACTTGGGGGAACGCTGGGTGGAAGAAAATGTGTGGCTCCTCTCACATTCCAGAACTTTCTGTCACCGAAATGTGAGGAAAATGTGTTTTTTAGCCAAATTTTGAGGTTTGCAAAGGATTCTCGGTAACAGAACCTGGTCAGAGCCCCACAAGTCACCCCATCTTGGATTCCCCTAGATCTCTAGTTTTAAAAAATGCACAGGTTTGGTAGGTTTCCCTAGGTGCCGGCTGAGCTAGGGGCCAAAATCTACAGGTAGGCACTTTGCAAAAAACACCTCTGTTTTCTGTAAAAAAAATTGGGATGTGTCCACGTTGTGTTTTGGGCCATTTCCTTTCGTGGGCGCTAGGCCTACCCACACAAGTGAGGTACCATTTTTATCGGGAGAGTTGGAGGAACGCTGGGTGGAAGGAAATTTGTGGCTCCTCTCAGATTCCAGAACTTTCTGTCACCGAAATATGAGGAAAATGTGTTTTTTAGCCAAATTTTGAGGTTTGCAACGGATTCTGGGTAACAGAACCTGGTCAGAGCCCCACAAGTCACCCCATCTAGGATTCCCCTAGATCTCTAGTTTTCAAAAATGCACAGGTTTGGTAGGTTTCCCTAGGTGCCGGCTGAGCTAGGGTCCAAAATCTACAGGTAGGCACTTTGCAAAAAACAGGTCTGTTTTTTGTAAAAAATTTGGGATGTGTCCACGTTGTGTTTTGGGCCATTTCCTTTCGTGGGCGCTAGGCCTACCCACACAAGTCAGGTCCATTCTTATCGGGAGACTTGGGGGAACGCTGGGTGGAAGGAAATTTGTGGCTCCTCTCAGATTCCAGAACTTTCTGTCATCGAAATGTGAGGAAAATGTGGTTTTTTTAGCCAAATTTTGAGGTTTGCAAAGGATTCTGGGTAACGGAACCTGGTCAGAGCCCCACAAGCCACCCCATCTTGGATTCCCCTAGGTCTCTAGTTTTCAGAAATGCACAGGGTTGGTAGGTTTCCCTAGGTGCCGGCTGAGCTAGGGGCCAAAATCTACAGGTAGGCACTTTGCAAAAAACACCTCTGTTTTCTGTAAAAAAATTGGGATGTGTCCACGTTGTGTTTTGGGCCATACCCTTTCGTGGCCGCTAGGCCTACCCACACAAGTGAGGTACCATTTTTATCGGGAGAGTTGGAGGAACGCTGGGTGGAAGGAAATTTGTGGCTCCTCTCAGATTCCAGAACTTTCTGTCACCTAAATGTGAGGAAAATGTGTTTTTTAGCCAAATTTTGAGGTTTGCAAAGGATTCTGGGTAACAGAACCTGGTCAGAGCCCCACAAGTCACCCCATCTTGGATTCCCCTAGATCTCTAGTTTTCAAAAATGAACAGGTTTGGTAGGTTTGCCTAGGTGCCGGCTGAGCTAGGGGCCAAAATCTACAGGTAGGCACTTTGCAAAAAACACCTCTGTTTTCTGTAAAAAAATTGGGATGTGTCCATGTTGTGTTTTGGGCCATTTCCTTTCATGGGCGCTAGGCCCACACCCACACAAGTCAGGTACCATTCTTATCGGGAGACATGCGGGAACGCTGGGTGGAAGGAAATTTGTGGCTCCTCTCAGATTCCAGAACTTTCTGTCACCGAAATGTGAGGAAAATGTGTTTTTTAGCCAAATTTTGAGGTTTGCAAAGGATTCTCGGTAACAGAACCTGGTCAGAGCCCCACAAGTCACCCCATCTTGGATTCCCCTAGATCTCTAGTTTTCAGAAATGCACAGGGTTGGTAGGTTTCCCTAGGTGCCGGCTGAGCTAGGGGCCAAAATCTACAGGTAGGCACTTTGCAAAAAACACCTCTGTTTTCTGTAAAAACATTGGGATGTGTCCACGTTGTGTTTTGGGCCATTTCCTTTCGTGGGCGCTAGGCCTACCCACACAAGTGAGGTACCATTTTTATCGGGAGAGTTGGAGGAACGCTGGGTGGAAGGAAATTTGTGGCTCCTCTCAGATTCCAGAACTTTCTGTCACCGAAATGTGAGGAAAATGTGTTTTTTAGCCAAATTTTGAGGTTTGCAAAGGATTCTGGGTAACAGAACCTGGTCAGAGCGCCACAAGTCACCCCATCTTGGATTCCCCTAGATCTGTAGTTTTAAAAAATGCACAGGTTTGGTAGGTTTCCCTAGGTGCCGGCTGAGCTAGGGGCCAAAATCTACAGGTAGGCACTTCGCAAAAAACACCTCTGTTTTCTGTAAAAAAATTGGGATGTGTCCATGTTGTGTTTTGGGCCATTTCCTTTCATGGGCGCTAGGCCTACCCACACAAGTGAGGTACCATTCTTATCGGGAGACTTGCGGGAACGCTGGGAGGAAGGAAATTTGTGGCACCTCTCAGATTCCATAACTTTCTGTCACCGAAATGTGAGGAAAATGTGTTTTTTAGCCAAATTTTGAGGTTTGCAAAGGATTCTGGGTAACAGAACCTGGTCAGAGCCCCAAAAGTCACCCCATCTTGGATTCCCCTAGATCTCTAGTTTTCAAAAATGCACAGGTTTGGTAGGTTTCCCTAGATGCCGGCTGAGCTAGGGGCCAAAATCTACAGGTAGGCACTTCGCAAAAAACACCTCTGTTTTCTGTAAAAAAATTGGGATGTGTCCATGTTGTGTTTTGGGCCATTTCCTTTCATGGGCGCTAGGCCTACCCACACAAGTGAGGTACCACTCTTATCGGGAGACTTGCGGGAACGCTGGGTGGAATGAAATTCGTGGCTCCTCTCAGATTCCAGAACTCTCGGTCATCGAAATGTGAGGAAAATGTGTTTTTTTTAGCCAAATTTTGAGGTTTGCAAAAGGATTCTGGGTAACATAACCTGGTCAGAGCCTCACAAGCCACCCCATCTTGGATTCCACTAGGTCTCTAGTTTTCAGAAATGCACAGGGTTGGTAGGTTTCCCTAGGTGCCGGCTGAGCTAGGGGCCAAAATCTACAGGTAGGCACTTTGCAAAAAACACCTCTGTTTTCTGTAAAAAAATTGGGATGTGTCCATGTTGTGTTTTGGGCCATTTCCTTTCGTGGGCGCTAGGCCTACCCACACAAGTGAGGTACCATTTGTATTGCGAGACTTGGGGGAACGCTGGGTGGAAGGAAATTTGTGGCTCCTCTCAGATTCCAGAACTTTCTGTCACCGAAATGTGAGGAAAATTTGTTTTTTAGCCAAATTTTGAGGTTTGCAAAAGATTCTGGGTAACAGAACCTGGTCAGAACCCCACAAACCACCCCATCTTGGATTCCCCTAGGTCTCTAGTTTTAAAAAATGCACAGGTTTGGTAGGTTTCCCTAGGTGCCGGCTGAGCTAGGGGCCAAAATCTACAGGTAGGCACTTTGCAAAAAACACCTCTGTTTTCTGTAAAGAAATTGGGATGTGTCCACGTTGTGTTTTGGGCCATTTCCTTTCGTGGGCGCTAGGCCCACCCTCACAAGTGAGGTACCATTTTTATCGGGAGACTTGGGGGAACGCTGGGTGGAAGGAAATTTGTGGCTCCTCTCAGATTCCAGAACTTTCTGTCACCGAAATGTGAGGAAAATGTGTTTTTTAGCCAAATTTTGAGGTTTGCAAAGGATTCTCGGTAACAGAACCTGGTCAGAGCCCCACAAGTCACCCCATCTTGGATTCCCCTAGATCTCTAGTTTTCAAAAATGCACAGGTTTGGTAGATTTCCCTAGGTGCTGGCTGAGCTAGGGGCCAAAATCTACAGGTAGGCACTTTGCAAAAAACACCTCTGTTTTCTGTAAAAAAATTGGGATGTGTCCACGTTGTGTTTTGGGCCATTTCCATTCGTGGGCGTAAGGCCTACCCACACAAGTGAGGTACCATTCTTATCGGGAGACTTGCGGGAACGCTGGGTGGAAGGAAATTTGTGGCTCCTCTCAGATTCCAGAACTTTCTGTCACCGAAATGTGAGGAAAATGTGTTTTTTAGCCAAATTTTGAGGTTTGCAAAGGATTCTGGGTAACAGAACCTGGTCAGAGCCCCACAAGTCACCCCATCTTGGATTCCCCTAGATCTCTAGTTTTCAAAAATGCACAGGTTTGGTAGGTTTCCCTAGGTGCCGGCTGAGCTAGGGGCCAAAATCTACAGGTAGGCACTTCGCAAAAAACACCTCTGTTTTCTGTAAAAAAATTGGGATATGTCCATGTTGTGTTTTGGGCCACTTCCTTTCGTGGGCGCTAGGCCTACCCACACAAGTGAGGTACCATTTTTATCGGGAGACTTGGAGGAACGCTGGGTGGAAGGAAATTTGTGGCTCCTCTCAGATTCCAGAACTTTCTGTCACCGAAATGTGAGGAAAATGTGTTTTTTAGCCACATTTTTAGGTTTGCAAAGGATTCTGGGTAACAGAACCTGGTCAGAGCCCCACAAGTAACCCCATCTTGGATTCCCCTAGATCTCTAGTTTTCAAAAATGCACAGGTTTGGTAGGTTTCCCTAGGTGCCGGCTGAGCTAGGGGCCAAAATCTACAGGTAGGCACTTCGCAAAAAACACCTCTGTTTTCTGTAAAAAAATTGGGATGTGTCCATGTTGTGTTTTGGGCCATTTCCTTTCATGGGCGCTAGGCCCACACCCACACAAGTCAGGTACCATTCTTATCGGGAGATTTGCTGTAACGCTGGGTGGAAGGAAATTTGTGGCTCCTCTCAGATTCCAGAACTTTCTGTCACCGAAATGTGAGGAAAATGTGTTTTTTAGCCAAATTTTGAGGTTTGCAAAGGATTCTCGGTAACAGAACCTGGTCAGAGACCCACAAGTCACCCCATCTTGGATTCCCCTAGATCTCTAGTTTTCAGAAATGCACAGGGTTGGTAGGTTTCCCTAGGTGCCGGCTGAGCTAGGGGCCAAAATCTACAGGTAGGCACTTTGCAAAAAACACCTCTGTTTTCTGTAAAAACATTGGGATGTGTCCACGTTGTGTTTTGGGCCATTTCCTTTCGTGGGCGCTAGGCCTACCCACACAAGTGAGGTACCATTTTTATCGGGAGAGTTGGAGGAACGCTGGGTGGAAGGAAATTTGTGGCTCCTCTCAGATTCCAGAACTTTCTGTCACCGAAATGTGAGGAAAATGTGTTTTTTAGCCAAATTTTGAGGTTTGCAAAGGATTCTGGGTAACAGAACCTGGTCAGAGCGCCACAAGTCACCCCATCTTGGATTCCCCTAGATCTGTAGTTTTAAAAAATGCACAGGTTTGGTAGGTTTCCCTAGGTGCCGGCTGAGCTAGGGGCCAAAATCTACAGGTAGGCACTTCGCAAAAAACACCTCTGTTTTCTGTAAAAAAATTGGGATGTGTCCATGTTGTGTTTTGGGCCATTTCCTTTCATGGGCGCTAGGCCTACCCACACAAGTGAGGTACCATTCTTATCGGGAGACTTGCGGGAACGCTGGGAGGAAGGAAATTTGTGGCACCTCTCAGATTCCAGAACTTTCTGTCACCGAAATGTGAGGAAAATGTGTTTTTTAGCCAAATTTTGAGGTTTGCAAAGGATTCTGGGTAACAGAACCTGGTCAGAGCCCCAAAAGTCACCCCATCTTGGATTCCCCTAGATCTCTAGTTTTCAAAAATGCACAGGTTTGGTAGGTTTCCCTAGATGCCGGCTGAGCTAGGGGCCAAAATCTACAGGTAGGCACTTCGCAAAAAACACCTCTGTTTTCTGTAAAAAAATTGGGATGTGTCCATGTTGTGTTTTGGGCCATTTCCTTTCATGGGCGCTAGGCCTACCCACACAAGTGAGGTACCACTCTTATCGGGAGACTTGCGGGAACGCTGGGTGGAATGAAATTCGTGGCTCCTCTCAGATTCCAGAACTCTCGGTCATCGAAATGTGAGGAAAATGTGTTTTTTTTAGCCAAATTTTGAGGTTTGCAAAAGGATTCTGGTAACATAACCTGGTCAGAGCCTCACAAGCCACCCCATCTTGGATTCCACTAGGTCTCTAGTTTTCAGAAATGCACAGGGTTGGTAGGTTTCCCTAGGTGCCGGCTGAGCTAGGGGCCAAAATCTACAGGTAGGCACTTTGCAAAAAACACCTCTGTTTTCTGTAAAAAAATTGGGATGTGTCCATGTTGTGTTTTGGGCCATTTCCTTTCGTGGGCGCTAGGCCTACCCACACAAGTGAGGTACCATTTGTATTGCGAGACTTGGGGGAACGCTGGGTGGAAGGAAATTTGTGGCTCCTCTCAGATTCCAGAACTTTCTGTCACCGAAATGTGAGGAAAATTTGTTTTTTAGCCAAATTTTGAGGTTTGCAAAAGATTCTGGGTAACAGAACCTGGTCAGAACCCCACAAACCACCCCATCTTGGATTCCCCTAGGTCTCTAGTTTTAAAAAATGCACAGGTTTGGTAGGTTTCCCTAGGTGCCGGCTGAGCTAGGGGCCAAAATCTACAGGTAGGCACTTTGCAAAAAACACCTCTGTTTTCTGTAAAGAAATTGGGATGTGTCCACGTTGTGTTTTGGGCCATTTCCTTTCGTGGGCGCTAGGCCCACCCTCACAAGTGAGGTACCATTTTTATCGGGAGACTTGGGGGAACGCTGGGTGGAAGGAAATTTGTGGCTCCTCTCAGATTCCAGAACTTTCTGTCACCGAAATGTGAGGAAAATGTGTTTTTTAGCCAAATTTTGAGGTTTGCAAAGGATTCTCGGTAACAGAACCTGGTCAGAGCCCCACAAGTCACCCCATCTTGGATTCCCCTAGATCTCTAGTTTTCAAAAATGCACAGGTTTGGTAGATTTCCCTAGGTGCTGGCTGAGCTAGGGGCCAAAATCTACAGGTAGGCACTTTGCAAAAAACACCTCTGTTTTCTGTAAAAAAATTGGGATGTGTCCACGTTGTGTTTTGGGCCATTTCCATTCGTGGGCGTAAGGCCTACCCACACAAGTGAGGTACCATTCTTATCGGGAGACTTGCGGGAACGCTGGGTGGAAGGAAATTTGTGGCTCCTCTCAGATTCCAGAACTTTCTGTCACCGAAATGTGAGGAAAATGTGTTTTTTAGCCAAATTTTGAGGTTTGCAAAGGATTCTGGGTAACAGAACCTGGTCAGAGCCCCACAAGTCACCCCATCTTGGATTCCCCTAGATCTCTAGTTTTCAAAAATGCACAGGTTTGGTAGGTTTCCCTAGGTGCCGGCTGAGCTAGGGGCCAAAATCTACAGGTAGGCACTTCGCAAAAAACACCTCTGTTTTCTGTAAAAAAATTGGGATATGTCCATGTTGTGTTTTGGGCCACTTCCTTTCGTGGGCGCTAGGCCTACCCACACAAGTGAGGTACCATTTTTATCGGGAGACTTGGAGGAACGCTGGGTGGAAGGAAATTTGTGGCTCCTCTCAGATTCCAGAACTTTCTGTCACCGAAATGTGAGGAAAATGTGTTTTTTAGCCACATTTTTAGGTTTGCAAAGGATTCTGGGTAACAGAACCTGGTCAGAGCCCCACAAGTAACCCCATCTTGGATTCCCCTAGATCTCTAGTTTTCAAAAATGCACAGGTTTGGTAGGTTTCCCTAGGTGCCGGCTGAGCTAGGGGCCAAAATCTACAGGTAGGCACTTCGCAAAAAACACCTCTGTTTTCTGTAAAAAAATTGGGATGTGTCCATGTTGTGTTTTGGGCCATTTCCTTTCATGGGCGCTAGGCCCACACCCACACAAGTCAGGTACCATTCTTATCGGGAGATTTGCTGTAACGCTGGGTGGAAGGAAATTTGTGGCTCCTCTCAGATTCCAGAACTTTCTGTCACCGAAATGTGAGGAAAATGTGTTTTTTAGCCAAATTTTGAGGTTTGCAAAGGATTCTCGGTAACAGAACCTGGTCAGAGACCCACAAGTCACCCCATCTTGGATTCCCCTAGATCTCTAGTTTTCAGAAATGCACAGGGTTGGTAGGTTTCCCTAGGTGCCGGCTGAGCTAGGGGCCAAAATCTACAGGTAGGCACTTTGCAAAAAACACCTCTGTTTTCTGTAAAAACATTGGGATGTGTCCACGTTGTGTTTTGGGCCATTTCCTTTCGTGGGCGCTAGGCCTACCCACACAAGTGAGGTACCATTTTTATCGGGAGAGTTGGAGGAACGCTGGGTGGAAGGAAATTTGTGGCTCCTCTCAGATTCCAGAACTTTCTGTCACCGAAATGTGAGGAAAATGTGTTTTTTAGCCAAATTTTGAGGTTTGCAAAGGATTCTGGGTAACAGAACCTGGTCAGAGCGCCACAAGTCACCCCATCTTGGATTCCCCTAGATCTGTAGTTTTAAAAAATGCACAGGTTTGGTAGGTTTCCCTAGGTGCCGGCTGAGCTAGGGGCCAAAATCTACAGGTAGGCACTTCGCAAAAAACACCTCTGTTTTCTGTAAAAAAATTGGGATGTGTCCATGTTGTGTTTTGGGCCATTTCCTTTCATGGGCGCTAGGCCTACCCACACAAGTGAGGTACCATTCTTATCGGGAGACTTGCGGGAACGCTGGGAGGAAGGAAATTTGTGGCACCTCTCAGATTCCAGAACTTTCTGTCACCGAAATGTGAGGAAAATGTGTTTTTTAGCCAAATTTTGAGGTTTGCAAAGGATTCTGGGTAACAGAACCTGGTCAGAGCCCCAAAAGTCACCCCATCTTGGATTCCCCTAGATCTCTAGTTTTCAAAAATGCACAGGTTTGGTAGGTTTCCCTAGATGCCGGCTGAGCTAGGGGCCAAAATCTACAGGTAGGCACTTCGCAAAAAACACCTCTGTTTTCTGTAAAAAAATTGGGATGTGTCCATGTTGTGTTTTGGGCCATTTCCTTTTATGGGCGCTAGGCCTACCCACACAAGTGAGGTACCACTCTTATCGGGAGACTTGCGGGAACGCTGGGTGGAATGAAATTCGTGGCTCCTCTCAGATTCCAGAACTCTCGGTCATCGAAATGTGAGGAAAATGTGTTTTTTTTAGCCAAATTTTGAGGTTTGCAAAAGGATTCTGGGTAACATAACCTGGTCAGAGCCTCACAAGCCACCCCATCTTGGATTCCACTAGGTCTCTAGTTTTCAGAAATGCACAGGGTTGGTAGGTTTCCCTAGGTGCCGGCTGAGCTAGGGGCCAAAATCTACAGGTAGGCACTTTGCAAAAAACACCTCTGTTTTCTGTAAAAAAAATGGGATGTGTCCATGTTGTGTTTTGGGCCATTTCCTTTCGTGGGCGCTAGGCCTACCCACACAAGTGAGGTACCATTTGTATTGCGAGACTTGGGGGAACGCTGGGTGGAAGGAAATTTGTGGCTCCTCTCAGATTCCAGAACTTTCTGTCACCGAAATGTGAGGAAAATTTGTTTTTTAGCCAAATTTTGAGGTTTGCAAAAGATTCTGGGTAACAGAACCTGGTCAGAACCCCACAAACCACCCCATCTTGGATTCCCCTAGGTCTCTAGTTTTAAAAAATGCACAGGTTTGGTAGGTTTCCCTAGGTGCCGGCTGAGCTAGGGGCCAAAATCTACAGGTAGGCACTTTGCAAAAAACACCTCTGTTTTCTGTAAAGAAATTGGGATGTGTCCACGTTGTGTTTTGGGCCATTTCCTTTCGTGGGCGCTAGGCCCACCCTCACAAGTGAGGTACCATTTTTATCGGGAGACTTGGGGGAACGCTGGGTGGAAGGAAATTTGTGGCTCCTCTCAGATTCCAGAACTTTCTGTCACCGAAATGTGAGGAAAATGTGTTTTTTAGCCAAATTTTGAGGTTTGCAAAGGATTCTCGGTAACAGAACCTGGTCAGAGCCCCACAAGTCACCCCATCTTGGATTCCCCTAGATCTCTAGTTTTCAAAAATGCACAGGTTTGGTAGATTTCCCTAGGTGCCGGCTGAGCTAGGGGCCAAAATCTACAGGTAGGCACTTTGCAAAAAACACCTCTGTTTTCTGTAAAAAAATTGGGATGTGTCCACGTTGTGTTTTGGGCCATTTCCATTCGTGGGCGCTAGGCCTACCCACACAAGTGAGGTACCATTCTTATCGGGAGACTTGCGGGAACGCTGGGTGGAAGGAAATTTGTGGCTCCTCTCAGATTCCAGAACTTTCTGTCACCGAAATGTGAGGAAAATGTGTTTTTTAGCCAAATTTTGAGGTTTGCAAAGGATTCTGGGTAACAGAACCTGGTCAGAGCCCCACAAGTCACCCCATCTTGGATTCCCCTAGATCTCTAGTTTTCAAAAATGCACAGGTTTGGTAGGTTTCCCTAGGTGCCGGCTGAGCTAGGGGCCAAAATCTACAGGTAGGCACTTCGCAAAAAACACCTCTGTTTTCTGTAAAAAAATTGGGATATGTCCATGTTGTGTTTTGGGCCACTTCCTTTCGTGGGCGCTAGGCCTACCCACACAAGTGAGGTACCATTTTTATCGGGAGACTTGGAGGAACGCTGGGTGGAAGGAAATTTGTGGCTCCTCTCAGATTCCAGAACTTTCTGTCACCGAAATGTGAGGAAAATGTGTTTTTTAGCCACATTTTTAGGTTTGCAAAGGATTCTGGGTAACAGAACCTGGTCAGAGCCCCACAAGTAACCCCATCTTGGATTCCCCTAGATCTCTAGTTTTCAAAAATGCACAGGTTTGGTAGGTTTCCCTAGGTGCCGGCTGAGCTAGGGGCCAAAATCTACAGGTAGGCACTTCGCAAAAAACACCTCTGTTTTCTGTAAAAAAATTGGGATGTGTCCATGTTGTGTTTTGGGCCATTTCCTTTCATGGGCGCTAGGCCCACACCCACACAAGTCAGGTACCATTCTTATCGGGAGATTTGCTGTAACGCTGGGTGGAAGGAAATTTGTGGCTCCTCTCAGATTCCAGAACTTTCTGTCACCGAAATGTGAGGAAAATGTGTTTTTTAGCCAAATTTTGAGGTTTGCAAAGGATTCTCGGTAACAGAACCTGGTCAGAGACCCACAAGTCACCCCATCTTGGATTCCCCTAGATCTCTAGTTTTCAGAAATGCACAGGGTTGGTAGGTTTCCCTAGGTGCCGGCTGAGCTAGGGGCCAAAATCTACAGGTAGGCACTTTGCAAAAAACACCTCTGTTTTCTGTAAAAAAATTGGGATGTGTCCACGTTGTGTTTTGGGCCATTTCCTTTCGTGGGTGCTAGGCCTACCCACACAAGTGAGGTACCATTTTTATCGGGAGAGTTGGAGGAACGCTGGGTGGAAGGAAATTTGTGGCTCCTCTCAGATTCCAGAACTTTCTGTCACCGAAATGTGAGGAAAATGTGTTTTTTAGCCAAATTTTGAGGTTTGCAAAGGATTCTGGGTAACAGAACCTGGTCAGAGCCCCACAAGTCACCCCATCTTGGATTCCCCTAGATCTCTAGTTTTCAAAAATGCACAGGTTTGGTAGGTTTCCCTAGGTGCCGGCTGAGCTAGGGGCCAAAATCTACAGGTAGGCACTTCGCAAAAAACACCTCTGTTTTCTGTAAAAAAATTTGGATGTGTCCATGTTGTGTTTTGGGCCATTTCCTTTCATGGGCGCTAGGCCTACCCACACAAGTGAGGTACCATTCTTATCGGGAGACTTGCGGGAACGCTGGGTGGAAGGAAACTTGTGGCTCCTCTCAGATTCCAGAACTCTCTGTCATCGAAATGTGAGGAAAATGTGTTTTTTTTTAGCCAAATTTTGAGGTTTCGAAAGGATTCTGGGTAACAGAACCTGGTCAGAGCCCCACAAGCCACCCCATCTTGGATTCCCCTAGGTCTCTAGTTTTCAGAAATGGACAGGGTTGGTAGGTTTCCCTAAGTGACGGCTGAGCTAGGGGCCAACATCTACAGGTAGGCACTTTGCAAAAAACACCTCTGTTTTCTGTAAAAAAATTGGGATGTGTCCACGTTGTGTTTTGGGCCATTTCCTTTCGTGGGCGCTAGGCCTACCCTCACAAGTGAGGTACCATTTTTATCGGGAGACTTGGGGGAACGCTGGGTGGAAGGAAATTTGTGGCTCCTCTCAGATTCCAGAACTTTCTGTCACCGAAATGTGAGGAAAATGTGTTTTTTAGCCAAATTTTGAGGTTTGCAAAGGATTCTGGGTAACAGAACCTGGTCAGAGCCCCACAAGTCACCCCATCTTGGATTCCCCTAGATCTCTAGTTTTCAAAAATGCACAGGTTTGGTAGGTTTCCCTAGGTGCCGGCTGAGCTAGGAGCCAAAATCTACAGGTAGGCACTTCGCAAAAAACACCTCTGTTTTCTGTAAAAAAAATTGGGATGTGTCCATGTTGTGTTTTGCGCCATTTCCTTTCATGGGCGCTAGGCCTACCCACACAAGTGAGGTACCATTCTTATCGGGAGACTTGACGGAATGCTGGGTGGAAGGAAATTTGTGGCTCCTCTCAGATTCCAGAACTCTCTGTCATCGAAATGTGAGGAAAATGTGTTTTTTTTAGCCAAATTTTGAGGTTTGCAAAGGATTCTGGGTAACAGAACCTGGTCAGAGCCCCACAAGCCACCCCATCTTGGATTCCCCTAGGTCTCTAGTTTTCAGAAATGCACAGGGTTGGTAGGTTTCCCTAGGTGCCGGCTGAGCTAGGGGCCAAAATCTACAGGTAGGCACTTTGCAAAAAACACCTCTGTTTTCTGTGAAAAAATTGGGATGTGTCCATGTTGTGTTTTGGGCCATTTCCTTTCGTGGGCGCTAGGCCTACCCACACAAGTGAGGTACCATTTGTATTGGGAGACTTGGGGGAACGCTGGGTGGAAGGAAATTTGTGGCTCCTCTCAGATTCCAGAACTTTCTGTCACCGAAATGTGAGGAAAATATGTTTTTTAGCCAAATTTTGAGGTTTGCAAAATATTCTGGGTAACAGAACCTGGTCAGAACCCCACAAATCACCCCATCTTGGATTCCCCTGGGTCTCTAGTTTTAAAAAATGCACAGGTTTGGTAGGTTTCCCTAGGTGCCGGCTGAGCTAGGGGCCAAAATCTACAGGTAGGCTCTTTGCAGAAAACACCTCTGTTTTCTGTAAAGAAATTGGGATGTGTCCACGTTGTGTTTTGGGCCATTTCCTTTTGTGGGCGCTAGGCCTACCCTCACAAGTGAGGTACCATTTTTATCGGGAGACTTGGGGGAACGCTGGGTGGAAGGAAATTTGTGGCTCCTCTCAGATTCCAGAACATTCTGTCACCGAAATGTGAGGAAAATTTGTTTTTTTAGCCACATTTTGAGGTTTGCAAAGGATTCTGGGTAACAGAACCTGGTCAGAGTCCTACAAGTCACCCCATCTTGGATTCCCCTAGGTCTCTAGTTTTAAAAAATGCACAGTTTTGGTAGGTTTCCCTATGTGCCGGCTGAGCTAGAGGCCAAAATCTACAGGTAGGCACTTTACAAAAAACACCTCTGTTTTCTGTAAAAAAATTGGGATGTGTCCACGTTGTGTTTTGGGCCATTTCCTTTCGTGGGCGCTAGGCCTACCCACACAAGTGAGGTACCATTTTATCGGGAGACTTGGGGGAACGCTGGGTGGAAGAAAATTTGTGGCTCCTCTCAGATTCCAGAACTTTCTGTCACCGAAATGTGAGGAAAATGTGTTTTTTAGCCAAATTTTGAGGTTTGCAAAGGATTCTCGGTAACAGAACCTGGTCAGAGCCCCACAAGTCACCCCATCTTGGATTCCCCTAGATCTCTAGTTTTCAAAAATGCACAGGGTTGGTAGGTTTCCCTAGGTGCCGGCTGAGCTAGGGGCCAACATCTACAGGTAGGCACTTTGCAAAAAACACCTCTGTTTTCTGTAAAAAAATTGGGATGTGTCCACGTTGTGTTTTGGGCCATTTCCTTTCGTGGGCGCTAGGCCTACCCACACAAGTGAGGTACCATTTTATCGGGAGACTTGGGGGAACGCTGGGTGGAAGAAAATTTGTGGCTCCTCTCAGATTCCAGAACTTTCTGTCACCGAAATGTGAGGAAAATGTGTTTTTTAGCCAAATTTTGAGGTTTGCAAAGGATTCTCGGTAACAGAACCTGGTCAGAGCCCCACAAGTCACCCCATCTTGGATTCCCCTAGATCTCTAGTTTTCAAAAATGCACAGGGTTGGTAGGTTTCCCTAGGTGCCGGCTGAGCTAGGGGCCAACATCTACAGGTAGGCACTTTGCAAAAAACACCTCTGTTTTCTGTAAAAAAATTGGGATGTGTCCACGTTGTGTTTTGGGCCATTTCCTTTCGTGGGCGCTAGGCCTACCCACACAAGTGAGGTACCATTTTTATCGGGAGAGTTGGAGGAACGCTGGGTGGAAGGAAATTTGTGGCTCCTCTCAGATTCCAGAACTTTCTGTCACCGAAATGTGAGGAAAATGTGTTTTTTAGCCAAATTTTGAGGATTGCAAAGGATTCTGGGTAACAGAACCTGGTCAGAGCCCCACAAGTCACCCCATCTTGGGTTCCCCTAGATCTCTAGTTTTCAAAAATGCACAGGTTTGGTAGGTTTCCCTAGGTGCCGGCTGAGCTAGGGGCTAAAATCTACAGGTAGGCACTTCGCAAAAAACACCTCTGCTTTCTGTAAAAATATTGGGATGTGTCCATGTTGTGTTTTGGGCCATTTCCTTTCATGGGCGCTAGGCCTACCCACACAAGTGAGGTACCATTCTTATCGGGAGACTTGCGGGAACGCTGGGTGGAAGGAAATTTGTGGCTCCTCTCAGATTCCAGAACTCTCTGTCATCGAAATGTGAGGAAAATGTGTTTTTTTAGCCAAATTTTGAGGTTTGGAAAGGATTCTGGGTAACAGAACCTGGTCGGAGCCCCACAAGCCACCCCATCTTGGATTCCCCTAGATCTCTAGTTTTCAAAAATGCACAGGTTTGGTAGGTTTCCCTAGGTGCCGGCTGAGCTAGGAGCCAAAATCTACAGGTAGGCACTTTGCAAAAAACACCTCTGTTATCTGTAAAAAAATTGGGATGTGTCCACGTTGTGTTTTGGGCCATTTCCTTTCGTGGGCGCTAGGCCTACCCACACAAGTGAGGTACCTTTTTTATCGGGAGATGTGGAGGAACGCTGGGTGGAAGGAAATTTGTGGCTCCTCTCAGATTCCAGAACTTTCTGTCACCGAAATGTGAGGAAAATGTGTTTTTTAGCCAAATTTTGAGGTTTGCAAAGGATTCTGGGTAACAGAACCTGGTCAGAGCCCCACAAGTCACCCCATCTTGGATTCCCCTAGATCTCTTGTTTTAAATAATGCACAGGTTTGGTAGGTTCCCTAGGTGCCGGCTGAGCTAGGGGCCAAAATCTACAGGTAGGCACTTTGCAAAAAACACCTCTGTTTTCTGTAAAAAAACTGGGATGTGTCCATGTTGTGTTTTGGGCCATTTCCTTTCATGGGCGCTAGGCCTACCCACACAAGTGAGGTACCATTCTTATCGGGAGACTTGCGGGAACGCTGGGTGGAAGGAAATTTGTGGCTCCTCTCAGATTCCAGAACTCTCTGTCATCGAAATGTGAGGAAAATGTGTTTTTTTTAGCCAAATTTTGAGGTTTGCAAAGGATTCTGGGTAACAGAACCTGGTCAGAGCCCCACAAGCCACCCCATCTTAGATTCCCCTAGGTCTCTAGTTTTCAGAAATGCACAGGGTTGGTAGGTTTCCCTAGGTGCCGGCTGAGCTAGGGGCCAACATCTACAGGTAGGCACTTTGCAAAAAACACCTCTGTTTTCTGTAAAGAAATTGGGATGTGTCCACGTTGTGTTTTGGGCCATTTCCTTTCGTGGGCGCTAGGCCTACCCACACAAGTGAGGTACCATTTTTATCGGGAGACTTGGGGGAACGCTGGGTGGAAGAAAATTTGTGGCTCCTCTCAGATTCCAGAACTTTCTGTCACCGAAATGTGAGGAAAATGTGTTTTTTAGCCAAATTTTGAGGTTTGCAAATGATTCTGGGTAACAGAACCTGGTCAGAGCCCCACAAGTCACCCCATCTTGGATTCCCCTAGATCTCTAGTTTTCAAAAATGCACAGGTTTGGTAGGTTTCCCTAGGTGCCGGTTGAGCTAGGGGCCAAAATCTACAGGTAGGCACTTTGCAAAAAACACCTCTGTTTTCTGTAAAAAAATTGGGATGTGTCCATGTTGTGTTTTGGGCCATTTCCTTTCGTGGGCGCTAGGCCTACCCACACAAGTGAGGTACCATTTGTATTGGGAGACTTGGGGGAACGCTGAGTGGAAGGAAATTTGTGGCTCCTCTCAGATTCCAGAACTTTCTGTCACCGAAATGTGAGGAAAATGTGTTTTTTAGCCAAATTTTGAGGTTTGCAAAAGATTCTGGGTAACAGAACCTGGTCAGAACCCCACAAATCACCCCATCTTGGATTCCCCTAGGTCTCTAGTTTTAAAAAATGCACAGGTTTGGTAGGTTTCCCTAGGTGCCAGCTGAGCTAGGGGCCAAAATCTACAGGTAGGCTCTTTGCAAAAAACACCTCTGTCTTCTGTAAAGAAATTGGGATGTGTCCACGTTGTGTTTTGGGCCATTTCCTTTCGTGGGCGCTAGGCCTACCCTCACAAGTGAGGTACCATTTTTATCGGGAGACTTGGGGGAACGCTGGGTGGAAGGAAATTTGTGGCTCCTCTCAGATTCCAGAACTTTCTGTCACCGAAATGTGAGGAAAATGTGTTTTTTAGCCAAATTTTGAGGTTTGCAAAGGATTCTGGGTAACAGAACCTGGTCAGAGCCCCACAAGTCACCCCATCTTGGATTCCCCTAGATCTCTAGTTTTCAAAAATGCACAGGTTTGGTAGGTTTCCCTAGGTGCCGGCTGTGCTAGGGGCCAAAATCTACAGGTAGGCACTTTGCAGAAAACACCTCTGTTTTCTCTAAAAAAATTGGGATGTGTCCATGTTGTGTTTTGGGCCATTTCCTTTCGTGGGCGCTAGGCCTACCCACACAAGTGAGGTACCATTTTTATCGGGAGAGTTGGAGGAACGCTGGGTGGAAGGAAATTTGTGGGTCCTCTCAGATTCCAGAACTTTCTGTCACCGAAATGTGAGGAAAATGTGTTTTTTAGCCAAATTTTGAGGTTTGCAAAGGATTCTCGGTAACAGAACCTGGTCAGAGACCCACAAGTCACCCCATCTTGGATTCCCCTAGATCTCTAGTTTTCAGAAATGCACAGGGTTGGTAGGTTTCCCTAGGTGCCGGCTGAGCTAGGGGCCAAAATCTACAGGTAGGCACTTTGCAAAAAACAACTCTGTTTTCTGTAAAAAAATTGGGATGTGTCCACGTTGTGTTTTGGGCCATTTCCTTTCGTGGGCGCTAGGCCAACCCACACAAGTGAGGTACCATTTTTATCGGGAGAGTTGGAGGAACGCTGGGTGGAAGGAAATTTGTGGCTCCTCTCAGATTCCAGAACTTTCTGTCACCGAAATGTGAGGAAAATGTGTTTTTCAGCCAAATTTTGAGGTTTGCAAAGGATTCTGGGTAACAGAACCTGGTCAGAGCCCCACAAGTCACCCCATCTTGGATTCCCCTAGATCTCTAGTTTTCAAAAATGCACAGGTTTGGTAGGTTTCCTTAGGTGCCGGCTGAGCTAGGGGCCAAAATCTACAGGTAGGCACTTCGCAAAAAACACCTCTGTTTTCTGTAAAAAAATTGGGATGTGTCCATGTTGTGTTTTGGGCCATTTCCTTTCATGGGCGCTAGGCCTACCCACACAAGTGAGGTACCATTCTTATCGGGAGACTTGCGGGAACGCTGGGTGGAAGGAAACTTGTGGCTCCTCTCAGATTCCAGAATTCTCTGTCATCGAAATGTGAGGAAAATGTGTTTTTTTTTTAGCCAAATTTTGAGGTTTCGAAAGGATTCTGGGTAACAGAACCTGGTCAGAGCCCCACAAGCCACCCCATCTTGGATTCCCCTAGGTCTCTAGTTTTCAGAAATGGACAGGGTTGGTAGGTTTCCCTAGGTGCCGGCTGAGCTAGGGGCCAACATCTACAGGTAGGCACTTTGCAAAAAACACCTCTGTTTTCTGTAAAAAAATTGGGATGTGTCCACGTTGTGTTTTGGGCCATTTCCTTTCGTGGGCGCTAGGCCTACCCTCACAAGTGAGGTACCATTTTTATCGGGAGACTTGGGGGAACGCTGGGTGGAAGGAAATTTGTGGCTCCTCTCAGATTCCAGAACTTTCTGTCACCGAAATGTGAGGAAAATGTGTTTTTTAGCCACATTTTTAGGTTTGCAAAGGATTCTGGGTAACAGAACCTGGTCAGAGCCCCACAAGTAACCCCATCTTGGATTCCCCTAGATCTCTAGTTTTCAAAAATGCACAGGTTTGGTAGGTTTCCCTAGGTGCCGGCTGAGCTAGGGGCCAAAATCTACAGGTAGGCACTTCGCAAAAAACACCTCTGTTTTCTGTAAAAAAATTGGGATGTGTCCACGTTGTGTTTTGGGCCATTTCCTTTCGTGGGCGCTAGGCCTACCCACACAAGTGAGGTACCATTTTTATCAGGAGAGTTGGAGGAACGCTGGGTGGAAGGAAATTTGTGGCTCCTCTCAGATTCCAGAACTTTCTGTCACCGAAATGTGAGGAAAATGTGTTTTTTAGCCAAATTTTGAGGTTTGCAAAGGATTCTGGGTAACAGAACCTGGTCAGAGCCCCACAAGTCACCCCATCTTGGATTCCCCTAGATCTCTAGTTTTCAAAAATGCACAGGTTTGGTAGGTTTCCCTAGGTGCCGGCTGAGCTAAGGGCCAAAATCTACAGGTAGGCACTTCGCAAAAAACACCTCTGTTTTCTGTAAAAAAATTGGGATGTGTCCATGTTGTGTTTTGGGCCATTTCCTTTCATGGGCGCTAGGCCTACCCACACAAGTGAGGTACCATTCTTATCGGGAGACTTGCGGGAACGCTGGGTGGAAGGAAACTTGTGGCTCCTCTCAGATTCCAGAACTCTCTGTCATCGAAATGTGAGGAAAATGTGTTTTTTTTTAGCCAAATTTTGAGGTTTCGAAAGGATTCTGGGTAACAGAACCTGGTCAGAGCCCCACAAGCCACCCCATCTTGGATTCCCCTAGGTCTCTAGTTTTCAGAAATGCACAGGGTTGGTAGGTTTCCCTAGGTGCCGGCTGAGCTAGGGGCCAACATCTACAGGTAGGCACTTTGCAAAAAACACCTCTGTTTTCTGTAAAAAAATTGGGATGTGTCCACGTTGTGTTTTGGGCCATTTCCTTTCGTGGGCGCTAGGCCTACCCACACAAGTGAGGTACCATTTTTATCGGGAGAGTTGGAGGAACGCTGGGTGGAAGGAAATTTGTGGGTCCTCTCAGATTCCAGAACTTTCTGTCACCGAAATGTGAGGAAAATGTGTTTTTTAGCCAAATTTTGAGGTTTGCAAAGGATTCTCGGTAACAGAACCTGGTCAGAGACCCACAAGTCACCCCATCTTGGATTCCCCTAGATCTCTAGTTTTCAGAAATGCACAGGGTTGGTAGGTTTCCCTAGGTGCCGGCTGAGCTAGGGGCCAAAATCTACAGGTAGGCACTTTGCAAAAAACAACTCTGTTTTCTGTAAAAAAATTGGGATGTGTCCACGTTGTGTTTTGGGCCATTTCCTTTCGTGGGCGCTAGGCCTACCCACACAAGTGAGGTACCATTTTTATCGGGAGAGTTGGAGGAACGCTGGGTGGAAGGAAATTTGTGGCTCCTCTCAGATTCCAGAACTTTCTGTCACCGAAATGTGAGGAAAATGTGTTTTTTAGCCAAATTTTGAGGTTTGCCAAGGATTCTGGGTAACAGAACCTGGTCAGAGCCCCACAAGTCACCCCATCTTGGATTCCCCTAGATCTCTAGTTTTCAAAAATGCACAGGTTTGGTAGGTTTCCCTAGGTGCCGGCTGAGCTAGGGGCCAAAATCTACAGGTAGGCACTTCGCAAAAAACACCTCTGTTTTCTGTAAAAAAATTGGGATGTGTCCATGTTGTGTTTTGGGCCATTTCCTTTCATGGGCGCTAGGCCTACCCACACAAGTGAGGTACCATTCTTATCGGGAGACTTGCGGGAACGCTGGGTGGAAGGAAACTTGTGGCTCCTCTCAGATTCCAGAACTCTCTGTCATCGAAATGTGAGGAAAATGTGTTTTTTTTTAGCCAAATTTTGAGGTTTCGAAAGGATTCTGGGTAACAGAACCTGGTCAGAGCCCCACAAGCCACCCCATCTTGGATTCCCCTAGGTCTCTAGTTTTCAGAAATGGACAGGGTTGGTAGGTTTCCCTAGGTGCCGGCTGAGCTAGGGGCCAACATCTACAGGTAGGCACTTTGCAAAAAACACCTCTGTTTTCTGTAAAAAAATTGGGATGTGTCCACGTTGTGTTTTGGGCCATTTCCTTTCGTGGGCGCTAGGCCTACCCTCACAAGTGAGGTACCATTTTTATCGGGAGACTTGGGGGAACGCTGGGTGGAAGGAAATTTGTGGCTCCTCTCAGATTCCAGAACTTTCTGTCACCGAAATGTGAGGAAAATGTGTTTTTTAGCCACATTTTTAGGTTTGCAAAGGATTCTGGGTAACAGAACCTGGTCAGAGCCCCACAAGTAACCCCATCTTGGATTCCCCTAGATCTCTAGTTTTCAAAAATGCACAGGTTTGGTAGGTTTCCCTAGGTGCCGGCTGAGCTAGGGGCCAAAATCTACAGGTAGGCACTTCGCAAAAAACACCTCTGTTTTCTGTAAAAAAATTGGGATGTGTCCACGTTGTGTTTTGGGCCATTTCCTTTCGTGGGCGCTAGGCCTACCCACACAAGTGAGGTACCATTTTTATCAGGAGAGTTGGAGGAACGCTGGGTGGAAGGAAATTTGTGGCTCCTCTCAGATTCCAGAACTTTCTGTCACCGAAATGTGAGGAAAATGTGTTTTTTAGCCAAATTTTGAGGTTTGCAAAGGATTCTGGGTAACAGAACCTGGTCAGAGCCCCACAAGTCACCCCATCTTGGATTCCCCTAGATCTCTAGTTTTCAAAAATGCACAGGTTTGGTAGGTTTCCCTAGGTGCCGGCTGAGCTAAGGGCCAAAATCTACAGGTAGGCACTTCGCAAAAAACACCTCTGTTTTCTGTAAAAAAATTGGGATGTGTCCATGTTGTGTTTTGGGCCATTTCCTTTCATGGGCGCTAGGCCTACCCACACAAGTGAGGTACCATTCTTATCGGGAGACTTGCGGGAACGCTGGGTGGAAGGAAACTTGTGGCTCCTCTCAGATTCCAGAACTCTCTGTCATCGAAATGTGAGGAAAATGTGTTTTTTTTTAGCCAAATTTTGAGGTTTCGAAAGGATTCTGGGTAACAGAACCTGGTCAGAGCCCCACAAGCCACCCCATCTTGGATTCCCCTAGGTCTCTAGTTTTCAGAAATGCACAGGGTTGGTAGGTTTCCCTAGGTGCCGGCTGAGCTAGGGGCCAACATCTACAGGTAGGCACTTTGCAAAAAACACCTCTGTTTTCTGTAAAAAAATTGGGATGTGTCCACGTTGTGTTTTGGGCCATTTCCTTTCGTGGGCGCTAGGCCTACCCACACAAGTGAGGTACCATTTTTATCGGGAGAGTTGGAGGAACGCTGGGTGGAAGGAAATTTGTGGGTCCTCTCAGATTCCAGAACTTTCTGTCACCGAAATGTGAGGAAAATGTGTTTTTTAGCCAAATTTTGAGGTTTGCAAAGGATTCTCGGTAACAGAACCTGGTCAGAGACCCACAAGTCACCCCATCTTGGATTCCCCTAGATCTCTAGTTTTCAGAAATGCACAGGGTTGGTAGGTTTCCCTAGGTGCCGGCTGAGCTAGGGGCCAAAATCTACAGGTAGGCACTTTGCAAAAAACAACTCTGTTTTCTGTAAAAAAATTGGGATGTGTCCACGTTGTGTTTTGGGCCATTTCCTTTCGTGGGCGCTAGGCCTACCCACACAAGTGAGGTACCATTTTTATCGGGAGAGTTGGAGGAACGCTGGGTGGAAGGAAATTTGTGGCTCCTCTCAGATTCCAGAACTTTCTGTCACCGAAATGTGAGGAAAATGTGTTTTTTAGCCAAATTTTGAGGTTTGCCAAGGATTCTGGGTAACAGAACCTGGTCAGAGCCCCACAAGTCACCCCATCTTGGATTCCCCTAGATCTCTAGTTTTCAAAAATGCACAGGTTTGGTAGGTTTCCCTAGGTGCCGGCTGAGCTAGGGGCCAAAATCTACAGGTAGGCACTTCGCAAAAAACACCTCTGTTTTCTGTAAAAAAATTGGGATGTGTCCATGTTGTGTTTTGGGCCATTTCCTTTCATGGGCGCTAGGCCTACCCACACAAGTGAGGTACCATTCTTATCGGGAGACTTGCGGGAACGCTGGGTGGAAGGAAACTTGTGGCTCCTCTCAGATTCCAGAACTCTCTGTCATCGAAATGTGAGGAAAATGTGTTTTTTTTTAGCCAAATTTTGAGGTTTCGAAAGGATTCTGGGTAACAGAACCTGGTCAGAGCCCCACAAGCCACCCCATCTTGGATTCCCCTAGGTCTCTAGTTTTCAGAAATGGACAGGGTTGGTAGGTTTCCCTAGGTGCCGGCTGAGCTAGGGGCCAACATCTACAGGTAGGCACTTTGCAAAAAACACCTCTGTTTTCTGTAAAAAAATTGGGATGTGTCCACGTTGTGTTTTGGGCCATTTCCTTTCGTGGGCGCTAGGCCTACCCTCACAAGTGAGGTACCATTTTTATCGGGAGACTTGGGGGAACGCTGGGTGGAAGGAAATTTGTGGCTCCTCTCAGATTCCAGAACTTTCTGTCACCGAAATGTGAGGAAAATGTGTTTTTTAGCCACATTTTTAGGTTTGCAAAGGATTCTGGGTAACAGAACCTGGTCAGAGCCCCACAAGTAACCCCATCTTGGATTCCCCTAGATCTCTAGTTTTCAAAAATGCACAGGTTTGGTAGGTTTCCCTAGGTGCCGGCTGAGCTAGGGGCCAAAATCTACAGGTAGGAACTTCGCAAAAAACACCTCTGTTTTCTGTAAAAAAATTGGGATGTGTCCACGTTGTGTTTTGGGCCATTTCCTTTCGTGGGCGCTAGGCCTACCCACACAAGTGAGGTACCATTTTTATCAGGAGAGTTGGAGGAACGCTGGGTGGAAGGAAATTTGTGGCTCCTCTCAGATTCCAGAACTTTCTGTCACCGAAATGTGAGGAAAATGTGTTTTTTAGCCAAATTTTGAGGTTTGCAAAGGATTCTGGGTAACAGAACCTGGTCAGAGCCCCACAAGTCACCCCATCTTGGATTCCCCTAGATCTCTAGTTTTCAAAAATGCACAGGTTTGGTAGGTTTCCCTAGGTGCCGGCTGAGCTAGGGGCCAAAATCTACAGGTAGGCACTTCGCAAAAAACACCTCTGTTTTCTGTAAAAAAATTGGGATGTGTCCACGTTGTGTTTTGGGCCATTTCCTTTCGTGGGCGCTAGGCCTACCCACACAAGTGAGGTACCATTTTTATCAGGAGAGTTGGAGGAACGCTGGGTGGAAGGAAATTTGTGGCTCCTCTCAGATTCCAGAACTCTCTGTCATCGAAATGTGAGGAAAATGTGTTTTTTTTTAGCCAAATTTTGAGGTTTCGAAAGGATTCTGGGTAACAGAACCTGGTCAGAGCCCCACAAGCCACCCCATCTTGGATTCCCCTAGGTCTCTAGTTTTCAGAAATGGACAGGGTTGGTAGGTTTCCCTAGGTGCCGGCTGAGCTAGGGGCCAACATCTACAGGTAGGCACTTTGCAAAAAACACCTCTGTTTTCTGTAAAAAAATTGGGATGTGTCCACGTTGTGTTTTGGGCCATTTCCTTTCGTGGGCGCTAGGCCTACCCTCACAAGTGAGGTACCATTTTTATCGGGAGACTTGGGGGAACGCTGGGTGGAAGGAAATTTGTGGCTCCTCTCAGATTCCAGAACTTTCTGTCACCGAAATGTGAGGAAAATGTGTTTTTTAGCCACATTTTTAGGTTTGCAAAGGATTCTGGGTAACAGAACCTGGTCAGAGCCCCACAAGTAACCCCATCTTGGATTCCCCTAGATCTCTAGTTTTCAAAAATGCACAGGTTTGGTAGGTTTCCCTAGGTGCCGGCTGAGCTAGGGGCCAAAATCTACAGGTAGGCACTTCGCAAAAAACACCTCTGTTTTCTGTAAAAAAATTGGGATGTGTCCACGTTGTGTTTTGGGCCATTTCCTTTCGTGGGCGCTAGGCCTACCCACACAAGTGAGGTACCATTTTTATCAGGAGAGTTGGAGGAACGCTGGGTGGAAGGAAATTTGTGGGTCCTCTCAGATTCCAGAACTTTCTGTCACCGAAATGTGAGGAAAATGTGTTTTTTAGCCAAATTTTGAGGTTTGCAAAGGATTCTCGGTAACAGAACCTGGTCAGAGACCCACAAGTCACCCCATCTTGGATTCCCCTAGATCTCTAGTTTTCAGAAATGCACAGGGTTGGTAGGTTTCCCTAGGTGCCGGCTGAGCTAGGGGCCAAAATCTACAGGTAGCCACTTTGCAAAAAACAACTCTGTTTTCTGTAAAAAAATTGGGATGTGTCCACGTTGTGTTTTGGGCCATTTCCTTTCGTGGGCGCTAGGCCTACCCACACAAGTGAGGTACCATTTTTATCGGGAGAGTTGGAGGAACGCTGGGTGGAAGGAAATTTGTGGCTCCTCTCAGATTCCAGAACTTTCTGTCACCGAAATGTGAGGAAAATGTGTTTTTTAGCCAAATTTTGAGGTTTGCAAAGGATTCTGGGTAACAGAACCTGGTCAGAGCCCCACAAGTCACCCCATCTTGGATTCCCCTAGATCTCTAGTTTTCAAAAATGCACAGGTTTGGTAGGTTTCCCTAGGTGCCGGCTGAGCTAGGGGCCAAAATCTACAGGTAGGCACTTCGCAAAAAACACCTCTGTTTTCTGTAAAAAAATTGGGATGTTTCCATGTTGTGTTTTGGGCCATTTCCTTTCATGGGCGCTAGGCCTACCCACACAAGTGAGGTACCATTCTTATCGGGAGACTTGCGGGAACGCTGGGTGGAAGGAAACTTGTGGCTCCTCTCAGATTCCAGAACTCTCTGTCATCGAAATGTGAGGAAAATGTGTTTTTTTTTAGCCAAATTTTGAGGTTTCGAAAGGATTCTGGGTAACAGAACCTGGTCAGAGCCCCACAAGCCACCCCATCTTGGATTCCCCTAGGTCTCTAGTTTTCAGAAATGGACAGGGTTGGTAGGTTTCCCTAGGTGCCGGCTGAGCTAGGGGCCAACATCTACAGGTAGGCACTTTGCAAAAAACACCTCTGTTTTCTGTAAAAAAATTGGGATGTGTCCACGTTGTGTTTTGGGCCATTTCCTTTCGTGGGCGCTAGGCCTACCCTCACAAGTGAGGTACCATTTTTATCGGGAGACTTGGGGGAACGCTGGGTGGAAGGAAATTTGTGGCTCCTCTCAGATTCCAGAACTTTCTGTCACCGAAATGTGAGGAAAATGTGTTTTTTAGCCACATTTTTAGGTTTGCAAAGGATTCTGGGTAACAGAACCTGGTCAGAGCCCCACAAGTAACCCCATCTTGGATTCCCCTAGATCTCTAGTTTTCAAAAATGCACAGGTTTGGTAGGTTTCCCTAGGTGCCGGCTGAGCTAGGGGCCAAAATCTACAGGTAGGAACTTCGCAAAAAACACCTCTGTTTTCTGTAAAAAAATTGGGATGTGTCCACGTTGTGTTTTGGGCCATTTCCTTTCGTGGGCGCTAGGCCTACCCACACAAGTGAGGTACCATTTTTATCAGGAGAGTTGGAGGAACGCTGGGTGGAAGGAAATTTGTGGCTCCTCTCAGATTCCAGAACTTTCTGTCACCGAAATGTGAGGAAAATGTGTTTTTTAGCCAAATTTTGAGGTTTGCAAAGGATTCTGGGTAACAGAACCTGGTCAGAGCCCCACAAGTCACCCCATCTTGGATTCCCCTAGATCTCTAGTTTTCAAAAATGCACAGGTTTGGTAGGTTTCCCTAGGTGCCGGCTGAGCTAGGGGCCAAAATCTACAGGTAGGCACTTCGCAAAAAACACCTCTGTTTTCTGTAAAAAAATTGGGATGTGTCCACGTTGTGTTTTGGGCCATTTCCTTTCGTGGGCGCTAGGCCTACCCACACAAGTGAGGTACCATTTTTATCAGGAGAGTTGGAGGAACGCTGGGTGGAAGGAAATTTGTGGCTCCTCTCAGATTCCAGAACTCTCTGTCATCGAAATGTGAGGAAAATGTGTTTTTTTTTTTAGCCAAATTTTGAGGTTTCGAAAGGATTCTGGGTAACAGAACCTGGTCAGAGCCCCACAAGCCACCCCATCTTGGATTCCCCTAGGTCTCTAGTTTTCAGAAATGGACAGGGTTGGTAGGTTTCCCTAGGTGCCGGCTGAGCTAGGGGCCAACATCTACAGGTAGGCACTTTGCAAAAAACACCTCTGTTTTCTGTAAAAAAATTGGGATGTGTCCACGTTGTGTTTTGGGCCATTTCCTTTCGTGGGCGCTAGGCCTACCCTCACAAGTGAGGTACCATTTTTATCGGGAGACTTGGGGGAACGCTGGGTGGAAGGAAATTTGTGGCTCCTCTCAGATTCCAGAACTTTCTGTCACCGAAATGTGAGGAAAATGTGTTTTTTAGCCACATTTTTAGGTTTGCAAAGGATTCTGGGTAACAGAACCTGGTCAGAGCCCCACAAGTAACCCCATCTTGGATTCCCCTAGATCTCTAGTTTTCAAAAATGCACAGGTTTGGTAGGTTTCCCTAGGTGCCGGCTGAGCTAGGGGCCAAAATCTACAGGTAGGCACTTCGCAAAAAACACCTCTGTTTTCTGGAAAAAAATTGGGATGTGCCCATGTTGTGTTTTGGGCCATTTCCTTTCATGGGCGCTAGGCCTACCCACACAAGTGAGTTACCATTTGTATTGGGAGACTTGGGGGAACGCTGGGTGGAAGGAAATTTGTGGCTACTCTCAGATTCCAGAACTTTCTGTCACCGAAATGTGAGGAAAATGTGTTTTTTAGCCAAATTTTGAGGTTTGCAAAAGATTCTGGGTAACAGAACCTGGTCAGAACCCCACAAATCACCCCATCTTGAATTCCCCTAGGTCTCTAGTTTTACAAAATGCACAGGTTTGGTAGGTTTCCCTAGGTGCCTGCTGAGCTAGGGGCCAAAATCTACAGGTAGGCACTTTGCAAAAAACACCTCTGTTTTCTGTAAAGAAATTGGGATGTGTCCACGTTGTGTTTTGGGCCATTTCCTTTCGTGGGCGCTAGGCCTACCCTCACACGTGAGGTACCATTTTTATCGGGAGACTTGGGGGAACGCTGGGTGGAAGGAAATTTGTGGGTCCTCTCAGATTCCAGAACTTTCTGTCACCGAAATGTGAGGAAAATGTGTTTTTTAGCCACATTTTTAGGTTTGCAAAGGATTCTGGGTAACAGAACCTGGTCAGAGCCCCACAAGTAACCCCATCTTGGATTCCCCTAGATCTCTAGTTTTCAAAAATGCACAGGGTTGGTAGGTTTCCCTAGGTGCCGGCTGAGCTAGGGGCCAACATCTACAGGTAGGCACTTTCCAAAAAACACCTCTGTTTTCTGTAAAAAAATTGGGATGTGTCCACGTTGTGTTTTGGGCCATTTCCTTTCGTGGGCGCTAGGCCTACCCACACAAGTGAGGTACCATTTTTATCGGGAGACTTGGAGGAACGCTGGGTGGAAGGAAATTTGTGGCTCCTCTCAGATTCCAGAACTTTCTGTCATCGAAATGTGAGGAAAATTTGGTTTTTTTAGCCAAATTTTGAGGTTTGCAAAGGATTCTGGGTAACAGAACCTGGTCAGAGCCCCACAGGCCACCCCATCTTGGATTCCCCTAGGTCTCTAGTTTTCAGAAATGCACACGGTTGGTAGGTTTCCCTAGGTGCCGGCTGAGCTAGGGGCCAACATCTACAGGTAGGCACTTTGCAAAAAACACCTCTGTTTTCTGTAAAATAATTGGGATGTGTCCACGTTGTGTTTTGGGCCATTTCCTTTTGTGGGCGCTAGGCCTACCCACACAAGTGAGGTACCATTTTTATCGGTAGACTTGGGGGAACGCTGGGTGGAAGAAAATTTGTGGCTCCTCTCAGATTCCAGAACTTTCTGTCACCGAAATGTGAGGAAAATGTGTTTTTTAGCCAAATTTTGAGGTTTGCAAAGGATTCTGGGTAACAGAACCTGGTCAGAGCCCCACAAGTCACCCCATCTTGGATTCCCCTAGATCTCTAGTTTTCAAAAATGCACAGGTTTGGTAGGTTTCCCTAGGTGCCGGCTGAGCTAGGGGCCAAAATCTACAGGTAGGCACTTCGCAAAAAACACCTCTGTTTTCTGGAAAAAAATTGGGATGTGCCCATGTTGTGTTTTGGGCCATTTCCTTTCATGGGCGCTAGGCCTACCCACACAAGTGAGGTACCATTTGTATTGGGAGACTTGGGGGAACGCTGGGTGGAAGGAAATTTGTGGCTACTCTCAGATTCCAGAACTTTCTGTCACCGAAATGTGAGGAAAATGTGTTTTTTAGCCAAATTTTGAGGTTTGCAAAAGATTCTGGGTAACAGAACCTGGTCAGAACCCCACAAATCACCCCATCTTGGATTCCCCTAGGTCTCTAGTTTTACAAAATGCACAGGTTTGGTAGGTTTCCCTAGGTGCCGGCTGAGCTAGGGGCCAAAATCTACAGGTAGGCACTTTGCAAAAAACACCTCTGTTTTCTGTAAAGAAATTGGGATGTGTCCACGTTGTGTTTTGGGCCATTTCCTTTCGTGGGCGCTAGGCCTACCCTCACACGTGAGGTACCATTTTTATCGGGAGACTTGGGGGAACGCTGGGTGGAAGAAAATTTGTGGCTCCTCTCAGATTCCAGAACTTTCTGTCACCGAAATGTGAGGAAAATGTGTTTTTTAGCCAAATTTTGAGGTTTGCAAAGGATTCTCGGTAACAGAACCTGGTCAGAGCCCCATAAGTCACCCCATCTTGGGTTCCCCTAGATCTCTAGTTTTCAAAAATGCACAGGTTTGGTAGGTTTCCCTAGGTGCCGGCTGAGCTAGGGGCCAAAATCTACAGGTAGGCACTTCGCAAAAAACAACTCTGCTTTCTGTAAAAAAATTGGGATGTGTCCATGTTGTGTTTTGGGCCATTTCCTTTCATGGGCGCTAGGCCTACCCACACAAGTGAGGTACCTTTTTTATCGGGAGATGTGGAGGAACGCTGGGTGGAAGGAAATTTGTGGCTCCTCTCAGATTCCAGAACTTTCTGTCACCGAAATGTGAGGAAAATGTGTTTTTTAGCCAAATTTTGAGGTTTGCAAAGGATTCTGGGTAACAGAACCTGGTCAGAGCCCCACAAGTCACCCCATCTTGGATTCCCCTAGATCTCTAGTTTTAAATAATGCACAGGTTTGGTAGGTTCCCTAGGTGCCGGCTGAGCTAGGGGCCAAAATCTACAGGTAGGCACTTTGCAAAAAACACCTCTGTTTTCTGTAAAAAAACTGGGATGTGTCCATGTTGTGTTTTGGGCCATTTCCTTTCATGGGCGCTAGGCCTACCCACACAAGTGAGGTACCATTCTTATCGGGAGACTTGCGGGAACGCTGGGTGGAAGGAAATTTGTGGCTCCTCTCAGATTCCAGAACTCTCTGTCATCGAAATGTGAGGAAAATGTGTTTTTTTTAGCCAAATTTTGAGGTTTGCAAAGGATTCTGGGTAACAGAACCTGGTCAGAGCCCCACAAGCCACCCCATCTTAGATTCCCCTAGGTCTCTAGTTTTCAGAAATGCACAGGGTTGGTAGGTTTCCCTAGGTGCCGGCTGAGCTAGGGGCCAACATCTACAGGTAGGCACTTTGCAAAAAACACCTCTGTTTTCTGTAAAAAAATTGGGATGTGTCCACGTTGTGTTTTGGGCCATTTCCTTTCGTGGGCGCTAGGCCTACCCACACAAGTGAGGTACCATTTTTAT
Source organism: Pleurodeles waltl (assembly GCF_031143425.1). NCBI lineage: Eukaryota > Metazoa > Chordata > Amphibia > Caudata > Salamandridae > Pleurodeles > Pleurodeles waltl. Next base: position 330,702,202 of record NC_090448.1, read on the forward strand.
CGAGAGACTTGGGGGAACGCTGGGTGGAAGAAAATTTGTGGCTCCTCTCAGATTCCAGAACTTTCTGTCACCGAAATGTGAGGAAAATGTGTTTTTTAGCCAAATTTTGAGGTTTGCAAATGATTCTGGGTAACAGAACCTGGTCAGAGCCCCACAAGTCACCCCATCTTGGATTCCCCTAGATCTCTAGTTTTCAAAAATGCACAGGTTTGGTAGGTTTCCCTAGGTGCCGGTTGAGCTAGGGGCCAAAATCTACAGGTAGGCACTTTGCAAAAAACACCTCTGTTTTCTGTAAAAAAATTGGGATGTGTCCATGTTGTGTTTTGGGCCATTTCCTTTCGTGGGCGCTAGGCCTACCCACACAAGTGAGGTACCATTTGTATTGGGAGACTTGGGGGAACGCTGAGTGGAAGGAAATTTGTGGCTCCTCTCAGATTCCAGAACTTTCTGTCACCGAAATGTGAGGAAAATGTGTTTTTTAGCCAAATTTTGAGGTTTGCAAAAGATTCTGGGTAACAGAACCTGGTCAGAACCCCACAAATCACCCCATCTTGGATTCCCCTAGGTCTCTAGTTTTAAAAAATGCACAGGTTTGGTAGGTTTCCCTAGGTGCCGGCTGAGCTAGGGGCCAAAATCTACAGGTAGGCTCTTTGCAAAAAACACCTCTGTCTTCTGTAAAGAAATTGGGATGTGTCCACGTTGTGTTTTGGGCCATTTCCTTTCGTGGGCGCTAGGCCTACCCTCACAAGTGAGGTACCATTTTTATCGGGAGACTTGGGGGAACGCTGGGTGGAAGGAAATTTGTGGCTCCTCTCAGATTCCAGAACTTTCTGTCACCGAAATGTGAGGAAAATGTGTTTTTTAGCCAAATTTTGAGGTTTGCAAAGGATTCTGGGTAACAGAACCTGGTCAGAGCCCCACAAGTCACCCCATCTTGGATTCCCCTAGATCTCTAGTTTTCAAAAATGCACAGGTTTGGTAGGTTTCCCTAGGTGCCGGCTGAGCTAGGGGCCAAAATCTACAGGTAGGCACTTTGCAGAAAACACCTCTGTTTTCTCTAAAAAAATTGGGATGTGTCCATGTTGTGTTTTGGGCCATTTCCTTTCGTGGGCGCTAGGCCTACCCACACAAGTGAGGTACCATTTTTATCGGGAGAGTTGGAGGAACGCTGGGTGGAAGGAAATTTGTGGGTCCTCTCAGATTCCAGAACTTTCTGTCACCGAAATGTGAGGAAAATGTGTTTTTTAGCCAAATTTTGAGGTTTGCAAAGGATTCTGGGTAACAGAACCTGGTCAGAGCCCCACAAGTCACCCCATCTTGGATTCCCCTAGATCTCTAGTTTTCAAAAATGCACAGGTTTGGTAGGTTTCCCTAGGTGCCGGCTGAGCTAGGGGCCAAAATCTACAGGTAGGCACTTCGCAAAAAACACCTCTGTTTTCTGTAAAAAAATTGGGATGTGTCCATGTTGTGTTTTGGGCCACTTCCTTTCGTGGGCGCTAGGCCTACCCACACAAGTGAGGTACCATTTTTATCGGGAGACTTGGAGGAACGCTGGGTGGAAGGAAATTTGTGGCTCCTCTCAGATTCCAGAACTTTCTGTCACCGAAATGTGAGGAAAATGTGTTTTTTAGCCACATTTTTAGGTTTGCAAAGGATTCTGGGTAACAGAACCTGGTCAGAGCCCCACAAGTAACCCCATCTTGGATTCCCCTAGATCTCTAGTTTTCAAAAATGCACAGGTTTGGTAGGTTTCCCTAGGTGCCGGCTGAGCTAGGGGCCAAAATCTACAGGTAGGCACTTCGCAAAAAACACCTCTGTTTTCTGTAAAAAAATTGGGATGTGTCCATGTTGTGTTTTGGGCCATTTCCTTTCATGGGCGCTAGGCCCACACCCACACAAGTCAGGTACCATTCTTATCGGGAGATTTGCTGTAACGCTGGGTGGAAGGAAATTTGTGGCTCCTCTCAGATTCCAGAACTTTCTGTCACCGAAATGTGAGGAAAATGTGTTTTTTAGCCAAATTTTGAGGTTTGCAAAGGATTCTCGGTAACAGAACCTGGTCAGAGACCCACAAGTCACCCCATCTTGGATTCCCCTAGATCTCTAGTTTTCAGAAATGCACAGGGTTGGTAGGTTTCCCTAGGTGCAGGCTGAGCTAGGGGCCAAAATCTACAGGTAGGCACTTTGCAAAAAACAACTCTGTTTTCTGTAAAAAAAATTGGGATGTGTCCACGTTGTGTTTTGGGCCATTTCCTTTCGTGGGCGCTAGGCCTACCCACACAAGTGAGGTACCATTTTTATCGGGAGAGTTGGAGGAACGCTGGGTGGAAGGAAATTTGTGGCTCCTCTCAGATTCCAGAACTTTCTGTCACCATAATGTGAGGAAAATGTGTTTTTTAGCCAAATTTTGAGGTTTGCAAAGGATTCTGGGTAACAGAACCTGGTCAGAGCCCCACAAGTCACCTCATCTTGGATTCCCCTAGATCTCTAGTTTTCAAAAATGCACAGGTTTGGTAGGTTTCCCTAGGTGCCGGCTGAGCTAGGGGCCAAAATCTACAGGTAGGCACTTCGCAAAAAACACCTCTGTTTTCTGTAAACAAATTGGGATGTGTCCATGTTGTGTTTTGGGCCATTTCCTTTCATGGGCGCTAGGCCTACCCACACAAGTGAGGTACCATTCTTATCGGGAGACTTGCGGGAACGCTGGGTGGAAGGAAACTTGTGGCTCCTCTCAGATTCCAGAACTCTCTGTCATCGAAATGTGAGGAAAATGTGTTTTTTTTTAGCCAAATTTTGAGGTTTCGAAAGGATTCTGGGTAACAGAACCTGGTCAGAGCCCCACAAGCCACCCCATCTTGGATTCCCCTAGGTCTCTAGTTTTCAGAAATGGACAGGGTTGGTAGGTTTCCCTAGGTGCCGGCTGAGCTAGGGGCCAACATCTACAGGTAGGCACTTTGCAAAAAACACCTCTGTTTTCTGTAAAAAAATTGGGATGTGTCCACGTTGTGTTTTGGGCCATTTCCTTTCGTGGGCGCTAGGCCTACCCTCACAAGTGAGGTACCATTTTTATCGGGAGACTTGGGGGAACGCTGGGTGGAAGGAAATTTGTGGCTCCTCTCAGATTCCAGAACTTTCTGTCACCGAAATGTGAGGAAAATGTGTTTTTTAGCCAAATTTTGAGGTTTGCAAAGGATTCTGGGTAACAGAACCTGGTCAGAGCCCCACAAGTCACCCCATCTTGGATTCCCCTAGATCTCTAGTTTTCAAAAATGCACAGGTTTGGTAGGTTTCCCTAGGTGCCGGCTGAGCTAGGGGCCAAAATCTACAGGTAGGCACTTTGTAGAAAACACCTCTGTTTTCTCTAAAAAAATTGGGATGTGTCCATGTTGTGTTTTGGGCCATTTCCTTTCGTGGGCGCTAGGCCTACCCACACAAGTGAGGTACCATTTTTATCGGGAGAGTTGGAGGAACGCTGGGTGGAAGGAAATTTGTGGGTCCTCTCAGATTCCAGAACTTTCTGTCACCGAAATGTGAGGAAAATGTGTTTTTTAACCAAATTTTGAGGTTTGCAAAGGATTCTGGGTAACAGAACCTGGTCAGAGCCCCACAAGTCACCCCATCTTGGATTCCCCTAGATCTCTAGTTTTCAAAAATGCACAGGTTTGGTAGGTTTCCCTAGGTGCCGGCTGAGCTAGGGGCCAAAATCTACAGGTAGGCACTTCGCAAAAAACACCTCTGTTTTCTGTAAAAAAAATTGGGATGTGTCCATGTTGTGTTTTGGGCCACTTCCTTTCGTGGGCGGTAGGCCTACCCACACAAGTGAGGTACCATTTTTATCGGGAGACTTGGAGGAACGCTGGGTGGAAGGAAATTTGTGGCTCCTCTCAGATTCCAGAACTTTCTGTCACCGAAATGTGAGGAAAATGTTTTTTTTAGCCACATTTTTAGGTTTGCAAAGGATTCTGGGTAACAGAACCTGGTCAGAGCCCCACAAGTCACCCCATCTTGGATTCCCCTAGATCTCTAGTTTTCAAAAATGCACAGGTTTGGTAGGTTTCCCTAGGTGCCGGCTGAGCTAGGGGCCAAAATCTACAGGTAGGCACTTCGCAAAAAACACCTCTGTTTTCTGTAAAAAAATTGGGATGTGTCCATGTTGTGTTTTGGGCCATTTCCTTTCATGGGCGCTAGGCCCACACCCACACAAGTCAGGTACCATTCTTATCGGGAGATTTGCGGTAACGCTGGGTGGAAGGAAACTTGTGGCTCCTCTCAGATTCCAGAACTCTCTGTCATCGAAATGTGAGGAAAATGTGTTTTTTTTTAGCCAAATTTTGAGGTTTCGAAAGGATTCTGGGTAACAGAACCTGGTCAGAGCCCCACAAGCCACCCCATCTTGGATTCCCCTAGGTCTCTAGTTTTCAGAAATGCACAGGGTTGGTAGGTTTCCCTAGGTGCCGGCTGAGCTAGGGGCCAACATCTACAGGTAGGCACTTTGCAAAAAACACCTCTGTTTTCTGTAAAAAAATTGGGATGTGTCCACGTTGTGTTTTGGGCCATTTCCTTTCGTGGGCGCTAGGCCTACCCTCACAAGTGAGGTACCATTTTTATCGGGAGACTTGGGGGAACGCTGGGTGGAAGGAAATTTGTGGCTCCTCTCAGATTCCAGAACTTTCTGTCACCGAAATGTGAGGAAAATGTGTTTTTTAGCCACATTTTTAGGTTTGCAAAGGATTCTGGGTAACAGAACCTGGTCAGAGCCCCACAAGTAACCCCATCTTGGATTCCCCTAGATCTCTAGTTTTCAAAAATGCACAGGTTTGGTAGGTTTCCCTAGGTGCCGGCTGAGCTAGGGGCCAAAATCTACAGGTAGGCACTTCGCAAAAAACACCTCTGTTTTCTGTAAAAAAATTGGGATGTGTCCACGTTGTGTTTTGGGCCATTTCCTTTCGTGGGCGCTAGGCCTACCCACACAAGTGAGGTACCATTTTTATCAGGAGAGTTGGAGGAACGCTGGGTGGAAGGAAATTTGTGGCTCCTCTCAGATTCCAGAACTCTGTCATCGAAATGTGAGGAAAATGTGTTTTTTTTTAGCCAAATTTTGAGGTTTCGAAAGGATTCTGGGTAACAGAACCTGGTCAGAGCCCCACAAGCCACCCCATCTTGGATTCCCCTAGGTCTCTAGTTTTCAGAAATGGACAGGGTTGGTAGGTTTCCCTAGGTGCCGGCTGAGCTAGGGGCCAACATCTACAGGTAGGCACTTTGCAAAAAACACCTCTGTTTTCTGTAAAAAAATTGGGATGTGTCCACGTTGTGTTTTGGGCCATTTCCTTTCGTGGGCGCTAGGCCTACCCTCACAAGTGAGGTACCATTTTTATCGGGAGACTTGGGGGAACGCTGGGTGGAAGGAAATTTGTGGCTCCTCTCAGATTCCAGAACTTTCTGTCACCGAAATGTGAGGAAAATGTGTTTTTTAGCCACATTTTTAGGTTTGCAAAGGATTCTGGGTAACAGAACCTGGTCAGAGCCCCACAAGTAACCCCATCTTGGATTCCCCTAGATCTCTAGTTTTCAAAAATGCACAGGTTTGGTAGGTTTCCCTAGGTGCCGGCTGAGCTAGGGGCCAAAATCTACAGGTAGGCACTTCGCAAAAAACACCTCTGTTTTCTGTAAAAAAATTGGGATGTGTCCACGTTGTGTTTTGGGCCATTTCCTTTCGTGGGCGCTAGGCCTACCCACACAAGTGAGGTACCATTTTTATCAGGAGAGTTGGAGGAACGCTGGGTGGAAGGAAATTTGTGGCTCCTCTCAGATTCCAGAACTTTCTGTCACCGAAATGTGAGGAAAATGTGTTTTTTAGCCAAATTTTGAGGTTTGCAAAGGATTCTGGGTAACAGAACCTGGTCAGAGCCCCACAAGTCACCCCATCTTGGATTCCCCTAGATCTCTAGTTTTCAAAAATGCACAGGTTTGGTAGGTTTCCCTAGGTGCCGGCTGAGCTAAGGGCCAAAATCTACAGGTAGGCACTTCGCAAAAAACACCTCTGTTTTCTGTAAAAAAATTGGGATGTGTCCATGTTGTGTTTTGGGCCATTTCCTTTCATGGGCGCTAGGCCTACCCACACAAGTGAGGTACCATTCTTATCGGGAGACTTGCGGGAACGCTGGGTGGAAGGAAACTTGTGGCTCCTCTCAGATTCCAGAACTCTCTGTCATCGAAATGTGAGGAAAATGTGTTTTTTTTTAGCCAAATTTTGAGGTTTCGAAAGGATTCTGGGTAACAGAACCTGGTCAGAGCCCCACAAGCCACCCCATCTTGGATTCCCCTAGGTCTCTAGTTTTCAGAAATGCACAGGGTTGGTAGGTTTCCCTAGGTGCCGGCTGAGCTAGGGGCCAACATCTACAGGTAGGCACTTTGCAAAAAACACCTCTGTTTTCTGTAAAAAAATTGGGATGTGTCCACGTTGTGTTTTGGGCCATTTCCTTTCGTGGGTGCTAGGCCTACCCACACAAGTGACGTACCATTTTTATCGGGAGACTTGGAGGAACGCTGGGTGGAAGGAAATTTGTGGCTCCTCTCAGATTCCAGAACTTTCTGTCATCGAAATGTGAGGAAAATTTGTTTTTTTTAGCCAAATTTTGAGGTTTGCAAAGGATTCTGGGTAACAGAACCTGGTCAGAGCCCCACAGGCCACCCCATCTTGGATTCCGCTAGGTCTCTAGTTTTCAGAAATGCACACGGTTGGTAGGTTTCCCTAGGTGCCGGCTGAGCTAGGGGCCAACATCTACAGGTAGGCACTTTGCAAAAAACACCTCTGTTTTCTGTAAAATAATTGGGATGTGTCCACGTTGTGTTTTGGGCCATTTCCTTTTGTGGGCGCTAGGCCTACCCACACAAGTGAGGTACCATTTTTATCGGTAGACATGGGGGAACGCTGGGTGGAAGAAAATTTGTGGCTCCTCTCAGATTCCAGAACTTTCTGTCACCGAAATGTGAGGAAAATGTGTTTTTTAGCCAAATTTTGAGGTTTGCAAAGGATTCTGGGTAACAGAACCTGGTCAGAGCCCCACAAGTCACCCCATCTTGGATTCCCCTAGATCTCTAGTTTTCAAAAATGCACAGGTTTGGTAGGTTTCCCTAGGTGCCGGCTGAGCTAGGGGCCAAAATCTACAGGTAGGCACTTCGCAAAAAACACCTCTGTTTTCTGGAAAAAAATTGGGATGTGCCCATGTTGTGTTTTGGGCCATTTCCTTTCATGGGCGCTAGGCCTACCCACACAAGTGAGGTACCATTTGTATTGGGAGACTTGGGGGAACGCTGGGTGGAAGGAAATTTGTGGCTACTCTCAGATTCCAGAACTTTCTGTCACCGAAATGTGAGGAAAATGTGTTTTTTAGCCAAATTTTGAGGTTTGCAAAAGATTCTGGGTAACAGAACCTGGTCAGAACCCCACAAATCACCCCATCTTGGATTCCCCTAGGTCTCTAGTTTTACAAAATGCACAGGTTTGGTAGGTTTCCCTAGGTGCCGGCTGAGCTAGGGGCCAAAATCTACAGGTAGGCACTTTGCAAAAAACACCTCTGTTTTCTGTAAAGAAATTGGGATGTGTCCACGTTGTGTTTTGGGCCATTTCCTTTCGTGGGCGCTAGGCCTACCCTCACACCTGAGGTACCATTTTTATCGGGAGACTTGGGGGAACGCTGGGTGGAAGAAAATTTGTGGCTCCTCTCAGATTCCAGAACTTTCTGTCACCGAAATGTGAGGAAAATGTGTTTTTTAGCCAAATTTTGAGGTTTGCAAAGGATTCTCGGTAACAGAACCTGGTCAGAGCCCCACAAGTCACCCCATCTTGGGTTCCCCTAGATCTCTAGTTTTCAAAAATGCACAGGTTTGGTAGGTTTCCCTAGGTGCCGGCTGAGCTAGGGGCCAAAATCTACAGGTAGGCACTTCGCAAAAAACACCTCTGCTTTCTGTAAAAAAATTGGGATGTGTCCATGTTGTGTTTTGGACCATTTCCTTTCATGAGCGCTAGGCCTACCCACACAAGTGAGGTACCATTCTTATCGGGAGACTTGCGGGAACGCTGGGTGGAAGGAAATTTGTGGCTCCTCTCAGATTCCAGAACTCTCTGTCATCGAAATGTGAGGAAAATGTGTTTTTTTAGCCAAATTTTGAGGTTTGGAAAGGATTCTGGGTAACAGAACCTGGTCGGAGCCCCACAAGCCACCCCATCTTGGATTCCCCTAGATCTCTAGTTTTCAAAAATGCACAGGTTTGGTAGGTTTCCCTAGGTGCCGGCTGAGCTAGGAGCCAAAATCTACAGGTAGGCACTTTGCAAAAAACACCTCTGTTTTCTGTAAAAAAATTGGGATGTGTCCACGTTGTGTTTTGGGCCATTTCCTTTCGTGGGCGCTAGGCCTACCCACACAAGTGAGGTACCTTTTTTATCGGGAGATGTGGAGGAACGCTGGGTGGAAGGAAATTTGTGGCTCCTCTCAGATTCCAGAACTTTCTGTCACCGAAATGTGAGGAAAATGTGTTTTTTAGCCAAATTTTGAGGTTTGCAAAGGATTCTGGGTAACAGAACCTGGTCAGAGCCCCACAAGTCACCCCATCTTGGATTCCCCTAGATCTCTAGTTTTAAATAATGCACAGGTTTGGTAGGTTCCCTAGGTGCCGGCTGAGCTAGGGGCCAAAATCTACAGGTAGGCACTTTGCAAAAAACACCTCTGTTTTCTGTAAAAAAACTGGGATGTGTCCATGTTGTGTTTTGGGCCATTTCCTTTCATGGGCGCTAGGCCTACCCACACAAGTGAGGTACCATTCTTATCGGGAGACTTGCGGGAACGCTGGGTGGAAGGAAATTTGTGGCTCCTCTCAGATTCCAGAACTCTCTGTCATCGAAATGTGAGGAAAATGTGTTTTTTTTAGCCAAATTTTGAGGTTTGCAAAGGATTCTGGGTAACAGAACCTGGTCAGAGCCCCACAAGCCACCCCATCTTAGATTCCCCTAGGTCTCTAGTTTTCAGAAATGCACAGGGTTGGTAGGTTTCCCTAGGTGCCGGCTGAGCTAGGGGCCAACATCTACAGGTAGGCACTTTGCAAAAAACACCTCTGTTTTCTGTAAAAAAATTGGGATGTGTCCACGTTGTGTTTTGGGCCATTTCCTTTCGTGGGCGCTAGGCCTACCCACACAAGTGAGGTACCATTTTTATCGAGAGACTTGGGGGAACGCTGGGTGGAAGAAAATTTGTGGCTCCTCTCAGATTCCAGAACTTTCTGTCACCGAAATGTGAGGAAAATGTGTTTTTTAGCCAAATTTTGAGGTTTGCAAATGATTCTGGGTAACAGAACCTGGTCAGAGCCCCACAAGTCACCCCATCTTGGATTCCCCTAGATCTCTAGTTTTCAAAAATGCACAGGTTTGGTAGGTTTCCCTAGGTGCCGGTTGAGCTAGGGGCCAAAATCTACAGGTAGGCACTTTGCAAAAAACACCTCTGTTTTCTGTAAAAAAATTGGGATGTGTCCATGTTGTGTTTTGGGCCATTTCCTTTCGTGGGCGCTAGGCCTACCCACACAAGTGAGGTACCATTTGTATTGGGAGACTTGGGGGAACGCTGAGTGGAAGGAAATTTGTGGCTCCTCTCAGATTCCAGAACTTTCTGTCACCGAAATGTGAGGAAAATGTGTTTTTTAGCCAAATTTTGAGGTTTGCAAAAGATTCTGGGTAACAGAACCTGGTCAGAACCCCACAAATCACCCCATCTTGGATTCCCCTAGGTCTCTAGTTTTAAAAAATGCACAGGTTTGGTAGGTTTCCCTAGGTGCCGGCTGAGCTAGGGGCCAAAATCTACAGGTAGGCTCTTTGCAAAAAACACCTCTGTCTTCTGTAAAGAAATTGGGATGTGTCCACGTTGTGTTTTGGGCCATTTCCTTTCGTGGGCGCTAGGCCTACCCTCACAAGTGAGGTACCATTTTTATCGGGAGACTTGGGGGAACGCTGGGTGGAAGGAAATTTGTGGCTCCTCTCAGATTCCAGAACTTTCTGTCACCGAAATGTGAGGAAAATGTGTTTTTTAGCCAAATTTTGAGGTTTGCAAAGGATTCTGGGTAACAGAACCTGGTCAGAGCCCCACAAGTCACCCCATCTTGGATTCCCCTAGATCTCTAGTTTTCAAAAATGCACAGGTTTGGTAGGTTTCCCTAGGTGCCGGCTGAGCTAGGGGCCAAAATCTACAGGTAGGCACTTTGCAGAAAACACCTCTGTTTTCTCTAAAAAAATTGGGATGTGTCCATGTTGTGTTTTGGGCCATTTCCTTTCGTGGGCGCTAGGCCTACCCACACAAGTGAGGTACCATTTTTATCGGGAGAGTTGGAGGAACGCTGGGTGGAAGGAAATTTGTGGGTCCTCTCAGATTCCAGAACTTTCTGTCACCGAAATGTGAGGAAAATGTGTTTTTTAGCCAAATTTTGAGGTTTGCAAAGGATTCTGGGTAACAGAACCTGGTCAGAGCCCCACAAGTCACCCCATCTTGGATTCCCCTAGATCTCTAGTTTTCAAAAATGCACAGGTTTGGTAGGTTTCCCTAGGTGCCGGCTGAGCTAGGGGCCAAAATCTACAGGTAGGCACTTCGCAAAAAACACCTCTGTTTTCTGTAAAAAAATTGGGATGTGTCCATGTTGTGTTTTGGGCCACTTCCTTTCGTGGGCGCTAGGCCTACCCACACAAGTGAGGTACCATTTTTATCGGGAGACTTGGAGGAACGCTGGGTGGAAGGAAATTTGTGGCTCCTCTCAGATTCCAGAACTTTCTGTCACCGAAATGTGAGGAAAATGTGTTTTTTAGCCACATTTTTAGGTTTGCAAAGGATTCTCGGTAACAGAACCTGGTCAGAGCCCCACAAGTAACCCCATCTTGGATTCCCCTAGATCTCTAGTTTTCAAAAATGCACAGGTTTGGTAGGTTTCCCTAGGTGCCGGCTGAGCTAGGGGCCAAAATCTACAGGTAGGCACTTCGCAAAAAACACCTCTGTTTTCTGTAAAAAAATTGGGATGTGTCCATGTTGTGTTTTGGGCCATTTCCTTTCATGGGCGCTAGGCCCACACCCACACAAGTCAGGTACCATTCTTATCGGGAGATTTGCTGTAACGCTGGGTGGAAGGAAATTTGTGGCTCCTCTCAGATTCCAGAACTTTCTGTCACCGAAATGTGAGGAAAATGTGTTTTTTAGCCAAATTTTGAGGTTTGCAAAGGATTCTCGGTAACAGAACCTGGTCAGAGACCCACAAGTCACCCCATCTTGGATTCCCCTAGATCTCTAGTTTTCAGAAATGCACAGGGTTGGTAGGTTTCCCTAGGTGCAGGCTGAGCTAGGGGCCAAAATCTACAGGTAGGCACTTTGCAAAAAACAACTCTGTTTTCTGTAAAAAAAATTGGGATGTGTCCACGTTGTGTTTTGGGCCATTTCCTTTCGTGGGCGCTAGGCCTACCCACACAAGTGAGGTACCATTTTTATCGGGAGAGTTGGAGGAACGCTGGGTGGAAGGAAATTTGTGGCTCCTCTCAGATTCCAGAACTTTCTGTCACCGAAATGTGAGGAAAATGTGTTTTTTAGCCAAATTTTGAGGTTTGCAAAGGATTCTGGGTAACAGAACCTGGTCAGAGCCCCACAAGTCACCTCATCTTGGATTCCCCTAGATCTCTAGTTTTCAAAAATGCACAGGTTTGGTAGGTTTCCCTAGGTGCCGGCTGAGCTAGGGGCCAAAATCTACAGGTAGGCACTTCGCAAAAAACACCTCTGTTTTCTGTAAACAAATTGGGATGTGTCCATGTTGTGTTTTGGGCCATTTCCTTTCATGGGCGCTAGGCCTACCCACACAAGTGAGGTACCATTCTTATCGGGAGACTTGCGGGAACGCTGGGTGGAAGGAAACTTGTGGCTCCTCTCAGATTCCAGAACTCTCTGTCATCGAAATGTGAGGAAAATGTGTTTTTTTTTAGCCAAATTTTGAGGTTTCGAAAGGATTCTGGGTAACAGAACCTGGTCAGAGCCCCACAAGCCACCCCATCTTGGATTCCCCTAGGTCTCTAGTTTTCAGAAATGGACAGGGTTGGTAGGTTTCCCTAGGTGCCGGCTGAGCTAGGGGCCAACATCTACAGGTAGGCACTTTGCAAAAAACACCTCTGTTTTCTGTAAAAAAATTGGGATGTGTCCACGTTGTGTTTTGGGCCATTTCCTTTCGTGGGCGCTAGGCCTACCCTCACAAGTGAGGTACCATTTTTATCGGGAGACTTGGGGGAACGCTGGGTGGAAGGAAATTTGTGGCTCCTCTCAGATTCCAGAACTTTCTGTCACCGAAATGTGAGGAAAATGTGTTTTTTAGCCAAATTTTGAGGTTTGCAAAGGATTCTGGGTAACAGAACCTGGTCAGAGCCCCACAAGTCACCCCATCTTGGATTCCCCTAGATCTCTAGTTTTCAAAAATGCACAGGTTTGGTAGGTTTCCCTAGGTGCCGGCTGAGCTAGGGGCCAAAATCTACAGGTAGGCACTTTGCAGAAAACACCTCTGTTTTCTCTAAAAAAATTGGGATGTGTCCATGTTGTGTTTTGGGCCATTTCCTTTCGTGGGCGCTAGGCCTACCCACACAAGTGAGGTACCATTTTTATCGGGAGAGTTGGAGGAACGCTGGGTGGAAGGAAATTTGTGGGTCCTCTCAGATTCCAGAACTTTCTGTCACCGAAATGTGAGGAAAATGTGTTTTTTAACCAAATTTTGAGGTTTGCAAAGGATTCTGGGTAACAGAACCTGGTCAGAGCCCCACAAGTCACCCCATCTTGGATTCCCCTAGATCTCTAGTTTTCAAAAATGCACAGGTTTGGTAGGTTTCCCTAGGTGCCGGCTGAGCTAGGGGCCAAAATCTACAGGTAGGCACTTCGCAAAAAACACCTCTGTTTTCTGTAAAAAAAATTGGGATGTGTCCATGTTGTGTTTTGGGCCACTTCCTTTCGTGGGCGGTAGGCCTACCCACACAAGTGAGGTACCATTTTTATCGGGAGACTTGGAGGAACGCTGGGTGGAAGGAAATTTGTGGCTCCTCTCAGATTCCAGAACTTTCTGTCACCGAAATGTGAGGAAAATGTGTTTTTTAGCCACATTTTTAGGTTTGCAAAGGATTCTGGGTAACAGAACCTGGTCAGAGCCCCACAAGTAACCCCATCTTGGATTCCCCTAGATCTCTAGTTTTCAAAAATGCACAGGTTTGGTAGGTTTCCCTAGGTGCCGGCTGAGCTAGGGGCCAAAATCTACAGGTAGGCACTTCGCAAAAAACACCTCTGTTTTCTGTAAAAAAATTGGGATGTGTCCATGTTGTGTTTTGGGCCATTTCCTTTCATGGGCGCTAGGCCTACCCACACAAGTGAGGTACCATTCTTATCGGGAGACTTGCGGGAACGCTGGGTGGAAGGAAACTTGTGGCTCCTCTCAGATTCCAGAACTCTCTGTCATCGAAATGTGAGGAAAATGTGTTTTTTTTTAGCCAAATTTTGAGGTTTCGAAAGGATTCTGGGTAACAGAACCTGGTCAGAGCCCCACAAGCCACCCCATCTTGGATTCCCCTAGGTCTCTAGTTTTCAGAAATGCACAGGGTTGGTAGGTTTCCCTAGGTGCCGGCTGAGCTAGGGGCCAACATCTACAGGTAGGCACTTTGCAAAAAACACCTCTGTTTTCTGTAAAAAAATTGGGATGTGTCCACGTTGTGTTTTGGGCCATTTCCTTTCGTGGGCGCTAGGCCTACCCACACAAGTGAGGTACCATTTTTATCGGGAGACTTGGAGGAACGCTGGGTGGAAGGAAATTTGTGGCTCCTCTCAGATTCCAGAACTTTCTGTCATTGAAATGTGAGGAAAATTTGGTTTTTTTAGCCAAATTTTGAGGTTTGCAAAGGATTCTGGGTAACAGAACCTGGTCAGAGCCCCACAGGCCACCCCATCTTGGATTCCCCTAGGTCTCTAGTTTTCAGAAATGCACACGGTTGGTAGGTTTCCCTAGGTGCCGGCTGAGCTAGGGGCCAACATCTACAGGTAGGCACTTTGCAAAAAACACCTCTGTTTTCTGTAAAATAATTGGGATGTGTCCACGTTGTGTTTTGGGCCATTTCCTTTTGTGGGCGCTAGGCCTACCCACACAAGTGAGGTACCATTTTTATCGGTAGACTTGGGGGAACGCTGGGTGGAAGAAAATTTGTGGCTCCTCTCAGATTCCAGAACTTTCTGTCACCGAAATGTGAGGAAAATGTGTTTTTTAGCCAAATTTTGAGGTTTGCAAAGGATTCTGGGTAACAGAACCTGGTCAGAGCCCCACAAGTCACCCCATCTTGGATTCCCCTAGATCTCTAGTTTTCAAAAATGCACAGGTTTGGTAGGTTTCCCTAGGTGCCGGCTGAGCTAGGGGCCAAAATCTACAGGTAGGCACTTCGCAAAAAACACCTCTGTTTTCTGGAAAAAAATTGGGATGTGCCCATGTTGTGTTTTGGGCCATTTCCTTTCATGGGCGCTAGGCCTACCCACACAAGTGAGGTACCATTTGTATTGGGAGACTTGGGGGAACGCTGGGTGGAAGGAAATTTGTGGCTCCTCTCAGATTCCAGAACTTTCTGTCACCGAAATGTGAGGAAAATTTTTTTTTTAGCCAAATTTTGAGGTTTGCAAAAGATTCTGGGTAACAGAACCTGGTCAGAACCCCACAAATCACCCCATCTTGGATTCCCCTAGGTCTCTAGTTTTACAAAATGCACAGGTTTGGTAGGTTTCCCTAGGTGCCGGCTGAGCTAGGGGCCAAAATCTACAGGTAGGCACTTTGCAAAAAACACCTCTGTTTTCTGTAAAGAAATTGGGATGTGTCCACGTTGTGTTTTGGGCCATTTCCTTTCGTGGGCGCTAGGCCTACCCTCACACGTGAGGTACCATTTTTATCGGGAGACTTGGGGGAACGCTGGGTGGAAGAAAATTTGTGGCTCCTCTCAGATTCCAGAACTTTCTGTCACCGAAATGTGAGGAAAATGTGTTTTTTAGCCAAATTTTGAGGTTTGCAAAGGATTCTCGGTAACAGAACCTGGTCAGAGCCCCACAAGTCACCCCATCTTGGATTCCCCTAGATCTCTAGTTTTCAAAAATGCACAGGTTTGGTAGGTTTCCCTAGGTGCCGGCTGAGCTAGGGGCCAACATCTACAGGTAGGCACTTTGCAAAAAACACCTCTGTTTTCTGTAAAAAAATTGGGATGTGTCCACGTTGTGTTTTGGGCCATTTCCTTTCGTGGGAGCTAGGCCTACCCACACATGTGAGGTACCATTTTTATCGGGAGACTTGGGGCAACGCTGGGTGGAAGGAAATTTGTGGCTCCTCTCAGATTCCAGAACTCTCTGTCATCGAAATGTGAGGAAAATGTGTTTTTTTTTGCCAAATTTTGAGGTTTGGAAAGGATTCTGGGTAACAGAACCTGGTCAGAGCCCCACAAGTCACTCCATCTTAGATTCCCCTAGATCTCTAGTTTTCAAAAATGCACAGGTTTGGTAGGTTTCCCTAGGTGCCGGCTGAGCTAGGGGCCAAAATCTACAGGTGGCACTTCGCAAAAAACACCTCTGTTTTCTGTAAAAAAATTGGGATGTGTCCATGTTGTGTTTTGGGCCATTTCCTTTCATGGGCGCTAGGCCTACCCACACAAGTGAGGTACCATTCTTATCGAGAGACTTGCGGGAACGCTGGGTGGAAGGAAATTTGTGGCTCCTCTCAGATTCCAGAACTTTCTGTCACCGAAATGTGAGGAAAATGTGTTTTTTTTAGCCAAATTTTGAGGTTTGCAAAGGATTCTGGGTAACAGAACCTGGTCAGAGCCCCACAAGCCACCCCATCTTGGATTCCCCTAGGTCTCTAGTTTTCAGAAATGCACAGGGTTGGTAGGTTTCCCTAGGTGCCGGCTGAGCTAGGGGCCAACATCTACAGGTAGGCACTTTGCAAAAAACACCTCTGTTTTCTGTAAAAAAATTGGGATGTGTCCACGTTGTGTTTTGGGCCATTTCCTTTCGTGGGCGCTAGGCCAACGCACACAAGTGAGGTACCATTTTTATCGGGAGACTTGGGGGAACGCTGGGTGGAAGGAAATTTGTGGCTCCTCTCAGATTCCAGAACTTTCTGTCACCGAAATGTGAGGAAAATGTGTTTTTTAGCCAAATTGTGAGGTTTGCAAAGGATTCTGGGTAACAGAACCTGGTCAGAGCCCCACAAGTCACCCCATCTTGGGTTCCCCTAGATCTCTAGTTTTCAAAAATGCACAGGTTTGGTAGGTTTCCCTAGGTGCCGGCTGAGCTAGGGGCCAAAATCTACAGGTAGGCACTTCGCAAAAAACACCTCTGCTTTCTGTAAAAAAATTGGGATGTGTCCATGTTGTGTTTTGGGCCATTTCCTTTCATGGGCGCTAGGCCTACCCACACAAGTGAGGTACCATTCTTATCGGGAGACTTGCGGGAACGCTGGGTGGAAGGAAATTTGTGGCTCCTCTCAGATTCCAGAACTCTCTGTCATCGAAATGTGAGGAAAATGTGTTTTTTTAGCCAAATTTTGAGGTTTGGAAAGGATTCTGGGTAACAGAACCTGGTCGGAGCCCCACAAGCCACCCCATCTTGGATTCCCCTAGATCTCTAGTTTTCAAAAATGCACAGGTTTGGTAGGTTTCCCTAGGTGCCGGCTGAGCTAGGAGCCAAAATCTACAGGTAGGCACTTTGCAAAAAACACCTCTGTTTTCTGTAAAAAAATTGGGATGTGTCCACGTTGTGTTTTGGGCGATTTCCTTTCGTGGGCGCTAGGCCTACCCACACAAGTGAGGTACCTTTTTTATCGGGAGATGTGGAGGAACGCTGGGTGGAAGGAAATTTGTGGCTCCTCTCAGATTCCAGAACTTTCTGTCACCGAAATGTGAGGAAAATGTGTTTTTTAGCCAAATTTTGAGGTTTGCAAAGGATTCTGGGTAACAGAACCTGGTCAGAGCCCCACAAGTCACCCCATCTTGGATTCCCCTAGATCTCTAGTTTTAAATAATGCACAGGTTTGGTAGGTTCCCTAGGTGCCGGCTGAGCTAGGGGCCAAAATCTACAGGTAGGCACTTTGCAAAAAACACCTCTGTTTTCTGTAAAAAAACTGGGATGTGTCCATGTTGTGTTTTGGGCCATTTCCTTTCATGGGCGCTAGGCCTACCCACACAAGTGAGGTACCATTCTTATCGGGAGACTTGCGGGAACGCTGGGTGGAAGGAAATTTGTGGCTCCTCTCAGATTCCAGAACTCTCTGTCATCGAAATGTGAGGAAAATGTGTTTTTTTTAGCCAAATTTTGAGGTTTGCAAAGGATTCTGGGTAACAGAACCTGGTCAGAGCCCCACAAGCCACCCCATCTTAGATTCCCCTAGGTCTCTAGTTTTCAGAAATGCACAGGGTTGGTAGGTTTCCCTAGGTGCCGGCTGAGCTAGGAGCCAACATCTACAGGTAGGCACTTTGCAAAAAACACCTCTGTTTTCTGTAAAAAAATTGGGATGTGTCCACGTTGTGTTTTGGGCCATTTCCTTTCGTGGGCGCTAGGCCTACCCACACAAGTGAGGTACCATTTTTATCGGGAGACTTGGGGGAACGCTGGGTGGAAGAAAATTTGTGGCTCCTCTCAGATTCCAGAACTTTCTGTCACCGAAATGTGAGGAAAATGTGTTTTTTAGCCAAATTTTGAGGTTTGCAAATGATTCTGGGTAACAGAACCTGGTCAGAGCCCCACAAGTCACCCCATCTTGGATTCCCCTAGATCTCTAGTTTTCAAAAATGCACAGGTTTGGTAGGTTTCCCTAGGTGCCGGTTGAGCTAGGGGCCAAAATCTACAGGTAGGCACTTTGCAAAAAACACCTCTGTTTTCTGTAAAAAAATTGGGATGTGTCCATGTTGTGTTTTGGGCGATTTCCTTTCGTGGGCGCTAGGCCTACCCACACAAGTGAGGTACCTTTTTTATCGGGAGATGTGGAGGAACGCTGGGTGGAAGGAAATTTGTGGCTCCTCTCAGATTCCAGAACTTTCTGTCACCGAAATGTGAGGAAAATGTGTTTTTTAGCCAAATTTTGAGGTTTGCAAAGGATTCTGGGTAACAGAACCTGGTCAGAGCCCCACAAGTCACCCCATCTTGGATTCCCCTAGATCTCTAGTTTTAAATAATGCACAGGTTTGGTAGGTTCCCTAGGTGCCGGCTGAGCTAGGGGCCAAAATCTACAGGTAGGCACTTTGCAAAAAACACCTCTGTTTTCTGTAAAAAAACTGGGATGTGTCCATGTTGTGTTTTGGGCCATTTCCTTTCATGGGCGCTAGGCCTACCCACACAAGTGAGGTACCATTCTTATCGGGAGACTTGCGGGAACGCTGGGTGGAAGGAAATTTGTGGCTCCTCTCAGATTCCAGAACTCTCTGTCATCGAAATGTGAGGAAAATGTGTTTTTTTTAGCCAAATTTTGAGGTTTGCAAAGGATTCTGGGTAACAGAACCTGGTCAGAGCCCCACAAGCCACCCCATCTTAGATTCCCCTAGGTCTCTAGTTTTCAGAAATGCACAGGGTTGGTAGGTTTCCCTAGGTGCCGGCTGAGCTAGGGGCCAACATCTACAGGTAGGCACTTTGCAAAAAACACCTCTGTTTTCTGTAAAAAAATTGGGATGTGTCCACGTTGTGTTTTGGGCCATTTCCTTTCGTGGGCGCTAGGCCTACCCACACAAGTGAGGTACCATTTTTATCGGGAGACTTGGGGGAACGCTGGGTGGAAGAAAATTTGTGGCTCCTCTCAGATTCCAGAACTTTCTGTCACCGAAATGTGAGGAAAATGTGTTTTTTAGCCAAATTTTGAGGTTTGCAAATGATTCTGGGTAACAGAACCTGGTCAGAGCCCCACAAGTCACCCCATCTTGGATTCCCCTAGATCTCTAGTTTTCAAAAATGCACAGGTTTGGTAGGTTTCCCTAGGTGCCGGTTGAGCTAGGGGCCAAAATCTACAGGTAGGCACTTTGCAAAAAACACCTCTGTTTTCTGTAAAAAAATTGGGATGTGTCCATGTTGTGTTTTGGGCCATTTCCTTTCGTGGGCGCTAGGCCTACCCACACAAGTGAGGTACCATTTGTATTGGGAGACTTGGGGGAACGCTGAGTGGAAGGAAATTTGTGGCTCCTCTCAGATTCCAGAACTTTCTGTCACCGAAATGTGAGGAAAATGTGTTTTTTAGCCAAATTTTGAGGTTTGCAAAAGATTCTGGGTAACAGAACCTGGTCAGAACCCCACAAATCACCCCATCTTGGATTCCCCTAGGTCTCTAGTTTTAAAAAATGCACAGGTTTGGTAGGTTTCCCTAGGTGCCGGCTGAGCTAGGGGCCAAAATCTACAGGTAGGCTCTTTGCAAAAAACACCTCTGTCTTCTGTAAAGAAATTGGGATGTGTCCACGTTGTGTTTTGGGCCATTTCCTTTCGTGGGCGCTAGGCCTACCCTCACAAGTGAGGTACCATTTTTATCGGGAGACTTGGGGGAACGCTGGGTGGAAGGAAATTTGTGGCTCCTCTCAGATTCCAGAACTTTCTGTCACCGAAATGTGAGGAAAATGTGTTTTTTAGCCAAATTTTGAGGTTTGCAAAGGATTCTGGGTAACAGAACCTGGTCAGAGCCCCACAAGTCACCCCATCTTGGATTCCCCTAGATCTCTAGTTTTCAAAAATGCACAGGTTTGGTAGGTTTCCCTAGGTGCCGGCTGAGCTAGGGGCCAAAATCTACAGGTAGGCACTTTGCAGAAAACACCTCTGTTTTCTCTAAAAAAAAATTGGAATGTGTCCATGTTGTGTTTTGGGCCATTTCCTTTCGTGGGCGCTAGGCCTACCCACACAAGTGAGGTACCATTTTTATCGGGAGAGTTGGAGGAACGCTGGGTGGAAGGAAATTTGTGGGTCCTCTCAGATTCCAGAACTTTCTGTCACCGAAATGTGAGGAAAATGTGTTTTTTAGCCAAATTTTGAGGTTTGCAAAGGATTCTGGGTAACAGAACCTGGTCAGAGCCCCACAAGTCACCCCATCTTGGATTCCCCTAGATCTCTAGTTTTCAAAAATGCACAGGTTTGGTAGGTTTCCCTAGGTGCCGGCTGAGCTAGGGGCCAAAATCTACAGGTAGGCACTTCGCAAAAAACACCTCTGTTTTCTGTAAAAAAATTTGGATGTGTCCATGTTGTGTTTTGGGCCACTTCCTTTCGTGGGCGCTAGGCCTACCCACACAAGTGAGGTACCATTTTTATCGGGAGACTTGGAGGAACGCTGGGTGGAAGGAAATTTGTGGCTCCTCTCAGATTCCAGAACTTTCTGTCACCGAAATGTGAGGAAAATGTGTTTTTTAGCCACATTTTTAGGTTTGCAAAGGATTCTGGGTAACAGAACCTGGTCAGAGCCCCACAAGTAACCCCATCTTGGATTCCCCTAGATCTCTAGTTTTCAAAAATGCACAGGTTTGGTAGGTTTCCCTAGGTGCCGGCTGAGCTAGGGGCCAAAATCTACAGGTAGGCACTTCGCAAAAAACACCTCTGTTTTCTGTAAAAAAATTGGGATGTGTCCATGTTGTGTTTTGGGCCATTTCCTTTCATGGGCGTTAGGCCCACACCCACACAAGTCAGGTACCATTCTTATCGGGAGATTTGCGGTAACGCTGGGTGGAAGGAAATTTGTGGCTCCTCTCAGATTCCAGAACTTTCTGTCACCGAAATGTGAGGAAAGTGTGTTTTTTAGCCAAATTTTGAGGTTTGCAAAGGATTCTCGGTAACAGAACCTGGTCAGAGACCCACAAGTCACCCCATCTTGGATTCCCCTAGATCTCTAGTTTTCAGAAATGCACAGGGTTGGTAGGTTTCCCTAGGTGCCGGCTGAGCTAGGGGCCAAAATCTACAGGTAGGCACTTTGCAAAAAACACCTCTGTTTTCTGTAAAAAAATTGGGATCTGTCCACGTTGTGTTTTGGGCCATTTCCTTTCGTGGGCGCTAGGCCTACCCACACAAGTGAGGTACCATTTTTATCGGGAGAGTTGGAGGAACGCTAGGTGGAAGGAAATTTGTGGCTCCTCTCAGATTCCAGAACTTTCTGTCACCGAAATGTGAGGAAAATGTGTTTTTTAGCCAAATTTTGAGGTTTGCAAAGGATTCTGGGTAACAGAACCTGGTCAGAGCCCCACAAGTCACCCCATCTTGGATTCCCCTAGATCTCTAGTTTTCAAAAATGCACAGGTTTGGTAGGTTTCCCTAGGTGCCGGCTGAGCTAGGGGCCAAAATCTACAGGTAGGCACTTCGCAAAAAACACCTCTGTTTTCTGTAAAAAAATTGGGATGTGTCCATGTTGTGTTTTGGGCCATTTCCTTTCATGGGCGCTAGGCCTACCCACACAAGTGAGGTACCATTCTTATCGGGAGACTTGCGGGAACGCTGGGTGGAAGGAAACTTGTGGCTCCTCTCAGATTCCAGAACTCTCTGTCATCGAAATGTGAGGAAAATGTGTTTTTTTTTAGCCAAATTTTGAGGTTTCGAAAGGATTCTGGGTAACAGAACCTGGTCAGAGCCCCACAAGCCACCCCATCTTGGATTCCCCTAGGTCTCTAGTTTTCAGAAATGCACAGGGTTGGTAGGTTTCCCTAGGTGCCGGCTGAGCTAGGGGCCAACATCTACAGGTAGGCACTTTGCAAAAAACACCTCTGTTTTCTGTAAAAAAATTGGGATGTGTCCACGTTGTGTTTTGGGCCATTTCCTTTCGTGGGCGCTAGGCCTACCCACACAAGTGAGGTACCATTTTTATCGGGAGACTTGGAGGAACGCTGGGTGGAAGGAAATTTGTGGCTCCTCTCAGATTCCAGAACTTTCTGTCATCGAAATGTGAGGAAAATTTGTTTTTTTTAGCCAAATTTTGAGGTTTGCAAAGGATTCTGGGTAACAGAACCTGGTCAGAGCCCCACAAGTCACCCCATCTTGGATTCCCCTAGATCTCTAGTTTTCAAAAATGCACAGGTTTGGTAGGTTTCCCTAGGTGCCGGCTGAGCTAGGGGCCAAAATCTACAGGTAGGCACTTCGCAAAAAACACCTCTGTTTTCTGGAAAAAAATTGGGATGTGCCCATGTTGTGTTTTGGGCCATTTCCTTTCATGGGCGCTAGGCCTACCCACACAAGTGAGGTACCATTTGTATTGGGAGACTTGGGGGAACGCTGGGTGGAAGGAAATTTGTGGCTCCTCTCAGATTCCAGAACTTTCTGTCACCGAAATGTGAGGAAAATGTGTTTTTTAGCCAAATTTTGAGGTTTGCAAAAGATTCTGGGTAACAGAACCTGGTCAGAACCCCACAAATCACCTCATCTTGGATTCCCCTAGGTCTCTAGTTTTACAAAATGCACAGGTTTGGTAGGTTTCCCTAGGTGCCGGCTGAGCTAGGGGCCAAAATCTACAGGTAGGCACTTTGCAAAAAACACCTCTGTTTTCTGTAAAGAAATTGGGATGTGTCCACGTTGTGTTTTGGGCCATTTCCTTTTGTGGGCGCTAGGCCTACCCTCACACGTGAGGTACCATTTTTATCGGGAGACTTGGGGGAACGGTGGGTGGAAGAAAATTTGTGGCTCCTCTCAGATTCCAGAACTTTCTGTCACCGAAATGTGAGGAAAATGTGTTTTTTAGCCAAATTTTGAGGTTTGGAAAGGATTCTCGGTAACAGAACCTGGTCAGAGCCCCACAAGTCACCCCATCTTGGATTCCCCTAGATCTCTAGTTTTCAAAAATGCACAGGTTTGGTAGGTTTCCCTAGGTGCCGGCTGAGCTAGGGGCCAACATCTACAGGTAGGCACTTTGCAAAAAACACCTCTGTTTTCTGTAAAAAAATTGGGATGTGTCCACGTTGTGTTTTGGGCCATTTCCTTTCGTGGGAGCTAGGCCTACCCACACATGTGAGGTACCATTTTTATCGGGAGAATTGGGGCAACGCTGGGTGGAAGGAAATTTGTGGCTCCTCTCAGATTCCAGAACTCTCTGTCATCGAAATGTGAGGAAAATGTGTTTTTTTTGGCCAAATTTTGAGGTTTGGAAAGGATTCTGGGTAACAGAACCTGGTCAGAGCCCCACAAGTCACCCCATCTTAGATTCCCCTAGATCTCTAGTTTTCAAAAATGCACAGGTTTGGTAGGTTTCCCTAGGTGCCGGCTGAGCTAGGGGCCAAAATCTACAGGTGGCACTTCGCAAAAAACACCTCTGTTTTCTGTAAAAAAATTGGGATGTGTCCATGTTGTGTTTTGGGCCATTTCCTTTCATGGGCGCTAGGCCTACCCACACAAGTGAGGTACCATTCTTATCGAGAGACTTGCGGGAACGCTGGGTGGAAGGAAATTTGTGGCTCCTCTCAGATTCCAGAACTTTCTGTCACCGAAATGTGAGGAAAATGTGTTTTTTTTAGCCAAATTTTGAGGTTTGCAAAGGATTCTGGGTAACAGAACCTGGTCAGAGCCCCACAAGCCACCCCATCTTGGATTCCCCTAGGTCTCTAGTTTTCAGAAATGCACAGGGTTGGTAGGTTTCCCTAGGTGCCGGCTGAGCTAGGGGCCAACATCTACAGGTAGGCACTTTGCAAAAAACACCTCTGTTTTCTGTAAAAAAATTGGGATGTGTCCACGTTGTGTTTTGGGCCATTTCCTTTCGTGGGCGCTAGGCCAACGCACACAAGTGAGGTACCATTTTTATCGGGAGACTTGGGGGAACGCTGGGTGGAAGGAAATTTGTGGCTCCTCTCAGATTCCAGAACTTTCTGTCACCGAAATGTGAGGAAAATGTGTTTTTTAGCCAAATTGTGAGGTTTGCAAAGGATTCTGGGTAACAGAACCTGGTCAGAGCCCCACAAGTCACCCCATCTTGAATTCCCCTAGATCTCTAGTTTTCAAAAATGCACAGGTTTGGTAGATTTCCCTAGGTGCCGGCTGAGCTAGGGGCCAAAATCTACAGGTAGGCACTTTGCAAAAAACACCTCTGTTTTCTGTAAAAAAATTGGGATGTGTCCACGTTGTGTTTTGGGCCATTTCCTTTCGTGGGCGCTAGGCCTACCCACACAAGTGAGGTACCATTTTTATCGGGAGAGTTGGAGGAACGCTGGGTGGAAGGAAATTTGTGGCTCCTCTGAGATTCCAGAACTTTCTGTCACCAAAATGTGAGGAAAATGTGTTTTTTAGCCAAATTTTGAGGTTTGCAAAGGATTCTGGGTAACAGAACCTGGTCAGAGCCCCACAAGTCACCCCATCTTGGATTCCCCTAGATCTCTAGTTTTAAAAAATGCACAGGTTTGGTAGGTTTCCCTAGGTGCCGGCTGAGCTAGGGGCCAAAATCTACAGGTAGGCACTTCGCAAAAAACACCTCTGTTTTCTGTAAAAAAATTGGGATGTGTCCATGTTGTGTTTTGGGCCATTTCCTTTCATGGGCGCTAGGCCTACCCACACAAGTGAGGTACCATTCTTATCGGGAGACTTGCGGGAACGCTGGGTGGAAGGAAATTTGTGGCTCCTCTCAGATTCCAGAACTCTGTCATCGAAATGTGAGGAAAATGTGGTTTTTTTAGCCAAATTTTGAGGTTTGGAAAGGATTCTGGGTAACAGAACCTGGTCAGAGCCCCACAAGCCACCCCATCTTGGATTCCCCTAGGTCTCTAGTTTTCAGAAATGCACAGGGTTGGTAGGTTTCCCTAGATGCCGGCTGAGCTAGGGGCCAACATCTACAGGTAGGCACTTTGCAAAAAACACCTCTGTTTTCTGTAAAAAAATTGGGATGTGTCCACGTTGTGTTTTGGGCCATTTCCTTTCGTGGGCGCTAGGCCTACCCACACAAGTGAGGTACCATTTTTATCGGGAGAGTTGGAGGAACGCTGGGTGGAAGGAAATGTGTGGCTCCTCTCAGATTCCAGAACTTTCTGTCACCGAAATGTGAGGAAAATGTGTTTTTTAGCCAAATGTTGAGGTTTACAAAGGATTCTGGGTAACAGAACCTGGTCAGAGCCCCACAAGTCACCCTATCTTGGATTCCCCTAGATCTCTAGTTTTCAAAAATGCACAGGTTTGGTAGGTTTCCCTAGGTGCCAGCTGAGCTACGGGCCAAAATCTACAGGTAGGCACTTCGCAAAAAACACCTCTGTTTTCTGTAAAAAAATTGGGATGTGTCCATGTTGTGTTTTGGGCCATTTCCTTTCATGGGCGCTAGGCCTACCCACACAAGTGAGGTACCATTCTTATCGGGAGACTTGCGGGAATGCTGGGTGGAAGGAAATTTGTGGCTCCTCTCAGATTCCAGAACTTTCTGTCACCGAAATGTGAGGAAAATGTGTTTTTTAGCCAAATTTTGAGGTTTGCAAAGGATTCTGGGTAACAGAACCTGGTCAGAGCCCCACAAGTCACCCCATCTTGGATTCCCCTAGATCTCTAGTTTTAAATAATGCACAGGTTTGGTAGGTTCCCTAGGTGCCGGCTGAGCTAGGGGCCAAAATCTACAGGTAGGCACTTTGCAAAAAACACCTCTGTTTTCTGTAAAAAAACTGGGATGTGTCCATGTTGTGTTTTGGGCCATTTCCTTTCATGGGCGCTAGGCCTACCCACACAAGTGAGGTACCATTCTTATCGGGAGACTTGCGGGAACGCTGGGTGGAAGGAAATTTGTGGCTCCTCTCAGATTCCAGAACTCTCTGTCATCGAAATGTGAGGAAAATGTGTTTTTTTTAGCCAAATTTTGAGGTTTGCAAAGGATTCTGGGTAACAGAACCTGGTCAGAGCCCCACAAGCCACCCCATCTTAGATTCCCCTAGGTCTCTAGTTTTCAGAAATGCACAGGGTTGGTAGGTTTCCCTAGGTGCCGGCTGAGCTAGGGGCCAACATCTACAGGTAGGCACTTTGCAAAAAACACCTCTGTTTTCTGTAAAAAAATTGGGATGTGTCCACGTTGTGTTTTGGGCCATTTCCTTTCGTGGGCGCTAGGCCTACCCACACAAGTGAGGTACCATTTTTATCGAGAGACTTGGGGGAACGCTGGGTGGAAGAAAATTTGTGGCTCCTCTCAGATTCCAGAACTTTCTGTCACCGAAATGTGAGGAAAATGTGTTTTTTAGCCAAATTTTGAGGTTTGCAAATGATTCTGGGTAACAGAACCTGGTCAGAGCCCCACAAGTCACCCCATCTTGGATTCCCCTAGATCTCTAGTTTTCAAAAATGCACAGGTTTGGTAGGTTTCCCTAGGTGCCGGTTGAGCTAGGGGCCAAAATCTACAGGTAGGCACTTTGCAAAAAACACCTCTGTTTTCTGTAAAAAAATTGGGATGTGTCCATGTTGTGTTTTGGGCCATTTCCTTTCGTGGGCGCTAGGCCTACCCACACAAGTGAGGTACCATTTGTATTGGGAGACTTGGGGGAACGCTGAGTGGAAGGAAATTTGTGGCTCCTCTCAGATTCCAGAACTTTCTGTCACCGAAATGTGAGGAAAATGTGTTTTTTAGCCAAATTTTGAGGTTTGCAAAAGATTCTGGGTAACAGAACCTGGTCAGAACCCCACAAATCACCCCATCTTGGATTCCCCTAGGTCTCTAGTTTTAAAAAATGCACAGGTTTGGTAGGTTTCCCTAGGTGCCGGCTGAGCTAGGGGCCAAAATCTACAGGTAGGCTCTTTGCAAAAAACACCTCTGTCTTCTGTAAAGAAATTGGGATGTGTCCACGTTGTGTTTTGGGCCATTTCCTTTCGTGGGCGCTAGGCCTACCCTCACAAGTGAGGTACCATTTTTATCGGGAGACTTGGGGGAACGCTGGGTGGAAGGAAATTTGTGGCTCCTCTCAGATTCCAGAACTTTCTGTCACCGAAATGTGAGGAAAATGTGTTTTTTAGCCAAATTTTGAGGTTTGCAAAGGATTCTGGGTAACAGAACCTGGTCAGAGCCCCACAAGTCACCCCATCTTGGATTCCCCTAGATCTCTAGTTTTCAAAAATGCACAGGTTTGGTAGGTTTCCCTAGGTGCCGGCTGAGCTAGGGGCCAAAATCTACAGGTAGGCACTTTGCAGAAAACACCTCTGTTTTCTCTAAAAAAATTGGGATGTGTCCATGTTGTGTTTTGGGCCATTTCCTTTCGTGGGCGCTAGGCCTACCCACACAAGTGAGGTACCATTTTTATCGGGAGAGTTGGAGGAACGCTGGGTGGAAGGAAATTTGTGGGTCCTCTCAGATTCCAGAACTTTCTGTCACCGAAATGTGAGGAAAATGTGTTTTTTAGCCAAATTTTGAGGTTTGCAAAGGATTCTGGGTAACAGAACCTGGTCAGAGCCCCACAAGTCACCCCATCTTGGATTCCCCTAGATCTCTAGTTTTCAAAAATGCACAGGTTTGGTAGGTTTCCCTAGGTGCCGGCTGAGCTAGGGGCCAAAATCTACAGGTAGGCACTTCGCAAAAAACACCTCTGTTTTCTGTAAAAAAATTGGGATGTGTCCATGTTGTGTTTTGGGCCACTTCCTTTCGTGGGCGCTAGGCCTACCCACACAAGTGAGGTACCATTTTTATCGGGAGACTTGGAGGAACGCTGGGTGGAAGGAAATTTGTGGCTCCTCTCAGATTCCAGAACTTTCTGTCACCGAAATGTGAGGAAAATGTGTTTTTTAGCCACATTTTTAGGTTTGCAAAGGATTCTCGGTAACAGAACCTGGTCAGAGCCCCACAAGTAACCCCATCTTGGATTCCCCTAGATCTCTAGTTTTCAAAAATGCACAGGTTTGGTAGGTTTCCCTAGGTGCCGGCTGAGCTAGGGGCCAAAATCTACAGGTAGGCACTTCGCAAAAAACACCTCTGTTTTCTGTAAAAAAATTGGGATGTGTCCATGTTGTGTTTTGGGCCATTTCCTTTCATGGGCGCTAGGCCCACACCCACACAAGTCAGGTACCATTCTTATCGGGAGATTTGCTGTAACGCTGGGTGGAAGGAAATTTGTGGCTCCTCTCAGATTCCAGAACTTTCTGTCACCGAAATGTGAGGAAAATGTGTTTTTTAGCCAAATTTTGAGGTTTGCAAAGGATTCTCGGTAACAGAACCTGGTCAGAGACCCACAAGTCACCCCATCTTGGATTCCCCTAGATCTCTAGTTTTCAGAAATGCACAGGGTTGGTAGGTTTCCCTAGGTGCAGGCTGAGCTAGGGGCCAAAATCTACAGGTAGGCACTTTGCAAAAAACAACTCTGTTTTCTGTAAAAAAAATTGGGATGTGTCCACGTTGTGTTTTGGGCCATTTCCTTTCGTGGGCGCTAGGCCTACCCACACAAGTGAGGTACCATTTTTATCGGGAGAGTTGGAGGAACGCTGGGTGGAAGGAAATTTGTGGCTCCTCTCAGATTCCAGAACTTTCTGTCACCGAAATGTGAGGAAAATGTGTTTTTTAGCCAAATTTTGAGGTTTGCAAAGGATTCTGGGTAACAGAACCTGGTCAGAGCCCCACAAGTCACCTCATCTTGGATTCCCCTAGATCTCTAGTTTTCAAAAATGCACAGGTTTGGTAGGTTTCCCTAGGTGCCGGCTGAGCTAGGGGCCAAAATCTACAGGTAGGCACTTCGCAAAAAACACCTCTGTTTTCTGTAAACAAATTGGGATGTGTCCATGTTGTGTTTTGGGCCATTTCCTTTCATGGGCGCTAGGCCTACCCACACAAGTGAGGTACCATTCTTATCGGGAGACTTGCGGGAACGCTGGGTGGAAGGAAACTTGTGGCTCCTCTCAGATTCCAGAACTCTCTGTCATCGAAATGTGAGGAAAATGTGTTTTTTTTTAGCCAAATTTTGAGGTTTCGAAAGGATTCTGGGTAACAGAACCTGGTCAGAGCCCCACAAGCCACCCCATCTTGGATTCCCCTAGGTCTCTAGTTTTCAGAAATGGACAGGGTTGGTAGGTTTCCCTAGGTGCCGGCTGAGCTAGGGGCCAACATCTACAGGTAGGCACTTTGCAAAAAACACCTCTGTTTTCTGTAAAAAAATTGGGATGTGTCCACGTTGTGTTTTGGGCCATTTCCTTTCGTGGGCGCTAGGCCTACCCTCACAAGTGAGGTACCATTTTTATCGGGAGACTTGGGGGAACGCTGGGTGGAAGGAAATTTGTGGCTCCTCTCAGATTCCAGAACTTTCTGTCACCGAAATGTGAGGAAAATGTGTTTTTTAGCCAAATTTTGAGGTTTGCAAAGGATTCTGGGTAACAGAACCTGGTCAGAGCCCCACAAGTCACCCCATCTTGGATTCCCCTAGATCTCTAGTTTTCAAAAATGCACAGGTTTGGTAGGTTTCCCTAGGTGCCGGCTGAGCTAGGGGCCAAAATCTACAGGTAGGCACTTTGCAGAAAACACCTCTGTTTTCTCTAAAAAAATTGGGATGTGTCCATGTTGTGTTTTGGGCCATTTCCTTTCGTGGGCGCTAGGCCTACCCACACAAGTGAGGTACCATTTTTATCGGGAGAGTTGGAGGAACGCTGGGTGGAAGGAAATTTGTGGGTCCTCTCAGATTCCAGAACTTTCTGTCACCGAAATGTGAGGAAAATGTGTTTTTTAACCAAATTTTGAGGTTTGCAAAGGATTCTGGGTAACAGAACCTGGTCAGAGCCCCACAAGTCACCCCATCTTGGATTCCCCTAGATCTCTAGTTTTCAAAAATGCACAGGTTTGGTAGGTTTCCCTAGGTGCCGGCTGAGCTAGGGGCCAAAATCTACAGGTAGGCACTTCGCAAAAAACACCTCTGTTTTCTGTAAAAAAAATTGGGATGTGTCCATGTTGTGTTTTGGGCCACTTCCTTTCGTGGGCGGTAGGCCTACCCACACAAGTGAGGTACCATTTTTATCGGGAGACTTGGAGGAACGCTGGGTGGAAGGAAATTTGTGGCTCCTCTCAGATTCCAGAACTTTCTGTCACCGAAATGTGAGGAAAATGTGTTTTTTAGCCACATTTTTAGGTTTGCAAAGGATTCTGGGTAACAGAACCTGGTCAGAGCCCCACAAGTAACCCCATCTTGGATTCCCCTAGATCTCTAGTTTTCAAAAATGCACAGGTTTGGTAGGTTTCCCTAGGTGCCGGCTGAGCTAGGGGCCAAAATCTACAGGTAGGCACTTCGCAAAAAACACCTCTGTTTTCTGTAAAAAAATTGGGATGTGTCCATGTTGTGTTTTGGGCCATTTCCTTTCATGGGCGCTAGGCCTACCCACACAAGTGAGGTACCATTCTTATCGGGAGACTTGCGGGAACGCTGGGTGGAAGGAAACTTGTGGCTCCTCTCAGATTCCAGAACTCTCTGTCATCGAAATGTGAGGAAAATGTGTTTTTTTTTAGCCAAATTTTGAGGTTTCGAAAGGATTCTGGGTAACAGAACCTGGTCAGAGCCCCACAAGCCACCCCATCTTGGATTCCCCTAGGTCTCTAGTTTTCAGAAATGCACAGGGTTGGTAGGTTTCCCTAGGTGCCGGCTGAGCTAGGGGCCAACATCTACAGGTAGGCACTTTGCAAAAAACACCTCTGTTTTCTGTAAAAAAATTGGGATGTGTCCACGTTGTGTTTTGGGCCATTTCCTTTCGTGGGCGCTAGGCCTACCCACACAAGTGAGGTACCATTTTTATCGGGAGACTTGGAGGAACGCTGGGTGGAAGGAAATTTGTGGCTCCTCTCAGATTCCAGAACTTTCTGTCATTGAAATGTGAGGAAAATTTGGTTTTTTTAGCCAAATTTTGAGGTTTGCAAAGGATTCTGGGTAACAGAACCTGGTCAGAGCCCCACAGGCCACCCCATCTTGGATTCCCCTAGGTCTCTAGTTTTCAGAAATGCACACGGTTGGTAGGTTTCCCTAGGTGCCGGCTGAGCTAGGGGCCAACATCTACAGGTAGGCACTTTGCAAAAAACACCTCTGTTTTCTGTAAAATAATTGGGATGTGTCCACGTTGTGTTTTGGGCCATTTCCTTTTGTGGGCGCTAGGCCTACCCACACAAGTGAGGTACCATTTTTATCGGTAGACTTGGGGGAACGCTGGGTGGAAGAAAATTTGTGGCTCCTCTCAGATTCCAGAACTTTCTGTCACCGAAATGTGAGGAAAATGTGTTTTTTAGCCAAATTTTGAGGTTTGCAAAGGATTCTGGGTAACAGAACCTGGTCAGAGCCCCACAAGTCACCCCATCTTGGATTCCCCTAGATCTCTAGTTTTCAAAAATGCACAGGTTTGGTAGGTTTCCCTAGGTGCCGGCTGAGCTAGGGGCCAAAATCTACAGGTAGGCACTTCGCAAAAAACACCTCTGTTTTCTGGAAAAAAATTGGGATGTGCCCATGTTGTGTTTTGGGCCATTTCCTTTCATGGGCGCTAGGCCTACCCACACAAGTGAGGTACCATTTGTATTGGGAGACTTGGGGGAACGCTGGGTGGAAGGAAATTTGTGGCTCCTCTCAGATTCCAGAACTTTCTGTCACCGAAATGTGAGGAAAATTTTTTTTTTAGCCAAATTTTGAGGTTTGCAAAAGATTCTGGGTAACAGAACCTGGTCAGAACCCCACAAATCACCCCATCTTGGATTCCCCTAGGTCTCTAGTTTTACAAAATGCACAGGTTTGGTAGGTTTCCCTAGGTGCCGGCTGAGCTAGGGGCCAAAATCTACAGGTAGGCACTTTGCAAAAAACACCTCTGTTTTCTGTAAAGAAATTGGGATGTGTCCACGTTGTGTTTTGGGCCATTTCCTTTCGTGGGCGCTAGGCCTACCCTCACACGTGAGGTACCATTTTTATCGGGAGACTTGGGGGAACGCTGGGTGGAAGAAAATTTGTGGCTCCTCTCAGATTCCAGAACTTTCTGTCACCGAAATGTGAGGAAAATGTGTTTTTTAGCCAAATTTTGAGGTTTGCAAAGGATTCTCGGTAACAGAACCTGGTCAGAGCCCCACAAGTCACCCCATCTTGGATTCCCCTAGATCTCTAGTTTTCAAAAATGCACAGGTTTGGTAGGTTTCCCTAGGTGCCGGCTGAGCTAGGGGCCAACATCTACAGGTAGGCACTTTGCAAAAAACACCTCTGTTTTCTGTAAAAAAATTGGGATGTGTCCACGTTGTGTTTTGGGCCATTTCCTTTCGTGGGAGCTAGGCCTACCCACACATGTGAGGTACCATTTTTATCGGGAGACTTGGGGCAACGCTGGGTGGAAGGAAATTTGTGGCTCCTCTCAGATTCCAGAACTCTCTGTCATCGAAATGTGAGGAAAATGTGTTTTTTTTTGCCAAATTTTGAGGTTTGGAAAGGATTCTGGGTAACAGAACCTGGTCAGAGCCCCACAAGTCACTCCATCTTAGATTCCCCTAGATCTCTAGTTTTCAAAAATGCACAGGTTTGGTAGGTTTCCCTAGGTGCCGGCTGAGCTAGGGGCCAAAATCTACAGGTGGCACTTCGCAAAAAACACCTCTGTTTTCTGTAAAAAAATTGGGATGTGTCCATGTTGTGTTTTGGGCCATTTCCTTTCATGGGCGCTAGGCCTACCCACACAAGTGAGGTACCATTCTTATCGAGAGACTTGCGGGAACGCTGGGTGGAAGGAAATTTGTGGCTCCTCTCAGATTCCAGAACTTTCTGTCACCGAAATGTGAGGAAAATGTGTTTTTTTTAGCCAAATTTTGAGGTTTGCAAAGGATTCTGGGTAACAGAACCTGGTCAGAGCCCCACAAGCCACCCCATCTTGGATTCCCCTAGGTCTCTAGTTTTCAGAAATGCACAGGGTTGGTAGGTTTCCCTAGGTGCCGGCTGAGCTAGGGGCCAACATCTACAGGTAGGCACTTTGCAAAAAACACCTCTGTTTTCTGTAAAAAAATTGGGATGTGTCCACGTTGTGTTTTGGGCCATTTCCTTTCGTGGGCGCTAGGCCAACGCACACAAGTGAGGTACCATTTTTATCGGGAGACTTGGGGGAACGCTGGGTGGAAGGAAATTTGTGGCTCCTCTCAGATTCCAGAACTTTCTGTCACCGAAATGTGAGGAAAATGTGTTTTTTAGCCAAATTGTGAGGTTTGCAAAGGATTCTGGGTAACAGAACCTGGTCAGAGCCCCACAAGTCACCCCATCTTGGGTTCCCTAGATCTCTAGTTTTCAAAAATGCACAGGTTTGGTAGGTTTCCCTAGGTGCCGGCTGAGCTAGGGGCCAAAATCTACAGGTAGGCACTTCGCAAAAAACACCTCTGCTTTCTGTAAAAAAATTGGGATGTGTCCATGTTGTGTTTTGGGCCATTTCCTTTCATGGGCGCTAGGCCTACCCACACAAGTGAGGTACCATTCTTATCGGGAGACTTGCGGGAACGCTGGGTGGAAGGAAATTTGTGGCTCCTCTCAGATTCCAGAACTCTCTGTCATCGAAATGTGAGGAAAATGTGTTTTTTTAGCCAAATTTTGAGGTTTGGAAAGGATTCTGGGTAACAGAACCTGGTCGGAGCCCCACAAGCCACCCCATCTTGGATTCCCCTAGATCTCTAGTTTTCAAAAATGCACAGGTTTGGTAGGTTTCCCTAGGTGCCGGCTGAGCTAGGAGCCAAAATCTACAGGTAGGCACTTTGCAAAAAACACCTCTGTTTTCTGTAAAAAAATTGGGATGTGTCCACGTTGTGTTTTGGGCGATTTCCTTTCGTGGGCGCTAGGCCTACCCACACAAGTGAGGTACCTTTTTTATCGGGAGATGTGGAGGAACGCTGGGTGGAAGGAAATTTGTGGCTCCTCTCAGATTCCAGAACTTTCTGTCACCGAAATGTGAGGAAAATGTGTTTTTTAGCCAAATTTTGAGGTTTGCAAAGGATTCTGGGTAACAGAACCTGGTCAGAGCCCCACAAGTCACCCCATCTTGGATTCCCCTAGATCTCTAGTTTTAAATAATGCACAGGTTTGGTAGGTTCCCTAGGTGCCGGCTGAGCTAGGGGCCAAAATCTACAGGTAGGCACTTTGCAAAAAACACCTCTGTTTTCTGTAAAAAAACTGGGATGTGTCCATGTTGTGTTTTGGGCCATTTCCTTTCATGGGCGCTAGGCCTACCCACACAAGTGAGGTACCATTCTTACCGGGAGACTTGCGGGAACGCTGGGTGGAAGGAAATTTGTGGCTCCTCTCAGATTCCAGAACTCTCTGTCATCGAAATGTGAGGAAAATGTGTTTTTTTTAGCCAAATTTTGAGGTTTGCAAAGGATTCTGGGTAACAGAACCTGGTCAGAGCCCCACAAGCCACCCCATCTTAGATTCCCCTAGGTCTCTAGTTTTCAGAAATGCACAGGGTTGGTAGGTTTCCCTAGGTGCCGGCTGAGCTAGGGGCCAACATCTACAGGTAGGCACTTTGCAAAAAACACCTCTGTTTTCTGTAAAAAAATTGGGATGTGTCCACGTTGTGTTTTGGGCCATTTCCTTTCGTGGGCGCTAGGCCTACCCACACAAGTGAGGTACCATTTTTATCGGGAGACTTGGGGGAACGCTGGGTGGAAGAAAATTTGTGGCTCCTCTCAGATTCCAGAACTTTCTGTCACCGAAATGTGAGGAAAATGTGTTTTTTAGCCAAATTTTGAGGTTTGCAAATGATTCTGGGTAACAGAACCTGGTCAGAGCCCCACAAGTCACCCCATCTTGGATTCCCCTAGATCTCTAGTTTTCAAAAATGCACAGGTTTGGTAGGTTTCCCTAGGTGCCGGTTGAGCTAGGGGCCAAAATCTACAGGTAGGCACTTTGCAAAAAACACCTCTGTTTTCTGTAAAAAAATTGGGATGTGTCCATGTTGTGTTTTGGGCGATTTCCTTTCGTGGGCGCTAGGCCTACCCACACAAGTGAGGTACCTTTTTTATCGGGAGATGTGGAGGAACGCTGGGTGGAAGGAAATTTGTGGCTCCTCTCAGATTCCAGAACTTTCTGTCACCGAAATGTGAGGAAAATGTGTTTTTTAGCCAAATTTTGAGGTTTGCAAAGGATTCTGGGTAACAGAACCTGGTCAGAGCCCCACAAGTCACCCCATCTTGGATTCCCCTAGATCTCTAGTTTTAAATAATGCACAGGTTTGGTAGGTTCCCTAGGTGCCGGCTGAGCTAGGGGCCAAAATCTACAGGTAGGCACTTTGCAAAAAACACCTCTGTTTTCTGTAAAAAAACTGGGATGTGTCCATGTTGTGTTTTGGGCCATTTCCTTTCATGGGCGCTAGGCCTACCCACACAAGTGAGGTACCATTCTTATCGGGAGACTTGCGGGAACGCTGGGTGGAAGGAAATTTGTGGCTCCTCTCAGATTCCAGAACTCTCTGTCATCGAAATGTGAGGAAAATGTGTTTTTTTTAGCCAAATTTTGAGGTTTGCAAAGGATTCTGGGTAACAGAACCTGGTCAGAGCCCCACAAGCCACCCCATCTTAGATTCCCCTAGGTCTCTAGTTTTCAGAAATGCACAGGGTTGGTAGGTTTCCCTAGGTGCCGGCTGAGCTAGGGGCCAACATCTACAGGTAGGCACTTTGCAAAAAACACCTCTGTTTTCTGTAAAAAAATTGGGATGTGTCCACGTTGTGTTTTGGGCCATTTCCTTTCGTGGGCGCTAGGCCTACCCACACAAGTGAGGTACCATTTTTATCGGGAGACTTGGG
Source organism: Pleurodeles waltl (assembly GCF_031143425.1). Classification (NCBI taxonomy): domain Eukaryota; kingdom Metazoa; phylum Chordata; class Amphibia; order Caudata; family Salamandridae; genus Pleurodeles; species Pleurodeles waltl. The sequence continues at coordinate 330,737,902 of NC_090448.1, forward strand.
GGAACGCTGGGTGGAAGAAAATTTGTGGCTCCTCTCAGATTCCAGAACTTTCTGTCACCGAAATGTGAGGAAAATGTGTTTTTTAGCCAAATTTTGAGGTTTGCAAATGATTCTGGGTAACAGAACCTGGTCAGAGCCCCACAAGTCACCCCATCTTGGATTCCCCTAGATCTCTAGTTTTCAAAAATGCACAGGTTTGGTAGGTTTCCCTAGGTGCCGGTTGAGCTAGGGGCCAAAATCTACAGGTAGGCACTTTGCAAAAAACACCTCTGTTTTCTGTAAAAAAATTGGGATGTGTCCATGTTGTGTTTTGGGCCATTTCCTTTCGTGGGCGCTAGGCCTACCCACACAAGTGAGGTACCATTTGTATTGGGAGACTTGGGGGAACGCTGAGTGGAAGGAAATTTGTGGCTCCTCTCAGATTCCAGAACTTTCTGTCACCGAAATGTGAGGAAAATGTGTTTTTTAGCCAAATTTTGAGGTTTGCAAAAGATTCTGGGTAACAGAACCTGGTCAGAACCCCACAAATCACCCCATCTTGGATTCCCCTAGGTCTCTAGTTTTAAAAAATGCACAGGTTTGGTAGGTTTCCCTAGGTGCCGGCTGAGCTAGGGGCCAAAATCTACAGGTAGGCTCTTTGCAAAAAACACCTCTGTCTTCTGTAAAGAAATTGGGATGTGTCCACGTTGTGTTTTGGGCCATTTCCTTTCGTGGGCGCTAGGCCTACCCTCACAAGTGAGGTACCATTTTTATCGGGAGACTTGGGGGAACGCTGGGTGGAAGGAAATTTGTGGCTCCTCTCAGATTCCAGAAGTTTCTGTCACCGAAATGTGAGGAAAATGTGTTTTTTAGCCAAATTTTGAGGTTTGCAAAGGATTCTGGGTAACAGAACCTGGTCAGAGCCCCACAAGTCACCCCATCTTGGATTCCCCTAGATCTCTAGTTTTCAAAAATGCACAGGTTTGGTAGGTTTCCCTAGGTGCCGGCTGAGCTAGGGGCCAAAATCTACAGGTAGGCACTTTGCAGAAAACACCTCTGTTTTCTCTAAAAAAAAATTGGAATGTGTCCATGTTGTGTTTTGGGCCATTTCCTTTCGTGGGCGCTAGGCCTACCCACACAAGTGAGGTACCATTTTTATCGGGAGAGTTGGAGGAACGCTGGGTGGAAGGAAATTTGTGGGTCCTCTCAGATTCCAGAACTTTCTGTCACCGAAATGTGAGGAAAATGTGTTTTTTAGCCAAATTTTGAGGTTTGCAAAGGATTCTGGGTAACAGAACCTGGTCAGAGCCCCACAAGTCACCCCATCTTGGATTCCCCTAGATCTCTAGTTTTCAAAAATGCACAGGTTTGGTAGGTTTCCCTAGGTGCCGGCTGAGCTAGGGGCCAAAATCTACAGGTAGGCACTTCGCAAAAAACACCTCTGTTTTCTGTAAAAAAATTTGGATGTGTCCATGTTGTGTTTTGGGCCACTTCCTTTCGTGGGCGCTAGGCCTACCCACACAAGTGAGGTACCATTTTTATCGGGAGACTTGGAGGAACGCTGGGTGGAAGGAAATTTGTGGCTCCTCTCAGATTCCAGAACTTTCTGTCACCGAAATGTGAGGAAAATGTGTTTTTTAGCCACATTTTTAGGTTTGCAAAGGATTCTGGGTAACAGAACCTGGTCAGAGCCCCACAAGTAACCCCATCTTGGATTCCCCTAGATCTCTAGTTTTCAAAAATGCACAGGTTTGGTAGGTTTCCCTAGGTGCCGGCTGAGCTAGGGGCCAAAATCTACAGGTAGGCACTTCGCAAAAAACACCTCTGTTTTCTGTAAAAAAATTGGGATGTGTCCATGTTGTGTTTTGGGCCATTTCCTTTCATGGGCGTTAGGCCCACACCCACACAAGTCAGGTACCATTCTTATCGGGAGATTTGCGGTAACGCTGGGTGGAAGGAAATTTGTGGCTCCTCTCAGATTCCAGAACTTTCTGTCACCGAAATGTGAGGAAAGTGTGTTTTTTAGCCAAATTTTGAGGTTTGCAAAGGATTCTCGGTAACAGAACCTGGTCAGAGACCCACAAGTCACCCCATCTTGGATTCCCCTAGATCTCTAGTTTTCAGAAATGCACAGGGTTGGTAGGTTTCCCTAGGTGCCGGCTGAGCTAGGGGCCAAAATCTACAGGTAGGCACTTTGCAAAAAACACCTCTGTTTTCTGTAAAAAAATTGGGATCTGTCCACGTTGTGTTTTGGGCCATTTCCTTTCGTGGGCGCTAGGCCTACCCACACAAGTGAGGTACCATTTTTATCGGGAGAGTTGGAGGAACGCTAGGTGGAAGGAAATTTGTGGCTCCTCTCAGATTCCAGAACTTTCTGTCACCAAAATGTGAGGAAAATGTGTTTTTTAGCCAAATTTTGAGGTTTGCAAAGGATTCTGGGTAACAGAACCTGGTCAGAGCCCCACAAGTCACCCCATCTTGGATTCCCCTAGATCTCTAGTTTTCAAAAATGCACAGGTTTGGTAGGTTTCCCTAGGTGCCGGCTGAGCTAGGGGCCAAAATCTACAGGTAGGCACTTAGCAAAAAACACCTCTGTTTTCTGTAAAAAAATTGGGATGTGTCCATGTTGTGTTTTGGGCCATTTCCTTTCATGGGCGCTAGGCCTACCCACACAAGTGAGGTACCATTCTTATCGGGAGACTTGCGGGAACGCTGGGTGGAAGGAAACTTGTGGCTCCTCTCAGATTCCAGAACTCTCTGTCATCGAAATGTGAGGAAAATGTGTTTTTTTTTAGCCAAATTTTGAGGTTTCGAAAGGATTCTGGGTAACAGAACCTGGTCAGAGCCCCACAAGCCACCCCATCTTGGATTCCCCTAGGTCTCTAGTTTTCAGAAATGCACAGGGTTGGTAGGTTTCCCTAGGTGCCGGCTGAGCTAGGGGCCAACATCTACAGGTAGGCACTTTGCAAAAAACACCTCTGTTTTCTGTAAAAAAATTGGGATGTGTCCACGTTGTGTTTTGGGCCATTTCCTTTCGTGGGCGCTAGGCCTACCCACACAAGTGAGGTACCATTTTTATCGGGAGACTTGGAGGAACGCTGGGTGGAAGGAAATTTGTGGCTCCTCTCAGATTCCAGAACTTTCTGTCATCGAAATGTGAGGAAAATTTGTTTTTTTTAGCCAAATTTTGAGGTTTGCAAAGGATTCTGGGTAACAGAACCTGGTCAGAGCCCCACAAGTCACCCCATCTTGGATTCCCCTAGATCTCTAGTTTTAAAAAATGCACAGGTTTGGTAGGTTTCCCTAGGTGCCGGCTGAGCTAGGGGCCAAAATCTACAGGTAGGCACTTCGCAAAAAACACCTCTGTTTTCTGGAAAAAAATTGGGATGTGCCCATGTTGTGTTTTGGGCCATTTCCTTTCATGGGCGCTAGGCCTACCCACACAAGTGAGGTACCATTTGTATTGGGAGACTTGGGGGAACGCTGGGTGGAAGGAAATTTGTGGCTCCTCTCAGATTCCAGAACTTTCTGTCACCGAAATGTGAGGAAAATGTGTTTTTTAGCCAAATTTTGAGGTTTGCAAAAGATTCTGGGTAACAGAACCTGGTCAGAACCCCACAAATCACCTCATCTTGGATTCCCCTAGGTCTCTAGTTTTACAAAATGCACAGGTTTGGTAGGTTTCCCTAGGTGCCGGCTGAGCTAGGGGCCAAAATCTACAGGTAGGCACTTTGCAAAAAACACCTCTGTTTTCTGTAAAGAAATTGGGATGTGTCCACGTTGTGTTTTGGGCCATTTCCTTTTGTGGGCGCTAGGCCTACCCTCACACGTGAGGTACCATTTTTATCGGGAGACTTGGGGGAACGGTGGGTGGAAGAAAATTTGTGGCTCCTCTCAGATTCCAGAACTTTCTGTCACCGAAATGTGAGGAAAATGTGTTTTTTAGCCAAATTTTGAGGTTTGCAAAGGATTCTCGGTAACAGAACCTGGTCAGAGCCCCACAAGTCACCCCATCTTGGATTCCCCTAGATCTCTAGTTTTCAAAAATGCACAGGTTTGGTAGGTTTCCCTAGGTGCCGGCTGAGCTAGGGGCCAACATCTACAGGTAGGCACTTTGCAAAAAACACCTCTGTTTTCTGTAAAAAAAATTGGGATGTGTCCACGTTGTGTTTTGGGCCATTTCCTTTCGTGGGAGCTAGGCCTACCCACACATGTGAGGTACAATTTTTATCGGGAGAATTGGGGCAACGCTGGGTGGAAGGAAATTTGTGGCTCCTCTCAGATTCCAGAACTCTCTGTCATCGAAATGTGAGGAAAATGTGTTTTTTTTGGCCAAATTTTGAGGTTTGGAAAGGATTCTGGGTAACAGAACCTGGTCAGAGCCCCACAAGTCACCCCATCTTAGATTCCCCTAGATCTCTAGTTTTCAAAAATGCACAGGTTTGGTAGGTTTCCCTAGGTGCCGGCTGAGCTAGGGGCCAAAATCTACAGGTGGCACTTCGCAAAAAACACCTCTGTTTTCTGTAAAAAAATTGGGATGTGTCCATGTTGTGTTTTGGGCCATTTCCTTTCATGGGCGCTAGGCCTACCCACACAAGTGAGGTACCATTCTTATCGAGAGACTTGCGGGAACGCTGGGTGGAAGGAAATTTGTGGCTCCTCTCAGATTCCAGAACTTTCTGTCACCGAAATGTGAGGAAAATGTGTTTTTTTTAGCCAAATTTTGAGGTTTGCAAAGGATTCTGGGTAACAGAACCTGGTCAGAGCCCCACAAGCCACCCCATCTTGGATTCCCCTAGGTCTCTAGTTTTCAGAAATGCACAGGGTTGGTAGGTTTCCCTAGGTGCCGGCTGAGCTAGGGGCCAACATCTACAGGTAGGCACTTTGCAAAAAACACCTCTGTTTTCTGTAAAAAAATTGGGATGTGTCCACGTTGTGTTTTGGGCCATTTCCTTTCGTGGGCGCTAGGCCAACGCACACAAGTGAGGTACCATTTTTATCGGGAGACTTGGGGGAACGCTGGGTGGAAGGAAATTTGTGGCTCCTCTCAGATTCCAGAACTTTCTGTCACCGAAATGTGAGGAAAATGTGTTTTTTAGCCAAATTGTGAGGTTTGCAAAGGATTCTGGGTAACAGAACCTGGTCAGAGCCCCACAAGTCACCCCATCTTGAATTCCCCTAGATCTCTAGTTTTCAAAAATGCACAGGTTTGGTAGATTTCCCTAGGTGCCGGCTGAGCTAGGGGCCAAAATCTACAGGTAGGCACTTTGCAAAAAACACCTCTGTTTTCTGTAAAAAAATTGGGATGTGTCCACGTTGTGTTTTGGGCCATTTCCTTTCGTGGGCGCTAGGCCTACCCACACAAGTGAGGTACCATTTTTATCGGGAGAGTTGGAGGAACGCTGGGTGGAAGGAAATTTGTGGCTCCTCTGAGATTCCAGAACTTTCTGTCACCAAAATGTGAGGAAAATGTGTTTTTTAGCCAAATTTTGAGGTTTGCAAAGGATTCTGGGTAACAGAACCTGGTCAGAGCCCCACAAGTCACCCCATCTTGGATTCCCCTAGATCTCTAGTTTTCAAAAATGCACAGGTTTGGTAGGTTTCCCTAGGTGCCGGCTGAGCTAGGGGCCAAAATCTACAGGTAGGCACTTCGCAAAAAACACCTCTGTTTTCTGTAAAAAAATTGGGATGTGTCCATGTTGTGTTTTGGGCCATTTCCTTTCATGGGCGCTAGGCCTACCCACACAAGTGAGGTACCATTCTTATCGGGAGACTTGCGGGAACGCTGGGTGGAAGGAAATTTGTGGCTCCTCTCAGATTCCAGAACTCTGTCATCGAAATGTGAGGAAAATGTGGTTTTTTTAGCCAAATTTTGAGGTTTGGAAAGGATTCTGGGTAACAGAACCTGGTCAGAGCCCCACAAGCCACCCCATCTTGGATTCCCCTAGGTCTCTAGTTTTCAGAAATGCACAGGGTTGGTAGGTTTCCCAAGATGCCGGCTGAGCTAGGGGCCAACATCTACAGGTAGGCACTTTGCAAAAAACACCTCTGTTTTCTGTAAAAAAATTGGGATGTGTCCACGTTGTGTTTTGGGCCATTTCCTTTCGTGGGCGCTAGGCCTACCCACACAAGTGAGGTACCATTTTTATCGGGAGAGTTGGAGGAACGCTGGGTGGAAGGAAATGTGTGGCTCCTCTCAGATTCCAGAACTTTCTGTCACCGAAATGTGAGGAAAATGTGTTTTTTAGCCAAATGTTGAGGTTTACAAAGGATTCTGGGTAACAGAACCTGGTCAGAGCCCCACAAGTCACCCTATCTTGGATTCCCCTAGATCTCTAGTTTTCAAAAATGCACAGGTTTGGTAGGTTTCCCTAGGTGCCAGCTGAGCTACGGGCCAAAATCTACAGGTAGGCACTTCGCAAAAAACACCTCTGTTTTCTGTAAAAAAATTGGGATGTGTCCATGTTGTGTTTTGGGCCATTTCCTTTCATGGGCGCTAGGCCTACCCACACAAGTGAGGTACCATTCTTATCGGGAGACTTGCGGGAATGCTGGGTGGAAGGAAATTTGTGGCTCCTCTCAGATTCCAGAACTCTGTCATCGAAATGTGAGGAAAATGTGTTTTTTTTAGCCAAATTTTGAGGTTTGGAAAGGATTCTGGGTAACAGAACCTGGTCAGAGCCCCACAAGCCACCCCATCTTGGATTCCCCTAGGTCTCTAGTTTTCAGAAATGCACAGGGTTGGTAGGTTTCCCTAGGTGCCGGCTGAGCTAGGGGCCAACATCTACAGGTAGGCACTTTGCAAAAAACACCTCTGTTTTCTGTAAAAAAATTGGGATGTGTCCACGTTGTGTTTTGGGCCATTTCCTTTCGTGGGCGCTAGGCCTACCCACACAAGTGAGGTACCATTTTTATCGGGAGAGTTGGAGGAACGCTGGGTGGAAGGAAATTTGTGGCTCCTCTCAGATTGCAGAACTTTCTGTCACCGAAATGTGAGGAAAATGTGTTTTTTAGCCAAATTTTGAGGTTTGCAAAGGATTCTGGGTAACAGAACCTGGTCAGAGCCCCACAAGTCACCCCATCTTGGATTCCCCTAGATCTCTAGTTTTCAAAAATGCACAGGTTTGGTAGGTTTCCCTAGATGCCGGCTGAGCTAGGGGCCAAAATCTACAGGTAGGCACTTCGCAAAAAACACCTCTGTTTTCTGTAAAGAAATTGGGATGTGTCCATGTTGTGTTTTGGGCCATTTCCTTTCATGGGCGCTAGGCCTACCCACACAAGTGAGGTACCATTCTTATCGGGAGACTTGCGGGAATGCTGGGTGGAAGGAAATTTGTGGCTCCTCTCAGATTCCTAAACTCTGTCATCGAAATGGGAGGAAAATTTGTTTTTTTTAGCCAAATTTTGAGGTTTGGAAAGGATTCTGGCTAACAGAACCTGGTCAGAGCCCCACAAGCCACCCCATCTTGGATTCCCCTAGGTCTCTAGTTTTCAGAAATGCACAGGGTTGGTAGGTTTCCCTAGGTGCCGGCTGAGCTAGGGGCCAACATCTACAGGTAGGCACTTTGCAAAAAACACCTATGTTTTCTGTAAAAAAATTGGGATGTGTCCACGTTGTGTTTTGGGCCATTTCCTTTCGTGGGCGCTAGGCCTACCCACACAAGTGAGGTACCATTTTTATCGGGAGAGTTGGAGGAACGCTGGGTGGAAGGAAATGTGTGGCACCTCTCAGATTCCAGAACTTTCTGTCACCGAAATGTGAGGAAAATGTGTTTTTTAGCCAAATTTTGAGGTTTGCAAAGGATTCTGGGTAACAGAACCTGGTCAGAGCCCAAAAAGTCACCCCATCTTGGATTCCCCTAGATCTCTAGTTTTCAAAAATGCACAGGTTTGGTAGATTTCCCTAGATGCCGGCTGAGCTAGGGGCCAAAATCTACAGGTAGGCACTTCGCAAAAAACACCTCTGTTTTCTGTAAAAAAATTGGGATGTGTCCATGTTGTGTTTTGGGCCATTTCCTTTCATGGGCTCTAGGCCTACCCACACAAGTGAGGTACCATTCTTATCGGGAGACTTGCGGGAACGCTGGGTGGAAGGAAATTTGTGGCTCCTCTCAGATTCCAGAACTCTCGGTCATCGAAATGTGAGGAGAATGTGTTTTTTTTAGCCAAATTTTGAGGTTTGCAAAGGATTCTGGGTAACAGAACCTGGTCAGAGCCTCACAAGCCACCCCATCTTGGATTCCCCTAGGTCTCTAGTTTTCAGAAATGCACAGGGTTGGTAGGTTTCCCTAGGTGCCGGCTGAGCTAGGGGCCAAAATCTACAGGTAGGCACTTTGCAAAAAACACCTCTGTTTTCTGTAAAAAAAATTGGGATGTGTCCATGTTGTGTTTTGGGCCATTTCCTTTCGTGGGCGCTAGGCCTACCCACACAAGTGAGGTACCATTTGTATTGGGAGACTTGGGGGAACGCTGGGTGGAAGGAAATTTGTGGCTCCTCTCAGATTCCAGAACTTTCTGTCACCGAAATGTGAGGAAAATTTGTTTTTTAGCCAAATTTTGAGGTTTGCAAAAGATTCTGGGTAACAGAACCTGGTCAGAACCCCACAAACCACCCCATCTTGGATTCCCCTAGGTCTCTAGTTTAAAAAAATGCACAGGTTTGGTAGGTTTCCCTAGGTGCCGGCTGAGCTAGGGGCCAAAATCTACAGGTAGGAACTTTGCAAAAAACACCTCTGTTTTCTGTAAAGAAATTGGGATGTGTCCACGTTGTGTTTTGGGCCATTTCCTTTCGTGGGCGCTAGGCCCACCCTCACAAGTGAGGTACCATTTTTATCGGGAGACTTGGGGGAACGCTGGGTGGAAGGAAATTTGTGGCTCCTCTCAGATTCCAGAACTTTCTGTCACCGAAATGTGAGGAAAATGTGTTTTTTAGCCAAATTTTGAGGTTTGCAAAGGATTCTCGGTAACAGAACCTGGTCAGAGCCCCACAAGTCACTCCATCTTGGATTCCCCTAGATCTCTAGTTTTCAAAAATGCACAGGTTTGGTAGATTTCCCTAGGTGCCGGCTGAGCTAGGGGCCAAAATCTACAGCTAGGCACTTTGCAAAAAACACCTCTGTTTTCTGTAAAAAAATTGGGATGTGTCCACGTTGTGTTTTGGGCCATTTCCTTTCGTGGGCGCTAGGCCTACCCACACAAGTGAGGTACCATTTTTATCGGGAGAGTTGGAGGAACGCTGGGTGGAAGGAAATTTGTGGCTCCTCTCAGATTCCAGAACTTTCTGTCACCGAAATGTGAGGAAAATGTGTTTTTTTTAGCCAAATTTTGAGGTTTGGAAAGGATTCTGGGTAACAGAACCTGGTCAGAGCCCCACAAGCCACCCCATCTTGGATTCCCCTAGGTCTCTAGTTTTCAAAAATGCACAGGTTTGGTAGATTTCCCTAGATGCCGGCTGAGCTAGGGGCCAAAATCTACAGGTAGGCACTTCGCAAAAAACACCTCTGTTTTCTGTAAAAAAATTGGGATGTGTCCATGTTGTGTTTTGGGCCATTTCCTTTCATGGGCTCTAGGCCTACCCACACAAGTGAGGTACCATTCTTATCGGGAGACTTGCGGGAACGCTGGGTGGAAGGAAATTTGTGGCTCCTCTCAGATTCCAGAACTCTCGGTCATCGAAATGTGAGGAGAATGTGTTTTTTTTAGCCAAATTTTGAGGTTTGCAAAGGATTCTGGGTAACAGAACCTGGTCAGAGCCTCACAAGCCACCCCATCTTGGATTCCCCTAGGTCTCTAGTTTTCAGAAATGCACAGGGTTGGTAGGTTTCCCTAGGTGCCGGCTGAGCTAGGGGCCAAAATCTACAGGTAGGCACTTTGCAAAAAACACCTCTGTTTTCTGTAAAAAAAATTGGGATGTGTCCATGTTGTGTTTTGGGCCATTTCCTTTCGTGGGCGCTAGGCCTACCCACACAAGTGAGGTACCATTTGTATTGGGAGACTTGGGGGAACGCTGGGTGGAAGGAAATTTGTGGCTCCTCTCAGATTCCAGAACTTTCTGTCACCGAAATGTGAGGAAAATTTGTTTTTTAGCCAAATTTTGAGGTTTGCAAAAGATTCTGGGTAACAGAACCTGGTCAGAACCCCACAAACCACCCCATCTTGGATTCCCCTAGGTCTCTAGTTTAAAAAAATGCACAGGTTTGGTAGGTTTCCCTAGGTGCCGGCTGAGCTAGGGGCCAAAATCTACAGGTAGGAACTTTGCAAAAAACACCTCTGTTTTCTGTAAAGAAATTGGGATGTGTCCACGTTGTGTTTTGGGCCATTTCCTTTCGTGGGCGCTAGGCCCACCCTCACAAGTGAGGTACCATTTTTATCGGGAGACTTGGGGGAACGCTGGGTGGAAGGAAATTTGTGGCTCCTCTCAGATTCCAGAACTTTCTGTCACCGAAATGTGAGGAAAATGTGTTTTTTAGCCAAATTTTGAGGTTTGCAAAGGATTCTCGGTAACAGAACCTGGTCAGAGCCCCACAAGTCACTCCATCTTGGATTCCCCTAGATCTCTAGTTTTCAAAAATGCACAGGTTTGGTAGATTTCCCTAGGTGCCGGCTGAGCTAGGGGCCAAAATCTACAGCTAGGCACTTTGCAAAAAACACCTCTGTTTTCTGTAAAAAAATTGGGATGTGTCCACGTTGTGTTTTGGGCCATTTCCTTTCGTGGGCGCTAGGCCTACCCACACAAGTGAGGTACCATTTTTATCGGGAGAGTTGGAGGAACGCTGGGTGGAAGGAAATTTGTGGCTCCTCTCAGATTCCAGAACTTTCTGTCACCGAAATGTGAGGAAAATGTGTTTTTTTTAGCCAAATTTTGAGGTTTGGAAAGGATTCTGGGTAACAGAACCTGGTCAGAGCCCCACAAGCCACCCCATCTTGGATTCCCCTAGGTCTCTAGTTTTCAGAAATGCACAGGGTTGGTAGGTTACCCTAGGTGCCGGCTGAGCTAGGGGCCAACATCTACAGGTAGGCACTTTGCAAAAAACACCTCTGTTTTCTGTAAAAAAATTGGGATGTGTCCACGTTGTGTTTTGGGCCATTTCTTTCGTGGGCGCTAGGCCTACCCACACAAGTGAGGTACCATTTTTATCGGGAGAGTTGGAGGAACGCTGGGTGGAAGGAAATTTGTGGCTCCTCTCAGATTCCAGAACTTTCTGTCACCGAAATGTGAGGAAAATGTGTTTTTTAGCCAAATGTTGAGGTTTGCAAAGGATTCTGGGTAACAGAACCTGGTCAGAGCCCCACAAGTCACCCCATCTTGGATTCCCATAGATCTCTAGTTTTCAAAAATGCACAGGTTTGGTAGGTTTCCCTAGGTGCCGGCTGAGCTAGGGGCCAAAATCTACAGGTAGGCACTTCGCAAAAAACACCTCTGTTTTCTGTAAAAAAATTGGGATGTGTCCATGTTGTGTTTTGGGCCATTTCCTTTCATGGGCGCTAGGCCTACCCACACAAGTGAGGTACCATTCTTATCGGGAGACTTGCGGGAACGCTGGGTGGAAGGAAATTTGTGGCTCCTCTCAGATTCCAGAACTCTCGGTCATCGAAATGTGAGGAAAATGTGTTTTTTTTAGCCAAATTTTGAGGTTTGCAAAGGATTCTGGGTAACAGAACCTGGTCAGAGCCTCACAAGCCACCCCATCTTGGATTCCCCTAGGTCTCTAGTTTTCAGAAATGCACAGGGTCGGTAGGTTTCCCTAGGTGCCGGCTGAGCTAGGGGCCAAAATCTACAGGTAGGCACTTTGCAAAAAACACCTCTGTTTTCTGTAAAAAAATTGGGATGTGTCCATGTTGTGTTTTGGGCCATTTCCTTTCGTGGGCGCTAGGCCTACCCACACAAGTGAGGTACCATTTGTATTGGGAGACTTGGGGGAATGCTGGGTGGAAGGAAATTTGTGGCTCCTCTCAGATTCCAGAACTTTCTGTCACCGAAATGTGAGGAAAATGTGTTTTTTTAGCCACATTTTGAGGTTTGCAAAGGATTCTGGGTAACAGAACCTGGTCAGAGCCCCACAAGTCACCCCATCTTGGATTCCCCTAGATCTCTAGTTTTAAAAAATGCACAGGTTTGGTAGGTTTCCCTAGGTGCCGGCTGAGCTAGGGGCCAAAATCTACAGGTAGGCACTTTGCAAAAAACACCTCTGTTTTCTGTAAAGAAATTGGGATGTGTCCACGTTGTGTTTTGGGCCATTTCCTTTCGTGGGCGCTAGGCCCACCCTCACAAGTGAGGTACCATTTTTATCGGGAGACTTGGGGGAACGCTGGGTGGAAGGAAATTTGTGGCTCCTCTCAGATTCCAGAACTTTCTGTCACCGAAATGTGAGGAAAATGTGTTTTTTTAGCCACATTTTGAGGTTTGCAAAGGATTCTGGGTAACAGAACCTGGTCAGAGCCCCACAAGTCACCCCATCTTGGATTCCCCTAGATCTCTAGTTTTCAAAAATGCACAGGTTTGGTAGGTTTCCCTAGGTGCCGGCTGAGCTAGGGTCCAAAATCTACAGGTAGGCACTTTGCAAAAAACACCTCTGTTTTCTGTAAAAAAATTGGGATGTGTCCACGTTGTGTTTTGGGCCATTTCCTTTCATGGGCGCTAGGCCTACCCACACAAGTCAGGTACCATTCTTATCGGGAGACTTGGGGGAACGCTGGATGGAAGGAAATTTGTGGCTCCTCTCAGATTCCAGAACTTTCTGTCACCGAAATGTGAGGAAAATGTGTTTTTTAGCCATAGTTTGAGGTTTGCAAAGGATTCTGGGTAACAGAACCTGGTCAGAGCCTCACAAGTCACCCCATCTTGGATTCCCCTAGATCTCTAGTTTTCAAAAATGCAAAGGTTTGGTAGGTTTCCCTAGGTGCCGGCTGAGCTAGGGGCCAAAATCTACAGGTAGGCACTTCGCAAAAAACACCTCTGTTTTCTGTAAAAAAATTGGGATGTGTCCATGTTGTGTTTTGGGCCATTTCCTTTCATGGGCGCTAGACCTACCCACACAAGTGAGGTACCATTCTTATCGGGAGACTTGCGGGAACGCTGGGTGGAAGGAAATTTGTGGCTCCTCTCAGATTCCAGAACTCTCTGTCATCGAAATGTGAGGAAAATTTGTTTTTTTTTAGCCAAATTTTGAGGTTTGGAAAGGATTCTGGGTAAGAGAACCTGGTCAGAGCCCCACAAGCCACCCCATCTTGGATTCCCCTAGGTCTCTAGTTTTCAGAAATGCACAGGGTTGCTAGGTTTCCCTAGGTGCCGGCTGATCTAGGGGCCAACATCTACAGGTAGGCACTTTGCAAAAAACACCTCTGTTTTCTGTAAAAAAATGGGGATGTGTCAACGTTGTGTTTTGGGCCATTTCCTTTCGTGGGCGCTAGGCCTACCCACACAAGTGAGGTACAATTTTTATCGGGAGACTTGGAGGAACGCTGGGTGGAAGGAAATTTGTGGCTCCTCTCAGATTCCAGAACTTTCTGTCATCGAAATGTGAGGAAAATGTGGTTTTTTTAGCCAAATTTTGAGGTTTGCAAAGGATTCTGGGTAACAGAACCTGGTCAGAGCCCCACAAGCCACCCCATCTTGGATTTCCCTAGGTCTCTAGTTTTCAGAAATGCACAGGGTTGGTAGGTTTCCCTAGGTGCCGGCTGAGCTAGGGGCCAACATCTACAGGTAGGAACTTTGCAAAAATCACCTCTGTTTTCTGTAAACAAATTGGGATGTGTCCACGTTGTGTTTTGGGCCATTTCCTTTCGTGGGCGCTAGGCCTACGCACACAATTGAGATACAATTTTTATCGGGAGACTTGGGGGAACGCTGGGTGGAAGAAAATTTGTGGCTCCTCTCACATTCCAGAACTTTCTGTCACCGAAATGTGAGGAAAATGTGTTTTTTAGCCAAATTTTGAGGTTTGCAAAGGATTCTCGGTAACAGAACCTGGTCAGAGCCCCACAAGTCACCCCATCTTGGATTCCCCTAGATCTCTAGTTTTCAGAAATGCACAGGGTTGGTAGGTTTCCCTAGGTGCCGGCTGAGCTAGGGGCCAAAATCTACAGGTAGGCACTTTGCAAAAAACACCTCTGTTTTCTGTAAAAAAATTGGGATGTGTCCACGTTGTGTTTTGGGCCATTTCCTTTCGTGGGCGCTAGGCCTACCCACACAAGTGAGGTACCATTTTTATCGGGAGAGTTGGAGGAACGCTGGGTGGAAGGAAATTTGTGGCTCCTCTCAGATTCCAGAACTTTCTGTCACCGAAATGTGAGGAAAATGTGTTTTTTAGCCAAATTTTGAGGTTTGCAAAGGATTCTGGGTAACAGAACCTGGTCAGAGCCCCACAAGTCACCCCATCTTGGATTCCCCTAGATCTCTAGTTTTCAAAAATGCACAGGTTTGGTAGGTTTCCCTAGGTGCCGGTTGAGCTAGGGGCCAAAATCTACAGGTAGGCACTTCGCAAAAAACACCTCTGTTTTCTGTAAAAAAATTGGGATGTGTCCATGTTGTGTTTTGGGCCATTTCCTTTCATGGGCGCTAGACCTACCCACACAAGTGAGGTACCATTCTTATCGGGAGACTTGCGGGAACGCTGGGTGGAAGGAAATTTGTGGCTCCTCTCAGATTCCAGAACTCTCTGTCATCGAAATGTGAGGAAAATTTGTTTTTTTTCAGCCAAATTTTGAGGTTTGGAAAGGATTCTGGGTAAGAGAACCTGGTCAGAGCCCCACAAGCCACCCCATCTTGGATTCCCCTAGGTCTCTAGTTTTCAGAAATGCACAGGGTTGGTAGGTTTCCCTAGGTGCCGGCTGAGCTAGGGGCCAACATCTACAGGTAGGCACTTTGCAAAAAACACCTCTGTTTTCTGTAAAAAAATTGGGATGTGTCCACGTTGTGTTTTGGGCCATTTCCTTTCGTGGGCGCTAGGCCTACCCACACAAGTGAGGTACCATTTTTATCGGGAGACTTGGAGGAACGCTGGGTGGAAGGAAATTTGTGGCTCCTCTCAGATTCCAGAACTTTCTGTCATCGAAATGTGAGGAAAATGTGGGTTTTTTTAGCCAAATTTTGAGGTTTGCAAAGGATTCTGGGTAACAGAACCTGGTCAGAGCCCCACAGGCCACCCCATCTTGGATTCCCCGAGGTCTCTAGTTTTCAGAAATGCACAGGGTTGGTAGGTTTCCCTAGGTGCCGGCTGAGCTAGGGGCCAACATCTACAGGTAGGCACTTTGCAAAAAACACCTCTGTTTTCTGTAAAATAATTGGGATGTGTTCACGTTGTGTTTTGGGCCATTTCCTTTTGTGGGCGCTAGGCCTACCCACACAAGTGAGGTACCATTTTTATCGGTAGACTTGGGGGAACGCTGGGTGGAAGAAAATTTGTGGCTCCTCTCAGATTCCAGAACTTTCTGTCACCGAAATGTGAGGAAAATGTGTTTTTTAGCCAAATTTTGAGGTTTGCAAAGGATTCTGGGTAACAGAACCTGGTCAGAGCCCCACAAGTCACCCCATCTTGGATTCCCCTAGATCTCTAGTTTTCAAAAATGCACAGGTTTGGTAGGTTTCCCTAGGTGCCGGCTGAGCTAGGGGCCAAAATCTACAGGTAGGCACTTCGCAAAAAACACCTCTGTTTTCTGGAAAAAAATTGGGATGTGCCCATGTTGTGTTTTGGGCCATTTCCTTTCATGGGCGCTAGGCCTACCCACACAAGTGAGGTACCATTTGTATTGGGAGACTTGGGGGAACGCTGGGTGGAAGGAAATTTGTGGCTCCTCTCAGATTCCAGAACTTTCTGTCACCGAAATGTGAGGAAAATGTGTTTTTTAGCCAAATTTTGAGGTTTGCAAAAGATTCTGGGTAACAGAACCTGGTCAGAACCCCACAAATCACCCCATCTTGGATTCCCCTAGGTCTCTAGTTTTACAAAATGCACAGGTTTGGTAGGTTTCCCTAGGTGCCGGCTGAGCTAGGGGCCAAAATCTACAGGTAGGCACTTTGCAAAAAACACCTCTGTTTTCTGTAAAGAAATTGGGATCTGTCCACGTTGTGTTTTGGGCCATTTCCTTTCGTGGGCGCTAGGCCTACCCTCACACGTGAGGTACCATTTTTATCGGGAGACTTGGGGGAACGCTGGGTGGAAGAAAATTTGTGGCTCCTCTCAGATTCCAGAACTTTCTGTCACCGAAATGTGAGGAAAATGTGTTTTTTAGCCAAATTTTGAGGTTTGCAAAGGATTCTCGGTAACAGAACCTGGTCAGAGCCCCACAAGTCACCCCATCTTGGATTCCCCTAGATCTCTAGTTTTCAAAAATGCACAGGTTTGGTAGGTTTCCCTAGGTGCCGGCTGAGCTAGGGGCCAACATCTACAGGTAGGCACTTTGCAAAAAACACCTCTGTTTTCTGTAAAAGAAATTGGGATGTGTCCACGTTGTGTTTTGGGCCATTTCCTTTCGTGGGAGCTAGGCCTACCCACACATGTGAGGTACCATTTTTATCGGGAGACTTGGGGCAACGCTGGGTGGAAGGAAATTTGTGGCTCCTCTCAGATTCCAGAACTCTCTGTCATCGAAATGTGAGGAAAATGTGTTTTTTTTTGGCCAAATTTTGAGGTTTGGAAAGGATTCTGGGTAACAGAACCTGGTCAGAGCCCCACAAGTCACCCCATCTTAGATTCCCCTAGATCTCTAGTTTTAAAAAATGCACAGGTTTGGTAGGTTTCCCTAGGTGCCGGCTGAGCTAGGGGCCAAAATCTACAGGTAGGCACTTCGCAAAAAACACCTCTGTTTTCTGTACAAAATTGGGATGTGTCCATGTTGTGTTTTGGGCCATTTCCTTTCATGGGCGCTAGGCCTACCCACACAAGTGAGGTACCATTCTTATCGGGAGACTTGCGGGAATGCTGGGTGGAATGAAATTTGTGGCTCCTCTCAGATTCCAGAACTCTGTCATCGAAATGTGAGGAAAATGTGTTTTTTTTAGCCAAATTTTGAGGTTTGGAAAGGATTCTGGGTAACAGAACCTGGTCAGAGCCCCACAAGCCACCCCATCTTGGATGCCCCTAGGTCTCTAGTTTTCTGAAATGCACAGGGTTGGTAGGTTTCCCTAGGTGCCGGCTGAGCTAGGGGCCAACATCTACAGGTAGGCACTTTGCAAAAAACACCTCTGTTTTCTGTAAAAAAATTGGGATGTGTCCACGTTGTGTTTTGGGCCATTTCCTTTCGTGGGCGCTAGGCCTACCCACACAAGTGAGGTACCATTTTTATCGGGAGAGTTGGAGGAACGCTGGGTGGAAGGAAATTTGTGGCACCTCTCAGATTCCAGAACTTTCTGTCACCAAAATGTGAGGAAAATGTGTTTTTTAGCCAAATTTTGAGGTTTGCAAAGGATTCTGGGTAACAGAACCTGGTCAGAGCCCAAAAAGTCACCCCATCTTGGATTCCCCTAGATCTCTAGTTTTCAAAAATGCACAGGTTTGGTAGGTTTCCCTAGGTGCCGGCTGAGCTAGGCGCCAACATCTACAGGTAGGCACTTTGCAAAAAACACCTCTGTTTTCTGTAAAAAAATTGGGATGTGTCCACGTTGTGTTTTGGGCCATTTCCTTTCGTGGGCGCTAGGCCTACCCACACAAGTGAGGTACCATTTTTATCGGGAGAGTTGGAGGAACGCTGGGTGGAAGGAAATTTGTGGCACCTCTCAGATTCCAGAACTTTCTGTCACCGAAATGTGAGGAAAATGTGTTTTTTAGCCAAATTTTGAGGTTTGCAAAGGATTCTGGGTAACAGAACCTGGTCAGAGCCTCACAAGCCACCCCATCTTGGATTCCCCTAGGTCTCTAGTTTTCAGAAATGCACAGGGTTGGTAGGTTTCCCTAGGTGCCGGCTGAGCTAGGGGCCAAAATCTACAGGTAGGCACTTTGCAAAAAACACCTCTGTTTTCTGTAAAAAAATTGGGATGTGTCCATGTTGTGTTTTGGGCCATTTCCTTTCGTGGGCGCTAGGCCTACCCACACAAGTGAGGTACCATTTGTATTGGGAGACTTGGGGGAACGCTGGGTGGAAGGAAATTTGTGGCTCCTCTCAGATTCCAGAACTTTCTGTCACCGAAATGTGAGGAAAATGTGTTTTTTTATCCACATTTTGAGGTTTGCAAAGGATTCTGGGTAACAGAACCTGGTCAGAGCCCCACAAGTCACCCCATCTTGGATTCCCCTAGATCTCTAGTTTTAAAAAATGCACAGGTTTGGTAGGTTTCCCTAGGTGCCGGCTGAGCTAGGGGCCAAAATCTACAGGTAGGCACTTTGCAAAAAACACCTCTGTTTTCTGTAAAGAAATTGGGATGTGTCCACGTTGTGTTTTGGGCCATTTCCTTTCGTGGGCGCTAGGCCCACCCTCACAAGTGAGGTACCATTTTTATCGGGAGACTTGGGGGAACGCTGGGTGGAAGGAAATTTGTGGCTCCTCTCAGATTCCAGAACTTTCTGTCACCGAAATGTGAGGAAAATTTTTTTTTTTAGCCACATTTTGAGGTTTGCAAAGGATTCTGGGTAACAGAACCTGGTCAGAGCCCCACAAGTCACCCCATCTTGGATTCCCCTAGATCTCTAGTTTTCAAAAATGCACAGGTTTGGTAGGTTTCCCTAGGTGCCGGCTGAGCTAGGGTCCAAAATCTACAGGTAGGCACTTTGCAAAAAACACCTCTGTTTTCTGTAAAAAAATTGGGATGTGTCCACGTTGTGTTTTGGGCCATTTCCTTTCATGGGCGCTAGGCCTACCCACACAAGTCAGGTACCATTCTTATCGGGAGACTTGGGGGAACGCTGGATGGAAGGAAATTTGTGGCTCCTCTCAGATTCCAGAACTTTCTGTCACCGAAATGTGAGGAAAATGTGTTTTTTAGCCATAGTTTGAGGTTTGCAAAGGATTCTGGGTAACAGAACCTGGTCAGAGCCTCACAAGTCACCCCATCTTGGATTCCCCTAGATCTCTAGTTTTCAAAAATGCAAAGGTTTGGTAGGTTTCCCTAGGTGCCGGCTGAGCTAGGGGCCAAAATCTACAGGTAGGCACTTCGCAAAAAACACCTCTGTTTTCTGTAAAAAAATTGGGATGTGTCCATGTTGTGTTTTGGGCCATTTCCTTTCATGGGCGCTAGACCTACCCACACAAGTGAGGTACCATTCTTATCGGGAGACTTGCGGGAATGCTGGGTGGAAGGAAATTTGTGGCTCCTCTCAGATTCCAGAACTCTCTGTCATCGAAATGTGAGGAAAATTTGTTTTTTTTTAGCCAAATTTTGAGGTTTGGAAAGGATTCTGGGTAAGAGAACCTGGTCAGAGCCCCACAAGCCACCCCATCTTGGATTCCCCTAGGTCTCTAGTTTTCAGAAATGCACAGGGTTGCTAGGTTTCCCTAGGTGCCGGCTGATCTAGGGGCCAACATCTACAGGTAGGCACTTTGCAAAAAACACCTCTGTTTTCTGTAAAAAAATTGGGATGTGTCAACGTTGTGTTTTGGGCCATTTCCTTTCGTGGGCGCTAGGCCTACCCACACAAGTGAGGTACAATTTTTATCGGGAGACTTGGAGGAACGCTGGGTGGAAGGAAATTTGTGGCTCCTCTCAGATTCCAGAACTTTCTGTCATCGAAATGTGAGGAAAATGTGGTTTTTTTAGCCAAATTTTGAGGTTTGCAAAGGATTCTGGGTAACAGAACCTGGTCAGAGCCCCACAAGCCACCCCATCTTGGATTTCCCTAGGTCTCTAGTTTTCAGAAATGCACAGGGTTGGTAGGTTTCCCTAGGTGCCGGCTGAGCTAGGGGCCAACATCTACAGGTAGGAACTTTGCAAAAATCACCTCTGTTTTCTGTAAACAAATTGGGATGTGACCACGTTGTGTTTTGGGCCATTTCCTTTCGTGGGCGCTAGGCCTACGCACACAATTGAGATACCATTTTTATCGGGAGACTTGGGGGAACGCTGGGTGGAAGAAAATTTGTGGCTCCTCTCACATTCCAGAACTTTCTGTCACCGAAATGTGAGGAAAATGTGTTTTTTAGCCAAATTTTGAGGTTTGCAAAGGATTCTCGGTAACAGAACCTGGTCAGAGCCCCACAAGTCACCCCATCTTGGATTCCCCTAGATCTCTAGTTTTCAGAAATGCACAGGGTTGGTAGGTTTCCCTAGGTGCCGGCTGAGCTAGGGGCCAAAATCTACAGGTAGGCACTTTGCAAAAAACACCTCTGTTTTCTGTAAAAAAATTGGGATGTGTCCACGTTGTGTTTTGGGCCATTTCCTTTCGTGGGCGCTAGGCCTACCCACACAAGTGAGGTACCATTTTTATCGGGAGAGTTGGAGGAACGCTGGGTGGAAGGAAATTTGTGGCTCCTCTCAGATTCCAGAACTTTCTGTCACCGAAATGTGAGGAAAATGTGTTTTTTAGCCAAATTTTGAGGTTTGCAAAGGATTCTGGGTAACAGAACCAGGTCAGAGCCCCACAAGTCACCCCATCTTGGATTCCCCTAGATCTCTAGTTTTCAAAAATGCACAGGTTTGGTAGGTTTCCCTAGGTGCCGGTTGAGCTAGGGGCCAAAATCTACAGGTAGGCACTTCGCAAAAAACACCTCTGTTTTCTGTAAAAAAATTGGGATGTGTCCATGTTGTGTTTTGGGCCATTTCCTTTCATGGGCGCTAGACCTACCCACACAAGTGAGGTACCATTCTTATCGGGAGACTTGCGGGAACGCTGGGTGGAAGGAAATTTGTGGCTCCTCTCAGATTCCAGAACTCTCTGTCATCGAAATGTGAGGAAAATTTGTTTTTTTTCAGCCAAATTTTGAGGTTTGGAAAGGATTCTGGGTAAGAGAACCTGGTCAGAGCCCCACAAGCCACCCCATCTTGGATTCCCCCAGGTCTCTAGTTTTCAGAAATGCACAGGGTTGGTAGGTTTCCCTAGGTGCCGGCTGAGCTAGGGGCCAACATCTACAGGTAGGCACTTTGCAAAAAACACCTCTGTTTTCTGTAAAAAAATTGGGATGTGTCCACGTTGTGTTTTGGGCCATTTCCTTTCGTGGGCGCTAGGCCTACCCACACAAGTGAGGTACCATTTTTATCGGGAGACTTGGAGGAACGCTGGGTGGAAGGAAATTTGTGGCTCCTCTCAGATTCCAGAACTTTCTGTCATCGAAATGTGAGGAAAATGTGGGTTTTTTTAGCCAAATTTTGAGGTTTGCAAAGGATTCTGGGTAACAGAACCTGGTCAGAGCCCCACAGGCCACCCCATCTTGGATTCCCCGAGGTCTCTAGTTTTCAGAAATGCACAGGGTTGGTAGGTTTCCCTAGGTGCCGGCTGAGCTAGGGGCCAACATCTACAGGTAGGCACTTTGCAAAAAACACCTCTGTTTTCTGTAAAATAATTGGGATGTGTTCACGTTGTGTTTTGGGCCATTTCCTTTTGTGGGCGCTAGGCCTACCCACACAAGTGAGGTACCATTTTTATCGGTAGACTTGGGGGAACGCTGGGTGGAAGAAAATTTGTGGCTCCTCTCAGATTCCAGAACTTTCTGTCACCGAAATGTGAGGAAAATGTGTTTTTTAGCCAAATTTTGAGGTTTGCAAAGGATTCTGGGTAACAGAACCTGGTCAGAGCCCCACAAGTCACCCCATCTTGGATTCCCCTAGATCTCTAGTTTTCAAAAATGCACAGGTTTGGTAGGTTTCCCTAGGTGCCGGCTGAGCTAGGGGCCAAAATCTACAGGTAGGCACTTCGCAAAAAACACCTCTGTTTTCTGGAAAAAAATTGGGATGTGCCCATGTTGTGTTTTGGGCCATTTCCTTTCATGGGCGCTAGGCCTACCCACACAAGTGAGGTACCATTTGTATTGGGAGACTTGGGGGAACGCTGGGTGGAAGGAAATTTGTGGCTCCTCTCAGATTCCAGAACTTTCTGTCACCGAAATGTGAGGAAAATGTGTTTTTTAGCCAAATTTTGAGGTTTGCAAAAGATTCTGGGTAACAGAACCTGGTCAGAACCCCACAAATCACCCCATCTTGGATTCCCCTAGGTCTCTAGTTTTACAAAATGCACAGGTTTGGTAGGTTTCCCTAGGTGCCGGCTGAGCTAGGGGCCAAAATCTACAGGTAGGCACTTTGCAAAAAACACCTCTGTTTTCTGTAAAGAAATTGGGATCTGTCCACGTTGTGTTTTGGGCCATTTCCTTTCGTGGGCGCTAGGCCTACCCTCACACGTGAGGTACCATTTTTATCGGGAGACTTGGGGGAACGCTGGGTGGAAGAAAATTTGTGGCTCCTCTCAGATTCCAGAACTTTCTGTCACCGAAATGTGAGGAAAATGTGTTTTTTAGCCAAATTTTGAGGTTTGCAAAGGATTCTCGGTAACAGAACCTGGTCAGAGCCCCACAAGTCACCCCATCTTGGATTCCCCTAGATCTCTAGTTTTCAAAAATGCACAGGTTTGGTAGGTTTCCCTAGGTGCCGGCTGAGCTAGGGGCCAACATCTACAGGTAGGCACTTTGCAAAAAACACCTCTGTTTTCTGTAAAAGAAATTGGGATGTGTCCACGTTGTGTTTTGGGCCATTTCCTTTCGTGGGAGCTAGGCCTACCCACACATGTGAGGTACCATTTTTATCGGGAGACTTGGGGCAACGCTGGGTGGAAGGAAATTTGTGGCTCCTCTCAGATTCCAGAACTCTCTGTCATCGAAATGTGAGGAAAATGTGTTTTTTTTTGGCCAAATTTTGAGGTTTGGAAAGGATTCTGGGTAACAGAACCTGGTCAGAGCCCCACAAGTCACCCCATCTTAGATTCCCCTAGATCTCTAGTTTTAAAAAATGCACAGGTTTGGTAGGTTTCCCTAGGTGCCGGCTGAGCTAGGGGCCAAAATCTACAGGTAGGCACTTCGCAAAAAACACCTCTGTTTTCTGTACAAAATTGGGATGTGTCCATGTTGTGTTTTGGGCCATTTCCTTTCATGGGCGCTAGGCCTACCCACACAAGTGAGGTACCATTCTTATCGGGAGACTTGCGGGAATGCTGGGTGGAATGAAATTTGTGGCTCCTCTCAGATTCCAGAACTCTGTCATCGAAATGTGAGGAAAATGTGTTTTTTTTAGCCAAATTTTGAGGTTTGGAAAGGATTCTGGGTAACAGAACCTGGTCAGAGCCCCACAAGCCACCCCATCTTGGATGCCCCTAGGTCTCTAGTTTTCTGAAATGCACAGGGTTGGTAGGTTTCCCTAGGTGCCGGCTGAGCTAGGGGCCAACATCTACAGGTAGGCACTTTGCAAAAAACACCTCTGTTTTCTGTAAAAAAATTGGGATGTGTCCACGTTGTGTTTTGGGCCATTTCCTTTCGTGGGCGCTAGGCCTACCCACACAAGTGAGGTACCATTTTTATCGGGAGAGTTGGAGGAACGCTGGGTGGAAGGAAATTTGTGGCACCTCTCAGATTCCAGAACTTTCTGTCACCAAAATGTGAGGAAAATGTGTTTTTTAGCCAAATTTTGAGGTTTGCAAAGGATTCTGGGTAACAGAACCTGGTCAGAGCCCAAAAAGTCACCCCATCTTGGATTCCCCTAGATCTCTAGTTTTCAAAAATGCACAGGTTTGGTAGGTTTCCCTAGGTGCCGGCTGAGCTAGGCGCCAACATCTACAGGTAGGCACTTTGCAAAAAACACCTCTGTTTTCTGTAAAAAAATTGGGATGTGTCCACGTTGTGTTTTGGGCCATTTCCTTTCGTGGGCGCTAGGCCTACCCACACAAGTGAGGTACCATTTTTATCGGGAGAGTTGGAGGAACGCTGGGTGGAAGGAAATTTGTGGCACCTCTCAGATTCCAGAACTTTCTGTCACCGAAATGTGAGGAAAATGTGTTTTTTAGCCAAATTTTGAGGTTTGCAAAGGATTCTGGGTAACAGAACCTGGTCAGAGCCTCACAAGCCACCCCATCTTGGATTCCCCTAGGTCTCTAGTTTTCAGAAATGCACAGGGTTGGTAGGTTTCCCTAGGTGCCGGCTGAGCTAGGGGCCAAAATCTACAGGTAGGCACTTTGCAAAAAACACCTCTGTTTTCTGTAAAAAAATTGGGATGTGTCCATGTTGTGTTTTGGGCCATTTCCTTTCGTGGGCGCTAGGCCTACCCACACAAGTGAGGTACCATTTGTATTGGGAGACTTGGGGGAACGCTGGGTGGAAGGAAATTTGTGGCTCCTCTCAGATTCCAGAACTTTCTGTCACCGAAATGTGAGGAAAATGTGTTTTTTTATCCACATTTTGAGGTTTGCAAAGGATTCTGGGTAACAGAACCTGGTCAGAGCCCCACAAGTCACCCCATCTTGGATTCCCCTAGATCTCTAGTTTTAAAAAATGCACAGGTTTGGTAGGTTTCCCTAGGTGCCGGCTGAGCTAGGGGCCAAAATCTACAGGTAGGCACTTTGCAAAAAACACCTCTGTTTTCTGTAAAGAAATTGGGATGTGTCCACGTTGTGTTTTGGGCCATTTCCTTTCGTGGGCGCTAGGCCCACCCTCACAAGTGAGGTACCATTTTTATCGGGAGACTTGGGGGAACGCTGGGTGGAAGGAAATTTGTGGCTCCTCTCAGATTCCAGAACTTTCTGTCACCGAAATGTGAGGAAAATTTTTTTTTTTAGCCACATTTTGAGGTTTGCAAAGGATTCTGGGTAACAGAACCTGGTCAGAGCCCCACAAGTCACCCCATCTTGGATTCCCCTAGATCTCTAGTTTTCAAAAATGCACAGGTTTGGTAGGTTTCCCTAGGTGCCGGCTGAGCTAGGGTCCAAAATCTACAGGTAGGCACTTTGCAAAAAACACCTCTGTTTTCTGTA
This sequence comes from Pleurodeles waltl, assembly GCF_031143425.1. Taxonomy (NCBI): domain Eukaryota; kingdom Metazoa; phylum Chordata; class Amphibia; order Caudata; family Salamandridae; genus Pleurodeles; species Pleurodeles waltl. The sequence goes on from NC_090448.1 coordinate 330,762,753, forward strand.
AAAAAATTGGGATGTGTCCACGTTGTGTTTTGGGCCATTTCCTTTCATGGGCGCTAGGCCTACCCACACAAGTCAGGTACCATTCTTATCGGGAGACTTGGGGGAACGCTGGATGGAAGGAAATTTGTGGCTCCTCTCAGATTCCAGAACTTTCTGTCACCGAAATGTGAGGAAAATGTGTTTTTTAGCCATAGTTTGAGGTTTGCAAAGGATTCTGGGTAACAGAACCTGGTCAGAGCCTCACAAGTCACCCCATCTTGGATTCCCCTAGATCTCTAGTTTTCAAAAATGCAAAGGTTTGGTAGGTTTCCCTAGGTGCCGGCTGAGCTAGGGGCCAAAATCTACAGGTAGGCACTTCGCAAAAAACACCTCTGTTTTCTGTAAAAAAATTGGGATGTGTCCATGTTGTGTTTTGGGCCATTTCCTTTCATGGGCGCTAGACCTACCCACACAAGTGAGGTACCATTCTTATCGGGAGACTTGCGGGAATGCTGGGTGGAAGGAAATTTGTGGCTCCTCTCAGATTCCAGAACTCTCTGTCATCGAAATGTGAGGAAAATTTGTTTTTTTTTAGCCAAATTTTGAGGTTTGGAAAGGATTCTGGGTAAGAGAACCTGGTCAGAGCCCCACAAGCCACCCCATCTTGGATTCCCCTAGGTCTCTAGTTTTCAGAAATGCACAGGGTTGCTAGGTTTCCCTAGGTGCCGGCTGATCTAGGGGCCAACATCTACAGGTAGGCACTTTGCAAAAAACACCTCTGTTTTCTGTAAAAAAATTGGGATGTGTCAACGTTGTGTTTTGGGCCATTTCCTTTCGTGGGCGCTAGGCCTACCCACACAAGTGAGGTACAATTTTTATCGGGAGACTTGGAGGAACGCTGGGTGGAAGGAAATTTGTGGCTCCTCTCAGATTCCAGAACTTTCTGTCATCGAAATGTGAGGAAAATGTGGTTTTTTTAGCCAAATTTTGAGGTTTGCAAAGGATTCTGGGTAACAGAACCTGGTCAGAGCCCCACAAGCCACCCCATCTTGGATTTCCCTAGGTCTCTAGTTTTCAGAAATGCACAGGGTTGGTAGGTTTCCCTAGGTGCCGGCTGAGCTAGGGGCCAACATCTACAGGTAGGAACTTTGCAAAAATCACCTCTGTTTTCTGTAAACAAATTGGGATGTGACCACGTTGTGTTTTGGGCCATTTCCTTTCGTGGGCGCTAGGCCTACGCACACAATTGAGATACCATTTTTATCGGGAGACTTGGGGGAACGCTGGGTGGAAGAAAATTTGTGGCTCCTCTCACATTCCAGAACTTTCTGTCACCGAAATGTGAGGAAAATGTGTTTTTTAGCCAAATTTTGAGGTTTGCAAAGGATTCTCGGTAACAGAACCTGGTCAGAGCCCCACAAGTCACCCCATCTTGGATTCCCCTAGATCTCTAGTTTTCAGAAATGCACAGGGTTGGTAGGTTTCCCTAGGTGCCGGCTGAGCTAGGGGCCAAAATCTACAGGTAGGCACTTTGCAAAAAACACCTCTGTTTTCTGTAAAAAAATTGGGATGTGTCCACGTTGTGTTTTGGGCCATTTCCTTTCGTGGGCGCTAGGCCTACCCACACAAGTGAGGTACCATTTTTATCGGGAGAGTTGGAGGAACGCTGGGTGGAAGGAAATTTGTGGCTCCTCTCAGATTCCAGAACTTTCTGTCACCGAAATGTGAGGAAAATGTGTTTTTTAGCCAAATTTTGAGGTTTGCAAAGGATTCTGGGTAACAGAACCAGGTCAGAGCCCCACAAGTCACCCCATCTTGGATTCCCCTAGATCTCTAGTTTTCAAAAATGCACAGGTTTGGTAGGTTTCCCTAGGTGCCGGTTGAGCTAGGGGCCAAAATCTACAGGTAGGCACTTCGCAAAAAACACCTCTGTTTTCTGTAAAAAAATTGGGATGTGTCCATGTTGTGTTTTGGGCCATTTCCTTTCATGGGCGCTAGACCTACCCACACAAGTGAGGTACCATTCTTATCGGGAGACTTGCGGGAACGCTGGGTGGAAGGAAATTTGTGGCTCCTCTCAGATTCCAGAACTCTCTGTCATCGAAATGTGAGGAAAATTTGTTTTTTTTCAGCCAAATTTTGAGGTTTGGAAAGGATTCTGGGTAAGAGAACCTGGTCAGAGCCCCACAAGCCACCCCATCTTGGATTCCCCCAGGTCTCTAGTTTTCAGAAATGCACAGGGTTGGTAGGTTTCCCTAGGTGCCGGCTGAGCTAGGGGCCAACATCTACAGGTAGGCACTTTGCAAAAAACACCTCTGTTTTCTGTAAAAAAATTGGGATGTGTCCACGTTGTGTTTTGGGCCATTTCCTTTCGTGGGCGCTAGGCCTACCCACACAAGTGAGGTACCATTTTTATCGGGAGACTTGGAGGAACGCTGGGTGGAAGGAAATTTGTGGCTCCTCTCAGATTCCAGAACTTTCTGTCATCGAAATGTGAGGAAAATGTGGGTTTTTTTAGCCAAATTTTGAGGTTTGCAAAGGATTCTGGGTAACAGAACCTGGTCAGAGCCCCACAGGCCACCCCATCTTGGATTCCCCGAGGTCTCTAGTTTTCAGAAATGCACAGGGTTGGTAGGTTTCCCTAGGTGCCGGCTGAGCTAGGGGCCAACATCTACAGGTAGGCACTTTGCAAAAAACACCTCTGTTTTCTGTAAAATAATTGGGATGTGTTCACGTTGTGTTTTGGGCCATTTCCTTTTGTGGGCGCTAGGCCTACCCACACAAGTGAGGTACCATTTTTATCGGTAGACTTGGGGGAACGCTGGGTGGAAGAAAATTTGTGGCTCCTCTCAGATTCCAGAACTTTCTGTCACCGAAATGTGAGGAAAATGTGTTTTTTAGCCAAATTTTGAGGTTTGCAAAGGATTCTGGGTAACAGAACCTGGTCAGAGCCCCACAAGTCACCCCATCTTGGATTCCCCTAGATCTCTAGTTTTCAAAAATGCACAGGTTTGGTAGGTTTCCCTAGGTGCCGGCTGAGCTAGGGGCCAAAATCTACAGGTAGGCACTTCGCAAAAAACACCTCTGTTTTCTGGAAAAAAATTGGGATGTGCCCATGTTGTGTTTTGGGCCATTTCCTTTCATGGGCGCTAGGCCTACCCACACAAGTGAGGTACCATTTGTATTGGGAGACTTGGGGGAACGCTGGGTGGAAGGAAATTTGTGGCTCCTCTCAGATTCCAGAACTTTCTGTCACCGAAATGTGAGGAAAATGTGTTTTTTAGCCAAATTTTGAGGTTTGCAAAAGATTCTGGGTAACAGAACCTGGTCAGAACCCCACAAATCACCCCATCTTGGATTCCCCTAGGTCTCTAGTTTTACAAAATGCACAGGTTTGGTAGGTTTCCCTAGGTGCCGGCTGAGCTAGGGGCCAAAATCTACAGGTAGGCACTTTGCAAAAAACACCTCTGTTTTCTGTAAAGAAATTGGGATCTGTCCACGTTGTGTTTTGGGCCATTTCCTTTCGTGGGCGCTAGGCCTACCCTCACACGTGAGGTACCATTTTTATCGGGAGACTTGGGGGAACGCTGGGTGGAAGAAAATTTGTGGCTCCTCTCAGATTCCAGAACTTTCTGTCACCGAAATGTGAGGAAAATGTGTTTTTTAGCCAAATTTTGAGGTTTGCAAAGGATTCTCGGTAACAGAACCTGGTCAGAGCCCCACAAGTCACCCCATCTTGGATTCCCCTAGATCTCTAGTTTTCAAAAATGCACAGGTTTGGTAGGTTTCCCTAGGTGCCGGCTGAGCTAGGGGCCAACATCTACAGGTAGGCACTTTGCAAAAAACACCTCTGTTTTCTGTAAAAGAAATTGGGATGTGTCCACGTTGTGTTTTGGGCCATTTCCTTTCGTGGGAGCTAGGCCTACCCACACATGTGAGGTACCATTTTTATCGGGAGACTTGGGGCAACGCTGGGTGGAAGGAAATTTGTGGCTCCTCTCAGATTCCAGAACTCTCTGTCATCGAAATGTGAGGAAAATGTGTTTTTTTTTGGCCAAATTTTGAGGTTTGGAAAGGATTCTGGGTAACAGAACCTGGTCAGAGCCCCACAAGTCACCCCATCTTAGATTCCCCTAGATCTCTAGTTTTAAAAAATGCACAGGTTTGGTAGGTTTCCCTAGGTGCCGGCTGAGCTAGGGGCCAAAATCTACAGGTAGGCACTTCGCAAAAAACACCTCTGTTTTCTGTACAAAATTGGGATGTGTCCATGTTGTGTTTTGGGCCATTTCCTTTCATGGGCGCTAGGCCTACCCACACAAGTGAGGTACCATTCTTATCGGGAGACTTGCGGGAATGCTGGGTGGAATGAAATTTGTGGCTCCTCTCAGATTCCAGAACTCTGTCATCGAAATGTGAGGAAAATGTGTTTTTTTTAGCCAAATTTTGAGGTTTGGAAAGGATTCTGGGTAACAGAACCTGGTCAGAGCCCCACAAGCCACCCCATCTTGGATGCCCCTAGGTCTCTAGTTTTCAGAAATGCACAGGGTTGGTAGGTTTCCCTAGGTGCCGGCTGCGCTAGGGGCCAACATCTACAGGTAGGCACTTTGCAAAAAACACCTCTGTTTTCTGTAAAAAAATTGGGATGTGTCCACGTTGTGTTTTGGGCCATTTCCTTTCGTGGGCGCTAGGCCTACCCACACAAGTGAGGTACCATTTTTATCGGGAGAGTTGGAGGAACGCTGGGTGGAAGGAAATTTGTGGCACCTCTCAGATTCCAGAACTTTCTGTCACCAAAATGTGAGGAAAATGTGTTTTTTAGCCAAATTTTGAGGTTTGCAAAGGATTCTGGGTAACAGAACCTGGTCAGAGCCCAAAAAGTCACCCCATCTTGGATTCCCCTAGATCTCTAGTTTTCAAAAATGCACAGGTTTGGTAGGTTTCCCTAGGTGCCGGCTGAGCTAGGGGCCAAAATCTACAGGTAGGCACTTCGCAAAAAACACCTCTGTTTTCTGTAAAAAAATTGGGATGTGTCCATGTTGTGTTTTGGGCCATTTCCTTTCATGGGCGCTAGGCCTACCCACACAAGTGAGGTACCATTCTTATCGGGAGACTTGCGGGAACGCTGGGTGGAAGGAAATTTGTGGCTCCTCTCAGATTCCAGAACTCTCGGTCATCGAAATGTGAGGAAAATTTGTTTTTTTTAGCCAAATTTTGAGGTTTGCAAAGGATTCTGGGTAACAGAACCTGGTCAGAGCCTCACAAGCCACCCCATCTTGGATTCCCCTAGGTCTCTAGTTTTCAGAAATGCACAGGGTTGGTAGGTTTCCCTAGGTGCCGGCTGAGCTAGGGGCCAAAATCTACAGGTAGGCACTTTGCAAAAAACACCTCTGTTTTCTGTAAAAAAATTGGGATGTGTCCATGTTGTGTTTTGGGCCATTTCCTTTCGTGGGCGCTAGGCCTACCCACACAAGTGAGGTACCATTTGTATTGGGAGATATGGGGGAACGCTGGGTGGAAGGAAATTTGTGGCTCCTCTCAGATTCCAGAACTTTCTGTCACCGAAATGTTAGGAAAATGTGTTTTTTAGCCAAATTTTGAGGTTTGCAAAAGATTCTGGGTAACAGAACCTGGTCAGAACCCCACAAACCACCCCATCTTGGATTCCCCTAGGTCTCTAGTTTTAAAAAATGCACAGGTTTGGTAAGTTTCCCTAGGTGCCGGCTGAGCTAGGGGCCAAAATCTACAGGTAGGCACTTTGCAAAAAACACCTCTGTTTTCTGTAAAGAAATTGGGATGTGTCCACGTTGTGTTTTGGGCCATTTCCTTTCGTGGGCGCTAGGCCCACCCTCACAAGTGAGGTACCATTTTTATCGGGAGACTTGGGGGAACCCTGGGTGGAAGGAAATTTGTGGCTCCTCTCAGATTCCAGAACTTTCTGTCACCGAAATGTGAGGAAAATGTGTTTTTTTAGCCACATTTTGAGGTTTGCAAAGGATTCTGGGTAACAGAACCTGGTCAGAGCCCCACAAGTCACCCCATCTTGGATTCCCCTAGATCTCTAGTTTTCAAAAATGCACAGGTTTGGTAGGTTTCCCTAGGTGCCGGCTGAGCTAGGGTCCAAAATCTACAGGTAGGCACTTTGCAAAAAACACCTCTGTTTTCTGTAAAAAAATTGGGATGTGTCCACGTTGTGTTTTGGGCCATTTCCTTTCATGGGCGCTAGGCCTACCCACACAAGTCAGGTACCATTCTTATCGGGAGACTTGGGGGAACGCTGGATGGAAGGAAATTTGTGGCTCCTCTCAGATTCCAGAACTTTCTGTCACCGAAATGTGAGGAAAATGTGTTTTTTAGGCATATTTTGAGGTTTGCAAAGGATTCTGGGTAACAGAACCTGGTCAGAGCCCCACAAGTCACCCCATCTTGGATTCCCCTAGATCTCTAGTTTTCAAAAATGCAAAGGTTTGGTAGGTTTCCCTAGGTGCCGGCTGAGCTAGGGGCCAAAATCTACAGGTAGGCACTTCGCAAAAAACACCTCTGTTTTCTGTAAAAAAATTGGGATGTGTCCATGTTGTGTTTTGGGCCATTTCCTTTCATGGGCGCTAGGCCTACCCACACAAGTGAGGTACCATTCTTATCGGGAGACTTGCGGGAACGCTGGGTGGAAGGAAATTTGTGGCTCCTCTCAGATTCCAGAACTCTCGGTCATCGAAATGTGAGGAAAATGTGTTTTTTTTAGCCAAATTTTGAGGTTTGCAAAGGATTCTGGGTAACAGAACCTGGTCAGAGCCTCACAAGCCACCCCATCTTGGATTCCCCTAGGTCTCTAGTTTTCAGAAATGCACAGGGTTGGTAGGTTTCCCTAGGTGCCGGCTGAGCTAGGGGCCAAAATCTACAGGTAGGCACTTTGCAAAAAACACCTCTGTTTTCTGTAAAAAAATTGGGATGTGTCCATGTTGTGTTTTGGGCCATTTCCTTTCGTGGGCGCTAGGCCTACCCACACAAGTGAGGTACCATTTGTATTGGGAGACTTGGGGGAACGCTGGGTGGAAGGAAATTTGTGGCTCCTCTCAGATTCCAGAACTTTCTGTCACCGAAATGTTAGGAAAATGTGTTTTTTAGCCAAATTTTGAGGTTTGCAAAAGATTCTGGGTAACAGAACCTGGTCAGAACCCCACAAACCACCCCATCTTGGATTCCCCTAGGTCTCTAGTTTTAAAAAATGCACAGGTTTGGTAGGTTTCCCTAGGTGCCGGCTGAGCTAGGGGCCAAAATCTACAGGTAGGCACTTTGCAAAAAACATCTCTGTTTTCTGTAAAGAAATTGGGATGTGTCCACGTTGTGTTTTGGGCCATTTCCTTTCGTGGGCGCTAGGCCCACCCTCACAAGTGAGGTACCATTTTTATCGGGAGACTTGGGGGAACCCTGGGTGGAAGGAAATTTGTGGCTCCTCTCAGATTCCAGAACTTTCTGTCACCGAAATGTGAGGAAAATGTGTTTTTTTAGCCACATTTTGAAGTTTGCAAAGGATTCTGGGTAACAGAACCTGGTCAGAGCCCCACAAGTCACCCCATCTTGGATTCCCCTAGATCTCTAGTTTTCAAAAATGCACAGGTTTGGTAGGTTTCCCTAGGTGCCGGCTGAGCTAGGGTCCAAAATCTACAGGTAGGCACTTTGCAAAAAACACCTCTGTTTTCTGTAAAAAAATTGGGATGTGTCCACGTTGTGTTTTGGGCCATTTCCTTTCATGGGCGCTAGGCCTACCCACACAAGTCAGGTACCATTCTTATCGGGAGACTTGGGGGAACGCTGGATGGAAGGAAATTTGTGGCTCCTCTCAGATTCCAGAACTTTCTGTCACCGAAATGTGAGGAAAATGTGTTTTTTAGCCATATTTTGAGGTTTGCAAAGGATTCTGGGTAACAGAACCTGGTCAGAGCCCCACAAGTCACCCCATCTTGGATTCCCCTAGATCTCTAGTTTTCAAAAATGCAAAGGTTTGGTAGGTTTCCCTAGGTGCCGGCTGAGCTAGGGGCCAAAATCTACAGGTAGGCACTTCGCAAAAAACACCTCTGTTTTCTGTAAAAAAATTGGGATGTGTCCATGTTGTGTTTTGGGCCATTTCCTTTCATGGGCGCTAGACCTACCCACACAAGTGAGGTACCATTCTTATCGGGAGACTTGCGGGAACGCTGGGTGGAAGGAAATTTGTGGCTCCTCTCAGATTCCAGAACTCTCTGTCATCGAAATGTGAGGAAAATTTGTTTTTTTTCAGCCAAATTTTGAGGTTTGGAAAGGATTCTGGGTAAGAGAACCTGGTCAGAGCCCCACAAGCCACCCCATCTTGGATTCCCCTAGGTCTCTAGTTTTCAGAAATGCACAGGGTTGCTAGGTTTCCCTAGGTGCCGGCTGATCTAGGGGCCAACATCTACAGGTAGGCACTTTGCAAAAAACACCTCTGTTTTCTGTAAAAAAATTGGGATGTGTCAACGTTGTGTTTTGGGCCATTTCCTTTCGTGGGCGCTAGGCCTACCCACACAAGTGAGGTACAATTTTTATCGGGAGACTTGGAGGAACGCTGGGTGGAAGGAAATTTGTGGCTCCTCTCAGATTCCAGAACTTTCTGTCATCGAAATGTGAGGAAAATGTGGTTTTTTTAGCCAAATTTTGAGGTTTGCAAAGGATTCTGGGTAACAGAACCTGGTCAGAGCCCCACAAGCCACCCCATCTTTGATTTCCCTAGGTCTCTAGTTTTCAGAAATGCACAGGGTTGGTAGGTTTCCCTAGGTGCCGGCTGAGCTAGGGGCCAACATCTACAGGTAGGCACTTTGCAAAAATCACCTCTGTTTTCTGTAAACAAATTGGGATGTGTCCACGTTGTGTTTTGGGCCATTTCCTTTCGTGGGCGCTAGGCCTACGCACACAAGTGAGATACCATTTTTATCGGGAGACTTGGGGGAACGCTGGGTGGAAGAAAATTTGTGGCTCCTCTCACATTCCAGAACTTTCTGTCACCGAAATGTGAGGAAAATGTGTTTTTTAGCCAAATTTTGAGGTTTGCAAAGGATTCTCGGTAACAGAACCTGGTCAGAGCCCCACAAGTCACCCCATCTTGGATTCCCCTAGATCTCTAGTTTTCAGAAATGCACAGGGTTGGTAGGTTTCCCTAGGTGCCGGCTGAGCTAGGGGCCAAAATCTACAGGTAGGCACTTTGCAAAAAACACCTCTGTTTTCTGTAAAAAAATTGGGATGTGTCAACGTTGTGTTTTGGGCCATTTCCTTTCGTGGGCGCTAGGCCTACCCACACAAGTGAGGTACCATTTTTATCGGGAGAGTTGGAGGAACGCTGGGTGGAAGGAAATTTGTGGCTCCTCTCAGATGCCAGAACTTTCTGTCACCGAAATGTGAGGAAAATGTGTTTTTTAGCCAAATCTTGAGGTTTGCAAAGGATTCTGGGTAACAGAACCTGGTCAGAGCCCCACAAGTCACCCCATCTTGGATTCCCCTAGATCTCTAGTTTTCAAAAATGCACAGGTTTGGTAGGTTTCCCTAGGTGCCGGTTGAGCTAGGGGCCAAAATCTACAGGTAGGCACTTCGCAAAAAACACCTCTGTTTTCTGTAAAAAAATTGGGATGTGTCCATGTTGTGTTTTGGGCCATTTCCTTTCATGGGCGCTAGGCCTACCCACACAAGTGAGGTACCATTCTTATCGGGAGACTTGCGGGAACGCTGGGTGGAAGGAAACTTGTGGCTCCTCTCAGATTCCAGAACTCTCTGTCATCGAAATGTGAGGAAAATGTGTTTTTTTTTAGCCAAATTTTGAGGTTTCGAAAGGATTCTGGGTAACAGAACCTGGTCAGAGCCCCACAAGCCACCCCATCTTGGATTCCCCTAGGTCTATAGTTTTCAGAAATGCACAGGGTTGGTAGGTTTCCCTAGGTGCCGGCTGAGCTAGGGGCCAACATCTACAGGTAGGCACTTTGCAAAAAACACCTCTGTTTTCTGTAAAAAAATTGGGATGTGTCCACGTTGTGTTTTGGGCCATTTCCCTTCGTGGGCGCTAGGCCTACCCACACAAGTGAGGTACCATTTTTATCGGGAGACTTGGAGGAACGCTGGGTGGAAGGAAATTTGTGGCTCCTCTCAGATTCCAGAACTTTCTGTCATCGAAATGTGAGGAAAATGTGGTTTTTTTTAGCCAAATTTTGAGGTTTGCAAAGGATTCTGGGTAACAGAACCTGGTCAGAGCCCCACAGGCCACCCCATCTTGGATTCCCCTAGGTCTCTAGTTTTCAGAAATGCACAGGGTTGGTAGGTTTCCCTAGGTGCCGGCTGAGCTAGGGGCCAACATCTACAGGTAGGCACTTTGCAAAAAACACCTCTGTTTTCTGTAAAATAATTGGGATGTGTCCACGTTGTGTTTTGGGCCATTTCCTTTTGTGGGCGCTAGGCCTACCCACACAAGTGAGGTACCATTTTTATCGGTAGACTTGGGGGAACGCTGGGTGGAAGAAAATTTGTGGCTCCTCTCAGATTCCAGAACTTTCTGTCACCGAAATGTGAGGAAAATGTGTTTTTTAGCCAAATGTTGAGGTTTGCAAAGGATTCTGGGTAACAGAACCTGGTCAGAACCCCACAAGTCACCCCATCTTGGATTCCCCTAGATCTCTAGTTTTCAAAAATGCACAGGTTTGGTAGGTTTCCCTAGGTGCCGGCTGAGCTAGGGGCCAAAATCTACAGGTAGGCACTTCGCAAAAAACACCTCTGTTTTCTGGAAAAAAATTGGGATGTGCCCATGTTGTGTTTTGGGCCATTTCCTTTCATGGGCGCTAGGCCTACCCACACAAGTGAGGTACCATTTGTATTGGGAGACTTGGGGGAACGCTGGGTGGAAGGAAATTTGTGGCTCCTCTCAGATTCCAGAACTTTCTGTCACCGAAATGTGAGGAAAATGTGTTTTTTAGCCAAATTTTGAGGTTTGCAAAAGATTCTGGGTAACAGAACCTGGTCAGAACCCCACAAATCACCCCATCTTGGATTCCCCTAGGTCTCTAGTTTTACAAAATGCACAGGTTTGGTAGGTTTCCCTAGGTGCCGGCTGAGCTAGGGGCCAAAATCTACAGGTAGGCACTTTGCAAAAAACACCTCTGTTTTCTGTAAAGAAATTGGGATGTGTCCACGTTGTATTTTGGGCCATTTCCTTTCGTGGGCGCTAGGCCTACCCTCACACGTGAGGTACCATTTTTATCGGGAGACTTGGGGGAACGCTGGGTGGAAGAAAATTTGTGGCTCCTCTCAGATTCCAGAACTTTCTGTCACCGAAATGTGAGGAAAATGTGTTTTTTAGCCAAATTTTGAGGTTTGCAAAGGATTCTCGGTAACAGAACCTGGTCAGAGCCCCACAAGTCACCCCATCTTGGATTCCCCTAGATCTCTAGTTTTCAAAAATGCACAGGTTTGGTAGGTCTCCCTAGGTGCCGGCTGAGCTAGGGGCCAACATCTACAGGTAGGCACTTTGCAAAAAACACCTCTGTTTTCTGTAAAAAAATTGGGATGTGTCCACGTTGTGTTTTGGGCCATTTCCTTTCGTGGGAGCTAGGCCTACCCACACATGTGAGGTACCATTTTTATCGGGAGACTTGGGGCAACGCTGGGTGGAAGGAAATTTGTGGCTCCTCTCAGATTCCAGAACTCTCTGTCATCGAAATGTGAGGAAAATGTGTTTTTTTTTGCCAAATTTTGAGGTTTGGAAATGATTCTGGGTAACAGAACCTGGTCAGAGCCCCACAAGTCACCCCATCTTAGATTCCCCTAGATCTCTAGTTTTCAAAAATGCACAGGTTTGGTAGGTTTCCCTAGGTGCCGGCTGAGCTAGGGGCCAAAATCTACAGGTAGGCACTTCGCAAAAAACACCTCTGTTTTCTGTAAAAAAATTGGGATGTGTCCATGTTGTGTTTTGGGCCATTTCCTTTCATGGGCGCTAGGCCTACCCACACAAGTGAGGTACCATTCTTATCGGGAGACTTGCGGGAATGCTGGGTGGAAGGAAATTTGTGGCTCCTCTCAGATTCCAGAACTCTGTCATCGAAATGTGAGGAAAATGTGTTTTTTTTAGCCAAATTTTGAGGTTTGGAAAGGATTCTGGGTAACAGAACCTGGTCAGAGCCCCACAAGCCACCCCATCTTGGATTCCCTTAGGTCTCTAGTTTTCAGAAATGCACAGGGTTGGTAGGTTTCCCTAGGTGCCGGCTGAGCTAGGGGCCAACATCTACAGGTAGGCACTTTGCAAAAAACACCTCTGTTTTCTGTAAAAAAATTGGGATGTGTCCACGTTGTGTTTTGGGCCATTTCCTTTTGTGGGCGCTAGGCCTACCCACACAAGTGAGGTACCATTTTTATCGGGAGAGTTGGAGGAACGCTGGGTGGAAGGAAATTTGTGGCTCCTCTCAGATTGCAGAACTTTCTGTCACCGTAATGTGAGGAAAATGTGTTTTTTAGCCAAATTTTGAGGTTTGCAAAGGATTCTGGGTAACAGAACCAGGTCAGAGCCCCACAAGTCACCCCATCTTGGATTCCCCTAGATCTCTAGTTTTCAAAAATGCACAGGTTTGGTAGGTTTCCCTAGGTGCCGGCTGAGCTAGGGGCCAAAATCTACAGGTAGGCACTTTGCAAAAAACACCTCTGTTTTCTGTAAAAAAAATTGGGATGTGTCCATGTTGTGTTTTGGGCCATTTCCTTTCATGGGCGCTAGGCCTACCCACACAAGTGAGGTACCATTCTTATCGGGAGACTTGCGGGAACGCTGGGTGGAAGGAAATTTGTGGCTCCTCTCAGATTCCAGAACTCTTGGTCATCGAAATGTGAGGAGAATGTGTTTTTTTTAGCCAAATTTTGAGGTTTGCAAAGGATTCTGGGTAACAGAACCTGGTCAGAGCCTCACAAGCCACCCCATCTTGGATTCCCCTAGGTCTCTAGTTTTCAGAAATGCACAGGGTTGGTAGGTTTCCCTAGGTGCCGGCTGAGCTAGGGGCCAAAATCTACAGGTAGGCACTTTGCAAAAAACACCTCTGTTTTCTGTAAACAAAATTCGGATGTGTCCATGTTGTGTTTTGGGCCATTTCCTTTCGTGGGCGCTAGGCCTACCCACACAAGTGAGGTACCATTTGTATTGGGAGACTTGGGGGAACGCTGGGTGGAAGGAAATTTGTGGCTCCTCTCAGATTCCAGAACTTTCTGTCACCGAAATGTGAGGAAAATTTGTTTTTTAGCCAAATTTTGAGGTTTGCAAAAGATTCTGGGTAACAGAACCTGGTCAGAACCCCACAAACCACCCCATCTTGGATTCCCCTAGGTCTCTAGTTTTAAAAAATGCACAGGTTTGGTAGGTTTCCCTAGGTGCCGGCTGAGCTAGGGGCCAAAATCTACAGGTAGGAACTTTGCAAAAAACACCTCTGTTTTCTGTAAAGAAATTGGGATGTGTCCACGTTGTGTTTTGGGCCATTTCCTTTCGTGGGCGCTAGGCCCACCCTCACAAGTGAGGTACCATTTTTATCGGGAGACTTGGGGGAACGCTGGGTGGAAGAAAATTTGTGGCTCCTCTCAGATTCCAGAACTTTCTGTCACCGAAATGTGAGGAAAATGTGTTTTTTAGCCAAATTTTGAGGTTTGCAAAGGATTCTCGGTAACAGAACCTGGTCAGAGCCCCACAAGTCACTCCATCTTGGATTCCCCTAGATCTCTAGTTTTCAAAAATGCACAGGTTTGGTAGATTTCCCTAGGTGCCGGCTGAGCTAGGGGCCAAAATCTACAGGTAGGCACTTTGCAAAAAACACCTCTGTTTTCTGTAAAAAAATTGGGATGTGTCCACGTTGTGTTTTGGGCCATTTCCTTTCGTGGGCGCTAGGCCTACCCACACAAGTGAGGTACCATTTTTATCGGGAGAGTTGGAGGAACGCTGGGTGGAAGGAAATTTGTGGCTCCTCTCAGATTCCAGAACTTTCTGTCACCGAAATGTGAGGAAAATGTGTTTTTTAGCCACATTTTGAGGTTTGCAAAGGATTCTGGTAACAGAACCTGGTCAGAGCCCCACAAGTCACCCCATCTTGGATTCCCCTAGATCTCTAGTTTTCAAAAATGCACAGGTTTGGTAGGTTTCCCTAGGTGCCGGCTGCGCTAGGGGCCAAAATCTACAGGTAGGCACTTCACAAAAAACACCTCTGTTTTCTGTAAAAAAATTGGGATGTGTCCATGTTGTGTTTTGGGCCATTTCCTTTCATGGGCGCTAGGCCTACCCACACAAGTGAGGTACCATTCTTATCGGGAGACTTGCGGGAACGCTGGGTGGAAGGAAATTTGTGGCTCCTCTCAGATTCCAGAACTCTGTCATCGAAATGTGAGGAAAATGTGTTTTTTTTAGCCAAATTTTGAGGTTTGGAAAGGATTCTGGGTAACAGAACCTGGTCAGAGCCCCACAAGCCACCCCATCTTGGATTCCCCTAGGTCTCTAGTTTTCAGAAATGCACAGGGTTGGTAGGTTTCTCTAGGTGCCGGCTGAGCTAGGGGCCAACATCTACAGGTAGGCACTTTGCAAAAAACACCTCTGTTTTTTGTAAAAAAATTGGGATGTGTCCACGTTGTGTTTTGGGCCATTTCCTTTCGTGGGCGCTAGGCCTACCCACACAAGTGAGGTACCATTTTTATCGGGAGAGTTGGAGGAACGCTGGGTGGAAGGAAATTTGTGGCTCCTCTCAGATTCCAGAACTTTCTGTCACCGAAATGTGAGGAAAATGTGTTTTTTAGCCAAATGTTGAGGTTTGCAAAGGATTCTGGGTAACAGAACCTGGTCAGAGCCCCACAAGTCACCCCATCTTGGATTCCCATAGATCTCTAGTTTTCAAAAATGCACAGGTTTGGTAGGTTTCCCTAGGTGCCGGCTGAGCTAGGGGCCAAAATCTACAGGTAGGCACTTCGCAAAAAACACCTCTGTTTTCTGTAAAAAAATTGGGATGTGTCCATGTTGTGTTTTGGGCCATTTCCTTTCATGGGCGCTAGGCCTACCCACACAAGTGAGGTACCATTCATATCGGGAGACTTGCGGGAATGCTGGGTGGAAGGAAATTTGTGGCTCCTCTCAGATTCCAGAACTCTGTCATCGAAATGTGAGGAAAATGTGTTTTTTTTAGCCAAATTTTGAGGTTTGGAAAGGATTCTGGGTAACAGAACCTGGTCAGAGCCCCACAAGCCACCCCATCTTGGATTCCCCTAGGTCTCTAGTTTTCAGAAATGCACAGGGTTGGTAGGTTTCCCTAGGTGCCGGCTGAGCTAGGGGCCAACATCTACAGGTAGGTACTTTGCAAAAAACACCTCTGTTTTCTGTAAAAAAATTGGGATGTGTCCACGTTGTGTTTTGGGCCATTTCCTTTCGTGGGCGCTAGGCCTACCCACACAAGTGAGGTACCATTTTTATCGGGAGAGTTGGAGGAACGCTGGTCGGAAGGAAATTTGTGGCACCTCTCAGATTCCAGAACTTTCTGTCACCGAAATGTGAGGAAAATGTGTTTTTTAGCCAAATTTTGAGGTTTGCAAAGGATTCTGGGTAACAGAACCTGGTCAGAGCCCCACAAGCCACCCCATCTTGGATTCCCCTAGGTCTCTAGTTTTCAGAAATGCACAGGGTTGGTAGGTTTCCCTAGGTGCCGGCTGAGCTAGGGGCCAAAATCTACAGGTAGGCACTTCGCAAAAAACACCTCTGTTTTCTGTAAAAAAATTGGGATGTGTCCATGTTGTGTTTTGGGCCATTTCCTTTCATGGGCGCTAGGCCTACCCACACAAGTGAGGTACCATTCTTATCGGGAGACTTGCGGGAACGCTGGGTGGAAGGAAATTTGTGGCTCCTCTCAGATTCCAGAACTCTCGGTCATCGAAATGTGAGGAAAATGTGTTTTTTTTAGTCAAATTTTGAGGTTTGCAAAGGATTCTGGGTAACAGAACCTGGTCAGAGCCTCACAAGCCACCCCATCTTGGATTCCCCTAGGTCTCTAGTTTTCAGAAATGCACAGGGTTGGTAGGTTTCCCTAGGTGCCGGCTGAGCTAGGGGCCAAAATCTACAGGTAGGCACTTTGCAAAAAACACCTCTGTTTTCTGTAAAAAAATTGGGATGTGTCCATGTTGTGTTTTGGGCCATTTCCTTTCGTGGGCGCTAGGCCTACCCACACAAGTGAGGTACCATTTGTATTGGGAGACTTGGGGGAACGCTGGGTGGAAGGAAATTTGTGGCTCCTCTCAGATTCCAGAACTTTCTGTCATCGAAATGTGAGGAAAATTTGTTTTTTTTTAGCCAAATTTTGAGGTTTGGAAAGGATTCTGGGTAAGAGAACCTGGTCAGAGCCCCACAAGCCACCCCATCTTGGATTCCCCTAGGTCTCTAGTTTTCGGAAATGCACAGGGTTGCTAGGTTTCCCTAGGTGCCGGCTGATCTAGGGGCCAACATCTACAGGTAAGCACTTTGCAAAAAACACCTCTGTTTTCTGTAAAAAAATTGGGATGTGTCAACGTTGTGTTTTGGGCCATTTCCTTTCGTGGGCGCTAGGCCTACCCACACAAGTGAGGTACAATTTTTATCGGGAGACTTGGAGGAACGCTGGGTGGAAGGAAATTTGTGGCTCCTCTCAGATTCCAGAACTTTCTGTCATCGAAATGTGAGGAAAATGTGGTTTTTTTAGCCAAATTTTGAGGTTTGCAAAGGATTCTGGGTAACAGAACCTGGTCAGAGCCCCACAAGCCACCCCATCTTGGATTTCCCTAGGTCTCTAGTTTTCAGAAATGCACAGGGTTGGTAGGTTTCCCTAGGTGCCGGCTGAGCTAGGGGCCAACATCTACAGGTAGGCACTTTGCAAAAATCACCTCTGTTTTCTGTAAACAAATTGGGATGTGTCCACGTTGTGTTTTGGGCCATTTCCTTTTGTGGGCGCTAGGCCTACGCACACAAGTGAGATACCATTTTTATCGGGAGACTTGGGGGAATGCTGGGTGGAAGAAAATTTGTGGCTCCTCTCACATTCCAGAACTTTCTGTCACCGAAATGTGAGGAAAATGTGTTTTTTAGCCAAATTTGGAGGTTTGCAAAGGATTCTCGGTAACAGAACCTGGTCAGAGCCCCACAAGTCACCCCATCTTGGATTCCCCTAGATCTCTAGTTTTCAGAAATGCACAGGGTTGGTAGGTTTCCCTAGGTGCCGGCTGAGCTAGGGGCCAAAATCTACAGGTAGGCACTTTGCAAAAAACACCTCTGTTTTCTGTAAAAAAATTGGGATGTGTCCACGTTGTGTTTTGGGCCATTTCCTTTCGTGGGCGCTAGGCCTACCCACACAAGTGAGGTACCATTTTTATCGGGAGAGTTGGAGGAACGCTGGGTGGAAGGAAATTTGTGGCTCCTCTCAGATTCCAGAACTTTCTGTCACCGAAATGTGAGGAAAATGTGTTTTTTATCCAAATTTTGAGTGTGCAAAGGATTCTGGGTAACAGAACCTGGTCAGAGCCCCACAAGTCACCCCATCTTAGATTCCCCTAGATCTCTAGTTTTCAAAAATGCACAGGTTTGGTAGGTTTCCCTAGGTGCCGGCTGAGCTAGGGGCCAAAATCTACAGGTAGGCACTTCGCAAAAAACACCTCTGTTTTCTGTAAAAAAATTGGGATGTGTCCATGTTGTGTTTTGGGCCATTTCCTTTCATGGGCGCTAGGCCTACCCACACAAGTGAGGTACCATTCTTACCGAGAGACTTGCGGGAACGCTGGGTGGAAGGAAATTTGTGGCTCCTCTCAGATTCCAGAACTTTCTGTCACCGAAATGTGAGGAAAATGTGTTTTTTTTAGCCAAATTTTGAGGTTTGCAAAGGATTCTGGGTAACAGAACCTGGTCAGAGCCCCACAAGCTACCCCATCTTGGATTCCCCTAGGTCTCTAGTTTTCAGAAATCCACAGGGTTGGTAGGTTTCCCTAGGTGCCGGCTGAGCTAGGGGCCAACATCTACAGGTAGGCACTTTGCAAAAAACACCTCTGTTTTCTGTAAAAAAATTGGGATGTGTCCACGTTGTGTTTTGGGCCATTTCCTTTCGTGGGCGCTAGGCCAACGCACACAAGTGAGGTACCATTTTTATCGGGAGACTTGGGGGAACGCTGGGTGGAAGGAAATTTGTGGCTCCTCTCAGATTCCAGAACTTTCTGTCACCGAAATGTGAGGAAAATGTATTTTTTAGCCAAATTGTGAGGTTTGCAAAGGATTCTGGGTAACAGAACCTGGTCAGAGCCCCACAAGTCACCCCATCTTGAATTCCCCTAGATCTCTAGTTTTCAAAAATGCACAGGTTTGGTAGATTTCCCTAGGTGCCGGCTGAGCTAGGGGCCAAAATCTACAGGTAGGCACTTTGCAAAAAACACCTCTGTTTTCTGTAAAAAAAATTGGGATGTGTCCACGTTGTGTTTTGGGCCATTTCCTTTCGTGGGCGCTAGGCCTACCCACACAAGTGAGGAACCATTTTTATCGGGAGAGTTGGAGGAACGCTGGGTGGAAGGAACTTTGTGGCTCCTCTCAGATTCCAGAACTTTCTGTCACCGAAATGTGAGGAAAATGTGTTTTTTAGCCAAATTTTGAGGTTTGCAAAGGATTCTGGGTAACAGAACCTGGTCAGAGCCCCACAAGTCACCCCATCTTGGATTCCCCTAGATCTCTAGTTTTCAAAAATGCACAGGTTTGGTAGGTTTCCCTAGGTGCCGGCTGAGCTAGGGGCCAAAATCTACAGGTAGGCACTTCGCAAAAAACACCTCTGTTTTCTGTAAAAAAATTGGGATGTGTCCATGTTGTGTTTTGGGCCATTTCCTTTCATGGGCGCTAGGCCTACCCACACAAGTGAGGTACCATTCTTATCGGGAGACTTGCGGGAACGCTGGGTGGAAGGAAATGTGTGGCTCCTCTCAGATTCCAGAACTCTGTCATCGAAATGTGAGGAAAATGTGTTTTTTTTAGCCAAATTTTGAGGTTTGGAAAGGATTCTGGCTAACAGAACCTGGTCAGAGCCCCACAAGCCACCCCATCTTGGATTCCCCTAGGTCTCTAGTTTTCAGAAATGCACAGGGTTGGTAGGTTTCCCTAGGTGCCGGCTGTGCTAGGGGCCAACATCTACAGGTAGGCACTTTGCAAAAAACACCTCTGTTTTCTGTAAAAAAATTGGGATGTGTCCACGTTGTGTTTTGGGCCATTTCCTTTCGTGGGCGCTAGGCCTACCCACACAAGTGAGGTACCATTTTTATCGGGAGAGTTGGAGGAACGCTGGGTGGAAGGAAATTTGTGGCTCCTCTCAGATTCCAGAACTTTCTGTCACCGAAATGTGAGGAAAATGTGTTTTTTAGCCAAATGTTGAGGTTTGCAAAGGATTCTGGGTAACAGAACCTGGTCAGAGCCCCACAAGTCACCCCATCTTGGATTCCCCTAGATCTCTAGTTTTCAAAAATGCACAGGTTTGGTAGGTTTCCCTAGGTGCCGGCTGAGCTACGGGCCAAAATCTACAGGTAGGCACTTCGCAAAAAACACCTCTGTTTTCTGTAAAAAAATTGGGATGTGTCCATGTTGTGTTTTGGGCCATTTCCTTTCATGGGCGTTAGGCCTACCCACACAAGTGAGGTACCATTCTTATCGGGAGACTTGCGGGAATGCTGGGTGGAAGGAAATTTGTGGCTCCTCTCAGATTCCAGAACTCTGTCATCGAAATGTGAGGAAAATGTGTTTTTTTAGCCAAATTTTGAGGTTTGGAAAGGATTCTGGGTAACAGAACCTGGTCAGAGCCCCACAAGCCACCCCATCTTGGATTCCCCTAGGTCTCTAGTTTTCAGAAATGCACAGGGTTGGTAGGTTTCCCTAGGTGCCGGCTGAGCTAGGGGCCAACATCTACAGGTAGGCACTTTGCAAAAAACACCTCTGTTTTCTGTAAAAAAATTGGGATGTGTCCACGTTGTGTTTTGGGCCATTTCCTTTCGTGGGTGCTAGGCCTACCCACACAAGTGAGGTACCATTTTTATCGGGAGAGTTGGAGGAACGCTGGGTGGAAGGAAATTTGTGGCTCCTCTCAGATTGCAGAACTTTCTGTCACCGAAATGTGAGGAAAATGTGTTTTTTAGCCAAATTTTGAGGTTTGCAAAGGATTCTGGGTAACAGAACCTGGTCAGAGCCCCACAAGTCACCCCATCTTGGATTCCCCTAGATCTCTAGTTTTCAAAAATGCACAGGTTTGGTAGGTTTCCCTAGGTGCCGGCTGAGCTAGGGGCCAAAATCTACAGGTAGGCACTTCGCAAAAAACACCTCTGTTTTCTGTAAAAAAAATTGGGATGTGTCCATGTTGTGTTTTGGGCCATTTCCTTTCATGGGCGCTAGGCCTACCCACACAAGTGAGGTACCATTCTTATCGGGAGACTTGCGGGAACGCTGGGTGGAAGGAAATTTGTGGCTCCTCTCAGATTCCAGAACTCTGTCATCGAAATGTGAGGAAAATGTGTTTTTTTTTAGCCAAATTTTGAGGTTTGGAAAGGATTCTGGGTAACAGAACCTGGTCAGAGCCCCACAAGCCACCCCATCTTGGATTCCCCTAGGTCTCTAGTTTTCAGAAATGCACAGGGTTGGTAGGTTTCCCTAGGTGCCGGCTGAGCTAGGGGCCAACATCTACAGGTAGGCACTTTGCAAAAAACACCTCTGTTCTCTGTAAAAAAATTGGGATGTGTCCACGTTGTGTTTTGGGCCATTTCCTTTCGTGGGCGCTAGGCCTACCCACACAAGTGAGGTACCATTTTTATCGGGAGAGTTGGAGGAACGCTGGGTGGAAGGAAATTTGTGGCTCCTCTCAGATTGCAGAACTTTCTGTCACCGAAATGTGAGGAAAATGTGTTTTTTTAGCCAAATTTTGAGGTTTGCAAAGGATTCTGGGTAACAGAACCTGGTCAGAGCCCCACAAGTCACCCCATCTTGGATTCCCCTAGATCTCTAGTTTTCAAAAATGCACAGGTTTGGTAGGTTTCCCTAGGTGCCGGCTGAGCTAGGGGCCAAAATCTACAGGTAGGCACTTCGCAAAAAACACCTCTGTTTTCTGTAAAAAAATTGGGATGTGTCCATGTTGTGTTTTGGGCCATTTCCTTTCATGGGCGTTAGGCCTACCCAGACAAGTGAGGTACCATTCTTATCGGGAGACTTGCGGGAATGCTGGGTGGAAGGAAATTTGTGGCTCCTCTCAGATTCCAGAACTCTGTCATCGAAATGTGAGGAAAATGTGTTTTTTTAGCCAAATTTTGAGGTTTGGAAAGGATTCTGGGTAACAGAACCTGGTCAGAGCCCCACAAGCCACCCCATCTTGGATTCCCCTAGGTCTCTAGTTTTCAGAAATGCACAGGGTTGGTAGGTTTCCCTAGGTGCCGGCTGAGCTAGGGGCCAACATCTACAGGTAGGCACTTTGCAAAAAACACCTATGTTTTCTGTAAAAAAATTGGGATGTGTCCACGTTGTGTTTTGGGCCATTTCCTTTCGTGGGCGCTAGGCCTACCCACACAAGTGAGGTACCATTTTTATCGGGAGAGTTGGAGGAACGCTGGGTGGAAGGAAATTTGTGGCTCCTCTCAGATTGCAGAACTTTCTGTCACCGAAATGTGAGGAAAATGTGTTTTTTAGCCAAATTTTGAGGTTTGCAAAGGATTCTGGGTAACAGAACCTGGTCAGAGCCCCACAAGTCACCCCATCTTGGATTCCCCTAGATCTCTAGTTTTCAAAAATGCACAGGTTTGGTAGGTTTCCCTAGGTGCCGGCTGAGCTAGGGGCCAAAATCTACAGGTAGGCACTTCGCAAAAAACACCTCTGTTTTCTGTAAAAAAATTGGGATGTGTCCATGTTGTGTTTTGGGCCATTTCCTTTCATGGGCGCTAGGCCTACCCACACAAGTGAGGTACCATTCTTATCGGGAGACTTGCGGGAACGCTGGGTGGAAGGAAATTTGTGGCTCCTCTCAGATTCCAGAACTCTGTCATCGAAATGTGAGGAAAATGTGTTTTTTTTAGCCAATTTTTGAGGTTTGGAAAGGATTCTGGGTAACAGAACCTGGTCAGAGCCCCACAAGCCACCCCATCTTGGATTCCCCTAGGTCTCTAGTTTTCAGAAATGCACAGGGTTGGTAGGTTTCCCTAGGTGCCGGCTGAGCTAGGGGCCAACATCTACAGGTAGGCACTTTGCAAAAAACACCTATGTTTTCTGTAAAAAAATTGGGATGTGTCCACGTTGTGTTTTGGGCCATTTCCTTTCGTGGGCGCTAGGCCTACCCACACAAGTGAGGTACCATTTTTATCGGGAGAGTTGGAGGAACGCTGGGTGGAAGGAAATGTGTGGCACCTCTCAGATTCCAGAACTTTCTGTCACCGAAATGTGATGAAAATGTGTTTTTTAGCCAAATTTTGAGGTTTGCAAAGGATTCTGGGTAACAGAACCTGGTCAGAGCCCAAAAAGTCACCCCATCTTGGATTCCCCTAGATCTCTAGTTTTCAAAAATGCACAGGTTTGGTAGGTTTCCCTAGATGCCGGCTGAGCTAGGGGCCAAAATCTACAGGTAGGCACTTCGCAAAAAACACCTCTGTTTTCTGTAAAAAAATTGGGATGTGTCCATGTTGTGTTTTGGGCCATTTCCTTTCATGGGCGCTAGGCCTACCCACACAAGTGAGGTACCATTCTTATCGGGAGACTTGCGGGAACGCTGGGTGGAAGGAAATTTGTGGCTCCTCTCAGATTCCAGAACTCTCGGTCATCGAAATGTGAGGAGAATGTGTTTTTTTTAGCCAAATTTTGAGGTTTGCAAAGGATTCTGGATAACAGAACCTGGTCAGAGCCTCACAAGCCACCCCATCTTGGATTCCCCTAGGTCTCTAGTTTTCAGAAATGCACAGGGTTGGTAGGTTTCCCTAGGTGCCGGCTGAGCTAGGGGCCAAAATCTACAGGTAGGCACTTTGCAAAAAACACCTCTGTTTTCTGTAAAAAAAATTGGGATGTGTCCATGTTGTGTTTTGGGCCATTTCCTTTCGTGGGCGCTAGGCCTACCCACACAAGTGAGGTACCATTTGTATTGGGAGACTTGGGGGAACGCTGGGTGGAAGGAAATTTGTGGCTCCTCTCAGATTCCAGAACTTTCTGTCACCGAAATGTGAGGAAAATTTGTTTTTTAGCCAAATTTTGAGGTTTGCAAAAGATTCTGGGTAACAGAACCTGGTCAGAACCCCACAAACCACCCCATCTTGGATTCCCCTAGGTCTCTAGTTTTAAAAAATGCACAGGTTTGGTAGGTTTCCCTAGGTGCCGGCTGAGCTAGGGGCCAAAATCTACAGGTAGGAACTTTGCAAAAAACACCTCTGTTTTCTGTAAAGAAATTGGGATGTGTCCACGTTGTGTTTTGGGCCATTTCCTTTCGTGGGCGCTAGGCCCACCCTCACAAGTGAGGTACCATTTTTATCGGGAGACTTGGCGGAACGCTGGGTGGAAGGAAATTTGTGGCTCCTCTCAGATTCCAGAACTTTTTGTCACCGAAATGTTAGGAAAATGTGTTTTTTAGCCAAATTTTGAGGTTTGCAAAGGATTCTCGGTAACAGAACCTGGTCAGAGCACCACAAGTCACTCCATCTTGGATTCCCCTAGATCTCTAGTTTTCAAAAATGCACAGGTTTGGTAGATTTCCCTAGGTGCCGGCTGAGCTAGGGGCCAAAATCTACAGGTAGGCACTTTGCAAAAAACACCTCTGTTTTCTGTAAAAAAATTGGGATGTGTCCACGTTGTGTTTTGGGCCATTTCCTTTCGTGGGCGCTAGGCCTACCCACACAAGTGAGGTACCATTTTTATCGGGAGAGTTGGAGGAATGCTGGGTGGAAGGAAATTTGTGGCTCCTCTCAGATTCCAGAACTTTCTGTCACCGAAATGTGAGGAAAATGTGTTTTTTAGCCACATTTTGAGGTTTGCAAAGGATTCTGGGTAACAGAACCTGGTCAGAGCCCCACAAGTCACCCCATCTTGGATTCCCCTAGATCTCTAGTTTTCAAAAATGCACAGGTTTGGTAGGTTTCCCTAGGTGCCGGCTGAGCTAGGGGCCAAAATCTACAGGTAGGCACTTCACAAAAAACACGTCTGTTTTCTGTAAAAAAATTGGGATGTGTCCATGTTGTGTTTTGGGCCATTTCCTTTCATGGGCGCTAGGCCTACCCACACAAGTGAGGTACCATTCTTATCGGGAGACTTGCGGGAACGCTGGGTGGAAGGAAATTTGTGGCTCCTCTCAGATTCCAGAACTCTGTCATCGAAATGTGAGGAAAATGTGTTTTTTTTAGCCAAATTTTGAGGTTTGGAAAGGATTCTGGGTAACAGAACCTGGTCAGAGCCCCACAAGCCACCCCATCTTGGATTCCCCTAGGTCTCTAGTTTTCAGAAATGCACAGGGTTGGTAGGTTTCCCTAGGTGCCGGCTGAGCTAGGGGCCAACATCTACAGGTAGGCACTTTGCAAAAAACACCTCTGTTCTCTGTAAAAAAATTGGGATGTGTCCACGTTGTGTTTTGGGCCATTTCCTTTCGTGGGCGCTAGGCCTACCCACACAAGTGAGGTACCATTTTTATCGGGAGAGTTGGAGGAACGCTGGGTGGAAGGAAATTTGTGGCTCCTCTCAGATTCCAGAACTTTCTGTCACCGAAATGTGAGGAAAATGTGTTTTTTAGCCAAATGTTGAGGTTTGCAAAGGATTCTGGGTAACAGAACCTGGTCAGAGCCCCACAAGTCACCCCATCTTGGATTCCCCTAGATCTCTAGTTTTCAAAAATGCACAGGTTTGGTAGGTTTCCCTAGGTGCCGGCTGAGCTAGGGGCCAAAATCTACAGGTAGGCACTTCGCAAAAAACACCTCTGTTTTCTGTAAAAAAATTGGGATGTGTCCATGTTGTGTTTTGGGCCATTTCCTTTCATGGGCGCTAGGCCTACCCACACAAGTGAGGTACCATTCTTATCGGGAGACTTGCGGGAATGCTGGGTGGAAGGAAATTTGTGGCTCCTCTCAGATTCCAGAACTCTGTCATCGAAATGTGAGGAAAATGTGTTTTTTTTAGCCAAATTTTGAGGTTTGGAAAGGATTCTGGGTAACAGAACCTGGTCAGAGCCCCACAAGCCACCCCATCTTGGATTCCCCTAGGTCTCTAGTTTTCAGAAATGCACAGGGTTGGTAGGTTTCCCTAGGTGCCGGCTGAGCTAGGGGCCTACATCTACAGGTAGGCACTTTGCAAAAAACACCTCTGTTTTCTGTAAAACAATTGGGATGTGTCCACGTTGTGTTTTGGGCCATTTCCTTTCGTGGGCGCTAGGCCTACCCACACAAGTGAGGTACCATTTTTATCGGGAGAGTTGGAGGAACGCTGGGTGGAAGGAAATTTGTGGCACCTCTCAGATTCCAGAACTTTCTGTCACCGAAATGTGAGGAAAATGTGTTTTTTAGCCAAATTTTGAGGTTTGCAAAGGATTCTGGGTAACAGAACCTGGTCAGAGCCCAAAAAGTCACCCCATCTTGGATTCCCCTAGATCTCTAGTTTTCAAAAATGCACAGGTTTGGTAGGTTTCCCTAGGTGCCGGCTGAGCTAGGGGCCAAAATCTACAGGTAGGCACTTCGCAAAAAACACCTCTGTTTTCTGTAAAAAAATTGGGATGTGTCCATGTTGTGTTTTGGGCCATTTCCTTTCATGGGCGCTAGGCCTACCCACACAAGTGAGGTACCATTCTTATCGGGAGACTTGCAGGAACGCTGGGTGGAAGGAAATTTGTGGCTCCTCTCAGATTCCAGAACTCTCGGTCATCGAAATGTGAGGAAAATGTGTTTTTTTTAGCCAAATTTTGAGGTTTGCAAAGGATTCTGGGTAACAGAACCTGGTCAGAGCCTCACAAGCCACCCCATCTTGGATTCCCCTAGGTCTCTAGTTTTCAGAAATGCACAGGGTTGGTAGGTTTCCCTAGGTGCCGGCTGAGCTAGGGGCCAAAATCTACAGGTAGGCACTTTGCAAAAAACACCTCTGTTTTCTGTAAAAATATTGGGATGTGTCCATGTTGTGTTTTGGGCCATTTCCTTTCGTGGGCGCTAGGCCTACCCACACAAGTGAGGTACCATTTGTATTGGGAGACTTGGGGGAACGCTGGGTGGAAGGAAATTTGTGGCTCCTCTCAGATTCCAGAACTTTCTGTCACCGAAATGTGAGGAAAATGTGTTTTTTAGCCATATTTTGAGGTTTGGAAAGGATTCTGGGTAAGAGAACCTGGTCAGAGCCCCACAAGCCACCCCATCTTGGATTCCCCTAGGTCTCTAGTTTTCGGAAATGCACAGGGTTGCTAGGTTTCCCTAGGTGCCGGCTGATCTAGGGGCCAACATCTACAGGTAGGCACTTTGCAAAAAACACCTCTGTTTTCTGTAAAAAAATTGGGATGTGTCAACGTTGTGTTTTGGGCCATTTCCTTTCGTGGGCGCTAGGCCTACCCACACAAGTGAGGTACAATTTTTATCGGGAGACTTGGAGGAACGCTGGGTGGAAGGAAATTTGTGGCTCCTCTCAGATTCCAGAACTTTCTGTCATCGAAATGTGAGGAAAATGTGGTTTTTTTAGCCAAATTTTGAGGTTTGCAAAGGATTCTGGGTAACAGAACCTGGTCAGAGCCCCACAAGCCACCCCATCTTGGATTTCCCTAGGTCTCTAGTTTTCAGAAATGCACAGGGTTGGTAGGTTTCCCTAGGTGCCGGCTGAGCTAGGGGCCAACATCTACAGGTAGGCACTTTGCAAAAATCACCTCTGTTTTCTGTAAACAAATTGGGATGTGTCCACGTTGTGTTTTGGGCCATTTCCTTTCGTGGGCGCTAGGCCTACGCACACAAGTGAGATACCATTTTTATCGGGAGACTTGGGGGAATGCTGGGTGGAAGAAAATTTGTGGCTCCTCTCACATTCCAGAACTTTCTGTCACCGAAATGTGAGGAAAATGTGTTTTTTAGCCAAATTTGGAGGTTTGCAAAGGATTCTCGGTAACAGAACCTGGTCAGAGCCCCACAAGTCACCCCATCTTGGATTCCCCTAGATCTCTAGTTTTCAGAAATGCACAGGGTTGGTAGGTTTCCCTAGGTGCCGGCTGAGCTAGGGGCCAAAATCTACAGGTAGGCACTTTGCAAAAAACACCTCTGTTTTCTGTAAAAAAATTGGGATGTGTCCACGTTGTGTTTTGGGCCATTTCCTTTCGTGGGCGCTAGGCCTACCCACACAAGTGAGGTACCATTTTTATCGGGAGAGTTGGAGGAACGCTGGGTGGAAGGAAATTTGTGGCTCCTCTCAGATTCCAGAACTTTCTGTCACCGAAATGTGAGGAAAATGTGTTTTTTATCCAAATTTTGAGTGTGCAAAGGATTCTGGGTAACAGAACCTGGTCAGAGCCCCACAAGTCACCCCATCTTGGATTCCCCTAGATCTCTAGTTTTCAAAAATGCACAGGTTTGGTTGGTTTCCCTAGGTGCCGGTTGAGCTAGGGGCCAAAATCTACAGGTAGGCACTTCGCAAAAAACACCTCTGTTTTCTGTAAAAAAATTGGGATGTGTCCATGTTGTGTTTTGGGCCATTTCCTTTCATGGGCGCTAGGCCTACCCACACAAGTGAGGTACCATTCTTATCGGGAGACTTGCGGGAACGCTGGGTGGAAGGAAACTTGTGGCTCCTCTCAGATTCCAGAACTCTCTGTCATCGAAATGTGAGGAAAATGTGTTTTTTTTTAGCCAAATTTTGAGGTTTCGAAAGGATTCTGGGTAACAGAACCTGGTCAGAGCCCCACAAGCCACCCCATCTTGGATTCCCCTAGGTCTCTAGTTTTCAGAAATGCACAGGGTTGGTAGGTTTCCCTAGGTGCCGGCTGAGCTAGGGGCCAACATCTACAGGTAGGCACTTTGCAAAAAACACCTCTGTTTTCTGTAAAAAAATTGGGATGTGTCCACGTTGTGTTTTGGGCCATTTCCTTTCGTGGGAGCTAGGCCTACCCACACATGTGAGGTACCATTTTTATCGGGAGACTTGGGGCAACGCTGGGTGGAAGGAAATTTGTGGCTCCTCTCAGATTCCAGAACTCTCTGTCATCGAAATGTGAGGAAAATGTGTTTTTTTTTGCCAAATTTTGAGGTTTGGAAAGGATTCTGGGTAACAGAACCTGGTCAGAGCCCCACAAGTCACCCCATCTTAGATTCCCCTAGATCTCTAGTTTTCAAAAATGCACAGGTTTGGTAGGTTTCCCTAGGTGCCGGCTGAGCTAGGGGCCAAAATCTACAGGTAGGCACTTCGCAAAAAACACCTCTGTTTTCTGTAAAAAAATTGGGATGTGTCCATGTTGTGTTTTGGGCCATTTCCTTTCATGGGCGCTAGGCCTACCCACACAAGTGAGGTACCATTCTTACCGAGAGACTTGCGGGAACGCTGGGTGGAAGGAAATTTGTGGCTCCTCTCAGATTCCAGAACTTTCTGTCACCGAAATGTGAGGAAAATGTGTTTTTTTTAGCCAAATTTTGAGGTTTGCAAAGGATTCTGGGTAACAGAACCTGGTCAGAGCCCCACAAGCTACCCCATCTTGGATTCCCCTAGGTCTCTAGTTTTCAGAAATCCACAGGGTTGGTAGGTTTCCCTAGGTGCCGGCTGAGCTAGGGGCCAACATCTACAGGTAGGCACTTTGCAAAAAACACCTCTGTTTTCTGTAAAAAAATTGGGATGTGTCCACGTTGTGTTTTGGGCCATTTCCTTTCGTGGGCGCTAGGCCAACGCACACAAGTGAGGTACCATTTTTATCGGGAGACTTGAGGGAACGCTGGGTGGAAGGAAATTTGTGGCTCCTCTCAGATTCCAGAACTTTCTGTCACCGAAATGTGAGGAAAATGTATTTTTTAGCCAAATTGTGAGGTTTGCAAAGGATTCTGGGTAACAGAACCTGGTCAGAGCCCCACAAGTCACCCCATCTTGAATTCCCCTAGATCTCTAGTTTTCAAAAATGCACAGGTTTGGTAGATTTCCCTAGGTGCCGGCTGAGCTAGGGGCCAAAATCTACAGGTAGGCACTTTGCAAAAAACACCTCTGTTTTCTGTAAAAAAAATTGGGATGTGTCCACGTTGTGTTTTGGGCCATTTCCTTTCGTGGGCGCTAGGCCTACCCACACAAGTGAGGAACCATTTTTATCGGGAGAGTTGGAGGAACGCTGGGTGGAAGGAACTTTGTGGCTCCTCTCAGATTCCAGAACTTTCTGTCACCGAAATGTGAGGAAAATGTGTTTTTTAGCCAAATTTTGAGGTTTGCAAAGGATTCTGGGTAACAGAACCTGGTCAGAGCCCCACAAGTCACCCCATCTTGGATTCCCCTAGATCTCTAGTTTTCAAAAATGCACAGGTTTGGTAGGTTTCCCTAGGTGCCGGCTGAGCTAGGGGCCAAAATCTACAGGTAGGCACTTCGCAAAAAACACCTCTGTTTTCTGTAAAAAAATTGGGATGTGTCCATGTTGTGTTTTGGGCCATTTCCTTTCATGGGCGCTAGGCCTACCCACACAAGTGAGGTACCATTCTTATCGGGAGACTTGCGGGAACGCTGGGTGGAAGGAAATGTGTGGCTCCTCTCAGATTCCAGAACTCTGTCATCGAAATGTGAGGAAAATGTGTTTTTTTTAGCCAAATTTTGAGGTTTGGAAAGGATTCTGGCTAACAGAACCTGGTCAGAGCCCCACAAGCCACCCCATCTTGGATTCCCCTAGGTCTCTAGTTTTCAGAAATGCACAGGGTTGGTAGGTTTCCCTAGGTGCCGGCTGTGCTAGGGGCCAACATCTACAGGTAGGCACTTTGCAAAAAACACCTCTGTTTTCTGTAAAAAAATTGGGATGTGTCCACGTTGTGTTTTGGGCCATTTCCTTTCGTGGGCGCTAGGCCTACCCACACAAGTGAGGTACCATTTTTATCGGGAGAGTTGGAGGAACGCTGGGTGGAAGGAAATTTGTGGCTCCTCTCAGATTCCAGAACTTTCTGTCACCGAAATGTGAGGAAAATGTGTTTTTTAGCCAAATGTTGAGGTTTGCAAAGGATTCTGGGTAACAGAACCTGGTCAGAGCCCCACAAGTCACCCCATCTTGGATTCCCCTAGATCTCTAGTTTTCAAAAATGCACAGGTTTGGTAGGTTTCCCTAGGTGCCGGCTGAGCTACGGGCCAAAATCTACAGGTAGGCACTTCGCAAAAAACACCTCTGTTTTCTGTAAAAAAATTGGGATGTGTCCATGTTGTGTTTTGGGCCATTTCCTTTCATGGGCGTTAGGCCTACCCACACAAGTGAGGTACCATTCTTATCGGGAGACTTGCGGGAATGCTGGGTGGAAGGAAATTTGTGGCTCCTCTCAGATTCCAGAACTCTGTCATCGAAATGTGAGGAAAATGTGTTTTTTTAGCCAAATTTTGAGGTTTGGAAAGGATTCTGGGTAACAGAACCTGGTCAGAGCCCCACAAGCCACCCCATCTTGGATTCCCCTAGGTCTCTAGTTTTCAGAAATGCACAGGGTTGGTAGGTTTCCCTAGGTGCCGGCTGAGCTAGGGGCCAACATCTACAGGTAGGCACTTTGCAAAAAACACCTCTGTTTTCTGTAAAAAAATTGGGATGTGTCCACGTTGTGTTTTGGGCCATTTCCTTTCGTGGGTGCTAGGCCTACCCACACAAGTGAGGTACCATTTTTATCGGGAGAGTTGGAGGAACGCTGGGTGGAAGGAAATTTGTGGCTCCTCTCAGATTGCAGAACTTTCTGTCACCGAAATGTGAGGAAAATGTGTTTTTTAGCCAAATTTTGAGGTTTGCAAAGGATTCTGGGTAACAGAACCTGGTCAGAGCCCCACAAGTCACCCCATCTTGGATTCCCCTAGATCTCTAGTTTTCAAAAATGCACAGGTTTGGTAGGTTTCCCTAGGTGCCGGCTGAGCTAGGGGCCAAAATCTACAGGTAGGCACTTCGCAAAAAACACCTCTGTTTTCTGTAAAAAAAATTGGGATGTGTCCATGTTGTGTTTTGGGCCATTTCCTTTCATGGGCGCTAGGCCTACCCACACAAGTGAGGTACCATTCTTATCGGGAGACTTGCGGGAACGCTGGGTGGAAGGAAATTTGTGGCTCCTCTCAGATTCCAGAACTCTGTCATCGAAATGTGAGGAAAATGTGTTTTTTTTAGCCAAATTTTGAGGTTTGGAAAGGATTCTGGGTAACAGAACCTGGTCAGAGCCCCACAAGCCACCCCATCTTGGATTCCCCTAGGTCTCTAGTTTTCAGAAATGCACAGGGTTGGTAGGTTTCCCTAGGTGCCGGCTGAGCTAGGGGCCAACATCTACAGGTAGGCACTTTGCAAAAAACACCTCTGTTCTCTGTAAAAAAATTGGGATGTGTCCACGTTGTGTTTTGGGCCATTTCCTTTCGTGGGCGCTAGGCCTACCCACACAAGTGAGGTACCATTTTTATCGGGAGAGTTGGAGGAACGCTGGGTGGAAGGAAATTTGTGGCTCCTCTCAGATTGCAGAACTTTCTGTCACCGAAATGTGAGGAAAATGTGTTTTTTAGCCAAATTTTGAGGTTTGCAAAGGATTCTGGGTAACAGAACCTGGTCAGAGCCCCACAAGTCACCCCATCTTGGATTCCCCTAGATCTCTAGTTTTCAAAAATGCACAGGTTTGGTAGGTTTCCCTAGGTGCCGGCTGAGCTAGGGGCCAAAATCTACAGGTAGGCACTTCGCAAAAAACACCTCTGTTTTCTGTAAAAAAATTGGGATGTGTCCATGTTGTGTTTTGGGCCATTTCCTTTCATGGGCGTTAGGCCTACCCAGACAAGTGAGGTACCATTCTTATCGGGAGACTTGCGGGAATGCTGGGTGGAAGGAAATTTGTGGCTCCTCTCAGATTCCAGAACTCTGTCATCGAAATGTGAGGAAAATGTGTTTTTTTAGCCAAATTTTGAGGTTTGGAAAGGATTCTGGGTAACAGAACCTGGTCAGAGCCCCACAAGCCACCCCATCTTGGATTCCCCTAGGTCTCTAGTTTTCAGAAATGCACAGGGTTGGTAGGTTTCCCTAGGTGCCGGCTGAGCTAGGGGCCAACATCTACAGGTAGGCACTTTGCAAAAAACACCTATGTTTTCTGTAAAAAAATTGGGATGTGTCCACGTTGTGTTTTGGGCCATTTCCTTTCGTGGGCGCTAGGCCTACCCACACAAGTGAGGTACCATTTTTATCGGGAGAGTTGGAGGAACGCTGGGTGGAAGGAAATTTGTGGCTCCTCTCAGATTGCAGAACTTTCTGTCACCGAAATGTGAGGAAAATGTGTTTTTTAGCCAAATTTTGAGGTTTGCAAAGGATTCTGGGTAACAGAACCTGGTCAGAGCCCCACAAGTCACCCCATCTTGGATTCCCCTAGATCTCTAGTTTTCAAAAATGCACAGGTTTGGTAGGTTTCCCTAGGTGCCGGCTGAGCTAGGGGCCAAAATCTACAGGTAGGCACTTCGCAAAAAACACCTCTGTTTTCTGTAAAAAAATTGGGATGTGTCCATGTTGTGTTTTGGGCCATTTCCTTTCATGGGCGCTAGGCCTACCCACACAAGTGAGGTACCATTCTTATCGGGAGACTTGCGGGAACGCTGGGTGGAAGGAAATTTGTGGCTCCTCTCAGATTCCAGAACTCTGTCATCGAAATGTGAGGAAAATGTGTTTTTTTTAGCCAATTTTTGAGGTTTGGAAAGGATTCTGGGTAACAGAACCTGGTCAGAGCCCCACAAGCCACCCCATCTTGGATTCCCCTAGGTCTCTAGTTTTCAGAAATGCACAGGGTTGGTAGGTTTCCCTAGGTGCCGGCTGAGCTAGGGGCCAACATCTACAGGTAGGCACTTTGCAAAAAACACCTATGTTTTCTGTAAAAAAATTGGGATGTGTCCACGTTGTGTTTTGGGCCATTTCCTTTCGTGGGCGCTAGGCCTACCCACACAAGTGAGGTACCATTTTTATCGGGAGAGTTGGAGGAACGCTGGGTGGAAGGAAATGTGTGGCACCTCTCAGATTCCAGAACTTTCTGTCACCGAAATGTGATGAAAATGTGTTTTTTAGCCAAATTTTGAGGTTTGCAAAGGATTCTGGGTAACAGAACCTGGTCAGAGCCCAAAAAGTCACCCCATCTTGGATTCCCCTAGATCTCTAGTTTTCAAAAATGCACAGGTTTGGTAGGTTTCCCTAGATGCCGGCTGAGCTAGGGGCCAAAATCTACAGGTAGGCACTTCGCAAAAAACACCTCTGTTTTCTGTAAAAAAATTGGGATGTGTCCATGTTGTGTTTTGGGCCATTTCCTTTCATGGGCGCTAGGCCTACCCACACAAGTGAGGTACCATTCTTATCGGGAGACTTGCGGGAACGCTGGGTGGAAGGAAATTTGTGGCTCCTCTCAGATTCCAGAACTCTCGGTCATCGAAATGTGAGGAGAATGTGTTTTTTTTAGCCAAATTTTGAGGTTTGCAAAGGATTCTGGATAACAGAACCTGGTCAGAGCCTCACAAGCCACCCCATCTTGGATTCCCCTAGGTCTCTAGTTTTCAGAAATGCACAGGGTTGGTAGGTTTCCCTAGGTGCCGGCTGAGCTAGGGGCCAAAATCTACAGGTAGGCACTTTGCAAAAAACACCTCTGTTTTCTGTAAAAAAAATTGGGATGTGTCCATGTTGTGTTTTGGGCCATTTCCTTTCGTGGGCGCTAGGCCTACCCACACAAGTGAGGTACCATTTGTATTGGGAGACTTGGGGGAACGCTGGGTGGAAGGAAATTTGTGGCTCCTCTCAGATTCCAGAACTTTCTGTCACCGAAATGTGAGGAAAATTTGTTTTTTAGCCAAATTTTGAGGTTTGCAAAAGATTCTGGGTAACAGAACCTGGTCAGAACCCCACAAACCACCCCATCTTGGATTCCCCTAGGTCTCTAGTTTTAAAAAATGCACAGGTTTGGTAGGTTTCCCTAGGTGCCGGCTGAGCTAGGGGCCAAAATCTACAGGTAGGAACTTTGCAAAAAACACCTCTGTTTTCTGTAAAGAAATTGGGATGTGTCCACGTTGTGTTTTGGGCCATTTCCTTTCGTGGGCGCTAGGCCCACCCTCACAAGTGAGGTACCATTTTTATCGGGAGACTTGGCGGAACGCTGGGTGGAAGGAAATTTGTGGCTCCTCTCAGATTCCAGAACTTTTTGTCACCGAAATGTTAGGAAAATGTGTTTTTTAGCCAAATTTTGAGGTTTGCAAAGGATTCTCGGTAACAGAACCTGGTCAGAGCACCACAAGTCACTCCATCTTGGATTCCCCTAGATCTCTAGTTTTCAAAAATGCACAGGTTTGGTAGATTTCCCTAGGTGCCGGCTGAGCTAGGGGCCAAAATCTACAGGTAGGCACTTTGCAAAAAACACCTCTGTTTTCTGTAAAAAAATTGGGATGTGTCCACGTTGTGTTTTGGGCCATTTCCTTTCGTGGGCGCTAGGCCTACCCACACAAGTGAGGTACCATTTTTATCGGGAGAGTTGGAGGAATGCTGGGTGGAAGGAAATTTGTGGCTCCTCTCAGATTCCAGAACTTTCTGTCACCGAAATGTGAGGAAAATGTGTTTTTTAGCCACATTTTGAGGTTTGCAAAGGATTCTGGGTAACAGAACCTGGTCAGAGCCCCACAAGTCACCCCATCTTGGATTCCCCTAGATCTCTAGTTTTCAAAAATGCACAGGTTTGGTAGGTTTCCCTAGGTGCCGGCTGAGCTAGGGGCCAAAATCTACAGGTAGGCACTTCACAAAAAACACGTCTGTTTTCTGTAAAAAAATTGGGATGTGTCCATGTTGTGTTTTGGGCCATTTCCTTTCATGGGCGCTAGGCCTACCCACACAAGTGAGGTACCATTCTTATCGGGAGACTTGCGGGAACGCTGGGTGGAAGGAAATTTGTGGCTCCTCTCAGATTCCAGAACTCTGTCATCGAAATGTGAGGAAAATGTGTTTTTTTTAGCCAAATTTTGAGGTTTGGAAAGGATTCTGGGTAACAGAACCTGGTCAGAGCCCCACAAGCCACCCCATCTTGGATTCCCCTAGGTCTCTAGTTTTCAGAAATGCACAGGGTTGGTAGGTTTCCCTAGGTGCCGGCTGAGCTAGGGGCCAACATCTACAGGTAGGCACTTTGCAAAAAACACCTCTGTTCTCTGTAAAAAAATTGGGATGTGTCCACGTTGTGTTTTGGGCCATTTCCTTTCGTGGGCGCTAGGCCTACCCACACAAGTGAGGTACCATTTTTATCGGGAGAGTTGGAGGAACGCTGGGTGGAAGGAAATTTGTGGCTCCTCTCAGATTCCAGAACTTTCTGTCACCGAAATGTGAGGAAAATGTGTTTTTTAGCCAAATGTTGAGGTTTGCAAAGGATTCTGGGTAACAGAACCTGGTCAGAGCCCCACAAGTCACCCCATCTTGGATTCCCCTAGATCTCTAGTTTTCAAAAATGCACAGGTTTGGTAGGTTTCCCTAGGTGCCGGCTGAGCTAGGGGCCAAAATCTACAGGTAGGCACTTCGCAAAAAACACCTCTGTTTTCTGTAAAAAAATTGGGATGTGTCCATGTTGTGTTTTGGGCCATTTCCTTTCATGGGCGCTAGGCCTACCCACACAAGTGAGGTACCATTCTTATCGGGAGACTTGCGGGAATGCTGGGTGGAAGGAAATTTGTGGCTCCTCTCAGATTCCAGAACTCTGTCATCGAAATGTGAGGAAAATGTGTTTTTTTTAGCCAAATTTTGAGGTTTGGAAAGGATTCTGGGTAACAGAACCTGGTCAGAGCCCCACAAGCCACCCCATCTTGGATTCCCCTAGGTCTCTAGTTTTCAGAAATGCACAGGGTTGGTAGGTTTCCCTAGGTGCCGGCTGAGCTAGGGGCCTACATCTACAGGTAGGCACTTTGCAAAAAACACCTCTGTTTTCTGTAAAACAATTGGGATGTGTCCACGTTGTGTTTTGGGCCATTTCCTTTCGTGGGCGCTAGGCCTACCCACACAAGTGAGGTACCATTTTTATCGGGAGAGTTGGAGGAACGCTGGGTGGAAGGAAATTTGTGGCACCTCTCAGATTCCAGAACTTTCTGTCACCGAAATGTGAGGAAAATGTGTTTTTTAGCCAAATTTTGAGGTTTGCAAAGGATTCTGGGTAACAGAACCTGGTCAGAGCCCAAAAAGTCACCCCATCTTGGATTCCCCTAGATCTCTAGTTTTCAAAAATGCACAGGTTTGGTAGGTTTCCCTAGGTGCCG
This sequence comes from Pleurodeles waltl, assembly GCF_031143425.1. NCBI lineage: Eukaryota > Metazoa > Chordata > Amphibia > Caudata > Salamandridae > Pleurodeles > Pleurodeles waltl. Next base: position 330,799,138 of record NC_090448.1, read on the forward strand.
GCTGAGCTAGGGGCCAAAATCTACAGGTAGGCACTTCGCAAAAAACACCTCTGTTTTCTGTAAAAAAATTGGGATGTGTCCATGTTGTGTTTTGGGCCATTTCCTTTCATGGGCGCTAGGCCTACCCACACAAGTGAGGTACCATTCTTATCGGGAGACTTGCAGGAACGCTGGGTGGAAGGAAATTTGTGGCTCCTCTCAGATTCCAGAACTCTCGGTCATCGAAATGTGAGGAAAATGTGTTTTTTTTAGCCAAATTTTGAGGTTTGCAAAGGATTCTGGGTAACAGAACCTGGTCAGAGCCTCACAAGCCACCCCATCTTGGATTCCCCTAGGTCTCTAGTTTTCAGAAATGCACAGGGTTGGTAGGTTTCCCTAGGTGCCGGCTGAGCTAGGGGCCAAAATCTACAGGTAGGCACTTTGCAAAAAACACCTCTGTTTTCTGTAAAAATATTGGGATGTGTCCATGTTGTGTTTTGGGCCATTTCCTTTCGTGGGCGCTAGGCCTACCCACACAAGTGAGGTACCATTTGTATTGGGAGACTTGGGGGAACGCTGGGTGGAAGGAAATTTGTGGCTCCTCTCAGATTCCAGAACTTTCTGTCACCGAAATGTGAGGAAAATGTGTTTTTTAGCCAAATTTTGAGGTTTGCAAAAGATTCTGGGTAACAGAACCTGGTCAGAACCCCACAAACCACCCCATCTTGGATTCCCCTAGGTCTCTAGTTTTAAAAAATGCACAGGTTTGGTAGGTTTCCCTAGGTGCCGGCTGAGCTAGGGGCCAAAATCTACAGGTAGGCACTTTGCAAAAAACACCTCTGTTTTCTGTAAAGAAATTGGGATGTGTCCACGTTGTGTTTTGGGCCATTTCCTTTCGTGGGCGCTAGGCCCACCCTCACAAGTGAGGTACCATTTTTATCGGGAGACTTGGGGGAACGCTGGGTGGAAGGAAATTTGTGGCTCCTCTCAGATTCCAGAACTTTCTGTCACCGAAATGTGAGGAAAATGTGTTTTTTTAGCCACATTTTGAGGTTTGCAAAGGATTCTGGGTAACAGAACCTGGTCAGAGCCCCACAAGTCACCCCATCTTGGATTCCCCTAGATCTCTAGTTTTAAAAAATGCACAGGTTTGGTAGGTTTCCCTAGGTGCCGGCTGAGCTAGGGTCCAAAATCTACAGGTAGGCACTTTGCAAAAAACACCTCTGTTTTCTGTAAAAAAATTGGGATGTGTCCACGTTGTGTTTTGGGCCATTTCCTTTCATGGGCGCTAGGCCTACCCACACAAGTCAGGTACCATTCTTATCGGGAGACTTGGGGGAACGCTGGATGGAAGGAAATTTGTGGCTCCTCTCAGATTCCAGAACTTTCTGTCACCGAAATGTGAGGAAAATGTGTTTTTTAGCCATATTTTGAGGTTTGCAAAGGATTCTGGGTAACAGAACCTGGTCAGAGCCCCACAAGTCACCCCATCTTGGATTCCCCTAGATCTCTAGTTTTAAAAAATGCAAAGGTTTGGTAGGTTTCCCTAGGTGCCGGCTGAGCTAGGGGCCAAAATCTACAGGTAGGCACTTCGCAAAAAACACCTCTGTTTTCTGTAAAAAAATTGGGATGTGTCAACGTTGTGGTTTGGGCCATTTCCTTTCGTGGGCGCTAGGCCTACCCACACAAGTGAGGTACAATTTTTTATCGGGAGACTTGGAGGAACGCTGGGTGGAAGGAAATTTGTGGCTCCTCTCAGATTCCAGAACTTTCTGTCATCGAAATGTGAGGAAAATGTGTTTTTTTTAGCCAAATTTTGAGGTTTGCAAAGGATTCTGGGTAACAGAACCTGGTCAGAGCCCCACAAGCCACCCCATCTTGGATTTCCCTAGGTCTCTAGTTTTCAGAAATGCACAGGGTTGGTAGGTTTCCCTAGGTGCCGGCTGAGCTAGGGGCCAACATCTACAGGTAGGCACTTTGCAAAAATCACCTCTGTTTTCTGTAAACAAATTGGGATGTGTCCACGTTGTGTTTTGGGCCATTTCCTTTCGTGGGCGCTAGGCCTACGCACACAAGTGAGATACCATTTTTATCGGGAGACTTGGGGGAACGCTGGGTGGAAGAAAATGTGTGGCTCCTCTCACATTCCAGAACTTTCTGTCACCAAAATGTGAGGAAAATGTGTTTTTTAGCCAAATTTTGAGGTTTGCAAAGGATTCTCGGTAACAGAACCTGGTCAGAGCCCCACAAGCCACCCCATCTTGGATTCCCCTAGGTCTCTAGTTTTCAGAAATGCACAGGGTTGGTAGGTTTCCCTAGGTGCCGGCTGAGCTAGGGGCCAACATCTACAGGTAGGCACTTTGCAAAAAACACCTCTGTTCTCTGTAAAAAAATTGGGATGTGTCCACGTTGTGTTTTGGGCCATTTCCTTTCGTGGGCGCTAGGCCTACCTACACAAGTGAGGTACCATTTTTATCGGGAGAGTTGGAGGAACGCTGGGTGGAAGGAAATTTGTGGCTCCTCTCAGATTGCAGAACTTTCTGTCACCGAAATGTGAGGAAAATGTGTTTTTTAGCCAAATTTTGAGGTTTGCAAAGGATTCTGAGTAACAGAACCTGGTCAGAGCCCCACAAGTCACCCCATCTTGGATTCCCCTAGATCTCTAGTTTTCAAAAATGCACAGGTTTGGTAGGTTTCCCTAGGTGCCGGCTGAGCTAGGGGCCAAAATCTACAGGTAGGCACTTCGCAAAAAACACCTCTGTTTTCTGTAAAAAAATTGGGATGTGTCCATGTTGTGTTTTGGGCCATTTCCTTTCATGGGCGCTAGGCCTACCCACACAAGTGAGGTACCATTCTTATCGGGAGACTTGCGGGAACGCTGGGTGGAAGGAAATTTGTGGCTCCTCTCAGATTCCAGAACTCTGTCATCGAAATGTGAGGAAAATGTGTTTTTTTTAGCCAAATTTTGAGGTTTGGAAAGGATTCTGGGTAACAGAACCTGGTCAGAGCCCCACAAGCCACCCCATCTTGGATTCCCCTAGGTCTCTAGTTTTCAGAAATGCACAGGGTTGGTAGGTTTCCCTAGGTGCCGGCTGAGCTAGGGGCCAACATCTACAGGTAGGCACTTTGCAAAAAACACCTATGTTTTCTGTAAAAAAATTGGGATGTGTCCACGTTGTGTTTTGGGCCATTTCCTTTCGTGGGCGCTAGGCCTACCCACACAAGTGAGGTACCATTTTTATCGGGAGAGTTGGAGGAACGCTGGGTGGAAGGAAATGTGTGGCACCTCTCAGATTCCAGAACTTTCTGTCACCGAAATGTGAGGAAAGTGTGTTTTTTAGCCAAATTTTGAGGTTTGCAAAGGATTCTGGGTAACAGAACCTGGTCAGAGCCCAAAAAGTCACCCCATCTTGGATTCCCCTAGATCTCTAGTTTTCAAAAATGCACAGGTTTGGTAGGTTTCCCTAGATGCCGGCTGAGCTAGGGGCCAAAATCTACAGGTAGGCACTTCGCAAAAAACACCTCTGTTTTCTGTAAAAAAATTGGGATGTGTCCATGTTGTGTTTTGGGCCATTTCCTTTCATGGGCGCTAGGCCTACCCACACAAGTGAGGTACCATTCTTATCGGGAGACTTGCGGGAACGCTGGGTGGAAGGAAATTTGTGGCTCCTCTCAGATTCCAGAACTCTCGGTCATCGAAATGTGAGGAGAATGTGTTTTTTTTAGCCAAATTTTGAGGTTTGCAAAGGATTCTGGGTAACAGAACCTGGTCAGAGCCTCACAAGCCACCCCATCTTGGATTCCCCTAGGTCTCTAGTTTTCAGAAATGCACAGGGTTGGTAGGTTTCCCTAGGTGCCGGCTGAGCTAGGGGCCAAAATCTACAGGTAGGCACTTTGCAAAAAACACCTCTGTTTTCTGTAAAAAAAATTGGGATGTGTCCATGTTGTGTTTTGGGCCATTTCCTTTCGTGGGCGCTAGGCCTACCCACACAAGTGAGGTACCATTTGTATTGGGAGACTTGGGGGAACGCTGGGTGGAAGGAAATTTGTGGCTCCTCTCAGATTCCAGAACTTTCTGTCACCGAAATGTGAGGAAAATTTGTTTTTTAGCCAAATTTTGAGGTTTGCAAAAGATTCTGGGTAACAGAACCTGGTCAGAACCCCACAAACCACCCCATCTTGGATTCCCCTAGGTCTCTAGTTTTAAAAAATGCACAGGTTTGGTAGGTTTCCCTAGGTGCCGGCTGAGCTAGGGGCCAAAATCTACAGGTAGGAACTTTGCAAAAAACACCTCTGTTTTCTGTAAAGAAATTGGGATGTGTCCACGTTGTGTTTTGGGCCATTTCCTTTCGTGGGCGCTAGGCCCACCCTCACAAGTGAGGTACCATTTTTATCGGGAGACTTGGCGGAACGCTGGGTGGAAGGAAATTTGTGGCTCCTCTCAGATTCCAGAACTTTTTGTCACCGAAATGTTAGGAAAATGTGTTTTTTAGCCAAATTTTGAGGTTTGCAAAGGATTCTCGGTAACAGAACCTGGTCAGAGCACCACAAGTCACTCCATCTTGGATTCCCCTAGATCTCTAGTTTTCAAAAATGCACAGGTTTGGTAGATTTCCCTAGGTGCCGGCTGAGCTAGGGGCCAAAATCTACAGGTAGGCACTTTGCAAAAAACACCTCTGTTTTCTGTAAAAAAATTGGGATGTGTCCACGTTGTGTTTTGGGCCATTTCCTTTCGTGGGCGCTAGGCCTACCCACACAAGTGAGGTACCATTTTTATCGGGAGAGTTGGAGGAATGCTGGGTGGAAGGAAATTTGTGGCTCCTCTCAGATTCCAGAACTTTCTGTCACCGAAATGTGAGGAAAATGTGTTTTTTAGCCACATTTTGAGGTTTGCAAAGGATTCTGGGTAACAGAACCTGGTCAGAGCCCCACAAGTCACCCCATCTTGGATTCCCCTAGATCTCTAGTTTTCAAAAATGCACAGGTTTGGTAGGTTTCCCTAGGTGCCGGCTGAGCTAGGGGCCAAAATCTACAGGTAGGCACTTCACAAAAAACACGTCTGTTTTCTGTAAAAAAATTGGGATGTGTCCATGTTGTGTTTTGGGCCATTTCCTTTCATGGGCGCTAGGCCTACCCACACAAGTGAGGTACCATTCTTATCGGGAGACTTGCGGGAACGCTGGGTGGAAGGAAATTTGTGGCTCCTCTCAGATTCCAGAACTCTGTCATCGAAATGTGAGGAAAATGTGTTTTTTTTAGCCAAATTTTGAGGTTTGGAAAGGATTCTGGGTAACAGAACCTGGTCAGAGCCCCACAAGCCACCCCATCTTGGATTCCCCTAGGTCTCTAGTTTTCAGAAATGCACAGGGTTGGTAGGTTTCCCTAGGTGCCGGCTGAGCTAGGGGCCAACATCTACAGGTAGGCACTTTGCAAAAAACACCTCTGTTCTCTGTAAAAAAATTGGGATGTGTCCACGTTGTGTTTTGGGCCATTTCCTTTCGTGGGCGCTAGGCCTACCCACACAAGTGAGGTACCATTTTTATCGGGAGAGTTGGAGGAACGCTGGGTGGAAGGAAATTTGTGGCTCCTCTCAGATTCCAGAACTTTCTGTCACCGAAATGTGAGGAAAATGTGTTTTTTAGCCAAATGTTGAGGTTTGCAAAGGATTCTGGGTAACAGAACCTGGTCAGAGCCCCACAAGTCACCCCATCTTGGATTCCCCTAGATCTCTAGTTTTCAAAAATGCACAGGTTTGGTAGGTTTCCCTAGGTGCCGGCTGAGCTAGGGGCCAAAATCTACAGGTAGGCACTTCGCAAAAAACACCTCTGTTTTCTGTAAAAAAATTGGGATGTGTCCATGTTGTGTTTTGGGCCATTTCCTTTCATGGGCGCTAGGCCTACCCACACAAGTGAGGTACCATTCTTATCGGGAGACTTGCGGGAATGCTGGGTGGAAGGAAATTTGTGGCTCCTCTCAGATTCCAGAACTCTGTCATCGAAATGTGAGGAAAATGTGTTTTTTTTAGCCAAATTTTGAGGTTTGGAAAGGATTCTGGGTAACAGAACCTGGTCAGAGCCCCACAAGCCACCCCATCTTGGATTCCCCTAGGTCTCTAGTTTTCAGAAATGCACAGGGTTGGTAGGTTTCCCTAGGTGCCGGCTGAGCTAGGGGCCTACATCTACAGGTAGGCACTTTGCAAAAAACACCTCTGTTTTCTGTAAAACAATTGGGATGTGTCCACGTTGTGTTTTGGGCCATTTCCTTTCGTGGGCGCTAGGCCTACCCACACAAGTGAGGTACCATTTTTATCGGGAGAGTTGGAGGAACGCTGGGTGGAAGGAAATTTGTGGCACCTCTCAGATTCCAGAACTTTCTGTCACCGAAATGTGAGGAAAATGTGTTTTTTAGCCAAATTTTGAGGTTTGCAAAGGATTCTGGGTAACAGAACCTGGTCAGAGCCCAAAAAGTCACCCCATCTTGGATTCCCCTAGATCTCTAGTTTTCAAAAATGCACAGGTTTGGTAGGTTTCCCTAGGTGCCGGCTGAGCTAGGGGCCAAAATCTACAGGTAGGCACTTCGCAAAAAACACCTCTGTTTTCTGTAAAAAAATTGGGATGTGTCCATGTTGTGTTTTGGGCCATTTCCTTTCATGGGCGCTAGGCCTACCCACACAAGTGAGGTACCATTCTTATCGGGAGACTTGCAGGAACGCTGGGTGGAAGGAAATTTGTGGCTCCTCTCAGATTCCAGAACTCTCGGTCATCGAAATGTGAGGAAAATGTGTTTTTTTTAGCCAAATTTTGAGGTTTGCAAAGGATTCTGGGTAACAGAACCTGGTCAGAGCCTCACAAGCCACCCCATCTTGGATTCCCCTAGGTCTCTAGTTTTCAGAAATGCACAGGGTTGGTAGGTTTCCCTAGGTGCCGGCTGAGCTAGGGGCCAAAATCTACAGGTAGGCACTTTGCAAAAAACACCTCTGTTTTCTGTAAAAATATTGGGATGTGTCCATGTTGTGTTTTGGGCCATTTCCTTTCGTGGGCGCTAGGCCTACCCACACAAGTGAGGTACCATTTGTATTGGGAGACTTGGGGGAACGCTGGGTGGAAGGAAATTTGTGGCTCCTCTCAGATTCCAGAACTTTCTGTCACCGAAATGTGAGGAAAATGTGTTTTTTAGCCAAATTTTGAGGTTTGCAAAAGATTCTGGGTAACAGAACCTGGTCAGAACCCCACAAACCACCCCATCTTGGATTCCCCTAGGTCTCTAGTTTTAAAAAATGCACAGGTTTGGTAGGTTTCCCTAGGTGCCGGCTGAGCTAGGGGCCAAAATCTACAGGTAGGCACTTTGCAAAAAACACCTCTGTTTTCTGTAAAGAAATTGGGATGTGTCCACGTTGTGTTTTGGGCCATTTCCTTTCGTGGGCGCTAGGCCCACCCTCACAAGTGAGGTACCATTTTTATCGGGAGACTTGGGGGAACGCTGGGTGGAAGGAAATTTGTGGCTCCTCTCAGATTCCAGAACTTTCTGTCACCGAAATGTGAGGAAAATGTGTTTTTTTAGCCACATTTTGAGGTTTGCAAAGGATTCTGGGTAACAGAACCTGGTCAGAGCCCCACAAGTCACCCCATCTTGGATTCCCCTAGATCTCTAGTTTTAAAAAATGCACAGGTTTGGTAGGTTTCCCTAGGTGCCGGCTGAGCTAGGGTCCAAAATCTACAGGTAGGCACTTTGCAAAAAACACCTCTGTTTTCTGTAAAAAAATTGGGATGTGTCCACGTTGTGTTTTGGGCCATTTCCTTTCATGGGCGCTAGGCCTACCCACACAAGTCAGGTACCATTCTTATCGGGAGACTTGGGGGAACGCTGGATGGAAGGAAATTTGTGGCTCCTCTCAGATTCCAGAACTTTCTGTCACCGAAATGTGAGGAAAATGTGTTTTTTAGCCATATTTTGAGGTTTGCAAAGGATTCTGGGTAACAGAACCTGGTCAGAGCCCCACAAGTCACCCCATCTTGGATTCCCCTAGATCTCTAGTTTTAAAAAATGCAAAGGTTTGGTAGGTTTCCCTAGGTGCCGGCTGAGCTAGGGGCCAAAATCTACAGGTAGGCACTTCGCAAAAAACACCTCTGTTTTCTGTAAAAAAATTGGGATGTGTCAACGTTGTGGTTTGGGCCATTTCCTTTCGTGGGCGCTAGGCCTACCCACACAAGTGAGGTACAATTTTTTATCGGGAGACTTGGAGGAACGCTGGGTGGAAGGAAATTTGTGGCTCCTCTCAGATTCCAGAACTTTCTGTCATCGAAATGTGAGGAAAATGTGTTTTTTTTAGCCAAATTTTGAGGTTTGCAAAGGATTCTGGGTAACAGAACCTGGTCAGAGCCCCACAAGCCACCCCATCTTGGATTTCCCTAGGTCTCTAGTTTTCAGAAATGCACAGGGTTGGTAGGTTTCCCTAGGTGCCGGCTGAGCTAGGGGCCAACATCTACAGGTAGGCACTTTGCAAAAATCACCTCTGTTTTCTGTAAACAAATTGGGATGTGTCCACGTTGTGTTTTGGGCCATTTCCTTTCGTGGGCGCTAGGCCTACGCACACAAGTGAGATACCATTTTTATCGGGAGACTTGGGGGAACGCTGGGTGGAAGAAAATGTGTGGCTCCTCTCACATTCCAGAACTTTCTGTCACCAAAATGTGAGGAAAATGTGTTTTTTAGCCAAATTTTGAGGTTTGCAAAGGATTCTGGGTAAGAGAACCTGGTCAGAGCCCCACAAGCCACCCCATCTTGGATTCCCCTAGGTCTCTAGTTTTCAGAAATGCACTGGGTTGCTAGGTTTCCCTAGGTGCCGGCTGATCTAGGGGCCAACATCTACAGGTAGGCACTTTGCAAAAAACACCTCTGTTTTCTGTAAAAAAATTGGGATGTGTCAACGTTGTGTTTTGGGCCATTTCCTTTCGTGGGCGCTAGGCCTACCCACACAAGTGAGGTACAATTTTTATCGGGAGACTTGGAGGAACGCTGGGTGGAAGGAAATTTGTGGCTCCTCTCAGATTCCAGAACTTTCTGTCATCGAAATGTGAGGAAAATGTGGTTTTTTTAGCCAAATTTTGAGGTTTGCAAAGGATTCTGGGTAACAGAACCTGGTCAGAGCCCCACAAGCCACCCCATCTTGGATTTCCCTAGGTCTCTAGTTTTCAGAAATGCACAGGGTTGGTAGGTTTCCCTAGGTGCCGGCTGAGCTAGGGGCCAACATCTACAGGTAGGCACTTTGCAAAAATCACCTCTGTTTTCTGTAAACAAATTGGGATGTGTCCACGTTGTGTTTTGGGCCATTTCCTTTCGTGGGCGCTAGGCCTACGCACACAAGTGAGATACCATTTTTATCGGGAGACTTGGGGGAACGCTGGGTGGAAGAAAATGTGTGGCTCCTCTCACATTCCAGAACTTTCTGTCACCGAAATGTGAGGAAAATGTGTTTTTTAGCCAAATTTTGAGGTTTGCAAAGGATTCTCGGTAACAGAACCTGGTCAGAGCCCCACAAGTCACCCCATCTTGGATTCCCCTAGATCTCTAGTTTTCAAAAATGCACAGGTTTGGTAGGTTTCCCTAGGTGCCGGCTAGGCTAGGGGCCAAAATCTACAGGTAGGCACTTTGCAAAAAACACCTCTGTTTTCTGTAAAAAAAATTGGGATGTGTCCACTTTGTGTTTTGGGCCATTTCCTTTCGTGGGCGCTAGGCCTACCCACACAAGTCAGGTCCATTCTTATCGGGAGACTTGGGGGAACGCTGGGTGGAAGGAAATTTGTGGCTCCTCTCAGATTCCAGAACTTTCTGTCATCGAAATGTGAGGAAAATGTGTTTTTTTAGCCAATTTTTGAGGTTTGGAAAGGATTCTGGGTAACGGAACCTGGTCAGAGCCCCACAAGCCACCCCATCTTGGATTCCCCTAGGTCTCTAGTTTTCAGAAATGCACAGGGTTGGTAGGTTTCCCTAGGTGCCGGCTGAGCTAGGGGCCAAAATCTACAGGTAGGCACTTTGCAAAAAACACCTCTGTTTTCTGTAAAAAAAATTGGGATGTGTCCACGTTGTGTTTTGGGCTATTTACTTTCGTGGCCGCTAGGCCTACCCACACAAGTGAGGTACCATTTTTATCGGGAGAGTTGGAGGAACGCTGGGTGGAAGGAAATTTGTGGCTCCTCTCAGATTCCAGAACTTTCTGTCACCGAAATGTGAGGAAAATGTGTTTTTTAGCCAAATTTTGAGGTTTGCAAAGGATTCTGGGTAACAGAACCTGGTCAGAGCCCCACAAGTCACCCCATCTTGGATTCCCCTAGATCTCTAGTTTTCAAAAATGAACAGGTTTGGTAGGTTTCCCTAGGTGCCGGCTGAGCTAGGGGCCAAAATCTACAGGTAGGCACTTCGCAAAAAACACCTCTGTTTTCTGTAAAAAAATTGGGATGTGTCCATGTTGTGTTTTGGGCCATTTCCTTTCATGGGCGCTAGGCCCACACCCACACAAGTCAGGTACCATTCTTATCGGGAGACTTGAGGGAACGCTGGGTGGAAGGAAATTTGTGGCTCCTCTCAGATTCCAGAACTTTCTGTCACCGAAATGTGAGGAAAATGTGTTTTTTAGCCAAATTTTGAGGTTTGCAAAGGATTCTCAGTAACAGAACCTGGTCAGAGCCCCACAAGTCACCCCATCTTGGATTCCCCTAGGTCTCTAGTTTTCAGAAATGCACAGGGTTGGTAGGTTTCCCTAGGTGCCGGCTGATCTAGGGGCCAACATCTACAGGTAGGCACTTTGCAAAAAACACCTCTGTTTTCTGTAAAAAAATTGGGATGTGTCAACGTTGTGTTTTGGGCCATTTCCTTTCGTGGGCGCTAGGCCTACCCACACAAGTGAGGTACAATTTTTATCGGGAGACTTGGAGGAACGCTGGGTGGAAGGAAATTTGTGGCTCCTCTCAGATTCCAGAACTTTCTGTCATCGAAATGTGAGGAAAATGTGTTTTTTTTAGCCAAATTTTGAGGTTTGCAAAGGATTCTGGGTAACAGAACCTGGTCAGAGCCCCACAAGCCACCCCATCTTGGATTTCCCTAGGTCTCTAGTTTTCAGAAATGCACAGGGTTGGTAGGTTTCCCTAGGTGCCGGCTGAGCTAGGGGCCAACATCTACAGGTAGGCACTTTAGTAAAAATCACCTCTGTTTTCTGTAAACAAATTGGGATGTGTCCACGTTGTGTTTTGGGCCATTTCCTTTCGTGGGCGCTAGGCCTACGCACACAAGTGAGATACCATTTTTATCGGGAGACTTGGGGGAACGCTGGGTGGAAGAAAATTTGTGGCTCCTCTCACATTCCAGAACTTTCTGTCACCGAAATGTGAGGAAAATGTGTTTTTTAGCCAAATTTTGAGGTTTGCAAAGGATTCTCGGTAACAGAACCTGGTCAGAGCCCCACAAGTCACCCCATCTTGGATTCCCCTAGATCTCTAGTTTTCAGAAATGCACAGGGTTGGTAGGTTTCCCTAGGTGCCGGCTGAGCTAGGGGCCAAAATCTACAGGTAGGCACTTTGCAAAAAACACCTCTGTTTTCTGTAAAAAAATTGGGATGTGTCCACGTTGTGTTTTGGGCCATTTCCTTTCATGGGCGCTAGGCCTACCCACACAAGTGAGGTACCATTCTTATCGGGAGAGTTGGAGGAACGCTGGGTGGAAGGAAATTTGTGGCTCCTCTCAGATTCCAGAACTTTCTGTCACCGAAATGTGAGGAAAATGTGTTTTTTAGCCAAATTTTGAGGTTTGCAAAGGATTCTGGGTAACAGAACCTGGTCAGAGCCCCACAAGTCACCCCATCTTGGATTCCCCTAGATCTCTAGTTTTCAAAAATGAACAGGTTTGGTAGGTTTCCCTAGGTGCCGGCTGAGCTAGGGGCCAAAATCTACAGGTAGGCACTTCGCAAAAAACACCTCTGTTTTCTGTAAAAAAATTGGGATGTGTCCATGTTGTGTTTTGGGCCATTTCCTTTCATGGGCGCTAGGCCCACACCCACACAAGTCAGGTACCATTCTTATCGGGAGACTTGAGGGAACGCTGGGTGGAAGGAAATTTGTGGCTCCTCTCAGATTCCAGAACTTTCTGTCACCGAAATGTGAGGAAAATGTGTTTTTTAGCCAAATTTTGAGGTTTGCAAAGGATTCTCAGTAACAGAACCTGGTCAGAGCCCCACAAGTCACCCCATCTTGGATTCCCCTAGGTCTCTAGTTTTCAGAAATGCACAGGGTTGGTAGGTTTCCCTAGGTGCCGGCTGATCTAGGGGCCAACATCTACAGGTAGGCACTTTGCAAAAAACACCTCTGTTTTCTGTAAAAAAATTGGGATGTGTCAACGTTGTGTTTTGGGCCATTTCCTTTCGTGGGCGCTAGGCCTACCCACACAAGTGAGGTACAATTTTTATCGGGAGACTTGGAGGAACGCTGGGTGGAAGGAAATTTGTGGCTCCTCTCAGATTCCAGAACTTTCTGTCATCGAAATGTGAGGAAAATGTGGTTTTTTTAGCCAAATTTTGAGGTTTGCAAAGGATTCTGGGTAACAGAACCTGGTCAGAGCCCCACAAGCCACCCCATCTTGGATTTCCCTAGGTCTCTAGTTTTCAGAAATGCACAGGGTTGGTAGGTTTCCCTAGGTGCCGGCTGAGCTAGGGGCCAACATCTACAGGTAGGCACTTTGCAAAAATCACCTCTGTTTTCTGTAAACAAATTGGGATGTGTCCACGTTGTGTTTTGGGCCATTTCCTTTCGTGGGCGCTAGGCCTACGCACACAAGTGAGATACCATTTTTATCGGGAGACTTGGGGGAACGCTGGGTGGAAGAAAATTTGTGGCTCCTCTCACATTCCAGAACTTTCTGTCACCGAAATGTGAGGAAAATGTGTTTTTTAGCCAAATTTTGAGGTTTGCAAAGGATTCTCGGTAACAGAACCTGGTCAGAGCCCCACAAGTCACCCCATCTTGGATTCCCCTAGATCTCTAGTTTTCAGAAATGCACAGGGTTGGTAGGTTTCCCTAGGTGCCGGCTGAGCTAGGGGCCAAAATCTACAGGTAGGCACTTTGCAAAAAACACCTCTGTTTTCTGTAAAAAAATTGGGATGTGTCCACGTTGTGTTTTGGGCCATTTCCTTTCATGGGCGCTAGGCCTACCCACACAAGTGAGGTACCATTCTTATCGGGAGACTTGCGGGAACGCTGGGTGGAAGGAAACTTGTGGCTCCTCTCAGATTCCAGAACTCTCTGTCATCGAAATGTGAGGAAAATGTGTTTTTTTTTAGCCAAATTTTGAGGTTTCGAAAGGATTCTGGGTAACAGAACCTGGTCAGAGCCCCACAAGCCACCCCATCTTGGATTCCCCTAGGTCTCTAGTTTTCAGAAATGCACAGGGTTGGTAGGTTTCCCTAGGTGCCGGCTGAGCTAGGGGCCAACATCTACAGGTAGGCACTTTGCAAAAAACACCTCTGTTTTCTGTAAAAAAATTGGGATGTGTCCACGTTGTGTTTTGGGCCATTTCCTTTCGTGGGAGCTAGGCCTACCCACACATGTGAGGTACCATTTTTATCGGGAGACTTGGGGCAACGCTGGGTGGAAGGAAATTTGTGGCTCCTCTCAGATTCCAGAACTCTCTGTCATCGAAATGTGAGGAAAATGTGTTTTTTTTTGCCAAATTTTGAGGTTTGGAAAGGATTCTGGGTAACAGAACCTGGTCAGAGCCCCACAAGTCACCCCATCTTAGATTCCCCTAGATCTCTAGTTTTCAAAAATGCACAGGTTTGGTAGGTTTCCCTAGGTGCCGGCTGAGCTAGGGGCCAAAATCTACAGGTAGGCACTTCGCAAAAAACACCTCTGTTTTCTGTAAAAAAATTGGGATGTGTCCATGTTGTGTTTTGGGCCATTTCCTTTCATGGGCGCTAGGCCTACCCACACAAGTGAGGTACCATTCTTATCGAGAGACTTGCGGGAACGCTGGGTGGAAGGAAGTTTGTGGCTCCTCTCAGATTCCAGAAATTTCTGTCACCGAAATGTGAGGAAAATGTGTTTTTTTTAGCCAAATTTTGAGGTTTGCAAAGGATTCTGGGTAACAGAACCTGGTCAGAGCCCCACAAGTCACCCCATCTTGAATTCCCCTAGATCTCTAGTTTTCAAAAATTCACAGGTTTGGTAGATTTCCCTAGGTGCCGGCTGAGCTAGGGGCCAAAATCTACAGGTAGGCACTTTGCAAAAAACACCTCTGTTTTCTGTAAAAAAATTGGGATGTGTCCACGTTGTGTTTTGGGCCATTTCCTTTCGTGGGCGCTAGGCCTACCCACACAAGTGAGGTACCATTTTTATCGGGAGGGTTGGAGGAACGCTGGGTGGAAGGAAATTTGTGGCTCCTCTCAGATTCCAGAACTTTCTGTCACCAAAATGTGAGGAAAATGTGTTTTTTAGCCAAATTTTGAGGTTTGCAAAGGATTCTGGGTAACAGAACCTGGTCAGAGCCCCACAAGTCACCCCATCTTGGATTCCCCTAGATCTCTAGTTTTCAAAAATGCACAGGTTTGGTAGGTTTCCCTAGGTGCCGGATGAGCTAGGGGCCAAAATCTACAGGTAGGCACTTCGCAAAAAACACCTCTGTTTTCTGTAAAAAAATTGGGATGTGTCCATGTTGTGTTTTGGGCCATTTCCTTTCATGGGCGCTAGGCCTACCCACACAAGTGAGGTACCATTCTTATCGGGAGACTTGCGGGAACGCTGGGTGGAAGGAAATTTGTGGCTCCTCTCAGATTCCAGAACTCTATCATCGAAATGTGAGGAAAATGTGTTTTTTTTAGCCAAATTTTGAGGTTTGGAAAGGATTCTGGGTAACAGAACCTGGTCAGAGCCCCACAAGTCACCCCATCTTGAATTCCCCTAGATCTCTAGTTTTCAAAAATGCACAGGTTTGGTAGATTTCCCTAGGTGCCGGCTGAGCTAGGGGCCAAAATCTACAGGTAGGCACTTTGCAAAAAACACCTCTGTTTTCTGTAAAAAAATTGGGATGTGTCCACGTTGTGTTTTGGGCCATTTCCTTTCGTGGGCGCTAGGCCTACCCACACAAGTGAGGTACCATTTTTATCGGGAGAGTTGGAGGAACGCTGGGTGGAAGGAAATTTGTGGCTCCTCTCAGATTCCAGAACTTTCTGTCACCGAAATGTGAGGAAAATGTGTTTTTTAGCCAAATTTTGAGGTTTGCAAAGGATTCTGGGTAACAGAACCTGGTCAGAGCCCCACAAGTCACCCCATCTTGGATTCCCCTAGATCTCTAGTTTTCAAAAATGCACAGGTTTGGTAGGTTTCCCTAGGTGCCGGCTGAGCTAGGGGCCAAAATCTACAGGTAGGCACTTCGCAAAAAACACCTCTGTTTTCTGTAAAAAAATTGGGATGTGTCCATGTTGTGTTTTGGGCCATTTCCTTTCATGGGCGCTAGGCCTACCCACACAAGTGAGGTACCATTCTTATCGGGAGACTTGCGGGAACGCTGGGTGGAAGGAAATTTGTGGCTCCTCTCAGATTCCAGAACTCTGTCATCGAAATGTGAGGAAAATGTGTTTTTTTTAGCCAAATTTTGAGGTTTGGAAAGGATTCTGGGTAACAGAACCTGGTCAGAGCCCCACAAGCCACCCCATCTTGGATTCCCCTAGGTCTCTAGTTTTCAGAAATGCACAGGGTTGGTAGGTTTCCCTAGGTGCCGGCTGAGCTAGGGGCCAACATCTACAGGTAGGCACTTTGCAAAAAACACCTCTGTTTTCTGTAAAAAAATTGGGATGTGTCCACGTTGTGTTTTGGGCCATTTCCTTTCGTGGGCGCTAGGCCTACCCACACAAGTGAGGTACCATTTTTATCGGGAGAGTTGGAGGTACGCTGGGTGGAAGGAAATTTGTGGCTCCTCTCAGATTGCAGAACTTTCTGTCACCGAAATGTGAGGAAAATGTGTTTTTTTTTAGCCAAATTTTGAGGTTTCGAAAGGATTCTGGGTAACAGAACCTGGTCAGAGCCCCACAAGCCACCCCATCTTGGATTCCCCTAGGTCTCTAGTTTTCAGAAATGCACAGGGTTGGTAGGTTTCCCTAGGTGCCGGCTGAGCTAGGGGCCAACATCTACAGGTAGGCACTTTGCAAAAAACACCTCTGTTTTCTGTAAAAAAATTGGGATGTGTCCACGTTGTGTTTTGGGCCATTTCCTTTCGTGGGAGCTAGGCCTACCCACACATGTGAGGTACCATTTTTATCGGGAGACTTGGGGCAACGCTGGGTGGAAGGAAATTTGTGGCTCCTCTCAGATTCCAGAACTCTCTGTCATCGAAATGTGAGGAAAATGTGTTTTTTTTTGCCAAATTTTGAGGTTTGGAAAGGATTCTGGGTAACAGAACCTGGTCAGAGCCCCACAAGTCACCCCATCTTAGATTCCCCTAGATCTCTAGTTTTCAAAAATGCACAGGTTTGGTAGGTTTCCCTAGGTGCCGGCTGAGCTAGGGGCCAAAATCTACAGGTAGGCACTTCGCAAAAAACACCTCTGTTTTCTGTAAAAAAATTGGGATGTGTCCATGTTGTGTTTTGGGCCATTTCCTTTCATGGGCGCTAGGCCTACCCACACAAGTGAGGTACCATTCTTATCGAGAGACTTGCGGGAACGCTGGGTGGAAGGAAGTTTGTGGCTCCTCTCAGATTCCAGAAATTTCTGTCACCGAAATGTGAGGAAAATGTGTTTTTTTTAGCCAAATTTTGAGGTTTGCAAAGGATTCTGGGTAACAGAACCTGGTCAGAGCCCCACAAGTCACCCCATCTTGAATTCCCCTAGATCTCTAGTTTTCAAAAATTCACAGGTTTGGTAGATTTCCCTAGGTGCCGGCTGAGCTAGGGGCCAAAATCTACAGGTAGGCACTTTGCAAAAAACACCTCTGTTTTCTGTAAAAAAATTGGGATGTGTCCACGTTGTGTTTTGGGCCATTTCCTTTCGTGGGCGCTAGGCCTACCCACACAAGTGAGGTACCATTTTTATCGGGAGGGTTGGAGGAACGCTGGGTGGAAGGAAATTTGTGGCTCCTCTCAGATTCCAGAACTTTCTGTCACCAAAATGTGAGGAAAATGTGTTTTTTAGCCAAATTTTGAGGTTTGCAAAGGATTCTGGGTAACAGAACCTGGTCAGAGCCCCACAAGTCACCCCATCTTGGATTCCCCTAGATCTCTAGTTTTCAAAAATGCACAGGTTTGGTAGGTTTCCCTAGGTGCCGGCTGAGCTAGGGGCCAAAATCTACAGGTAGGCACTTCGCAAAAAACACCTCTGTTTTCTGTAAAAAAATTGGGATGTGTCCATGTTGTGTTTTGGGCCATTTCCTTTCATGGGCGCTAGGCCTACCCACACAAGTGAGGTACCATTCTTATCGGGAGACTTGCGGGAACGCTGGGTGGAAGGAAATTTGTGGCTCCTCTCAGATTCCAGAACTCTATCATCGAAATGTGAGGAAAATGTGTTTTTTTTAGCCAAATTTTGAGGTTTGGAAAGGATTCTGGGTAACAGAACCTGGTCAGAGCCCCACAAGTCACCCCATCTTGAATTCCCCTAGATCTCTAGTTTTCAAAAATGCACAGGTTTGGTAGATTTCCCTAGGTGCCGGCTGAGCTAGGGGCCAAAATCTACAGGTAGGCACTTTGCAAAAAACACCTCTGTTTTCTGTAAAAAAATTGGGATGTGTCCACGTTGTGTTTTGGGCCATTTCCTTTCGTGGGCGCTAGGCCTACCCACACAAGTGAGGTACCATTTTTATCGGGAGAGTTGGAGGAACGCTGAGTGGAAGGAAATTTGTGGCTCCTCTCAGATTCCAGAACTTTCTGTCACCGAAATGTGAGGAAAATGTGTTTTTTAGCCAAATTTTGAGGTTTGCAAAGGATTCTGGGTAACAGAACCTGGTCAGAGCCCCACAAGTCACCCCATCTTGGATTCCCCTAGATCTCTAGTTTTCAAAAATGCACAGGTTTGGTAGGTTTCCCTAGGTGCCGGCTGAGCTAGGGGCCAAAATCTACAGGTAGGCACTTCGCAAAAAACACCTCTGTTTTCTGTAAAAAAATTGGGATGTGTCCATGTTGTGTTTTGGGCCATTTCCTTTCATGGGCGCTAGGCCTACCCACACAAGTGAGGTACCATTCTTATCGGGAGACTTGCGGGAACGCTGGGTGGAAGGAAATTTGTGGCTCCTCTCAGATTCCAGAACTCTGTCATCGAAATGTGAGGAAAATGTGTTTTTTTTAGCCAAATTTTGAGGTTTGGAAAGGATTCTGGGTAACAGAACCTGGTCAGAGCCCCACAAGCCACCCCATCTTGGATTCCCCTAGGTCTCTAGTTTTCAGAAATGCACAGGGTTGGTAGGTTTCCCTAGGTGCCGGCTGAGCTAGGGGCCAACATCTACAGGTAGGCACTTTGCAAAAAACACCTCTGTTTTCTGTAAAAAAATTGGGATGTGTCCACGTTGTGTTTTGGGCCATTTCCTTTCGTGGGCGCTAGGCCTACCCACACAAGTGAGGTACCATTTTTATCGGGAGAGTTGGAGGTACGCTGGGTGGAAGGAAATTTGTGGCTCCTCTCAGATTGCAGAACTTTCTGTCACCGAAATGTGAGGAAAATGTGTTTTTTAGCCAAATTTTGAGGTTTGCAAAGGATTCTGGGTAACAGAACCTGGTCAGAGCCCCACAAGTCACCCCATCTTGGATTCCCCTAGATCTCTAGTTTTAAAAAATGCACAGGTTTGGTAGGTTTCCCTAGGTGCCGGCTGAGCTAGGGGCCAAAATCTACAGGTAGGCACTTCGCAAAAAACACCTCTGTTTTCTGTAAAAAATTGGGATGTGTCCATGTTGTGTTTTGGGCCATTTCCTTTCATGGGCGCTAGGCCTACCCACACAAGTGAGGTACCATTCTTATCGGGAGACTTGCGGGAACGCTGGGTGGAAGGAAATTTGTGGCTCCTCTCAGATTCCAGAACTCTGTCATCGAAATGTGAGGAAAATGTGTTTTTTTTAGCCAAATTTTGAGGTTTGGAAAGGATTCTGGGTAACAGAACCTGGTCAGAGCCCCACAAGCCACCCCATCTTGGATTCCCCTAGGTCTCTAGTTTTCAGAAATGCACAGGGTTGGTAGGTTTCCCTAGGTGCCGGCTGAGCTAGGGGCCAACATCTACAGGTAGGCACTTTGCAAAAAACACCTCTGTTTTCTGTAAAATAATTGGGATGTGTCCACTTTGTGTTTTGGGCCATTTCCTTTCGTGGGCGCTAGGCCTACCCACACAAGTGAGGTACCATTTTTATCGGGAGAGTTGGAGGAACGCTGGGTGGAAGGAAATTTGTGGCTCCTCTCAGATTCCAGAACTTTCTGTCACCGAAATGTGAGGAAAATGTGTTTTTTGGCCAAATGTTGAGGTTTGCAAAGGATTCTGGGTAACAGAACCTGGTCAGAGCCCCACAAGTCACCCCTTCTTGGATTCCCCTAGATCTCTAGTTTTCAAAAATGCACAGGTTTGGTAGGTTTCCCTAGGTGCCGGCTGAGCTAGGGGCCAAAATCTACAGGTAGGCACTTCGCAAAAAACACCTCTGTTTTCTGTAAAAAAATTGGGATGTGTCCATGTTGTGTTTTGGGCCATTTCCTTTCATGGGCGCTAGGCCTACCCACACAAGTGAGGTACCATTCTTATCGGGAGACTTGCGGGAATGCTGGGTGGAAGGAAATTTGTGGCTCCTCTCAGATTCCTAAACTCTGTCATCGAAATGTGAGGAAAATGTGTTTTTTTTAGCCATAATTTGAGGTTTGGAAAGGATTCTGGGTAACAGAACCTGGTCAGAGCCCCACAAGCCACCCCATCTTGGATTCCCCTAGGTCTCTAGTTTTCAGAAATGCACAGGGTTGGTAGGTTTCCCTAGGTGCCGGCTGAGCTAGGGGCCAACATCTACAGGTAGGCACTTTGCAAAAAACACCTATGTTTTCTGTAAAAAAATTGGGATGTGTCCACGTTGTGTTTTGGGCCATTTCCTTTCGTGGGCGCTAGGCCTACCCACACAAGTGAGGTACCATTTTTATCGGGAGAGTTGGAGGAACGCTGGGTGGAAGGAAATGTGTGGCACCTCTCAGATTCCAGAACTTTCTGTCACCGAAATGTGAGGAAAATGTGTTTTTTAGCCAAATTTTGAGGTTTGCAAAGGATTCTGGGTAACAGAACCTGGTCAGAGCCCAAAAAGTCACCCCATCTTGGATTCCCCTAGATCTCTAGTTTTCAAAAATGCACAGGTTTGGTAGGTTTCCCTAGATGCCGGCTGAGCTAGGGGCCAAAATCTACAGGTAGGCACTTCGCAAAAAACACCTCTGTTTTCTGTAAAAAAATTGGGATGTGTCCATGTTGTGTTTTGGGCCATTTCCTTTCATGGGCGCTAGGCCTACCCACACAAGTGAGGTACCATTCTTATCGGGAGACTTGCGGGAACGCTGGGTGGAAGGAAATTTGTGGCTCCTCTCAGATTCCAGAACTCTCGGTCATCGAAATGTGAGGAGAATGTGTTTTTTTTAGCCAAATTTTGAGGTTTGCAAAGGATTCTGGGTAACAGAACCTGGTCAGAGCCTCACAAGCCACCCCATCTTGGATTCCCCTAGGTCTCTAGTTTTCAGAAATGCACAGGGTTGGTAGGTTTCCCTAGGTGCCGGCTGAGCTAGGGGCCAAAATCTACAGGTAGGCACTTTGCAAAAAACACCTCTGTTTTCTGTAAAAAAAATTGGGATGTGTCCACGTTGTGTTTTGGGCCATTTCCTTTCGTGGGCGCTAGGCCTACCCACACAAGTCAGGTCCATTCTTATCGGGAGACTTGGGGGAACGCTGGGTGGAAGGAAATTTGTGGCTCCTCTCAGATTCCAGAACTTTCTGTCATCGAAATGTGAGGAAAATGTGTTTTTTTAGCCAATTTTTGAGGTTTGGAAAGGATTCTGGGTAACGGAACCTGGTCAGAGCCCCACAAGCCACCCCATCTTGGATTCCCCTAGGTCTCTAGTTTTCAGAAATGCACAGGGTTGGTAGGTTTCCCTAGGTGCCGGCTGAGCTAGGGGCCAAAATCTACAGGTAGGCACTTTGCAAAAAACACCTCTGTTTTCTGTAAAAAAAATTGGGATGTGTCCACGTTGTGTTTTGGGCTATTTCCTTTCGTGGCCGCTAGGCCTACCCACACAAGTGAGGTACCATTTTTATCGGGAGAGTTGGAGGAACGCTGGGTGGAAGGAAATTTGTGGCTCCTCTCAGATTCCAGAACTTTCTGTCACCGAAATGTGAGGAAAATGTGTTTTTTAGCCAAATTTTGAGGTTTGCAAAGGATTCTGGGTAACAGAACCTGGTCAGAGCCCCACAAGTCACCCCATCTTGGATTCCCCTAGATCTCTAGTTTTCAAAAATGAACAGGTTTGGTAGGTTTCCCTAGGTGCCGGCTGAGCTAGGGGCCAAAATCTACAGGTAGGCACTTCGCAAAAAACACCTCTGTTTTCTGTAAAAAAATTGGGATGTGTCCATGTTGTGTTTTGGGCCATTTCCTTTCATGGGCGCTAGGCCCACACCCACACAAGTCAGGTACCATTCTTATCGGGAGACTTGAGGGAACGCTGGGTGGAAGGAAATTTGTGGCTCCTCTCAGATTCCAGAACTTTCTGTCACCGAAATGTGAGGAAAATGTGTTTTTTAGCCAAATTTTGAGGTTTGCAAAGGATTCTCAGTAACAGAACCTGGTCAGAGCCCCACAAGTCACCCCATCTTGGATTCCCCTAGGTCTCTAGTTTTCAGAAATGCACAGGGTTGGTAGGTTTCCCTAGGTGCCGGCTGATCTAGGGGCCAACATCTACAGGTAGGCACTTTGCAAAAAACACCTCTGTTTTCTGTAAAAAAATTGGGATGTGTCAACGTTGTGTTTTGGGCCATTTCCTTTCGTGGGCGCTAGGCCTACCCACACAAGTGAGGTACAATTTTTATCGGGAGACTTGGAGGAACGCTGGGTGGAAGGAAATTTGTGGCTCCTCTCAGATTCCAGAACTTTCTGTCATCGAAATGTGAGGAAAATGTGTTTTTTTTAGCCAAATTTTGAGGTTTGCAAAGGATTCTGGGTAACAGAACCTGGTCAGAGCCCCACAAGTCACCCCATCTTGGATTCCCCTAGATCTCTAGTATTCAAAAATGCACAGGTTTGGTAGGTTTCCCTAGGTGCCGGCTGAGCTAGGGTCCAAAATCTACAGGTAGACACTTTGCAAAAAACAGGTCTGTTTTTTGTAAAAAATTTGGGATGTGTCCACGTTGTGTTTTGGGCCATTTCCTTTCATGGGCGCTAGGCCTACCCACACAAGTCAGGTCCATTGTTATCGGGAGACTTGGGGGAACGCTGGGTGGAAGGAAATTTGTGGCTCCTCTCAGATTCCAGAACTTTCTGTCATCGAAATGTGAGGAAAATGTGTTTTTTTTAGCCAAATTTTGAGGTTTGGAAAGGATTCTGGGTAACGGAACCTGGTCAGAGCCCCACAAGCCACCCCATCTTGGATTCCCCTAGGTCTCTAGTTTTCAGAAATGCACAGGGTTGGTAGGTTTCCCTAGGTGCCGGCTGAGCTAGGGGCCAAAATCTACAGGTAGGCACTTTGCAAAAAACACCTCTGTTTTCTGTAAAAAAAATTGGGATCGGTCCACGTTGTGTTTTGGGCTATTTCCTTTCGTGGCCGCTAGGCCTACCCACACAAGTGAGGTACCATTTTTATCAGGAGAGTTCGAGGAACGCTGGGTGGAAGGAAATTTGTGGCTCCTCTCAGATTCCAGAACTTTCTGTCACCGAAATGTGAGGAAAATGTGTTTTTTAGCCAAATTTTGAGGTTTGCAAAGGATTCTGGGTAACAGAACCTGGTCAGAGCCCCACAAGTCACCCCATCTTGGATTCCCCTAGATCTCTAGTTTTCAAAAATGCACAGGTTTGGTAGGTTTCCCTAGGTGCCGGCTGAGCTAGGGGCCAAAATCTACAGGTAGGCACTTCGCAAAAAACACCTCTGTTTTCTGTAAAAAAATTGGGATGTGTCCATGTTGTGTTTTGGGCCATTTCCTTTCATGGGCGCTAGACCTACCCACACAAGTGAGGTACTATTCTTATCGGGAGACTTGCGGGAACGCTGGGTGGAAGGAAATTTGTGGCTCCTCTCAGATTCCAGAACTCTCTGTCATCGAAATGTGAGGAAAATTTGTTTTTTTTTAGCCAAATTTTGAGGTTTGGAAAGGATTCTGGGTAAGAGAACCTGGTCAGAGCCCCACAAGCCACCCCATCTTGGATTCCCCTAGGTCTCTAGTTTTCAGAAATGCACTGGGTTGCTAGGTTTCCCTAGGTGCCGGCTGATCTAGGGGCCAACATCTACAGGTAGGCACTTTGCAAAAAACACCTCTGTTTTCTGTAAAAAAATTGGGATGTGTCAACGTTGTGTTTTGGGCCATTTCCTTTCGTGGGCGCTAGGCCTACCCACACAAGTGAGGTACAATTTTTATCGGGAGACTTGGAGGAACGCTGGGTGGAAGGAAATTTGTGGCTCCTCTCAGATTCCAGAACTTTCTGTCATCGAAATGTGAGGAAAATGTGGTTTTTTTAGCCAAATTTTGAGGTTTGCAAAGGATTCTGGGTAACAGAACCTGGTCAGAGCCCCACAAGCCACCCCATCTTGGATTTCCCTAGGTCTCTAGTTTTCAGAAATGCACAGGGTTGGTAGGTTTCCCTAGGTGCCGGCTGAGCTAGGGGCCAACATCTACAGGTAGGCACTTTGCAAAAATCACCTCTGTTTTCTGTAAACAAATTGGGATGTGTCCACGTTGTGTTTTGGGCCATTTCCTTTCGTGGGCGCTAGGCCTACGCACACAAGTGAGATACCATTTTTATCGGGAGACTTGGGGGAACGCTGGGTGGAAGAAAATGTGTGGCTCCTCTCACATTCCAGAACTTTCTGTCACCGAAATGTGAGGAAAATGTGTTTTTTAGCCAAATTTTGAGGTTTGCAAAGGATTCTCGGTAACAGAACCTGGTCAGAGCCCCACAAGTCACCCCATCTTGGATTCCCCTAGATCTCTAGTTTTCAAAAATGCACAGGTTTGGTAGGTTTCCCTAGGTGCCGGCTAGGCTAGGGGCCAAAATCTACAGGTAGGCACTTTGCAAAAAACACCTCTGTTTTCTGTAAAAAAAATTGGGATGTGTCCACGTTGTGTTTTGGGCCATTTCCTTTCGTGGGCGCTAGGCCTACCCACACAAGTCAGGTCCATTCTTATCGGGAGACTTGGGGGAACGCTGGGTGGAAGGAAATTTGTGGCTCCTCTCAGATTCCAGAACTTTCTGTCATCGAAATGTGAGGAAAATGTGTTTTTTTAGCCAATTTTTGAGGTTTGGAAAGGATTCTGGGTAACGGAACCTGGTCAGAGCCCCACAAGCCACCCCATCTTGGATTCCCCTAGGTCTCTAGTTTTCAGAAATGCACAGGGTTGGTAGGTTTCCCTAGGTGCCGGCTGAGCTAGGGGCCAAAATCTACAGGTAGGCACTTTGCAAAAAACACCTCTGTTTTCTGTAAAAAAAATTGGGATGTGTCCACGTTGTGTTTTGGGCTATTTCCTTTCGTGGCCGCTAGGCCTACCCACACAAGTGAGGTACCATTTTTATCGGGAGAGTTGGAGGAACGCTGGGTGGAAGGAAATTTGTGGCTCCTCTCAGATTCCAGAACTTTCTGTCACCGAAATGTGAGGAAAATGTGTTTTTTAGCCAAATTTTGAGGTTTGCAAAGGATTCTGGGTAACAGAACCTGGTCAGAGCCCCACAAGTCACCCCATCTTGGATTCCCCTAGATCTCTAGTTTTCAAAAATGAACAGGTTTGGTAGGTTTCCCTAGGTGCCGGCTGAGCTAGGGGCCAAAATCTACAGGTAGGCACTTCGCAAAAAACACCTCTGTTTTCTGTAAAAAAATTGGGATGTGTCCATGTTGTGTTTTGGGCCATTTCCTTTCATGGGCGCTAGGCCCACACCCACACAAGTCAGGTACCATTCTTATCGGGAGACTTGAGGGAACGCTGGGTGGAAGGAAATTTGTGGCTCCTCTCAGATTCCAGAACTTTCTGTCACCGAAATGTGAGGAAAATGTGTTTTTTAGCCAAATTTTGAGGTTTGCAAAGGATTCTCAGTAACAGAACCTGGTCAGAGCCCCACAAGTCACCCCATCTTGGATTCCCCTAGGTCTCTAGTTTTCAGAAATGCACAGGGTTGGTAGGTTTCCCTAGGTGCCGGCTGATCTAGGGGCCAACATCTACAGGTAGGCACTTTGCAAAAAACACCTCTGTTTTCTGTAAAAAAATTGGGATGTGTCAACGTTGTGTTTTGGGCCATTTCCTTTCGTGGGCGCTAGGCCTACCCACACAAGTGAGGTACAATTTTTATCGGGAGACTTGGAGGAACGCTGGGTGGAAGGAAATTTGTGGCTCCTCTCAGATTCCAGAACTTTCTGTCATCGAAATGTGAGGAAAATGTGGTTTTTTTAGCCAAATTTTGAGGTTTGCAAAGGATTCTGGGTAACAGAACCTGGTCAGAGCCCCACAAGCCACCCCATCTTGGATTTCCCTAGGTCTCTAGTTTTCAGAAATGCACAGGGTTGGTAGGTTTCCCTAGGTGCCGGCTGAGCTAGGGGCCAACATCTACAGGTAGGCACTTTGCAAAAATCACCTCTGTTTTCTGTAAACAAATTGGGATGTGTCCACGTTGTGTTTTGGGCCATTTCCTTTCGTGGGCGCTAGGCCTACGCACACAAGTGAGATACCATTTTTATCGGGAGACTTGGGGGAACGCTGGGTGGAAGAAAATTTGTGGCTCCTCTCACATTCCAGAACTTTCTGTCACCGAAATGTGAGGAAAATGTGTTTTTTAGCCAAATTTTGAGGTTTGCAAAGGATTCTCGGTAACAGAACCTGGTCAGAGCCCCACAAGTCACCCCATCTTGGATTCCCCTAGATCTCTAGTTTTCAGAAATGCACAGGGTTGGTAGGTTTCCCTAGGTGCCGGCTGAGCTAGGGGCCAAAATCTACAGGTAGGCACTTTGCAAAAAACACCTCTGTTTTCTGTAAAAAAATTGGGATGTGTCCACGTTGTGTTTTGGGCCATTTCCTTTCATGGGCGCTAGGCCTACCCACACAAGTGAGGTACCATTCTTATCGGGAGACTTGCGGGAACGCTGGGTGGAAGGAAACTTGTGGCTCCTCTCAGATTCCAGAACTCTCTGTCATCGAAATGTGAGGAAAATGTGTTTTTTTTTAGCCAAATTTTGAGGTTTCGAAAGGATTCTGGGTAACAGAACCTGGTCAGAGCCCCACAAGCCACCCCATCTTGGATTCCCCTAGGTCTCTAGTTTTCAGAAATGCACAGGGTTGGTAGGTTTCCCTAGGTGCCGGCTGAGCTAGGGGCCAACATCTACAGGTAGGCACTTTGCAAAAAACACCTCTGTTTTCTGTAAAAAAATTGGGATGTGTCCACGTTGTGTTTTGGGCCATTTCCTTTCGTGGGAGCTAGGCCTACCCACACATGTGAGGTACCATTTTTATCGGGAGACTTGGGGCAACGCTGGGTGGAAGGAAATTTGTGGCTCCTCTCAGATTCCAGAACTCTCTGTCATCGAAATGTGAGGAAAATGTGTTTTTTTTTGCCAAATTTTGAGGTTTGGAAAGGATTCTGGGTAACAGAACCTGGTCAGAGCCCCACAAGTCACCCCATCTTAGATTCCCCTAGATCTCTAGTTTTCAAAAATGCACAGGTTTGGTAGGTTTCCCTAGGTGCCGGCTGAGCTAGGGGCCAAAATCTACAGGTAGGCACTTCGCAAAAAACACCTCTGTTTTCTGTAAAAAAATTGGGATGTGTCCATGTTGTGTTTTGGGCCATTTCCTTTCATGGGCGCTAGGCCTACCCACACAAGTGAGGTACCATTCTTATCGAGAGACTTGCGGGAACGCTGGGTGGAAGGAAATTTGTGGCTCCTCTCAGATTCCAGAACTTTCTGTCACCGAAATGTGAGGAAAATGTGTTTTTTTTAGCCAAATTTTGAGGTTTGCAAAGGATTCTGGGTAACAGAACCTGGTCAGAGCCCCACAAGCTACCCCATCTTGGATTCCCCTAGGTCTCTAGTTTTCAGAAATCCACAGGGTTGGTAGGTTTCCCTAGGTGCCGGCTGAGCTAGGGGCCAACATCTACAGGTAGGCACTTTGCAAAAAACACCTCTGTTTTCTGTAAAAAAATTGGGATGTGTCCACGTTGTGTTTTGGGCCATTTCCTTTCGTGGGCGCTAGGCCAACGCACACAAGTGAGGTACCATTTTTATCGGGAGACTTGGGGGAACGCTGGGTGGAAGGAAATTTGTGGCTCCTCTCAGATTCCAGAACTTTCTGTCACCGAAATGTGAGGAAAATGTATTTTTTAGCCAAATTGTGAGGTTTGCAAAGGATTCTGGGTAACAGAACCTGGTCAGAGCCCCACAAGTCACCCCATCTTGAATTCCCCTAGATCTCTAGTTTTCAAAAATTCACAGGTTTGGTAGATTTCCCTAGGTGCCGGCTGAGCTAGGGGCCAAAATCTACAGGTAGGCACTTTGCAAAAAACACCTCTGTTTTCTGTAAAAAAATTGGGATGTGTCCACGTTGTGTTTTGGGCCATTTCCTTTCGTGGGCGCTAGGCCTACCCACACAAGTGAGGTACCATTTTTATCGGGAGGGTTGGAGGAACGCTGGGTGGAAGGAAATTTGTGGCTCCTCTCAGATTCCAGAACTTTCTGTCACCAAAATGTGAGGAAAATGTGTTTTTTAGCCAAATTTTGAGGTTTGCAAAGGATTCTGGGTAACAGAACCTGGTCAGAGCCCCACAAGTCACCCCATCTTGGATTCCCCTAGATCTCTAGTTTTCAAAAATGCACAGGTTTGGTAGGTTTCCCTAGGTGCCGGCTGAGCTAGGGGCCAAAATCTACAGGTAGGCACTTCGCAAAAAACACCTCTGTTTTCTGTAAAAAAATTGGGATGTGTCCATGTTGTGTTTTGGGCCATTTCCTTTCATGGGCGCTAGGCCTACCCACACAAGTGAGGTACCATTCTTATCGGGAGACTTGCGGGAACGCTGGGTGGAAGGAAATTTGTGGCTCCTCTCAGATTCCAGAACTCTATCATCGAAATGTGAGGAAAATGTGTTTTTTTTAGCCAAATTTTGAGGTTTGGAAAGGATTCTGGGTAACAGAACCTGGTCAGAGCCCCACAAGTCACCCCATCTTGAATTCCCCTAGATCTCTAGTTTTCAAAAATGCACAGGTTTGGTAGATTTCCCTAGGTGCCGGCTGAGCTAGGGGCCAAAATCTACAGGTAGGCACTTTGCAAAAAACACCTCTGTTTTCTGTAAAAAAATTGGGATGTGTCCACGTTGTGTTTTGGGCCATTTCCTTTCGTGGGCGCTAGGCCTACCCACACAAGTGAGGTACCATTTTTATCGGGAGAGTTGGAGGAACGCTGGGTGGAAGGAAATTTGTGGCTCCTCTCAGATTCCAGAACTTTCTGTCACCGAAATGTGAGGAAAATGTGTTTTTTAGCCAAATTTTGAGGTTTGCAAAGGATTCTGGGTAACAGAACCTGGTCAGAGCCCCACAAGTCACCCCATCTTGGATTCCCCTAGATCTCTAGTTTTCAAAAATGCACAGGTTTGGTAGGTTTCCCTAGGTGCCGGCTGAGCTAGGGGCCAAAATCTACAGGTAGGCACTTCGCAAAAAACACCTCTGTTTTCTGTAAAAAAATTGGGATGTGTCCATGTTGTGTTTTGGGCCATTTCCTTTCATGGGCGCTAGGCCTACCCACACAAGTGAGGTACCATTCTTATCGGGAGACTTGCGGGAACGCTGGGTGGAAGGAAATTTGTGGCTCCTCTCAGATTCCAGAACTCTGTCATCGAAATGTGAGGAAAATGTGTTTTTTTTAGCCAAATTTTGAGGTTTGGAAAGGATTCTGGGTAACAGAACCTGGTCAGAGCCCCACAAGCCACCCCATCTTGGATTCCCCTAGGTCTCTAGTTTTCAGAAATGCACAGGGTTGGTAGGTTTCCCTAGGTGCCGGCTGAGCTAGGGGCCAACATCTACAGGTAGGCACTTTGCAAAAAACACCTCTGTTTTCTGTAAAAAAATTGGGATGTGTCCACGTTGTGTTTTGGGCCATTTCCTTTCGTGGGCGCTAGGCCTACCCACACAAGTGAGGTACCATTTTTATCGGGAGAGTTGGAGGTACGCTGGGTGGAAGGAAATTTGTGGCTCCTCTCAGATTGCAGAACTTTCTGTCACCGAAATGTGAGGAAAATGTGTTTTTTTTTAGCCAAATTTTGAGGTTTCGAAAGGATTCTGGGTAACAGAACCTGGTCAGAGCCCCACAAGCCACCCCATCTTGGATTCCCCTAGGTCTCTAGTTTTCAGAAATGCACAGGGTTGGTAGGTTTCCCTAGGTGCCGGCTGAGCTAGGGGCCAACATCTACAGGTAGGCACTTTGCAAAAAACACCTCTGTTTTCTGTAAAAAAATTGGGATGTGTCCACGTTGTGTTTTGGGCCATTTCCTTTCGTGGGAGCTAGGCCTACCCACACATGTGAGGTACCATTTTTATCGGGAGACTTGGGGCAACGCTGGGTGGAAGGAAATTTGTGGCTCCTCTCAGATTCCAGAACTCTCTGTCATCGAAATGTGAGGAAAATGTGTTTTTTTTTGCCAAATTTTGAGGTTTGGAAAGGATTCTGGGTAACAGAACCTGGTCAGAGCCCCACAAGTCACCCCATCTTAGATTCCCCTAGATCTCTAGTTTTCAAAAATGCACAGGTTTGGTAGGTTTCCCTAGGTGCCGGCTGAGCTAGGGGCCAAAATCTACAGGTAGGCACTTCGCAAAAAACACCTCTGTTTTCTGTAAAAAAATTGGGATGTGTCCATGTTGTGTTTTGGGCCATTTCCTTTCATGGGCGCTAGGCCTACCCACACAAGTGAGGTACCATTCTTATCGAGAGACTTGCGGGAACGCTGGGTGGAAGGAAGTTTGTGGCTCCTCTCAGATTCCAGAAATTTCTGTCACCGAAATGTGAGGAAAATGTGTTTTTTTTAGCCAAATTTTGAGGTTTGCAAAGGATTCTGGGTAACAGAACCTGGTCAGAGCCCCACAAGTCACCCCATCTTGAATTCCCCTAGATCTCTAGTTTTCAAAAATTCACAGGTTTGGTAGATTTCCCTAGGTGCCGGCTGAGCTAGGGGCCAAAATCTACAGGTAGGCACTTTGCAAAAAACACCTCTGTTTTCTGTAAAAAAATTGGGATGTGTCCACGTTGTGTTTTGGGCCATTTCCTTTCGTGGGCGCTAGGCCTACCCACACAAGTGAGGTACCATTTTTATCGGGAGGGTTGGAGGAACGCTGGGTGGAAGGAAATTTGTGGCTCCTCTCAGATTCCAGAACTTTCTGTCACCAAAATGTGAGGAAAATGTGTTTTTTAGCCAAATTTTGAGGTTTGCAAAGGATTCTGGGTAACAGAACCTGGTCAGAGCCCCACAAGTCACCCCATCTTGGATTCCCCTAGATCTCTAGTTTTCAAAAATGCACAGGTTTGGTAGGTTTCCCTAGGTGCCGGCTGAGCTAGGGGCCAAAATCTACAGGTAGGCACTTCGCAAAAAACACCTCTGTTTTCTGTAAAAAAATTGGGATGTGTCCACGTTGTGTTTTGGGCCATTTCCTTTTGTGGGCGCTAGGCCTACCCACACAAGTGAGGTACCATTTTTATCGGGAGAGTTGGAGGAACGCTGGGTGGAAGGAAATTTGTGGCTCCTCTCAGATTCCAGAACTTTCTGTCACCGAAATGTGAGGAAAATGTGTTTTTTAGCCAAATTTTGAGGTTTGCAAAGGATTCTGGGTAACAGAACCTGGTCAGAGCCCCACAAGTCACCCCATCTTGGATTCCCCTAGATCTCTAGTTTTCAAAAATGCACAGGTTTGGTAGGTTTCCCTAGGTGCCGGCTGAGCTAGGGGCCAAAATCTACAGGTAGGCACTTCGCAAAAAACACCTCTGTTTTCTGTAAAAAAATTGGGATGTGTCCATGTTGTGTTTTGGGCCATTTCCTTTCATGGGCGCTAGGCCTACCCACACAAGTGAGGTACCATTCTTATCGGGAGACTTGCGGGAACGCTGGGTGGAAGGAAATTTGTGGCTCCTCTCAGATTCCAGAACTCTGTCATCGAAATGTGAGGAAAATGTGTTTTTTTTAGCCAAATTTTGAGGTTTGGAAAGGATTCTGGGTAACAGAACCTGGTCAGAGCCCCACAAGTCACCCCATCTTGAATTCCCCTAGATCTCTAGTTTTCAAAAATGCACAGGTTTGGTAGATTTCCCTAGGTGCCGGCTGAGCTAGGGGCCAAAATCTACAGGTAGGCACTTTGCAAAAAACACCTCTGTTTTCTGTAAAAAAATTGGGATGTGTCCACGTTGTGTTTTGGGCCATTTCCTTTCGTGGGCGCTAGGCCTACCCACACAAGTGAGGTACCATTTTTATCGGGAGAGTTGGAGGAACGCTGGGTGGAAGGAAATTTGTGGCTCCTCTCAGATTCCAGAACTTTCTGTCACCGAAATGTGAGGAAAATGTGTTTTTTAGCCAAATTTTGAGGTTTGCAAAGGATTCTGGGTAACAGAACCTGGTCAGAGCCCCACAAGTCACCCCATCTTGGATTCCCCTAGATCTCTAGTTTTCAAAAATGCACAGGTTTGGTAGGTTTCCCTAGGTGCCGGCTGAGCTAGGGGCCAAAATCTACAGGTAGGCACTTCGCAAAAAACACCTCTGTTTTCTGTAAAAAAATTGGGATGTGTCCATGTTGTGTTTTGGGCCATTTCCTTTCATGGGCGCTAGGCCTACCCACACAAGTGAGGTACCATTCTTATCGGGAGACTTGCGGGAACGCTGGGTGGAAGGAAATTTGTGGCTCCTCTCAGATTCCAGAACTCTGTCATCGAAATGTGAGGAAAATGTGTTTTTTTTAGCCAAATTTTGAGGTTTGGAAAGGATTCTGGGTAACAGAACCTGGTCAGAGCCCCACAAGCCACCCCATCTTGGATTCCCCTAGGTCTCTAGTTTTCAGAAATGCACAGGGTTGGTAGGTTTCCCTAGGTGCCGGCTGAGCTAGGGGCCAACATCTACAGGTAGGCACTTTGCAAAAAACACCTCTGTTTTCTGTAAAAAAATTGGGATGTGTCCACGTTGTGTTTTGGGCCATTTCCTTTCGTGGGCGCTAGGCCTACCCACACAAGTGAGGTACCATTTTTATCGGGAGAGTTGGAGGTACGCTGGGTGGAAGGAAATTTGTGGCTCCTCTCAGATTGCAGAACTTTCTGTCACCGAAATGTGAGGAAAATGTGTTTTTTAGCCAAATTTTGAGGTTTGCAAAGGATTCTGGGTAACAGAACCTGGTCAGAGCCCCACAAGTCACCCCATCTTGGATTCCCCTAGATCTCTAGTTTTAAAAAATGCACAGGTTTGGTAGGTTTCCCTAGGTGCCGGCTGAGCTAGGGGCCAAAATCTACAGGTAGGCACTTCGCAAAAAACACCTCTGTTTTCTGTAAAAAAATTGGGATGTGTCCATGTTGTGTTTTGGGCCATTTCCTTTCATGGGCGCTAGGCCTACCCACACAAGTGAGGTACCATTCTTATCGGGAGACTTGCGGGAACGCTGGGTGGAAGGAAATTTGTGGCTCCTCTCAGATTCCAGAACTCTGTCATCGAAATGTGAGGAAAATGTGTTTTTTTTAGCCAAATTTTGAGGTTTGGAAAGGATTCTGGGTAACAGAACCTGGTCAGAGCCCCACAAGCCACCCCATCTTGGATTCCCCTAGGTCTCTAGTTTTCAGAAATGCACAGGGTTGGTAGGTTTCCCTAGGTGCCGGCTGAGCTAGGGGCCAACATCTACAGGTAGGCACTTTGCAAAAAACACCTCTGTTTTCTGTAAAATAATTGGGATGTGTCCACTTTGTGTTTTGGGCCATTTCCTTTCGTGGGCGCTAGGCCTACCCACACAAGTGAGGTACCATTTTTATCGGGAGAGTTGGAGGAACGCTGGGTGGAAGGAAATTTGTGGCTCCTCTCAGATTCCAGAACTTTCTGTCACCGAAATGTGAGGAAAATTTGTTTTTTAGCCAAATGTTGAGGTTTGCAAAGGATTCTGGGTAACAGAACCTGGTCAGAGCCCCACAAGTCACCCCTTCTTGGATTCCCCTAGATCTCTAGTTTTCAAAAATGCACAGGTTTGGTAGGTTTCCCTAGGTGCCGGCTGAGCTAGGTGCCAAAATCTACAGGTAGGCACTTCGCAAAAAACACCTCTGTTTTCTGTAAAAAAATTGGGATGTGTCCATGTTGTGTTTTGGGCCATTTCCTTTCATGGGCGCTAGGCCTACCCACACAAGTGAGGTACCATTCTTATCGGGAGACTTGCGGGAATGCTGGGTGGAAGGAAATTTGTGGCTCCTCTCAGATTCCTAAACTCTGTCATCGAAATGTGAGGAAAATGTGTTTTTTTTAGCCAAAATTTGAGGTTTGGAAAGGATTCTGGGTAACAGAACCTGGTCAGAGCCCCACAAGCCACCCCATCTTGGATTCCCCTAGGTCTCTAGTTTTCAGAAATGCACAGGTTTGGTAGGTTTCCCTAGGTGCCGGCTGAGCTAGGGGCCAAAATCTACAGGTAGGCACTTCACAAAAAACACCTCTGTTTTCTGTAAAAAAATTGGGATGTGTCCATGTTGTGTTTTGGGCCATTTCCTTTCATGGGCGCTAGGCCTACCCACACAAGTGAGGTACCATTCTTATCGGGAGACTTGCGGGAACGCTGGGTGGAAGGAAATTTGTGGCTCCTCTCAGATTCCAGAACTCTGTCATCGAAATGTGAGGAAAATGTGTTTTTTTTAGCCAAATTTTGAGGTTTGGAAAGGATTCTGGGTAACAGAACCTGGTCAGAGCCCCACAAGCCACCCCATCTTGGATTCCCCTAGGTCTCTAGTTTTCAGAAATGCACAGGGTTGGTAGGTTTCCCTAGGTGCCGGCTGAGCTAGGGGCCAACATCTACAGGTAGGCACTTTGCAAAAAACACCTCTGTTTTCTGTAAAAAAATTGGGATGTGTCCACGTTGTGTTTTGGGCCATTTCCTTTCGTGGGCGCTAGGCCTACCCACACAAGTGAGGTACCATTTTTATCGGGAGAGTTGGAGGTACGCTGGGTGGAAGGAAATTTGTGGCTCCTCTCAGATTGCAGAACTTTCTGTCACCGAAATGTGAGGAAAATGTGTTTTTTAGCCAAATTTTGAGGTTTGCAAAGGATTCTGGGTAACAGAACCTGGTCAGAGCCCCACAAGTCACCCCATCTTGGATTCCCCTAGATCTCTAGTTTTAAAAAATGCACAGGTTTGGTAGGTTTCCCTAGGTGCCGGCTGAGCTAGGGGCCAAAATCTACAGGTAGGCACTTCTCAAAAAACACCTCTGTTTTCTGTAAAAAATTGGGATGTGTCCATGTTGTGTTTTGGGCCATTTCCTTTCATGGGCGCTAGGCCTACCCACACAAGTGAGGTACCATTCTTATCGGGAGACTTGCGGGAACGCTGGGTGGAAGGAAATTTGTGGCTCCTCTCAGATTCCAGAACTCTGTCATCGAAATGTGAGGAAAATGTGTTTTTTTTAGCCAAATTTTGAGGTTTGGAAAGGATTCTGGGTAACAGAACCTGGTCAGAGCCCCACAAGCCACCCCATCTTGGATTCCCCTAGGTCTCTAGTTTTCAGAAATGCACAGGGTTGGTAGGTTTCACTAGGTGCCGGCTGAGCTAGGGGCCAACATCTACAGGTAGGCACTTTGCAAAAAACACCTCTGTTTTCTGTAAAATAATTGGGATGTGTCCACTTTGTGTTTTGGGCCATTTCCTTTCGTGGGCGCTAGGCCTACCCACACAAGTGAGGTACCATTTTTATCGGGAGAGTTGGAGGAACGCTGGGTGGAAGGAAATTTGTGGCTCCTCTCAGATTCCAGAACTTTCTGTCACCGAAATGTGAGGAAAATGTGTTTTTTAGCCAAATGTTGAGGTTTGCAAAGGATTCTGGGTAACAGAACCTGGTCAGAGCCCCACAAGTCACCCCTTCTTGGATTCCCCTAGATCTCTAGTTTTCAAAAATGCACAGGTTTGGTAGGTTTCCCTAGGTGCCGGCTGAGCTAGGGGCCAAAATCTACAGGTAGGCACTTCGCAAAAAACACCTCTGTTTTCTGTAAAAAAATTGGGATGTGTCCATGTTGTGTTTTGGGCCATTTCCTTTCATGGGCGCTAGGCCTACCCACACAAGTGAGGTACCATTCTTATCGGGAGACTTGCGGGAATGCTGGGTGGAAGGAAATTTGTGGCTCCTCTCAGATTCCTAAACTCTGTCATCGAAATGTGAGGAAAATGTGTTTTTTTTAGCCATAATTTGAGGTTTGGAAAGGATTCTGGGTAACAGAACCTGGTCAGAGCCCCACAAGCCACCCCATCTTGGATTCCCCTAGGTCTCTAGTTTTCAGAAATGCACAGGGTTGGTAGGTTTCCCTAGGTGCCGGCTGAGCTAGGGGCCAACATCTACAGGTAGGCACTTTGCAAAAAACACCTATGTTTTCTGTAAAAAAATTGGGATGTGTCCACGTTGTGTTTTGGGCCATTTCCTTTCGTGGGCGCTAGGCCTACCCACACAAGTGAGGTACCATTTTTATCGGGAGAGTTGGAGGAACGCTGGGTGGAAGGAAATGTGTGGCACCTCTCAGATTCCAGAACTTTCTGTCACCGAAATGTGAGGAAAATGTGTTTTTTAGCCAAATTTTGAGGTTTGCAAAGGATTCTGGGTAACAGAACCTGGTCAGAGCCCAAAAAGTCACCCCATCTTGGATTCCCCTAGATCTCTAGTTTTCAAAAATGCACAGGTTTGGTAGGTTTCCCTAGATGCCGGCTGAGCTAGGGGCCAAAATCTACAGGTAGGCACTTCGCAAAAAACACCTCTGTTTTCTGTAAAAAAATTGGGATGTGTCCATGTTGTGTTTTGGGCCATTTCCTTTCATGGGCGCTAGGCCTACCCACACAAGTGAGGTACCATTCTTATCGGGAGACTTGCGGGAACGCTGGGTGGAAGGAAATTTGTGGCTCCTCTCAGATTCCAGAACTCTCGGTCATCGAAATGTGAGGAGAATGTGTTTTTTTTAGCCAAATTTTGAGGTTTGCAAAGGATTCTGGGTAACAGAACCTGGTCAGAGCCTCACAAGCCACCCCATCTTGGATTCCCCTAGGTCTCTAGTTTTCAGAAATGCACAGGGTTGGTAGGTTTCCCTAGGTGCCGGCTGAGCTAGGGGCCAAAATCTACAGGTAGGCACTTTGCAAAAAACACCTCTGTTTTCTGTAAAAAAAATTGGGATGTGTCCACGTTGTGTTTTGGGCCATTTCCTTTCGTGGGCGCTAGGCCTACCCACACAAGTGAGGTACAATTTTTATCGGGAGACTTGGGGGAACGCTGGGTGGAAGGAAATTTGTGGCTCCTCTCAGATTCCAGAACTTTCTGTCATCGAAATGTGAGGAAAATGTGTTTTTTTTAGCCAAATTTTGAGGTTTGCAAAGGATTCTGGGTAACAGAACCTGGTCAGAGCCCCACAAGCCACCCCATCTTGGATTTCTCTAGGTCTCTAGTTTTCAGAAATGCACAGGGTTGGTAGGTTTCCCTAGGTGCCGGCTGAGCTAGGGGCCAACATCTACAGGTAGGCACTTTGCAAAAATCACCTCTGTTTTCTGTAAACAAATTGGGATGTGTCCACGTTGTGTTTTGGGCCATTTCCTTTCGTGGGCGCTAGGCATACGCACACAAGTGAGATACCATTTTTATCGGGAGACTTGGGGGAACGCTGGGTGGAAGAAAATTTGTGGCTCCTCTCACATTCCAGAACTTTCTGTCACCGAAATGTGAGGAAAATGTGTTTTTTAGCCAAATTTTGAGGTTTGCAAAGGATTCTCGGTAACAGAACCTGGTCAGAGCCCCACAAGTCACCCCATCTTGGATTCCCCTAGATCTCTAGTTTTCAGAAATGCACAGGGTTGGTAGGTTTCCCTAGGTGCCGGCTGAGCTAGGGGCCAAAATCTACAGGTAGCCACTTTGCAAAAAACACCTCTGTTTTCTGTAAAAAAATTGGGATGTGTCCACGTTGTGTTTTGGGCCATTTCCTTTCATGGGCGCTAGGCCTACCCACACAAGTGAGGTACCATTCTTATCGGGAGACTTGCGGGAACGCTGGGTGGAAGGAAACTTGTGGCTCCTCTCAGATTCCAGAACTCTCTGTCATCGAAATGTGAGGAAAATGTGTTTTTTTTTAGCCAAATTTTGAGGTTTCGAAAGGATTCTGGGTAACAGAACCTGGTCAGAGCCCCACAAGCCACCCCATCTTGGATTCCCCTAGGTCTCTAGTTTTCAGAAATGCACAGGGTTGGTAGGTTTCCCTAGGTGCCGGCTGAGCTAGGGGCCAACATCTACAGGTAGGCACTTTGCAAAAAACACCTCTGTTTTCTGTAAAAAAATTGGGATGTGTCCACGTTGTGTTTTGGGCCATTTCCTTTCGTGGGAGCTAGGCCTACCCACACATGTGAGGTACCATTTTTATCGGGAGACTTGGGGCAACGCTGGGTGGAAGGAAATTTGTGGCTCCTCTCAGATTCCAGAACTCTCTGTCATCGAAATGTGAGGAAAATGTGTTTTTTTTTGCCAAATTTTGAGGTTTGGAAAGGATTCTGGGTAACAGAACCTGGTCAGAGCCCCACAAGTCACCCCATCTTAGATTCCCCTAGATCTCTAGTTTTCAAAAATGCACAGGTTTGGTAGGTTTCCCTAGGTGCCGGCTGAGCTAGGGGCCAAAATCTACAGGTAGGCACTTCGCAAAAAACACCTCTGTTTTCTGTAAAAAAATTGGGATGTGTCCATGTTGTGTTTTGGGCCATTTCCTTTCATGGGCGCTAGGCCTACCCACACAAGTGAGGTACCATTCTTATCGAGAGACTTGCGGGAACGCTGGGTGGAAGGAAGTTTGTGGCTCCTCTCAGATTCCAGAAATTTCTGTCACCGAAATGTGAGGAAAATGTGTTTTTTTTAGCCAAATTTTGAGGTTTGCAAAGGATTCTGGGTAACAGAACCTGGTCAGAGCCCCACAAGTCACCCCATCTTGAATTCCCCTAGATCTCTAGTTTTCAAAAATTCACAGGTTTGGTAGATTTCCCTAGGTGCCGGCTGAGCTAGGGGCCAAAATCTACAGGTAGGCACTTTGCAAAAAACACCTCTGTTTTCTGTAAAAAAATTGGGATGTGTCCACGTTGTGTTTTGGGCCATTTCCTTTCGTGGGCGCTAGGCCTACCCACACAAGTGAGGTACCATTTTTATCGGGAGGGTTGGAGGAACGCTGGGTGGAAGGAAATTTGTGGCTCCTCTCAGATTCCAGAACTTTCTGTCACCAAAATGTGAGGAAAATGTGTTTTTTAGCCAAATTTTGAGGTTTGCAAAGGATTCTGGGTAACAGAACCTGGTCAGAGCCCCACAAGTCACCCCATCTTGGATTCCCCTAGATCTCTAGTTTTCAAAAATGCACAGGTTTGGTAGGTTTCCCTAGGTGCCGGCTGAGCTAGGGGCCAAAATCTACAGGTAGGCACTTCGCAAAAAACACCTCTGTTTTCTGTAAAAAAATTGGGATGTGTCCATGTTGTGTTTTGGGCCATTTCCTTTCATGGGCGCTAGGCCTACCCACACAAGTGAGGTACCATTCTTATCGGGAGACTTGCGGGAACGCTGGGTGGAAGGAAATTTGTGGCTCCTCTCAGATTCCAGAACTCTATCATCGAAATGTGAGGAAAATGTGTTTTTTTTAGCCAAATTTTGAGGTTTGGAAAGGATTCTGGGTAACAGAACCTGGTCAGAGCCCCACAAGTCACCCCATCTTGAATTCCCCTAGATCTCTAGTTTTCAAAAATGCACAGGTTTGGTAGATTTCCCTAGGTGCCGGCTGAGCTAGGGGCCAAAATCTACAGGTAGGCACTTTGCAAAAAACACCTCTGTTTTCTGTAAAAAAATTGGGATGTGTCCACGTTGTGTTTTGGGCCATTTCCTTTCGTGGGCGCTAGGCCTACCCACACAAGTGAGGTACCATTTTTATCGGGAGAGTTGGAGGAACGCTGGGTGGAAGGAAATTTGTGGCTCCTCTCAGATTCCAGAACTTTCTGTCACCGAAATGTGAGGAAAATGTGTTTTTTAGCCAAATTTTGAGGTTTGCAAAGGATTCTGGGTAACAGAACCTGGTCAGAGCCCCACAAGTCACCCCATCTTGGATTCCCCTAGATCTCTAGTTTTCAAAAATGCACAGGTTTGGTAGGTTTCCCTAGGTGCCGGCTGAGCTAGGGGCCAAAATCTACAGGTAGGCACTTCGCAAAAAACACCTCTGTTTTCTGTAAAAAAATTGGGATGTGTCCATGTTGTGTTTTGGGCCATTTCCTTTCATGGGCGCTAGGCCTACCCACACAAGTGAGGTACCATTCTTATCGGGAGACTTGCGGGAACGCTGGGTGGAAGGAAATTTGTGGCTCCTCTCAGATTCCAGAACTCTGTCATCGAAATGTGAGGAAAATGTGTTTTTTTTAGCCAAATTTTGAGGTTTGGAAAGGATTCTGGGTAACAGAACCTGGTCAGAGCCCCACAAGCCACCCCATCTTGGATTCCCCTAGGTCTCTAGTTTTCAGAAATGCACAGGGTTGGTAGGTTTCCCTAGGTGCCGGCTGAGCTAGGGGCCAACATCTACAGGTAGGCACTTTGCAAAAAACACCTCTGTTTTCTGTAAAAAAATTGGGATGTGTCCACGTTGTGTTTTGGGCCATTTCCTTTCGTGGGCGCTAGGCCTACCCACACAAGTGAGGTACCATTTTTATCGGGAGAGTTGGAGGTACGCTGGGTGGAAGGAAATTTGTGGCTCCTCTCAGATTGCAGAACTTTCTGTCACCGAAATGTGAGGAAAATGTGTTTTTTAGCCAAATTTTGAGGTTTGCAAAGGATTCTGGGTAACAGAACCTGGTCAGAGCCCCACAAGTCACCCCATCTTGGATTCCCCTAGATCTCTAGTTTTAAAAAATGCACAGGTTTGGTAGGTTTCCCTAGGTGCCGGCTGAGCTAGGGGCCAAAATCTACAGGTAGGCACTTCGCAAAAAACACCTCTGTTTTCTGTAAAAAATTGGGATGTGTCCATGTTGTGTTTTGGGCCATTTCCTTTCATGGGCGCTAGGCCTACCCACACAAGTGAGGTACCATTCTTATCGGGAGACTTGCGGGAACGCTGGGTGGAAGGAAATTTGTGGCTCCTCTCAGATTCCAGAACTCTGTCATCGAAATGTGAGGAAAATGTGTTTTTTTTAGCCAAATTTTGAGGTTTGGAAAGGATTCTGGGTAACAGAACCTGGTCAGAGCCCCACAAGCCACCCCATCTTGGATTCCCCTAGGTCTCTAGTTTTCAGAAATGCACAGGGTTGGTAGGTTTCCCTAGGTGCCGGCTGAGCTAGGGGCCAACATCTACAGGTAGGCACTTTGCAAAAAACACCTCTGTTTTCTGTAAAATAATTGGGATGTGTCCACTTTGTGTTTTGGGCCATTTCCTTTCGTGGGCGCTAGGCCTACCCACACAAGTGAGGTACCATTTTTATCGGGAGAGTTGGAGGAACGCTGGGTGGAAGGAAATTTGTGGCTCCTCTCAGATTCCAGAACTTTCTGTCACCGAAATGTGAGGAAAATGTGTTTTTTAGCCAAATGTTGAGGTTTGCAAAGGATTCTGGGTAACAGAACCTGGTCAGAGCCCCACAAGTCACCCCTTCTTGGATTCCCCTAGATCTCTAGTTTTCAAAAATGCACAGGTTTGGTAGGTTTCCCTAGGTGCCGGCTGAGCTAGGGGCCAAAATCTACAGGTAGGCACTTCGCAAAAAACACCTCTGTTTTCTGTAAAAAAATTGGGATGTGTCCATGTTG
Source organism: Pleurodeles waltl (assembly GCF_031143425.1). NCBI lineage: Eukaryota > Metazoa > Chordata > Amphibia > Caudata > Salamandridae > Pleurodeles > Pleurodeles waltl. The sequence continues at coordinate 330,840,292 of NC_090448.1, forward strand.
TGTTTTGGGCCATTTCCTTTCATGGGCGCTAGGCCTACCCACACAAGTGAGGTACCATTCTTATCGGGAGACTTGCGGGAATGCTGGGTGGAAGGAAATTTGTGGCTCCTCTCAGATTCCTAAACTCTGTCATCGAAATGTGAGGAAAATGTGTTTTTTTTAGCCAAAATTTGAGGTTTGGAAAGGATTCTGGGTAACAGAACCTGGTCAGAGCCCCACAAGCCACCCCATCTTGGATTCCCCTAGGTCTCTAGTTTTCAGAAATGCACAGGTTTGGTAGGTTTCCCTAGGTGCCGGCTGAGCTAGGGGCCAAAATCTACAGGTAGGCACTTCGCAAAAAACACCTCTGTTTTCTGTAAAAAATTGGGATGTGTCCATGTTGTGTTTTGGGCCATTTCCTTTCATGGGCGCTAGGCCTACCCACACAAGTGAGGTACCATTCTTATCGGGAGACTTGCGGGAACGCTGGGTGGAAGGAAATTTGTGGCTCCTCTCAGATTCCAGAACTCTGTCATCGAAATGTGAGGAAAATGTGTTTTTTTTAGCCAAATTTTGAGGTTTGGAAAGGATTCTGGGTAACAGAACCTGGTCAGAGCCCCACAAGCCACCCCATCTTGGATTCCCCTAGGTCTCTAGTTTTCAGAAATGCACAGGGTTGGTAGGTTTCCCTAGGTGCCGGCTGAGCTAGGGGCCAACATCTACAGGTAGGCACTTTGCAAAAAACACCTCTGTTTTCTGTAAAATAATTGGGATGTGTCCACTTTGTGTTTTGGGCCATTTCCTTTCGTGGGCGCTAGGCCTACCCACACAAGTGAGGTACCATTTTTATCGGGAGAGTTGGAGGAACGCTGGGTGGAAGGAAATTTGTGGCTCCTCTCAGATTCCAGAACTTTCTGTCACCGAAATGTGAGGAAAATTTGTTTTTTAGCCAAATGTTGAGGTTTGCAAAGGATTCTGGGTAACAGAACCTGGTCAGAGCCCCACAAGTCACCCCTTCTTGGATTCCCCTAGATCTCTAGTTTTCAAAAATGCACAGGTTTGGTAGGTTTCCCTAGGTGCCGGCTGAGCTAGGGGCCAAAATCTACAGGTAGGCACTTCGCAAAAAACACCTCTGTTTTCTGTAAAAAAATTGGGATGTGTCCATGTTGTGTTTTGGGCCATTTCCTTTCATGGGCGCTAGGCCTACCCACACAAGTGAGGTACCATTCTTATCGGGAGACTTGCGGGAATGCTGGGTGGAAGGAAATTTGTGGCTCCTCTCAGATTCCTAAACTCTGTCATCGAAATGTGAGGAAAATGTGTTTTTTTTTGCCAAAATTTGAGGTTTGGAAAGGATTCTGGGTAACAGAACCTGGTCAGAGCCCCACAAGCCACCCCATCTTGGATTCCCCTAGGTCTCTAGTTTTCAGAAATGCACAGGGTTGGTAGGTTTCCCTAGGTGCCGGCTGAGCTAGGGGCCAACATCTACAGGTAGGCACTTTGCAAAAAACACCTATGTTTTCTGTAAAAAAATTGGGATGTGTCCACGTTGTGTTTTGGGCCATTTCCTTTCGTGGGCGCTAGGCCTACCCACACAAGTGAGGTACCATTTTTATCGGGAGAGTTGGAGGAACGCTGGGTGGAAGGAAATGTGTGGCACCTCTCAGATTCCAGAACTTTCTGTCACCGAAATGTGAGGAAAATGTGTTTTTTAGCCAAATTTTGAGGTTTGCAAAGGATTCTGGGTAACAGAACCTGGTCAGAGCCCAAAAAGTCACCCCATCTTGGATTCCCCTAGATCTCTAGTTTTCAAAAATGCACAGGTTTGGTAGGTTTCCCTAGATGCCGGCTGAGCTAGGGGCCAAAATCTACAGGTAGGCACTTCGCAAAAAACACCTCTGTTTTCTGTAAAAAAATTGGGATGTGTCCATGTTGTGTTTTGGGCCATTTCCTTTCATGGGCGCTAGGCCTACCCACACAAGTGAGGTACCATTCTTATCGGGAGACTTGCGGGAACGCTGGGTGGAAGGAAATTTGTGGCTCCTCTCAGATTCCAGAACTCTCGGTCATCGAAATGTGAGGAGAATGTGTTTTTTTTAGCCAAATTTTGAGGTTTGCAAAGGATTCTGGGTAACAGAACCTGGTCAGAGCCTCACAAGCCACCCCATCTTGGATTCCCCTAGGTCTCTAGTTTTCAGAAATGCACAGGGTTGGTAGGTTTCCCTAGGTGCCGGCTGAGCTAGGGGCCAAAATCTACAGGTAGGCACTTTGCAAAAAACACCTCTGTTTTCTGTAAAAAAAATTGGGATGTGTCCATGTTGTGTTTTGGGCCATTTCCTTTCGTGGGCGCTAGGCCTACCCACACAAGTGAGGTACCATTTGTATTGGGAGACTTGGGGGAACGCTGGGTGGAAGGAAATTTGTGGCGCCTCTCAGATTCCAGAACTTTCTGTCACCGAAATGTGAGGAAAATTTGTTTTTTAGCCAAATTTTGAGGTTTGCAAAAGATTCTGGGTAACAGAACCTGGTCAGAACCCCACAAACCACCCCATCTTGGATTCCCCTAGGTCTCTAGTTTTAAAAAATGCACAGGTTTGGTAGGTTTCCCTAGGTGCCGGCTGAGCTAGGGGCCAAAATCTACAGGTAGGAACTTTGCAAAAAACACCTCTGTTTTCTGTAAAGAAATTGGGATGTGTCCACGTTGTGTTTTGGGCCATTTCCTTTCGTGGGCGCTAGGCCCACCCTCACAAGTGAGGTACCATTTTTATCGGGAGACTTGGCGGAACGCTGGGTGGAAGGAAATTTGTGGCTCCTCTCAGATTCCAGAACTTTTTGTCACCGAAATGTTAGGAAAATGTGTTTTTTAGCCAAATTTTGAGGTTTGCAAAGGATTCTCGGTAACAGAACCTGGTCAGAGCACCACAAGTCACTCCATCTTGGATTCCCCTAGATCTCTAGTTTTCAAAAATGCACAGGTTTGGTAGATTTCCCTAGGTGCCGGCTGAGCAAGGGGCCAACATCTACAGGTAGGCACTTTGCAAAAAACACCTCTGTTTTCTGTAAAAAAATTGGGATGTGTCCACGTTGTGTTTTGGGCCATTTCCTTTCGTGGGCGCTAGGCCTACCCACACAAGTGAGGTACCATTTTTATCGGGAGAGTTGGAGGAATGCTGGGTGGAAGGAAATTTGTGGCTCCTCTCAGATTCCAGAACTTTCTGTCACCGAAATGTGAGGAAAATGTGTTTTTTAGCCACATTTTGAGGTTTGCAAAGGATTCTGGGTAACAGAACCTGGTCAGAGCCCCACAAGTCACCCCATCTTGGATTCCCCTAGATCTCTAGTTTTCAAAAATGCACAGGTTTGGTAGGTTTCCCTAGGTGCCGGCTGAGCTAGGGGCCAAAATCTACAGGTAGGCACTTCACAAAAAACACCTCTGTTTTCTGTAAAAAAATTGGGATGTGTCCATGTTGTGTTTTGGGCCATTTCCTTTCATGGGCGCTAGGCCTACCCACACAAGTGAGGTACCATTCTTATCGGGAGACTTGCGGGAACGCTGGGTGGAAGGAAATTTGTGGCTCCTCTCAGATTCCAGAACTCTGTCATCGAAATGTGAGGAAAATGTGTTTTTTTTAGCCAAATTTTGAGGTTTGGAAAGGATTCTGGGTAACAGAACCTGGTCAGAGCCCCACAAGCCACCCCATCTTGGATTCCCCTAGGTCTCTAGTTTTCAGAAATGCACAGGGTTGGTAGGTTTCCCTAGGTGCCGGCTGAGCTAGGGGCCAACATCTACAGGTAGGCACTTTGCAAAAAACACCTCTGTTTTCTGTAAAAAAATTGGGATGTGTCCACGTTGTGTTTTGGGCCATTTCATTTCGTGGGCGCTAGGCCTACCCACACAAGTGAGGTACCATTTTTATCGGGAGAGTTGGAGGAACGCTGGGTGGAAGGAAATTTGTGGCTCCTCTCAGATTCCAGAACTTTCTGTCACCGAAATGTGAGGAAAATGTGTTTTTTAGCCAAATGTTGAGGTTTGCAAAGGATTCTGGGTAACAGAACCTGGTCAGAGCCCCACAAGTCACCCCATCTTGGATTCCCATAGATCTCTAGTTTTCAAAAATGCACAGGTTTGGTAGGTTTCCCTAGGTGCCGGCTGAGCTAGGGGCCAAAATCTACAGGTAGGCACTTCGCAAAAAACACCTCTGTTTTCTGTAAAAAAATTGGGATGTGTCCATGTTGTGTTTTGGGCCATTTCCTTTCATGGGCGCTAGGCCTACCCACACAAGTGAGGTACCATTCTTATCGGGAGACTTGCGGGAATGCTGGGTGGAAGGAAATTTGTGGCTCCTCTCAGATTCCAGAACTCTGTCATCGAAATGTGAGGAAAATGTGTTTTTTTTAGCCAAATTTTGAGGTTTGGAAAGGATTCTGGGTAACAGAACCTGGTCAGAGCCCCACAAGCCACCCCATCTTGGATTCCCCTAGGTCTCTAGTTTTCAGAAATGCACAGGGTTGGTAGGTTTCCCTAGGTGCCGGCTGAGCTAGGGGCCAACATCTACAGGTAGGCATTTTGCAAAAAACACCTCTGTTTTCTGTAAAAAAATTGGGATGTGTCCACGTTGTGTTTTGGGCCATTTCCTTTCGTGGGCGCTAGGCCTACCCACACAAGTGAGGTACCATTTTTATCGGGAGAGTTGGAGGAACGCTGGGTGGAAGGAAATTTGTGGCTCCTCTCAGATTCCAGAACTTTCTGTCACCGAAATGTGAGGAAAATGTGTTTTTTAGCCAAATGTTGAGGTTTGCAAAGGATTCTGGGTAACAGAACCTGGTCAGAGCCCCACAAGTCACCCCATCTTGGATTCCCATAGATCTCTAGTTTTCAAAAATGCACAGGTTTGGTAGGTTTCCCTAGGTGCCGGCTGAGCTAGGGGCCAAAATCTACAGGTAGGCACTTCGCAAAAAACACCTCTGTTTTCTGTAAAAAAATTGGGATGTGTCCACGTTGTGTTTTGGGCCATTTCCTTTCGTGGGCGCTAGGCCTACCCACACAAGTGAGGTACCATTTTTATCGGGAGAGTTGGAGGAATGCTGGGTGGAAGGAAATTTGTGGCTCCTCTCAGATTCCAGAACTTTCTGTCACCGAAATGTGAGGAAAATGTGTTTTTTAGCCACATTTTGAGGTTTGCAAAGGATTCTGGGTAACAGAACCTGGTCAGAGCCCCACAAGTCACCCCATCTTGGATTCCCCTAGATCTCTAGTTTTCAAAAATGCACAGGTTTGGTAGGTTTCCCTAGGTGCCGGCTGAGCTAGGGGCCAAAATCTACAGGTAGGCACTTCACAAAAAACACCTCTGTTTCCTGTAAAAAAATTGGGATGTGTCCATGTTGTGTTTTGGGCCATTTCCTTTCATGGGCGCTAGGCCTACCCACACAAGTGAGGTACCATTCTTATCGGGAGACTTGCGGGAACGCTGGGTGGAAGGAAATTTGTGGCTCCTCTCAGATTCCAGAACTCTGTCATCGAAATGTGAGGAAAATGTGTTTTTTTTAGCCAAATTTTGAGGTTTGGAAAGGATTCTGGGTAACAGAACCTGGTCAGAGCCCCACAAGCCACCCCATCTTGGATTCCCCTAGGTCTCTAGTTTTCAGAAATGCACAGGGTTGGTAGGTTTCCCTAGGTGCCGGCTGAGCTAGGGGCCAACATCTACAGGTAGGCACTTTGCAAAAAACACCTCTGTTTTCTGTAAAAAAATTGGGATGTGTCCACGTTGTGTTTTGGGCCATTTCCTTTCGTGGGCGCTAGGCCTACCCACACAAGTGAGGTACCATTTTTATCGGGAGAGTTGGAGGAACGCTGGGTGGAAGGAAATTTGTGGCTCCTCTCAGATTCCAGAACTTTCTGTCACCGAAATGTGAGGAAAATGTGTTTTTTAGCCAAATGTTGAGGTTTGCAAAGGATTCTGGATAACAGAACCTGGTCAGAGCCCCACAAGTCACCCCATCTTGGATTCCCATAGATCTCTAGTTTTCAAAAATGCACAGGTTTGGTAGGTTTCCCTAGGTGCCGGCTGAGCTAGGGGCCAAAATCTACAGGTAGGCACTTCGCAAAAAACACCTCTGTTTTCTGTAAAAAAATTGGGATGTGTCCATGTTGTGTTTTGGGCCATTTCCTTTCATGGGCGCTAGGCCTACCCACACAAGTGAGGTACCATTCTTATCGGGAGACTTGCGGGAATGCTGGGTGGAAGGAAATTTGTGGCTCCTCTCAGATTCCAGAACTCTGTCATCGAAATGTGAGGAAAATGTGTTTTTTTTAGCCAAATTTTGAGGTTTGGAAAGGATTCTGGGTAACAGAACCTGGTCAGAGCCCCACAAGCCACCCCATCTTGGATTCCCCTAGGTCTCTAGTTTTCAGAAATGCACAGGGTTGGTAGGTTTCCCTAGGTGCCGGCTGAGCTAGGGGCCAACATCTACAGGTAGGCACTTTGCAAAAAACACCTCTGTTTTCTGTAAAAAAATTGGGATGTGTCCACGTTGTGTTTTGGGCCATTTCCTTTCGTGGGCGCTAGGCCTACCCACACAAGTGAGGTACCATTTTTATCGGGAGAGTTGGAGGAACACTGGGTGGAAGGAAATTTGTGGCTCCTCTCAGATTCCAGAACTTTCTGTCACCGAAATGTGAGGAAAATGTGTTTTTTAGCCAAATGTTGAGGTTTGCAAAGGATTCTGGGTAACAGAACCTGGTCAGAGCCCCACAAGTCACCCCATCTTGGATTCCCATAGATCTCTAGTTTTCAAAAATGCACAGGTTTGGTAGGTTTCCCTAGGTGCCGGCTGAGCTAGGGGCCAAAATCTACAGGTAGGCACTTCGCAAAAAACACCTCTGTTTTCTGTAAAAAAAATTGGGATGTGTCCATGTTGTGTTTTGGGCCATTTCCTTTCATGGGCGCTCGGCCTACCCACACAAGTGAGGTACCATTCTTATCGGGAGACTTGCGGGAATGCTGGGTGGAAGGAAATTTGTGGCTCCTCTCAGATTCCAGAACTCTGTCATCGAAATGTGAGGAAAATGTGTTTTTTTTAGCCAAATTTTGAGGTTTGGAAAGGATTCTGGGTAACAGAACCTGGTCAGAACCCCACAAATCACCCCAGCTTGGATTCCCCTAGGTCTCTAGTTTTAAAAAATGCACAGGTTTGGTAGGTTTCCCTAGGTGCCGGCTGAGCTAGGGTCCAAAATCTACAGGTAGGCACCTTGCAAAAAACACCTCTGTTTTCTGTAAAGAAATTGGGATGTGTCCACGTTGTGTTTTGGGCCATTTCCTTTCATGGGCGCTAGGCCTACCCACACAAGTCAGGTACCATTCTTATCGGGAGACTTGGGGGAACGCTGGATGGAAGGAAATTTGTGGCTCCTCTCAGATTCCAGAACTTTTTGTCACCGAAATGTGAGGAAAATGTGTTTTTTAGCCATATTTTGAGGTTTGCAAAGGATTCTGGGTAACAGAACCTGGTCAGAGCCCCACAAGTCACCCCATCTTGGATTCCCCTAGATCTCTAGTTTTCAAAAATGCAAAGGTTTGGTAGGTTTCCCTAGGTGCCGCCTGAGCTAGGGGCCAAAATCTACAGGTAGGCACTTCGCAAAAAACACCTCTGTTTTCTGTAAAAAAATTGGGATGTGTCCATGTTGTGATGTGGGCCATTTCCTTTCATGGGCGCTAGACCTACCCACACAAGTGAGGTACCATTCTTATCGGGAGACTTGCGGGAACGCTGGGTGGAAGGAAATTTGTGGCTCCTCTCAGATTCCAGAACTCTCTGTCATCGAAATGTGAGGAAAATGTGTTTTTTTTTAGCCAAATTTTGAGGTTTGGAAAGGATTCTGGGTAAGAGAACCTGGTCAGAGCCCCACAAGCCACCCCATCTTGGATTCCCCTAGGTCTCTAGTTTTCAGAAATGCACAGGGTTGCTAGGTTTCCCTAGGTGCCGGCTGATCTAGGGGCCAACATCTACAGGTAGGCACTTTGCAAAAAACACCTCTGTTTTCTGTAAAAAAATTGGGATTTGTCAACGTTGTGTTTTGGGCCATTTCCTTTCGTGGGCGCTAGGCCTACCCACACAAGTGAGGTACAATTTTTATCGGGAGACTTGGAGGAACGCTGGGTGGAAGGAAATTTGTGGCTCCTCTCAGATTCCAGAACTTTCTGTCATCGAAATGTGAGGAAAATGTGTTTTTTTTAGCCAAATTTTGAGGTTTGCAAAGGATTCTGGGTAACAGAACCTGGTCAGAGCCCCACAAGCCACCCCATCTTGGATTTCCCTAGGTCTCTAGTTTTCAGAAATGCACAGGGTTGGTAGGTTTCCCTAGGTGCCGGCTGAGCTAGGGGCCAACATCTACAGGTAGGCACTTTGCAAAAATCACCTCTGTTTTCTGTAAACAAATTGGGATGTGTCCACGTTGTGTTTTGGGCCATTTCCTTTCGTGGGCGCTAGGCCTACGCACACAAGTGAGATACCATTTTTATCGGGAGACTTGGGGGAACGCTGGGTGCAAGAAAATTTGTGGCTCCTCTCACATTCCAGAACTTTCTGTCACCGAAATGTGAGGAAAATGTGTTTTTTAGCCAAATTTTGAGGTTTGCAAAGGATTCTCGGTAACAGAACCTGGTCAGAGCCCCACAAGTCACCCCATCTTGGATTCCCCTAGATCTCTAGTTTTCAAAAATGCACAGGTTTGGTAGGTTTCCCTAGGTGCCGGCTGAGCTAGGGGCCAAAATCTACAGGTAGGCACTTTGCAAAAAACACCTCTGTTTTCTGTAAAAAAAATTGGGATGTGTCCACGTTGTGTTTTGGGCCATTTCCTTTCGTGGGCGCTAGGCCTACCCACACAAGTGAGGTACCATTTTTATCGGGAGAGTTGGAGGAACGCTGGGTGGAAGGAAATTTGTGGCTCCTCTCAGATTCCAGAACTTTCTGTCACCGAAATATGAGGAAAATGTGTTTTTTAGCCAAATTTTGAGGTTTGCAACGGATTCTGGGTAACAGAACCTGGTCAGAGCCCCACAAGTCACCCCATCTTGGATTCCCCTAGATCTCTAGTATTCAAAAATGCACAGGTTTGGTAGGTTTCCCTAGGTGCCGGCTGAGCTAGGGTCCAAAATCTACAGGTAGACACTTTGCAAAAAACAGGTCTGTTTTTTGTAAAAAATTTGGGATGTGTCCACGTTGTGTTTTGGGCCATTTCCTTTCGTGGGCGCTAGGCCTACCCACACAAGTCAGGTCCATTCTTATCGGGAGACTTGGGGGAACGCTGGGTGGAAGGAAATTTGTGGCTCCTCTCAGATTCCAGAACTTTCTGTCATCGAAATGTGAGGAAAATGTGTTTTTTTTAGCCAAATTTTGAGGTTTGGAAAGGATTCTGGGTAACAGAACCTGGTCAGAGCCCCACAAGCCACCCCATCTTGGATTCCCCTAGGTCTCTAGTTTTCAGAAATGCACAGGGTTGGTAGGTTTCCCTAGGTGCCGGCTGAGCTAGGGGCCAAAATCTACAGGTAGGCACTTTGCAAAAAACACCTCTGTTTTCTGTAAAAAAAATTGGGATGTGTCCACGTTGTGTTTTGGGCTATTTCCTTTCGTGGCCGCTAGGCCTACCCACACAAGTGAGGTACCATTTTTATCGGGAGAGTTGGAGGAACGTTGGGTGGAAGGAAATTTGTGGCTCCTCTCAGATTCCAGAACTTTCTGTCACCGAAATGTGAGGAAAATGTGTTTTTTAGCCAAATTTTGAGGTTTGCAAAGGATTCTGGGTAACAGAACCTGGTCAGAGCCCCACAAGTCACCCCATCTTGGATTCCCCTAGATCTCTAGTTTTCAAAAATGAACAGGTGTGGTAGGTTTCCCTAGGTGCCGGCTGAGCTAGGGGCCAAAATCTACAGGTAGGCACTTCGCAAAAAACACCTCTGTTTTCTGTAAAAAAATTGGGATGTGTCCATGTTGTGTTTTGGGCCATTTCCTTTCATGGGCGCTAGGCCCACACCCACACAAGTCAGGTATCATTCTTATCGGGAGACTTGAGGGAACGCTGGGTGGAAGGAAATTTGTGGCTCCTCTCAGATTCCAGAACTTTCTGTCACCGAAATGTAAGGAAAATGTGTTTTTTATCCAAATTTTGAGGTTTGCAAAGGATTCTCGGTAACAGAACCTGGTCAGAGCCCCACAAGTCACCCCATCTTGGATTCCCCTAGATCTCTTGTTTTCAGAAATGCACAGGGTTGGTAGGTTTCCCTAGGTGCCGGCTGAGCTAGGGGCCAAAATCTACAGGTAGGCACTTCGCAAAAAACACCTCTGTTTTCTGTAAAAAAATTGGGATGTGTCCCTGTTGTGTTTTGGGCCATTTCCTTTCATGGGCGCTAGGCCTACCCACACAAGTGAGGTACCATTCTTATCGGGAGACTTGCGGGAACGCTGGGTGGAAGGAAATTTGTGGCTCCTCTCAGATTCCAGAACTCTGTCATCGAAATGTGAGGAAAATGTGTTTTTTTTAGCCAAATTTTGAGGTTTGGAAAGGATTCTGGGTAACAGAACCTGGTCAGAGCCCCACAAGCCACCCCATCTTGGATTCCCCTAGGTCTCTAGTTTTCAGAAATGCACAGGGTTGGTAGGTTTCCCTAGGTGCCGGCTGAGCTAGGGGCCAACATCTACAGGTAGGCACTTTGCAAAAAACACCTCTGTTTTCTGTAAAAAAATTGGGATGTGTCCACGTTGTGTTTTGGGCCATTTCCTTTCGTGGGCGCTAGGCCTACCCACACAAGTGAGGTACCATTTGTATCGGGAGACTTGGGGGAACGCTGGGTGGAAGGAAATTTGTGGCTCCTCTCAGATTCCAGAACTTTCTGTCACCGAAATGTGAGGAAAATGTGTTTTTTAGCCAAATGTTGAGGTTTGCAAAGGATTCTGGGTAACAGAAACTGGTCAGAGCCCCACAAGTCACCCCATCTTGGATTCCCATAGATCTCTAGTTTTCAAAAATGCACAGGTTTGGTAGGTTTCCCTAGGTGCCGGCTGAGCTAGGGGCCAAAATCTACAGGTAGGCACTTCGCAAAAAACACCTCTGTTTTCTGTAAAAAAATTGGGATGTGTCCATGTTGTGTTTTGGGCCATTTCCTTTCATGGGCGCTAGGCCTACCCACACAAGTGAGGTACCATTCTTATCGGGAGACTTGCGGGAATGCTGGGTGGAAGGAAATTTGTGGCTCCTCTCAGATTCCAGAACTCTGTCATCGAAATGTGAGGAAAATGTGTTTTTTTTAGCCTAATTTTGAGGTTTGGAAAGGATTCTGGGTAACAGAACCTGGTCAGAGCCCCACAAGCCACCCCATCTTGGATTCCCCTAGGTCTCTAGTTTTCAGAAATGCACAGGGTTGGTAGGTTTCCCTAGGTGCCGGCTGAGCTAGGGGCCAACATCTACAGGTAGGCACTTCGCAAAAAACACCTCTGTTTTCTGTAAAAAAATTGGGATGTGTCCACGTTGTGTTTTGGGCCATTTCCTTTCGTGGGCGCTAGGCCTACCCACACAAGTGAGGTACCATTTTTATCGGGAGAGTTGGAGGAATGCTGGGTGGAAGGAAATTTGTGGCTCCTCTCAGATTCCAGAACTTTCTGTCACCGAAATGTGAGGAAAATGTGTTTTTTAGCCACATTTTGAGGTTTGCAAAGGATTCTGGGTAACAGAACCTGGTCAGAGCCCCACAAGTCACCCCATCTTGGATTCCCCTAGATCTCTAGTTTTCAAAAATGCACAGGTTTGGTAGGTTTCCCTAGGTGCCGGCTGAGCTAGGGGCCAAAATCTACAGGTAGGCACTTCACAAAAAACACCTCTGTTTTCTGTAAAAAAATTGGGATGTGTCCATGTTGTGTTTTGGGCCATTTCCTTTCATGGGCGCTAGGCCTACCCACACAAGTGAGGTACCATTCTTATCGGGAGACTTGCGGGAACGCTGGGTGGAAGGAAATTTGTGGCTCCTCTCAGATTCCAGAACTCTGTCATCGAAATGTGAGGAAAATGTGTTTTTTTTAGCCAAATTTTGAGGTTTGGAAAGGATTCTGGGTAACAGAACCTGGTCAGAGCCCCACAAGCCACCCCATCTTGGATTCCCCTAGGTCTCTAGTTTTCAGAAATGCACAGGGTTGGTAGGTTTCCCTAGGTGCCGGCTGAGCTAGGGGCCAACATCTACAGGTAGGCACTTTGCAAAAAACACCTCTGTTTTCTGTAAAAAAAATTGGGATGTGTCCACATTGTGTTTTGGGCCATTTCCTTTCGTGGGCGCTAGGCCTACCCACACAAGTGAGGTACCATTTTTATCGGGAGAGTTGGAGGAACGCTGGGTGGAAGGAAATTTGTGGCTCCTCTCAGATTCCAGAACTTTCTGTCACCGAAATGTGAGGAAAATGTGTTTTTTAGCCAAATGTTGAGGTTTGCAAAGGATTCTGGGTAACAGAACCTGGTCAGAGCCCCACAAGTCACCCCATCTTGGATTCCCATAGATCTCTAGTTTTCAAAAATGCACAGGTTTGGTAGGTTTCCCTAGGTGCCGGCTGAGCTAGGGGCCAAAATCTACAGGTAGGCACTTCGCAAAAAACACCTCTGTTTTCTGTAAAAAAATTGGGATGTGTCCATGTTGTGTTTTGGGCCATTTCCTTTCATGGGCGCTAGGCCTACCCACACAAGTGAGGTACCATTCTTATCGGGAGACTTGCGGGAATGCTGGGTGGAAGGAAATTTGTGGCTCCTCTCAGATTCCAGAACTCTGTCATCGAAATGTGAGGAAAATGTGTTTTTTTTAGCCAAATTTTGAGGTTTGGAAAGGATTCTGGGTAACAGAACCTGGTCAGAGCCCCACAAGCCACCCCATCTTGGATTCCCCTAGGTCTCTAGTTTTCAGAAATGCACAGGGTTGGTAGGTTTCCCTAGGTGCCGGCTGAGCTAGGGGCCAACATCTACAGGTAGGCACTTTGCAAAAAACACCTCTGTTTTCTGTAAAAAAATTGGGATGTGTCCACGTTGTGTTTTGGGCCATTTCCTTTCGTGGGCGCTAGGCCTACCCACACAAGTGAGGTACCATTTTTATCGGGAGAGTTGGAGGAACGCTGGGTGGAAGGAAATTTGTGGCTCCTCTCAGATTCCAGAACTTTCTGTCACCGAAATGTGAGGAAAATGTGTTTTTTAGCCAAATGTTGAGGTTTGCAAAGGATTCTGGGTAACAGAACCTGGTCAGAGCCCCACAAGTCACCCCATCTTGGATTCCCATAGATCTCTAGTTTTCAAAAATGCACAGGTTTGGTAGGTTTCCCTAGGTGCCGGCTGAGCTAGGGGCCAAAATCTACAGGTAGGCACTTCGCAAAAAACACCTCTGTTTTCTGTAAAAAAATTGGGATGTGTCCATGTTGTGTTTTGGGCCATTTCCTTTCATGGGCGCTCGGCCTACCCACACAAGTGAGGTACCATTCTTATTGGGAGACTTGCGGGAATGCTGGGTGGAAGGAAATTTGTGGCTCCTCTCAGATTCCAGAACTCTGTCATCGAAATGTGAGGAAAATGTGTTTTTTTTAGCCAAATTTTGAGGTTTGGAAAGGATTCTGGGTAACAGAACCTGGTCAGAACCCCACAAATCACCCCAGCTTGGATTCCCCTAGGTCTCTAGTTTTAAAAAATGCACAGGTTTGGTAGGTTTCCCTAGGTGCCGGCTGAGCTAGGGGCCAAAATCTACAGGTAGGCACTTTGCAAAAAACACCTCTGTTTTCTGTAAAGAAATTGGGATGTGTCCACGTTGTGTTTTGGGCCATTTCCTTTCGTGGGCGCTAGGCCCACCCTCACAAGTGAGGTACCATTTTTATCGGGAGACTTGGGGGAACGCTGGGTGGAAGGAAATTTGTGGCTCCTCTCAGATTCCAGAACTTTCTGTCACCGAAATGTGAGGAAAATGTGTTTTTTTAGCCACATTTTGAGGTTTGCAAAGGATTCTGGGTAACAGAACCTGGTCAGAGCCCCACAAGTCACCCCATCTTGGATTCCCCTAGATCTCTAGTTTTCAAAAATGCACAGGTTTGGTAGGTTTCCCTAGGTGCCGGCTGAGCTAGGGTCCAAAATCTACAGGTAGGCACCTTGCAAAAAACACCTCTGTTTTCTGTAAAAAAATTGGGATGTGTCCACGTTGTGTTTTGGGCCATTTCCTTTCATGGGCGCTAGGCCTACCCACACAAGTCAGGTACCATTCTTATCGGGAGACTTGGGGGAACGCTGGATGGAAGGAAATTTGTGGCTCCTCTCAGATTCCAGAACTTTTTGTCACCGAAATGTGAGGAAAATGTGTTTTTTAGCCATATTTTGAGGTTTGCAAAGGATTCTGGGTAACAGAACCTGGTCAGAGCCCCACAAGTCACCCCATCTTGGATTCCCCTAGATCTCTAGTTTTCAAAAATGCAAAGGTTTGGTAGGTTTCCCTAGGTGCCGCCTGAGCTAGGGGCCAAAATCTACAGGTAGGCACTTCGCAAAAAACACCTCTGTTTTCTGTAAAAAAATTGGGATGTGTCCATGTTGTGATGTGGGCCATTTCCTTTCATGGGCGCTAGACCTACCCACACAAGTGAGGTACCATTCTTATCGGGAGACTTGCGGGAACGCTGGGTGGAAGGAAATTTGTGGCTCCTCTCAGATTCCAGAACTCTCTGTCATCGAAATGTGAGGAAAATGTGTTTTTTTCTAGCCAAATTTTGAGGTTTGGAAAGGATTCTGGGTAAGAGAACCTGGTCAGAGCCCCACAAGCCACCCCATCTTGGATTCCCCTAGGTCTCTAGTTTTCAGAAATGCACAGGGTTGCTAGGTTTCCCTAGGTGCCGGCTGATCTAGGGGCCAACATCTACAGGTAGGCACTTTGCAAAAAACACCTCTGTTTTCTGTAAAAAAATTGGGATGTGTCAACGTTGTGTTTTGGGCCATTTCCTTTCGTGGGCGCTAGGCCTACCCACACAAGTGAGGTACAATTTTTATCGG
The DNA here is from genome assembly GCF_031143425.1 of Pleurodeles waltl. Taxonomy (NCBI): domain Eukaryota; kingdom Metazoa; phylum Chordata; class Amphibia; order Caudata; family Salamandridae; genus Pleurodeles; species Pleurodeles waltl. The sequence goes on from NC_090448.1 coordinate 330,855,314, forward strand.
GAGACTTGGAGGAACGCTGGGTGGAAGGAAATTTGTGGCTCCTCTCAGATTCCAGAACTTTCTGTCATCGAAATGTGAGGAAAATGTGGTTTTTTTAGCCAAATTTTGAGGTTTGCAAAGGATTCTGGGTAACAGAACCTGGTCAGAGCCCCACAAGCCACCCCATCTTGGATTTCCCTAGGTCTCTAGTTTTCAGAAATGCACAGGGTTGGTAGGTTTCCCTAGGTGCCGGCTGAGCTAGGGGCCAACATCTACAGGTAGGCACTTTGCAAAAATCACCTCTGTTTTCTGTAAACAAATTGGGATGTGTCCACGTTGTGTTTTGGGCCATTTCCTTTCGTGGGCGCTAGGCCTACGCACACAAGTGAGATACCATTTTTATCGGGAGACTTGGGGGAACGCTGGGTGGAAGAAAATTTGTGGCTCCTCTCACATTCCAGAACTTTCTGTCACCGAAATGTGAGGAAAATGTGTTTTTTAGCCAAATTTTGAGGTTTGCAAAGGATTCTCGGTAACAGAACCTGGTCAGAGCCCCACAAGTCACCCCATCTTGGATTCCCCTAGATCTCTAGTTTTCAAAAATGCACAGGTTTGGTAGGTTTCCCTAGGTGCCGGCTGAGCTAGGGGCCAAAATCTACAGGTAGGCACTTTGCAAAAAACACCTCTGTTTTCTGTAAAAAAAATTGGGATGTGTCCACGTTGTGTTTTGGGCCATTTCCTTTCGTGGGCGCTAGGCCTACCCACACAAGTGAGGTACCATTTTTATCGGGAGAGTTGGAGGAACGCTGGGTGGAAGGAAATTTGTGGCTCCTCTCAGATTCCAGAACTTTCTGTCACCGAAATATGAGGAAAATGTGTTTTTTAGCCAAATTTTGAGGTTTGCAACGGATTCTGGGTAACAGAACCTGGTCAGAGCCCCACAAGTCACCCCATCTTGGATTCCCCTAGATCTCTAGTATTCAAAAATGCACAGGTTTGGTAGGTTTCCCTAGGTGCCGGCTGAGCTAGGGTCCAAAATCTACAGGTAGACACTTTGCAAAAAACAGGTCTGTTTTTTGTAAAAAATTTGGGATGTGTCCACGTTGTGTTTTGGGCCATTTCCTTTCGTGGGCGCTAGGCCTACCCACACAAGTCAGGTCCATTCTTATCGGGAGACTTGGGGGAACGCTGGGTGGAAGGAAATTTGTGGCTCCTCTCAGATTCCAGAACTTTCTGTCATCGAAATGTGAGGAAAATGTGTTTTTTTTAGCCAAATTTTGAGGTTTGGAAAGGATTCTGGGTAACGGAACCTGGTCAGAGCCCCACAAGCCACCCCATCTTGGATTCCCCTAGGTCTCTAGTTTTCAGAAATGCACAGGGTTGGTAGGTTTCCCTAGGTGCCGGCTGAGCTAGGGGCCAAAATCTACAGGTAGGCACTTTGCAAAAAACACCTCTGTTTTCTGTAAAAAAAATTGGGATGTGTCCACGTTGTGTTTTGGGCTATTGCCTTTCGTGGCCGCTAGGCCTACCCACACAAGTGAGGTACCATTTTTATCGGGAGAGTTGGAGGAACGTTGGGTGGAAGGAAATTTGTGGCTCCTCTCAGATTCCAGAACTTTCTGTCACCGAAATGTGAGGAAAATGTGTTTTTTAGCCAAATTTTGAGGTTTGCAAAGGATTCTGGGTAACAGAACCTGGTCAGAGCCCCACAAGTCACCCCATCTTGGATTCCCCTAGATCTCTTGTTTTCAGAAATGCACAGGGTTGGTAGGTTTCCCTAGGTGCCGGCTGAGCTAGGGGCCAAAATCTACAGGTAGGCACTTCGCAAAAAACACCTCTGTTTTCTGTAAAAAAATTGGGATGTGTCCATGTTGTGTTTTGGGCCATTTCCTTTCATGGGCGCTAGGCCCACACCCACACAAGTCAGGTATCATTCTTATCGGGAGACTTGAGGGAACGCTGGGTGGAAGGAAATTTGTGGCTCCTCTCAGATTCCAGAACTTTCTGTCACCGAAATGTGAGGAAAATGTGTTTTTTAGCCAAATTTTGAGGTTTGCAAAGGATTCTCGGTAACAGAACCTGGTCAGAGCCCCACAAGTCACCCCATCTTGGATTCCCCTAGATCTCTTGTTTTCAGAAATGCACAGGGTTGGTAGGTTTCCCTAGGTGCCGGCTGAGCTAGGGGCCAAAATCTACAGGTAGGCACTTTGCAAAAAACACCTCTGTTTTCTGTAAAAAAATTGGGATGTGTCCATGTTGTGTTTTGGGCCATTTCCTTTCTGGGCGCTAGGCCTACCCACACAAGTGAGGTACAATTTTTATCGGGAGAGTTGGAGGAACGCTGGGTGGAAGGAAATTTGTGGCTCCTCTCAGATTCCAGAACTTCCTGTCACCGAAATGTGAGGAAAATGTGTTTTTTAGCCAAATTTTAAGGTTTGCAAAGGATTCTGGGTAACAGAACCTGGTCAGAGCCCCACAAGTCACCCCATCTTGGATTCCCCTAGATCTGTAGTTTTCAAAAATGCACAGGTTTGGTAGGTTTCCCTAGGTGCCGGCTGAGCTAGGGGCCAAAATCTACAGGTAGGCACTTCGCAAAAAACACCTCTGTTTTCTGTAAAAAAATTGGGATGTGTCCATGTTGTGTTTTGGGCCATTTCCTTTCATGGGCGCTAGGCCTACCCACACAAGTGAGGTACCATTCTTATCGGGAGACTTGCGGGAACGCTGGGAGGAAGGAAATTTGTGGCTCCTCTCAGATTCCAGAACTCTCTGTCATCGAAATGTGAGGAAAATGTGTTTTATTTTTAGCCAAATTTTGAGGTTTCGAAAGGATTCTGGGTAACAGAACCTGGTCAGAGCCCCACAAGCCACCCCATCTTGGATTCCCCTAGGTCTCTAGTTTTCAGAAATGCACAGGGTTGGTAGGTTTCCCTAGGTGCTGGCTGAGCTAGGGGCCAACATCTAGAGGTAGGCACTTTGCAAAAAACACCTCTGTTTTCTGTAAAAAAATTGGGATGTGTCCACGTTGTGTTTTGGGCCATTTCCTTTCGTGGGCGCTAGGCCTACCCACACAAGTGAGGTACCATTTTTATCGGGAGACTTGGAGGAACGCTGGGTGGAAGGAAATTTGAGGCTCCTCTCAGATTCCAGAACTTTCTGTCATCGAAATGTGAGGAAAATGTGTTTTTTTTAGCCAAATTTTGAGGTTTGCAAAGGATTCTGGGTAACAGAACCTGGTCAGAGCCCTACAAGCCACCCGATCTTGGATTCCCCTAGGTCTCTAGTTTTCAGAAATGCACAGGGTTGGTAGGTTTCCCTAGGTGCCGGCTGAGCTAGGGGCCAACATATACAGGTAGGCACTTTGCAAAAAACACCTGTTTTCTGTAAAATAATTGGGATGTGTCCACGTTGTGTTTTGGGCCATTTCCTTTTGTGGGCGCTAGGGCTACCCACACAAGTGAGGTACCATTTTTATCGGGAGACTTGGGGGAACGCTGGGTGAAAGAAAATTTGTGGCTCCTCTCAGATTCCAGAACTTTCTGTCACCGAAATGTGAGGAAAATGTGTTTTTTAGCCAAATTTTGAGGTTTGCAAAGGATTCTGGGTAACAGAACCTGGTTAGAGCCCCACAAGTCACCCCATCTTGGATTCCCCTAGATCTCTAGTTTTCAAAAATGCACAGGTTTTGGTAGGTTTCCCTAGGTGCCGGCTGAGCTAGGGGCCAAAATCTACAGGTAGGCACTTCGCAAAAAACACCTCTGTTTTCTGGAAAAAAATTGGGATGTGCCCATGTTGTGTTTTGGGCCATTTCCTTTCATGGGCGCTAGGCCTACCCACACAAGTGAGGTACCATTTGTATTGGGAGACTTGGGGGAACGCTGGGTGGAAGGAAATTTGTGGCTCCTCTCAGATTCCAGAACTTTCTGTCACCGAAATGTGAGGAAAATGTGTTTTTTAGCCAAATTTTGAGGTTTGCAAAAGATTCTGGGTAACAGAACCTGGTCAGAACCCCACAAATCACCCCATCTTGGATTCCCCTAGGTCTCTAGTTTTAAAAAATGCACAGGTTTGGTAGGTTTCCCTAGGTGCCGGCTGAGCTAGGGGCCAAAATCTACAGGTAGGCACTTTGCAAAAAACACCTCTGTTTTCTGTAAAGAAATTGGGATGTGTCCACGTTGTGTTTTGGGCCATTTCCTTTCGTGGGCGCTAGGCCTACCCTCAAACGTGAGGTACCATTTTTATCGGGAGACTTGGGGGAACGCTGGGTGGAAGAAAATTTGTGGCTCCTCTCAGATTCCAGAACTTTCTGTCACCGAAATGTGAGGAAAATTTGTTTTTTAGCCAAATTTTGAGGTTTGCAAAGGATTCTGGGTAACAGAACCTGGTCAGAGCCCCACAAGTCACCCCATCTTGGATTCCCCTAGATCTCTAGTTTTCAAAAATGCACAGGTTTGGTAGGTTTCCCTAGGTGCCGGCTGAGCTAGGGGCCAAAATCTACAGGTAGGCACTTCGCAAAAAACACCTCTGTTTTCTGTAAAAAAATTGGGATGTGTCCATGTTGTGTTTTGGGCCATTTCCTTTCATGGGCGCTAGGCCTACCCACACAAGTGAGGTACCATTCTTATCGGGAGACTTGCGGGAACGCTGGGTGGAAGGAAATTTGTGGCTCCTCTCAGATTCCAGAACTCTGTCATCGAAATGTGAGGAAAATGTGTTTTTTTTAGCCAAATTTTGAGGTTTGGAAAGGATTCTGGGTAACAGAACCTGGTCAGAGCCCCACAAGCCACCCCATCTTGGATTCCCCTAGGTCTCTAGTTTTCAGAAATGCACAGGGTTGATACGTTTCCCTAGGTGCCGGCTGAGCTAGGGGCCAACATCTACAGGTAGGCACTTTGCAAAAAACACCTCTGTTTTCTGTAAAAAAATTGGGATGTGTCCACGTTGTGTTTTGGGCCATTTCCTTTCGTGGGCGCTAGGCCTACCCACACAAGTGAGGTACCATTTGTATTGGGAGACTTGGGGGAACGCTGGGTGGAAGGAAATTAGTGGCTCCTCTTAGGTTCCAGAACTTTCTGTCACCGAAATGTGAGGAAAATGTGTTTTTTAGCCAAATGTTGAGGTTTGCAAAGGATTCTGGGTAACAGAACCTGGTCAGAGCCCCACAAGTCACCCCATCTTGGATTCCCATAGATCTCTAGTTTTCAAAAATGCACAGGTTTGGTAGGTTTCCCTAGGTGCCGGCTGAGCTAGGGGCCAAAATCTACAGGTAGGCACTTCGCAAAAAACACCTCTGTTTTCTGTAAAAAAATTGGGATGTGTCCATGTTGTGTTTTGGGCCATTTCCTTTCATGGGCGCTAGGCCTACCCACACAAGTGAGGTACCATTCTTATCGGGAGACTTGCGGGAATGCTGGGTGGAAGGAAATTTGTGGCTCCTCTCAGATTCCAGAACTCTGTCATCGAAATGTGAGGAAAATGTGTTTTTTTTAGCCAAATTTTGAGGTTTGGAAAGGATTCTGGGTAACAGAACCTGGTCAGAGCCCCACAAGTCACCCCATCTTGGATTCCCCTAGGTCTCTAGTTTTCAGAAATGCACAGGGTTGGTAGGTTTCCCTAGGTGCCGGCTGAGCTAGGGGCCAACATCTACAGGTAGGCACTTTGCAAAAAACACCTCTGTTTTCTGTAAAAAAATTGGGATGTGTCCACGTTGTGTTTTGGGCCATTTCCTTTCGTGGGCGCTAGGCTTACCCACACAAGTGAGGTACCATTTTTATCGGGAGAGTTGGAGGAACGCTGGGTGGAAGGAAATTTGTGGCACCTCTCAGATTCCAGAACTTTCTGTCACCGAAATGTGAGGAAAATGTGTTTTTTAGCCAAATTTTGAGGTTTGCAAAGGATTCTGGGTAACAGAACCTGGTCAGAGCCCAAAAAGTCACCCCATCTTGGATTCCCCTAGATCTCTAGTTTTCAAAAATGCACAGGTTTGGTAGGTTTCCCTAGGTGCCGGCTGAGCTAGGGGCCAAAATCTACAGGTAGGCACTTCGCAAAAAACACCTCTGTTTTCTGTAAAAAAATTGGGATGTGTCCATGTTGTGTTTTGGGCCATTTCCTTTCATGGGCGCTAGGCCTACCCACACAAGTGAGGTACCATTCTTATCGGGAGACTTGCAGGAACGCTGGGTGGAAGGAAATGTGTGGCTCCTCTCAGATTCCAGAACTCTCGGTCATCGAAATGTGAGGAAAATGTGTTTTTTTTAGCCAAATTTTGAGGTTTGCAAAGGATTCTGGGTAACAGAACCTGGTCAGAGCCTCACAAGCCACCCCATCTTGGATTCCCCTAGGTCTCTAGTTTTCAGAAATGCACAGGGTTGGTAGGTTTCCCTAGGTGCCGGCTGAGCTAGGGACCAAAATCTACAGGTAGGCACTTTGCAAAAAACACCTCTGTTTTCTGTAAAAATATTGGGATGTGTCCATGTTGTGTTTTGGGCCATTTCCTTTCGTGGGCGCTAGGCCTACCCACGCAAGTGAGGTACCATTTGTATTGGGAGACTTGGGGGAACGCTGGGTGGAAGGAAATTTGTGGCTCCTCTCAGATTCCAGAACTTTCTGTCACCGAAATGTGAGGAAAATGTGTTTTTTAGCCAAATTTTGAGGTTTGCAAAAGATTCTGGGTAACAGAACCTGGTCAGAACCCCACAAACCACCCCATCTTGGATTCCCCTAGGTCTCTAGTTTTAAAAAATGCACAGGTTTGGTAGGTTTCCCTAGGTGCCGGCTGAGCTAGGGGCCAAAATCTACAGGTAGGCACTTTGTAAAAAACACCTCTGTTTTCTGTAAAGAAATTGGGATGTGTCCACGTTGTGTTTTGGGCCATTTCCTTTTGTGGGCGCTAGGCCCACCCTCACAAGTGAGGTGCCATTTTTATCGGGAGACTTGGGGGAACGCTGGGTGGAAGGAAATTTGTGGCTCCTCTCAGATTCCAGAACTTTCTGTCACCGAAATGTGAGGAAAATGTGTTTTTTTAGCCACATTTTGAGGTTTGCAAAGGATTCTGGGTAACAGAACCTGGTCAGAGCCCCACAAGTCACCCCATCTTGGATTCCCCTAGATCTCTAGTTTTCAAAAATGCACAGGTTTGGTAGGTTTCCCTAGGTGCCGGCTGAGCTAGGGTCCAAAATCTACAGGTAGGCACTTTGCAAAAAACACCTCTGTTTTCTGTAAAAAAATTGGGATGTGTCCACGTTGTGTTTTGGGCCATTTCCTTTCATGGGCGCTAGGCCTACCCACACAAGTCAGGTACCATTCTTATCGGGAGACTTGGGGGAACGCTGGATGGAAGGAAATTTGTGGCTCCTCTCAGATTCCAGAACTTTCTGTCACCGAAATGTGAGGAAAATGTGTTTTTTAGCCATATTTTGAGGTTTGCAAAGGATTCTGGGTAACAGAACCTGGTCAGAGCCCCACAAGTCACCCCATCTTGGATTCCCCTAGATCTCTAGTTTTCAAAAATGCAAAGGTTTGGTAGGTTTCCCTAGGTGCCGGCTGAGCTAGGGGCCAAAATCTACAGGTAGGCACTTCGCAAAAAACACCTCTGTTTTCTGTAAAAAAATTGGGATGTGTCCATGTTGTGTTTTGGGCCATTTCCTTTCATGGGCGCTAGACCTACCCACACAAGTGAGGTACCATTCTTATCGGGAGACTTGCGGGAACGCTGGGTGGAAGGAAATTTGTGGCTCCTCTCAGATTCCAGAACTCTCTGTCATCGAAATGTGAGGAAAATTTGTTTTTTTTTAGCCAAATTTTGAGGTTTGGAAAGGATTCTGGGTAAGAGAACCTGGTCAGAGCCCCACAAGCCACCCCATCTTGGATTCCCCTAGGTCTCTAGTTTTCAGAAATGCACAGGGTTGCTAGGTTTCCCTAGGTGCCGGCTGATGTAGGGGCCAACATCTACAGGTAGGCACTTTGCAAAAAACACCTCTGTTTTCTGTAAAAAAAATTGGGATGTGTCAACGTTGTGTTTTGGGCCATTTCCTTTCGTGGGCGCTAGGCCTACCCACACAAGTGAGGTACAATTTTTATCGGGAGACTTGGAGGAACGCTGGGTGGAAGGAAATTTTTGGCTCCTCTCAGATTCCAGAACTTTCTGTCATCGAAATGTGAGGAAAATGTGGTTTTTTTAGCCAAATTTTGAGGTTTGCAAAGGATTCTGGGTAACAGAACCTGGTCAGAGCCCCACAAGCCACCCCATCTTGGATTTCCCTAGGTCTCTAGTTTTCAGAAATGCACAGGGTTGGTAGGTTTCCCTAGGTGCCGGCTGAGCTAGGGGCCAACATCTACAGGTAGGCACTTTGCAAAAATCACCTCTGTTTTCTGTAAACAAATTGGGATGTGTCCACGTTGTGTTTTGGGCCATTTCCTTTCGTGGGCGCTAGGCCTACGCACACAAGTGAGATACCATTTTTATCGGGAGACTTGGGGGAACGCTGGGTGGAAGAAAATTTGTGGCTCCTCTCACATTCCAGAACTTTCTGTCACCGAAATGTGAGGAAAATGTGTTTTTTAGCCAAATTTTGAGGTTTGCAAAGGATTCTCGGTAACAGAACCTGGTCAGAGCCCCACAAGTCACCCCATCTTGGATTCCCCTAGATCTCTAGTTTTCAAAAATGCACAGGTTTGGTAGGTTTCCCTAGGTGCCGGCTGAGCTAGGGGCCAAAATCTACAGGTAGGCACTTTGCAAAAAACACCTCTGTTTTCTGTAAAAAAAATTGGGATGTGTCCACGTTGTGTTTTGGGCCATTTCCTTTCGTGGGCGCTAGGCCTACCCACACAAGTGAGGTACCATTTTTATCGGGAGAGTTGGAGGAACGCTGGGTGGAAGGAAATTTGTGGCTCCTCTCAGATTCCAGAACTTTCTGTCACCGAAATATGAGGAAAATGTGTTTTTTAGCCAAATTTTGAGGTTTGCAACGGATTCTGGGTAACAGAACCTGGTCAGAGCCCCACAAGTCACCCCATCTTGGATTCCCCTAGATCTCTAGTATTCAAAAATGGACAGGTTTGGTAGGTTTCCCTAGGTGCCGGCTGAGCTAGGGTCCAAAATCTACAGGTAGACACTTTGCAAAAAACAGGTCTGTTTTTTGTAAAAAATTTGGGATGTGTCCACGTTGTGTTTTGGGCCATTTCCTTTCGTGGGCGCTAGGCCTACCCACACAAGTCAGGTCCATTCTTATCGGGAGACTTGGGGGAACGCTGGGTGGAAGGAAATTTGTGGCTCCTCTCAGATTCCAGAACTTTCTGTCATCGAAATGTGAGGAAAATGTGTTTTTTTTAGCCAAATTTTGAGGTTTGGAAAGGATTCTGGGTAACGGAACCTGGTCAGAGCCCCACAAGCCACCCCATCTTGGATTCCCCTAGGTCTCTAGTTTTCAGAAATGCACAGGGTTGGTAGGTTTCCCTAGGTGCCGGCTGAGCTAGGGGCCAAAATCTACAGGTAGGCACTTCGCAAAAAACACCTCTGTTTTCTGTAAAAAAATTGGGATGTGTCCATGTTGTGTTTTGGGCCATTTCCTTTCATGGGCGCTAGGCCTACCCACACAAGTGAGGTACCATTCTTATCGGGAGACTTGCGGGAACGCTGGGAGGAAGGAAATTTGTGGCTCCTCTCAGATTCCAGAACTCTCTGTCATCGAAATGTGAGGAAAATGTGTTTTATTTTTAGCGAAATTTTGAGGTTTCGAAAGGATTCTGGGTAACAGAACCTGGTCAGAGCCCCACAAGCCACCCCATCTTGGATTCCCCTAGGTCTCTAGTTTTCAGAAATGCACAGGGTTGGTAGGTTTCCCTAGGTGCTGGCTGAGCTAGGGGCCAACATCTAGAGGTAGGCACTTTGCAAAAAACACCTCTGTTTTCTGTAAAAAAAATTGGGATGTGTCCACGTTGTGTTTTGGGCCATTTCCTTTCGTGGGCGCTAGGCCTACCCACACAAGTGAGGTACCATTTTTATCGGGAGACTTGGAGGAACGCTGGGTGGAAGGAAATTTGTGGCTCCTCTCAGATTCCAGAACTTTCTGTCATCGAAATGTGAGGAAAATGTGTTTTTTTTAGCCAAATTTTGAGGTTTGCAAAGGATTCTGGGTAACAGAACCTGGTCAGAGCCCCACAAGCCACCCGATCTTGGATTCCCCTAGGTCTCTAGTTTTCAGAAATGCACAGGGTTGGTAGGTTTCCCTAGGTGCCGGCTGAGCTAGGGGCCAACATATACAGGTAGGCACTTTGCAAAAAACACCTGTTTTCTGTAAAATAATTGGGATGTGTCCACGTTGTGTTTTGGGCCATTTCCTTTTGTGGGCGCTAGGCCTACCCACACAAGTGAGGTACCATTTTTATCGGGAGACTTGGGGGAACGCTGGGTGAAAGAAAATTTGTGGCTCCTCTCAGATTCCAGAACTTTCTGTCACCGAAATGTGAGGAAAATGTGTTTTTTAGCCACATTTTGAGGTTTGCAAAGGATTCTGGGTAACAGAACCTGGTTAGAGCCCCACAAGTCACCCCATCTTGGATTCCCCTAGATCTCTAGTTTTCAAAAATGCACAGGTTTGGTAGGTTTCCCTAGGTGCCGGCTGAGCTAGGGGCCAACATATACAGGTAGGCACTTTGCAAAAAACACCTCTGTTTTCTGTAAAATAATTGGGATGTGTCCACGTTGTGTTTTGGGCCATTTCCTTTTGTGGGCGCTAGGCCTACCCACACAAGTGAGGTACCATTTGTATTGGGAGACTTGGGGGAACGCTGGGTGGAAGGAAATTTGTGGCTCCTCTCAGATTCCAGAACTTTCTGTCACCGAAATGTGAGGAAAATGTGTTTTTTAGCCAAATTTTGAGGTTTGCAAAAGATTCTGGGTAACAGAACCTGGTCAGAACCCCACAAATCACCCCATCTTGGATTCCCCTAGGTCTCTAGTTTTAAAAAATGCACAGGTTTGGTAGGTTTCCCTAGGTGCCGGCTGAGCTAGGGGCCAAAATCTACAGGTAGGCACTTTGCAAAAAACACCTCTGTTTTCTGTAAAGAAATTGGGATGTGTCCACGTTGTGTTTTGGGCCATTTCCTTTCGTGGGCGCTAGGCCTACCCTCAAACGTGAGGTACCATTTTTATCGGGAGACTTGGGGGAACGCTGGGTGGAAGAAAATTTGTGGCTCCTCTCAGATTCCAGAACTTTCTGTCACCGAAATGTGAGGAAAATGTGTTTTTTAGCCAAATTTTGAGGTTTGCAAAGGATTCTGGGTAACAGAACCTGGTCAGAACCCCACAAACCACCCCATCTTGGATTCCCCTAGGTCTCTAGTTTTTAAAAATGCACAGGTTTGGTAGGTTTCCCTAGGTGCCGGCTGAGCTAGGGGCCAAAATCTACAGGTAGGCACTTTGCAAAAAACACCTCTGTTTTCTGTAAAGAAATTGGGATGTGTCCACGTTGTGTTTTGGGCCATTTCCTTTCGTGGGCGCTAGGCCCACCCTCACAAGTGAGGTACCATTTTTATCGGGAGACTTGGGGGAACGCTGGGTGGAAGGAAATTTGTGGCTCCTCTCAGATTCCAGAACTTTCTGTCACCGAAATGTTAGGAAAATGTGTTTTTTTAGCCACATTTTGAGGTTTGCAAAGGATTCTGGGTAACAGAACCTGGTCAGAGCCCCACAAGTCACCCCATCTTGGATTCCCCTAGATCTCTAGTTTTCAAAAATGCACAGGTTTGGTAGGTTTCCCTAGGTGCCGGCTGAGCTAGGGTCCAAAATCTACAGGTAGGCACTTTGCAAAAAACACCTCTGTTTTCTGTAAAAAAATTGGGATGTGTCCACGTTATGTTTTGGGCCATTTCCTTTCATGGGCGCTAGGCCTACCCACACAAGTCAGGTACCATTCTTATCGGGAGACTTGGGGGAACGCTGGATGGAAGGAAATTTGTGGCTCCTCTCAGATTCCAGAACTTTCTGTCACCGAAATGTGAGGAAAATGTGTTTTTTAGCCATATTTTGAGGTTTGCAAAGGATTCTGGGTAACAGAACCTGGTCAGAGCCCCACAAGTCACCCCATCTTGGATTCCCCTAGATCTCTAGTTTTCAAAAATGCACAGGTTTGGTAGGTTTCCCTAGGTGCCGGCTGAGCTAGGGTCCAAAATCTACAGGTAGGCACTTTGCAAAAAACACCTCTGTTTTCTGTAAAAAAATTGGGATGTGTCCACGTTGTGTTTTGGGCCATTTCCTTTCATGGGCGCTAGGCCTACCCACACAAGTCAGGTACCATTCTTGTCGGGAGACTTGGGGGAACGCTGGATGGAAGGAAATTTGTGGCTCCTCTCAGATTCCAGAACTTTCTGTCACCGAAATGTGAGGAAAATGTGTTTTTTAGCCATATTTTGAGGTTTGCAAAGGATTCTGGGTAACAGAACCTGGTCAGAGCCCCACAAGCCACCCGATCTTGGATTCCCCTAGGTCTCTAGTTTTCAGAAATGCACAGGGTTGGTAGGTTTCCCTAGGTGCCGGCTGAGCTAGGGGCCAACATATACAGGTAGGCACTTTGCAAAAAACACCTGTTTTCTGTAAAATAATTGGGATGTGTCCACGTTGTGTTTTGGGCCATTTCCTTTTGTGGGCGCTAGGCCTACCCACACAAGTGAGGTACCATTTTTATCGGGAGACTTGGGGGAACGCTGGGTGAAAGAAAATTTGTGGCTCCTCTCAGATTCCAGAACTTTCTGTCACCGAAATGTGAGGAAAATGTGTTTTTTAGCCACATTTTGAGGTTTGCAAAGGATTCTGGGTAACAGAACCTGGTTAGAGCCCCACAAGTCACCCCATCTTGGATTCCCCTAGATCTCTAGTTTTAAAAAATGCACAGGTTTGGTAGGTTTCCCTAGGTGCCGGCTGAGCTAGGGGCCAACATATACAGGTAGGCACTTTGCAAAAAACACCTCTGTTTTCTGTAAAATAATTGGGATGTGTCCACGTTGTGTTTTGGGCCATTTCCTTTTGTGGGCGCTAGGCCTACCCACACAAGTGAGGTACCATTTGTATTGGGAGACTTGGGGGAACGCTGGGTGGAAGGAAATTTGTGGCTCCTCTCAGATTCCAGAACTTTCTGTCACCGAAATGTGAGGAAAATGTGTTTTTTAGCCAAATTTTGAGGTTTGCAAAAGATTCTGGGTAACAGAACCTGGTCAGAACCCCACAAATCACCCCATCTTGGATTCCCCTAGGTCTCTAGTTTTAAAAAATGCACAGGTTTGGTAGGTTTCCCTAGGTGCCGGCTGAGCTAGGGGCCAAAATCTACAGGTAGGCACTTTGCAAAAAACACCTCTGTTTTCTGTAAAGAAATTGGGATGTGTCCACGTTGTGTTTTGGGCCATTTCCTTTCGTGGGCGCTAGGCCTACCCTCAAACGTGAGGTACCATTTTTATCGGGAGACTTGGGGGAACGCTGGGTGGAAGAAAATTTGTGGCTCCTCTCAGATTCCAGAACTTTCTGTCACCGAAATGTGAGGAAAATGTGTTTTTTAGCCAAATTTTGAGGTTTGCAAAGGATTCTGGGTAACAGAACCTGGTCAGAGCCCCACAAGTCACCCCATCTTGGATTCCCCTAGATCTCTAGTTTTCAAAAATGCACAGGTTTGGTAGGTTTCCCTAGGTGCCGGCTGAGCTAGGGGCCAAAATCTACAGGTAGGCACTTCGCAAAAAACACCTCTGTTTTCTGTAAAAAAATTGGGATGTGTCCATGTTGTGTTTTGGGCCATTTCCATTCATGGGCGCTAGGCCTACCCACACAAGTGAGGTACCATTCTTATCGGTAGACTTGCGGGAACGCTGGGTGGAAGGAAATTTGTGGCTCCTCTCAGATTCCAGAACTCTGTCATCGAAATGTGAGGAAAATGTGTTTTTTTTAGCCAAATTTTGAGGTTTGGAAAGGATTCTGGGTAACAGAACCTGGTCAGAGCCCCACAAGCCACCCCATCTTGGATTCCCCTAGGTCTCTAGTTTTCAGAAATGCACAGGGTTGGTACGTTTCCCTAGGTGCCGGCTGAGCTAGGGGCCAACATCTACAGGTAGGCACTTTGCAAAAAACACCTCTGTTTTCTGTAAAAAAATTGGGATGTGTCCACGTTGTGTTTTGGGCCATTTCCTTTCGTGGGCGCTAGGCCTACCCACACAAGTGAGGTACCATTTTTATCGGGAGAGTTGGAGGAACGCTGGGTGGAAGGAAATTTGTGGCTCCTCTCAGATTCCAGAACTTTCTGTCACCGAAATGTGAGGAAAATGTGTTTTTTAGCCACATTTTGAGGTTTGCAAAGGATTCTGGGTAACAGAACCTGGTTAGAGCCCCACAAGTCACCCCATCTTGGATTCCCCTAGATCTCTAGTTTTAAAAAATGCACAGGTTTGGTAGGTTTCCCTAGGTGCCGGCTGAGCTAGGGGCCAACATATACAGGTAGGCACTTTGCAAAAAACACCTCTGTTTTCTGTAAAATAATTGGGATGTGTCCACGTTGTGTTTTGGGCCATTTCCTTTTGTGGGCGCTAGGCCTACCCACACAAGTGAGGTACCATTTGTATTGGGAGACTTGGGGGAACGCTGGGTGGAAGGAAATTTGTGGCTCCTCTCAGATTCCAGAACTTTCTGTCACCGAAATGTGAGGAAAATGTGTTTTTTAGCCAAATTTTGAGGTTTGCAAAAGATTCTGGGTAACAGAACCTGGTCAGAACCCCACAAATCACCCCATCTTGGATTCCCCTAGGTCTCTAGTTTTAAAAAATGCACAGGTTTGGTAGGTTTCCCTAGGTGCCGGCTGAGCTAGGGGCCAAAATCTACAGGTAGGCACTTTGCAAAAAACACCTCTGTTTTCTGTAAAGAAATTGGGATGTGTCCACGTTGTGTTTTGGGCCATTTCCTTTCGTGGGCGCTAGGCCTACCCTCAAACGTGAGGTACCATTTTTATCGGGAGACTTGGGGGAACGCTGGGTGGAAGAAAATTTGTGGCTCCTCTCAGATTCCAGAACTTTCTGTCACCGAAATGTGAGGAAAATGTGTTTTTTAGCCAAATTTTGAGGTTTGCAAAGGATTCTGGGTAACAGAACCTGGTCAGAGCCCCACAAGTCACCCCATCTTGGATTCCCCTAGATCTCTAGTTTTCAAAAATGCACAGGTTTGGTAGGTTTCCCTAGGTGCCGGCTGAGCTAGGGGCCAAAATCTACAGGTAGGCACTTTGCAAAAAACACCTCTGTTTTCTGTAAAAAAATTGGGATGTGTCCATGTTGTGTTTTGGGCCATTTCCATTCATGGGCGCTAGGCCTACCCACACAAGTGAGGTACCATTCTTATCGGGAGACTTGCGGGAACGCTGGGTGGAAGGAAATTTGTGGCTCCTCTCAGATTCCAGAACTCTGTCATCGAAATGTGAGGAAAATGTGTTTTTTTTAGCCAAATTTTGAGGTTTGGAAAGGATTCTGGGTAACAGAACCTGGTCAGAGCCCCACAAGCCACCCCATCTTGGATTCCCCTAGGTCTCTAGTTTTCAGAAATGCACAGGGTTGGTACGTTTCCCTAGGTGCCGGCTGAGCTAGGGGCCAACATCTACAGGTAGGCACTTTGCAAAAAACACCTCTGTTTTCTGTAAAAAAATTGGGATGTGTCCACGTTGTGTTTTGGGCCATTTCCTTTCGTGGGCGCTAGGCCTACCCACACAAGTGAGGTACCATTTTTATCGGGAGAGTTGGAGGAACGCTGGGTGGAAGGAAATTTGTGGCACCTCTCAGATTCCAGAACTTTCTGTCACCGAAATGTGAGGAAAATGTGTTTTTTAGCCAAATTTTGAGGTTTGCAAAGGATTCTGGGTAACAGAACCTGGTCAGAGCCCAAAAAGTCACCCCATCTTGGATTCCCCTAGATCTCTAGTTTTCAAAAATGCACAGGTTTGGTAGGTTTCCCTAGGTGCCGGCTGAGCTAGGGGCCAAAATCTACAGGTAGGCACTTCGCAAAAAACACCTCTGTTTTCTGTAAAAAAATTGGGATGTGTCCATGTTGTGTTTTGGGCCATTTCCTTTCATGGGCGCTAGGCCTACCCACACAAGTGAGGTACCATTCTTATCGGGAGACTTGCGGGAACGCTGGGTGGAAGGAAATTTGTGGCTCCTCTCAGATTCCAGAACTCTCGGTCATCGAAATGTGAGGAAAATGTGTTTTTTTTAGCCAAATTTTGAGGTTTGCAAAGGATTCTGGGTAACAGAACCTGGTCAGAGCCCCACAAGCCACCCCATCTTCGATTCCCCTAGGTCTCTAGTTTTCAGAAATGCACAGGGTTGGTAGGTTTCCCTAGGTGCCGGCTGAGCTAGGGGCCAAAATCTACAGGTAGGCACTTTGCAAAAAACACCTCTGTTTTCTGTAAAAAAATTGGGATGTGTCCATGTTGTGTTTTGGGCCATTTCCTTTCGTGGGCGCTAGGCCTACCCACACAAGTGAGGTACCATTTGTATTGGGAGACTTGGGGGAACGCTGGGTGGAAGGAAATTTGTGGCTCCTCTCAGATTCCAGAACTTTCTGTCACCGAAATGTGAGGAAAATGTGTTTTTTAGCCAAATTTTGAGGTTTGCAAAAGATTCTGGGTAACAGAACCTGGTCAGAACCCCACAAACCACCCCATCTTGGATTCCCCTAGGTCTCTAGTTTTAAAAAATGCACAGGTTTGGTAGGTTTCCCTAGGTGCCGGCTGAGCTAGGGGCCAAAATCTACAGGTAGGCACTTTGCAAAAAACACCTCTGTTTTCTGTAAAGAAATTGGGATGTGTCCACGTTGTGTTTTGGGCCATTTCCTTTCGTGGGCGCTAGGCCCACCCTCACAAGTGAGGTACCATTTTTATCGGGAGACTTGGGGGAACGCTGGGTGGAAGGAAATTTGTGGCTCCTCTCAGATTCCAGAACTTTCTGTCACCGAAATGTTAGGAAAATGTGTTTTTTTAGCCACATTTTGAGGTTTGCAAAGGATTCTGGGTAACAGAACCTGGTCAGAGCCCCACAAGTCACCCCATCTTGGATTCCCCTAGAGCTCTAGTTTTCAAAAATGCACAGGTTTGGTAGGTTTCCCTAGGTGCCGGCTGAGCTAGGGTCCAAAATCTACAGGTAGGCACTTTGCAAAAAACACCTCTGTTTTCTGTAAAAAAATTGGGATGTGTCCACGTTGTGTTTTGGGCCATTTCCTTTCATGGGCGCTAGGCCTACCCACACAAGTCGGGTACCATTCTTATCGGGAGACTTGGGGGAACGCTGGATGGAAGGAAATTTGTGGCTCCTCCCAGATTCCAGAACTTTCTGTCACCGAAATGTGAGGAAAATGTGTTTTTTAGCCATATTTTGAGGTTTGCAAAGGATTCTGGGTAACAGAACCTGGTCAGAGCCCCACAAGTCACCCCATCTTGGATTCCCCTAGATCTCTAGTTTTCAAAAATGCACAGGTTTGGTAGGTTTCCCTAGGTGCCGGCTGAGCTAGGGTCCAAAATCTACAGGTAGGCACTTTGCAAAAAACACCTCTGTTTTCTGTAAAAAAATTGGGATGTGTCCACGTTGTGTTTTGGGCTATTTCCTTTCATGGGCGCTAGGCCTACCCACACAAGTCAGGTACCATTATTGTCGGGAGACTTGGGGGAACGCTGGATGGAAGGAAATTTGTGGCTCCTCTCAGATTCCAGAACTTTCTGTCACCGAAATGTGAGGAAAATGTGTTTTTTAGCCATATTTTGAGGTTTGCAAAGGATTCTGGGTAACAGAACCTGGTCAGAGCCCCACAAGTCACCCCATCTTGGATTCCCCTAGATCTCTAGTTTTCAAAAATGCACAGGTTTGGTAGGTTTCCCTAGGTGCCGGCTGAGCTAGGGGCCAAAATCTACAGGTAGGCACTTCGCAAAAAACACCTCTGTTTTCTGTAAAAAAATTGGGATGTGTCCATGTTGTGTTTTGGGCCATTTCCTTTCATGGGCGCTAGGCCTACCCACACAAGTGAGGTACCATTCTTATCGGGAGACTTGTGGGAACGCTGGGTGGAAGGAAATTTGTGGCTCCTCTCAGATTCCAGAACTCTCTGTCATCGAAATGTGAGGAAAATGTGTTTTTTTTTATCCAAATTTTGAGGTTTGGAAAGGATTCTGGGTAACAGAAGCTGGTCAGAGCCCCACAAGCCACCCCATCTTGGATTCCCCTAGGTCTCTAGTTTTCAGAAATGCACAGGGTTGCTAGGTTTCCCTAGGTGCCGGCTGAGCTAGGGGCCAACATCTACAGGTAGGCACTTTGCAAAAAACACCTCTGTTTTCTGTAAAAAAATTGGGATGTGTCAACGTTGTGTTTTGGGCCATTTCCTTTCGTGGGCGCTAGGCCTACCCACACAAGTGAGGTACCATTTTTATCGGGAGACTTGGAGGAACGCTGGGTGGAAGGAAATTTGTGGCTCCTCTCAGATTCCAGAACTCTCTGTCATCGAAATGTGAGGAAAATGTGTTTTTTTTTATCCAAATTTTGAGGTTTGGAAAGGATTCTGGGTAACAGAAGCTGGTCAGAGCCCCACAAGCCACCCCATCTTGGATTCCCCTAGGTCTCTAGTTTTCAGAAATGCACAGGGTTGCTAGGTTTCCCTAGGTGCCGGCTGAGCTAGGGGCCAACATCTACAGGTAGGCACTTTGCAAAAAACACCTCTGTTTTCTGTAAAAAAATTGGGATGTGTCAACGTTGTGTTTTGGGCCATTTCCTTTCGTGGGCGCTAGGCCTACCCACACAAGTGAGGTACCATTTTTATCGGGAGACTTGGAGGAACGCTGGGTGGAAGGAAATTTGTGGCTCCTCTCAGATTCCAGAACTTTCTGTCATCGAAATGTGAGGAAAATGTGGTTTTTTTAGCCAAATTTTGAGGTTTGCAAAGGATTCTGGGTAACAGAACCTGGTCAGAGCCCCACAAGCCACCCCATCTTGGATTTCCCTAGGTCTCTAGTTTTCAGAAATGCACAGGGTTGGTAGGTTTCCCTAGGTGCCGGATGAGCTAGGGGCCAACATCCACAGGTAGGCACTTTGCAAAAAACACCTCTGTTTTCTGTAAAAAAATTGGGATGTGTCCACCTTGTGTTTTGGGCCATTTCCTTTCGTGGGCGCTAGGCCTACGCACACAAGTGAGGTACCATTTTTATCGGGAGACTTGGGGGAACGCTGGGTGGAAGGAAATTTGTGGCTCCTCTCAGATTCCAGAACTTTCTGTCACCGAAATGTGAGGAAAATGTGTTTTTTAGCCAAATTTTGAGGTTTGCAAAGGATTCTGGGTAACAGAACTTGGTCAGAGCCCCACAAGTCACCCCATCATGGATTCCCCTAGATCTCTAGTTTTCAAAAATGCACAGGTTTGGTAGGTTTCCCTAGGTGCCGGCTGAGCTAGGGGCCAAAATCTACAGGTAGGCACTTTGCAAAAAACACCTCTGTTTTCTGTAAAAAAATTGGGATGTGTCCACGTTGTGTTTTGGGCCATTTCCTTTCGTGGGCGCTAGGCCTACCCACACAAGTGAGGTACCATTTTTATCGGGAGAGTTGGAGGAACGCTGGGTGGAAGGAAATTTGTGGCTCCTCTCAGATTCCAGAACTTTCTGTCACCGAAATGTGAGGAAAATGTGTTTTTTAGCCAAATGTTGAGGTTTGCAAAGGATTCTGGGTAACAGAACCTGGTCAGAGCTCCACAAGTCACCCCATGTTGGATTCCCCTAGATCTCTAGTTTTCAAAAATGCACAGGTTTGGTAGGTTTCCCTAGGTGCTGGCTGAGCTAGGGGCCAAAATCTACAGGTAGGCACTTCGCAAAAAACACCTCTGTTTTCTGTAAAAAAAATTGGGATGTGTCCATGTTGTGTTTTGGGCCATTTCCTTTCATGGGCGCTAGGCCTACCCACACAAGTGAGGTACCATTCTTATCGGGAGACTTGCGGGAACGCTGGGTGGAAGGAAATTTGAGGCTCCTCTCAGATTCCAGAACTTTCTGTCACCGAAATGTGAGGAAAATGTGTTTTTTTTAGCCAAATTTTGAGGTTTGCAAAGGATTCTGGGTAACAGAACCTGGTCAGAGCCCCACAAGCCACCCCATCTTGGATTCCCCTAGGTCTCTAGTTTTCAGAAATGCACAGGGTTGGTAGGTTTCCCTAGGTGCCGGCTGAGCTAGGGGCCAACATCTACAGGTAGGCACTTTGCAAAAAACACCTCTGTTTTCTGTAAAAAAATTGGGATGTGTCCACGTTGTGTTTTGGGCCATTTCCTTTCGTGGGCGCTAGGCCTACCCACACAAGTGAGGTACCATTTTTATCGGGAGAGTTGGAGGAATGCTGGGTGGAAGGAAATTTGTGGCACCTCTCAGATTCCAGAACTTTCTGTCACCGAAATGTGAGGAAAATGTGTTTTTTAGCCAAATTTTGAGGTTTGCAAAGGATTCTGGGTAACAGAACCTGGTCAGAGCCCAAAAAGTCACCCCATCTTGGATTCCCCTAGATCTCTAGTTTTCAAAAATGCACAGGTTTGGTAGGTTTCCCTAGGTGCCGGCTGAGCTAGGGGCCAAAATCTACAGGTAGGCACTTCGCAAAAAACACCTCTGTTTTCTGTAAAAAAATTGGGATGTGTCCATGTTGTGTTTTGGGCCATTTCCTTTCATGGACGCTAGACCTACCCACACAAGTGAGGTACCATTCTTATCGGGAGACTTGCGGGAACGCTGGGTGGAAGGAAATTTGTGGCTCCTCTCAGATTCCAGAACTCTCTGTCATCGAAATGTGAGGAAAATTTGTTTTTTTTTAGCCAAATTTTGAGGTTTGGAAAGGATTCTGGGTAAGAGAACCTGGTCAGAGCCCCACAAGCCACCCCATCTTGGATTCCCCTAGGTCTCTAGTTTTCAGAAATGCACAGGGTTGGTAGGTTTCCCTAGGTGCCGGCTGATGTAGGGGCCAACATCTACAGGTAGGCACTTTGCAAAAAACACCTCTGTTTTCTGTAAAAAAAATTGGGATGTGTCAACGTTGTGTTTTGGGCCATTTCCTTTCGTGGGCGCTAGGCCTACCCACACAAGTGAGGTACAATTTTTATCGGGAGACTTGGAGGAACGCTGGGTGGAAGGAAATTTGTGGCTCCTCTCAGATTCCAGAACTTTCTGTCATCGAAATGTGAGGAAAATGTGGTTTTTTTAGCCAAATTTTGAGGTTTGCAAAGGATTCTGGGTAACAGAACCTGGTCAGAGCCCCACAAGCCACCCCATCTTGGATTTCCCTAGGTCTCTAGTTTTCAGAAATGCACAGGGTTGGTAGGTTTCCCTAGGTGCCGGCTGAGCTAGGGGCCAACATCTACAGGTAGGCACTTTGCAAAAATCACCTCTGTTTTCTGTAAACAAATTGGGATGTGTCCACGTTGTGTTTTGGGCCATTTCCTTTCGTGGGCGCTAGGCCTACGCACACAAGTGAGATACCATTTTTATCGGGAGACTTGGGGGAACGCTGGGTGGAAGAAAATTTGTGGCTCCTCTCACATTCCAGAACTTTCTGTCACCGAAATGTGAGGAAAATGTGTTTTTTAGCCAAATTTTGAGGTTTGCAAAGGATTCTCAGTAACAGAACCTGGTCAGAGCCCCACAAGTCACCCCATCTTGGATTCCCCTAGATCTCTAGTTTTCAAAAATGCACAGGTTTGGTAGGTTTCCCTAGGTGCCGGCTGAGCTAGGGGCCAAAATCTACAGGTAGGCACTTTGCAAAAAACACCTCTGTTTTCTGTAAAAAAAATTGGGATGTGTCCACGTTGTGTTTTGGGCCATTTCCTTTCGTGGGCGCTAGGCCTACCCACACAAGTGAGGTACCATTTTTATCGGGAGAGTTGGAGGAACGCTGGGTGGAAGGAAATTTGTGGCTCCTCTCAGATTCCAGAACTTTCTGTCACCGAAATATGAGGAAAATGTGTTTTTTAGCCAAATTTTGAGGTTTGCAACGGATTCTGGGTAACAGAACCTGGTCAGAGCCCCACAAGTCACCCCATCTTGGATTCCCCTAGATCTCTAGTATTCAAAAATGCACAGGTTTGGTAGGTTTCCCTAGGTGCCGGCTGAGCTAGGGTCCAAAATCTACAGGTAGACACTTTGCAAAAAACAGGTCTGTTTTTTGTAAAAAATTTGGGATGTGTCCACGTTGTGTTTTGGGCCATTTCCTTTCGTGGGCGCTAGGCCTACCCACACAAGTCAGGTCCATTCTTATCGGGAGACTTGGGGGAACGCTGGGTGGAAGGAAATTTGTGGCTCCTCTCAGATTCCAGAACTTTCTGTCATCGAAATGTGAGGAAAATGTGTTTTTTTTAGCCAAATTTTGAGGTTTGGAAAGGATTCTGGGTAACGGAACCTGGTCAGAGCCCCACAAGCCACCCCATCTTGGATTCCCCTAGGTCTCTAGTTTTCAGAAATGCACAGGGTTGGTAGGTTTCCCTAGGTGCCGGCTGAGCTAGGGGCCAAAATCTACAGGTAGGCACTTTGCAAAAAACACCTCTGTTTTCTGTAAAAAAAATTGGGATGTGTCCACGTTGTGTTTTGGGCTATTCCCTTTCGTGGCCGCTAGGCCTACCCACACAAGTGAGGTACCATTTTTATCGGGAGAGTTGGAGGAACGCTGGGTGGAAGGAAATTTGTGGCTCCTCTCAGATTCCAGAACTTTCTGTCACCGAAATGTGAGGAAAATGTGTTTTTTAGCCAAATTTTGAGGTTTGCAAAGGATTCTGGGTAACAGAACCTGGTCAGAGCCCCACAAGTCACCCCATCTTGGATTCCCCTAGATCTCTAGTTTTCAAAAATGAACAGGTTTGGTAGGTTTCCCTAGGTGCCGGCTGAGCTAGGGGCCAAAATCTACAGGTAGGCACTTCGCAAAAAACACCTCTGTTTTCTGTAAAAAAATTGGGATGTGTCCATGTTGTGTTTTGGGCCATTTCCTTTCATGGGCGCTAGGCCCACACCCACACAAGTCACGTACCATTCTTATCGGGAGACTTGAGGGAACGCTGGGTGGAAGGAAATTTGTGGCTCCTCTCAGATTCCAGAACTTTCTGTCACCGAAATGTGAGGAAAATGTGTTTTTTAGCCAAATTTTGAGGTTTGCAAAGGATTCTCGGTAACAGAACCTGGTCAGAGCCCCACAAGTCACCCCATCTTGGATTCCCCTAGATCTCTTGTTTTCAGAAATGCACAGGGTTGGTAGGTTTCCCTAGGTGCCGGCTGAGCTAGGGGCCAAAATCTACAGGTAGGCACTTTGCAAAAAACACCTCTGTTTTCTGTAAAAAAATTGGGATGTGTCCACGTTGTGTTTTGGGCCATTTCCTTTCGTGGGCGCTAGGCCTACCCACACAAGTGAGGTACCATTTTTATCGGGAGAGTTGGAGGAACGCTGGGTGGAAGGAAATTTGTGGCTCCTCTCAGATTCCAGAACTTTCTGTCACCGAAATGTGAGGAAAATGTGTTTTTTAGCCAAATTTTAAGGTTTGCAAAGGATTCTGGGTAACAGAACCTGGTCAGAGCCCCACAAGTCACCCCATCTTGGATTCCCCTAGATCTGTAGTTTTCAAAAATGCACAGGTTTGGTAGGTTTCCCTAGGTGCCGGCTGAGCTAGGGGCCAAAATCTACAGGTAGGCACTTCGCAAAAAACACCTCTGTTTTCTGTAAAAAAATTGGGATGTGTCCATGTTGTGTTTTGGGCCATTTCCTTTCATGGGCGCTAGGCCTACCCACACAAGTGAGGTACCATTCTTATCGGGAGACTTGCGGGAACGCTGGGAGGAAGGAAATTTGTGGCTCCTCTCAGATTCCAGAACTCTCTGTCATCGAAATGTGAGGAAAATGTGTTTTATTTTTAGCCAAATTTTGAGGTTTCGAAAGGATTCTGGGTAACAGAACCTGGTCAGAGCCCCACAAGCCACCCCATCTTGGATTCCCCTAGGTCTCTAGTTTTCAGAAATGCACAGGGTTGGTAGGTTTCCCTAGGTGCTGGCTGAGCTAGGGGCCAACATCTAGAGGTAGGCACTTTGCAAAAAACACCTCTGTTTTCTGTAAAAAAATTGGGATGTTTCCACGTTGTGTTTTGGGCCATTTCCTTTCGTGGGCGCTAGGCCTACCCACACAAGTGAGGTACCATTTTTATCGGGAGACTTGGAGGAACGCTGGGTGGAAGGAAATTTGTGGCTCCTCTCAGATTCCAGAACTTTCTGTCATCGAAATGTGAGGAAAATGTGTTTTTTTTAGCCAAATTTTGAGGTTTGCAAAGGATTCTGGGTAACAGAACCTGGTCAGAGCCCCACAAGCCACCCGATCTTGGATTCCCCTAGGTCTCTAGTTTTCAGAAATGCACAGGGTTGGTAGGTTTCCCTAGGTGCCGGCTGAGCTAGGGGCCAACATATACAGGTAGGCACTTTGCAAAAAACACCTGTTTTCTGTAAAATAATTGGGATGTGTCCACGTTGTGTTTTGGGCCATTTCCTTTTGTGGGCACTAGGCCTACCCACACAAGTGAGGTACCATTTTTATCGGGAGACTTGGGGGAACGCTGGGTGAAAGAAAATTTGTGGCTCCTCTCAGATTCCAGAACTTTCTGTCACCGAAATGTGAGGAAAATGTGTTTTTTAGCCACATTTTGAGGTTTGCAAAGGATTCTGGGTAACAGAACCTGGTTAGAGCCCCACAAGTCACCCCATCTTGGATTCCCCTAGATCTCTAGTTTTCAAAAATGCACAGGTTTGGTAGGTTTCCCTAGGTGCCGGCTGAGCTAGGGGCCAACATATACAGGTAGGCACTTTGCAAAAAACACCTCTGTTTTCTGTAAAATAATTGGGATGTGTCCACGTTGTGTTTTGGGCCATTTCCTTTTGTGGGCGCTAGGCCTACCCACACAAGTGAGGTACCATTTGTATTGGGAGACTTGGGGGAACGCTGGGTGGAAGGAAATTTGTGGCTCCTCTCAGATTCCAGAACTTTCTGTCACCGAAATGTGAGGAAAATGTGTTTTTTAGCCAAATTTTGAGGTTTGCAAAAGATTCTGGGTAACAGAACCTGGTCAGAACCCCACAAATCACCCCATCTTGGATTCCCCTAGGTCTCTAGTTTTAAAAAATGCACAGGTTTGTTAGGTTTCCCTAGGTGCCGGCTGAGCTAGGGGCCAAAATCTACAGGTAGGCACTTTGCAAAAAACACCTCTGTTTTCTGTAAAGAAATTGGGATGTGTCCACGTTGTGTTTTGGGCCATTTCCTTTCGTGGGCGCTAGGCCTACCCTCAAACGTGAGGTACCATTTTTATCGGGAGACTTGGGGGAACGCTGGGTGGAAGAAAATTTGTGGCTCCTCTCAGATTCCAGAACTTTCTGTCACCGAAATGTGAGGAAAATGTGTTTTTTAGCCAAATTTTGAGGTTTGCAAAGGATTCTGGGTAACAGAACCTGGTCAGAACCCCACAAACCACCCCATCTTGGATTCCCCTAGGTCTCTAGTTTTAAAAAATGCACAGGTTTGGTAGGTTTCCCTAGGTGCCGGCTGAGCTAGGGGCCAAAATCTACAGGTAGGCACTTTGCAAAAAACACCTCTGTTTTCTGTAAAGAAATTGGGATGTGTCCACGTTGTGTTTTGGGCCATTTCCTTTCGTGGGCGCTAGGCCCACCCTCACAAGTGAGGTACCATTTTTATCGGGAGACTTGGGGGAACGCTGGGTGGAAGGAAATTTGTGGCTCCTCTCAGATTCCAGAACTTTCTGTCACCGAAATGTTAGGAAAATGTGTTTTTTTAGCCACATTTTGAAGTTTGCAAAGGATTCTGGGTAACAGAACCTGGTCAGAGCCCCACAAGTCACCCCATCTTGGATTCCCCTAGATCTCTAGTTTTCAAAAATGCACAGGTTTGGTAGGTTTCCCTAGGTGCCGGCTGAGCTAGGGTCCAAAATCTACAGGTAGGCACTTTGCAAAAAACACCTCTGTTTTCTGTAAAAAAATTGGGATGTGTCCACGTTGTGTTTTGGGCCATTTCCTTTCATGGGCGCTAGGCCTACCCACACAAGTCAGGTACCATTCTTGTCGGGAGACTTGGGGGAACGCTGGATGGAAGGAAATTTGTGGCTCCTCTCAGATTCCAGAACTTTCTGTCACCGAAATGTGAGGAAAATGTGTTTTTTAGCCATATTTTGAGGTTTGCAAAGGATTCTGGGTAACAGAACCTGGTCAGAGCCCCACAAGTCACCCCATCTTGGATTCCCCTAGATCTCTAGTTTTCAAAAATGCACAGGTTTGGTAGGTTTCCCTAGGTGCCGGCTGAGCTAGGGGCCAAAATCTACAGGTAGGCACTTCGCAAAAAACACCTCTGTTTTCTGTAAAAAAATTGGGATGTGTCCATGTTGTGTTTTGGGCCATTTCCTTTCATGGGCGCTAGGCCTACCCACACAAGTGAGGTACCATTCTTATCGGGAGGCTTGCGGGAACGCTGGGTGGAAGGAAATTTGTGGCTCCTCTCAGATTCCAGAACTCTGTCATCGAAATGTGAGGAAAATGTGTTTTTTTTAGCCAAATTTTGAGGTTTGGAAAGGATTCTGGGTAACAGAACCTGGTCAGAGCCCCACAAGCCACCCCATCTTGGATTCCCCTAGGTCTCTAGTTTTCAGAAATGCACAGGTTTGGTAGGTTTCCCTAGGTGCCGGCTGAGCTAGGGGCCAAAATCTACAGGTAGGCACTTCGCAAAAAACACCTCTGTTTTCTGTAAAAAAATTGGGATGTGTCCATGTTGTGTTTTGGGCCATTTCCTTTCATGGGCGCTAGGCCTACCCACACAAGTGAGGTACCATTCTTATCGGGAGACTTGCGGGAACTCTGGGTGGAAGGAAATTTGTGGCTCCTCTCAGATTCCAGAACTCTCGGTCATCGAAATGTGAGGAAAATGTGTTTTTTTTAGCCAAATTTTGAGGTTTGCAAAGGATTCTGGGTAACAGAACCTGGTCAGAGCCCCACAAGCCACCCCATCTTCGATTCCCCTAGGTCTCTAGTTTTCAGAAATGCACAGGGTTGGTAGGTTTCCCTAGGTGCCGGCTGAGCTAGGGGCCAAAATCTACAGGTAGGCACTTTGCAAAAAACACCTCTGTTTTCTGTAAAAAAATTGGGATGTGTCCATGTTGTGTTTTGGGCCATTTCCTTTCGTGGGCGCTAGGCCTACCCACACAAGTGAGGTACCATTTGTATTGGGAGACTTGGGGGAACGCTGGGTGGAAGGAAATTTGTGGCTCCTCTCAGATTCCAGAACTTTCTGTCACCGAAATGTGAGGAAAATGTGTTTTTTAGCCAAATTTTGAGGTTTGCAAAAGATTCTGGGTAACAGAACCTGGTCAGAACCCCACAAACCACCCCATCTTGGATTCCCCTAGGTCTCTAGTTTTAAAAAATGCACAGGTTTGGTAGGTTTCCCTAGGTGCCGGCTGAGCTAGGGGCCAAAATCTACAGGTAGGCACTTTGCAAAAAACACCTCTGTTTTCTGTAAAGAAATTGGGATGTGTCCACGTTGTGTTTTGGGCCATTTCCTTTCGTGGGCGCTAGGCCCACCCTCACAAGTGAGGTACCATTTTTATCGGGAGACTTGGGGGAACGCTGGGTGGAAGGAAATTTGTGGCTCCTCTCAGATTCCAGAACTTTCTGTCACCGAAATGTTAGGAAAATGTGTTTTTTTAGCCACATTTTGAGGTTTGCAAAGGATTCTGGGTAACAGAACCTGGTCAGAGCCCCACAAGTCACCCCATCTTGGATTCCCCTAGATCTCTAGTTTTCAAAAATGCACAGGTTTGGTAGGTTTCCCTAGGTGCCGGCTGAGCTAGGGTCCAAAATCTACAGGTAGGCACTTTGCAAAAAACACCTCTGTTTTCTGTAAAAAAATTGGGATGTGTCCACGTTATGTTTTGGGCCATTTCCTTTCATGGGCGCTAGGCCTACCCACACAAGTCAGGTACCATTCTTATCGGGAGACTTGGGGGAACGCTGGATGGAAGGAAATTTGTGGCTCCTCTCAGATTCCAGAACTTTCTGTCACCGAAATGTGAGGAAAATGTGTTTTTTAGCCATATTTTGAGGTTTGCAAAGGATTCTGGGTAACAGAACCTGGTCAGAGCCCCACAAGTCACCCCATCTTGGATTCCCCTAGATCTCTAGTTTTCAAAAATGCACAGGTTTGGTAGGTTTCCCTAGGTGCCGGCTGAGCTAGGGTCCAAAATCTACAGGTAGGCACTTTGCAAAAAACACCTCTGTTTTCTGTAAAAAAAATTGGGATGTGTCCACGTTGTGTTTTGGGCCATTTCCTTTCATGGGCGCTAGGCCTACCCACACAAGTCAGGTACCATTCTTGTCGGGAGACTTGGGGGAACGCTGGATGGAAGGAAATTTGTGGCTCCTCTCAGATTCCAGAACTTTCTGTCACCGAAATGTGAGGAAAATGTGTTTTTTAGCCATATTTTGAGGTTTGCAAAGGATTCTGGGTAACAGAACCTGGTCAGAGCCCCACAAGTCACCCCATCTTGGATTCCCCTAGATCTCTAGTTTTCAAAAATGCACAGGTTTGGTAGGTTTCCCTAGGTGCCGGCTGAGCTAGGGGCCAAAATCTACAGGTAGGCACTTCGCAAAAAACACCTCTGTTTTCTGTAAAAAAATTGGGATGTGTCCATGTTGTGTTTTGGGCCATTTCCTTTCATGGGCGCTAGGCCTACCCACACAAGTGAGGTACCATTCTTATCGGGAGACTTGTGGGAACGCTGGGTGGAAGGAAATTTGTGGCTCCTCTCAGATTCCAGAACTCTCTGTCATCGAAATGTGAGGAAAATGTGTTTTTTTTTAGCCAAATTTTGAGGTTTGGAAAGGATTCTGGGTAACGGAAGCTGGTCAGAGCCCCACAAGCCACCCCATCTTGGATTCCCCTAGGTCTCTAGTTTTCAGAAATGCACAGGGTTGCTAGGTTTCCCTAGGTGCCGGCTGAGCTAGGGGCCAACATCTACAGGTAGGCACTTTGCAAAAAACACCTCTGTTTTCTGTAAAAAAATTGGGATGTGTCAACGTTGTGTTTTGGGCCATTTCCTTTCGTGGGCGCTAGGCCTACCCACACAAGTGAGGTACCATTTTTATCGGGAGACTTGGAGGAACGCTGGGTGGAAGGAAATTTGTGGCTCCTCTCAGATTCCAGAACTTTCTGTCATCGAAATGTGAGGAAAATGTGGTTTTTTTAGCCAAATTTTGAGGTTTGCAAAGGATTCTGGGTAACAGAACCTGGTCAGAGCCCCACAAGCCACCCGATCTTGGATTCCCCTAGGTCTCTAGTTTTCAGAAATGCACAGGGTTGGTAGGTTTCCCTAGGTGCCGGCTGAGCTAGGGGCCAACATATACAGGTAGGCACTTTGCAAAAAACACCTGTTTTCTGTAAAATAATTGGGATGTGTCCACGTTGTGTTTTGGGCCATTTCCTTTTGTGGGCGCTAGGCCTACCCACACAAGTGAGGTACCATTTTTATCGGGAGACTTGGGGGAACGCTGGGTGAAAGAAAATTTGTGGCTCCTCTCAGATTCCAGAACTTTCTGTCACCGAAATGTGAGGAAAATGTGTTTTTTAGCCACATTTTGAGGTTTGCAAAGGATTCTGGGTAACAGAACCTGGTTAGAGCCCCACAAGTCACCCCATCTTGGATTCCCCTAGATCTCTAGTTTTCAAAAATGCACAGGTTTGGTAGGTTTCCCTAGGTGCCGGCTGAGCTAGGGGCCAACATATACAGGTAGGCACTTTGCAAAAAACACCTCTGTTTTCTGTAAAATAATTGGGATGTGTCCACGTTGTGTTTTGGGCCATTTCCTTTTGTGGGCGCTAGGCCTACCCACACAAGTGAGGTACCATTTGTATTGGGAGACTTGGGGGAACGCTGGGTGGAAGGAAATTTGTGGCTCCTCTCAGATTCCAGAACTTTCTGTCACCGAAATGTGAGGAAAATGTGTTTTTTAGCCAAATTTTGAGGTTTGCAAAAGATTCTGGGTAACAGAACCTGGTCAGAACCCCACAAATCACCCCATCTTGGATTCCCCTAGGTCTCTAGTTTTAAAAAATGCACAGGTTTGGTAGGTTTCCCTAGGTGCCGGCTGAGCTAGGGGCCAAAATCTACAGGTAGGCACTTTGCAAAAAACACCTCTGTTTTCTGTAAAGAAATTGGGATGTGTCCACGTTGTGTTTTGGGCCATTTCCTTTCGTGGGCGCTAGGCCTACCCTCAAACGTGAGGTACCATTTTTATCGGGAGACTTGGGGGAACGCTGGGTGGAAGAAAATTTGTGGCTCCTCTCAGATTCCAGAACTTTCTGTCACCGAAATGTGAGGAAAATGTGTTTTTTAGCCAAATTTTGAGGTTTGCAAAGGATTCTGGGTAACAGAACCTGGTCAGAACCCCACAAACCACCCCATCTTGGATTCCCCTAGGTCTCTAGTTTTTAAAAATGCACAGGTTTGGTAGGTTTCCCTAGGTGCCGGCTGAGCTAGGGGCCAAAATCTACAGGTAGGCACTTTGCAAAAAACACCTCTGTTTTCTGTAAAGAAATTGGGATGTGTCCACGTTGTGTTTTGGGCCATTTCCTTTCGTGGGCGCTAGGCCCACCCTCACAAGTGAGGTACCATTTTTATCGGGAGACTTGGGGGAACGCTGGGTGGAAGGAAATTTGTGGCTCCTCTCAGATTCCAGAACTTTCTGTCACCGAAATATTAGGAAAATGTGTTTTTTTAGCCACATTTTGAGGTTTGCAAAGGATTCTGGGTAACAGAACCTGGTCAGAGCCCCACAAGTCACCCCATCTTGGATTCCCCTAGATCTCTAGTTTTCAAAAATGCACAGGTTTGGTAGGTTTCCCTAGGTGCCGGCTGAGCTAGGGTCCAAAATCTACAGGTAGGCACT
The DNA here is from genome assembly GCF_031143425.1 of Pleurodeles waltl. Taxonomy (NCBI): domain Eukaryota; kingdom Metazoa; phylum Chordata; class Amphibia; order Caudata; family Salamandridae; genus Pleurodeles; species Pleurodeles waltl. The sequence continues at coordinate 330,886,282 of NC_090448.1, forward strand.
TTGCAAAAAACACCTCTGTTTTCTGTAAAAAAATTGGGATGTGTCCACGTTATGTTTTGGGCCATTTCCTTTCATGGGCGCTAGGCCTACCCACACAAGTCAGGTACCATTCTTATCGGGAGACTTGGGGGAACGCTGGATGGAAGGAAATTTGTGGCTCCTCTCAGATTCCAGAACTTTCTGTCACCGAAATGTGAGGAAAATGTGTTTTTTAGCCATATTTTGAGGTTTGCAAAGGATTCTGGGTAACAGAACCTGGTCAGAGCCCCACAAGTCACCCCATCTTGGATTCCCCTAGATCTCTAGTTTTCAGAAATGCACAGGGTTGCTAGGTTTCCCTAGGTGCCGGCTGAGCTAGGGGCCAACATCTACAGGTAGGCACTTTGCAAAAAACACCTCTGTTTTCTGTAAAAAAATTGGGATGTGTCAACGTTGTGTTTTGGGCCATTTCCTTTCGTGGGCGCTAGGCCTACCCACACAAGTGAGGTACCATTTTTATCGGGAGACTTGGAGGAACGCTGGGTGGAAGGAAATTTGTGGCTCCTCTCAGATTCCAGAACTTTCTGTCATCGAAATGTGAGGAAAATGTGGTTTTTTTAGCCAAATTTTGAGGTTTGCAAAGGATTCTGGGTAACAGAACCTGGTCAGAGCCCCACAAGCCACCCGATCTTGGATTCCCCTAGGTCTCTAGTTTTCAGAAATGCACAGGGTTGGTAGGTTTCCCTAGGTGCCGGCTGAGCTAGGGGCCAACATATACAGGTAGGCACTTTGCAAAAAACACCTGTTTTCTGTAAAATAATTGGGATGTGTCCACGTTGTGTTTTGGGCCATTTCCTTTTGTGGGCGCTAGGCCTACCCACACAAGTGAGGTACCATTTTTATCGGGAGACTTGGGGGAACGCTGGGTGAAAGAAAATTTGTGGCTCCTCTCAGATTCCAGAACTTTCTGTCACCGAAATGTGAGGAAAATGTGTTTTTTAGCCACATTTTGAGGTTTGCAAAGGATTCTGGGTAACAGAACCTGGTTAGAGCCCCACAAGTCACCCCATCTTGGATTCCCCTAGATCTCTAGTTTTCAAAAATGCACAGGTTTGGTAGGTTTCCCTAGGTGCCGGCTGAGCTAGGGGCCAACATATACAGGTAGGCACTTTGCAAAAAACACCTCTGTTTTTTGTAAAATAATTGGGATGTGTCCACGTTGTGTTTTGGGCCATTTCCTTTTGTGGGCGCTAGGCCTACCCACACAAGTGAGGTACCATTTGTATTGGGAGACTTGGGGGAACGCTGGGTGGAAGGAAATTTGTGGCTCCTCTCAGATTCCAGAACTTTCTGTCACCGAAATGTGAGGAAAATGTGTTTTTTAGCCAAATTTTGAGGTTTGCAAAAGATTCTGGGTAACAGAACCTGGTCAGAACCCCACAAATCACCCCATCTTGGATTCCCCTAGGTCTCTAGTTTTAAAAAATGCACAGGTTTGGTAGGTTTCCCTAGGTGCCGGCTGAGCTAGGGGCCAAAATCTACAGGTAGGCACTTTGCAAAAAACACCTCTGTTTTCTGTAAAGAAATTGGGATGTGTCCACGTTGTGTTTTGGGCCATTTCCTTTCGTGGGCGCTAGGCCTACCCTCAAACGTGAGGTACCATTTTTATCGGGAGACTTGGGGGAACGCTGGGTGGAAGAAAATTTGTGGCTCCTCTCAGATTCCAGAACTTTCTGTCACCGAAATGTGAGGAAAATGTGTTTTTTAGCCAAATTTTGAGGTTTGCAAAGGATTCTGGGTAACAGAACCTGGTCAGAACCCCACAAACCACCCCATCTTGGATTCCCCTAGGTCTCTAGTTTTTAAAAATGCACAGGTTTGGTAGGTTTCCCTAGGTGCCGGCTGAGCTAGGGGCCAAAATCTACAGGTAGGCACTTTGCAAAAAACACCTCTGTTTTCTGTAAAGAAATTGGGATGTGTCCACGTTGTGTTTTGGGCCATTTCCTTTCGTGGGCGCTAGGCCCACCCTCACAAGTGAGGTACCATTTTTATCGGGAGACTTGGGGGAACGCTGGGTGGAAGGAAATTTGTGGCTCCTCTCAGATTCCAGAACTTTCTGTCACCGAAATGTTAGGAAAATGTGTTTTTTTAGCCACATTTTGAGGTTTGCAAAGGATTCTGGGTAACAGAACCTGGTCAGAGCCCCACAAGTCACCCCATCTTGGATTCCCCTAGATCTCTAGTTTTCAAAAATGCACAGGTTTGGTAGGTTTCCCTAGGTGCCGGCTGAGCTAGGGTCCAAAATCTACAGGTAGGCACTTTGCAAAAAACACCTCTGTTTTCTGTAAAAAAATTGGGATGTGTCCACGTTATGTTTTGGGCCATTTCCTTTCATGGGCGCTAGGCCTACCCACACAAGTCAGGTACCATTCTTATCGGGAGACTTGGGGGAACGCTGGATGGAAGGAAATTTGTGGCTCCTCTCAGATTCCAGAACTTTCTGTCACCGAAATGTGAGGAAAATGTGTTTTTTAGCCATATTTTGAGGTTTGCAAAGGATTCTGGGTAACAGAACCTGGTCAGAGCCCCACAAGTCACCCCATCTTGGATTCCCCTAGATCTCTAGTTTTCAAAAATGCACAGGTTTGGTAGGTTTCCCTAGGTGCCGGCTGAGCTAGGGTCCAAAATCTACAGGTAGGCACTTTGCAAAAAACACCTCTGTTTTCTGTAAAAAAATTGGGATGTGTCCACGTTGTGTTTTGGGCCATTTCCTTTCATGGGCGCTAGGCCTACCCACACAAGTCAGGTACCATTCTTGTCGGGAGACTTGGGGGAACGCTGGATGGAAGGAAATTTGTGGCTCCTCTCAGATTCCAGAACTTTCTGTCACCGAAATGTGAGGAAAATGTGTTTTTTAGCCATATTTTGAGGTTTGCAAAGGATTCTGGGTAACAGAACCTGGTCAGAGCCCCACAAGTCACCCCATCTTGGATTCCCCTAGATCTCTAGTTTTCAAAAATGCACAGGTTTGGTAGGTTTCCCTAGGTGCCGGCTGAGCTAGGGGCCAAAATCTACAGGTAGGCACTTCGCAAAAAACACCTCTGTTTTCTGTAAAAAAATTGGGATGTGTCCATGTTGTGTTTTGGGCCATTTCCTTTCATGGGCGCTAGGCCTACCCACACAAGTGAGGTACCATTCTTATCGGGAGACTTGCGGGAACGCTGGGTGGAAGGAAATTTGTGGCTCCTCTCAGATTCCAGAACTCTGTCATCGAAATGTGAGGAAAATGTGTTTTTTTTAGCCAAATTTTGAGGTTTGGAAAGGATTCTGGGTAACAGAACCTGGTCAGAGCCCCACAAGCCACCCCATCTTGGATTCCCCTAGGTCTCTAGTTTTCAGAAATGCACAGGTTTGGTAGGTTTCCCTAGGTGCCGGCTGAGCTAGGGGCCAAAATCTACAGGTAGGCACTTCGCAAAACACACCTCTGTTTTCTGTAAAAAAATTGGGATGTGTCCACGTTGTGTTTTGGGCCATTTCCTTTCATGGGCGCTAGGCCTACCCACACAAGTGAGGTACCATTCTTATCGGGAGACTTGCGGGAACTCTGGGTGGAAGGAAATTTGTGGCTCCTCTCAGATTCCAGAACTCTCGGTCATCGAAATGTGAGGAAAATGTGTTTTTTTTAGCCAAATTTTGAGGTTTGCAAAGGATTCTGGGTAACAGAACCTGGTCAGAGCCCCACAAGCCACCCCATCTTCGATTCCCCTAGGTCTCTAGTTTTCAGAAATGCACAGGGTTGGTAGGTTTCCCTAGGTGCCGGCTGAGCTAGGGGCCAAAATCTACAGGTAGGCACTTTGCAAAAAACACCTCTGTTTTCTGTAAAAAAATTGGGATGTGTCCATGTTGTGTTTTGGGCCATTTCCTTTCGTGGGCGCTAGGCCTACCCACACAAGTGAGGTACCATTTGTATTGGGAGACTTGGGGGAACGCTGGGTGGAAGGAAATTTGTGGCTCCTCTCAGATTCCAGAACTGTCTGTCACCGAAATGTGAGGAAAATGTGTTTTTTAGCCAAATTTTGAGGTTTGCAAAAGATTCTGGGTAACAGAACCTGGTCAGAACCCCACAAACCACCCCATCTTGGATTCCCCTAGGTCTCTAGTTTTAAAAAATGCACAGGTTTGGTAGGTTTCCCTAGGTGCCGGCTGAGCTAGGGGCCAAAATCTACAGGTAGGCACTTTGCAAAAAACACCTCTGTTTTCTGTAAAGAAATTGGGATGTGTCCACGTTGTGTTTTGGGCCATTTCCTTTCGTGGGCGCTAGGCCCACCCTCACAAGTGAGGTACCATTTTTATCGGGAGACTTGGGGGAACGCTGGGTGGAAGGAAATTTGTGGCTCCTCTCAGATTCCAGAACTTTCTGTCACCGAAATGTTAGGAAAATGTGTTTTTTTAGCCACATTTTGAGGTTTGCAAAGGATTCTGGGTAACAGAACCTGGTCAGAGCCCCACAAGTCACCCCATCTTGGATTCCCCTAGATCTCTAGTTTTCAAAAATGCACAGGTTTGGTAGGTTTCCCTAGGTGCCGGCTGAGCTAGGGTCCAAAATCTACAGGTAGGCACTTTGCAAAAAACACCTCTGTTTTCTGTAAAAAAATTGGGATGTGTCCACGTTATGTTTTGGGCCATTTCCTTTCATGGGCGCTAGGCCTACCCACACAAGTCAGGTACCATTCTTATCGGGAGACTTGGGGGAACGCTGGATGGAAGGAAATTTGTGGCTCCTCTCAGATTCCAGAACTTTCTGTCACCGAAATGTGAGGAAAATGTGTTTTTTAGCCATATTTTGAGGTTTGCAAAGGATTCTGGGTAACAGAACCTGGGCAGAACCCCACAAGTCACCCCATCTTGGATTCCCCTAGATCTCTAGTTTTCAAAAATGCACAGGTTTGGTAGGTTTCCCTAGGTGCCGGCTGAGCTAGGGTCCAAAATCTACAGGTAGGCACTTTGCAAAAAACACCTCTGTTTTCTGTAAAAAAATTGGGATGTGTCCACGTTGTGTTTTGGGCCATTTCCTTTCATGGGCGCTAGGCCTACCCACACAAGTCAGGTACCATTCTTGTCGGGAGACTTGGGGGAACGCTGGATGGAAGGAAATTTGTGGCTCCTCTCAGATTCCAGAACTTTCTGTCACCGAAATGTGAGGAAAATGTGTTTTTTAGCCATATTTTGAGGTTTGCAAAGGATTCTGGGTAACAGAACCTGGTCAGAGCCCCACAAGTCACCCCATCTTGGATTCCCCTAGATCTCTAGTTTTCAAAAATGCACAGGTTTGGTAGGTTTCCCTAGGTGCCGGCTGAGCTAGGGGCCAAAATCTACAGGTAGGCACTTCGCAAAAAACACCTCTGTTTTCTGTAAAAAAATTGGGATGTGTCCATGTTGTGTTTTGGGCCATTTCCTTTCATGGGCGCTAGGCCTACCCACACAAGTGAGGTACCATTCTTATCGGGAGACTTGTGGGAACGCTGGGTGGAAGGAAATTTGTGACTCCTCTCAGATTCCAGAACTCTCTGTCATAGAAATGTGAGGAAAATGTGTTTTTTTTTAGCCAAATTTTGAGGTTTGGAAAGGATTCTGGGTAACAGAAGCTGGTCAGAGCCCCACAAGCCACCCCATCTTGGATTCCCCTAGGTCTCTAGTTTTCAGAAATGCACAGGGTTGCTAGGTTTCCCTAGGTGCCGGCTGAGCTAGGGGCCAACATCTACAGGTAGGCACTTTGCAAAAAACACCTCTGTTTTCTGTAAAAAAATTGGGATGTGTCAACGTTGTGTTTTGGGCCATTTCCTTTCGTGGGCGCTGGGCCTACCCACACAAGTGAGGTACCATTTTTATCGGGAGACTTGGAGGAACGCTGGGTGGAAGGAAATTTGTGGCTCCTCTCAGATTCCAGAACTTTCTGTCATCGAAATGTGAGGAAAATGTGGTTTTTTTAGCCAAATTTTGAGGTTTGCAAAGGATTCTGGGTAACAGAACCTGGTCAGAGCCCCACAAGCCACCCCATCTTGGATTTCCCTAGGTCTCTAGTTTTCAGAAATGCACAGGGTTGGTAGGTTTCCCTAGGTGCCGGATGAGCTAGGGGCCAACATCTACAGGTAGGCACTTTGCAAAAAACACCTCTGTTTTCTGTAAAAAAATTGGGATGTGTCCACCTTGTGTTTTGGGCCATTTCCTTTCGTGGGCGCTAGGCCTACGCACACAAGTGAGGTACCATTTTTATCGGGAGACTTGGGGGAACGCTGGGTGGAAGGAAATTTGTGGCTCCTCTCAGATTCCAGAACTTTCTGTCACCGAAATGTGAGGAAAATGTGTTTTTTAGCCAAATTTTGAGGTTTGCAAAGGATTCTGGGTAACAGAACTTGGTCAGAGCCCCACAAGTCACCCCATCATGGATTCCCCTAGATCTCTAGTTTTCAAAAATGCACAGGTTTGGTAGGTTTCCCTAGGTGCCGGCTGAGCTAGGGGCCAAAATCTACAGGTAGGCACTTTGCAAAAAACACCTCTGTTTTCTGTAAAAAAATTGGGATGTGTCCACGTTGTGTTTTGGGCCATTTCCTTTCGTGGGCGCTAGGCCTACCCACACAAGTGAGGTACCATTTTTATCGGGAGAGTTGGAGGAACGCTGGGTGGAAGGAAATTTGTGGCTCCTCTCAGATTCCAGAACTTTCTGTCACCGAAATGTGAGGAAAATGTGTTTTTTAGCCAAATTTTGAGGTTTGCAAAGGATTCTGGGTAACAGAACCTGGTCAGAGCCCCACAAGTCACCCCATCTTGGATTCCCCTAGATCTGTAGTTTTCAAAAATGCACAGGTTTGGTAGGTTTCCCTAGGTGCCGGCTGAGCTAGGGGCCAAAATCTACAGGTAGGCACTTCGCAAAAAACACCTCTGTTTTCTGTAAAAAAATTGGGATGTGTCCACGTTGTGTTTTGGGCCATTTCCTTTCGTGGGCGCTAGGCCTACCCACACAAGTGAGGTACCATTTTTATCGGGAGACTTGGAGGAACGCTGGGTGGAAGGAAATTTGTGGCTCCTCTCAGATTCCAGAACTTTCTGTCATCGAAATGTGAGGAAAATGTGTTTTTTTTAGCCAAATTTTGAGGTTTGCAAAGGATTCTGGGTAACAGAACCTGGTCAGAGCCCCACAAGCCACCCCATCTTGGATTCCCCTAGGTCTCTAGTTTTCAGAAATGCACAGGGTTGGTAGGTTTCCCTAGGTGCCGGCTGAGCTAGGGGCCAACATATACAGGTAGGCACTTTGCAAAAAACACCTCTGTTTTCTGTAAAATAATTGGGATGTGTCCACGTTGTGTTTTGGGCCATTTCCTTTTGTGGGCGCTAGGCCTACCCACACAAGTGAGGTACCATTTTTATCGGGAGAATTGGGGGAACGCTGGGTGGAAGAAAATTTGTGGCTCCTCTCAGATTCCAGAACTTTCTGTCACCGAAATGTGAGGAAAATGTGTTTTTTAGCCAAATGTTGAGGTTTGCAAAGGATTCTGGGTAACAGAACCTGGTCAGAGCCCCACAAGTCACCCCATCTTGGATTCCCCTAGATCTCTAGTTTTCAAAAATGCACAGGTTTGGTAGGTTTCCCTAGGTGCCGGCTGAGCTAGGGGCCAAAATCTACAGGTAGGCACTTCGCAAAAAACACCTCTGTTTTCTGTAAAAAAATTGGGATGTGTCCATGTTGTGTTTTGGGCCATTTCCTTTCATGGGCGCTAGGCCTACCCACACAAGTGAGGTACCATTCTTATCGGGAGACTTGCGGGAACGCTGGGTGGAAGGAAATTTGTGGCTCCTCTCAGATTCCAGAACTCTGTCATAGAAATGTGAGGAAAATGTGTTTTTTTTAGCCAAATTTTGAGGTTTGGAAAGGATTCTGGGTAACAGAACCTGGTCAGAGCCCCACAAGCCACCCCATCTTGGATTCCCCTAGGTCTCTAGTTTTCAGAAATGCACAGGGTTGGTACGTTTCCCTAGGTGCCGGCTGAGCTAGGGGCCAACATCTAGAGGTAGGCACTTTGCAAAAAACACCTCTGTTTTCTGTAAAAAAATTGGGATGTGTCCACGTTGTGTTTTGGGCCATTTCCTTTCGTGGGCGCTAGGCCTACCCACACAAGTGAGGTACCATTTTTATCGGGAGAGTTGGAGGAACGCTGGGTGGAAGGAAATTTGTGGCACCTCTCAGATTCCAGAACTTTCTGTCACCGAAATGTGAGGAAAATGTGTTTTTTAGCCAAATTTTGAGGTTTGCAAAGGATTCTGGGTAACAGAACCTGGTCAGAGCCCAAAAAGTCACCCCATCTTGGATTCCCCTAGATCTCTAGTTTTCAAAAATGCACAGGTTTGGTAGGTTTCCCTAGGTGCCGGCTGAGCTAGGGGCCAAAATCTACAGGTAGGCACTTCGCAAAAAACACCTCTGTTTTCTGTAAAAAAATTGGGATGTGTCCATGTTGTGTTTTGGGCCATTTCCTTTCATGGGCGCTAGGCCTACCCACACAAGTGAGGTACCATTCTTATCGGGAGACTTGCGGGAACGCTGGGTGGAAGGAAATTTGTGGCTCCTCTCAGATTCCAGAACTCTCGGTCATCGAAATGTGAGGAAAATGTGTTTTTTTTAGCCAAATTTTGAGGTTTGCAAAGGATTCTGGGTAACAGAACCTGGTCAGAGCCCCACAAGCCACCCCATCTTCGATTCCCCTAGGTCTCTAGTTTTCAGAAATGCACAGGGTTGGTAGGTTTCCCTAGGTGCCGGCTGAGCTAGGGGCCAAAATCTACAGGTAGGCACTTTGCAAAAAACACCTCTGTTTTCGGTAAAAAAAAAATTGGGATGTGTCCATGTTGTGTTTTGGGCCATTTCCTTTCGTGGGCGCTAGGCCTACCCACACAAGTGAGGTACCATTTGTATTGGGAGACTTGGGGGAACGCTGGGTGGAAGGAAATTTGTGGCTCCTCTCAGATTCCAGAACTTTCTGTCACCGAAATGTGAGGAAAATGTGTTTTTTAGCCAAAGTTTGAGGTTTGCAAAAGATTCTGGGTAACAGAACCTGGTCAGAACCCCACAAACCACCCCATCTTGGATTCCCCTAGGTCTCTAGTTTTAAAAAATGCACAGGTTTGGTAGGTTTCCCTAGGTGCCGGCTGAGCTAGGGGCCAAAATCTACAGGTAGGCACTTTGCAAAAAACACCTCTGTTTTCTGTAAAGAAATTGGGATGTGTCCACGTTGTGTTTTGGGCCATTTCCTTTCGTGGGCGCTATGCCCACCCTCACAAGTGAGGTACCATTTTTATCGGGAGACTTGGGGGAACGCTGGGTGGAAGGAAATTTGTGGCTCCTCTCAGATTCCAGAACTTTCTGTCACCGAAATGTTAGGAAAATGTGTTTTTTTAGCCACATTTTGAGGTTTGCAAAGGATTCTGGGTAACAGAACCTGGTCAGAGCCCCACAAGTCACCCCATCTTGGATTCCCCTAGATCTCTAGTTTTCAAAAATGCACAGGTTTGGTAGGTTTCCCTAGGTGCCGGCTGAGCTAGGGTCCAAAATCTACAGGTAGGCACTTTGCAAAAAACACCTCTGTTTTCTGTAAAAAAATTGGGATGTGTCCACGTTGTGTTTTGGGCCATTTCCTTTCATGGGCGCTAGGCCTACCCACACAAGTCAGGTACCATTCTTATCGGGAGACTTGGGGGAACGCTGGATGGAAGGAAATTTGTGGCTCCTCTCAGATTCCAGAACTTTCTGTCACCGAAATGTGAGGAAAATGTGTTTTTTAGCCATATTTTGAGGTTTGCAAAGGATTCTGGGTAACAGAACCTGGTCAGAGCCCCACAAGTCACCCCATCTTGGATTCCCCTAGATCTCTAGTTTTCAAAAATGCACAGGTTTGGTAGGTTTCCCTAGGTGCCGGCTGAGCTAGGGTCCAAAATCTACAGGTAGGCACTTTGCAAAAAACACCTCTGTTTTCTGTAAAAAAATTGGGATGTGTCCACGTTGTGTTTTGGGCCATTTCCTTTCATGGGCGCTAGGCCTACCCACACAAGTCAGGTACCATTCTTGTCGGGAGACTTGGGGGAACGCTGGATGGAAGGAAATTTGTGGCTCCTCTCAGATTCCAGAACTTTCTGTCACCGAAATGTGAGGAAAATGTGTTTTTTAGCCATATTTTGAGGTTTGCAAAGGATTCTGGGTAACAGAACCTGGTCAGAGCCCCACAAGTCACCCCATCTTGGATTCCCCTAGATCTCTAGTTTTCAAAAATGCACAGGTTTGGTAGGTTTCCCTAGGTGCCGGCTGAGCTAGGGGCCATAGGCCTACCCACACAAGTGAGGTACCATTCTTATCGGGAGACTTGTGGGAACGCTGGGTGGAAGGAAATTTGTGGCTCCTCTCAGATTCCAGAACTCTCTGTCATCGAAATGTGAGGAAAATGTGTTTTTTTTTAGCCAAATTTTGAGGTTTGGAAAGGATTCTGGGTAACAGAAGCTGGTCAGAGCCCCACAAGCCACCCCATCTTGGATTCCCATAGGTCTCTAGTTTTCAGAAATGCACAGGGTTGCTAGGTTTCCCTAGGTGCCGGCTGAGCTAGGGGCCAACATCTACAGGTAGGCACTTTGCAAAAAACACCTCTGTTTTCTGTAAAAAAATTGGGATGTGTCAACGTTGTGTTTTGGGCCATTTCCTTTCGTGGGCGCTAGGCCTACCCACACAAGTGAGGTACCATTTTTATCGGGAGACTTGGAGGAACGCTGGGTGGAAGGAAATTTGTGGCTCCTCTCAGATTCCAGAACTTTCTGTCATCGAAATGTGAGGAAAATGTGGTTTTTTTAGCCAAATTTTGAGGTTTGCAAAGGATTCTGGGTAACAGAACCTGGTCAGAGCCCCACAAGCCACCCCATCTTGGATTTCCCTAGGTCTCTAGTTTTCAGAAATGCACAGGGTTGGTAGGTTTCCCTAGGTGCCGGCTGAGCTAGGGGCCAATATCTACAGGTAGGCACTTTGCAAAAAACACCTCTGTTTTCTGTAAAAAAATTGGGATGTGTCCACCTTGTGTTTTGGGCCATTTCCTTTCGTGGGCGCTAGGCCTACGCACACAAGTGAGGTACCATTTTTATCGGGAGACTTGGGGGAACGCTGGGTGGAAGGAAATTTGTGGCTCCTCTCAGATTCCAGAACTTTCTGTCACCGAAATGTGAGGAAAATGTGTTTTTTAGCCAAATTTTGAGGTTTGCAAAGGATTCTGGGTAACAGAACTTGGTCAGAGCCCCACAAGTCACCCCATCATGGATTCCCCGAGATCTCTAGTTTTCAAAAATGCACAGGTTTGGTAGGTTTCCCTAGGTGCCGGCTGAGCTAGGGGCCAAAATCTACAGGTAGGCACTTTGCAAAAAACACCTCTGTTTTCTGTAAAAAAAATTGGGATGTGTCCACGTTGTGTTTTGGGCCATTTCCTTTCGTGGGCGCTAGGCCTACCCACACAAGTGAGGTACCATTTTTATCGGGAGAGTTGGAGGAACGCTGGGTGGAAGGAAATTTGTGGCTCCTCTCAGATTCCAGAACTCTCTGTCATCGAAATGTGAGGAAAATGTGTTTTTTTTTAGCCAAATTTTGAGGTTTGCAAAGGATTCTGGGTAACAGAACCTGGTCAGAGCCCCACAAGTCACCCCATCTTGGATTCCCCTAGATCTGTAGTTTTCAAAAATGCACAGGTTTGGTAGGTTTCCCTAGGTGCCGGCTGAGCTAGGGGCCAAAATCTACAGGTAGGCACTTCGCAAAAAACACCTCTGTTTTCTGTAAAAAAATTGGGATGTGTCCACGTTGTGTTTTGGGCCATTTCCTTTCGTGGGCGCTAGGCCTACCCACACAAGTGAGGTACCATTTTTATCGGGAGACTTGGAGGAACGCTGGGTGGAAGGAAATTTGTGGCTCCTCTCAGATTCCAGAACTTTCTGTCACCGAAATGTGAGGAAAATGTGTTTTTTAGCCAAATTTTGAGGTTTGCAAAGGATTCTGGGTAACAGAACCTGGTCAGAGCCCCACAAGTCACCCCATCTTGGATTCCCCTAGATCTCTAGTTTTCAAAAATGAACAGGTTTGGTAGGTTTCCCTAGGTGCCGGCTGAGCTAGGGGCCAAAATCTACAGGTAGGCACTTCGCAAAAAACACCTCTGTTTTCTGTAAAAAAATTGGGATGTGTCCATGTTGTGTTTTGGGCCATTTCCTTTCATGGGCGCTAGGCCCACACCCACACAAGTCACGTACCATTCTTATCGGGAGACTTGAGGGAACGCTGGGTGGAAGGAAATTTGTGGCTCCTCTCAGATTCCAGAACTTTCTGTCACCGAAATGTGAGGAAAATGTGTTTTTTAGCCAAATTTTGAGGTTTGCAAAGGATTCTCGGTAACAGAACCTGGTCAGAGCCCCACAAGTCACCCCATCTTGGATTCCCCTAGATCTCTTGTTTTCAGAAATGCACAGGGTTGGTAGGTTTCCCTAGGTGCCGGCTGAGCTAGGGGCCAAAATCTACAGGTAGGCACTTTGCAAAAAACACCTCTGTTTTCTGTAAAAAAATTGGGATGTGTCCACGTTGTGTTTTGGGCCATTTCCTTTCGTGGGCGCTAGGCCTACCCACACAAGTGAGGTACCATTTTTATCGGGAGAGTTGGAGGAACGCTGGGTGGAAGGAATTTTGTGGCTCCTCTCAGATTCCAGAACTTTCTGTCACCGAAATGTGAGGAAAATGTGTTTTTTACCCAAATTTTGAGGTTTGCAAAGGATTCTGGGTAACAGAACCTGGTCAGAGCCCCACAAGTCACCCCATCTTGGATTCCCCTAGATCTGTAGTTTTCAAAAATGCACAGGTTTGGTAGGTTTCCCTAGGTGCCGGCTGAGCTAGGGGCCAAAATCTACAGGTAGGCACTTCGCAAAAAACACCTCTGTTTTCTGTAAAAAAATTGGGATGTGTCCACGTTGTGTTTTGGGCCATTTCCTTTCGTGGGCGCTAGGCCTACCCACACAAGTGAGGTACCATTTTTATCGGGAGACTTGGAGGAACGCTGGGTGGAAGGAAATTTGTGGCTCCTCTCAGATTCCAGAACTTTCTGTCATCGAAATGTGAGGAAAATGTGTTTTTTTTAGCCAAATTTTGAGGTTTGCAAAGGATTCTGGGTAACAGAACCTGGTCAGAGCCCCACAAGCCACCCCATCTTGGATTCCCCTAGGTCTCTAGTTTTCAGAAATGCACAGGGTTGGTAGGTTTCCCTAGGTGCCGGCTGAGCTAGGGGCCAACATATACAGGTAGGCACTTTGCAAAAAACACCTCTGTTTTCTGTAAAATAATTGGGATGTGTCCACGTTGTGTTTTGGGCCATTTCCTTTTGTGGGCGCTAGGCCTACCCACACAAGTGAGGTACCATTTTTATCGGGAGACTTGGAGGAACGCTGGGTGGAAGGAAATTTGTGGCTCCTCTCAGATTCCAGAACTTTCTGTCACCGAAATGTGAGGAAAATGTGTTTTTTAGCCAAATTTTGAGGTTTGCAAAGGATTCTGGGTAACAGAACCTGGTCAGAGCCCCACAAGTCACCCCATCTTGGATTCCCCTAGATCTCTAGTTTTCAAAAATGAACAGGTTTGGTAGGTTTCCCTAGGTGCCGGCTGAGCTAGGGGCCAAAATCTACAGGTAGGCACTTCGCAAAAAACACCTCTGTTTTCTGTAAAAAAATTGGGATGTGTCCATGTTGTGTTTTGGGCCATTTCCTTTCATGGGCGCTAGGCCCACACCCACACAAGTCACGTACCATTCTTATCGGGAGACTTGAGGGAACGCTGGGTGGAAGGAAATTTGTGGCTCCTCTCAGATTCCAGAACTTTCTGTCACCGAAATGTGAGGAAAATGTGTTTTTTAGCCAAATTTTGAGGTTTGCAAAGGATTCTCGGTAACAGAACCTGGTCAGAGCCCCACAAGTCACCCCATCTTGGATTCCCCTAGATCTCTTGTTTTCAGAAATGCACAGGGTTGGTAGGTTTCCCTAGGTGCCGGCTGAGCTAGGGGCCAAAATCTACAGGTAGGCACTTTGCAAAAAACACCTCTGTTTTCTGTAAAAAAATTGGGATGTGTCCACGTTGTGTTTTGGGCCATTTCCTTTCGTGGGCGCTAGGCCTACCCACACAAGTGAGGTACCATTTTTATCGGGAGAGTTGGAGGAACGCTGGGTGGAAGGAATTTTGTGGCTCCTCTCAGATTCCAGAACTTTCTGTCACCGAAATGTGAGGAAAATGTGTTTTTTAGCCAAATTTTGAGGTTTGCAAAGGATTCTGGGTAACAGAACCTGGTCAGAGCCCCACAAGTCACCCCATCTTGGATTCCCCTAGATCTGTAGTTTTCAAAAATGCACAGGTTTGGTAGGTTTCCCTAGGTGCCGGCTGAGCTAGGGGCCAAAATCTACAGGTAGGCACTTCGCAAAAAACACCTCTGTTTTCTGTAAAAAAATTGGGATGTGTCCACGTTGTGTTTTGGGCCATTTCCTTTCGTGGGCGCTAGGCCTACCCACACAAGTGAGGTACCATTTTTATCGGGAGACTTGGAGGAACGCTGGGTGGAAGGAAATTTGTGGCTCCTCTCAGATTCCAGAACTTTCTGTCATCGAAATGTGAGGAAAATGTGTTTTTTTTAGCCAAATTTTGAGGTTTGCAAAGGATTCTGGGTAACAGAACCTGGTCAGAGCCCCACAAGCCACCCCATCTTGGATTCCCCTAGGTCTCTAGTTTTCAGAAATGCACAGGGTTGGTAGGTTTCCCTAGGTGCCGGCTGAGCTAGGGGCCAACATATACAGGTAGGCACTTTGCAAAAAACACCTCTGTTTTCTGTAAAATAATTGGGATGTGTCCACGTTGTGTTTTGGGCCATTTCCTTTTGTGGGCGCTAGGCCTACCCACACAAGTGAGGTACCATTTTTATCGGGAGAATTGGGGGAACGCTGGGTGGAAGAAAATTTGTGGCTCCTCTCAGATTCCAGAACTTTCTGTCACCGAAATGTGAGGAAAATGTGTTTTTTAGCCAAATGTTGAGGTTTGCAAAGGATTCTGGGTAACAGAACCTGGTCAGAGCCCCACAAGTCACCCCATCTTGGATTCCCCTAGATCTCTAGTTTTAAAAAATGCACAGGTTTGGTAGGTTTCCCTAGGTGCCGGCTGAGCTAGGGGCCAAAATCTACAGGTAGGCACTTCGCAAAAAACACCTCTGTTTTCTGTAAAAAAATTGGGATGTGTCCATGTTGTGTTTTGGGCCATTTCCTTTCATGGGCGCTAGGCCTACCCACACAAGTGAGGTACCATTCTTATCGGGAGACTTGCGGGAACGCTGGGTGGAAGGAAATTTGTGGCTCCTCTCAGATTCCAGAACTCTGTCATAGAAATGTGAGGAAAATGTGTTTTTTTTAGCCAAATTTTGAGGTTTGGAAAGGATTCTGGGTAACAGAACCTGTTCAGAGCCCCACAAGCCACCCCATCTTGGATTCCCCTAGGTCTCTAGTTTTCAGAAATGCACAGGGTTGGTACGTTTCCCTAGGTGCCGGCTGAGCTAGGGGCCAACATCTAGAGGTAGGCACTTTGCAAAAAACACCTCTGTTTTCTGTAAAAAAATTGGGATGTGTCCACGTTGTGTTTTGGGCCATTTCCTTTCGTGGGCGCTAGGCCTACCCACACAAGTGAGGTACCATTTTTATCGGGAGAGTTGGAGGAACGCTGGGTGGAAGGAAATTTGTGGCACCTCTCAGATTCCAGAACTTTCTGTCACCGAAATGTGAGGAAAATGTGTTTTTTAGCCAAATTTTGAGGTTTGCAAAGGATTCTGGGTAACAGAACCTGGTCAGAGCCCAAAAAGTCACCCCATCTTGGATTCCCCTAGATCTCTAGTTTTCAAAAATGCACAGGTTTGGTAGGTTTCCCTAGGTGCCGGCTGAGCTAGGGGCCAAAATCTACAGGTAGGCACTTCGCAAAAAACACCTCTGTTTTCTGTAAAAAAATTGGGATGTGTCCATGTTGTGTTTTGGGCCATTTCCTTTCATGGGCGCTAGGCCTACCCACACAAGTGAGGTACCATTCTTATCGGGAGACTTGCGGGAACGCTGGGTGGAAGGAAATTTGTGGCTCCTCTCAGATTCCAGAACTCTCGGTCATCGAAATGTGAGGAAAATGTGTTTTTTTTAGCCAAATTTTGAGGTTTGCAAAGGATTCTGGGTAACAGAACCTGGTCAGAGCCCCACAAGCCACCCCATCTTCGATTCCCCTAGGTCTCTAGTTTTCAGAAATGCACAGGGTTGGTAGGTTTCCCTAGGTGCCGGCTGAGCTAGGGGCCAAAATCTACAGGTAGGCACTTTGCAAAAAACACCTCTGTTTTCTGTAAAAAAATTGGGATGTGTCCATGTTGTGTTTTGGGCCATTTCCTTTCGTGGGCGCTAGGCCTACCCACACAAGTGAGGTACCATTTGTATTGGGAGACTTGGGGGAACGCTGGGTGGAAGGAAATTTGTGGCTCCTCTCAGATTCCAGAACTTTCTGTCACCGAAATGTGAGGAAAATGTGTTTTTTAGCCAAAGTTTGAGGTTTGCAAAAGATTCTGGGTAACAGAACCTGGTCAGAACCCCACAAACCACCCCATCTTGGATTCCCCTAGGTCTCTAGTTTTAAAAAATGCACAGGTTTGGTAGGTTTCCCTAGGTGCCGGCTGAGCTAGGGGCCAAAATCTACAGGTAGGCACTTTGCAAAAAACACCTCTGTTTTCTGTAAAGAAATTGGGATGTGTCCACGTTGTGTTTTGGGCCATTTCCTTTCGTGGGCGCTAGGCCCACCCTCACAAGTGAGGTACCATTTTTATCGGGAGACTTGGGGGAACGCTGGGTGGAAGGAAATTTGTGGCTCCTCTCAGATTCCAGAACTTTCTGTCACCGAAATGTTAGGAAAATGTGTTTTTTTAGCCACATTTTGAGGTTTGCAAAGGATTCTGGGTAACAGAACCTGGTCAGAGCCCCACAAGTCACCCCATCTTGGATTCCCCTAGATCTCTAGTTTTCAAAAATGCACAGGTTTGGTAGGTTTCCCTAGGTGCCGGCTGAGCTAGGGTCCAAAATCTACAGGTAGGCACTTTGCAAAAAACACCTCTGTTTTCTGTAAAAAAATTGGGATGTGTCCACGTTGTGTTTTGGGCCATTTCCTTTCATGGGCGCTAGGCCTACCCACACAAGTCAGGTACCATTCTTATCGGGAGACTTGGGGGAACGCTGGATGGAAGGAAATTTGTGGCTCCTCTCAGATTCCAGAACTTTCTGTCACCGAAATGTGAGGAAAATGTGTTTTTTAGCCATATTTTGAGGTTTGCAAAGGATTCTGGGTAACAGAACCTGGTCAGAGCCCCACAAGTCACCCCATCTTGGATTCCCCTAGATCTCTAGTTTTCAAAAATGCACAGGTTTGGTAGGTTTCCCTAGGTGCCGGCTGAGCTAGGGTCCAAAATCTACAGGTAGGCACTTTGCAAAAAACACCTCTGTTTTCTGTAAAAAAATTGGGATGTGTCCACGTTGTGTTTTGGGCCATTTCCTTTCATGGGCGCTAGGCCTACCCACACAAGTCAGGTACCATTCTTGTCGGGAGACTTGGGGGAACGCTGGATGGAAGGAAATTTGTGGCTCCTCTCAGATTCCAGAACTTTCTGTCACCGAAATGTGAGGAAAATGTGTTTTTTAGCCATATTTTGAGGTTTGCAAAGGATTCTGGGTAACAGAACCTGGTCAGAGCCCCACAAGTCACCCCATCTTGGATTCCCCTAGATCTCTAGTTTTCAAAAATGCACAGGTTTGGTAGGTTTCCCTAGGTGCCGGCTGAGCTAGGGGCCATAGGCCTACCCACACAAGTGAGGTACCATTCTTATCGGGAGACTTGTGGGAACGCTGGGTGGAAGGAAATTTGTGGCTCCTCTCAGATTCCAGAACTCTCTGTCATCGAAATGTGAGGAAAATTTGTTTTTTTTTAGCCAAATTTTGAGGTTTGGAAAGGATTCTGGGTAACAGAAGCTGGTCAGAGCCCCACAAGCCACCCCATCTTGGATTCCCATAGGTCTCTAGTTTTCAGAAATGCACAGGGTTGCTAGGTTTCCCTAGGTGCCGGCTGAGCTAGGGGCCAACATCTACAGGTAGGCACTTTGCAAAAAACACCTCTGTTTTCTGTAAAAAAATTGGGATGTGTCAACGTTGTGTTTTGGGCCATTTCCTTTCGTGGGCGCTAGGCCTACCCACACAAGTGAGGTACCATTTTTATCGGGAGACTTGGAGGAACGCTGGGTGGAAGGAAATTTGTGGCTCCTCTCAGATTCCAGAACTTTCTGTCATCGAAATGTGAGGAAAATGTGGTTTTTTTAGCCAAATTTTGAGGTTTGCAAAGGATTCTGGGTAACAGAACTTGGTCAGAGCCCCACAAGTCACCCCATCATGGATTCCCCGAGATCTCTAGTTTTCAAAAATGCACAGGTTTGGTAGGTTTCCCTAGGTGCCGGCTGAGCTAGGGGCCAAAATCTACAGGTAGGCACTTTGCAAAAAACACCTCTGTTTTCTGTAAAAAAATTGGGATGTGTCCACGTTGTGTTTTGGGCCATTTCCTTTCGTGGGCGCTAGGCCTACCCACACAAGTGAGGTACCATTTTTATCGGGAGAGTTGGAGGAACGCTGGGTGGAAGGAAATTTGTGGCTCCTCTCAGATTCCAGAACTCTCTGTCATCGAAATGTGAGGAAAATGTGTTTTTTTTTTAGCCAAATTTTGAGGTTTGCAAAGGATTCTGGGTAACAGAACCTGGTCAGAGCCCCACAAGTCACCCCATCTTGGATTCCCCTAGATCTGTAGTTTTCAAAAATGCACAGGTTTGGTAGGTTTCCCTAGGTGCCGGCTGAGCTAGGGGCCAAAATCTACAGGTAGGCACTTCGCAAAAAACACCTCTGTTTTCTGTAAAAAAATTGGGATGTGTCCACGTTGTGTTTTGGGCCATTTCCTTTCGTGGGCGCTAGGCCTACCCACACAAGTGAGGTACCATTTTTATCGGGAGACTTGGAGGAACGCTGGGTGGAAGGAAATTTGTGGCTCCTCTCAGATTCCAGAACTTTCTGTCACCGAAATGTGAGGAAAATGTGTTTTTTAGCCAAATTTTGAGGTTTGCAAAGGATTCTGGGTAACAGAACCTGGTCAGAGCCCCACAAGTCACCCCATCTTGGATTCCCCTAGATCTCTAGTTTTCAAAAATGAACAGGTTTGGTAGGTTTCCCTAGGTGCCGGCTGAGCTAGGGGCCAAAATCTACAGGTAGGCACTTCGCAAAAAACACCTCTGTTTTCTGTAAAAAAATTGGGATGTGTCCATGTTGTGTTTTGGGCCATTTCCTTTCATGGGCGCTAGGCCCACACCCACACAAGTCACGTACCATTCTTATCGGGAGACTTGAGGGAACGCTGGGTGGAAGGAAATTTGTGGCTCCTCTCAGATTCCAGAACTTTCTGTCACCGAAATGTGAGGAAAATGTGTTTTTTAGCCAAATTTTGAGGTTTGCAAAGGATTCTCGGTAACAGAACCTGGTCAGAGCCCCACAAGTCACCCCATCTTGGATTCCCCTAGATCTCTTGTTTTCAGAAATGCACAGGGTTGGTAGGTTTCCCTAGGTGCCGGCTGAGCTAGGGGCCAAAATCTACAGGTAGGCACTTTGCAAAAAACACCTCTGTTTTCTGTAAAAAAATTGGGATGTGTCCACGTTGTGTTTTGGGCCATTTCCTTTCGTGGGCGCTAGGCCTACCCACACAAGTGAGGTACCATTTTTATCGGGAGAGTTGGAGGAACGCTGGGTGGAAGGAAATTTGTGGCTCCTCTCAGATTCCAGAACTTTCTGTCACCGAAATGTGAGGAAAATGTGTTTTTTAGCCAAATTTTAAGGTTTGCAAAGGATTCTGGGTAACAGAACCTGGTCAGAGCCCCACAAGTCACCCCATCTTGGATTCCCCTAGATCTGTAGTTTTCAAAAATGCACAGGTTTGGTAGGTTTCCCTAGGTGCCGGCTGAGCTAGGGGCCAAAATCTACAGGTAGGCACTTCGCAAAAAACACCTCTGTTTTCTGTAAAAAAATTGGGATGTGTCCATGTTGTGTTTTGGGCCATTTCCTTTCATGGGCGCTAGGCCTACCCACACAAGTGAGGTACCATTCTTATCGGGAGACTTGCGGGAACGCTGGGAGGAAGGAAATTTGTGGCTCCTCTCAGATTCCAGAACTCTCTGTCATCGAAATGTGAGGAAAATGTGTTTTATTTTTAGCCAAATTTTGAGGTTTCGAAAGGATTCTGGGTAACAGAACCTGGTCAGAGCCCCACAAGCCACCCCATCTTGGATTCCCCTAGGTCTCTAGTTTTCAGAAATGCACAGGGTTGGTAGGTTTCCCTAGGTGCTGGCTGAGCTAGGGGCCAACATCTAGAGGTAGGCACTTTGCAAAAAACACCTCTGTTTTCTGTAAAAAAATTGGGATGTGTCCACGTTGTGTTTTGGGCCATTTCCTTTCGTGGGCGCTAGGCCTACCCACACAAGTGAGGTACCATTTTTATCGGGAGACTTGGAGGAACGCTGGGTGGACGGAAATTTGTGGCTCCTCTCAGATTCCAGAACTTTCTGTCATCGAAATGTGAGGAAAATGTGTTTTTTTTAGCCAAATTTTGAGGTTTGCAAAGGATTCTGGGTAACAGAACCTGGTCAGAGCCCCACAAGCCACCCGATCTTGGATTCCCCTAGGTCTCTAGTTTTCAGAAATGCACAGGGTTGGTAGGTTTCCCTAGGTGCCGGCTGAGCTAGGGGCCAACATATACAGGTAGGCACTTTGCAAAAAACACCTGTTTTCTGTAAAATAATTGGGATGTGTCCACGTTGTGTTTTGGGCCATTTCCTTTTGTGGGCGCTAGGCCTACCCACACAAGTGAGGTACCATTTTTATCGGGAGACTTGGGGGAACGCTGGGTGAAAGAAAATTTGTGGCTCCTCTCAGATTCCAGAACTTTCTGTCACCGAAATGTGAGGAAAATGTGTTTTTTAGCCACATTTTGAGGTTTGCAAAGGATTCTGGGTAACAGAACCTGGTCAGAGCCCCACAAGCCACCCCATCTTGGATTCCCCTAGGTCTCTAGTTTTCAGAAATGCACAGGGTTGGTAGGTTTCCCTAGGTGCTGGCTGAGTTAGGGGCCAACATCTAGAGGTAGGCACTTTGCAAAAAACACCTCTGTTTTCTGTAAAGAAATTGGGATGTGTCCACGTTGTGTTTTGGGCCATTTCCTTTCGTGGGCGCTAGGCCCACCCTCACAAGTGAGGTACCATTTTTATCGGGAGACTTGGGGGAACGCTGGGTGGAAGGAAATTTGTGGCTCCTCTCAGATTCCAGAACTTTCTGTCACCGAAATGTTAGGAAAATGTGTTTTTTTAGCCACATTTTGAGGTTTGCAAAGGATTCTGGGTAACAGAACCTGGTCAGAGCCCCACAAGTCACCCCATCTTGGATTCCCCTAGATCTCTAGTTTTCAAAAATGCACAGGTTTGGTAGGTTTCCCTAGGTGCCGGCTGAGCTAGGGTCCAAAATCTACAGGTAGGCACTTTGCAAAAAACACCTCTGTTTTCTGTAAAAAAATTGGGATGTGTCCACGTTGTGTTTTGGGCCATTTCCTTTCATGGGCGCTAGGCCTACCCACACAAGTCAGGTACCATTCTTATCGGGAGACTTGGGGGAACGCTGGATGGAAGGAAATTTGTGGCTCCTCTCAGATTCCAGAACTTTCTGTCACCGAAATGTGAGGAAAATGTGTTTTTTAGCCATATTTTGAGGTTTGCAAAGGATTCTGGGTAACAGAACCTGGTCAGAGCCCCACAAGTCACCCCATCTTGGATTCCCCTAGATCTCTAGTTTTCAAAAATGCACAGGTTTGGTAGGTTTCCCTAGGTGCCGGCTGAGCTAGGGTCCAAAATCTACAGGTAGGCACTTTGCAAAAAACACCTCTGTTTTCTGTAAAAAAATTGGGATGTGTCCACGTTGTGTTTTGGGCCATTTCCTTTCATGGGCGCTAGGCCTACCCACACAAGTCAGGTACCATTCTTGTCGGGAGACTTGGGGGAACGCTGGATGGAAGGAAATTTGTGGCTCTTCTCAGATTCCAGAACTTTCTGTCACCGAAATGTGAGGAAAATGTGTTTTTTAGCCATATTTTGAGGTTTGCAAAGGATTCTGGGTAACAGAACCTGGTCAGAGCCCCACAAGTCACCCCATCTTGGATTCCCCTAGATCTCTAGTTTTCAAAAATGCACAGGTTTGGTAGGTTTCCCTAGGTGCCGGCTGAGCTAGGGTCCAAAATCTACAGGTAGGCACTTTGCAAAAAACACCTCTGTTTTCTGTAAAAAAATTGGGATGTGTCCACGTTGTGTTTTGGGCCATTTCCTTTCATGGGCGCTAGGCCTACCCACACAAGTCAGGTACCATTCTTGTCGGGAGACTTGGGGGAACGCTGGATGGAAGGAAATTTGTGGCTCTTCTCAGATTCCAGAACTTTCTGTCACCGAAATGTGAGGAAAATGTGTTTTTTAGCCATATTTTGAGGTTTGCAAAGGATTCTGGGTAACAGAACCTGGTCAGAGCCCCACAAGTCACCCCATCTTGGATTCCCCTAGATCTCTAGTTTTCAAAAATGCACAGGTTTGGTAGGTTTCCCTAGGTGCCGGCTGAGCTAGGGGCCATAGGCCTACCCACACAAGTGAGGTACCATTCTTATCGGGAGACTTGTGGGAACGCTGGGTGGAAGGAAATTTGTGGCTCCTCTCAGATTCCAGAACTCTCTGTCATCGAAATGTGAGGAAAATGTGTTTTTTTTTAGCCAAATTTTGAGGTTTGGAAAGGATTCTGGGTAACAGAAGCTGGTCAGAGCCCCACAAGCCACCCCATCTTGGATTCCCCTAGGTCTCTAGTTTTCAGAAATGCACAGGGTTGCTAGGTTTCCCTAGGTGCCGGCTGAGCTAGGGGCCAACATCTACAGGTAGGCACTTTGCAAAAAACACCTCTGTTTTCTGTAAAAAAATTGGGATGTGTCAACGTTGTGTTTTGGGCCATTTCCTTTCGTGGGCGCTAGGCCTACCCACACAAGTGAGGTACCATTTTTATCGGGAGACTTGGAGGAACGCTGGGTGGAAGGAAATTTGTGGCTCCTCTCAGATTCCAGAACTTTCTGTCATCGAAATGTGAGGAAAATGTGGTTTTTTTAGCCAAATTTTGAGGTTTGCAAAGGATTCTGGGTAACAGAACCTGGTCAGAGCCCCACAAGCCACCCCATCTTGGATTTCCCTAGGTCTCTAGTTTTCAGAAATGCACAGGGTTGGTAGGTTTCCCTAGGTGCCGGCTGAGCTAGGGGCCAATATCTACAGGTAGGCACTTTGCAAAAAACACCTCTGTTTTCTGTAAAAAAATTGGGATGTGTCCACCTTGTGTTTTGGGCCATTTCCTTTCGTGGGCGCTAGGCCTACGCACACAAGTGAGGTACCATTTTTATCGGGAGACTTGGGGGAACGCTGGGTGGAAGGAAATTTGTGGCTCCTCTCAGATTCCAGAACTTTCTGTCACCGAAATGTGAGGAAAATGTGTTTTTTAGCCAAATTTTGAGGTTTGCAAAGGATTCTGGGTAACAGAACTTGGTCAGAGCCCCACAAGTCACCCCATCATGGATTCCCCGAGATCTCTAGTTTTCAAAAATGCACAGGTTTGGTAGGTTTCCCTAGGTGCCGGCTGAGCTAGGGGCCAAAATCTACAGGTAGGCACTTTGCAAAAAACACCTCTGTTTTCTGTAAAAAAATTGGGATGTGTCCACGTTGTGTTTTGGGCCATTTCCTTTCGTGGGCGCTAGGCCTACCCACACAAGTGAGGTACCATTTTTATCGGGAGAGTTGGAGGAACGCTGGGTGGAAGGAAATTTGTGGCTCCTCTCAGATTCAAGAACTCTCTGTCATCGAAATGTGAGGAAAATGTGTTTTTTTTTAGCCAAATTTTGAGGTTTGCAAAGGATTCTGGGTAACAGAACCTGGTCAGAGCCCCACAAGTCACCCCATCTTGGATTCCCCTAGATCTGTAGTTTTCAAAAATGCACAGGTTTGGTAGGTTTCCCTAGGTGCCGGCTGAGCTAGGGGCCAAAATCTACAGGTAGGCACTTCGCAAAAAACACCTCTGTTTTCTGTAAAAAAATTGGGATGTGTCCACGTTGTGTTTTGGGCCATTTCCTTTCGTGGGCGCTAGGCCTACCCACACAAGTGAGGTACCATTTTTATCGGGAGACTTGGAGGAACGCTGGGTGGAAGGAAATTTGTGGCTCCTCTCAGATTCCAGAACTTTCTGTCACCGAAATGTGAGGAAAATGTGTTTTTTAGCCAAATTTTGAGGTTTGCAAAGGATTCTGGGTAACAGAACCTGGTCAGAGCCCCACAAGTCACCCCATCTTGGATTCCCCTAGGTCTCTAGTTTTCAGAAATGCACAGGGTTGGTAGGTTTCCCTAGGTGCTGGCTGAGCTAGGGGCCAACATCTAGAGGTAGGCACTTTGCAAAAAACACCTCTGTTTTCTGTAAAAAAATTGGGATGTGTCCACGTTGTGTTTTGGGCCATTTCCTTTCGTGGGCGCTAGGCCTACCCACACAAGTGAGGTACCATTTTTATCGGGAGACTTGGAGGAACGCTGGGTGGAAGGAAATTTGTGGCTCCTCTCAGATTCCAGAACTTTCTGTCATCGAAATGTGAGGAAAATGTGTTTTTTTTTGCCAAATTTTGAGGTTTGCAAAGGATTCTGGGTAACAGAACCTGGTCAGAGCCCCACAAGCCACCCCATCTTGGATTCCCCTAGGTCTCTAGTTTTCAGAAATGCACAGGGTTGGTAGGTTTCCCTAGGTGCCGGCTGAGCTAGGGGCCAACATATACAGGTAGGCACTTTGCAAAAAACACCTGTTTTCTGTAAAATAATTGGGATGTGTCCACGTTGTGTTTTGGGCCATTTCCTTTTGTGGGCGCTAGGCCTACCCACACAAGTGAGGTACCATTTTTATCGGGAGACTTGGGGGAACGCTGGGTGAAAGAAAATTTGTGGCTCCTCTCAGATTCCAGAACTTTCTGTCACCGAAATGTGAGGAAAATGTGTTTTTTAGCCACATTTTGAGGTTTGCAAAGGATTCTGGGTAACAGAACCTGGTTAGAGCCCCACAAGTCACCCCATCTTGGATTCCCCTAGATCTCTAGTTTTCAAAAATGCACAGGTTTGGTAGGTTTCCCTAGGTGCCGGCTGAGCTAGGGGCCAACATATACAGGTAGGCACTTTGCAAAAAACACCTCTGTTTTCTGTAAAATAATTGGGATGTGTCCATGTTGTGTTTTGGGCCATTTCCTTTTGTGGGCGCTAGGCCTACCCACACAAGTGAGGTACCATTTGTATTGGGAGACTTGGGGGAACGCTGGGTGGAAGGAAATTTGTGGCTCCTCTCAGATTCCAGAACTTTCTGTCACCGAAATGTGAGGAAAATGTGTTTTTTAGCCAAATTTTGAGGTTTGCAAAAGATTCTGGGTAACAGAACCTGGTCAGAACCCCACAAATCACCCCATCTTGGATTCCCCTAGGTCTCTAGTTTTAAAAAATGCACAGGTTTGGTAGGTTTCCCTAGGTGCCGGCTGAGCTAGGGGCCAAAATCTACAGGTAGGCACTTTGCAAAAAACACCTCTGTTTTCTGTAAAGAAATTGGGATGTGTCCACGTTGTGTTTTGGGCCATTTCCTTTCGTGGGCGCTAGGCCTACCCTCAAACGTGAGGTACCATTTTTATCGGGAGACTTGGGGGAACGCTGGGTGGAAGAAAATTTGTGGCTCCTCTCAGATTCCAGAACTTTCTGTCACCGAAATGTGAGGAAAATGTGTTTTTTAGCCAAATTTTGAGGTTTGCAAAGGATTCTGGGTAACAGAACCTGGTCAGAGCCCCACAAGTCACCCCATCTTGGATTCCCCTAGATCTCTAGTTTTCAAAAATGCACAGGTTTGGTAGGTTTCCCTAGGTGCCGGCTGAGCTAGGGGCCAAAATCTACAGGTAGGCACTTCGCAAAAAACACCTCTGTTTTCTGTAAAAAAATTGGGATGTGTCCATGTTGTGTTTTGGGCCATTTCCTTTCATGGGCGCTAGGCCTACCCACACAAGTGAGGTACCATTCTTATCGGGAGACTTGCGGGAACGCTGGGTGGAAGGAAATTTGTGGCTCCTCTCAGATTCCAGAACTCTGTCATCGAAATGTGAGGAAAATGTGTTTTTTTTAGCCAAATTTTGAGGTTTGCAAAGGATTCTGGGTAACAGAACCTGGTCAGAGCCCCACAAGCCACCCCATCTTGGATTCCCCTAGGTCTCTAGTTTTCAGAAATGCACAGGTTTGGTAGGTTTCCCTAGGTGCCGGCTGAGCTAGGGGCCAAAATCTACAGGTAGGCACTTTGCAAAAAACACCTCTGTTTTCTGTAAAAAAATTGGGATGTGTCCATGTTGTGTTTTGGGCCATTTCCTTTCGTGGGCGCTAGGCCTACCCACACAAGTGAGGTACCATTTGTATTGGGAGACTTGGGGGAACGCTGGGTGGAAGGAAATTT
This sequence comes from Pleurodeles waltl, assembly GCF_031143425.1. NCBI lineage: Eukaryota > Metazoa > Chordata > Amphibia > Caudata > Salamandridae > Pleurodeles > Pleurodeles waltl. The sequence continues at coordinate 330,913,006 of NC_090448.1, forward strand.
GTGGCTCCTCTCAGATTCCAGAACTTTCTGTCACCGAAATGTGAGGAAAATGTGTTTTTTAGCCAAATTTTGAGGTTTGCAAAAGATTCTGGGTAACAGAACCTGGTCAGAACCCCACAAACCACCCCATCTTGGATTCCCCTAGGTCTCTAGTTTTAAAAAATGCACAGGTTTGGTAGGTTTCCCTAGGTGCCGGCTGAGCTAGGGGCCAAAATCTACAGGTAGGCACTTTGCAAAAAACACCTCTGTTTTCTGTAAAGAAATTGGGATGTGTCCACGTTGTGTTTTGGGCCATTTCCTTTCGTGGGCGCTAGGCCCACCCTCACAAGTGAGGTACCATTTTTATCGGGAGACTTGGGGGAACGCTGGGTGGAAGGAAATTTGTGGCTCCTCTCAGATTCCAGAACTTTCTGTCACCGAAATGTTAGGAAAATGTGTTTTTTTAGCCACATTTTGAGGTTTGCAAAGGATTCTGGGTAACAGAACCTGGTCAGAGCCCCACAAGTCACCCCATCTTGGATTCCCCTAGATCTCTAGTTTTCAAAAATGCAGAGGTTTGGTAGGTTTCCCTAGGTGCCGGCTGAGCTAGGGTCCAAAATCTACAGGTAGGCACTTTGCAAAAAACACCTCTGTTTTCTGTAAAAAAATTGGGATGTGTCCACGTTATGTTTTGGGCCATTTCCTTTCATGGGCGCTAGGCCTACCCACACAAGTCAGGTACCATTCTTATCGGGAGACTTGGGGGAACGCTGGATGGAAGGAAATTTGTGGCTCCTCTCAGATTCCAGAACTTTCTGTCACCGAAATGTGAGGAAAATGTGTTTTTTAGCCATATTTTGAGGTTTGCAAAGGATTCTGGGTAACAGAACCTGGTCAGAGCCCCACAAGTCACCCCATCTTGGATTCCCCTAGATCTCTAGTTTTCAAAAATGCACAGGTTTGGTAGGTTTCCCTAGGTGCCGGCTGAGCTAGGGTCCAAAATCTACAGGTAGGCACTTTGCAAAAAACACCTCTGTTTTCTGTAAAAAAATTGGGATGTGTCCACGTTGTGTTTTGGGCCATTTCCTTTCATGGGCGCTAGGCCTACCCACACAAGTCAGGTACCATTCTTGTCGGGAGACTTGGGGGAACGCTGGATGGAAGGAAATTTGTGGCTCCTCTCAGATTCCAGAACTTTCTGTCACCGAAATGTGAGGAAAATGTGTTTTTTAGCCATATTTTGAGGTTTGCAAAGGATTCTGGGTAACAGAACCTGGTCAGAGCCCCACAAGTCACCCCATCTTGGATTCCCCTAGATCTCTAGTTTTCAAAAATGCACAGGTTTGGTAGGTTTCCCTAGGTGCCGGCTGAGCTAGGGGCCAAAATCTACAGGTAGGCACTTCGCAAAAAACACCTCTGTTTTCTGTAAAAAAATTGGGATGTGTCCATGTTGTGTTTTGGGCCATTTCCTTTCATGGGCGCTAGGCCTACCCACACAAGTGAGGTACCATTCTTATCGGGAGACTTGTGGGAACGCTGGGTGGAAGGAAATTTGTGGCTCCTCTCAGATTCCAGAACTCTCTGTCATCGAAATGTGAGGAAAATGTGGTTTTTTTAGCCAAATTTTGAGGTTTGCAAAGGATTCTGGGTAACAGAACCTGGTCAGAGCCCCACAAGCCACCCCATCTTGGATTTCCCTAGGTCTCTAGTTTTCAGAAATGCACAGGGTTGGTAGGTTTCCCTAGGTGCCGGATGAGCTAGGGGCCAACATCTACAGGTAGGCACTTTGCAAAAAACACCTCTGTTTTCTGTAAAAAAATTGGGATGTGTCCACGTTGTGTTTTGGGCCATTTCCTTTCGTGGGCGCTAGGCCTACCCACACAAGTGAGGTACCATTTTTATCGGGAGAGTTGGAGGAACGCTGGGTGGAAGGAAATTTGTGGCTCCTCTCAGATTCAAGAACTCTCTGTCATCGAAATGTGAGGAAAATGTGTTTTTTTTTAGCCAAATTTTGAGGTTTGCAAAGGATTCTGGGTAACAGAACCTGGTCAGAGCCCCACAAGTCACCCCATCTTGGATTCCCCTAGATCTGTAGTTTTCAAAAATGCACAGGTTTGGTAGGTTTCCCTAGGTGCCGGCTGAGCTAGGGGCCAAAATCTACAGGTAGGCACTTCGCAAAAAACACCTCTGTTTTCTGTAAAAAAATTGGGATGTGTCCACGTTGTGTTTTGGGCCATTTCCTTTCGTGGGCGCTAGGCCTACCCACACAAGTGAGGTACCATTTTTATCGGGAGACTTGGAGGAACGCTGGGTGGAAGGAAATTTGTGGCTCCTCTCAGATTCCAGAACTTTCTGTCACCGAAATGTGAGGAAAATGTGTTTTTTAGCCAAATTTTGAGGTTTGCAAAGGATTCTGGGTAACAGAACCTGGTCAGAGCCCCACAAGTCACCCCATCTTGGATTCCCCTAGGTCTCTAGTTTTCAGAAATGCACAGGGTTGGTAGGTTTCCCTAGGTGCTGGCTGAGCTAGGGGCCAACATCTAGAGGTAGGCACTTTGCAAAAAACACCTCTGTTTTCTGTAAAAAAATTGGGATGTGTCCACGTTGTGTTTTGGGCCATTTCCTTTCGTGGGCGCTAGGCCTACCCACACAAGTGAGGTACCATTTTTATCGGGAGACTTGGAGGAACGCTGGGTGGAAGGAAATTTGTGGCTCCTCTCAGATTCCAGAACTTTCTGTCATCGAAATGTGAGGAAAATGTGTTTTTTTTGCCAAATTTTGAGGTTTGCAAAGGATTCTGGGTAACAGAACCTGGTCAGAGCCCCACAAGCCACCCCATCTTGGATTCCCCTAGGTCTCTAGTTTTCAGAAATGCACAGGGTTGGTAGGTTTCCCTAGGTGCCGGCTGAGCTAGGGGCCAACATATACAGGTAGGCACTTTGCAAAAAACACCTGTTTTCTGTAAAATAATTGGGATGTGTCCACGTTGTGTTTTGGGCCATTTCCTTTTGTGGGCGCTAGGCCTACCCACACAAGTGAGGTACCATTTTTATCGGGAGACTTGGGGGAACGCTGGGTGAAAGAAAATTTGTGGCTCCTCTCAGATTCCAGAACTTTCTGTCACCGAAATGTGAGGAAAATGTGTTTTTTAGCCACATTTTGAGGTTTGCAAAGGATTCTGGGTAACAGAACCTGGTTAGAGCCCCACAAGTCACCCCATCTTGGATTCCCCTAGATCTCTAGTTTTCAAAAATGCACAGGTTTGGTAGGTTTCCCTAGGTGCCGGCTGAGCTAGGGGCCAACATATACAGGTAGGCACTTTGCAAAAAACACCTCTGTTTTCTGTAAAATAATTGGGATGTGTCCATGTTGTGTTTTGGGCCATTTCCTTTTGTGGGCGCTAGGCCTACCCACACAAGTGAGGTACCATTTGTATTGGGAGACTTGGGGGAACGCTGGGTGGAAGGAAATTTGTGGCTCCTCTCAGATTCCAGAACTTTCTGTCACCGAAATGTGAGGAAAATGTGTTTTTTAGCCAAATTTTGAGGTTTGCAAAAGATTCTGGGTAACAGAACCTGGTCAGAACCCCACAAATCACCCCATCTTGGATTCCCCTAGGTCTCTAGTTTTAAAAAATGCACAGGTTTGGTAGGTTTCCCTAGGTGCCGGCTGAGCTAGGGGCCAAAATCTACAGGTAGGCACTTTGCAAAAAACACCTCTGTTTTCTGTAAAGAAATTGGGATGTGTCCACGTTGTGTTTTGGGCCATTTCCTTTCGTGGGCGCTAGGCCTACCCTCAAACGTGAGGTACCATTTTTATCGGGAGACTTGGGGGAACGCTGGGTGGAAGAAAATTTGTGGCTCCTCTCAGATTCCAGAACTTTCTGTCACCGAAATGTGAGGAAAATGTGTTTTTTAGCCAAATTTTGAGGTTTGCAAAGGATTCTGGGTAACAGAACCTGGTCAGAGCCCCACAAGTCACCCCATCTTGGATTCCCCTAGATCTCTAGTTTTCAAAAATGCACAGGTTTGGTAGGTTTCCCTAGGTGCCGGCTGAGCTAGGGGCCAAAATCTACAGGTAGGCACTTCGCAAAAAACACCTCTGTTTTCTGTAAAAAAATTGGGATGTGTCCATGTTGTGTTTTGGGCCATTTCCTTTCATGGGCGCTAGGCCTACCCACACAAGTGAGGTACCATTCTTATCGGGAGACTTGCGGGAACGCTGGGTGGAAGGAAATTTGTGGCTCCTCTCAGATTCCAGAACTCTGTCATCGAAATGTGAGGAAAATGTGTTTTTTTTAGCCAAATTTTGAGGTTTGGAAAGGATTCTGGGTAACAGAACCTGGTCAGAGCCCCACAAGCCACCCCATCTTGGATTCCCCTAGGTCTCTAGTTTTCAGAAATGCACAGGTTTGGTAGGTTTCCCTAGGTGCCGGCTGAGCTAGGGGCCAAAATCTACAGGTAGGCACTTCGCAAAAAACACCTCTGTTTTCTGTAAAAAAATTGGGATGTGTCCATGTTGTGTTTTGGGCCATTTCCTTTCATGGGCGCTAGGCCTACCCACACAAGTGAGGTACCATTCTTATCGGGAGACTTGCGGGAACGCTGGGTGGAAGGAAATTTGTGGCTCCTCTCAGATTCCAGAACTCTCGGTCATCGAAATGTGAGGAAAATGTGTTTTTTTTAGCCAAATTTTGAGGTTTGCAAAGGATTCTGGGTAACAGAACCTGGTCAGAGCCCCACAAGCCACCCCATCTTCGATTCCCCTAGGTCTCTAGTTTTCAGAAATGCACAGGGTTGGTAGGTTTCCCTAGGTGCCGGCTGAGCTAGGGGCCAAAATCTACAGGTAGGCACTTTGCAAAAAACACCTCTGTTTTCTGTAAAAAAATTGGGATGTGTCCATGTTGTGTTTTGGGCCATTTCCTTTCGTGGGCGCTAGGCCTACCCACACAAGTGAGGTACCATTTGTATTGGGAGACTTGGGGGAACGCTGGGTGGAAGGAAATTTGTGGCTCCTCTCAGATTCCAGAACTTTCTGTCACCGAAATGTGAGGAAAATGTGTTTTTTAGCCAAATTTTGAGGTTTGCAAAAGATTCTGGGTAACAGAACCTGGTCAGAACCCCACAAACCACCCCATCTTGGATTCCCCTAGGTCTCTAGTTTTAAAAAATGCACAGGTTTGGTAGGTTTCCCTAGGTGCCGGCTGAGCTAGGGGCCAAAATCTACAGGTAGGCACTTTGCAAAAAACACCTCTGTTTTCTGTAAAGAAATTGGGATGTGTCCACGTTGTGTTTTGGGCCATTTCCTTTCGTGGGCGCTAGGCCCACCCTCACAAGTGAGGTACCATTTTTATCGGGAGACTTGGGGGAACGCTGGGTGGAAGGAAATTTGTGGCTCCTCTCAGATTCCAGAACTTTCTGTCACCGAAATGTTAGGAAAATGTGTTTTTTTAGCCACATTTTGAGGTTTGCAAAGGATTCTGGGTAACAGAACCTGGTCAGAGCCCCACAAGTCACCCCATCTTGGATTCCCCTAGATCTCTAGTTTTCAAAAATGCAGAGGTTTGGTAGGTTTCCCTAGGTGCCGGCTGAGCTAGGGTCCAAAATCTACAGGTAGGCACTTTGCAAAAAACACCTCTGTTTTCTGTAAAAAAATTGGGATGTGTCCACGTTATGTTTTGGGCCATTTCCTTTCATGGGCGCTAGGCCTACCCACACAAGTCAGGTACCATTCTTATCGGGAGACTTGGGGGAACGCTGGATGGAAGGAAATTTGTGGCTCCTCTCAGATTCCAGAACTTTCTGTCACCGAAATGTGAGGAAAATGTGTTTTTTAGCCATATTTTGAGGTTTGCAAAGGATTCTGGGTAACAGAACCTGGTCAGAGCCCCACAAGTCACCCCATCTTGGATTCCCCTAGATCTCTAGTTTTCAAAAATGCACAGGTTTGGTAGGTTTCCCTAGGTGCCGGCTGAGCTAGGGTCCAAAATCTACAGGTAGGCACTTTGCAAAAAACACCTCTGTTTTCTGTAAAAAAATTGGGATGTGTCCACGTTGTGTTTTGGGCCATTTCCTTTCATGGGCGCTAGGCCTACCCACACAAGTCAGGTACCATTCTTGTCGGGAGACTTGGGGGAACGCTGGATGGAAGGAAATTTGTGGCTCCTCTCAGATTCCAGAACTTTCTGTCACCGAAATGTGAGGAAAATGTGTTTTTTAGCCATATTTTGAGGTTTGCAAAGGATTCTGGGTAACAGAACCTGGTCAGAGCCCCACAAGTCACCCCATCTTGGATTCCCCTAGATCTCTAGTTTTCAAAAATGCACAGGTTTGGTAGGTTTCCCTAGGTGCCGGCTGAGCTAGGGGCCAAAATCTACAGGTAGGCACTTCGCAAAAAACACCTCTGTTTTCTGTAAAAAAATTGGGATGTGTCCATGTTGTGTTTTGGGCCATTTCCTTTCATGGGCGCTAGGCCTACCCACACAAGTGAGGTACCATTCTTATCGGGAGACTTGTGGGAACGCTGGGTGGAAGGAAATTTGTGGCTCCTCTCAGATTCCAGAACTCTCTGTCATCGAAATGTGAGGAAAATGTGGTTTTTTTAGCCAAATTTTGAGGTTTGCAAAGGATTCTGGGTAACAGAACCTGGTCAGAGCCCCACAAGCCACCCCATCTTGGATTTCCCTAGGTCTCTAGTTTTCAGAAATGCACAGGGTTGGTAGGTTTCCCTAGGTGCCGGATGAGCTAGGGGCCAACATCTACAGGTAGGCACTTTGCAAAAAACACCTCTGTTTTCTGTAAAAAAATTGGGATGTGTCCATGTTGTGTTTTGGGCCATTTCCTTTCGTGGGCGCTAGGCCTACGCACACAAGTGAGGTACCATTTTTATCGGGAGACTTGGGGGAACGCTGGGTGGAAGGAAATTTGTGGCTCCTCTCAGATTCCAGAACTTTCTGTCACCGAAATGTGAGGAAAATGTGTTTTTTAGCCAAATTTTGAGGTTTGCAAAGGATTCTGGGTAACAGAACTTGGTCAGAGCCCCACAAGTCACCCCATCATGGATTCCCCTAGATCTCTAGTTTTCAAAAATGCACAGGTTTGGTAGGTTTCCCTAGGTGCCGGCTGAGCTAGGGGCCAAAATCTACAGGTAGGCACTTTGCAAAAAACACCTCTGTTTTCTGTAAAAAAATTGGGATGTGTCCACGTTGTGTTTTGGGCCATTTCCTTTCGTGGGCGCTAGGCCTACCCACACAAGTGAGGTACCATTTTTATCGGGAGAGTTGGAGGAACGCTGGGTGGAAGGAAATTTGTGGCTCCTCTCAGATTCCAGAACTTTCTGTCACCGAAATGTGAGGAAAATGTGTTTTTTAACCAAATTTTGAGGTTTGCAAAGGATTCTGGGTAACAGAACCTGGTCAGAGCCCCACAAGTCACCCCATCTTGGATTCCCCTAGATCTGTAGTTTTCAAAAATGCACAGGTTTGGTAGGTTTCCCTAGGTGCCGGCTGAGCTAGGGGCCAAAATCTACAGGTAGGCACTTCGCAAAAAACACCTCTGTTTTCTGTAAAAAAATTGGGATGTGTCCACGTTGTGTTTTGGGCCATTTCCTTTCGTGGGCGCTAGGCCTACCCACACAACTGAGGTACCATTTTTATCGGGAGACTTGGAGGAACGCTGGGTGGAAGGAAATTTGTGGCTCCTCTCAGATTCCAGAACTTTCTGTCATCGAAATGTGAGGAAAATGTGTTTTTTTTAGCCATATTTTGAGGTTTGCAAAGGATTCTGGGTAACAGAACCTGGTCAGAGCCCCACAAGCCACCCCATCTTGGATTCCCCTAGGTCTCTAGTTTTCAGAAATGCACAGGGTTGGTAGGTTTCCCTAGGTGCCGGCTGAGCTAGGGGCCAACATATACAGGTAGGCACTTTGCAAAAAACACCTCTGTTTTCTGTAAAATAATTGGGATGTGTCCACGTTGTGTTTTGGGCCATTTCCTTTTGTGGGCGCTAGGCCTACCCACACAAGTGAGGTACCATTTTTATCGGGAGAATTGGGGGAACGCTGGGTGGAAGAAAATTTGTGGCTCCTCTCAGATTCCAGAACTTTCTGTCACCGAAATGTGAGGAAAATGTGTTTTTTAGCCAAATGTTGAGGTTTGCAAAGGATTCTGGGTAACAGAACCTGGTCAGAGCCCCACAAGTCACCCCATCTTGGATTCCCCTAGATCTCTAGTTTTCAAAAATGCACAGGTTTGGTAGGTTTCCCTAGGTGCCGGCTGAGCTAGGGGCCAAAATCTACAGGTAGGCACTTCGCAAAAAACACCTCTGTTTTCTGTAAAAAAATTGGGATGTGTCCACGTTGTGTTTTGGGCCATTTCCTTTCGTGGGCGCTAGGCCTACCCACACAAGTGAGGTACCATTTTTATCGGGAGAGTTGGAGGAACGCTGGGTGGAAGGAAATTTGTGGCACCTCTCAGATTCCAGAACTTTCTGTCACCGAAATGTGAGGAAAATGTGTTTTTTAGCCAAATTTTGAGGTTTGCAAAGGATTCTGGGTAACAGAACCTGGTCAGAGCCCAAAAAGTCACCCCATCTTGGATTCCCCTAGATCTCTAGTTTTCAAAAATGCACAGGTTTGGTAGGTTTCCCTAGGTGCCGGCTGAGCTAGGGGCCAAAATCTACAGGTAGGCACTTCGCAAAAAACACCTCTGTTTTCTGTAAAAAAATTGAGATGTGTCCATGTTGTGTTTTGGGCCATTTCCTTTCATGGGCGCTAGGCCTACCCACACAAGTGAGGTACCATTCTTATCGGGAGACTTGCGGGAACGCTGGGTGGAAGGAAATTTGTGGCTCCTCTCAGATTCCAGAACTCTCGGTCATCGAAATGTGAGGAAAATGTGTTTTTTTTAGCCAAATTTTGAGGTTTGCAAAGGATTCTGGGTAACAGAACCTGGTCAGAGCCCCACAAGCCACCCCATCTTCGATTCCCCTAGGTCTCTAGTTTTCAGAAATGCACAGGGTTGGTAGGTTTCCCTAGGTGCCGGCTGAGCTAGGGGCCAAAATCTACAGGTAGGCACTTTGCAAAAAACACCTCTGTTTTCTGTAAAAAAATTGGGATGTGTCCATGTTGTGTTTTGGGCCATTTCCTTTCGTGGGCGCTAGGCCTACCCACACAAGTGAGGTACCATTTGTATTGGGAGACTTGGGGGAACGCTGGGTGGAAGGAAATTTGTGGCTCCTCTCAGATTCCAGAACTTTCTGTCACCGAAATGTGAGGAAAATGTGTTTTTTAGCCAAATTTTGAGGTTTGCAAAAGATTCTGGGTAACAGAACCTGGTCAGAACCCCACAAACCACCCCATCTTGGATTCCCCTAGGTCTCTAGTTTTAAAAAATGCACAGGTTTGGTAGGTTTCCCTAGGTGCCGGCTGAGCTAGGGGCCAAAATCTACAGGTAGGCACTTTGCAAAAAACACCTCTGTTTTCTGTAAAGAAATTGGGATGTGTCCACGTTGTGTTTTGGGCCATTTCCTTTCGTGGGCGCTAGGCCCACCCTCACAAGTGAGGTACCATTTTTATCGGGAGACTTGGGGGAACGCTGGGTGGAAGGAAATTTGTGGCTCCTCTCAGATTCCAGAACTTTCTGTCACCGAAATGTTAGGAAAATGTGTTTTTTTAGCCACATTTTGAGGTTTGCAAAGGATTCTGGGTAACAGAACCTGGTCAGAGCCCCACAAGTCACCCCATCTTGGATTCCCCTAGATCTCTAGTTTTCAAAAATGCACAGGTTTGGTAGGTTTCCCTAGGTGCCGGCTGAGCTAGGGTCCAAAATCTACAGGTAGGCACTTTGCAAAAAACACCTCTGTTTTCTGTAAAAAAATTGGGATGTGTCCACGTTGTGTTTTGGGCCATTTCCTTTCATGGGCGCTAGGCCTACCCACACAAGTCAGGTACCATTCTTATCAGGAGACTTGGGGGAACGCTGGATGGAAGGAAATTTGTGGCTCCTCTCAGATTCCAGAACTTTCTGTCACCGAAATGTGAGGAAAATGTGTTTTTTAGCCATATTTTGAGGTTTGCAAAGGATTCTGGGTAACAGAACCTGGTCAGAGCCCCACAAGTCACCCCATCTTGGATTCCCCTAGATCTCTAGTTTTCAAAAATGCACAGGTTTGGTAGGTTTCCCTAGGTGCCGGCTGAGCTAGGGTCCAAAATCTACAGGTAGGCACTTTGCAAAAAACACCTCTGTTTTCTGTAAAAAAATTGGGATGTGTCCACGTTGTGTTTTGGGCCATTTCCTTTCATGGGCGCTAGGCCTACCCACACAAGTCAGGTACCATTCTTGTCGGGAGACTTGGGGGAACGCTGGATGGAAGGAAATTTGTGGCTCCTCTCAGATTCCAGAACTTTCTGTCACCGAAATGTGAGGAAAATGTGTTTTTTAGCCATATTTTGAGGTTTGCAAAGGATTCTGGGTAACAGAACCTGGTCAGAGCCCCACAAGTCACCCCATCTTGGATTCCCCTAGATCTCTAGTTTTCAAAAATGCACAGGTTTGGTAGGTTTCCCTAGGTGCCGGCTGAGCTAGGGGCCATAGGCCTACCCACACAAGTGAGGTACCATTCTTATCGGGAGACTTGTGGGAACGCTGGGTGGAAGGAAATTTGTGGCTCCTCTCAGATTCCAGAACTCTCTGTCATCGAAATGTGAGGAAAATTTGTTTTTTTTTAGCCAAATTTTGAGGTTTGGAAAGGATTCTGGGTAACAGAAGCTGGTCAGAGCCCCACAAGCCACCCCATCTTGGATTCCCATAGGTCTCTAGTTTTCAGAAATGCACAGGGTTGCTAGGTTTCCCTAGGTGCCGGCTGAGCTAGGGGCCAACATCTACAGGTAGGCACTTTGCAAAAAACACCTCTGTTTTCTGTAAAAAAATTGGGATGTGTCAACGTTGTGTTTTGGGCCATTTCCTTTTGTGGGCGCTAGGCCTACCCACACAAGTGAGGTACCATTTTTATCGGGAGACTTGGAGGAACGCTGGGTGGAAGGAAATTTGTGGCTCCTCTCAGATTCCAGAACTTTCTGTCATCGAAATGTGAGGAAAATGTGGTTTTTTTAGCCAAATTTTGAGGTTTGCAAAGGATTCTGGGTAACAGAACTTGGTCAGAGCCCCACAAGTCACCCCATCATGGATTCCCCGAGATCTCTAGTTTTCAAAAATGCACAGGTTTGGTAGGTTTCCCTAGGTGCCGGCTGAGCTAGGGGCCAAAATCTACAGGTAGGCACTTTGCAAAAAACACCTCTGTTTTCTGTAAAAAAATTGGGATGTGTCCACGTTGTGTTTTGGGCCATTTCCTTTCGTGGGCGCTAGGCCTACCCACACAAGTGAGGTACCATTTTTATCGGGAGAGTTGGAGGAACGCTGGGTGGAAGGAAATTTGTGGCTCCTCTCAGATTCCAGAACTCTCTGTCATCGAAATGTGAGGAAAATGTGTTTTTTTTTTAGCCAAATTTTGAGGTTTGCAAAGGATTCTGGGTAACAGAACCTGGTCAGAGCCCCACAAGTCACCCCATCTTGGATTCCCCTAGATCTGTAGTTTTCAAAAATGCACAGGTTTGGTAGGTTTCCCTAGGTGCCGGCTGAGCTAGGGGCCAAAATCTACAGGTAGGCACTTCGCAAAAAACACCTCTGTTTTCTGTAAAAAAATTGGGATGTGTCCACGTTGTGTTTTGGGCCATTTCCTTTCGTGGGCGCTAGGCCTACCCACACAAGTGAGGTACCATTTTTATCGGGAGACTTGGAGGAACGCTGGGTGGAAGGAAATTTGTGGCTCCTCTCAGATTCCAGAACTTTCTGTCACCGAAATGTGAGGAAAATGTGTTTTTTAGCCAAATTTTGAGGTTTGCAAAGGATTCTGGGTAACAGAACCTGGTCAGAGCCCCACAAGTCACCCCATCTTGGATTCCCCTAGATCTCTAGTTTTCAAAAATGAACAGGTTTGGTAGGTTTCCCTAGGTGCCGGCTGAGCTAGGGGCCAAAATCTACAGGTAGGCACTTCGCAAAAAACACCTCTGTTTTCTGTAAAAAAATTGGGATGTGTCCATGTTGTGTTTTGGGCCATTTCCTTTCATGGGCGCTAGGCCCACACCCACACAAGTCACGTACCATTCTTATCGGGAGACTTGAGGGAACGCTGGGTGGAAGGAAATTTGTGGCTCCTCTCAGATTCCAGAACTTTCTGTCACCGAAATGTGAGGAAAATGTGTTTTTTAGCCAAATTTTGAGGTTTGCAAAGGATTCTCGGTAACAGAACCTGGTCAGAGCCCCACAAGTCACCCCATCTTGGATTCCCCTAGATCTCTTGTTTTCAGAAATGCACAGGGTTGGTAGGTTTCCCTAGGTGCCGGCTGAGCTAGGGGCCAAAATCTACAGGTAGGCACTTTGCAAAAAACACCTCTGTTTTCTGTAAAAAAATTGGGATGTGTCCACGTTGTGTTTTGGGCCATTTCCTTTCGTGGGCGCTAGGCCTACCCACACAAGTGAGGTACCATTTTTATCGGGAGAGTTGGAGGAACGCTGGGTGGAAGGAAATTTGTGGCTCCTCTCAGATTCCAGAACTTTCTGTCACCGAAATGTGAGGAAAATGTGTTTTTTAGCCAAATTTTAAGGTTTGCAAAGGATTCTGGGTAACAGAACCTGGTCAGAGCCCCACAAGTCACCCCATCTTGGATTCCCCTAGATCTGTAGTTTTCAAAAATGCACAGGTTTGGTAGGTTTCCCTAGGTGCCGGCTGAGCTAGGGGCCAAAATCTACAGGTAGGCACTTCGCAAAAAACACCTCTGTTTTCTGTAAAAAAATTGGGATGTGTCCATGTTGTGTTTTGGGCCATTTCCTTTCATGGGCGCTAGGCCTACCCACACAAGTGAGGTACCATTCTTATCGGGAGACTTGCGGGAACGCTGGGAGGAAGGAAATTTGTGGCTCCTCTCAGATTCCAGAACTCTCTGTCATCGAAATGTGAGGAAAATGTGTTTTATTTTTAGCCAAATTTTGAGGTTTCGAAAGGATTCTGGGTAACAGAACCTGGTCAGAGCCCCACAAGCCACCCCATCTTGGATTCCCCTAGGTCTCTAGTTTTCAGAAATGCACAGGGTTGGTAGGTTTCCCTAGGTGCTGGCTGAGCTAGGGGCCAACATCTAGAGGTAGGCACTTTGCAAAAAACACCTCTGTTTTCTGTAAAAAAATTGGGATGTGTCCACGTTGTGTTTTGGGCCATTTCCTTTCGTGGGCGCTAGGCCTACCCACACAAGTGAGGTACCATTTTTATCGGGAGACTTGGAGGAACGCTGGGTGGACGGAAATTTGTGGCTCCTCTCAGATTCCAGAACTTTCTGTCATCGAAATGTGAGGAAAATGTGTTTTTTTTAGCCAAATTTTGAGGTTTGCAAAGGATTCTGGGTAACAGAACCTGGTCAGAGCCCCACAAGCCACCCGATCTTGGATTCCCCTAGGTCTCTAGTTTTCAGAAATGCACAGGGTTGGTAGGTTTCCCTAGGTGCCGGCTGAGCTAGGGGCCAACATATACAGGTAGGCACTTTGCAAAAAACACCTGTTTTCTGTAAAATAATTGGGATGTGTCCACGTTGTGTTTTGGGCCATTTCCTTTTGTGGGCGCTAGGCCTACCCACACAAGTGAGGTACCATTTTTATCGGGAGACTTGGGGGAACGCTGGGTGAAAGAAAATTTGTGGCTCCTCTCAGATTCCAGAACTTTCTGTCACCGAAATGTGAGGAAAATGTGTTTTTTAGCCACATTTTGAGGTTTGCAAAGGATTCTGGGTAACAGAACCTGGTCAGAGCCCCACAAGCCACCCCATCTTGGATTCCCCTAGGTCTCTAGTTTTCAGAAATGCACAGGGTTGGTAGGTTTCCCTAGGTGCTGGCTGAGCTAGGGGCCAACATCTAGAGGTAGGCACTTTGCAAAAAACACCTCTGTTTTCTGTAAAGAAATTGGGATGTGTCCACGTTGTGTTTTGGGCCATTTCCTTTCGTGGGCGCTAGGCCCACCCTCACAAGTGAGGTACCATTTTTATCGGGAGACTTGGGGGAACGCTGGGTGGAAGGAAATTTGTGGCTCCTCTCAGATTCCAGAACTTTCTGTCACCGAAATGTTAGGAAAATGTGTTTTTTTAGCCACATTTTGAGGTTTGCAAAGGATTCTGGGTAACAGAACCTGGTCAGAGCCCCACAAGTCACCCCATCTTGGATTCCCCTAGATCTCTAGTTTTCAAAAATGCACAGGTTTGGTAGGTTTCCCTAGGTGCCGGCTGAGCTAGGGTCCAAAATCTACAGGTAGGCACTTTGCAAAAAACACCTCTGTTTTCTGTAAAAAAATTGGGATGTGTCCACGTTGTGTTTTGGGCCATTTCCTTTCATGGGCGCTAGGCCTACCCACACAAGTCAGGTACCATTCTTGTCGGGAGACTTGGGGGAACGCTGGATGGAAGGAAATTTGTGGCTCTTCTCAGATTCCAGAACTTTCTGTCACCGAAATGTGAGGAAAATGTGTTTTTTAGCCATATTTTGAGGTTTGCAAAGGATTCTGGGTAACAGAACCTGGTCAGAGCCCCACAAGTCACCCCATCTTGGATTCCCCTAGATCTCTAGTTTTCAAAAATGCACAGGTTTGGTAGGTTTCCCTAGGTGCCGGCTGAGCTAGGGTCCAAAATCTACAGGTAGGCACTTTGCAAAAAACACCTCTGTTTTCTGTAAAAAAATTGGGATGTGTCCACGTTGTGTTTTGGGCCATTTCCTTTCATGGGCGCTAGGCCTACCCACACAAGTCAGGTACCATTCTTGTCGGGAGACTTGGGGGAACGCTGGATGGAAGGAAATTTGTGGCTCTTCTCAGATTCCAGAACTTTCTGTCACCGAAATGTGAGGAAAATGTGTTTTTTAGCCATATTTTGAGGTTTGCAAAGGATTCTGGGTAACAGAACCTGGTCAGAGCCCCACAAGTCACCCCATCTTGGATTCCCCTAGATCTCTAGTTTTCAAAAATGCACAGGTTTGGTAGGTTTCCCTAGGTGCCGGCTGAGCTAGGGGCCATAGGCCTACCCACACAAGTGAGGTACCATTCTTATCGGGAGACTTGTGGGAACGCTGGGTGGAAGGAAATTTGTGGCTCCTCTCAGATTCCAGAACTCTCTGTCATCGAAATGTGAGGAAAATGTGTTTTTTTTTAGCCAAATTTTGAGGTTTGGAAAGGATTCTGGGTAACAGAAGCTGGTCAGAGCCCCACAAGCCACCCCATCTTGGATTCCCCTAGGTCTCTAGTTTTCAGAAATGCACAGGGTTGCTAGGTTTCCCTAGGTGCCGGCTGAGCTAGGGGCCAACATCTACAGGTAGGCACTTTGCAAAAAACACCTCTGTTTTCTGTAAAAAAATTGGGATGTGTCAACGTTGTGTTTTGGGCCATTTCCTTTCGTGGGCGCTAGGCCTACCCACACAAGTGAGGTACCATTTTTATCGGGAGACTTGGAGGAACGCTGGGTGGAAGGAAATTTGTGGCTCCTCTCAGATTCCAGAACTTTCTGTCATCGAAATGTGAGGAAAATGTGGTTTTTTTAGCCAAATTTTGAGGTTTGCAAAGGATTCTGGGTAACAGAACCTGGTCAGAGCCCCACAAGCCACCCCATCTTGGATTTCCCTAGGTCTCTAGTTTTCAGAAATGCACAGGGTTGGTAGGTTTCCCTAGGTGCCGGCTGAGCTAGGGGCCAATATCTACAGGTAGGCACTTTGCAAAAAACACCTCTGTTTTCTGTAAAAAAATTGGGATGTGTCCACCTTGTGTTTTGGGCCATTTCCTTTCGTGGGCGCTAGGCCTACGCACACAAGTGAGGTACCATTTTTATCGGGAGACTTGGGGGAACGCTGGGTGGAAGGAAATTTGTGGCTCCTCTCAGATTCCAGAACTTTCTGTCACCGAAATGTGAGGAAAATGTGTTTTTTAGCCAAATTTTGAGGTTTGCAAAGGATTCTGGGTAACAGAACTTGGTCAGAGCCCCACAAGTCACCCCATCATGGATTCCCCGAGATCTCTAGTTTTCAAAAATGCACAGGTTTGGTAGGTTTCCCTAGGTGCCGGCTGAGCTAGGGGCCAAAATCTACAGGTAGGCACTTTGCAAAAAACACCTCTGTTTTCTGTAAAAAAATTGGGATGTGTCCACGTTGTGTTTTGGGCCATTTCCTTTCGTGGGCGCTAGGCCTACCCACACAAGTGAGGTACCATTTTTATCGGGAGAGTTGGAGGAACGCTGGGTGGAAGGAAATTTGTGGCTCCTCTCAGATTCAAGAACTCTCTGTCATCGAAATGTGAGGAAAATGTGTTTTTTTTTAGCCAAATTTTGAGGTTTGCAAAGGATTCTGGGTAACAGAACCTGGTCAGAGCCCCACAAGTCACCCCATCTTGGATTCCCCTAGATCTGTAGTTTTCAAAAATGCACAGGTTTGGTAGGTTTCCCTAGGTGCCGGCTGAGCTAGGGGCCAAAATCTACAGGTAGGCACTTCGCAAAAAACACCTCTGTTTTCTGTAAAAAAATTGGGATGTGTCCACGTTGTGTTTTGGGCCATTTCCTTTCGTGGGCGCTAGGCCTACCCACACAAGTGAGGTACCATTTTTATCGGGAGACTTGGAGGAACGCTGGGTGGAAGGAAATTTGTGGCTCCTCTCAGATTCCAGAACTTTCTGTCACCGAAATGTGAGGAAAATGTGTTTTTTAGCCAAATTTTGAGGTTTGCAAAGGATTCTGGGTAACAGAACCTGGTCAGAGCCCCACAAGTCACCCCATCTTGGATTCCCCTAGGTCTCTAGTTTTCAGAAATGCACAGGGTTGGTAGGTTTCCCTAGGTGCTGGCTGAGCTAGGGGCCAACATCTAGAGGTAGGCACTTTGCAAAAAACACCTCTGTTTTCTGTAAAAAAATTGGGATGTGTCCACGTTGTGTTTTGGGCCATTTCCTTTCGTGGGCGCTAGGCCTACCCACACAAGTGAGGTACCATTTTTATCGGGAGACTTGGAGGAACGCTGGGTGGAAGGAAATTTGTGGCTCCTCTCAGATTCCAGAACTTTCTGTCATCGAAATGTGAGGAAAATGTGTTTTTTTTGCCAAATTTTGAGGTTTGCAAAGGATTCTGGGTAACAGAACCTGGTCAGAGCCCCACAAGCCACCCCATCTTGGATTCCCCTAGGTCTCTAGTTTTCAGAAATGCACAGGGTTGGTAGGTTTCCCTAGGTGCCGGCTGAGCTAGGGGCCAACATATACAGGTAGGCACTTTGCAAAAAACACCTGTTTTCTGTAAAATAATTGGGATGTGTCCACGTTGTGTTTTGGGCCATTTCCTTTTGTGGGCGCTAGGCCTACCCACACAAGTGAGGTACCATTTTTATCGGGAGACTTGGGGGAACGCTGGGTGAAAGAAAATTTGTGGCTCCTCTCAGATTCCAGAACTTTCTGTCACCGAAATGTGAGGAAAATGTGTTTTTTAGCCACATTTTGAGGTTTGCAAAGGATTCTGGGTAACAGAACCTGGTTAGAGCCCCACAAGTCACCCCATCTTGGATTCCCCTAGATCTCTAGTTTTCAAAAATGCACAGGTTTGGTAGGTTTCCCTAGGTGCCGGCTGAGCTAGGGGCCAACATATACAGGTAGGCACTTTGCAAAAAACACCTCTGTTTTCTGTAAAATAATTGGGATGTGTCCATGTTGTGTTTTGGGCCATTTCCTTTTGTGGGCGCTAGGCCTACCCACACAAGTGAGGTACCATTTGTATTGGGAGACTTGGGGGAACGCTGGGTGGAAGGAAATTTGTGGCTCCTCTCAGATTCCAGAACTTTCTGTCACCGAAATGTGAGGAAAATGTGTTTTTTAGCCAAATTTTGAGGTTTGCAAAAGATTCTGGGTAACAGAACCTGGTCAGAACCCCACAAATCACCCCATCTTGGATTCCCCTAGGTCTCTAGTTTTAAAAAATGCACAGGTTTGGTAGGTTTCCCTAGGTGCCGGCTGAGCTAGGGGCCAAAATCTACAGGTAGGCACTTTGCAAAAAACACCTCTGTTTTCTGTAAAGAAATTGGGATGTGTCCACGTTGTGTTTTGGGCCATTTCCTTTCGTGGGCGCTAGGCCTACCCTCAAACGTGAGGTACCATTTTTATCGGGAGACTTGGGGGAACGCTGGGTGGAAGAAAATTTGTGGCTCCTCTCAGATTCCAGAACTTTCTGTCACCGAAATGTGAGGAAAATGTGTTTTTTAGCCAAATTTTGAGGTTTGCAAAGGATTCTGGGTAACAGAACCTGGTCAGAGCCCCACAAGTCACCCCATCTTGGATTCCCCTAGATCTCTAGTTTTCAAAAATGCACAGGTTTGGTAGGTTTCCCTAGGTGCCGGCTGAGCTAGGGGCCAAAATCTACAGGTAGGCACTTCGCAAAAAACACCTCTGTTTTCTGTAAAAAAATTGGGATGTGTCCATGTTGTGTTTTGGGCCATTTCCTTTCATGGGCGCTAGGCCTACCCACACAAGTGAGGTACCATTCTTATCGGGAGACTTGCGGGAACGCTGGGTGGAAGGAAATTTGTGGCTCCTCTCAGATTCCAGAACTCTGTCATCGAAATGTGAGGAAAATGTGTTTTTTTTAGCCAAATTTTGAGGTTTGGAAAGGATTCTGGGTAACAGAACCTGGTCAGAGCCCCACAAGCCACCCCATCTTGGATTCCCCTAGGTCTCTAGTTTTCAGAAATGCACAGGTTTGGTAGGTTTCCCTAGGTGCCGGCTGAGCTAGGGGCCAAAATCTACAGGTAGGCACTTCGCAAAAAACACCTCTGTTTTCTGTAAAAAAATTGGGATGTGTCCATGTTGTGTTTTGGGCCATTTCCTTTCATGGGCGCTAGGCCTACCCACACAAGTGAGGTACCATTCTTATCGGGAGACTTGCGGGAACGCTGGGTGGAAGGAAATTTGTGGCTCCTCTCAGATTCCAGAACTCTCGGTCATCGAAATGTGAGGAAAATGTGTTTTTTTTAGCCAAATTTTGAGGTTTGCAAAGGATTCTGGGTAACAGAACCTGGTCAGAGCCCCACAAGCCACCCCATCTTCGATTCCCCTAGGTCTCTAGTTTTCAGAAATGCACAGGGTTGGTAGGTTTCCCTAGGTGCCGGCTGAGCTAGGGGCCAAAATCTACAGGTAGGCACTTTGCAAAAAACACCTCTGTTTTCTGTAAAAAAATTGGGATGTGTCCATGTTGTGTTTTGGGCCATTTCCTTTCGTGGGCGCTAGGCCTACCCACACAAGTGAGGTACCATTTGTATTGGGAGACTTGGGGGAACGCTGGGTGGAAGGAAATTTGTGGCTCCTCTCAGATTCCAGAACTTTCTGTCACCGAAATGTGAGGAAAATGTGTTTTTTAGCCAAATTTTGAGGTTTGCAAAAGATTCTGGGTAACAGAACCTGGTCAGAACCCCACAAACCACCCCATCTTGGATTCCCCTAGGTCTCTAGTTTTAAAAAATGCACAGGTTTGGTAGGTTTCCCTAGGTGCCGGCTGAGCTAGGGGCCAAAATCTACAGGTAGGCACTTTGCAAAAAACACCTCTGTTTTCTGTAAAGAAATTGGGATGTGTCCACGTTGTGTTTTGGGCCATTTCCTTTCGTGGGCGCTAGGCCCACCCTCACAAGTGAGGTACCATTTTTATCGGGAGACTTGGGGGAACGCTGGGTGGAAGGAAATTTGTGGCTCCTCTCAGATTCCAGAACTTTCTGTCACCGAAATGTTAGGAAAATGTGTTTTTTTAGCCACATTTTGAGGTTTGCAAAGGATTCTGGGTAACAGAACCTGGTCAGAGCCCCACAAGTCACCCCATCTTGGATTCCCCTAGATCTCTAGTTTTCAAAAATGCAGAGGTTTGGTAGGTTTCCCTAGGTGCCGGCTGAGCTAGGGTCCAAAATCTACAGGTAGGCACTTTGCAAAAAACACCTCTGTTTTCTGTAAAAAAATTGGGATGTGTCCACGTTATGTTTTGGGCCATTTCCTTTCATGGGCGCTAGGCCTACCCACACAAGTCAGGTACCATTCTTATCGGGAGACTTGGGGGAACGCTGGATGGAAGGAAATTTGTGGCTCCTCTCAGATTCCAGAACTTTCTGTCACCGAAATGTGAGGAAAATGTGTTTTTTAGCCATATTTTGAGGTTTGCAAAGGATTCTGGGTAACAGAACCTGGTCAGAGCCCCACAAGTCACCCCATCTTGGATTCCCCTAGATCTCTAGTTTTCAAAAATGCACAGGTTTGGTAGGTTTCCCTAGGTGCCGGCTGAGCTAGGGTCCAAAATCTACAGGTAGGCACTTTGCAAAAAACACCTCTGTTTTCTGTAAAAAAATTGGGATGTGTCCACGTTGTGTTTTGGGCCATTTCCTTTCATGGGCGCTAGGCCTACCCACACAAGTCAGGTACCATTCTTGTCGGGAGACTTGGGGGAACGCTGGATGGAAGGAAATTTGTGGCTCCTCTCAGATTCCAGAACTTTCTGTCACCGAAATGTGAGGAAAATGTGTTTTTTAGCCATATTTTGAGGTTTGCAAAGGATTCTGGGTAACAGAACCTGGTCAGAGCCCCACAAGTCACCCCATCTTGGATTCCCCTAGATCTCTAGTTTTCAAAAATGCACAGGTTTGGTAGGTTTCCCTAGGTGCCGGCTGAGCTAGGGGCCAAAATCTACAGGTAGGCACTTCGCAAAAAACACCTCTGTTTTCTGTAAAAAAATTGGGATGTGTCCATGTTGTGTTTTGGGCCATTTCCTTTCATGGGCGCTAGGCCTACCCACACAAGTGAGGTACCATTCTTATCGGGAGACTTGTGGGAACGCTGGGTGGAAGGAAATTTGTGGCTCCTCTCAGATTCCAGAACTCTCTGTCATCGAAATGTGAGGAAAATGTGGTTTTTTTAGCCAAATTTTGAGGTTTGCAAAGGATTCTGGGTAACAGAACCTGGTCAGAGCCCCACAAGCCACCCCATCTTGGATTTCCCTAGGTCTCTAGTTTTCAGAAATGCACAGGGTTGGTAGGTTTCCCTAGGTGCCGGATGAGCTAGGGGCCAACATCTACAGGTAGGCACTTTGCAAAAAACACCTCTGTTTTCTGTAAAAAAATTGGGATGTGTCCATGTTGTGTTTTGGGCCATTTCCTTTCGTGGGCGCTAGGCCTACGCACACAAGTGAGGTACCATTTTTATCGGGAGACTTGGGGGAACGCTGGGTGGAAGGAAATTTGTGGCTCCTCTCAGATTCCAGAACTTTCTGTCACCGAAATGTGAGGAAAATGTGTTTTTTAGCCAAATTTTGAGGTTTGCAAAGGATTCTGGGTAACAGAACTTGGTCAGAGCCCCACAAGTCACCCCATCATGGATTCCCCTAGATCTCTAGTTTTCAAAAATGCACAGGTTTGGTAGGTTTCCCTAGGTGCCGGCTGAGCTAGGGGCCAAAATCTACAGGTAGGCACTTTGCAAAAAACACCTCTGTTTTCTGTAAAAAAATTGGGATGTGTCCACGTTGTGTTTTGGGCCATTTCCTTTCGTGGGCGCTAGGCCTACCCACACAAGTGAGGTACCATTTTTATCGGGAGAGTTGGAGGAACGCTGGGTGGAAGGAAATTTGTGGCTCCTCTCAGATTCCAGAACTTTCTGTCACCGAAATGTGAGGAAAATGTGTTTTTTAACCAAATTTTGAGGTTTGCAAAGGATTCTGGGTAACAGAACCTGGTCAGAGCCCCACAAGTCACCCCATCTTGGATTCCCCTAGATCTGTAGTTTTCAAAAATGCACAGGTTTGGTAGGTTTCCCTAGGTGCCGGCTGAGCTAGGGGCCAAAATCTACAGGTAGGCACTTCGCAAAAAACACCTCTGTTTTCTGTAAAAAAATTGGGATGTGTCCACGTTGTGTTTTGGGCCATTTCCTTTCGTGGGCGCTAGGCCTACCCACACAACTGAGGTACCATTTTTATCGGGAGACTTGGAGGAACGCTGGGTGGAAGGAAATTTGTGGCTCCTCTCAGATTCCAGAACTTTCTGTCATCGAAATGTGAGGAAAATGTGTTTTTTTTAGCCATATTTTGAGGTTTGCAAAGGATTCTGGGTAACAGAACCTGGTCAGAGCCCCACAAGCCACCCCATCTTGGATTCCCCTAGGTCTCTAGTTTTCAGAAATGCACAGGGTTGGTAGGTTTCCCTAGGTGCCGGCTGAGCTAGGGGCCAACATATACAGGTAGGCACTTTGCAAAAAACACCTCTGTTTTCTGTAAAATAATTGGGATGTGTCCACGTTGTGTTTTGGGCCATTTCCTTTTGTGGGCGCTAGGCCTACCCACACAAGTGAGGTACCATTTTTATCGGGAGAATTGGGGGAACGCTGGGTGGAAGAAAATTTGTGGCTCCTCTCAGATTCCAGAACTTTCTGTCACCGAAATGTGAGGAAAATGTGTTTTTTAGCCAAATGTTGAGGTTTGCAAAGGATTCTGGGTAACAGAACCTGGTCAGAGCCCCACAAGTCACCCCATCTTGGATTCCCCTAGATCTCTAGTTTTCAAAAATGCACAGGTTTGGTAGGTTTCCCTAGGTGCCGGCTGAGCTAGGGGCCAAAATCTACAGGTAGGCACTTCGCAAAAAACACCTCTGTTTTCTGTAAAAAAATTGGGATGTGTCCACGTTGTGTTTTGGGCCATTTCCTTTCGTGGGCGCTAGGCCTACCCACACAAGTGAGGTACCATTTTTATCGGGAGAGTTGGAGGAACGCTGGGTGGAAGGAAATTTGTGGCACCTCTCAGATTCCAGAACTTTCTGTCACCGAAATGTGAGGAAAATGTGTTTTTTAGCCAAATTTTGAGGTTTGCAAAGGATTCTGGGTAACAGAACCTGGTCAGAGCCCAAAAAGTCACCCCATCTTGGATTCCCCTAGATCTCTAGTTTTCAAAAATGCACAGGTTTGGTAGGTTTCCCTAGGTGCCGGCTGAGCTAGGGGCCAAAATCTACAGGTAGGCACTTCGCAAAAAACACCTCTGTTTTCTGTAAAAAAATTGAGATGTGTCCATGTTGTGTTTTGGGCCATTTCCTTTCATGGGCGCTAGGCCTACCCACACAAGTGAGGTACCATTCTTATCGGGAGACTTGCGGGAACGCTGGGTGGAAGGAAATTTGTGGCTCCTCTCAGATTCCAGAACTCTCGGTCATCGAAATGTGAGGAAAATGTGTTTTTTTTAGCCAAATTTTGAGGTTTGCAAAGGATTCTGGGTAACAGAACCTGGTCAGAGCCCCACAAGCCACCCCATCTTCGATTCCCCTAGGTCTCTAGTTTTCAGAAATGCACAGGGTTGGTAGGTTTCCCTAGGTGCCGGCTGAGCTAGGGGCCAAAATCTACAGGTAGGCACTTTGCAAAAAACACCTCTGTTTTCTGTAAAAAAATTGGGATGTGTCCATGTTGTGTTTTGGGCCATTTCCTTTCGTGGGCGCTAGGCCTACCCACACAAGTGAGGTACCATTTGTATTGGGAGACTTGGGGGAACGCTGGGTGGAAGGAAATTTGTGGCTCCTCTCAGATTCCAGAACTTTCTGTCACCGAAATGTGAGGAAAATGTGTTTTTTAGCCAAATTTTGAGGTTTGCAAAAGATTCTGGGTAACAGAACCTGGTCAGAACCCCACAAACCACCCCATCTTGGATTCCCCTAGGTCTCTAGTTTTAAAAAATGCACAGGTTTGGTAGGTTTCCCTAGGTGCCGGCTGAGCTAGGGGCCAAAATCTACAGGTAGGCACTTTGCAAAAAACACCTCTGTTTTCTGTAAAGAAATTGGGATGTGTCCACGTTGTGTTTTGGGCCATTTCCTTTCGTGGGCGCTAGGCCCACCCTCACAAGTGAGGTACCATTTTTATCGGGAGACTTGGGGGAACGCTGGGTGGAAGGAAATTTGTGGCTCCTCTCAGATTCCAGAACTTTCTGTCACCGAAATGTTAGGAAAATGTGTTTTTTTAGCCACATTTTGAGGTTTGCAAAGGATTCTGGGTAACAGAACCTGGTCAGAGCCCCACAAGTCACCCCATCTTGGATTCCCCTAGATCTCTAGTTTTCAAAAATGCACAGGTTTGGTAGGTTTCCCTAGGTGCCGGCTGAGCTAGGGTCCAAAATCTACAGGTAGGCACTTTGCAAAAAACACCTCTGTTTTCTGTAAAAAAATTGGGATGTGTCCACGTTGTGTTTTGGGCCATTTCCTTTCATGGGCGCTAGGCCTACCCACACAAGTCAGGTACCATTCTTATCGGGAGACTTGGGGGAACGCTGGATGGAAGGAAATGTGTGGCTCCTCTCAGATTCCAGAACTTTCTGTCACCGAAATGTGAGGAAAATGTGTTTTTAGCCATATTTTGAGGTTTGCAAAGGATTCTGGGTAACAGAACCTGGTCAGAGCCCCACAAGTCACCCCATCTTGGATTCCCCTAGATCTCTAGTTTTCAAAAATGCACAGGTTTGGTAGGTTTCCCTAGGTGCCGGCTGAGCTAGGGTCCAAAATCTACAGGTAGGCACTTTGCAAAAAACACCTCTGTTTTCTGTAAAAAAATTGGGATGTGTCCACGTTGTGTTTTGGGCCATTTCCTTTCATGGGCGCTAGGCCTACCCACACAAGTCAGGTACCATTCTTGTCGGGAGACTTGGGGGAACGCTGGATGGAAGGAAATTTGTGGCTCCTCTCAGATTCCAGAACTTTCTGTCACCGAAATGTGAGGAAAATGTGTTTTTTAGCCATATTTTGAGGTTTGCAAAGGATTCTGGGTAACAGAACCTGGTCAGAGCCCCACAAGTCACCCCATCTTGGATTCCCCTAGATCTCTAGTTTTCAAAAATGCACAGGTTTGGTAGGTTTCCCTAGGTGCCGGCTGAGCTAGGGGCCAAAATCTACAGGTAGGCACTTCGCAAAAAACACCTCTGTTTTCTGTAAAAAAATTGGGATGTGTCCATGTTGTGTTTTGGGCCATTTCCTTTCATGGGCGCTAGGCCTACCCACACAAGTGAGGTACCATTCTTATCGGGAGACTTGTGGGAACGCTGGGTGGAAGGAAATTTGTGGCTCCTCTCAGATTCCAGAACTCTCTGTCATCGAAATGTGAGGAAAATGTGTTTTTTTTTAGCCAAATTTTGAGGTTTGGAAAGGATTCTGGGTAACAGAAGCTGGTCAGAGCCCCACAAGCCACCCCATCTTGGATTCCCCTAGGTCTCTAGTTTTCAGAAATGCACAGGGTTGCTAGGTTTCCCTAGGTGCCGGCTGAGCTAGGGGCCAACATCTACAGGTAGGCACTTTGCAAAAAACACCTCTGTTTTCTGTAAATAAATTGGGATGTGTCAACGTTGTGTTTTGGGCCATTTCCTTTCGTGGGCGCTAGGCCTACCCACACAAGTGAGGTACCATTTTTATCGGGAGACTTGGAGGAACGCTGGGTGGAAGGAAATTTGTGGCTCCTCTCAGATTCCAGAACTTTCTGTCATCGAAATGTGAGGAAAATGTGGTTTTTTTAGCCAAATTTTGAGGTTTGCAAAGGATTCTGGGTAACAGAACCTGGTCAGAGCCCCACAAGCCACCCCATCTTGGATTTCCCTAGGTCTCTAGTTTTCAGAAATGCACAGGGTTGGTAGGTTTCCCTAGGTGCCGGCTGAGCTAGGGGCCAACATCTACAGGTAGGCACTTTGCAAAAAACACCTCTGTTTTCTGTAAAAAAATTGGGATGTGTCCACCTTGTGTTTTGGGCCATTTCCTTTCGTGGGCGCTAGGCCTACGCACACAAGTGAGGTACCATTTTTATCGGGCGACTTGGGGGAACGCTGGGTGGAAGGAAATTTGTGGCTCCTCTCAGATTCCAGAACTTTCTGTCACCGAAATGTGAGGAAAATGTGTTTTTTAGCCAAATTTTGAGGTTTGCAAAGGATTCTGGGTAACAGAACTTGGTCAGAGCCCCACAAGTCACCCCATCATGGATTCCCCGAGATCTCTAGTTTTCAAAAATGCACAGGTTTGGTAGGTTTCCCTAGGTGCCGGCTGAGCTAGGGGCCAAAATCTACAGGTAGGCACTTTGCAAAAAACACCTCTGTTTTCTGTAAAAAAATTGGGATGTGTCCACGTTGTGTTTTGGGCCATTTCCTTTCGTGGGCGCTAGGCCTACCCACACAAGTGAGGTACCATTTTTATCGGGAGAGTTGGAGGAACGCTGGGTGGAAGGAAATTTGTGGCTCCTCTCAGATTCCAGAACTTTCTGTCACCGAAATGTGAGGAAAATGTGTTTTTTAGCCAAATTTTGAGGTTTGCAAAGGATTCTGGGTAACAGAACCTGGTCAGAGCCCCACAAGTCACCCCATCTTGGATTCCCCTAGATCTGTAGTTTTCAAAAATGCACAGGTTTGGTAGGTTTCCCTAGGTGCCGGCTGAGCTAGGGGCCAAAATCTACAGGTAGGCACTTCGCAAAAAACACCTCTGTTTTCTGTAAAGAAATTGGGATGTGTCCACGTTGTGTTTTGGGCCATTTCCTTTCGTGGGCGCTAGGCCTACCCACACAAGTGAGGTACCATTTTTATCGGGAGACTTGGAGGAACGCTGGGTGGAAGGAAATTTGTGGCTCCTCTCAGATTCCAGAACTTTCTGTCATCGAAATGTGAGGAAAATGTGTTTTTTTTAGCCAAATTTTGAGGTTTGCAAAGGATTCTGGGTAACAGAACCTGGTCAGAGCCCCACAAGCCACCCCATCTTGGATTCCCCTAGGTCTCTAGTTTTCAGAAATGCACAGGGTTGGTAGGTTTCCCTAGGTGCCGGCTGAGCTAGGGGCCAACATATACAGGTAGGCACTTTGCAAAAAACACCTCTGTTTTCTGTAAAATAATTGGGATGTGTCCACGTTGTGTTTTGGGCCATTTCCTTTTGTGGGCGCTAGGCCTACCCACACAAGTGAGGTACCATTTTTATCGGGAGAATTGGGGGAACGCTGGGTGGAAGAAAATTTGTGGCTCCTCTCAGATTCCAGAACTTTCTGTCACCGAAATGTGAGGAAAATGTGTTTTTTAGCCAAATGTTGAGGTTTGCAAAGGATTCTGGGTAACAGAACCTGGTCAGAGCCCCACAAGTCACCCCATCTTGGATTCCCCTAGATCTCTAGTTTTCAAAAATGCACAGGTTTGGTAGGTTTCCCTAGGTGCTGGCTGAGCTAGGGGCCAAAATCTACAGGTAGGCACTTCGCAAAAAACACCTCTGTTTTCTGTAAAAAAATTGGGATGTGTCCATGTTGTGTTTTGGGCCATTTCCTTTCATGGGCGCTAGGCCTACCCACACAAGTGAGGTACCATTCTTATCGGGAGACTTGCGGGAACGCTGGGTGGAAGGAAATTTGAGGCTCCTCTCAGATTCCAGAACTTTCTGTCACCGAAATGTGAGGAAAATGTGTTTTTTTTAGCCAAATTTTGAGGTTTGCAAAGGATTCTGGGTAACAGAACCTGGTCAGAGCCCCACAAGCCACCCCATCTTGGATTCCCCTAGGTCTCTAGTTTTCAGAAATGCACAGGGTTGGTAGGTTTCCCTAGGTGCCGGCTGAGCTAGGGGCCAACATCTCCAGGTAGGCACTTTGCAAAAAACACCTCTGTTTTCTGTAAAAAAATTGGGATGTGTCCACGTTGTGTTTTGGGCCATTTCCTTTCGTGGGCGCTAGGCCTACCCACACAAGTGAGGTACCATTTTTATCGGGAGAGTTGGAGGAACGCTGGGTGGAAGGAAATTTGTGGCACCTCTCAGATTCCAGAACTTTCTGTCACTGAAATGTGAGGAAAATGTGTTTTTTAGCCAAATGTTGAGGTTTGCAAAGGATTCTGGGTAACAGAACCTGGTCAGAGCCCAAAAAGTCACCCCATCTTGGATTCCCCTAGATCTCTAGTTTTCAAAAATGCACAGGTTTGGTAGGTTTCCCTAGGTGCCGGCTGAGCTAGGGGCCAAAATCTACAGGTAGGCACTTCGCAAAAAACACCTCTGTTTTCTGTAAAAAAATTGGGATGTGTCCATGTTGTGTTTTGGGCCATTTCCTTTCATGGGCGCTAGGCCTACCCACACAAGTGAGGTACCATTCTTATCGGGAGACTTGCGGGAACGCTGGGTGGAAGGAAATTTGTGGCTCCTCTCAGATTCCAGAACTCTCGGTCATCGAAATGTGAGGAAAATGTGTTTTTTTTAGCCAAATTTTGAGGTTTGCAAAGGATTCTGGGTAACAGAACCTGGTCAGAGCCCCACAAGTCACCCCATCTTGGATTCCCCTAGATCTGTAGTTTTCAGAAATGCACAGGGTTGGTAGGTTTCCCTAGGTGCCGGCTGAGCTAGGGGCCAAAATCTACAGGTAGGCACTTCGCAAAAAACACCTCTGTTTTCTGTAAAAAAATTGGGATGTGTCCACGTTGTGTTTTGGGCCATTTCCTTTCGTGGGCGCTAGGCCTACCCACACAAGTGAGGTACCATTTTTATCGGGAGACTTGGAGGAACGCTGGGTGGAAGGAAATTTGTGGCTCCTCTCAGATTCCAGAACTTTCTGTCATCGAAATGTGAGGAAAATGTGTTTTTTTTAGCCAAATTTTGAGGTTTGCAAAGGATTCTGGGTAACAGAACCTGGTCAGAGACCCACAAGCCACCCCATCTTGGATTCCCCTAGGTCTCTAGTTTTCAGAAATGCACAGGGTTGGTAGGTTTCCCTAGGTGCCGGCTGAGCTAGGGGCCAACATATACAGGTAGGCACTTTGCAAAAAACACCTCTGTTTTCTGTAAAATAATTGGGATGTGTCCACGTTGTGTTTTGGGCCATTTCCTTTTGTGGGCGCTAGGCCTACCCACACAAGTGAGGTACCATTTTTATCGGGAGAATTGGGGGAACGCTGGGTGGAAGAAAATTTGTGGCTCCTCTCAGATTCCAGAACTTTCTGTCACCGAAATGTGAGGAAAATGTGTTTTTTAGCCAAATGTTGAGGTTTGCAAAGGATTCTGGGTAACAGAACCTGGTCAGAGCCCCACAAGTCACCCCATCTTGGATTCCCCTAGATCTCTAGTTTTCAAAAATGCACAGGTTTGGTAGGTTTCCCTAGGTGCCGGCTGAGCTAGGGGCCAAAATCTACAGGTAGGCACTTCGCAAAAAACACCTCTGTTTTCTGTAAAAAAATTGGGATGTGTCCATGTTGTGTTTTGGGCCATTTCCTTTCATGGGCGCTAGGCCTACCCACACAAGTGAGGTACCATTCTTATCGGGAGACTTGCGGGAACGCTGGGTGGAAGGAAATTTGTGGCTCCTCTCAGATTCCAGAACTCTCGGTCATCGAAATGTGAGGAAAATGTGTTTTTTTTAGCCAAATTTTGAGGTTTGCAAAGGATTCTGGGTAACAGAACCTGGTCAGAGCCCCACAAGTCACCCCATCTTGGATTCCCCTAGATCTGTAGTTTTCAGAAATGCACAGGGTTGGTAGGTTTCCCTAGGTGCCGGCTGAGCTAGGGGCCAAAATCTACAGGTAGGCACTTCGCAAAAAACACCTCTGTTTTCTGTAAAAAAATTGGGATGTGTCCACGTTGTGTTTTGGGCCATTTCCTTTCGTGGGCGCTAGGCCTACCCACACAAGTGAGGTACCATTTTTATCGGGAGACTTGGAGGAACGCTGGGTGGAAGGAAATTTGTGGCTCCTCTCAGATTCCAGAACTTTCTGTCATCGAAATGTGAGGAAAATGTGTTTTTTTTAGCCAAATTTTGAGGTTTGCAAAGGATTCTGGGTAACAGAACCTGGTCAGAGACCCACAAGCCACCCCATCTTGGATTCCCCTAGGTCTCTAGTTTTCAGAAATGCACAGGGTTGGTAGGTTTCCCTAGGTGCCGGCTGAGCTAGGGGCCAACATATACAGGTAGGCACTTTGCAAAAAACACCTCTGTTTTCTGTAAAATAATTGGGATGTGTCCACGTTGTGTTTTGGGCCATTTCCTTTTGTGGGCGCTAGGCCTACCCACACAAGTGAGGTACCATTTTTATCGGGAGAATTGGGGGAACGCTGGGTGGAAGAAAATTTGTGGCTCCTCTCAGATTCCAGAACTTTCTGTCACCGAAATGTGAGGAAAATGTGTTTTTTAGCCAAATGTTGAGGTTTGCAAAGGATTCTGGGTAACAGAACCTGGTCAGAGCCCCACAAGTCACCCCATCTTGGATTCCCCTAGATCTCTAGTTTTCAAAAATGCACAGGTTTGGTAGGTTTCCCTAGGTGCTGGCTGAGCTAGGGGCCAAAATCTACAGGTAGGCACTTCGCAAAAAACACCTCTGTTTTCTGTAAAAAAATTGAGATGTGTCCATGTTGTGTTTTGGGCCATTTCCTTTCATGGGCGCTAGGCCTACCCACACAAGTGAGGTACCATTCTTATCGGGAGACTTGCGGGAACGCTGGGTGGAAGGAAATTTGTGGCTCCTCTCAGATTCCAGAACTCTCGGTCATCGAAATGTGAGGAAAATGTGTTTTTTTTAGCCAAATTTTGAGGTTTGCAAAGGATTCTGGGTAACAGAACCTGGTCAGAGCCCCACAAGTCACCCCATCTTGGATTCCCCTAGATCTGTAGTTTTCAGAAATGCACAGGGTTGGTAGGTTTCCCTAGGTGCCGGCTGAGCTAGGGGCCAAAATCTACAGGTAGGCACTTCGCAAAAAACACCTCTGTTTTCTGTAAAAAAATTGGGATGTGTCCACGTTGTGTTTTGGGCCATTTCCTTTCGTGGGCGCTAGGCCTACCCACACAAGTGAGGTACCATTTTTATCGGGAGACTTGGAGGAACGCTGGGTGGAAGGAAATTTGTGGCTCCTCTCAGATTCCAGAACTTTCTGTCATCGAAATGTGAGGAAAATGTGTTTTTTTTAGCCAAATTTTGAGGTTTGCAAAGGATTCTGGGTAACAGAACCTGGTCAGAGACCCACAAGCCACCCCATCTTGGATTCCCCTAGGTCTCTAGTTTTCAGAAATGCACAGGGTTGGTAGGTTTCCCTAGGTGCCGGCTGAGCTAGGGGCCAACATATACAGGTAGGCACTTTGCAAAAAACACCTCTGTTTTCTGTAAAATAATTGGGATGTGTCCACGTTGTGTTTTGGGCCATTTCCTTTTGTGGGCGCTAGGCCTACCCACACAAGTGAGGTACCATTTTTATCGGGAGAATTGGGGGAACGCTGGGTGGAAGAAAATTTGTGGCTCCTCTCAGATTCCAGAACTTTCTGTCACCGAAATGTGAGGAAAATGTGTTTTTTAGCCAAATGTTGAGGTTTGCAAAGGATTCTGGGTAACAGAACCTGGTCAGAGCCCCACAAGTCACCCCATCTTGGATTCCCCTAGATCTCTAGTTTTCAAAAATGCACAGGTTTGGTAGGTTTCCCTAGGTGCTGGCTGAGCTAGGGGCCAAAATCTACAGGTAGGCACTTCGCAAAAAACACCTCTGTTTTCTGTAAAAAAATTGGGATGTGTCCATGTTGTGTTTTGGGCCATTTCCTTTCATGGGCGCTAGGCCTACCCACACAAGTGAGGTACCATTCTTATCGGGAGACTTGCGGGAACGCTGGGTGGAAGGAAATTTGAGGCTCCTCTCAGATTCCAGAACTCTCGGTCACCGAAATGTGAGGAAAATGTGTTTTTTTTAGCCAAATTTTGAGGTTTGGAAAGGATTCTGGGTAACAGAACCTGGTCAGAGCCCCACAAGCCACCCCATCTTGGATTCCCCTAGGTCTCTAGTTTTCAGAAATGCACAGGGTTGGTAGGTTTCCCTAGGTGCCGGCTGAGCTAGGGGCCAACATCTACAGGTAGGCACTTTGCAAAAAACACCTCTGTTTTCTGTAAAAAAATTGGGATGTGTCCACGTTGTGTTTTGGGCCATTTCCTTTCGTGGGCGCTAGGCCTACCCACACAAGTGAGGTACCATTTTTATCGGGAGAGTTGGAGGAACGCTGGGTGGAAGGAAATTTGTGGCACCTCTCAGATTCCAGAACTTTCTGTCACCGAAATGTGAGGAAAATGTGTTTTTTAGCCAAATTTTGAGGTTTGCAAAGGATTCTGGGTAACAGAACCTGGTCAGAGCCCAAAAAGTCACCCCATCTTGGATTCCCCTAGATCTCTAGTTTTCAAAAATGCACAGGTTTGGTAGGTTTCCCTAGGTGCCGGCTGAGCTAGGGGCCAAAATCTACAGGTAGGCACTTCGCAAAAAACACCTCTGTTTTCTGTAAAAAAATTGGGATGTGTCCATGTTGTGTTTTGGGCCATTTCCTTTCATGGGCGCTAGGCCTACCCACACAAGTGAGGTACCATTCTTATCGGGAGACTTGCGGGAACGCTGGGTGGAAGGAAATTTGTGGCTCCTCTCAGATTCCAGAACTCTCGGTCATCGAAATGTGAGGAAAATGTGTTTTTTTTAGCCAAATTTTGAGGTTTGCAAAGGATTCTGGGTAACAGAACCTGGTCAGAGCCCCACAAGCCACCCCATCTTGGATTCCCCTAGGTCTCTAGTTTTCAGAAATGCACAGGGTTGGTAGGTTTCCCTAGGTGCCGGCTGAGCTAGGGGCCAAAATCTACAGGTAGGCACTTTGCAAAAAACACCTCTGTTTTCTGTAAAAAAATTGGGATGTGTCCATGTTGTGTTTTGGGCCATTTCCTTTCGTGGGCGCTAGGCCTACCCACACAAGTGAGGTACCATTTCTATTGGGAGACTTGGGGGAACGCTGGGTGGAAGGAAATTTGTGGCTCCTCTCAGATTCCAGAACTTTCTGTCACCGAAATGTGAGGAAAATTTGTTTTTTAGCCAAATTTTGAGGTTTGCAAAAGATTCTTGGTAACAGAACCTGGTCAGAACCCCAGAAACCAACCCATCTTGGATTCCCCTAGGTCTCTAGTTTTAAAAAATGCACAGGTTTGGTAGGTTTCCCTAGGTGCCGGCTGAGCTAGGGGCCAAAATCTACAGGTAGGCACTTTGCAAAAAACAC
Organism: Pleurodeles waltl; assembly: GCF_031143425.1. Taxonomy (NCBI): domain Eukaryota; kingdom Metazoa; phylum Chordata; class Amphibia; order Caudata; family Salamandridae; genus Pleurodeles; species Pleurodeles waltl. The sequence goes on from NC_090448.1 coordinate 330,946,059, forward strand.
CTCTGTTTTCTGTAAAGAAATTGGGATGTGTCCACGTTGTGTTTTGGGCCATTTCCTTTCGTGGGCGCTAGGCCCACCCTCACAAGTGAGGTACCATTTTTATCGGGAGACTTGGGGGAACGCTGGGTGGAAGGAAATTTGTGGCTCCTCTCAGATTCCAGAACTTTCTGTCACCGAAATGTTAGGAAAATGTGTTTTTTTAGCCACATTTTGAGGTTTGCAAAGGATTCTGGGTAACAGAACCTGGTCAGAGCCCCACAAGTCACCCCATCTTGGATTCCCCTAGATCTCTAGTTTTCAAAAATGCACAGGTTTGGTAGGTTTCCCTAGGTGCCGGCTGAGCTAGGGTCCAAAATCTACAGGTAGGCACTTTGATAAAAACACCTCTGTTTTCTGTAAAAAAATTGGGATGTGTCCACGTTGTGTTTTGGGCCATTTCCTTTCATGGGCGCTAGGCCTACCCACACAAGTCAGGTACCATTCTTATCGGGAGACTTGGGGGAACGCTGGATGGAAGGAAATTTGTGGCTCCTCTCAGATTCCAGAACTTTCTGTCACCGAAATGTGAGGAAAATGTGTTTTTTAGCCATATTTTGAGGTTTGCAAAGGATTCTGGATAACAGAACCTGGTCAGAGCCCCACAAGTCACCCCATCTTGGATTCCCCTAGATCTCTAGTTTTCAAAAATGCACAGGTTTGGTAGGTTTCCCTAGGTGCCGGCTGAGCTAGGGTCCAAAATCTACAGGTAGGCACTTTGCAAAAAACACCTCTGTTTTCTGTAAAAAAATTGGGATGTGTCCACGTTGTGTTTTGGGCCATTTCCTTTCATGGGCGCTAGGCCTACCCACACAAGTCAGGTACCATTCTTATCGGGAGACTTGGGGGAACGCTGGATGGAAGGAAATTTGTGGCTCCTCTCAGATTCCAGAACTTTCTGTCACCGAAATGTGAGGAAAATGTGTTTTTTAGCCATATTTTGAGGTTTGCAAAGGATTCTGGGTAACAGAACCTGGTCAGAGCCGCACAAGTCACCCCATCTTGGATTCCCCTAGATCTCTAGTTTTCAAAAATGCACAGGTTTGGTAGGTTTCCCTAGGTGCCGGCTGAGCTAGGGTCCAAAATCTACAGGTAGGCACTTTGCAAAAAACACCTCTGTTTTCTGTAAAAAAATTGGGATGTGTCCACGTTGTGTTTTGGGCCATTTCCTTTCATGGGCGCTAGGCCTACCCACACAAGTCAGGTACCATTCTTATCGGGAGACTTGGGGGAACGCTGGATGGAAGGAAATGTGTGGCTCCTCTCAGATTCCAGAACTTTCTGTCACCGAAATGTGAGGAAAATGTGTTTTTAGCCATATTTTGAGGTTTGCAAAGGATTCTGGGTAACAGAACCTGGTCAGAGCCCCACAAGTCACCCCATCTTGGATTCCCCTAGATCTCTAGTTTTCAAAAATGCACAGGTTTGGTAGGTTTCCCTAGGTGCCGGCTGAGCTAGGGTCCAAAATCTACAGGTAGGCACTTTGCAAAAAACACCTCTGTTTTCTGTAAAAAAATTGGGATGTGTCCACGTTGTGTTTTGGGCCATTTCCTTTCATGGGCGCTAGGCCTACCCACACAAGTCAGGTACCATTCTTGTCGGGAGACTTGGGGGAACGCTGGATGGAAGGAAATTTGTGGCTCCTCTCAGATTCCAGAACTTTCTGTCACCGAAATGTGAGGAAAATGTGTTTTTTAGCCATATTTTGAGGTTTGCAAAGGATTCTGGGTAACAGAACCTGGTCAGAGCCCCACAAGTCACCCCATCTTGGATTCCCCTAGATCTCTAGTTTTCAAAAATGCACAGGTTTGGTAGGTTTCCCTAGGTGCCGGCTGAGCTAGGGGCCAAAATCTACAGGTAGGCACTTCGCAAAAAACACCTCTGTTTTCTGTAAAAAAATTGGGATGTGTCCATGTTGTGTTTTGGGCCATTTCCTTTCATGGGCGCTAGGCCTACCCACACAAGTGAGGTACCATTCTTATCGGGAGACTTGTGGAAACGCTGGGTGGAAGGAAATTTGTGGCTCCTCTCAGATTCCAGAACTCTCTGTCATCGAAATGTGAGGAAAATGTGTTTTTTTTTAGCCAAATTTTGAGGTTTGGAAAGGATTCTGGGTAACAGAAGCTGGTCAGAGCCCCACAAGCCACCCCATCTTGGATTCCCCTAGGTCTCTAGTTTTCAGAAATGCACAGGGTTGCTAGGTTTCCCTAGGTGCCGGCTGAGCTAGGGGCCAACATCTACAGGTAGGCACTTTGCAAAAAACACCTCTGTTTTCTGTAAAAAAATTGGGATGTGTCAACGTTGTGTTTTGGGCCATTTCCTTTCGTGGGCGCTAGGCCTACCCACACAAGTGAGGTACCATTTTTATCGGGAGACTTGGAGGAACGCTGGGTGGAAGGAAATTTGTGGCTCCTCTCAGATTCCAGAACTTTCTGTCATCGAAATGTGAGGAAAATGTGGTTTTTTTAGCCAAATTTTGAGGTTTGCAAAGGATTCTGGGTAACAGAACCTGGTCAGAGCCCCACAAGCCACCCCATCTTGGATTTCCCTAGGTCTCTAGTTTTCAGAAATGCACAGGGTTGGTAGGTTTCCCTAGGTGCCGGCTGAGCTAGGGGCCAACATCTACAGGTAGGCACTTTGCAAAAAACACCTCTGTTTTCTGTAAAAAAATTGGGATGTGTCCACCTTGTGTTTTGGGCCATTTCCTTTCGTGGGCGCTAGGCCTACGCACACAAGTGAGGTACCATTTTTATCGGGCGACTTGGGGGAACGCTGGGTGGAAGGAAATTTGTGGCTCCTCTCAGATTCCAGAACTTTCTGTCACCGAAATGTGAGGAAAATGTGTTTTTTAGCCACATTTTGAGGTTTGCAAAGGATTCTGGGTAACAGATCTTGGTCAGAGCCCCACAAGTCACCCCATCATGGATTCCCCGAGATCTCTAGTTTTCAAAAATGCACAGGTTTGGTAGGTTTCCCTAGGTGCCGGCTGAGCTAGGGGCCAAAATCTACAGGTAGGCACTTTGCAAAAAACACCTCTGTTTTCTGTAAAAAAATTGGGATGTGTCCACGTTGTGTTTTGGGCCATTTCCTTTCGTGGGCGCTAGGCCTACCCACACAAGTGAGGTACCATTTTTATCGTGAGAGTTGGAGGAACGCTGGGTGGAAGGAAATTTGTGGCTCCTCTCAGATTCCAGAACTTTCTGTCATCGAAATGTGAGGAAAATGTGTTTTTTTTAGCCAAATTTTGAGGTTTGCAAAGGATTCTGGGTAACAGAACCTGGTCAGAGCCCCACAAGCCACCCCATCTTGGATTCCCCTAGGTCTCTAGTTTTCAGAAATGCACAGGGTTGGTAGGTTTCCCTAGGTGCCGGCTGAGCTAGGGGCCAACATATACAGGTAGGCACTTTGCAAAAAACACCTCTGTTTTCTGTAAAATAATTGGGATGTGTCCACGTTGTGTTTTGAGCCATTTCCTTTTGTGGGCGCTAGGCCTACCCACACAAGTGAGGTACCATTTTTATCGGGAGAATTGGGGGAACGCTGGGTGGAAGAAAATTTGTGGCTCCTCTCAGATTCCAGAACTTTCTGTCACCGAAATGTGAGGAAAATGTGTTTTTTAGCCAAATGTTGAGGTTTGCAAAGGATTCTGGGTAACAGAACCTGGTCAGAGCCCCACAAGTCACCCCATCTTGGATTCCCCTAGATCTCTAGTTTTCAAAAATGCACAGGTTTGGTAGGTTTCCCTAGGTGCTGGCTGAGCTAGGGGCCAAAATCTACAGGTAGGCACTTCGCAAAAAACACCTCTGTTTTCTGTAAAAAAATTGGGATGTGTCCATGTTGTGTTTTGGGCCATTTCCTTTCATGGGCGCTAGGCCTACCCACACAAGTGAGGTACCATTCTTATCGGGAGACTTGCGGGAACGCTGGGTGGAAGGAAATTTGAGGCTCCTCTCAGATTCCAGAACTTTCTGTCACCGAAATGTGAGGAAAATGTGTTTTTTTTAGCCAAATTTTGAGGTTTGCAAAGGATTCTGGGTAACAGAACCTGGTCAGAGCCCCACAAGCCACCCCATCTTGGATTCCCCTAGGTCTCTAGTTTTCAGAAATGCACAGGGTTGGTAGGTTTCCCTAGGTGCCGGCTGAGCTAGGGGCCAACATCTACAGGTAGGCACTTTGCAAAAAACACCTCTGTTTTCTGTAAAAAAAATTGGGATGTGTCCACGTTGTGTTTTGGGCCATTTCCTTTCGTGGGCGCTAGGCCTACCCACACAAGTGAGGTACCATTTTTATCGGGAGAGTTGGAGGAACGCTGGGTGGAAGGAAATTTGTGGCACCTCTCAGATTCCAGAACTTTCTGTCACTGAAATGTGAGGAAAATGTGTTTTTTAGCCAAATGTTGAGGTTTGCAAAGGATTCTGGGTAACAGAACCTGGTCAGAGCCCAAAAAGTCACCCCATCTTGGATTCCCCTAGATCTCTAGTTTTCAAAAATGCACAGGTTTGGTAGGTTTCCCTAGGTGCCGGCTGAGCTAGGGGCCAAAATCTACAGGTAGGCACTTCGCAAAAAACACCTCTGTTTTCTGTAAAAAAATTGGGATGTGTCCATGTTGTGTTTTGGGCCATTTCCTTTCATGGGCGCTAGGCCTACCCACACAAGTGAGGTACCATTCTTATCGGGAGACTTGCGGGAACGCTGGGTGGAAGGAAATTTGTGGCTCCTCTCAGATTCCAAAACTCTCGGTCATCGAAATGTGAGGAAAATGTGTTTTTTTTAGCCAAATTTTGAGGTTTGCAAAGGATTCTGGGTAACAGAACCTGGTCAGAGCCCCACAAGTCACCCCATCTTGGATTCCCCTAGATCTGTAGTTTTCAGAAATGCACAGGGTTGGTAGGTTTCCCTAGGTGCCGGCTGAGCTAGGGGCCAAAATCTACAGGTAGGCACTTCGCAAAAAACACCTCTGTTTTCTGTAAAAAAATTGGGATGTGTCCACGTTGTGTTTTGGGCCATTTCCTTTCGTGGGCGCTAGGCCTACCCACACAAGTGAGGTACCATTTTTATCGGGAGACTTGGAGGAACGCTGGGTGGAAGGAAATTTGTGGCTCCTCTCAGATTCCAGAACTTTCTGTCATCGAAATGTGAGGAAAATGTGTTTTTTTTAGCCAAATTTTGAGGTTTGCAAAGGATTCTGGGTAACAGAACCTGGTCAGAGCCCCACAAGCCACCCCATCTTGGATTCCCCTAGGTCTCTAGTTTTCAGAAATGCACAGGGTTGGTAGGTTTCCCTAGGTGCCGGCTGAGCTAGGGGCCAACATATACAGGTAGGCACTTTGCAAAAAACACCTCTGTTTTCTGTAAAATAATTGGGATGTGTCCACGTTGTGTTTTGGGCCATTTCCTTTTGTGGGCGCTAGGCCTACCCACACAAGTGAGGTACCATTTTTATCGGGAGAATTGGGGGAACGCTGGGTGGAAGAAAATTTGTGGCTCCTCTCAGATTCCAGAACTTTCTGTCACCGAAATGTGAGGAAAATGTGTTTTTTAGCCAAATGTTGAGGTTTGCAAAGGATTCTGGGTAACAGAACCTGGTCAGAGCCCCACAAGTCACCCCATCTTGGATTCCCCTAGATCTCTAGTTTTCAAAAATGCACAGGTTTGGTAGGTTTCCCTAGGTGCTGGCTGAGCTAGGGGCCAAAATCTACAGGTAGGCACTTCGCAAAAAACACCTCTGTTTTCTGTAAAAAAATTGGGATGTGTCCATGTTGTGTTTTGGGCCATTTCCTTTCATGGGCGCTAGGCCTACCCACACAAGTGAGGTACCATTCTTATCGGGAGACTTGCGGGAACGCTGGGTGGAAGGAAATTTGAGGCTCCTCTCAGATTCCAGAACTTTCTGTCACCGAAATGTGAGGAAAATGTGTTTTTTTTAGCCAAATTTTGAGGTTTGCAAAGGATTCTGGGTAACAGAACCTGGTCAGAGCCCCACAAGCCACCCCATCTTGGATTCCCCTAGGTCTCTAGTTTTCAGAAATGCACAGGGTTGGTAGGTTTCCCTAGGTGCCGGCTGAGCTAGGGGCCAACATCTACAGGTAGGCACTTTGCAAAAAACACCTCTGTTTTCTTTAAAAAAATTGGGATGTGTCCACGTTGTGTTTTGGGCCATTTCCTTTCGTGGGCGCTAGGCCTACCCACACAAGTGAGGTACCATTTTTATCGGGAGAGTTGGAGGAACGCTGGGTGGAAGGAAATTTGTGGCACCTCTCAGATTCCAGAACTTTCTGTCACCGAAATGTGAGGAAAATGTGTTTTTTAGCCAAATTTTGAGGTTTGCAAAGGATTCTGGGTAACAGAACCTGGTCAGAGCCCAAAAAGTCACCCCATCTTGGATTCCCCTAGATCTCTAGTTTTCAAAAATGCACAGGTTTGGTAGGTTTCCCTAGGTGCCGGCTGAGCTAGGGGCCAAAATCTACAGGTAGGCACTTCGCAAAAAACACCTCTGTTTTCTGTAAAAAAATTGGGATGTGTCCATGTTGTGTTTTGGGCCATTTCCTTTCATGGGCGCTAGGCCTACCCACACAAGTGAGGTACCATTCTTATCGGGAGACTTGCGGGAACGCTGGGTGGAAGGAAATTTGAGGCTCCTCTCAGATTCCAGAACTTTCTGTCACCGAAATGTGAGGAAAATGTGTTTTTTTTAGCCAAATTTTGAGGTTTGCAAAGGATTCTGGGTAACAGAACCTGGTCAGAGCCCCACAAGCCACCCCATCTTGGATTCCCCTAGGTCTCTAGTTTTCAGAAATGCACAGGGTTGGTAGGTTTCCCTAGGTGCCGGCTGAGCTAGGGGCCAAAATCTACAGGTAGGCACTTTGCAAAAAACACCTCTGTTTTCTGTAAAAAAATTGGGATGTGTCCATGTTGTGTTTTGGGCCATTTCCTTTCGTGGGCGCTAGGCCTACCCACACAAGTGAGGTACCATTTCTATTGGGAGACTTGGGGGAACGCTGGGTGGAAGGAAATTTGTGGCTCCTCTCAGATTCCAGAACTTTCTGTCACCGAAATGTGAGGAAAATTTGTTTTTTAGCCAAATTTTGAGGTTTGCAAAAGATTCTTGGTAACAGAACCTGGTCAGAACCCCAGAAACCACCCCATCTTGGATTCCCCTAGGTCTCTAGTTTTAAAAAATGCACAGGTTTGGTAGGTTTCCCTAGGTGCCGGCTGAGCTAGGGGCCAAAATCTACAGGTAGGCACTTTGCAAAAAACACCTCTGTTTTCTGTAAAGAAATTGGGATGTGTCCACGTTGTGTTTTGGGCCATTTCCTTTCGTGGGCGCTAGGCCCACCCTCACAAGTAAGGTACCATTTTTATCGGGAGACTTGGGGGAACGCTGGGTGGAAGGAAATTTGTGGCTCCTCTCAGATTCCAGAACTTTCTGTCACCGAAATGTTAGGAAAATGTGTTTTTTTAGCCACATTTTGAGGTTTGCAAAGGATTCTGGGTAACAGAACCTGGTCAGAGCCCCACAAGTCACCCCATCTTGGATTCCCCTAGATCTCTAGTTTTCAAAAATGCACAGGTTTGGTAGGTTTCCCTAGGTGCCGGCTGAGCTAGGGTCCAAAATCTACAGGTAGGCACTTTGATAAAAACACCTCTGTTTTCTGTAAAAAAATTGGGATGTGTCCACGTTGTGTTTTGGGCCATTTCCTTTCATGGGCGCTAGGCCTACCCACACAAGTCAGGTACCATTCTTATCGGGAGACTTGGGGGAACGCTGGATGGAAGGAAATTTGTGGCTCCTCTCAGATTCCAGAACTTTCTGTCACCGAAATGTGAGGAAAATGTGTTTTTTAGCCATATTTTGAGGTTTGCAAAGGATTCTGGGTAACAGAACCTGGTCAGAGCCCCACAAGTCACCCCATCTTGGATTCCCCTTGATCTCTAGTTTTCAAACATGCACAGGTTTGGTAGGTTTCCCTAGGTGCCGGCTGAGCTAGGGTCCAAAATCTACAGGTAGGCACTTTGCAAAAAACACCTCTGTTTTCTGTAAAAAAATTGGGATGTGTCCACGTTGTGTTTTGGGCCATTTCCTTTCATGGGCGCTAGGCCTACCCACACAAGTCAGGTACCATTCTTATCGGGAGACTTGGGGGAACGCTGGATGGAAGGAAATTTGTGGCTCCTCTCAGATTCCAGAACTTTCTGTCACCGAAATGTGAGGAAAATGTGTTTTTTAGCCATATTTTGAGGTTTGCAAAGGATTCTGGGTAACAGAACCTGGTCAGAGCCGCACAAGTCACCCCATCTTGGATTCCCCTAGATCTCTAGTTTTCAAAAATGCACAGGTTTGGTAGGTTTCCCTAGGTGCCGGCTGAGCTAGGGGCCAAAATCTACAGGTAGGCACTTCGCAAAAAACACCTCTGTTTTCTGTAAAAAAATTGGGATGTGTCCATGTTGTGTTTTGGGCCATTTCCTTTCATGGGCGCTAGGCCTACCCACACAAGTGAGGTACCATTCTTATCGGGAGACTTGTGGGAACGCTGGGTGGAAGGAAATTTGTGGCGCCTCTCAGATTCCAGAACTCTCTGTCATCGAAATGTGAGGAAAATGTGTTTTTTTTTAGCCAAATTTTGAGGTTTGGAAAGGATTCTGGGTAACAGAACCTGGTCAGAGCCCCACAAGCCACCCCATCTTGGATTCCCCTAGGTCTCTAGTTTTCAGAAATGCACAGGGTTGCTAGGTTTCCCCAGGTGCCGGCTGAGCTAGGGGCCAACATCTACAGGTAGGCACTTTGCAAAAAAACCCTCTGTTTTCTGTAAAAAAATTGGGATGTGTCAACGTTGTGTTTTGGGCCATTTCCTTTCGTGGGCGCTAGGCCTACCCACACAAGTGAGGTACCATTTGTATTGGGAGACTTGGGGGAACGCTGGGTGGAAGGAAATTTGTGGCTCCTCTCAGATTCCAGAACTTTCTGTCACCGAAATGTGAGGAAAATTTGTTTTTTAGCCAAATTTTGAGGTTTGCAAAAGATTCTGGGTAACAGAACCTGGTCAGAACCCCAGAAACCACCCCATCTTGGATTCCCCTAGGTCTCTAGTTTTAAAAAATGCACAGGTTTGGTAGGTTTCCCTAGGTGCCGGCTGAGCTAGGGGCCAAAATCTACAGGTAGGCACTTTGCAAAAAACACCTCTGTTTTCTGTAAAGAAATTGGGATGTGTCCACGTTGTGTTTTGGGCCATTTCCTTTCGTGGGCGCTAGGCCCACCCTCACAAGTGAGGTACCATTTTTATCGGGAGACTTGGGGGAACGCTGGGTGGAAGGAAATTTGTGGCTCCTCTCAGATTCCAGAACTTTCTGTCACCGAAATGTTAGGAAAATGTGTTTTTTTAGCCACATTTTGAGGTTTGCAAAGGATTCTGGGTAACAGAACCTGGTCAGAGCCCCACAAGTCACCCCATCTTGGATTCCCCTAGATCTCTAGTTTTCAAAAATGCACAGGTTTGGTAGGTTTCCCTAGGTGCCGGCTGAGCTAGGGTCCAAAATCTACAGGTAGGCACTTTGATAAAAACACCTCTGTTTTCTGTAAAAAAATTGGGATGTGTCCACGTTGTGTTTTGGGCCATTTCCTTTCATGGGCGCTAGGCCTACCCACACAAGTCAGGTACCATTCTTATCGGGAGACTTGGGGGAACGCTGGATGGAAGGAAATTTGTGGCTCCTCTCAGATTCCAGAACTTTCTGTCACCGAAATGTTAGGAAAATGTGTTTTTTAGCCATATTTTGAGGTTTGCAAAGGATTCTGGGTAACAGAACCTGGTCAGAGCCCCACAAGTCACCCCATCTTGGATTCCCCTAGATCTCTAGTTTTCAAAAATGCACAGGTTTGGTAGGTTTCCCTAGGTGCCGGCTGAGCTAGGGTCCAAAATCTACAGGTAGGCACTTTGCAAAAAACACCTCTGTTTTCTGTAAAAAAATTGGGATGTGTCCACGTTGTGTTTTGGGCCATTTCCTTTCATGGGCGCTAGGCCTACCCACACAAGTCAGGTACCATTCTTGTCGGGAGACTTGGGGGAACGCTGGATGGAAGGAAATTTGTGGCTCCTCTCAGATTCCAGAACTTTCTGTCACCGAAATGTGAGGAAAATGTGTTTTTTAGCCATATTTTGAGGTTTGCAAAGGATTCTGGGTAACAGAACCTGGTCAGAGCCCCACAAGTCACCCCATCTTGGATTCCCCTAGATCTCTAGTTTTCAAAAATGCACAGGTTTGGTAGGTTTCCCTAGGTGCCGGCTGAGCTAGGGTCCAAAATCTACAGGTAGGCACTTTGCAAAAAACACCTCTGTTTTCTGTAAAAAAATTGGGATGTGTCTACGTTGTGTTTTGGGCCATTTCCTTTCATGGGCGCTAGGCCTACCCACACAAGTCAGGTACCATTCTTGTCGGGAGACTTGGGGGAACGCTGGATGGAAGGAAATTTGTGGCTCCTCTCAGATTCCAGAACTTTCTGTCACCGAAATGTGAGGAAAATGTGTTTTTTAGCCATATTTTGAGGTTTGCAAAGGATTCTGGGTAACAGAACCTGGTCAGAGCCCCACAAGTCACCCCATCTTGGATTCCCCTAGATCTCTAGTTTTCAAAAATGCACAGGTTTGGTAGGTTTCCCTAGGTGCCGGCTGAGCTAGGGGCCAAAATCTACAGGTAGGCACTTTGCAAAAAACACCTCTGTTTTCTGTAAAAAAATTGGGATGTGTCCATGTTGTGTTTTGGGCCATTTCCTTTCGTGGGCGCTAGGCCTACCCACACAAGTGAGGTACCATTTCTATTGGGAGACTTGGGGGAACGCTGGGTGGAAGGAAATTTGTGGCTCCTCTCAGATTCCAGAACTTTCTGTCACCGAAATGTGAGGAAAATTTGTTTTTTAGCCAAATTTTGAGGTTTGCAAAAGATTCTTGGTAACAGAACCTGGTCAGAACCCCAGAAACCACCCCATCTTGGATTCCCCTAGGTCTCTAGTTTTAAAAAATGCACAGGTTTGGTAGGTTTCCCTAGGTGCCGGCTGAGCTAGGGGCCAAAATCTACAGGTAGGCACTTTGCAAAAAACACCTCTGTTTTCTGTAAAGAAATTGGGATGTGTCCACGTTGTGTTTTGGGCCATTTCCTTTCGTGGGCGCTAGGCCCACCCTCACAAGTAAGGTACCATTTTTATCGGGAGACTTGGGGGAACGCTGGGTGGAAGGAAATTTGTGGCTCCTCTCAGATTCCAGAACTTTCTGTCACCGAAATGTTAGGAAAATGTGTTTTTTTTAGCCACATTTTGAGGTTTGCAAAGGATTCTGGGTAACAGAACCTGGTCAGAGCCCCACAAGTCACCCCATCTTGGATTCCCCTAGATCTCTAGTTTTCAAAAATGCACAGGTTTGGTAGGTTTCCCTAGGTGCCGGCTGAGCTAGGGTCCAAAATCTACAGGTAGGCACTTTGATAAAAACACCTCTGTTTTCTGTAAAAAAATTGGGATGTGTCCACGTTGTGTTTTGGGCCATTTCCTTTCATGGGCGCTAGGCCTACCCACACAAGTCAGGTACCATTCTTATCGGGAGACTTGGGGGAACGCTGGATGGAAGGAAATTTGTGGCTCCTCTCAGATTCCAGAACTTTCTGTCACCGAAATGTGAGGAAAATGTGTTTTTTAGCCATATTTTGAGGTTTGCAAAGGATTCTGGGTAACAGAACCTGGTCAGAGCCCCACAAGTCACCCCATCTTGGATTCCCCTAGATCTCTAGTTTTCAAAAATGCACAGGTTTGGTAGGTTTCCCTAGGTGCCGGCTGAGCTAGGGTCCAAAATCTACAGGTAGGCACTTTGCAAAAAACACCTCTGTTTTCTGTAAAAAAATTGGGATGTGTCCACGTTGTGTTTTGGGCCATTTCCTTTCATGGGCGCTAGGCCTACCCACACAAGTCAGGTACCATTCTTATCGGGAGACTTGGGGGAACGCTGGATGGAAGGAAATTTGTGGCTCCTCTCAGATTCCAGAACTTTCTGTCACCGAAATGTGAGGAAAATGTGTTTTTTAGCCATATTTTGAGGTTTGCAAAGGATTCTGGGTAACAGAACCTGGTCAGAGCCGCACAAGTCACCCCATCTTGGATTCCCCTAGATCTCTAGTTTTCAAAAATGCACAGGTTTGGTAGGTTTCCCTAGGTGCCGGCTGAGCTAGGGGCCAAAATCTACAGGTAGGCACTTCGCAAAAAACACCTCTGTTTTCTGTAAAAAAATTGGGATGTGTCCATGTTGTGTTTTGGGCCATTTCCTTTCATGGGCGCTAGGCCTACCCACACAAGTGAGGTACCATTCTTATCGGGAGACTTGTGGGAACGCTGGGTGGAAGGAAATTTGTGGCGCCTCTCAGATTCCAGAACTCTCTGTCATCGAAATGTGAGGAAAATGTGGTTTTTTTTAGCCAAATTTTGAGGTTTGGAAAGGATTCTGGGTAACAGAACCTGGTCAGAGCCCCACAAGCCACCCCATCTTGGATTCCCCTAGGTCTCTAGTTTTCAGAAATGCACAGGGTTGCTAGGTTTCCCCAGGTGCCGGCTGAGCTAGGGGCCAACATCTACAGGTAGGCACTTTGCAAAAAAACCCTCTGTTTTCTGTAAAAAAATTGGGATGTGTCAACGTTGTGTTTTGGGCCATTTCCTTTCGTGGGCGCTAGGCCTACCCACACAAGTGAGGTACCATTTGTATTGGGAGACTTGGGGGAACGCTGGGTGGAAGGAAATTTGTGGCTCCTCTCAGATTCCAGAACTTTCTGTCACCGAAATGTGAGGAAAATTTGTTTTTTAGCCAAATTTTGAGGTTTGCAAAAGATTCTGGGTAACAGAACCTGGTCAGAACCCCAGAAACCACCCCATCTTGGATTCCCCTAGGTCTCTAGTTTTAAAAAATGCACAGGTTTGGTAGGTTTCCCTAGGTGCCGGCTGAGCTAGGGGCCAAAATCTACAGGTAGGCACTTTGCAAAAAACACCTCTGTTTTCTGTAAAGAAATTGGGATGTGTCCACGTTGTGTTTTGGGCCATTTCCTTTCGTGGGCGCTAGGCCCACCCTCACAAGTGAGGTACCATTTTTATCGGGAGACTTGGGGGAACGCTGGGTGGAAGGAAATTTGTGGCTCCTCTCAGATTCCAGAACTTTCTGTCACCGAAATGTTAGGAAAATGTGTTTTTTTAGCCACATTTTGAGGTTTGCAAAGGATTCTGGGTAACAGAACCTGGTCAGAGCCCCACAAGTCACCCCATCTTGGATTCCCCTAGATCTCTAGTTTTCAAAAATGCACAGGTTTGGTAGGTTTCCCTAGGTGCCGGCTGAGCTAGGGTCCAAAATCTACAGGTAGGCACTTTGATAAAAACACCTCTGTTTTCTGTAAAAAAATTGGGATGTGTCCACGTTGTGTTTTGGGCCATTTCCTTTCATGGGCGCTAGGCCTACCCACACAAGTCAGGTACCATTCTTATCGGGAGACTTGGGGGAACGCTGGATGGAAGGAAATTTGTGGCTCCTCTCAGATTCCAGAACTTTCTGTCACCGAAATGTTAGGAAAATGTGTTTTTTAGCCATATTTTGAGGTTTGCAAAGGATTCTGGGTAACAGAACCTGGTCAGAGCCCCACAAGTCACCCCATCTTGGATTCCCCTAGATCTCTAGTTTTCAAAAATGCACAGGTTTGGTAGGTTTCCCTAGGTGCCGGCTGAGCTAGGGTCCAAAATCTACAGGTAGGCACTTTGCAAAAAACACCTCTGTTTTCTGTAAAAAAATTGGGATGTGTCCACGTTGTGTTTTGGGCCATTTCCTTTCATGGGCGCTAGGCCTACCCACACAAGTCAGGTACCATTCTTGTCGGGAGACTTGGGGGAACGCTGGATGGAAGGAAATTTGTGGCTCCTCTCAGATTCCAGAACTTTCTGTCACCGAAATGTGAGGAAAATGTGTTTTTTAGCCATATTTTGAGGTTTGCAAAGGATTCTGGGTAACAGAACCTGGTCAGAGCCCCACAAGTCACCCCATCTTGGATTCCCCTAGATCTCTAGTTTTCAAAAATGCACAGGTTTGGTAGGTTTCCCTAGGTGCCGGCTGAGCTAGGGTCCAAAATCTACAGGTAGGCACTTTGCAAAAAACACCTCTGTTTTCTGTAAAAAAATTGGGATGTGTCCACGTTGTGTTTTGGGCCATTTCCTTTCATGGGCGCTAGGCCTACCCACACAAGTCAGGTACCATTTTTGTCGGGAGACTTGGGGGAACGCTGGATGGAAGGAAATTTGTGGCTCCTCTCAGATTCCAGAACTTTCTGTCACCGAAATGTGAGGAAAATGTGTTTTTTAGCCATATTTTGAGGTTTGCAAAGGATTCTGGGTAACAGAACCTGGTCAGAGCCCCACAAGTCACCCCATCTTGGATTCCCCTAGATCTCTAGTTTTCAAAAATGCACAGGTTTGGTAGGTTTCCCTAGGTGCCGGCTGAGCTAGGGGCCAAAATCTACAGGTAGGCACTTCGCAAAAAACACCTCTGTTTTCTGTAAAAAAATTGGGATGTGTCCATGTTGTGTTTTGGGCCATTTCCTTTCATGGGCGCTAGGCCTACCCACACAAGTGAGGTACCATTTTTATCGGGAGACTTGGAGGAACGCTGGGTGGAAGGAAATTTGTGGCTCCTCTCAGATTCCAGAACTTTCTGTCACCGAAATGTGAGGAAAATGTGTTTTTTAGCCATATTTTGAGGTTTGCAAAGGATTCTGGGTAACAGAACCTGGTCAGAGCCCCACAAGCCACCCGATCTTGGATTCCCCTAGGTCTCTAGTTTTCAGAAATGCACAGGGTTGGTAGGTTTCCCTAGGTGCCGGCTGAGCTAGGGGCCAACATATACAGGTAGGCACTTTGCAAAAAACACCTGTTTTCTGTAAAATAATTGGGATGTGTCCACGTTGTGTTTTGGGCCATTTCCTTTTGTGGGCGCTAGGCCTACCCACACAAGTGAGGTACCATTTTTATCGGGAGACTTGGGGGAACGCTGGGTGAAAGAAAATTTGTGGCTCCTCTCAGATTCCAGAACTTTCTGTCACCGAAATGTGAGGAAAATGTGTTTTTTAGCCACATTTTGAGGTTTGCAAAGGATTCTGGGTAACAGAACCTGGTTAGAGCCCCACAAGTCACCCCATCTTGGATTCCCCTAGATCTCTAGTTTTCAAAAATGCACAGGTTTGGTAGGTTTCCCTAGGTGCCGGCTGAGCTAGGGGCCAACATATACAGGTAGGCACTTTGCAAAAAACACCTCTGTTTTCTGTAAAATAATTGGGATGTGTCCACGTTGTGTTTTGGGCCATTTCCTTTTGTGGGCGCTAGGCCTACCCACACAAGTGAGGTACCATTTGTATTGGGAGACTTGGGGGAACGCTGGGTGGAAGGAAATTTGTGGCTCCTCTCAGATTCCAGAACTTTCTGTCACCGAAATGTGAGGAAAATGTGTTTTTTAGCCAAATTTTGAGGTTTGCAAAAGATTCTGGGTAACAGAACCTGGTCAGAACCCCACAAATCACCCCATCTTGGATTCCCCTAGGTCTCTAGTTTTAAAAAATGCACAGGTTTGGTAGGTTTCCCTAGGTGCCGGCTGAGCTAGGGGCCAAAATCTACAGGTAGGCACTTTGCAAAAAACACCTCTGTTTTCTGTAAAGAAATTGGGATGTGTCCACGTTGTGTTTTGGGCCATTTCCTTTCGTGGGCGCTAGGCCTACCCTCAAACGTGAGGTACCATTTTTATCGGGAGACTTGGGGGAACGCTGGGTGGAAGAAAATTTGTGGCTCCTCTCAGATTCCAGAACTTTCTGTCACCGAAATGTGAGGAAAATGTGTTTTTTAGCCAAATTTTGAGGTTTGCAAAGGATTCTGGGTAACAGAACCTGGTCAGAGCCCCACAAGTCACCCCATCTTGGATTCCCCTAGATCTCTAGTTTTCAAAAATGCACAGGTTTGGTAGGTTTCCCTAGGTGCCGGCTGAGTTAGGGGCCAAAATCTACAGGTAGGCACTTCGCAAAAAACACCTCTGTTTTCTGTAAAAAAATTGGGATGTGTCCATGTTGTGTTTTGGGCCATTTCCTTTCATGGGCGCTAGGCCTACCCACACAAGTGAGGTACCATTCTTATCGGGAGACTTGCGGGAACGCTGGGTGGAAGGAAATTTGTGGCTCCTCTCAGATTCCAGAACTCTGTCATCGAAATGTGAGGAAAATGTGTTTTTTTTAGCCAAATTTTGAGGTTTGGAAAGGATTCTGGGTAACAGAACCTGGTCAGAGCCCCACAAGCCACCCCATCTTGGATTCCCCTAGGTCTCTAGTTTTCAGAAATGCTCAGGTTTGGTAGATTTCCCTAGGTGCCGGCTGAGCTAGGGGCCAAAATCTACAGGTAGGCACTTCGCAAAAAACACCTCTGTTTTCTGTAAAAAAATTGGGATGTGTCCATGTTGTGTTTTGGGCCATTTCCTTTCATGGGCGCTAGGCCTACCCACACAAGTGAGGTACCATTCTTATCGGGAGACTTGCGGGAACGCTGGGTGGAAGGAAATTTGTGGCTCCTCTCAGATTCCAGAACTCTCGGTCATCGAAATGTGAGGAAAATGTGTTTTTTTTAGCCAAATTTTGAGGTTTGCAAAGGATTCTGGGTAACAGAACCTGGTCAGAGCCCCACAAGCCACCCCATCTTCGATTCCCCTAGGTCTCTAGTTTTCAGAAATGCACAGGGTTGGTAGGTTTCCCTAGGTGCCGGCTGAGCTAGGGGCCAAAATCTACAGGTAGGCACTTTGCAAAAAACACCTCTGTTTTCTGTAAAAAAATTGGGATGTGTCCATGTTGTGTTTTGGGCCATTTCCTTTCGTGGGCGCTAGGCCTACCCACACAAGTGAGGTACCATTTGTATTGGGAGACTTGGGGGAACGCTGGGTGGAAGGAAATTTGTGGCTCCTCTCAGATTCCAGAACTTTCTGTCACCGAAATGTGAGGAAAATTTGTTTTTTAGCCAAATTTTGAGGTTTGCAAAAGATTCTGGGTAACAGAACCTGGTCAGAACCCCACAAACCACCCCATCTTGGATTCCCCTAGGTCTCTAGTTTTAAAAAATGCACAGGTTTGGTAGGTTTCCCTAGGTGCCGGCTGAGCTAGGGGCCAAAATCTACAGGTAGGCACTTTGCAAAAAACACCTCTGTTTTCTGTAAAGAAATTGGGATGTGTCCACGTTGTGTTTTGGGCCATTTCCTTTCGTGGGCGCTAGGCCCACCCTCACAAGTGAGGTACCATTTTTATCGGGAGACTTGGGGGAACGCTGGGTGGAAGGAAATTTGTGGCTCCTCTCAGATTCCAGAACTTTCTGTCACCGAAATGTTAGGAAAATGTGTTTTTTTAGCCACATTTTGAGGTTTGCAAAGGATTCTGGGTAACAGAACCTGGTCAGAGCCCCACAAGTCACCCCTTCTTGGATTCCCCTAGATCTCTAGTTTTCAAAAATGCACAGGTTTGGTAGGTTTCCCTAGGTGCCGGCTGAGCTAGGGTCCAAAATCTACAGGTAGGCACTTTGCAAAAAACACCTCTGTTTTCTGTAAAAAAATTGGGATGTGTCCACGTTATGTTTTGGGCCATTTCCTTTCATGGGCACTAGGCCTACCCACACAAGTCAGGTACCATTCTTATCGGGAGACTTGGGGGAACGCTGGATGGAAGGAAATTTGTGGCTCCTCTCAGATTCCAGAACTTTCTGTCACCGAAATGTGAGGAAAATGTGTTTTTTAGCCATATTTTGAGGTTTGCAAAGGATTCTGGGTAACAGAACCTGGTCAGAGCCCCACAAGTCACCCCATCTTGGATTCCCCTAGATCTCTAGTTTTCAAAAATGCACAGGTTTGGTAGGTTTCCCTAGGTGCCGGCTGAGCTAGGGTCCAAAATCTACAGGTAGGCACTTCGCAAAAAACACCTCTGTTTTCTTTAAAAAAATTGGGATGTGTCCACGTTGTGTTTTGGGCCATTTCCTTTCATGGGCGCTAGGCCTACCCACACAAGTCAGGTACCATTCTTGTCGGGAGACTTGGGGGAACGCTGGATGGAAGGAAATTTGTGGCTCCTCTCAGATTCCAGAACTTTCTGTCACCGAAATGTGAGGAAAATGTGTTTTTTAGCCATATTTTGAGGTTTGCAAAGGATTCTGGGTAACAGAACCTGGTCAGAGCCCCACAAGTCACCCCATCTTGGATTCCCCTAGATCTCTAGTTTTCAAAAATGCACAGGTTTGGTAGGTTTCCCTAGGTGCCGGCTGAGCTAGGGGCCAAAATCTACAGGTAGGCACTTCGCAAAAAACACCTCTGTTTTCTGTAAAAAAATTGGGATGTGTCCATGTTGTGTTTTGGGCCATTTCCTTTCATGGGCGCTAGGCCTACCCACACAAGTGAGGTACCATTCTTATCGGGAGACTTGTGGGAACGCTGGGTGGAAGGAAATTTGTGGCTCCTCTCAGATTCCAGAACTCTCTGTCATCGAAATGTGAGGAAAATGTGGTTTTTTTAGCCAAATTTTGAGGTTTGCAAAGGATTCTGGGTAACAGAACCTGGTCAGAGCCCCACAAGCCACCCCATCTTGGATTTCCCTAGGTCTCTAGTTTTCAGAAATGCACAGGGTTGGTAGGTTTCCCTAGGTGCCGGATGAGCTAGGGGCCAACATCTACAGGTAGGCACTTTGCAAAAAACACCTCTGTTTTCTGTAAAAAAATTGGGATGTGTCCACCTTGTGTTTTGGGCCATTTCCTTTCGTGGGCGCTAGGCCTACGCACACAAGTGAGGTACCATTTTTATCGGGAGACTTGGGGGAACGCTGGGTGGAAGGAAATTTGTGGCTCCTCTCAGATTCCAGAACTTTCTGTCACCGAAATGTGAGGAAAATGTGTTTTTTAGCCAAATTTTGAGGTTTGCAAAGGATTCTGGGTAACAGAACTTGGTCAGAGCCCCACAAGTCACCCCATCATGGATTCCCCTAGATCTCTAGTTTTCAAAAATGCACAGGTTTGGTAGGTTTCCCTAGGTGCCGGCTGAGCTAGGGGCCAAAATCTACAGGTAGGCACTTTGCAAAAAACACCTCTGTTTTCTGTAAAAAAATTGGGATGTGTCCACGTTGTGTTTTGGGCCATTTCCTTTCGTGGGCGCTAGGCCTACCCACACAAGTGAGGTACCATTTTTATCGGGAGAGTTGGAGGAACGCTGGGTGGAAGGAAATTTGTGGCTCCTCTCAGATTCCAGAACTTTCTGTCACCGAAATGTGAGGAAAATGTGTTTTTTAGCCAAATTTTGAGGTTTGCAAAGGATTCTGGGTAACAGAACCTGGTCAGAGCCCCACAAGTCACCCCATCTTGGATTCCCCTAGATCTGTAGTTTTCAAAAATGCACAGGTTTGGTAGGTTTCCCTAGGTGCCGGCTGAGCTAGGGGCCAAAATCTACAGGTAGGCACTTCGCAAAAAACACCTCTGTTTTCTGTAAAAAAATTGGGATGTGTCCACGTTGTGTTTTGGGCCATTTCCTTTCGTGGGCGCTAGGCCTACCCACACAAGTGAGGTACCATTTTTATCGGGAGACTTGGAGGAACGCTGGGTGGAAGGAAATTTGTGGCTCCTCTCAGATTCCAGAACTTTCTGTCATCGAAATGTGAGGAAAATGTGTTATTTTTAGCCAAATTTTGAGGTTTGCAAAGGATTCTGGGTAACAGAACCTGGTCAGAGCCCCACAAGCCACCCCATCTTGGATTCCCCTAGGTCTCTAGTTTTCAGAAATGCACAGGGTTGGTAGGTTTCCCTAGGTGCCGGCTGAGCTAGGGGCCAACATATACAGGTAGGCACTTTGCAAAAAACACCTCTGTTTTCTGTAAAATAATTGGGATGTGTCCACGTTGTGTTTTGGGCCATTTCCTTTTGTGGGCGCTAGGCCTACCCACACAAGTGAGGTACCATTTTTATCGGGAGAATTGGGGGAACGCTGGGTGGAAGAAAATTTGTGGCTCCTCTCAGATTCCAGAACTTTCTGTCACCGAAATGTGAGGAAAATGTGTTTTTTAGCCAAATGTTGAGGTTTGCAAAGGATTCTGGGTAACAGAACCTGGTCAGAGCCCCACAAGTCACCCCATCTTGGATTCCCCTAGATCTCTAGTTTTCAAAAATGCACAGGTTTGGTAGGTTTCCCTAGGTGCCGGCTGAGCTAGGGGCCAAAATCTACAGGTAGGCACTTCGCAAAAAACACCTCTGTTTTCTGTAAAAAAATTGGGATGTGTCCATGTTGTGTTTTGGGCCATTTCCTTTCATGGGCGCTAGGCCTACCCACACAAGTGAGGTACCATTCTTATCGGGAGACTTGCGGGAACGCTGGGTGGAAGGAAATTTGTGGCTCCTCTCAGATTCCAGAACTCTGTCATCGAAATGTGAGGAAAATGTGTTTTTTTTAGCCAAATTTTGAGGTTTGGAAAGGATTCTGGGTAACAGAACCTGGTCAGAGCCCCACAAGCCACCCCATCTTGGATTCCCCTAGGTCTCTAGTTTTCAGAAATGCACAGGGTTGGTACGTTTCCCTAGGTGCCGGCTGAGCTAGGGGCCAACATCTACAGGTAGGCACTTTGCAAAAAACACCTCTGTTTTCTGTAAAAAAATTGGGATGTGTCCACGTTGTGTTTTGGGCCATTTCCTTTCGTGGGCGCTAGGCCTACCCACACAAGTGAGGTACCATTTTTATCGGGAGAGTTGGAGGAACGCTGGGTGGAAG
The DNA here is from genome assembly GCF_031143425.1 of Pleurodeles waltl. Lineage (NCBI taxonomy): Eukaryota > Metazoa > Chordata > Amphibia > Caudata > Salamandridae > Pleurodeles > Pleurodeles waltl. The sequence continues at coordinate 330,966,908 of NC_090448.1, forward strand.
GAAATTTGTGGCACCTCTCAGATTCCAGAACTTTCTGTCACCGAAATGTGAGGAAAATGTGTTTTTTAGCCAAATTTTGAGGTTTGCAAAGGATTCTGGGTAACAGAACCTGGTCAGAGCCCAAAAAGTCACCCCATCTTGGATTCCCCTAGATCTCTAGTTTTCAAAAATGCACAGGTTTGGTAGGTTTCCCTAGGTGCCGGCTGAGCTAGGGGCCAAAATCTACAGGTAGGCACTTTGCAAAAAACACCTCTGTTTTCTGTAAAAAAATTGGGATGTGTCCACGTTGTGTTTTGGGCCATTTCCTTTCATGGGCGCTAGGCCTACCCACACAAGTGAGGTACCATTCTTATCGGGAGACTTGCGGGAACGCTGGGTGGAAGGAAATTTGTGGCTCCTCTCAGATTCCAGAACTCTCGGTCATCGAAATGTGAGGAAAATGTGTTTTTTTTAGCCAAATTTTGAGGTTTGCAAAGGATTCTGGGTAACAGAACCTGGTCAGAGCCCCACAAGCCACCCCATCTTCGATTCCCCTAGGTCTCTAGTTTTCAGAAATGCACAGGGTTGGTAGGTTTCCCTAGGTGCCGGCTGAGCTAGGGGCCAAAATCTACAGGTAGGCACTTTGCAAAAAACACCTCTGTTTTCTGTAAAAAAATTGGGATGTGTCCATGTTGTGTTTTGGGCCATTTCCTTTCGTGGGCGCTAGGCCTACCCACACAAGTGAGGTACCATTTGTATTGGGAGACTTGGGGGAACGCTGGGTGGAAGGAAATTTGTGGCTCCTCTCAGATTCCAGAACTTTCTGTCACCGAAATGTGAGGAACATGTGTTTTTTAGCCAAATTTTGAGGTTTGCAAAAGATTCTGGGTAACAGAACCTGGTCAGAACCCCACAAACCACCCCATCTTGGATTCCCCTAGGTCTCTAGTTTTAAAAAATGCACAGGTTTGGTAGGTTTCCCTAGGTGCCGGCTGAGCTAGGGGCCAAAATCTACAGGTAGGCACTTTGCAAAAAACACCTCTGTTTTCTGTAAAGAAATTGGGAAGTGTCCACGTTGTGTTTTGGGCCATTTCCTTTCGTGGGCGCTAGGCCCACCCTCAGAAGTGAGGTACCATTTTTATCGGGAGACTTGGGGGAACGCTGGGTGGAAGGAAATTTGTGGCTCCTCTCAGATTCCAGAACTTTCTGTCACCGAAATGTTAGGAAAATGTGTTTTTTTAGCCACATTTTGAGGTTTGCAAAGGATTCTGGGTAACAGAACCTGGTCAGAGCCCCACAAGTCACCCCATCTTGGATTCCCCTAGATCTCTAGTTTTCAAAAATGCACAGGTTTGGTAGGTTTCCCTAGGTGCCGGCTGAGCTAGGGTCCAAAATCTACAGGTAGGCACTTTGCAAAAAACACCTCTGTTTTCTGTAAAAAAATTGGGATGTGTCCACGTTGTGTTTTGGGCCATTTCCTTTCATGGGCGCTAGGCCTACCCACACAAGTCAGGTACCATTCTTATCGGGAGACTTGGGGGAACGCTGGATGGAAGGAAATTTGTGGCTCCTCTCAGATTCCAGAACTTTCTGTCACCGAAATGTGAGGAAAATGTGTTTTTTAGCCATATTTTGAGGTTTGCAAAGGATTCTGGGTAACAGAACCTGGTCAGAGCCCCACAAGTCACCCCATCTTGGATTCCCCTAGATCTCTAGTTTTCAAAAATGCACAGGTTTGGTAGGTTTCCCTAGGTGCCGGCTGAGCTAGGGTCCAAAATCTACAGGTAGGCACTTTGCAAAAAACACCTCTGTTTTCTGTAAAAAAATTGGGATGTGTCCACGTTGTGTTTTGGGCCATTTCCTTTCATGGGCGCTAGGCCTACCCACACAAGTCAGGTACCATTCTTGTCGGGAGACTTGGGGGAACGCTGGATGGAAGGAAATTTGTGGCTCCTCTCAGATTCCAGAACTTTCTGTCACCGAAATGTGAGGAAAATGTGTTTTTTAGCCATATTTTGAGGTTTGCAAAGGATTCTGGGTAACAGAACCTGGTCAGAGCCCCACAAGTCACCCCATCTTGGATTCCCCTAGATCTCTAGTTTTCAAAAATGCACAGGTTTGGTAGGTTTCCCTAGGTGCCGGCTGAGCTAGGGGCCAAAATCTACAGGTAGGCACTTCGCAAAAAACACCTCTGTTTTCTGTAAAAAAATTGGGATGTGTCCATGTTGTGTTTTGGGCCATTTCCTTTCATGGGCGCTAGGCCTACCCACACAAGTGAGGTACCATTCTTATCGGGAGACTTGTGGGAACGCTGGGTGGAAGGAAATTTGTGGCTCCTCTCAGATTCCAGAACTCTCTGTCATCGAAATGTGAGGAAAATGTGTTTTTTTTTAGCCAAATTTTGAGGTTTGGAAAGGATTCTGGGTAACAGAAGCTGGTCAGAGCCCCACAAGCCACCCCATCTTGGATTCCCCTAGGTCTCTAGTTTTTAGAAATGCACAGGGTTGCTAGGTTTCCCTAGGTGCCGGCTGAGCTAGGGGCCAACATCTACAGGTAGGCACTTTGCAAAAAACACCTCTGTTTTCTGTAAAAAAATTGGGATGTGTCAACGTTGTGTTTTGGGCCATTTCCTTTCGTGGGCGCTAGGCCTACCCACACAAGTGAGGTACCATTTTTATCGGGAGACTTGGAGGAACGCTGGGTGGAAGGAAATTTGTGGCTCCTCTCAGATTCCAGAACTTTCTGTCATCGAAATGTGAGGAAAATGTGTTTTTTTTAGCCAAATTTTGAGGTTTGCAAAGGATTCTGGGTAACAGAAGCTGGTCAGAGCCCCACAAGCCACCCTATCTTGGATTCCCCTAGGTCTCTAGTTTTTAGAAATGCACAGGGTTGCTAGGTTTCCCTAGGTGCCGGCTGAGCTAGGGGCCAACATCTACAGGTAGGCACTTTGCAAAAAACACCTCTGTTTTCTGTAAAAAAATTGGGATGTGTCAACGTTGTGTTTTGGGCCATTTCCTTTCGTGGGCGCTAGGCCTACCCACACAAGTGAGGTACCATTTGTATTGGGAGACTTGGGGGAACGCTGGGTGGAAGGAAATTTGTGGCTCCTCTCAGATTCCAGAACTTTCTGTCACCGAAATGTGAGGAACATGTGTTTTTTAGCCAAATTTTGAGGTTTGCAAAAGATTCTGGGTAACAGAACCTGGTCAGAACCCCACAAACCACCCCATCTTGGATTCCCCTAGGTCTCTAGTTTTAAAAAATGCACAGGTTTGGTAGGTTTCCCTAGGTGCCGGCTGAGCTAGGGGCCAAAATCTACAGGTAGGCACTTTGCAAAAAACACCTCTGTTTTCTGTAAAGAAATTGGGAAGTGTCCACGTTGTGTTTTGGGCCATTTCCTTTCGTGGGCGCTAGGCCCACCCTCAGAAGTGAGGTACCATTTTTATCGGGAGACTTGGGGGAATGCTGGGTGGAAGGAAATTTGTGGCTCCTCTCAGATTCCAGAACTTTCTGTCACCGAAATGTTAGGAAAATGTGTTTTTTTAGCCACATTTTGAGGTTTGCAAAGGATTCTGGGTAACAGAACCTGGTCAGAGCCCCACAAGTCACCCCATCTTGGATTCCCCTAGATCTCTAGTTTTCAAAAATGCACAGGTTTGGTAGGTTTCCCTAGGTGCCGGCTGAGCTAGGGTCCAAAATCTACAGGTAGGCACTTTGCAAAAAACACCTCTGTTTTCTGTAAAAAAATTGGGATGTGTCCACGTTGTGTTTTGGGCCATTTCCTTTCATGGGCGCTAGGCCTACCCACACAAGTCAGGTACCATTCTTATCGGGAGACTTGGGGGAACGCTGGATGGAAGGAAATTTGTGGCTCCTCTCAGATTCCAGAACTTTCTGTCACCGAAATGTGAGGAAAATGTGTTTTTTAGCCATATTTTGAGGTTTGCAAAGGATTCTGGGTAACAGAACCTGGTCAGAGCCCCACAAGTCACCCCATCTTGGATTCCCCTAGATCTCTAGTTTTCAAAAATGCACAGGTTTGGTAGGTTTCCCTAGGTGCCGGCTGAGCTAGGGTCCAAAATCTACAGGTAGGCACTTTGCAAAAAACACCTCTGTTTTCTGTAAAAAAATTGGGATGTGTCCACGTTGTGTTTTGGGCCATTTCCTTTCATGGGCGCTAGGCCTACCCACACAAGTCAGGTACCATTCTTGTCGGGAGACTTGGGGGAACGCTGGATGGAAGGAAATTTGTGGCTCCTCTCAGATTCCAGAACTTTCTGTCACCGAAATGTGAGGAAAATGTGTTTTTTAGCCATATTTTGAGGTTTGCAAAGGATTCTGGGTAACAGAACCTGGTCAGAGCCCCACAAGTCACCCCATCTTGGATTCCCCTAGATCTCTAGTTTTCAAAAATGCACAGGTTTGGTAGGTTTCCCTAGGTGCCGGCTGAGCTAGGGGCCAAAATCTACAGGTAGGCACTTCGCAAAAAACACCTCTGTTTTCTGTAAAAAAATTGGGATGTGTCCATGTTGTGTTTTGGGCCATTTCCTTTCATGGGCGCTAGGCCTACCCACACAAGTGAGGTACCATTCTTATCGGGAGACTTGTGGGAACGCTGGGTGGAAGGAAATTTGTGGCTCCTCTCAGATTCCAGAACTCTCTGTCATCGAAATGTGAGGAAAATGTGTTTTTTTTTAGCCAAATTTTGAGGTTTGGAAAGGATTCTGGGTAACAGAAGCTGGTCAGAGCCCCACAAGCCACCCCATCTTGGATTCCCCTAGGTCTCTAGTTTTTAGAAATGCACAGGGTTGCTAGGTTTCCCTAGGTGCCGGCTGAGCTAGGGGCCAACATCTACAGGTAGGCACTTTGCAAAAAACACCTCTGTTTTCTGTAAAAAAATTGGGATGTGTCAACGTTGTGTTTTGGGCCATTTCCTTTCGTGGGCGCTAGGCCTACCCACACAAGTGAGGTACCATTTTTATCGGGAGACTTGGAGGAACGCTGGGTGGAAGGAAATTTGTGGCTCCTCTCAGATTCCAGAACTTTCTGTCATCGAAATGTGAGGAAAATGTGTTTTTTTTAGCCAAATTTTGAGGTTTGCAAAGGATTCTGGGTAACAGAACCTGGTCAGAGCCCCACAAGCCACCCTATCTTGGATTTCCCTAGGTCTCTAGTTTTCAGAAATGCACAGGGTTGGTAGGTTTCCCTAGGTGCCGGCTGAGCTAGGGGCCAACATCTACAGGTAGGCACTTTGCAAAAAACACCTCTGTTTTCTGTAAAAAAATTGGGATGTGTCCACCTTGTGTTTTGGGCCATTTCCTTTCGTGGGCGCTAGGCCTACGCACACAAGTGAGGTACCATTTTTATCGGGAGACTTGGGGGAACGCTGGGTGGAAGGAAATTTGTGGCTCCTCTCAGATTCCAGAACTTTCTGTCACCGAAATGTGAGGAAAATGTGTTTTTTAGCCAAATTTTGAGGTTTGCAAAGGATTCTGGGTAACAGAACTTGGTCAGAGCCCCACAAGTCACCCCATCATGGATTCCCCGAGATCTCTAGTTTTCAAAAATGCACAGGTTTGGTAGGTTTCCCTAGGTGCCGGCTGAGCTAGGGGCCAAAATCTACAGGTAGGCACTTTGCAAAAAACACCTCTGTTTTCTGTAAAAAAATTGGGATGTGTCCACGTTGTGTTTCGGGCCATTTCCTTTCGTGGGCGCTAGGCCTACCCACACAAGTGAGGTACCATTTTTATCGGGAGAGTTGGAGGAACGCTGGGTGGAAGGAAATTTGTGGCTCCTCTCAGATTCCAGAACTTTCTGTCACCGAAATGTGAGGAAAATGTGTTTTTTAGCCAAATTTTGAGGTTTGCAAAGGATTCTGGGTAACAGAACCTGGTCAGAGCCCCACAAGTCACCCCATCTTGGATTCCCCTAGATCTGTAGTTTTAAAAAATGCACAGGTTTGGTAGGTTTCCCTAGGTGCCGGCTGAGCTAGGGGCCAAAATCTACAGGTAGGCACTTCGCAAAAAACACCTCTGTTTTCTGTAAAAAAATTGGGATGTGTCCACGTTGTGTTTTGGGCCATTTCCTTTCGTGGGCGCTAGGCCTACCCACACAAGTGAGGTACCATTTTTATCGGGAGACTTGGAGGAACGCTGGGTGGAAGGAAATTTGTGGCTCCTCTCAGATTCCAGAACTTTCTGTCATCGAAATGTGAGGAAAATGTGTTTTTTTTAGCCAAATTTTGAGGTTTGCAAAGGATTCTGGGTAACAGAACCTGGTCAGAGCCCCACAAGCCACCCCATCTTGGATTCCCCTAGGTCTCTAGTTTTCAGAAATGCACAGGGTTGGTAGGTTTCCCTAGGTGCCGGCTGAGCTAGGGGCCAACATATACAGGTAGGCACTTTGCAAAAAACACCTCTGTTTTCTGTAAAATAATTGGGATGTGTCCACGTTGTGTTTTGGGCCATTTCCTTTTGTGGGCGCTAGGCCTACCCACACAAGTGAGGTACCATTTTTATCGGGAGAATTGGGGGAACGCTGGGTGGAAGAAAATTTGTGGCTCCTCTCAGATTCCAGAACTTTCTATCACCGAAATGTGAGGAAAATGTGTTTTTTAGCCAAATGTTGAGGTTTGCAAAGGATTCTGGGTAACAGAACCTGGTCAGAGCCCCACAAGTCACCCCATCTTGGTTTCCCCTAGATCTCTAGTTTTCAAAAATGCACAGGTTTGGTAGGTTTCCCTAGGAGCTGGCTGAGCTAGGGGCCAAAATCTACAGGTAGGCACTTCGCAAAAAACACCTCTGTTTTCTGTAAAAAAATTGGGATGTGTCCATGTTGTGTTTTGGGCCATTTCCTTTCATGGGCGCTAGGCCTACCCACACAAGTGAGGTACCATTCTTATCGGGAGACTTGCGGGAACGCTGGGTGGAAGGAAATTTGAGGCTCCTCTCAGATTCCAGAACTTTCTGTCACCGAAATGTGAGGAAAATGTGTTTTTTTTAGCCAAATTTTGAGGTTTGCAAAGGATTCTGGGTAACAGAACCTGGTCAGAGCCCCACAAGCCACCCCATCTTGGATTCCCCTAGGTCTCTAGTTTTCAGAAATGCACAGGGTTGGTAGGTTTCCCTAGGTGCCGGCTGAGCTAGGGGCCAACATCTACAGGTAGGCACTTTGCAAAAAACACCTCTGTTTTCTGTAAAAAATATTGGGATGTGTCCACGTTGTGTTTTGGGCCATTTCCTTTCGTGGGCGCTAGGCCTACCCACACAAGTGAGGTACCATTTTTATCGGGAGAGTTGGAGGAACGCTGGGTGGAAGGAAATTTGTGGCACCTCTCAGATTCCAGAACTTTCTGTCACTGAAATGTGAGGAAAATGTGTTTTTTAGCCAAATTTTGAGGTTTGCAAAGGATTCTGGGTAACAGAACCTGGTCAGAGCCCAAAAAGTCACCCCATCTTGGATTCCCCTGGATCTCTAGTTTTCAAAAATGCACAGGTTTGGTAGGTTTCCCTAGGTGCCGGCTGAGCTAGGGGCCAAAATCTACAGGTAGGCACTTCGCAAAAAACACCTCTGTTTTCTGTAAAAAAATTGGGATGTGTCCATGTTGTGTTTTGGGCCATTTCCTTTCATGGGCGCTAGGCCTACCCACACAAGTGAGGTACCATTCTTATCGTGAGACTTGCGGGAACGCTGGGTGGAAGGAAATTTGTGGCTCCTCTCAGATTCCAGAACTCTCGGTCATCGAAATGTGAGGAAAATGTGTTTTTTTTAGCCAAATTTTGAGGTTTGCAAAGGATTCTGGGTAACAGAACCTGGTCAGAGCCCCACAAGTCACCCCATCTTGGATTCCCCTAGATCTGTAGTTTTCAGAAATGCACAGGGTTGGTAGGTTTCCCTAGGTGCCGGCTGAGCTAGGGGCCAAAATCTACAGGTAGGCACTTCGCAAAAAACACCTCTGTTTTCTGTAAAAAAATTGGGATGTGTCCACGTTGTGTTTTGGGCCATTTCCTTTCGTGGGCGCTAGGCCTACCCACACAAGTGAGGTACCATTTTTATCGGGAGACTTGGAGGAACGCTGGGTGGAAGGAAATTTGTGGCTCCTCTCAGATTCCAGAACTTTCTGTCATCGAAATGTGAGGAAAATGTGTTTTTTTTAGCCAAATTTTGAGGTTTGCAAAGGATTCTGGGTAACAGAACCTGGTCAGAGCCCCACAAGCCACCCCATCTTGGATTCCCCTAGGTCTCTAGTTTTCAGAAATGCAAAGGGTTGGTAGGTTTCCCTAGGTGCCGGCTGAGCTAGGGGCCAACATATACAGGTAGGCACTTTGCAAAAAACACCTCTGTTTTCTGTAAAATAATTGGGATGTGTCCACGTTGTGTTTTGGGCCATTTCCTTTTGTGGGCGCTAGGCCTACCCACACAAGTGAGGTACCATTTTTATCGGGAGAATTGGGGGAACGCTGGGTGGAAGAAAATTTGTGGCTCCTCTCAGATTCCAGAACTTTCTGTCACCGAAATGTGAGGAAAATGTGTTTTTTAGCCAAATGTTGAGGTTTGCAAAGGATTCTGGGTAACAGAACCTGGTCAGAGCCCCACAAGTCACCCCATCTTGGATTCCCCTAGATCTCTAGTTTTCAAAAATGCACAGGTTTGGTAGGTTTCCCTAGGTGCTGGCTGAGCTAGGGGCCAAAATCTACAGGTAGGCACTTCGCAAAAAACACCTCTGTTTTCTGTAAAAAAATTGGGATGTGTCCATGTTGTGTTTTGGGCCATTTCCTTTCATGGGCGCTAGGCCTACCCACACAAGTGAGGTACCATTCTTATCGGGAGACTTGCGGGAACGCTGGGTGGAAGGAAATTTGAGGCTCCTCTCAGATTCCAGAACTTTCTGTCACCGAAATGTGAGGAAAATGTGTTTTTTTTAGCCAAATTTTGAGGTTTGCAAAGGATTCTGGGTAACAGAACCTGGTCAGAGCCCCACAAGCCACCCCATCTTGGATTCCCCTAGGTCTCTAGTTTTCAGAAATGCACAGGGTTGGTAGGTTTCCCTAGGTGCCGGCTGAGCTAGGGGCCAACATCTACAGGTAGGCACTTTGCAAAAAACACCTCTGTTTTCTGTAAAAAAATTGGGATGTGTCCACGTTGTGTTTTGGGCCATTTCCTTTCGTGGGCGCTAGGCCTACCCACACAAGTGAGGTACCATTTTTATCGGGAGAGTTGGAGGAACGCTGGGTGGAAGGAAATTTGTGGCACCTCTCAGATTCCAGAACTTTCTGTCACCGAAATGTGAGGAAAATGTGTTTTTTAGCCAAATTTTGAGGTTTGCAAAGGATTCTGGGTAACAGAACCTGGTCAGAGCCCAAAAAGTCACCCCATCTTGGATTCCCCTAGATCTCTAGTTTTCAAAAATGCACAGGTTTGGTAGGTTTCCCTAGGTGCCGGCTGAGCTAGGGGCCAAAATCTACCGGTAGGCACTTCGCAAAAAACACCTCTGTTTTCTGTAAAAAAATTGGGATGTGTCCATGTTGTGTTTTGGGCCATTTCCTTTCATGGGCGCTAGGCCTACCCACACAAGTGAGGTACCATTCTTATCGGGAGACTTGCGGGAACGCTGGGTGGAAGGAAATTTGTGGCTCCTCTCAGATTCCAGAACTCTCGGTCATCGAAATGTGAGGAAAATGTGCTTTTTTTAGCCAAATTTTGAGGTTTGCAAAGGATTCTGGGTAACAGAACCTGATCAGAGCCCCACAAGCCACCCCATCTTGGATTCCCCTAGGTCTCTAGTTTTCAGAAATGCACAGGGTTGGTAGGTTTCCCTAGGTGCCGGCTGAGCTAGGGGCCAAAATCTACAGGTAGGCACTTTGCAAAAAACACCTCTGTTTTCTGTAAAAAAATTGGGATGTGTCCATGTTGTGTTTTGGGCCATTTCCTTTCGTGGGCGCTAGGCCTACCCACACAAGTGAGGTACCATTTGTATTGGGAGACTTGGGGGAACGCTGGGTGGAAGGAAATTTGTGGCTCCTCTCAGATTCCAGAACTTTCTGTCACCGAAATGTGAGGAAAATTTGTTTTTTAGCCAAATTTTGAGGTTTGCAAAAGATTCTTGGTAACAGAACCTGGTCAGAACCCCAGAAACCACCCCATCTTGGATTCCCCTAGGTCTCTAGTTTTAAAAAATGCACAGGTTTGGTAGGTTTCCCTAGGTGCCGGCTGAGCTAGGGGCCAAAATCTACAGGTAGGCACTTTGCAAAAAACACCTCTGTTTTCTGTAAAAAAATTGGGATGTGTCCACGTTGTGTTTTGGGCCATTTCCTTTCATGGGCGCTAGGCCTACCCACACAAGTCAGGTACCATTCTTATCGGGAGACTTGGGGGAACGCTGGATGGAAGGAAATTTGTGGCTCCTCTCAGATTCCAGAACTTTCTGTCACCGAAATGTGAGGAAAATGTGTTTTTTAGCCATATTTTGAGGTTTGCAAAGGATTCTGGGTAACAGAACCTGGTCAGAGCCGCACAAGTCACCCCATCTTGGATTCCCCTAGATCTCTAGTTTTCAAAAATGCACAGGTTTGGTAGGTTTCCCTAGGTGCCGGCTGAGCTAGGGGCCAAAATCTACAGGTAGGCACTTCGCAAAAAACACCTCTGTTTTCTGTAAAAAAATTGGGATGTGTCCATGTTGTGTTTTGGGCCATTTCCTTTCATGGGCGCTAGGCCTACCCACACAAGTGAGGTACCATTCTTATCGGGAGACTTGTGGGAACGCTGGGTGGAAGGAAATTTGTGGCGCCTCTCAGATTCCAGAACTCTCTGTCATCGAAATGTGAGGAAAATGTGTTTTTTTTTAGCCAAATTTTGAGGTTTGGAAAGGATTCTGGGTAACAGAACCTGGTCAGAGCCCCACAAGCCACCCCATCTTGGATTCCCCTAGGTCTCTAGTTTTCAGAAATGCACAGGGTTGCTAGGTTTCCCCAGGTGCCGGCTGAGCTAGGGGCCAACATCTACAGGTAGGCACTTTGCAAAAAAACCCTCTGTTTTCTGTAAAAAAATTGGGATGTGTCAACGTTGTGTTTTGGGCCATTTCCTTTCGTGGGCGCTAGGCCTACCCACACAAGTGAGGTACCATTTGTATTGGGAGACTTGGGGGAACTCTGGGTGGAAGGAAATTTGTGGCTCCTCTCAGATTCCAGAACTTTCTGTCACCGAAATGTGAGGAAAATTTGTTTTTTAGCCAAATTTTGAGGTTTGCAAAAGATTCTGGGTAACAGAACCTGGTCAGAACCCCAGAAACCACCCCATCTTGGATTCCCCTAGGTCTCTAGTTTTAAAAAATGCACAGGTTTGGTAGGTTTCCCTAGGTGCCGGCTGAGCTAGGGGCCAAAATCTACAGGTAGGCACTTTGCAAAAAACACCTCTGTTTTCTGTAAAGGAATTGGGATGTGTCCACGTTGTGTTTTGGGCCATTTCCTTTCGTGGGCGCTAGGCCCACCCTCACAAGTGAGGTACCATTTTTATCGGGAGACTTGGGGGAACGCTGGGTGGAAGGAAATTTGTGGCTCCTCTCAGATTCCAGAACTTTCTGTCACCGAAATGTGAGGAAAATGTGGTTTTTTTAGCCAAATTTTGAGGTTTGCAAAGGATTCTGGGTAACAGAACCTGGTCAGAGCCCCACAAGTCACCCCATCTTGGATTCCCCTAGATCTCTAGTTTTCAAAAATGCACAGGTTTGGTAGGTTTCCCTAGGTGCCGGCTGAGCTAGGGGCCAACATCTACAGGTAGGCACTTTGCAAAAAACACCTCTGTTTTCTGTAAAAAAATTGGGATGTGTCCACGTTGTGTTTTGGGCCATTTCCTTTCGTGGGCGCTAGGCCTACGCACACAAGTCAGGTACCATTCTTATCGGGAGACTTGGGGGAACGCTGGATAGAAGGAAATTTGTGGCTCCTCTCAGATTCCAGAACTTTCTGTCACCGAAATGTGAGGAAAATGTGTTTTTTAGCCATATTTTGAGGTTTGCAAAGGATTCTGGGTAACAGAACCTGGTCAGAGCCCCACAAGTCACCCCATCTTGGATTCCCCTAGATCTCTAGTTTTCAAAAATGCACAGGTTTGGTAGGTTTCCCTAGGTGCCGGCTGAGCTAGGGTCCAAAATCTACAGGTAGGCACTTTGCAAAAAACACCTCTGTTTTCTGTAAAAAAATTGGGATGTGTCCACGTTGTGTTTTGGACCATTTCCTTTCGTGGGCGCTAGGCCTACCCACACAAGTCAGGTACCATTCTTATCGGGAGACTTGGGGGAACGCTGGATGGAAGGAAATTTGTGGCTCCTCTCAGATTCCAGAACTTTCTGTCAACGAAATGTGAGGAAAATGTGTTTTTTAGCCATATTTTGAGGTTTGCAAAGGATTCTGGGTAACAGAACCTGGTCAGAGCCGCACAAGTCACCCCATCTTGGATTCCCCTAGATCTCTAGTTTTCAAAAATGCACAGGTTTGGTAGGTTTCCCTAGGTGCCGGCTGAGCTAGGGGCCAAAATCTACAGGTAGGCACTTCGCAAAAAACACCTCTGTTTTCTGTAAAAAAATTGGGATGTGTCCATGTTGTGTTTTGGGCCATTTCCTTTCATGGGCGCTAGGCCTACCCACACAAGTGAGGTACCATTCTTATCGGGAGACTTGTGGGAACGCTGGGTGGAAGGAAATTTGTGGCGCCTCTCAGATTCCAGAACTCTCTGTCATCGAAATGTGAGGAAAATGTGTTTTTTTTTAGCCAAATTTTGAGGTTTGGAAAGGATTCTGGGTAACAGAACCTGGTCAGAGCCCCACAAGCCACCCCATCTTGGATTCCCCTAGGTCTCTAGTTTTCAGAAATGCACAGGGTTGCTAGGTTTCCCTAGGTGCCGGCTGAGCTAGGGGCCAACATCTACAGGTAGGCACTTTGCAAAAAACCCCTCTGTTTTCTGTAAAAAAAATTGGGATGTGTCAACGTTGTGTTTTGGGCCATTTCCTTTCGTGGGCGCTAGGCCTACCCACACAAGTGAGGTACCATTTTTATCGGGAGACTTGGAGGAACGCTGGGTGGAAGGAAGTTTGTGGCTCCTCTCAGATTCCAGAACTTTCTGTCATCGAAATGTGAGGAAAATGTGGGTTTTTTAGCCAAATTTTGAGGTTTGCAAAGGATTCTGGGTAACAGAACCTGGTCAGAGCCCCACAAGCCACCCCATCTTGGATTTCCCTAGGTCTCTAGTTTTCAGAAATGCACAGGGTTGGTAGGTTTCCCTAGGTGCCGGCTGAGCTAGGGGCCAACATCTACAGGTAGGCACTTTGCAAAAAACACCTCTGTTTTCTGTAAAAAAATTGGGATGTGTCCACGTTGTGTTTTGGGCCATTTCCTTTCGTGGGCGCTAGGCCTACGCACACAAGTGAGGTACCATTTTTATCGGGAGACTTGGGGGAACGCTGGGTGGAAGGAAATTTGTGGCTCCTCTCAGATTCCAGAACTTTCTGTCACCGAAATGTGAGGAAAATTTGTTTTTTAGCCAAATTTTGAGGTTTGCAAAGGATTCTGGGTAACAGAACTTGGTCAGAGCCCCACAAGTCACCCCATCATGGATTCCCCTAGATCTCTAGTTTTCAAAAATGCACAGGTTTGGTAGGTTTCCCTAGGTGCCGGCTGAGCTAGGGGCCAAAATCTACAGGTAGGCACTTTGCAAAAAACACCTCTGTTTTCTGTAAAAAAATTGGGATGTGTCCACGTTGTGTTTTGGGCCATTTCCTTTCGTGGGCGCTAGGCCTACCCACACAAGTCAGGTACCATTCTTATCGGGAGACTTGGGGGAACGCTGGATGGAAGGAAATTTGTGGCTCCTCTCAGATTCCAGAACTTTCTGTCAACGAAATGTGAGGAAAATGTGTTTTTTAGCCATATTTTGAGGTTTGCAAAGGATTCTGGGTAACAGAACCTGGTCAGAGCCGCACAAGTCACCCCATCTTGGATTCCCCTAGATCTCTAGTTTTCAAAAATGCACAGGTTTGGTAGGTTTCCCTAGGTGCCGGCTGAGCTAGGGGCCAAAATCTACAGGTAGGCACTTCGCAAGAAACACCTCTGTTTTCTGTAAAAAAATTGGGATGTGTCCATGTTGTGTTTTGGGCCATTTCCTTTCATGGGCGCTAGGCCTACCCACACAAGTGAGGTACCATTCTTATCGGGAGACTTGTGGGAACGCTGGGTGGAAGGAAATTTGTGGCGCCTCTCAGATTCCAGAACTCTCTGTCATCGAAATGTGAGGAAAATGTGTTTTTTTTTAGCCAAATTTTGAGGTTTGGAAAGGATTCTGGGTAACAGAACCTGGTCAGAGCCCCACAAGCCACCCCATCTTGGATTCCCCTAGGTCTCTAGTTTTCAGAAATGCACAGGGTTGCTTGGTTTCCCTAGGTGCCGGCTGAGCTAGGGGCCAACATCTACAGGTAGGCACTTTGCAAAAAACCCCTCTGTTTTCTGTAAAAAAAATTGGGATGTGTCAACGTTGTGTTTTGGGCCATTTCCTTTCGTGGGCGCTAGGCCTACCCACACAAGTGAGGTACCATTTTTATCGGGAGACTTGGAGGAACGCTGGGTGGAAGGAAGTTTGTGGCTCCTCTCAGATTCCAGAACTTTCTGTCATCGAAATGTGAGGAAAATGTGGTTTTTTTAGCCAAATTTTGAGGTTTGCAAAGGATTCTGGGTAACAGAACCTGGTCAGAGCCCCACAAGCCACCCCATCTTGGATTTCCCTAGGTCTCTAGTTTTCAGAAATGCACAGGGTTGGTAGGTTTCCCTAGGTGCCGGCTGAGCTAGGGGCCAACATCTACAGGTAGGCACTTTGCAAAAAACACCTCTGTTTTTTGTAAAAAAATTGGGATGTGTCCATGTTGTGTTTTGGGCCATTTCCTTTCGTGGGCGCTAGGCCTACGCACACAAGTGAGGTACCATTTTTATCGGGAGACTTGGGGGAACGCTGGGTGGAAGGAAATTTGTGGCTCCTCTCAGATTCCAGAACTTTCTGTCACCGAAATGTGAGGAAAATTTGTTTTTTAGCCAAATTTTGAGGTTTGCAAAGGATTCTGGGTAACAGAACTTGGTCAGAGCCCCACAAGTCACCCCATCATGGATTCCCCTAGATCTCTAGTTTTCAAAAATGCACAGGTTTGGTAGGTTTCCCTAGGTGCCGGCTGAGCTAGGGGCCAAAATCTACAGGTAGGCACTTTGCAAAAAACACCTCTGTTTTCTGTAAAAAAATTGGGATGTGTCCACGTTGTGTTTTGGGCCATTTCCTTTCATGGGCGCTAGGCCTACCCACACAAGTGAGGTACCATTCTTATCGGGAGACTTGCGGGAACGCTGGGTGGAAGGAAATTTGTGGCTCCTCTCAGATTCCAGAACTCTCTGTCATCGAAATGTGAGGAAAATGTGTTTTATTTTTAGCCAAATTTTGAGGTTTGGAAAGGATTCTGGGTAACAGAACCTGGTCAGAGCCCCACAAGCCACCCCATCTTGGATTCCCCTAGGTCTCTAGTTTTCAGAAATGCACAGGGTTGGTAGGTTTCCCTAGGTGCCGGCTGAGCTAGGGGCCAACATCTACAGGTAGGCACTTCGCAAAAAACACCTCTGTTTTCTGTAAAAAAATTGTGATGTGTCCATGTTGTGTTTTGGGCCATTTCCTTTCATGGGCGCTAGGCCTACCCACACAAGTGAGGTACCATTCTTATCGGGAGACTTGCGGGAACGCTGGGTGGAAGGAAATTTGTGGCTCCTCTCAGATTCCAGAACTCTCTGTCATCGAAATGTGAGGAAAATGTGTTTTATTTTTAGCCAAATTTTGAGGTTTGGAAAGGATTCTGGGTAACAGAACCTGGTCAGAGCCCCACAAGCCACCCCATCTTGGATTCCCCTAGGTCTCTAGTTTTCAGAAATGCACAGGGTTGCTAGGTTTCCCTAGGTGCCGGCTGAGCTAGGGGCCAACATCTACAGGTAGGCACTTTGCAAAAAACCCCTCTGTTTTCTGTAAAAAAAATTGGGATGTGTCAACGTTGTGTTTTGGGCCATTTCCTTTCGTGGGCGCTAGGCCTACCCACACAAGTGAGGTACCATTTTTATCGGGAGAGTTGGAGGAACGCTGGGTGGAAGGAAATTTGTGGCACCTCTCAGATTCCAGAACTTTCTGTCACCGAAATGTGAGGAAAATGTGTTTTTTAGCCAAATGTTGAGGTTTGCAAAGGATTCTGGGTAACAGAACCTGGTCAGAGCCCCACAAGTCACCCCATCTTGGATTCCCCTAGATCTCTAGTTTTCAAAAATGCACAGGTTTGGTAGGTTTCCCTAGGTGCTGGCTGAGCTAGGGGCCAAAATCTACAGGTAGGCACTTCGCAAAAAACACCTCTGTTTTCTGTAAAAAAATTGGGATGTGTCCATGTTGTGTTTTGGGCCATTTCCTTTCATGGGCGCTAGGCCTACCCACACAAGTGAGGTACCATTCTTATCGGGAGACTTGCGGGAACGCTGGGTGGAAGGAAATTTGAGGCTCCTCTCAGATTCCAGAACTTTCTGTCACCGAAATGTGAGGAAAATGTGTTTTTTTTAGCCAAATTTTGAGGTTTGCAAAGGATTCTGGGTAACAGAACCTGGTCAGAGCCCCACAAGCCACCCCATCTTGGATTCCCCTAGGTCTCTAGTTTTCAGAAATGCACAGGGTTGGTAGGTTTCCCTAGGTGCCGGCTGAGCTAGGGGCCAACATCTACAGGTAGGCACTTTGCAAAAAACACCTCTGTTTTCTGTAAAAAAATTGGGATGTGTCCACGTTGTGTTTTGGGCCATTTCCTTTCGTGGGCGCTAGGCCTACCCACACAAGTGAGGTACCATTTTTATCGGGAGAGTTGGAGGAACGCTGGGTGGAAGGAAATTTGTGGCACCTCTCAGATTCCAGAACTTTCTGTCACCGAAATGTGAGGAAAATGTGTTTTTTAGCCAAATTTTGAGGTTTGCAAAGGATTCTGGGTAACAGAACCTGGTCAGAGCCCAAAAAGTCACCCCATCTTGGATTCCCCTAGATCTCTAGTTTTCAAAAATGCACAGGTTTGGTAGGTTTCCCTAGGTGCCGGCTGAGCTAGGGGCCAAAATCTACAGGTAGGCACTTCGCAAAAAACACCTCTGTTTTCTGTAAAAAAATTGGGATGTGTCCATGTTGTGTTTTGGGCCATTTCCTTTCATGGGCGCTAGGCCTACCCACACAAGTGAGGTACCATTCTTATCGGGAGACTTGCGGGAACGCTGGGTGGAAGGAAATTTGTGGCTCCTCTCAGATTCCAGAACTCTCGGTCATCGAAATGTGAGGAAAATGTGTTTTTTTTAGCCAAATTTTGAGGTTTGCAAAGGATTCTGGGTAACAGAACCTGGTCAGAGCCCCACAAGCCACCCCATCTTGGATTCCCCTAGGTCTCTAGTTTTCAGAAATGCACAGGGTTGGTAGGTTTCCCTAGGTGCCGGCTGAGCTAGGGGCCAAAATCTACAGGTAGGCACTTTGCAAAAAACACCTCTGTTTTCTGTAAAAAAATTGGGATGTGTCCATGTTGTGTTTTGGGCCATTTCCTTTCGTGGGCGCTAGGCCTACCCACACAAGTGAGGTACCATTTGTATTGGGAGACTTGGGGGAACGCTGGGTGGAAGGAAATTTGTGGCTCCTCTCAGATTCCAGAACTTTCTGTCACCGAAATGTGAGGAAAATTTGTTTTTTAGCCAAATTTTGAGGTTTGCAAAAGATTCTTGGTAACAGAACCTGGTCAGAACCCCAGAAACCACCCCATCTTGGATTCCCCTAGGTCTCTAGTTTTAAAAAATGCACAGGTTTGGTAGGTTTCCCTAGGTGCCGGCTGAGCTAGGGGCCAAAATCTACAGGTAGGCACTTTGCAAAAAACACCTCTGTTTTCTGTAAAGAAATTGGGATGTGTCCACGTTGTGTTTTGGGCCATTTCCTTTCGTGGGCGCTAGGCCCACCCTCACAAGTGAGGTACCATTTTTATCGGGAGACTTGGGGGAACGCTGGGTGGAAGGAAATTTGTGGCTCCTCTCAGATTCCAGAACTTTCTGTCACCGAAATGTTAGGAAAATGTGTTTTTTTAGCCACATTTTGAGGTTTGCAAAGGATTCTGGGTAACAGAACCTGGTCAGAGCCCCACAAGTCACCCCATCTTGGATTCCCCTAGATCTCTAGTTTTCAAAAAAGCACAGGTTTGGTAGGTTTCCCTAGGTGCCGGCTGAGCTAGGGTCCAAAATCTACAGGTAGGCACTTTGATAAAAACACCTCTGTTTTCTGTAAAAAAATTGGGATGTGTCCACGTTGTGTTTTGGGCCATTTCCTTTCATGGGCGCTAGGCCTACCCACACAAGTCAGGTACCATTCTTATCGGGAGACTTGGGGGAACGCTGGATGGAAGGAAATTTGTGGCTCCTCTCAGATTCCAGAACTTTCTGTCACCGAAATGTGAGGAAAATGTGTTTTTTAGCCATATTTTGAGGTTTGCAAAGGATTCTGGGTAACAGAACCTGGTCAGAGCCCCACAAGTCACCCCATCTTGGATTCCCCTAGATCTCTAGTTTTCAAAAATGCACAGGTTTGGTAGGTTTCCCTAGGTGCCGGCTGAGCTAGGGTCCAAAATCTACAGGTAGGCACTTTGCAAAAAACACCTCTGTTTTCTGTAAAAAAATTGGGATGTGTCCACGTTGTGTTTTGGGCCATTTCCTTTCATGGGCGCTAGGCCTACCCACACAAGTCAGGTACCATTCTTATCGGGAGACTTGGGGGAACGCTGGATGGAAGGAAATTTGTGGCTCCTCTCAGATTCCAGAACTTTCTGTCACCGAAATGTGAGGAAAATGTGTTTTTTAGCCATATTTTGAGGTTTGCAAAGGATTCTGGGTAACAGAACCTGGTCAGAGCCGCACAAGTCACCCCATCTTGGATTCCCCTAGATCTCTAGTTTTCAAAAATGCACAGGTTTGGTAGGTTTCCCTAGGTGCCGGCTGAGCTAGGGGCCAAAATCTACAGGTAGGCACTTCGCAAAAAACACCTCTGTTTTCTGTAAAAAAATTGGGATGTGTCCATGTTGTGTTTTGGGCCATTTCCTTTCATGGGCGCTAGGCCTACCCACACAAGTGAGGTACCATTCTTATCGGGAGACTTGTGGGAACGCTGGGTGGAAGGAAATTTGTGGCGCCTCTCAGATTCCAGAACTCTCTGTCATCGAAATGTGAGGAAAATGTGTTTTTTTTTAGCCAAATTTTGAGGTTTGGAAAGGATTCTGGGTAACAGAACCTGGTCAGAGCCCCACAAGCCACCCCATCTTGGATTCCCCTAGGTCTCTAGTTTTCAGAAATGCACAGGGTTGCTAGGTTTCCCCAGGTGCCGGCTGAGCTAGGGGCCAACATCTACAGGTAGGCACTTTGCAAAAAAACCCTCTGTTTTCTGTAAAAAAATTGGGATGTGTCAACGTTGTGTTTTGGGCCATTTCCTTTCGTGGGCGCTAGGCCTACCCACACAAGTGAGGTACCATTTGTATTGGGAGACTTGGGGGAACGCTGGGTGGAAGGAAATTTGTGGCTCCTCTCAGATTCCAGAACTTTCTGTCACCGAAATGTGAGGAAAATTTGTTTTTTAGCCAAATTTTGAGGTTTGCAAAAGATTCTGGGTAACAGAACCTGGTCAGAACCCCAGAAACCACCCCATCTTGGATTCCCCTAGGTCTCTAGTTTTAAAAAATGCACAGGTTTGGTAGGTTTCCCTAGGTGCCGGCTGAGCTAGGGGCCAAAATCTACAGGTAGGCACTTTGCAAAAAACACCTCTGTTTTCTGTAAAGGAATTGGGATGTGTCCACGTTGTGTTTTGGGCCATTTCCTTTCGTGGGCGCTAGGCCCACCCTCACAAGTGAGGTACCATTTTTATCGGGAGACTTGGGGGAACGCTGGGTGGAAGGAAATTTGTGGCTCCTCTCAGATTCCAGAACTTTCTGTCACCGAAATGTGAGGAAAATGTGGTTTTTTTAGCCAAATTTTGAGGTTTGCAAAGGATTCTGGGTAACAGAACCTGGTCAGAGCCCCACAAGTCACCCCATCTTGGATTCCCCTAGATCTCTAGTTTTCAAAAATGCACAGGTTTGGTAGGTTTCCCTAGGTGCCGGCTGAGCTAGGGGCCAACATCTACAGGTAGGCACTTTGCAAAAAACACATCTGTTTTCTGTAAAAAAATTGGGATGTGTCCACGTTGTGTTTTGGGCCATTTCCTTTCGTGGGCGCTAGGCCTACGCACACAAGTCAGGTACCATTCTTATCGGGAGACTTGGGGGAACGCTGGATGGAAGGAAATTTGTGGCTCCTCTCAGATTCCAGAACTTTCTGTCACCGAAATGTGAGGAAAATGTGTTTTTTAGCCATATTTTGAGGTTTGCAAAGGATTCTGGGTAACAGAACCTGGTCAGAGCCCCACAAGTCACCCCATCTTGGATTCCCCTAGATCTCTAGTTTTCAAAAATGCACAGGTTTGGTAGGTTTCCCTAGGTGCCGGCTGAGCTAGGGTCCAAAATCTACAGGTAGGCACTTTGCAAAAAACACCTCTGTTTTCTGTAAAAAAATTGGGATGTGTCCACGTTGTGTTTTGGGCCATTTCCTTTCGTGGGCGCTAGGCCTACCCACACAAGTCAGGTACCATTCTTATCGGGAGACTTGGGGGAACGCTGGATGGAAGGAAATTTGTGGCTCCTCTCAGATTCCAGAACTTTCTGTCAACGAAATGTGAGGAAAATGTGTTTTTTAGCCATATTTTGAGGTTTGCAAAGGATTCTGGGTAACAGAACCTGGTCAGAGCCGCACAAGTCACCCCATCTTGGATTCCCCTAGATCTCTAGTTTTCAAAAATGCACAGGTTTGGTAGGTTTCCCTAGGTGCCGGCTGAGCTAGGGGCCAAAATCTACAGGTAGGCACTTCGCAAAAAACACCTCTGTTTTCTGTAAAAAAATTGGGATGTGTCCATGTTGTGTTTTGGGCCATTTCCTTTCATGGGCGCTAGGCCTACCCACACAAGTGAGGTACCATTCTTATCGGGAGACTTGTGGGAACGCTGGGTGGAAGGAAATTTGTGGCGCCTCTCAGATTCCAGAACTCTCTGTCATCGAAATGTGAGGAAAATGTGTTTTTTTTTAGCCAAATTTTGAGGTTTGGAAAGGATTCTGGGTAACAGAACCTGGTCAGAGCCCCACAAGCCACCCCATCTTGGATTCCCCTAGGTCTCTAGTTTTCAGAAATGCACAGGGTTGCTAGGTTTCCCTAGGTGC
Organism: Pleurodeles waltl; assembly: GCF_031143425.1. Classification (NCBI taxonomy): domain Eukaryota; kingdom Metazoa; phylum Chordata; class Amphibia; order Caudata; family Salamandridae; genus Pleurodeles; species Pleurodeles waltl. Next base: position 330,988,239 of record NC_090448.1, read on the forward strand.
CGGCTGAGCTAGGGGCCAACATCTACAGGTAGGCACTTTGCAAAAAAACCCTCTGTTTTCTGTAAAAAAAATTGGGATGTGTCAACGTTGTGTTTTGGGCCATTTCCTTTCGTGGGCGCTAGGCCTACCCACACAAGTGAGGTACCATTTTTATCGGGAGACTTGGAGGAACGCTGGGTGGAAGGAAGTTTGTGGCTCCTCTCAGATTCCAGAACTTTCTGTCATCGAAATGTGAGGAAAATGTGGTTTTTTTAGCCAAATTTTGAGGATTGCAAAGGATTCTGGGTAACAGAACCTGGTCAGAGCCCCACAAGCCACCCCATCTTGGATTTCCCTAGGTCTCTAGTTTTCAGAAATGCACAGGGTTGGTAGGTTTCCCTAGGTGCCGGCTGAGCTAGGGGCCAACATCTACAGGTAGGCACTTTGCAAAAAACACCTCTGTTTTCTGTAAAAAAATTGGGATGTGTCCACGTTGTGTTTTGGGCCATTTCCTTTCGTGGGCGCTAGGCCTACGCACACAAGTGAGGTACCATTTTTATCGGGAGACTTGGGGGAACGCTGGGTGGAAGGAAACTTGTGGCTCCTCTCAGATTCCAGAACTTTCTGTCACCGAAATGTGAGGAAAATTTGTTTTTTAGCCAAATTTTGAGGTTTGCAAAGGATTCTGGGTAACAGAACTTGGTCAGAGCCCCACAAGTCACCCCATCATGGATTCCCCTAGATCTCTAGTTTTCAAAAATGCACAGGTTTGGTAGGTTTCCCTAGGTGCCGGCTGAGCTAGGGGCCAAAATCTACAGGTAGGCACTTTGCAAAAAACACCTCTGTTTTCTGTAAAAAAATTGGGATGTGTCCACGTTGTGTTTTGGGCCATTTCCTTTCGTGGGCGCTAGGCCTACCCACACAAGTCAGGTACCATTCTTATCGGGAGACTTGGGGGAACGCTGATTGGAAGGAAATTTGTGGCTCCTCTCAGATTCCAGAACTTTCTGTCAACGAAATGTGAGGAAAATGTGTTTTTTAGCCATATTTTGAGGTTTGCAAAGGATTCTGGGTAACAGAACCTGGTCAGAGCCGCACAAGTCACCCCATCTTGGATTCCCCTAGATCTCTAGTTTTCAAAAATGCACAGGTTTGGTAGGTTTCCCTAGGTGCCGGCTGAGCTAGGGGCCAAAATCTACAGGTAGGCACTTCGCAAAAAACACCTCTGTTTTCAGTAAAAAAATTGGGATGTGTCCATGTTGTGTTTTGGGCCATTTCCTTTCATGGGCGCTAGGCCTACCCACACAAGTGAGGTACCATTCTTATCGGGAGACTTGTGGGAACGCTGGGTGGAAGGAAATTTGTGGCGCCTCTCAGATTCCAGAACTCTCTGTCATCGAAATGTGAGGAAAATGTGTTTTTTTTTAGCCAAATTTTGAGGTTTGGAAAGGATTCTGGGTAACAGAACCTGGTCAGAGCCCCACAAGCCACCCCATCTTGGATTCCCCTAGGTCTCTAGTTTTCAGAAATGCACAGGGTTGCTAGGTTTCCCTAGGTGCCGGCTGAGCTAGGGGCCAACATCTACAGGTAGGCACTTTGCAAAAAACACCTCTGTTTTCTGTAAAAAATATTGGGATGTGTCCACGTTGTGTTTTGGGCCATTTCCTTTCGTGGGCGCTAGGCCTACCCACACAAGTGAGGTACCATTTTTATCGGGAGAGTTGGAGGAACGCTGGGTGGAAGGAAATTTGTGGCACCTCTCAGATTCCAGAACTTTCTGTCACTGAAATGTGAGGAAAATGTGTTTTTTAGCCAAATTTTGAGGTTTGCAAAGGATTCTGGGTAACAGAACCTGGTCAGAGCCCCACAAGCCACCCCATCTTGGATTCCCCTAGGTCTCTAGTTTTAAAAAATGCACAGGTTTGGTAGGTTTCCCTAGGTGCCGGCTGAGCTAGGGGCCAAAATCTACAGGTAGGCACTTTGCAAAAAACACCTCTGTTTTCTGTAAAGGAATTGGGATGTGTCCACGTTGTGTTTTGGGCCATTTCCTTTCGTGGGCGCTAGGCCCACCCTCACAAGTGAGGTACCATTTTTATCGGGAGACTTGGGGGAACGCTGGGTGGAAGGAAATTTGTGGCTCCTCTCAGATTCCAGAACTTTCTGTCACCGAAATGTGAGGAAAATGTGGTTTTTTTAGCCAAATTTTGAGGTTTGCAAAGGATTCTGGGTAACAGAACCTGGTCAGAGCCCCACAAGTCACCCCATCTTGGATTCCCCTAGATCTCTAGTTTTCAAAAATGCACAGGTTTGGTAGGTTTCCCTAGGTGCCGGCTGAGCTAGGGGCCAACATCTACAGGTAGGCACTTTGCAAAAAACACATCTGTTTTCTGTAAAAAAATTGGGATGTGTCCACGTTGTGTTTTGGGCCATTTCCTTTCGTGGGCGCTAGGCCTACGCACACAAGTCAGGTACCATTCTTATCGGGAGACTTGGGGGAACGCTGGATGGAAGGAAATTTGTGGCTCCTCTCAGATTCCAGAACTTTCTGTCACCGAAATGTGAGGAAAATGTGTTTTTTAGCCATATTTTGAGGTTTGCAAAGGATTCTGGGTAACAGAACCTGGTCAGAGCCCCACAAGTCACCCCATCTTGGATTCCCCTAGATCTCTAGTTTTCAAAAATGCACAGGTTTGGTAGGTTTCCCTAGGTGCCGGCTGAGCTAGGGTCCAAAATCTACAGGTAGGCACTTTGCAAAAAACACCTCTGTTTTCTGTAAAAAAATTGGGATGTGTCCACGTTGTGTTTTGGGCCATTTCCTTTCATGGGCGCTAGGCCTACCCACACAAGTCAGGTACCATTCTTATCGGGAGACTTGGGGGAACGCTGGATGGAAGGAAATTTGTGGCTCCTCTCAGATTCCAGAACTTTCTGTCACCGAAATGTGAGGAAAATGTGTTTTTTAGCCATATTTTGAGGTTTGCAAAGGATTCTGGGTAACAGAACCTGGTCAGAGCCGCACAAGTCACCCCATCTTGGATTCCCCTAGATCTCTAGTTTTCAAAAATGCACAGGTTTGGTAGGTTTCCCTAGGTGCCGGCTGAGCTAGGGGCCAAAATCTACAGGTAGGCACTTCGCAAAAAACACCTCTGTTTTCTGTAAAAAAATTGGGATGTGTCCATGTTGTGTTTTGGGCCATTTCCTTTCATGGGCGCTAGGCCTACCCACACAAGTGAGGTACCATTCTTATCGGGAGACTTGTGGGAACGCTGGGTGGAAGGAAATTTGTGGCGCCTCTCAGATTCCAGAACTCTCTGTCATCGAAATGTGAGGAAAATGTGTTTTTTTTTAGCCAAATTTTGAGGTTTGGAAAGGATTCTGGGTAACAGAACCTGGTCAGAGCCCCACAAGCCACCCCATCTTGGATTCCCCTAGGTCTCTAGTTTTCAGAAATGCACAGGGTTGCTAGGTTTCCCCAGGTGCCGGCTGAGCTAGGGGCCAACATCTACAGGTAGGCACTTTGCAAAAAAACCCTCTGTTTTCTGTAAAAAAATTGGGATGTGTCAACGTTGTGTTTTGGGCCATTTCCTTTCGTGGGCGCTAGGCCTACCCACACAAGTGAGGTACCATTTGTATTGGGAGACTTGGGGGAACTCTGGGTGGAAGGAAATTTGTGGCTCCTCTCAGATTCCAGAACTTTCTGTCACCGAAATGTGAGGAAAATTTGTTTTTTAGCCAAATTTTGAGGTTTGCAAAAGATTCTGGGTAACAGAACCTGGTCAGAACCCCAGAAACCACCCCATCTTGGATTCCCCTAGGTCTCTAGTTTTAAAAAATGCACAGGTTTGGTAGGTTTCCCTAGGTGCCGGCTGAGCTAGGGGCCAAAATCTACAGGTAGGCACTTTGCAAAAAACACCTCTGTTTTCTGTAAAGGAATTGGGATGTGTCCACGTTGTGTTTTGGGCCATTTCCTTTCGTGGGCGCTAGGCCCACCCTCACAAGTGAGGTACCATTTTTATCGGGAGACTTGGGGGAACGCTGGGTGGAAGGAAATTTGTGGCTCCTCTCAGATTCCAGAACTTTCTGTCACCGAAATGTGAGGAAAATGTGGTTTTTTTAGCCAAATTTTGAGGTTTGCAAAGGATTCTGGGTAACAGAACCTGGTCAGAGCCCCACAAGTCACCCCATCTTGGATTCCCCTAGATCTCTAGTTTTCAAAAATGCACAGGTTTGGTAGGTTTCCCTAGGTGCCGGCTGAGCTAGGGGCCAACATCTACAGGTAGGCACTTTGCAAAAAACACATCTGTTTTCTGTAAAAAAATTGGGATGTGTCCACGTTGTGTTTTGGGCCATTTCCTTTCGTGGGCGCTAGGCCTACGCACACAAGTCAGGTACCATTCTTATCGGGAGACTTGGGGGAACGCTGGATGGAAGGAAATTTGTGGCTCCTCTCAGATTCCAGAACTTTCTGTCACCGAAATGTGAGGAAAATGTGTTTTTTAGCCAAATTTTGAGGTTTGCAAAGGATTCTGGGTAACAGAACCTGGTCAGAGCCCCACAAGTCACCCCATCTTGGATTCCCCTAGATCTCTAGTTTTCAAAAATGCACAGGTTTGGTAGGTTTCCCTAGGTGCCGGCTGAGCTAGGGTCCAAAATCTACAGGTAGGCACTTTGCAAAAAACACCTCTGTTTTCTGTAAAAAAATTGGGATGAGTCCACGTTGTGTTTTGGGCCATTTCCTTTCGTGGGCGCTAGGCCTACCCACACAAGTCAGGTACCATTCTTATCGGGAGACTTGGGGGAACGCTGGATGGAAGGAAATTTGTGGCTCCTCTCAGATTCCAGAACTTTCTGTCAACGAAATGTGAGGAAAATGTGTTTTTTAGCCATATTTTGAGGTTTGCAAAGGATTCTGGGTAACAGAACCTGGTCAGAGCCGCACAAGTCACCCCATCTTGGATTCCCCTAGATCTCTAGTTTTCAAAAATGCACAGGTTTGGTAGGTTTCCCTAGGTGCCGGCTGAGCTAGGGGCCAAAATCTACAGGTAGGCACTTCGCAAAAAACACCTCTGTTTTCTGTAAAAAAATTGGGATGTGTCCATGTTGTGTTTTGGGCCATTTCCTTTCATGGGCGCTAGGCCTACCCACACAAGTGAGGTACCATTCTTATCGGGAGACTTGTGGGAACGCTGGGTGGAAGGAAATTTGTGGCGCCTCTCAGATTCCAGAACTCTCTGTCATCGAAATGTGAGGAAAATGTGTTTTTTTTTAGCCAAATTTTGAGGTTTGGAAAGGATTCTGGGTAACAGAACCTGGTCAGAGCCCCACAAGCCACCCCATCTTGGATTCCCCTAGGTCTCTAGTTTTCAGAAATGCACAGGGTTGCTAGGTTTCCCTAGGTGCCGGCTGAGCTAGGGGCCAACATCTACAGGTAGGCACTTTGCAAAAAACCCCTCTGTTTTCTGTAAAAAAAATTGGGATGTGTCAACGTTGTGTTTTGGGCCATTTCCTTTCGTGGGCGCTAGGCCTACCCACACAAGTGAGGTACCATTTTTATCGGGAGACTTGGAGGAACGCTGGGTGGAAGGAAGTTTGTGGCTCCTCTCAGATTCCAGAACTTTCTGTCATCGAAATGTGAGGAAAATGTGGTTTTTTTAGCCAAATTTTGAGGTTTGCAAAGGATTCTGGGTAACAGAACCTGGTCAGAGCCCCACAAGCCACCCCATCTTGGATTTCCCTAGGTCTCTAGTTTTCAGAAATGCACAGGGTTGGTAGGTTTCCCTAGGTGCCGGCTGAGCTAGGGGCCAACATCTACAGGTAGGCACTTTGCAAAAAACACCTCTGTTTTCTGTAAAAAAATTGGGATGTGTCCACGTTGTGTTTTGGGCCATTTCCTTTCGTGGGCGCTAGGCCTACGCACACAAGTGAGGTACCATTTTTATCGGGAGACTTGGGGGAACGCTGGGTGGAAGGAAATTTGTGGCTCCTCTCAGATTCCAGAACTTTCTGTCACCGAAATGTGAGGAAAATTTGTTTTTTAGCCAAATTTTGAGGTTTGCAAAGGATTCTGGGTAACAGAACTTGGTCAGAGCCCCACAAGTCACCCCATCATGGATTCCCCTAGATCTCTAGTTTTCAAAAATGCACAGGTTTGGTAGGTTTCCCTAGGTGCCGGCTGAGCTAGGGGCCAAAATCTACAGGTAGGCACTTTGCAAAAAACACCTCTGTTTTCTGTAAAAAAATTGGGATGTGTCCACGTTGTGTTTTGGGCCATTTCCTTTCGTGGGCGCTAGGCCTACCCACACAAGTCAGGTACCATTCTTATCGGGAGACTTGGGGGAACGCTGGATGGAAGGAAATTTGTGGCTCCTCTCAGATTCCAGAACTTTCTGTCAACGAAATGTGAGGAAAATGTGTTTTTTAGCCATATTTTGAGGTTTGCAAAGGATTCTGGGTAACAGAACCTGGTCAGAGCCGCACAAGTCACCCCATCTTGGATTCCCCTAGATCTCTAGTTTTCAAAAATGCACAGGTTTGGTAGGTTTCCCTAGGTGCCGGCTGAGCTAGGGGCCAAAATCTACAGGTAGGCACTTCGCAAAAAACACCTCTGTTTTCTGTAAAAAAATTGGGATGTGTCCATGTTGTGTTTTGGGCCATTTCCTTTCATGGGCGCTAGGCCTACCCACACAAGTGAGGTACCATTCTTATCGGGAGACTTGTGGGAACGCTGGGTGGAAGGAAATTTGTGGCGCCTCTCAGATTCCAGAACTCTCTGTCATCGAAATGTGAGGAAAATGTGTTTTTTTTTAGCCAAATTTTGAGGTTTGGAAAGGATTCTGGGTAACAGAACCTGGTCAGAGCCCCACAAGCCACCCCATCTTGGATTCCCCTAGGTCTCTAGTTTTCAGAAATGCACAGGGTTGCTAGGTTTCCCTAGGTGCCGGCTGAGCTAGGGGCCAACATCTACAGGTAGGCACTTTGCAAAAAACCCCTCTGTTTTCTGTAAAAAAAATTGGGATGTGTCAACGTTGTGTTTTGGGCCATTTCCTTTCGTGGGCGCTAGGCCTACCCACACAAGTGAGGTACCATTTTTATCGGGAGACTTGGAGGAACGCTGGGTGGAAGGAAGTTTGTGGCTCCTCTCAGATTCCAGAACTTTCTGTCATCGAAATGTGAGGAAAATGTGGTTTTTTTAGCCAAATTTTGAGGTTTGCAAAGGATTCTGGGTAACAGAACCTGGTCAGAGCCCCACAAGCCACCCCATCTTGGATTTCCCTAGGTCTCTAGTTTTCAGAAATGCACAGGGTTGGTAGGTTTCCCTAGGTGCCGGCTGAGCTAGGGGCCAACATCTACAGGTAGGCACTTTGCAAAAAACACCTCTGTTTTCTGTAAAAAAATTGGGATGTGTCCACGTTGTGTTTTGGGCCATTTCCTTTCGTGGGCGCTAGGCCTACGCACACAAGTGAGGTACCATTTTTATCGGGAGACTTGGGGGAACGCTGGGTGGAAGGAAATTTGTGGCTCCTCTCAGATTCCAGAACTTTCTGTCACCGAAATGTGAGGAAAATTTGTTTTTTAGCCAAATTTTGAGGTTTGCAAAGGATTCTGGGTAACAGAACTTGGTCAGAGCCCCACAAGTCACCCCATCATGGATTCCCCTAGATCTCTAGTTTTCAAAAATGCACAGGTTTGGTAGGTTTCCCTAGGTGCCGGCTGAGCTAGGGGCCAAAATCTACAGGTAGGCACTTTGCAAAAAACACCTCTGTTTTCTGTAAAAAAATTGGGATGTGTCCACGTTGTGTTTTGGGCCATTTCCTTTCATGGGCGCTAGGCCTACCCACACAAGTGAGGTACCATTCTTATCGGGAGACTTGCGGGAACGCTGGGTGGAAGGAAATTTGTGGCTCCTCTCAGATTCCAGAACTCTCTGTCATCGAAATGTGAGGAAAATGTGTTTTATTTTTAGCCAAATTTTGAGGTTTGGAAAGGATTCTGGGTAACAGAACCTGGTCAGAGCCCCACAAGCCACCCCATCTTGGATTCCCCTAGGTCTCTAGTTTTCAGAAATGCACAGGGTTGGTAGGTTTCCCTAGGTGCCGGCTGAGCTAGGGGCCAACATCTACAGGTAGGCACTTCGCAAAAAACACCTCTGTTTTCTGTAAAAAAATTGGGATGTGTCCATGTTGTGTTTTGGGCCATTTCCTTTCATGGGCGCTAGGCCTACCCACACAAGTGAGGTACCATTCTTATCGGGAGACTTGCGGGAACGCTGGGTGGAAGGAAATTTGTGGCTCCTCTCAGATTCCAGAACTCTCTGTCATCGAAATGTGAGGAAAATGTGTTTTATTTTTAGCCAAATTTTGAGGTTTGGAAAGGATTCTGGGTAACAGAACCTGGTCAGAGCCCCACAAGCCACCCCATCTTGGATTCCCCTAGGTCTCTAGTTTTCAGAAATGCACAGGGTTGGTAGGTTTCCCTAGGTGCCGGCTGAGCTAGGGGCCAACATCTACAGGTAGGCACTTTGCAAAAAACACCTCTGTTTTCTGTAAAAAAATTGGGATGTGTCCACGTTGTGTTTTGGGTCATTTCCTTTCGTGGGCGCTAGGCCTACCCACACAAGTGAGGTACCATTTTTATCGGGAGACTTGGAGGAACGCTGGGTGGAAGGAAATTTGTGGCTCCTCTCAGATTCCAGAACTTTCTGTCATCGAAATGTGAGGAAAATGTGTTTTTTTTAGCCAAATTTTGAGGTTTGCAAAGGATTCTGGGTAACAGAACCTGGTCAGAGCCCCACAAGCCACCCCATCTTGGATTCCCCTAGGTCTCTAGTTTTCAGAAATGCACAGGGTTGGTAGGTTTCCCTAGTTGCCGGCTGAGCTAGGGGCCAACATATACAGGTAGGCACTTTGCAAAAAACACCTCTGTTTTCTGTAAAAAAATTGGGATGTGTCCATGTTGTGTTTTGGGCCATTTCCTTTCATGGGCGCTAGGCCTACCCACACAAGTGAGGTACCATTCTTATCGGGAGACTTGTGGGAACGCTGGGTGGAAGGAAATTTGTGGCGCCTCTCAGATTCCAGAACTCTCTGTCATCGAAATGTGAGGAAAATGTGTTTTTTTTTAGCCAAATTTTGAGGTTTGGAAAGGATTCTGGGTAACAGAACCTGGTCAGAGCCCCACAAGCCACCCCATCTTGGATTCCCCTAGGTCTCTAGTTTTCAGAAATGCACAGGGTTGCTAGGTTTCCCTAGGTGCCGGCTGAGCTAGGGGCCAACATCTACAGGTAGGCACTTTGCAAAAAACCCCTCTGTTTTCTGTAAAAAAATTGGGATGTGTCAACGTTGTGTTTTGGGCCATTTCCTTTCGTGGGCGCTAGGCCTACCCACACAAGTGAGGTACCATTTTTATCGGGAGACTTGGAGGAACGCTGGGTGGAAGGAAGTTTGTGGCTCCTCTCAGATTCCAGAACTTTCTGTCATCGAAATGTGAGGAAAATGTGGTTTTTTTAGCCAAATTTTGAGGTTTGCAAAGGATTCTGGGTAACAGAACCTGGTCAGAGCCCCACAAGCCACCCCATCTTGGATTTCCCTAGGTCTCTAGTTTTCAGAAATGCACAGGGTTGGTAGGTTTCCCTAGGTGCCGGCTGAGGTAGGGGCCAACATCTACAGGTAGGCACTTTGCAAAAAACACCTCTGTTTTCTGTAAAAAAATTGGGATGTGTCCACGTTGTGTTTTGGGCCATTTCCTTTCGTGGGCGCTAGGCCTACGCACACAAGTGAGGTACCATTTTTATCGGGAGACTTGGGGGAACGCTGGGTGGAAGGAAATTTGTGGCTCCTCTCAGATTCCAGAACTTTCTGTCACCGAAATGTGAGGAAAATGTGTTTTTTAGCCAAATTTTGAGGTTTGCAAAGGATTCTGGGTAACAGAACTTGGTCAGAGCCCCACAAGTCACCCCATCATGGATTCCCCTAGATCTCTAGTTTTCAAAAATGCACAGGTTTGGTAGGTTTCCCTAGGTGCCGGCTGAGCTAGGGGCCAAAATCTACAGGTAGGCACTTTGCAAAAAACACCTCTGTTTTCTGTAAAAAAATTGGGATGTGTCCACGTTGTGTTTTGGGCCATTTCCTTTCGTGGGCGCTAGGCCTACCCACACAAGTGAGGTACCATTTTTATCGGGAGAGTTGGAGGAACGCTGGGTGGAAGGAAATTTGTGGCTCCTCTCAGATTCCAGAACTTTCTGTCACCGAAATGTGAGGAAAATGTGTTTTTTAGCCAAATTTTGAGGTTTGCAAAGGATTCTGGGTAACAGAACCTGGTCAGAGCCCCACAAGTCACCCCATCTTGGATTCCCCTAGATCTGTAGTTTTCAAAAATGCACAGGTTTGGTAGGTTTCCCTAGGTGCCGGCTCAGGTAGGGGCCAAAATCTACAGGTAGGCACTTCGCAAAAAACACCTCTGTTTTCTGTAAAAAAATTGGGATGTGTCCATGTTGTGTTTTGGGCCATTTCCTTTCATGGGCGCTAGGCCTACCCACACAAGTGAGGTACCATTCTTATCGGGAGACTTGCGGGAACGCTGGGTGGAAGGAAATTTGTGGCTCCTCTCAGATTCCAGAACTCTCTGTCATCGAAATGTGAGGAAAATGTGTTTTATTTTTAGCCAAATTTTGAGGTTTGGAAAGGATTCTGGGTAACAGAACCTGGTCAGAGCCCCACAAGCCACCCCATCTTGGATTCCCCTAGGTCTCTAGTTTTCAGAAATGCACAGGGTTGGTAGGTTTCCCTAGGTGCCGGCTGAGCTAGGGGCCAACATCTACAGGTAGGCACTTTGCAAAAAACACCTCTGTTTTCTGTAAAAAAATTGGGATGTGTCCACGTTGTGTTTTGGGCCATTTCCTTTCGTGGGCGCTAGGCCTACCCACACAAGTGAGGTACCATTTTTATCGGGAGACTTGGAGGAACGCTGGGTGGAAGGAAATTTGTGGCTCCTCTCAGATTCCAGAACTTTCTGTCATCGAAATGTGAGGAAAATGTGTTTTTTTTAGCCAAATTTTGAGGTTTGCAAAGGATTCTGGGTAACAGAACCTGGTCAGAGCCCCACAAGCCACCCCATCTTGGATTCCCCTAGGTCTCTAGTTTTCAGAAATGCACAGGGTTGGTAGGTTTCCCTAGGTGCCGGCTGAGCTAGGGGCCAACATATACAGGTAGGCACTTTGCAAAAAACACCTCTGTTTTCTGTAAAATAATTGGGATGTGTCCACGTTGTGTTTTGGGCCATTTCCTTTTGTGGGCGCTAGGCCTACCCACACAAGTGAGGTACCATTTTTATCGGGAGAATTGGGGGAACGCTGGGTGGAAGAAAATTTGTGGCTCCTCTCAGATTCCAGAACTTGCTGTCACCGAAATGTGAGGAAAATGTGTTTTTTAGCCAAATTTTGAGGTTTGCAAAGGATTCTGGGTAACAGAACCTGGTCAGAGCCCCACAAGTCACCCCATCTTGGATTCCCCTAGATCTCTAGTTTTCAAAAATGCACAGGTTTGGTAGGTTTCCCTAGGTGCTGGCTGAGCTAGGGGCCAAAATCTACAGGTAGGCACTTCGCAAAAAACACCTCTGTTTTCTGTAAAAAAATTGGGATGTGTCCATGTTGTGTTTTGGGCCATTTCCTTTCATGGGCGCTAGGCCTACCCACACAAGTGAGGTACCATTCTTATCGGGAGACTTGCGGGAACGCTGGGTGGAAGGAAATTTGAGGCTCCTCTCAGATTCCAGAACTTTCTGTCACCGAAATGTGAGGAAAATGTGTTTTTTTTAGCCAAATTTTGAGGTTTGCAAAGGATTCTGGGTAACAGAACCTGGTCAGAGCCCCACAAGCCACCCCATCTTGGATTCCCCTAGGTCTCTAGTTTTCAGAAATGCACAGGGTTGGTAGGTTTCCCTAGGTGCCGGCTGAGCTAGGGGCCAACATCTACAGGTAGGCACTTTGCAAAAAACACCTCTGTTTTCTGTAAAAAAATTGGGATGTGTCCACGTTGTGTTTTGGGCCATTTCCTTTCGTGGGCGCTAGGCCTACCCACACAAGTGAGGTACCATTTTTATCGGGAGAGTTGGAGGAACGCTGGGTGGAAGGAAATTTGTGGCACCTCTCAGATTCCAGAACTTTCTGTCACCGAAATGTGAGGAAAATGTGTTTTTTAGCCAAATTTTGAGGTTTGCAAAGGATTCTGGGTAACAGAACCTGGTCAGAGCCCAAAAAGTCACCCCATCTTGGATTCCCCTAGATCTCTAGTTTTCAAAAATGCACATGTTTGGTAGGTTTCCCTAGGTGCCGGCTGAGCTAGGGGCCAAAATCTACAGGTAGGCACTTCGCAAAAAACACCTCTGTTTTCTGTAAAAAAATTGGGATGTGTCCATGTTGTGTTTTGGGCCATTTCCTTTCATGGGCGCTAGGCCTACCCACACAAGTGAGGTACCATTCTTATCGGGAGACTTGCGGGAACGCTGGGTGGAAGGAAATGTGTGGCTCCTCTCAGATTCCAGAACTCTCGGTCATCGAAATGTGAGGAAAATGTGTTTTTTTTAGCCAAATTTTGAGGTTTGCAAAGGATTCTGGGTAACAGAACCTGGTCATAGCCCCACAAGCCACCCCATCTTGGATTCCCCTAGGTCTCTAGTTTTCAGAAATGCACAGGGTTGGTAGGTTTCCCTAGGTGCCGGCTGAGCTAGGGGCCAAAATCTACAGGTAGGCACTTTGCAAAAAACACCTCTGTTTTCTGTAAAAAAAATTGGGATGTGTCCATGTTGTGTTTTGGGCCATTTCCTTTCGTGGGCGCTAGGCCTACCCACACAAGTGAGGTACCATTTGTATTGGGAGACTTGGGGGAACGCTGGGTGGAAGGAAATTTGTGGCTCCTCTCAGATTCCAGAACTTTCTGTCACCGAAATGTGAGGAAAATTTGTTTTTTAGCCAAATTTTGAGGTTTGCAAAAGATTCTGGGTAACAGAACCTGGTCAGAACCCCAGAAACCACCCCATCTTGGATTCCCCTAGGTCTCTAGTTTTAAAAAATGCACAGGTTTGGTAGGTTTCCCTAGGTGCCGGCTGAGCTAGGGGCCAAAATCTACAGGTAGGCACTTTGCAAAAAACACCTCTGTTTTCTGTAAAGAAATTGGGATGTGTCCACGTTGTGTTTTGGGCCATTTCCTTTCGTGGGCGCTAGGCCCACCCTCACAAGTGAGGTACCATTTTTATCGGGAGACTTGGGGGAACGCTGGGTGGAAGGAAATTTGTGGCTCCTCTCAGATTCCAGAACTTTCTGTCACCGAAATGTTAGGAAAATGTGTTTTTTTAGCCACATTTTGAGGTTTGCAAAGGATTCTGGGTAAAAGAACCTGGTCAGAGCCCCACAAGTCACCCCATCTTGGATTCCCCTAGATCTCTAGTTTTCAAAAATGCACAGGTTTGGTAGGTTTCCCTAGGTGCCGGCTGAGCTAGGGTCCAAAATCTACAGGTAGGCACTTTGCAAAAAACACCTCTGTTTTCTGTAAAAAAATTGGGATGTGTCCACGTTGTGTTTTGGGCCATTTCCTTTCATGGGCGCTAGGCCTACCCCCACAAGTCAGGTACCATTCTTATCGGGAGACTTGGGGGAACACTGGATGGAAGGAAATTTGTGGCTCCTCTCAGGTTCCAGAAATTTCTGTCACCGAAATGTGAGGAAAATGTGTTTTTTAGCCATATTTTGAGGTTTGCAAAGGATTCTGGGTAACAGAACCTGGTCAGAGCCCCACAAGTCACCCCATCTTGGATTCCCCTAGATCTCTAGTTTTCAAAAATGCACAAGTTTGGTAGGTTTCCCTAGGTACCGGCTGAGCTAGGGCCCAAAATCTACAGGTAGGCACTTTGCAAAAAACACCTCTGTTTTCTGTAAAAAAAATTGGGATGTGTCCATGTTGTGTTTTGGGCCATTTCCTTTCATGGGCGCTAGGCCTACCCACACAAGTCAGGTACCATTCTTATCGGGAGACTTGGGGGAACGCTGGATGGAAGGAAATTTGTGGCTCCTCTCAGATTCCAGAACTTTCTGTCACCGAAATGTGAGGAAAATGTGTTTTTTAGCCATATTTTGAGGTTTGCAAAGGATTCTGGGTAACAGAACCTGGTCAGAGCCCCACAAGTCACCCCATCTTGGATTCCCCTAGATCTCTAGTTTTCAAAAATGCACAGGTTTGGTAGGTTTCCCTAGGTGCCGGCTGAGCTAGGGGCCAAAATCTACAGGTAGGCACTTTGCAAAAAACACCTCTGTTTTCTGTAAAAAAATTGGGATGTGTCCACGTTGTGTTTTGGGCCATTTCCTTTCGTGGGCGCTAGGCCTACCCACACAAGTCAGGTACCATTCTTATCGGGAGACTTGGGGGAACGCTGGATGGAAGGAAATTTGTGGCTCCTCTCAGATTCCAGAACTTTCTGTCAACGAAATGTGAGGAAAATGTGTTTTTTAGCCATATTTTGAGGTTTGCAAAGGATTCTGGGTAACAGAACCTGGTCAGAGCCGCACAAGTCACCCCATCTTGGATTCCCCTAGATCTCTAGTTTTCAAAAATGCACAGGTTTGGTAGGTTTCCCTAGGTGCCGGCTGAGCTAGGGGCCAAAATCTACAGGTAGGCACTTCGCAAAAAACACCTCTGTTTTCTGTAAAAAAATTGGGATGTGTCCATGTTGTGTTTTGGGCCATTTCCTTTCATGGGCGCTAGGCCTACCCACACAAGTGAGGTACCATTCTTATCGGGAGACTTGTGGGAACGCTGGGTGGAAGGAAATTTGTGGCGCCTCTCAGATTCCAGAACTCTCTGTCATCGAAATGTGAGGAAAATGTGTTTTTTTTTAGCCAAATTTTGAGGTTTGGAAAGGATTCTGGGTAACAGAACCTGGTCAGAGCCCCACAAGCCACCCCATCTTGGATTCCCCTAGGTCTCTAGTTTTCAGAAATGCACAGGGTTGCTAGGTTTCCCTAGGTGCCGGCTGAGCTAGGGGCCAACATCTACAGGTAGGCACTTTGCAAAAAAACCCTCTGTTTTCTGTAAAAAAAATTGGGATGTGTCAACGTTGTGTTTTGGGCCATTTCCTTTCGTGGGCGCTAGGCCTACCCACACAAGTGAGGTACCATTTTTATCGGGAGACTTGGAGGAACGCTGGGTGGAAGGAAGTTTGTGGCTCCTCTCAGATTCCAGAACTTTCTGTCATCGAAATGTGAGGAAAATGTGGTTTTTTTAGCCAAATTTTGAGGATTGCAAAGGATTCTGGGTAACAGAACCTGGTCAGAGCCCCACAAGCCACCCCATCTTGGATTTCCCTAGGTCTCTAGTTTTCAGAAATGCACAGGGTTGGTAGGTTTCCCTAGGTGCCGGCTGAGCTAGGGGCCAACATCTACAGGTAGGCACTTTGCAAAAAACACCTCTGTTTTCTGTAAAAAAATTGGGATGTGTCCACGTTGTGTTTTGGGCCATTTCCTTTCGTGGGCGCTAGGCCTACGCACACAAGTGAGGTACCATTTTTATCGGGAGACTTGGGGGAACGCTGGGTGGAAGGAAACTTGTGGCTCCTCTCAGATTCCAGAACTTTCTGTCACCGAAATGTGAGGAAAATTTGTTTTTTAGCCAAATTTTGAGGTTTGCAAAGGATTCTGGGTAACAGAACTTGGTCAGAACCCCAGAAACCACCCCATCTTGGATTCCCCTAGGTCTCTAGTTTTAAAAAATGCACAGGTTTGGTAGGTTTCCCTAGGTGCCGGCTGAGCTAGGGGCCAAAATCTACAGGTAGGCACTTTGCAAAAAACACCTCTGTTTTCTGTAAAGAAATTGGGATGTGTCCACGTTGTGTTTTGGGCCATTTCCTTTCGTGGGCGCTAGGCCCACCCTCACAAGTGAGGTACCATTTTTATCGGGAGACTTGGGGGAACGCTGGGTGGAAGGAAATTTGTGGCTCCTCTCAGATTCCAGAACTTTCTGTCACCGAAATGTTAGGAAAATGTGTTTTTTTAGCCACATTTTGAGGTTTGCAAAGGATTCTGGGTAAAAGAACCTGGTCAGAGCCCCACAAGTCACCCCATCTTGGATTCCCCTAGATCTCTAGTTTTCAAAAATGCACAGGTTTGGTAGGTTTCCCTAGGTGCCGGCTGAGCTAGGGTCCAAAATCTACAGGTAGGCACTTTGCAAAAAACACCTCTGTTTTCTGTAAAAAAATTGGGATGTGTCCACGTTGTGTTTTGGGCCATTTCCTTTCATGGGCGCTAGGCCTACCCCCACAAGTCAGGTACCATTCTTATCGGGAGACTTGGGGGAACACTGGATGGAAGGAAATTTGTGGCTCCTCTCAGGTTCCAGAAATTTCTGTCACCGAAATGTGAGGAAAATGTGTTTTTTAGCCATATTTTGAGGTTTGCAAAGGATTCTGGGTAACAGAACCTGGTCAGAGCCCCACAAGTCACCCCATCTTGGATTCCCCTAGATCTCTAGTTTTCAAAAATGCACAAGTTTGGTAGGTTTCCCTAGGTACCGGCTGAGCTAGGGCCCAAAATCTACAGGTAGGCACTTTGCAAAAAACACCTCTGTTTTCTGTAAAAAAAATTGGGATGTGTCCATGTTGTGTTTTGGGCCATTTCCTTTCATGGGCGCTAGGCCTACCCACACAAGTCAGGTACCATTCTTATCGGGAGACTTGGGGGAACGCTGGATGGAAGGAAATTTGTGGCTCCTCTCAGATTCCAGAACTTTCTGTCACCGAAATGTGAGGAAAATGTGTTTTTTAGCCATATTTTGAGGTTTGCAAAGGATTCTGGGTAACAGAACCTGGTCAGAGCCCCACAAGTCACCCCATCTTGGATTCCCCTAGATCTCTAGTTTTCAAAAATGCACAGGTTTGGTAGGTTTCCCTAGGTGCCGGCTGAGCTAGGGGCCAAAATCTACAGGTAGGCACTTCGCAAAAAACACCTCTGTTTTGTGTAAAAAAATTGGGATGTGTCCATGTTGTGTTTTGGGCCATTTCCTTTCATGGGCGCTAGGCCTACCCACACAAGTGAGGTACCATTCTTATCGGGAGACTTGTGGGAACGCTGGGTGGAAGGAAATTTGTGGCTCCTCTCAGATTCCAGAACTCTCTGTCATCGAAATGTGAGGAAAATGTGTTTTTTTTTAGCCAAATTTTGAGGTTTGGAAAGGATTCTGGGTAACAGAATCTGGTCAGAGCCCCACAAGCCACCCCATCTTGGATTCCCCTAGGTCTCTAGTTTTCAGAAATGCACAGGGTTGCTAGGTTTCCCTAGGTGCCGGCTGAGCTAGGGGCCAACATCTACAGGTAGGCACTTTGCAAAAAACACCTCTGTTTTCTGTAAAAAAATTGGGATGTGTCCACGTTGTGTTTTGGGCCATTTCCTTTCGTGGGCGCTAGGCCTACCCACACAAGTGAGGTACCATTTTTATCGGGAGACTTGGAGGAACGCTGGGTGGAAGGAAATTTGTGGCTCCTCTCAGATTCCAGAACTTTCCATCATCGAAATGTGAGGAAAATGTGTTTTTTTTAGCCAAATTTTGAGGTTTGCAAAGGATTCTGGGTAACAGAACCTGGTCAGAGCCCCACAAGCCACCCCATCTTGGATTCCCCTAGGTCTCTAGTTTTCAGAAATGCACAGGGTTGGTAGGTTTCCCTAGGTGCCGGCTGAGCTAGGGGCCAACATATACAGGTAGGCACTTTGCAAAAAACACCTCTGTTTTCTGTAAAATAATTGGGATGTGTCCACGTTGTGTTTTGGGCCATTTCCTTTTGTGGGCGCTAGGCCTACCCACACAAGTGAGGTACCATTTTTATCGGGAGAATTGGGGGAACGCTGGGTGGAAGAAAATTTGTGGCTCCTCTCAGATTCCAGAACTTGCTGTCACCGAAATGTGAGGAAAATGTGTTTTTTAGCCAAATTTTGAGGTTTGCAAAGGATTCTGGGTAACAGAACCTGGTCAGAGCCCCACAAGTCACCCCATCTTGGATTCCCCTAGATCTCTAGTTTTCAAAAATGCACAGGTTTGGTAGGTTTCCCTAGGTGCTGGCTGAGCTAGGGGCCAAAATCTACAGGTAGGCACTTCGCAAAAAACACCTCTGTTTTCTGTAAAAAAATTGGGATGTGTCCATGTTGTGTTTTGGGCCATTTCCTTTCATGGGCGCTAGGCCTACCCACACAAGTGAGGTACCATTCTTATCGGGAGACTTGCGGGAACGCTGGGTGGAAGGAAATTTGAGGCTCCTCTCAGATTCCAGAACTTTCTGTCACCGAAATGTGAGGAAAATGTGTTTTTTTTAGCCAAATTTTGAGGTTTGCAAAGGATTCTGGGTAACAGAACCTGGTCAGAGCCCCACAAGCCACCCCATCTTGGATTCCCCTAGGTCTCTAGTTTTCAGAAATGCACAGGGTTGGTAGGTTTCCCTAGGTGCCGGCTGAGCTAGGGGCCAACATCTACAGGTAGGCACTTTGCAAAAAACACCTCTGTTTTCTGTAAAAAAATTGGGATGTGTCCACGTTGTGTTTTGGGCCATTTCCTTTCGTGGGCGCTAGGCCTACCCACACAAGTGAGGTACCATTTTTATCGGGAGAGTTGGAGGAACGCTGGGTGGAAGGAAATTTGTGGCACCTCTCAGATTCCAGAACTTTCTGTCACCGAAATGTGAGGAAAATGTGTTTTTTAGCCAAATTTTGAGGTTTGCAAAGGATTCTGGGTAACAGAACCTGGTCAGAGCCCAAAAAGTCACCCCATCTTGGATTCCCCTAGATCTCTAGTTTTCAAAAATGCACATGTTTGGTAGGTTTCCCTAGGTGCCGGCTGAGCTAGGGGCCAAAATCTACAGGTAGGCACTTCGCAAAAAACACCTCTGTTTTCTGTAAAAAAATTGGGATGTGTCCATGTTGTGTTTTGGGCCATTTCCTTTCATGGGCGCTAGGCCTACCCACACAAGTGAGGTACCATTCTTATCGGGAGACTTGCGGGAACGCTGGGTGGAAGGAAATGTGTGGCTCCTCTCAGATTCCAGAACTCTCGGTCATCGAAATGTGAGGAAAATGTGTTTTTTTTAGCCAAATTTTGAGGTTTGCAAAGGATTCTGGGTAACAGAACCTGGTCATAGCCCCACAAGCCACCCCATCTTGGATTCCCCTAGGTCTCTAGTTTTCAGAAATGCACAGGGTTGGTAGGTTTCCCTAGGTGCCGGCTGAGCTAGGGGCCAAAATCTACAGGTAGGCACTTTGCAAAAAACACCTCTGTTTTCTGTAAAAAAAATTGGGATGTGTCCATGTTGTGTTTTGGGCCATTTCCTTTCGTGGGCGCTAGGCCTACCCACACAAGTGAGGTACCATTTGTATTGGGAGACTTGGGGGAACGCTGGGTGGAAGGAAATTTGTGGCTCCTCTCAGATTCCAGAACTTTCTGTCACCGAAATGTGAGGAAAATTTGTTTTTTAGCCAAATTTTGAGGTTTGCAAAAGATTCTGGGTAACAGAACCTGGTCAGAACCCCAGAAACCACCCCATCTTGGATTCCCCTAGGTCTCTAGTTTTAAAAAATGCACAGGTTTGGTAGGTTTCCCTAGGTGCCGGCTGAGCTAGGGGCCAAAATCTACAGGTAGGCACTTTGCAAAAAACACCTCTGTTTTCTGTAAAGAAATTGGGATGTGTCCACGTTGTGTTTTGGGCCATTTCCTTTCGTGGGCGCTAGGCCCACCCTCACAAGTGAGGTACCATTTTTATCGGGAGACTTGGGGGAACGCTGGGTGGAAGGAAATTTGTGGCTCCTCTCAGATTCCAGAACTTTCTGTCACCGAAATGTTAGGAAAATGTGTTTTTTTAGCCACATTTTGAGGTTTGCAAAGGATTCTGGGTAAAAGAACCTGGTCAGAGCCCCACAAGTCACCCCATCTTGGATTCCCCTAGATCTCTAGTTTTCAAAAATGCACAGGTTTGGTAGGTTTCCCTAGGTGCCGGCTGAGCTAGGGTCCAAAATCTACAGGTAGGCACTTTGCAAAAAACACCTCTGTTTTCTGTAAAAAAATTGGGATGTGTCCACGTTGTGTTTTGGGCCATTTCCTTTCATGGGCGCTAGGCCTACCCCCACAAGTCAGGTACCATTCTTATCGGGAGACTTGGGGGAACACTGGATGGAAGGAAATTTGTGGCTCCTCTCAGGTTCCAGAAATTTCTGTCACCGAAATGTGAGGAAAATGTGTTTTTTAGCCATATTTTGAGGTTTGCAAAGGATTCTGGGTAACAGAACCTGGTCAGAGCCCCACAAGTCACCCCATCTTGGATTCCCCTAGATCTCTAGTTTTCAAAAATGCACAAGTTTGGTAGGTTTCCCTAGGTACCGGCTGAGCTAGGGCCCAAAATCTACAGGTAGGCACTTTGCAAAAAACACCTCTGTTTTCTGTAAAAAAAATTGGGATGTGTCCATGTTGTGTTTTGGGCCATTTCCTTTCATGGGCGCTAGGCCTACCCACACAAGTCAGGTACCATTCTTATCGGGAGACTTGGGGGAACGCTGGATGGAAGGAAATTTGTGGCTCCTCTCAGATTCCAGAACTTTCTGTCACCGAAATGTGAGGAAAATGTGTTTTTTAGCCATATTTTGAGGTTTGCAAAGGATTCTGGGTAACAGAACCTGGTCAGAGCCCCACAAGTCACCCCATCTTGGATTCCCCTAGATCTCTAGTTTTCAAAAATGCACAGGTTTGGTAGGTTTCCCTAGGTGCCGGCTGAGCTAGGGGCCAAAATCTACAGGTAGGCACTTTGCAAAAAACACCTCTGTTTTCTGTAAAAAAATTGGGATGTGTCCACGTTGTGTTTTGGGCCATTTCCTTTCGTGGGCGCTAGGCCTACCCACACAAGTCAGGTACCATTCTTATCGGGAGACTTGGGGGAACGCTGGATGGAAGGAAATTTGTGGCTCCTCTCAGATTCCAGAACTTTCTGTCAACGAAATGTGAGGAAAATGTGTTTTTTAGCCATATTTTGAGGTTTGCAAAGGATTCTGGGTAACAGAACCTGGTCAGAGCCGCACAAGTCACCCCATCTTGGATTCCCCTAGATCTCTAGTTTTCAAAAATGCACAGGTTTGGTAGGTTTCCCTAGGTGCCGGCTGAGCTAGGGGCCAAAATCTACAGGTAGGCACTTCGCAAAAAACACCTCTGTTTTCTGTAAAAAAATTGGGATGTGTCCATGTTGTGTTTTGGGCCATTTCCTTTCATGGGCGCTAGGCCTACCCACACAAGTGAGGTACCATTCTTATCGGGAGACTTGTGGGAACGCTGGGTGGAAGGAAATTTGTGGCGCCTCTCAGATTCCAGAACTCTCTGTCATCGAAATGTGAGGAAAATGTGTTTTTTTTTAGCCAAATTTTGAGGTTTGGAAAGGATTCTGGGTAACAGAACCTGGTCAGAGCCCCACAAGCCACCCCATCTTGGATTCCCCTAGGTCTCTAGTTTTCAGAAATGCACAGGGTTGCTAGGTTTCCCTAGGTGCCGGCTGAGCTAGGGGCCAACATCTACAGGTAGGCACTTTGCAAAAAAACCCTCTGTTTTCTGTAAAAAAAATTGGGATGTGTCAACGTTGTGTTTTGGGCCATTTCCTTTCGTGGGCGCTAGGCCTACCCACACAAGTGAGGTACCATTTTTATCGGGAGACTTGGAGGAACGCTGGGTGGAAGGAAGTTTGTGGCTCCTCTCAGATTCCAGAACTTTCTGTCATCGAAATGTGAGGAAAATGTGGTTTTTTTAGCCAAATTTTGAGGATTGCAAAGGATTCTGGGTAACAGAACCTGGTCAGAGCCCCACAAGCCACCCCATCTTGGATTTCCCTAGGTCTCTAGTTTTCAGAAATGCACAGGGTTGGTAGGTTTCCCTAGGTGCCGGCTGAGCTAGGGGCCAACATCTACAGGTAGGCACTTTGCAAAAAACACCTCTGTTTTCTGTAAAAAAATTGGGATGTGTCCACGTTGTGTTTTGGGCCATTTCCTTTCGTGGGCGCTAGGCCTACGCACACAAGTGAGGTACCATTTTTATCGGGAGACTTGGGGGAACGCTGGGTGGAAGGAAACTTGTGGCTCCTCTCAGATTCCAGAACTTTCTGTCACCGAAATGTGAGGAAAATTTGTTTTTTAGCCAAATTTTGAGGTTTGCAAAGGATTCTGGGTAACAGAACTTGGTCAGAACCCCAGAAACCACCCCATCTTGGATTCCCCTAGGTCTCTAGTTTTAAAAAATGCACAGGTTTGGTAGGTTTCCCTAGGTGCCGGCTGAGCTAGGGGCCAAAATCTACAGGTAGGCACTTTGCAAAAAACACCTCTGTTTTCTGTAAAGAAATTGGGATGTGTCCACGTTGTGTTTTGGGCCATTTCCTTTCGTGGGCGCTAGGCCCACCCTCACAAGTGAGGTACCATTTTTATCGGGAGACTTGGGGGAACGCTGGGTGGAAGGAAATTTGTGGCTCCTCTCAGATTCCAGAACTTTCTGTCACCGAAATGTTAGGAAAATGTGTTTTTTTAGCCACATTTTGAGGTTTGCAAAGGATTCTGGGTAAAAGAACCTGGTCAGAGCCCCACAAGTCACCCCATCTTGGATTCCCCTAGATCTCTAGTTTTCAAAAATGCACAGGTTTGGTAGGTTTCCCTAGGTGCCGGCTGAGCTAGGGTCCAAAATCTACAGGTAGGCACTTTGCAAAAAACACCTCTGTTTTCTGTAAAAAAATTGGGATGTGTCCACGTTGTGTTTTGGGCCATTTCCTTTCATGGGCGCTAGGCCTACCCCCACAAGTCAGGTACCATTCTTATCGGGAGACTTGGGGGAACACTGGATGGAAGGAAATTTGTGGCTCCTCTCAGGTTCCAGAAATTTCTGTCACCGAAATGTGAGGAAAATGTGTTTTTTAGCCATATTTTGAGGTTTGCAAAGGATTCTGGGTAACAGAACCTGGTCAGAGCCCCACAAGTCACCCCATCTTGGATTCCCCTAGATCTCTAGTTTTCAAAAATGCACAAGTTTGGTAGGTTTCCCTAGGTACCGGCTGAGCTAGGGCCCAAAATCTACAGGTAGGCACTTTGCAAAAAACACCTCTGTTTTCTGTAAAAAAAATTGGGATGTGTCCATGTTGTGTTTTGGGCCATTTCCTTTCATGGGCGCTAGGCCTACCCACACAAGTCAGGTACCATTCTTATCGGGAGACTTGGGGGAACGCTGGATGGAAGGAAATTTGTGGCTCCTCTCAGATTCCAGAACTTTCTGTCACCGAAATGTGAGGAAAATGTGTTTTTTAGCCATATTTTGAGGTTTGCAAAGGATTCTGGGTAACAGAACCTGGTCAGAGCCCCACAAGTCACCCCATCTTGGATTCCCCTAGATCTCTAGTTTTCAAAAATGCACAGGTTTGGTAGGTTTCCCTAGGTGCCGGCTGAGCTAGGGGCCAAAATCTACAGGTAGGCACTTCGCAAAAAACACCTCTGTTTTGTGTAAAAAAATTGGGATGTGTCCATGTTGTGTTTTGGGCCATTTCCTTTCATGGGCGCTAGGCCTACCCACACAAGTGAGGTACCATTCTTATCGGGAGACTTGTGGGAACGCTGGGTGGAAGGAAATTTGTGGCTCCTCTCAGATTCCAGAACTCTCTGTCATCGAAATGTGAGGAAAATGTGTTTTTTTTTAGCCAAATTTTGAGGTTTGGAAAGGATTCTGGGTAACAGAATCTGGTCAGAGCCCCACAAGCCACCCCATCTTGGATTCCCCTAGGTCTCTAGTTTTCAGAAATGCACAGGGTTGCTAGGTTTCCCTAGGTGCCGGCTGAGCTAGGGGCCAACATCTACAGGTAGGCACTTTGCAAAAAACACCTCTGTTTTCTGTAAAAAAATTGGGATGTGTCCACGTTGTGTTTTGGGCCATTTCCTTTCGTGGGCGCTAGGCCTACCCACACAAGTGAGGTACCATTTTTATCGGGAGACTTGGAGGAACGCTGGGTGGAAGGAAATTTGTGGCTCCTCTCAGATTCCAGAACTTTCCGTCATCGAAATGTGAGGAAAATGTGTTTTTTTTAGCCAAATTTTGAGGTTTGCAAAGGATTCTGGGTAACAGAACCTGGTCAGAGCCCCACAAGCCACCCCATCTTGGATTCCCCTAGGTCTCTAGTTTTCAGAAATGCACAGGGTTGGTAGGTTTCCCTAGGTGCCGGCTGAGCTAGGGGCCAACATATACAGGTAGGCACTTTGCAAAAAACACCTCTGTTTTCTGTAAAATAATTGGGATGTGTCCACGTTGTGTTTTGGGCCATTTCCTTTTGTGGGCGCTAGGCCTACCCACACAAGTGAGGTACCATTTTTATCGGGAGAATTGGGGGAACGCTGGGTGGAAGAAAATTTGTGGCTCCTCTCAGATTCCAGAACTTTCTGTCACCGAAATGTGAGGAAAATGTGTTTTTTAGCCAAATTTTGAGGTTTGCAAAGGATTCTGGGTAACAGAACCTGGTCAGAGCCCCACAAGTCACCCCATCTTGGATTCCCCTAGATCTCTAGTTTTCAAAAATGCACAGGTTTGGTAAGTTTCCCTAGGTGCTGGCTGAGCTAGGGGCCAAAATCTACAGGTAGGCACTTCGCAAAAAACACCTCTGTTTTCTGTAAAAAAATTGGGATGTGTCCATGTTGTGTTTTGGGCCATTTCCTTTCATGGGCGCTAGGCCTACCCACACAAGTGAGGTACCATTCTTATCGGGAGACTTGCGGGAACGCTGGGTGGAAGGAAATTTGAGGCTCCTCTCAGATTCCAGAACTTTCTGTCACCGAAATGTGAGGAAAATGTGTTTTTTTTAGCCAAATTTTGAGGTTTGCAAAGGATTCTGGGTAACAGAACCTGGTCAGAGCCCAAAAAGTCACCCCATCTTGGATTCCCCTAGATCTCTAGTTTTCAAAAATGCACAGGGTTGGTAGGTTTCCCTAGGTGCCGGCTGAGCTAGGGGCCAAAATCTAAAGGTAGGCACTTCGCAAAAAACACCTCTGTTTTCTGTAAAAAAATTGGGATGTGTCCATGTTGTGTTTTGGGCCATTTCCTTTCATGGGCGCTAGGCCTACCCACACAAGTGAGGTACCATTCTTATCGGGAGACTTGCGGGAACGCTGGGTGGAAGGAAATTTGTGGCTCCTCTCAGATTCCAGAACTCTCTGTCATCGAAATGTGAGGAAAATGTGTTTTTTTTTAGCCAAATTTTGAGGTTTGGAAAGGATTCTGGGTAACAGAATCTGGTCAGAGCCCCACAAGCCACCCCATCTTGGATTCCCCTAGGTCTCTAGTTTTCAGAAATGCACAGGGTTGCTAGGTTTCCCTAGGTGCCGGCTGAGCTAGGGTCCAACATCTACAGGTAGGCACTTTGCAAAAAACACCTCTGTTTTCTGTAAAAAAATTGGGATGTGTCAACGTTGTGTTTTGGGCCATTTCCTTTCGTGGGCGCTAGGCCTACCCACACAAGTGAGGTACCATTTTTATCGGGAGACTTGGAGGAACGCTGGGTGGAAGGAAATTTGTGGCTCCTCTCAGATTCCAGAACTTTCTGTCATCGAAATGTGAGGAAAATGTGGTTTTTTTAGCCAAATTTTGAGGTTTGCAAAGGATTCTGGGTAACAGAACCTGGTCAGAGCCCCACAAGCCACCCCATCTTGGATTTCCCTAGGTCTCTAGTTTTCAGAAATGCACAGGGTTGGTAGGTTTCCCTAGGTGCCGGCTGAGCTAGGGGCCAACATCTACAGGTAGGCACTTTGCAAAAAACACCTCTGTTTTCTGTAAAAAAATTGGGATGTGTCCACGTTGTGTTTTGGGCCATTTCCTTTCGTGGGCGCTAGGCCTACGCACACAAGTGAGGTACCATTTTTATCGGGAGACTTGGGGGAACGCTGGGTGGAAGAAAATTTGTGGCTCCTCTCAGATTCCAGAACTTTCTGTCACCGAAATGTGAGGAAAATGTGTTTTTTAGCCAAATTTTGAGGTTTACAAAGGATTCTGGGTAACAGAACCTGGTCAGAGCCCCACAAGTCACCCCATCTTGGATTCCCCTAGATCTCTAGTTTTCAAAAATGCACAGGTTTGGTAGGTTTCCCTAGGTGCTGGCTGAGCTAGGGGCCAAAATCTACAGGTAGGCACTTCGCAAAAAACACCTCTGTTTTCTGTAAAAAAATTGGGATGTGTCCATGTTGTGTTTTGGGCCATTTCCTTTCATGGGCGCTAGGCCTACCCACACAAGTGAGGTACCATTCTTATCGGGAGACTTGCGGGAACGCTGGGTGGAAGGAAATTTGAGGCTCCTCTCAGATTCCAGAACTTTCTGTCACCGAAATGTGAGGAAAATGTGTTTTTTTTAGCCAAATTTTGAGGTTTGCAAAGGATTCTGGGTAACAGAACCTGGTCAGAGCCCCACAAGCCACCCCATCTTGGATTCCCCTAGGTCTCTAGTTTTCAGAAATGCACAGGGTTGGTAGGTTTCCCTAGGTGCCGGCTGAGCTAGGGGCCAACATCTACAGGTAGGCACTTTGCAAAAAACACCTCTGTTTTCTGTAAAAAAATTGGGATGTGTCCACGTTGTGTTTTGGGCCATTTCCTTTCGTGGGCGCTAGGCCTACCCACACAAGTGAGGTACCATTTTTATCGGGAGAGTTGGAGGAACGCTGGGTGGAAGGAAATTTGTGGCACCTCTCAGATTCCAGAACTTTCTGTCACCGAAATGTGAGGAAAATGTGTTTTTTAGCCATATTTTGAGGTTTGCAAAGGATTCTGGGTAACAGAACCTGGTGAGAGCCCAAAAAGTCACCCCATCTTGGATTCCCCTAGATCTCTAGTTTTCAAAAATGCACAGGTTTGGTAGGTTTCCCTAGGTGCCGGCTGAGCTAGGGGCCAAAATCTAAAGGTAGGCACTTCGCAAAAAACACCTCTGTTTTCTGTAAAAAAATTGGGATGTGTCCATGTTGTGTTTTGGGCCATTTCCTTTCATGGGCGCTAGGCCTACCCACACAAGTGAGGTACCATTCTTATCGGGAGACTTGCGGGAACGCTGGGTGGAAGGAAATTTGTGGCTCCTCTCAGATTCCAGAACTCTCTGTCATCGAAATGTGAGGAAAATGTGTTTTTTTTTAGCCAAATTTTGAGGTTTGGAAAGGATTCTGGGTAACAGAATCTGGTCAGAGCCCCACAAGCCACCCCATCTTGGATTCCCCTAGGTCTCTAGTTTTCAGAAATGCACAGGGTTGCTAGGTTTCCCTAGGTGCCGGCTGAGCTAGGGGCCAACATCTACAGGTAGGCACTTTGCAAAAAACACCTCTGTTTTCTGTAAAAAAATTGGGATGTGTCAACGTTGTGTTTTGGGCCATTTGCTTTCGTGGGCGCTAGGCCTACCCACACAAGTGAGGTACCATTTTTATCGGGAGACTTGGAGGAACGCTGGGTGGAAGGAAATTTGTGGCTCCTCTCAGATTCCAGAACTTTCTGTCATCGAAATGTGAGAAAAATGTGGTTTTTTTAGCCAAATTTTGAGGTTTGCAAAGGATTCTGGGTAACAGAACCTGGTCAGAGCCCCACAAGCCACCCCATCTTGGATTTCCCTAGGTCTCTAGTTTTCAGAAATGCACAGGGTTGGTAGGTTTCCCTAGGTGCCGGCTGAGCTAGGGGCCAACATCTACAGGTAGGCACTTTGCAAAAAACACCTCTGTTTTCTGTAAAAAAATTGGGATGTGTCCACGTTGTGTTTTGGGCCATTTCCTTTCGTGGGCGCTAGGCCTACGCACACAAGTGAGGTACCATTTTTATCGGGAGACTTGGGGGAACGCTGGGTGGAAGGAAATTTGTGGCTCCTCTCAGATTCCAGAACTTTCTGTCACCGAAATGTGAGGAAAATGTGTTTTTTAGCCAAATTTTGAGGTTTGCAAAGGATTCTGGGTAACAGAACTTGGTCAGAGCCCCACAAGTCACCCCATCTTGGATTCCCCTAGATCTCTAGTTTTCAAAAATGCACAGGTTTGGTAGGTTTCCCTAGGTGCCGGCTGAGCTAGGGGCCAAAATCTACAGGTAGGCACTTTGCAAAAAACACCTCTGTTTTCTGTAAAAAAATTGGGATGTGTCCACGTTGTGTTTTGGGCCATTTCCTTTCGTGGGCGCTAGGCCTACCCACACAAGTGAGGTACCATTTTTATCGGGAGAGTTGGAGGAACGCTGGGTGGAAGGAAATTTGTGGCTCCTCTCAGATTCCAGAACTTTCTGTCACCGAAATGTGAGGAAAATGTGTTTTTTAGCCAAATTTTGAGGTTTGCAAAGGATTCTGGGTAACAGAACCTGGTCAGAGCCCCACAAGTCACCCCATCTTGGATTCCCCTAGATCTGTAGTTTTCAAAAATGCACAGGTTTGGTAGGTTTCCCTAGGTGCCGGCTGAGCTAGGGGCCAAAATCTACAGGTAGGCACTTCGCAAAAAACACCTCTGTTTTCTGTAAAAAAATTGGGATGTGTCCATGTTGTGTTTTGGGCCATTTCCTTTCATGGGCGCTAGGCCTACCCACACAAGTGAGGTACCATTCTTATCGGGAGACTTGCGGGAACGCTGGGTGGAAGGAAATTTGTGGCTCCTCTCAGATTCCAGAACTCTCTGTCATCGAAATGTGAGGAAAATGTGTTTTATTTTTAGCCAAATTTTGAGGTTTGGAAAGGATTCTGGGTAACAGAACCTGGTCAGAGCCCCACAAGCCACCCCATCTTGGATTCCCCTAGGTCTCTAGTTTTCAGAAATGCACAGGGTTGGTAGGTTTCCCTAGGTGCCGGCTGAGCTAGGGGCCAACATCTACAGGTAGGCACTTTGCAAAAAACACCTCTGTTTTCTGTAAAAAAATTGGGATGTGTCCACGTTGTGTTTTGGGCCATTTCCTTTCGTGGGCGCTAGGCCTACCCACACAAGTGAGGTACCATTTTTATCGGGAGACTTGGAGGAACGCTGGGTGGAAGGAAATTTGTGGCTCCTCTCAGATTCCAGAACTTTCTGTCATCGAAATGTGAGGAAAATGTGTTTTTTTTAGCCAAATTTTGAGGTTTTCAAAGGATTCTGGGTAACAGAACCTGGTCAGAGCCCCACAAGCCACCCCATCTTGGATTCCCCTAGGTCTCTAGTTTTCAGAAATGCACAGGGTTGGTAGGTTTCCCTAGGTGCCGGCTGAGCTAGGGGCCAACATATACAGGTAGGCACTTTGCAAAAAACCCCTCTGTTTTCTGTAAAATAATTGGGATGTGTCCACGTTGTGTTTTGGGCCATTTCCTTTTGTGGGCGCTAGGCCTACCCACACAAGTGAGGTACCATTTTTATCGGGAGAATTGGGGGAACGCTGGGTGGATGAAAATGTGTGGCTCCTCTCAGATTCCAGAACTTTCTGTCACCGAAATGTGAGGAAAATGTGTTTTTTAGCCAAATTTTGAGGTTTGCAAAGGATTCTGGGTAACAGAACCTGGTCAGAGCCCCACAAGTCACCCCATCTTGGATTCCCCTAGATCTCTAGTTTTCAAAAATGCACAGGTTTGGTAGGTTTCCCTAGGTGCTGGCTGAGCTAGGGGCCAAAATCTACAGGTGGGCACTTCGCAAAAAACACCTCTGTTTTCTGTAAAAAAATTGGGATGTGTCCATGTTGTGTTTTGGGCCATTTCTTTTCATGGGCGCTAGGCCTACCCACACAAGTGAGGTACCATTCTTATCGGGAGACTTGCGGGAACGCTGGGTGGAAGGAAATTTGAGGCTCCTCTCAGATTCCAGAACTTTCTGTCACCGAAATGTGAGGAAAATGTGTTTTTTTTAGCCAAATTTTGAGGTTTGCAAAGGATTCTGGGTAACAGAACCTGGTCAGAGCCCCACAAGCCACCCCATCTTGGATTCCCCTAGGTCTTTAGTTTTCAGAAATGCACAGGGTTGGTAGGTTTCCCTAGGTGCCGGCTGAGCTAGGGGCCAACATCTACAGGTAGGCACTTTGCAAAAAACACCTCTGTTTTCTGTAAAAAAATTGGGATGTGTCCACGTTGTGTTTTGGGCCATTTCCTTTCGTGGGCGCTAGGCCTACCCACACAAGTGAGGTACCATTTTTATCGGGAGAGTTGGAGGAACGCTGGGTGGAAGGAAATTTGTGGCACCTCTCAGATTCCAGAACTTTCTGTCACCGAAATGTGAGGAAAATGTGTTTTTTAGCCAAATTTTGAGGTTTGCAAAGGATTCTCGGTAACAGAACCTGGTCAGAGCCCCACAAGTCACCCCATCTTGGATTCCCCTAGATCTCTAGTTTTCAAAAATGCACAGGTTTGGTAGATTTCCCTAGGTGCCGGCTGAGCTAGGGGCCAACATCTACAGGTAGGCACTTTGCAAAAAACACCTCTGTTTTCTGTAAAAAAATTGGGATGTGTCCACGTTGTGTTTTGGGCCATTTCCTTTCGTGGGCGCTAGGCCTACCCACACAAGTGAGGTACCATTTTTATCGGGAGAGTTGGAGGAACACTGGGTGGAAGGAAATTTGTGGCTCCTCTCAGATTCCAGAACTTTCTGTCACCGAAATGTGAGGAAAATGTGTTTTTTAGCCAAATTTTGAGGTTTTCAAAGGATTCTGGGTAACAGAACCTGGTCAGAGCCCCACAAGTCACCCCATCTTGGATTCCCCTAGATCTCTAGTTTTCAAAAATGCACAGGTTTGGTAGGTTTCCCTAGGTGCCGGCTGAGCTAGGGGCCAAAATCTACAGGTAGGCACTTCGCAAAAAACACCTCTGTTTTCTGTAAAAAAATTGGGATGTGTCCATGTTGTGTTTTGGGCCATTTCCTTTCATGGGCGCTAGGCCTACCCACACAAGTGAGGTACCATTCTTATCGGGAGACTTGCGGGAACGCTGGGTGGAAGGAAATTTGTGGCTCCTCTCAGATTCCAGAACTCTGTCATCGAAATGTGAGGAACAAATGTTTTTTTTAGCCAAATTTTGAGGTTTGGAAAGGATTCTGGGTAACAGAACCTGGTCAGAGCCCCACAAGCCACCCCATCTTGGATTCCCCTAGGTCTTTAGTTTTCAGAAATGCACAGGGTTGGTAGGTTTCCCTAGGTGCCGGCTGAGCTAGGGGCCAACATCTACAGGTAGGCACTTTGCAAAAAACACCTCTGTTTTCTGTAAAAAAATTGGGATGTGTCCACGTTGTGTTTTGGGCCATTTCCTTTCGTGGGCGCTAGGCCTACCCACACAAGTGAGGTACCATTTTTATCGGGAGAGTTGGAGGAACGCTGGGTGGAAGGAAATTTGTGGCACCTCTCAGATTCCAGAACTTTCTGTCACCGAAATGTGAGGAAAATGTGTTTTTTAGCCAAATTTTGAGGTTTGCAAAGGATTCTGGGTAACAGAACCTGGTCAGAGCCCAAAAAGTCACCCCATCTTGGATTCCCCTAGATCTCTAGTTTTCGAAAATGCACAGGTTTGGTAGGTTTCCCTAGATGCCGGCTGAGCTAGGGGCCAAAATCTACAGGTAGGCACTTCGCAAAAAACACCTCTGTTTTCTGTAAAAAAATTGGGATGTGTCCACGTTGTGTTTTGGGCCATTTCCTTTCATGGGCGCTAGGCCTACCCACACAAGTGAGGTACCATTCTTATCGGGAGACTTGCGGGAACGCTGGGTGGAAGGAAATTTGTGGCTCCTCTCAGATTCCAGAACTCTCGGTCATCGAAATGTGAGGAAAATGTGTTTTTTTTAGCCAAATTTTGAGGTTTGCAAAGGATTCTGGGTAACAGAACCTGGTCAGAGGCTCACAAGCCACCCCATCTTGGATTCCCCTAGGTCTCTAGTTTTCAGAAATGCACAGGGCTGGTAGGTTTCCCTAGGTGCCGGCTGAGCTAGGGGCCAAAATCTACAGGTTGGCACTTTGCAAAAAACACCTCTGTTTTCTGTAAAAAAATTGAGATGTGTCTATGTTGTGTTTTGGGCCATTTCCTTTCGTGGGCGCTAGGCCTACCCACACAAGTGAGGTACCATTTGTATTGGGAGACTTGGGGGAACGCTGGGTGGAAGGAAATTTGTGGCTCCTCTCAGATTCCAGAACTTTCTGTCACTGAAATGTGAGGAAAATTTGTTTTTTAGCCAAATTTTGAGGTTTGCAAAAGATTCTGGGTAACAGAACCTGGTCAGAACCCCACAAACCAGCCCATCTTGGATTCCCCTAGGTCTCTAGTTTTAAAAAATGCACAGGTTTGGTATGTTTCCCTAGGTGCCGGCTGAGCTAGGGGCCAAAATCTACAGGTAGGCACTTTGCAAAAAACACCTCTGTTTTCTGTAAAGAAATTGGGATGTGTCCACGTTGTGTTTTGGGCCATTTCCTTTCGTGGGCGCTAGGCCCACCCTCACAAGTGAGGTACCATTTTTATCGGGAGACTTGGGGGAACGCTGGGTGGAAGGAAATTTGTGGCTCCTCTCAGATTCCAGAACTTTCTGTCACCGAAATGTGAGGAAAATGTGTTTTTTAGCCAAATTTTGAGGTTTGCAAAGGATTCTCGGTAACAGAACCTGGTCAGAGCCCCACAAGTCACCCCATCTTGGATTCCCCTAGATCTCTAGTTTTCAAAAATGCACAGGTTTGGTAGATTTCCCTAGGTGCCGGCTGAGCTAGGGGCCAACATCTACAGGTAGGCACTTTGCAAAAAACACCTCTGTTTTCTGTAAAAAAATTGGGATGTGTCCACGTTGTGTTTTGGGCCATTTCCTTTCGTGGGCGCTAGGCCTACCCACACAAGTGAGGTACCATTTTTATCGGGAGAGTTGGAGGAACGCTGGGTGGAAGGAAATTTGTGGCTCCTCTCAGATTCCAGAACTTTCTGTCACCGAAATGTGAGGAAAATGTGTTTTTTAGCCAAATTTTGAGGTTTGCAAAGGATTCTGGGTAACAGAACCTGGTCAGAGCCCCACAAGTCACCCCATCTTGGATTCCCCTAGATCTCTAGTTTTCAAAAATGCACAGGTTTGGTAGGTTTCCCTAGGTGCCGGCTGAGCTAGGGGCCAAAATCTACAGGTAGGCACTTCGCAAAAAACACCTCTGTTTTCTGTAAAAAAATTGGAATGTGTCCATGTTGTGTTTTGGGCCATTTCCTTTCATGGGCGCTAGGCCTACCCACACAAGTGAGGTACCATTCTTATCAGGAGACTTGCGGGAACGCTGGGTAGAAGGAAATTTGTGGCTCCTCTCAGATTCCAGAACTCTGTCATCGAAATGTGAGGAAAATGTGTTTTTTTTAGCCTAATTTTGAGGTTTGGAAAGGATTCTGGGTAACAGAACCTGGTCAGAGCCCCACAAGCCACCCCATCTTGGATTCCCCTAGGTCTCTAGGTTTCAGAAATGCACAGGGTTGGTAGGTTTCCCTAGGTGCCGGCTGAGCTAGGGGCCAACATCTACAGGTAGGCACTTTGCAAAAAACACCTCTGTTTTCTGTAAAAAAATTGGGATGTGTCCACGTTGTGTTTTGGGCCATTTCCTTTTGTGGGCGCTAGGCCTACCCACACAAGTGAGGTACCATTTTTATCGGGAGAGTTGGAGGAACGCTGGGTGGAAGGAAATTTGTGGCTCCTCTCAGATTCCAGAACTTTCTGTCACCGAAATGTGAGGAAAATGTGTTTTTTAGCCAAATTTTGAGGTTTGCAAAGGATTCTGGGTAACAGAACCTGGTCAGAGCCCCACAAGTCACCCCATCTTGGATTCCCCTAGATCTCTAGTTTTCAAAAATGCACAGGTTTGGTAGGTTTCCCTAGGTGCCGGCTGAGCTAGGGGCCAAAATCTACAGGTAGGCACTTCGCAAAAAACACCTCTGTTTTCTGTAAAAAAATTGGGATGTGTCCATGTTGTGTTTTGGGCCATTTCCTTTCATGGGCGCTAGGCCTACCCACACAAGTGAGGTACCATTCTTATCGGGAGACTTGCGGGAACGCTGGGTGGAAGGAAATTTGTGGCTCCTCTCAGATTCCAGAACTCTCTGTCATCGAAATGTGAGGAAAATGTGTTTTTTTTAGCCAAATTTTGAGGTTTGGAAAGGATTCTGGGTAACAGAACCTGGTCAGAGCCCCACAAGCCACCCCATCTTGGATTCCCCTAGATCTCTAGTTTTCAAAAATGCACAGGTTTGGTAGGTTTCCCTAGGTGCCGGCTGAGCTAGGAGCCAAAATCTACAGGTAGGCACTTTGCAAAAAACACCTCTGTTTTCTGTAAAAAAATTGGGATGTGTCCACGTTGTATTTTGGGCCATTTCCTTTCGTGGGCGCTAGGCCTACCCACACAAGTGAGGTACCATTTTTATCGGGAGAGTTGGAGGAACGCTGGGTAGAAGGAAATTTGTGGCTCCTCTCAGATTCCAGAACTTTCTGTCACCGAAATGTGAGGAAAATCTGTTTTTTAGCCGAATTTTGAGGTTTGCAAAGGATTCTGGGTATCAGAACCTGGTCAGAGCCCCACAAGTCACCCCATCTTGGATTCCCCTAGATCTCTAGTTTTCAAAAATGCACAGGTTTGGTAGGTTTCCCTAGGTGCCGGCTGAGCTAGGGGCCAAAATCTACAGGTAGGCACTTTGCAAAAAACACCTCTGTTTTCTGTAAAAAAAACTGGGATGTGTCCATGTTGTGTTTTGGGCCATTTCCTTTCATGGGCGCTAGGCCTACCCACACAAGTGAGGTACCATTCTTATCGGGAGACTTGCGGGAACGCTGGGTGGAAGGAAATTTGTGGCTCCTCTCAGATTCCAGAACTCTCTGTCATCGAAATGTGAGGAAAATGTGTTTTTTTTAGCCAAATTTTGAGGTTTGCAAAGGATTCTGGGTAACAGAACCTGGTCAGAGCCCCACAAGCCACCCCATCCTAGATTCCCCTAGGTCTCTAGTTTTCAGAAATGCACAGGGTTGGTGGGTTTCCCTAGGTGCCGGCTGAGCTAGGGGCCAACATCTACAGGTAGGCACTTTGCAAAAAACACCTCTGTTTTCTGTAAAAAAAATTGGGATGTGTCCACGTTGTGTTTTGGGCCATTTCCTTTCGTGGGCGCTAGGCCTACCCACACAAGTGAGGTACCATTTTTATCGGGAGACTTGGGGGAACGCTGGGTGGAAGAAAATTTGTGGCTCCTCTCAGATTCCAAAACTTTCTGTCACCGAAATGTGAGGAAAATGTGTTTTTTAGCCAAATTTTGAGGTTTGCAAATGATTCTGGGTAACAGAACCTGGTCAGAGCCCCACAAGTCACCCCATCTTGGATTCCCCTAGATCTCTAGTTTTAAAAAATGCACAGGTTTGGTAGGTTTCCCTAGGTGCCGGCTGAGCTAGGGGCCAAAATCTACAGGTAGGCACTTTGCAAAAAACACCTCTGTTTTCTGTAAAAAAATTGGGATGTGTCCATGTTGTGTTTTGGGCCATTTCCTTTCGTGGGCGCTAGGCCTACCCACACAAGTGAGGTACCATTTGTATTGGGAGACTTGGGGGAACGCTGAGTGGAAGGAAATTTGTGGCTCCTGTCAGATTCCAGAACTTTCTGTCACCGAAATGTGAGGAAAATGTGTTTTTTAGCCAAATGTTGAGGTTTGCAAAGGATTCTGGGTAACAGAACCTGGTCAGAGCCCCACAAGTCACCCCATCTTGGATTCCCCTAGGTGTCTAGTTTTCAAAAATGCACATGTTTGGTGAGTTTCCCTAGGTGCTGGCTGAGCTAGGGGCCGAAATCTACAGGTAGGCACTTTGCAAAAAACACCTCTGTTTTCTGTAAAGAAATTGGGATGTGTCCACGTTGTGTTTTGGGCCATTTCCTTTCGTGGGCGCTAGGCCTACCCTCACAAGTGAGGTACCATTTTTATCGGGAGACTTGGGGGAACGCTGGGTGGAAGGAAATTTGTGGCTCCTGTCAGATTCCAGAACTTTCTGTCACCGAAATGTGAGGAAAATGTGTTTTTTAGCCAAATGTTGAGGTTTGCAAAGGATTCTGGGTAACAGAACCTGGTCAGAGCCCCACAAGTCACCCCATCTTGGATTCCCCTAGGTCTCTAGTTTTAAAAAATGCACAGTTTTGGTAGGTTTCCCTAGGTGCCGGCTGAGCTAGAGGCCAAAATCTATAGGTAGGCACTTTGCAAAAAACACCTCTGTTTTCTGTCAAAAAATGGGATGTGTCCACATTGTGTTTTGGTGCATTTCCTGTCGCGGGCGCTAGGCCTACCCACACAAGTGAGGTATCATTGTTATCGGGAGGCTTGGGGGACCATAGAATAGCAAAACAAGTGTTACTGCCTCTTGTCTGTCTCTAGATTTTTTCCTTCCAAATATAAGAGAGTGTGTAAAAAAGACGTCTATTTGAGAAATGCCCTGTAATTCACATGCTAGTATGGGCACCCCGGAATTCAGAGATGTGCAAATAACCACTGGTCCTCAACAGTTTATCTTGTGCCCATTTTGGAAATACAAAGGTTTTCTTGATAGCTATTTTTTACTCTTTATATTTCATCAAATGAATTGCTGTATACCCGGTATAGAATGAAAACCCAAGGCAGGGTGCAGGTCATTTATTGGCTCTGGGCACCAAGAGTTCTTGATGAACCTACAATCCCTATATATCCCCGCAACCAGAAGAGTCCAGCAGACGTAACAGTATATTGCTTTAAAAAATCTGACATTGCAGGAAAAAGTTACAGAGTAAAACGTAGAGAAAGACTGCAGATTTTTTCACTTCAATTTCAATATTTTTTTTTCAGTTGTTATTTTCTGTAGGAAACCCATGTAGGATCTACACAAATTACCCCTTGCTGAATTCAGAATTTTGTCTACTTTTCAGAAATGTTTCAGTTGCTGGGATCCAGCATTGGTTTCATGCCCATTTCTGTCACTGACTGGAAGGAGGCTGAAAGCACAAGAAATCGTAAAAATGGGGTATGTCCCAGTAAAATGGCAAAATTGTGTTGCAAAGTTGGGTTTTCTGATTCAAGTCTGCCTGTTCCTGAAAGCTGTGAAGCTGGTGATTTTAGCACTGCAAACCCTTTGTTGATGCCATTTTCAGGGAAAAAACTACAAGCCTTCTTCTGCAGCCCCTTTTTTCAATTATTTTTTCAAAAAAACGAATTTTTCACTGTATTTTGGCTAATTTCTTGGCCTCCTTCTGGGGAACCCACAAAGTCTGGGTACCTCTAGAATCCCTAGGATATTGGGAAAAAAAGGACGCAAATTTGTCATGGGTAGCTTATGTGAACAAAACGTTATGAGGGCCTAAGCGCAAACTGCCCCAAATAGCCAAAAAAAGGCTCGTCACAGGAGGGGGAAAAGGCCTGGCAGCGAAGGGGTTATACTAAATCTGCAGTTATGTTACTGGATCTGCTTTGCACCTGGACTGCTGGCTCTGGCAGGAGGTATTATGACATTGAGACTCAACTACTATCATTTAGTACAATTTAACAGCTCTGTCATTTAATTATTACAGGTCACAAGAGAAACCAGAAGTCGCCCATAATAAGGAAATTAGAGACAGAGGGCCTGATTTAGAGTTAGGCTAACGGGTTACTCCTACGCAAAATATGATGAATATCTCATCTGCCGTATTACGATAATAGAATCGTAATTGAGCAAATGGGACATCAGTCACGTTTGTGATGAAGTAACCGCATCTGCAAAACACCAAATCAGGCCCAGAAGTTTGTACATGGATTACAGGCTACCATGTATTATAAATAGAAATATAGATGGGTAAGAGTGAATTATAGGTAGGTTTTTAACCAAAGAGTCCTAAGAGAAATGAACTACACAGCAAGAGTGATGCTCGAGTCGTCTATGATGTCATTTAGACCACCAGAGTGAAAAACATCACCTTAATTCACTTCTTACCCGTCTATAATTTTATGTTATGCATGGTCTCCCAAATCATCTGCCCCTGCCATAGATAACATAGCCTTTACCCCCTGTTCCTGACTTTTAAATAAAATACATTGCCTCCTGCCACCCACCTCCACTACTCTCTGTGCTTTTTCTTTCTTCTGCTGTAGAAGCGGTGCTCCCTGCTTTGCACCTCTGCTCTGACAGACCAGCCTGGAATCCCTTTGACATAAGAAACCGTGGGTAACAGCTGTTGCTAAGAACTCTTGCTACATCACATCAGTGAATCACTAGATTTGAATCCAGTTATTTACGTTAGTGGCTCTCTACTAGAGCCAACATAATAATACAATACAAAATAAAATTATACAAAAGGTGTCCTACTTCTCTGTCTTATCCAGGGCAGATGGCTGGTTGTTGTGTCTAGGAGTTTGGTATATCTCTCAAGGACTATTGAGTCACTCTCAGTTCCTGCTAGCAAATGACAGAGCACTAGAGTTGGATTAGCTTCTGTCAACATTGTTCTTTTTTCTTTCAGTATGACTGGCATCTGAAGACTAACTCTACTGTGCTAGACGTAGTGAGACCGTCAACAGCTGGTAAGATGTATGCAGCATTATGGGTCTGATGTATCATGGGTTGCACTTATTGTGTGTGTATTGGAGAAATGTGTTTTTATGCCACTATTGTCAATACATTGTATCTGCATCCCCTTTCTTTCCCTCTACCTTGACTTCTGCATGTAACTTCTTACGTTTTCTTCCTCCCACTCTCACCCCCTATTTCCTGCATCATCTCTATTGCTCTTTCCCCTCTATTGTATACACTATCCTTCTCTTCCATAGTTCCGTCATGGTAAACTATTTTGTTCCTGTCTTTTTTTCCCTTTTCATTTGCTTCGTCCCACAATCCCATAAATCATCTATGTTTACATCTCTATCCACATCCATCTCTTTCCTTTTACCATGAAATAATTCCATTACCCATGTCTTTACCACGTCTCTCCTCCCTTATTCTTTTCCTTCCATCTCGTTTTCCTCCAGCCTATCATTCCAGTGTACCTACCTCTGGCTTCCTACTGCCATCTCCGTTAGTCTTCAATGTCTTTTACTCTTTCTTTCCAGCTTTTAATCAATCTCTGATGAGGCCACCCTGTGTTTTTGTACTCACTATGTTTATCATATGTCTTTCTAGTTTGCAAAGTTATCTGTTATACAGAGAAAAGTGCAGACACTGTGTAGCTATATATTTTGCATTTATGAAACATTTTAAATTCAGCGTTTTTATCAGACCAGTTTCACATTTATAAGGGATACCTGTCAGTTTACTCTACCCTTTTAGACCATGGAACGCACTGATACCTAAAGGGGTTAACAGGAGTATGTATGTGATTGATATTCACCCTCCTTATAATGGCATGCATTTCAATGACCTAGGACTTGAAGTACAAAACACGTTTGCAGTCGTAACCCCAGATTTGCATTAGCCAAAGATTATTTTGAAAGGTACACAACTTGTTTTGAGACCTGTAAAGGCCTGACTGACTTGCAGACGGGATTTACAAGACTTACTTGATGGATTGTACTAAGAAGGGGACATGAAAGGAGCATCCTCTCTTAATTCCAATTAGCAATAACAAATCTCAATGGTTTGGAATGCAGTTGCAGTCGCAAACCATTGATCAAGTACCAGCATCACCACTGGAGGTGATATCTGATGTGGAAAGAACAATCTTTCTCACCAGAACAGCTTCCACTTTGGGAAACGTGACTGGCAGTTTCAAGTGGAACAGAAAGTGGCCAAGTGGACCACTGTCTGCTATCCAAGATGTCTTCCCAGACAGAAAAAGTTTTTTTTTTCTTTTAAAGAAGCACCTCCTTCTTTAAGTGACACAGGCTGCATTTAATAAAATGTTTTCTCTCTGTAATGTAAATGAAGGAATACATGCTTATTGCCTCTTGCATGCTGCCATTCCTGCATTCTCAGCCAATGACAGGAGCTTGCAAATTGCTATCTACCTGGATATTATTCAGTACGTAGGTGGTTTTGCGACTCACTGCAAATGTGCCATTTGTGAGGCAGCCATTAGTTACTGGATTCACTTCTCACTTGCTGTATAGGCAAATACTTTTTTATCTTTTCCTCTCTGACTTGAGTACAGTCCTTTCTATTGTTACACTCACCGTCAACACATTGTTGCACTATGTCACACAATTGTCTGAACAATCAGCCTTCATCCCTCCATGTAGTATGTACTGATACTCAGGGTCACACTACTTAGCCGCAAAACATAGAGTGCTAAGAACCCGTCGGCTGACCACAAGTCTGCAGCCTACTAGCAGACGTTTTAAGATTCCCAACAAAACACAGGCCACAGTGGGGCCCCCTATCTCAAACTACTCAAAACCCTATTTATAGATATTCATTTTTTATGGTGTTCCCCAAATTATTTTGCTTTGTGAATCCGTTTTGTGTTTACCTTTGCACTGACTGGTGATTCAACTAGAGTACAATTACACTTAATATTTGTTAAAGGCAACCACTTTTATTTCAAAGTTGCCATACTGGTAACACTGGTAAATCAATAACATTTGGACAAAGGTTTTGTGTAGTTGAACAAAGTGCAGATTTAGGATAGAGAAATGAAGGAAAACTTGTCCCTCATGTTTCTAAAATTGTAAAACACTTTTAGAATTGCACGTTTTCTGCAGTCAATTTGCTGAGCCTATTCCCAAACTATGAACCAGGATTAATAATTTAATTTGGTAAAGTTTAATGAAAAAGCGATTGAAAACAAGCTCCTGTATGCAGCTTGTATGAAAAGATAATTGGTCTGTTTATAATAATATTACCTGTAGTGGTTTATTCACTTCAGGAACAATAAATGTGTAATTGTAAGTGAAGAACTAAACAAAAGGTATCTATCTACACCTGTTGTTAAAATTCGTTTGATTACACCTACTCTACAAGCCAGACAAGTAGCTGGCAGAAAAAAAGGGAATACTAAATGTGTAAGCTTAAGTGAGGAACTAAACAAAAGGCATCTACACCTGTGGGTACAATTCATTTTGTTTACACCTACTTCGACAGCCAGACAAATAGCTGGCAGAAGAAAGGGAATATACAGATAGGTCAGGATGGTAATAGGTTAGACTCCAGGTATTCCAGGTTGCATTTGCCTGTGAAAAGTTCTTGAATCACCTTCTGTATGAGTTAGGAAAAAGGAACAGACCCCTGATGCACAAAGCCCGACAAGAAATGGAGAAAAAAAGGGTCTTGGGGGGTCAGATACTTTATCTTATGTTTGGTGGTAGAACTATAGAAGGTGTGGGTAATCCGAAAATAACACAGTACTACAAGAAACATACTGAAGAGCAACAGCCCCTAACTAGCATTCAAACTGACTTGGCTCTTATGTTGTGGGGCAGGGTTCTCCTCCAGACCCAAGCTGCATCCCATACGACTCAGGCAATAGTGTTCCCTCCTAGCAGAACAATGAATTTGGCTAGACCCACCTGTATTGGTGCATTTGAAGGGAATCCTTCTCCCATCTTTACTAAAAAGGTACTCTTCTTTGCTATCTCTTGAGCCCCCTAAACAGCTGAGGTGAATTTTTCTATTCCTAACACAATTAGTCACCCTCCCCTAACATCATCCGCGCTCACTTTAAAAGTTGATTCACTTACAAAAGAGCTTAATGACCTAGTCAAGTCTCTGTTGCTGCACTTTGAAAGACAGCGGGTGGGGCTGAGTTATATGCTCGCCAATTCAGTTTAAACTAAGGCCCATATTTATAGTCCCTTTGCGCCAGATTAGTGTCATTTGTTTTACGCTAATTCGGCGCAAATTTAACACGATATTTATACTTTGATGCTAACGTAAAAATATCCCAGTGTGCACCATTTTCTGGATGCGTGAAACCGCCTTGCATCATTGGGATGCAAGGTAGGCGCTCCCGTCTAAAAAATGAGTTAAACACCCATGCGCCATATTTATCCAACCGCGCAAAATGGCGCATGGCTGGGAGACGGAGACGGAAAATGGCACAAATGCCGATTTGCGCCAAAATGTAACACCTTGGTCAGGGCAGGCATTGAAATGGGGCAAACACACCACTACTTAAGGAAAACTCACACAAGCAACATCATAGCTCAAAAAGGAAGACATGGAGGTGATACTCATGCAGCATGCACGAAGACACAGAGCACAGGAGCAACAGCAGCAGCTACCACCACACCAACATGGACCCCAAAGGCAACGCAGAAGGCAGGAGAGGATATTCAGGACCAGGACAACCCTTCAGGGCCTCAGGTAAC
Organism: Pleurodeles waltl; assembly: GCF_031143425.1. Classification (NCBI taxonomy): domain Eukaryota; kingdom Metazoa; phylum Chordata; class Amphibia; order Caudata; family Salamandridae; genus Pleurodeles; species Pleurodeles waltl. Next base: position 331,030,440 of record NC_090448.1, read on the forward strand.
ATGACATCATCCAGAGGGACAGACTAAACTGGCAAGCCATACAGCAGCTGCTGCGCCACCTTGAGCCACAGTTGGCACCCAGCTTGCAGACACCCCACATCATTCCACCGTAGACCAAGCTGCTAGCTGTCCTGCACATGTTGGCAAGTGGCTCTTTTCAAACCACTGTTGCCCTGGTTGCCGGGATCTCACAGCCCTCATTCTCTGCCTTCCTTCCCAAGGTACTTGATGCCATCATCTTCCTCACACCCCGCCACATCCGCTTCCCCAACACACAGCAGAAGCAGCAGGAGACCAAACAGGGGTTCTATCAAATTCATGGCTTCCCGCACATGCTTGGTGCCATTGACTGCACATATGTTCGGATAGTGCCACCTGCTGCAGCCGAGCACCTATACCGCAACAGGAAGCACACACACTCCATCAATGTGCAGGCCATTGTGGATCACCGTGGATTGTTCACCAACATCATGGCAAAGTATCCTGGGAGTGTACATTCATTCATCTTCCGTCACAGCACCATCAATCAGCACTTCCAGGATGGATGATATGGCAATGGCCTACTTGTTGGTAAGTACAGAAACCTAGTTATTTACACACAGCACAGCAACCCTGTAGGACACCCAACACATACACCACTACATCGACACGTGGTCAGGAAGACACTGAGGTGTGACACTGGTAGTCATGTTTGATAGCCTGACCCAATGGGATACACACACCTATGGACAAATGACAGATGCAAATAACAAGAGATGCCACTCTAGAGCCAGGACAGGACCAATTTAAAACCACACAGTGACAATGACATGGTCTTAACTGGCAATACATCTTGGAAGATGAACCTTTCAATAGCACATCAATCACACTCAAACCCACACCCTTCCAAGCAATACGTCCTGTGTAAGGGGTGTGTAATGTGTGTTGCTGTAGGTCAAACACCATGAGACACATAGCATGATGACGCTGACTCTAATGAAGGTGACATGGAATCATTGAGGCATTACCAACATCTCACATCACTACGGGGGTGACATTGCCAGCTAGCAATAAAGAAGTTGACTGTGCTATGAAAACATGTGGATGACACTAATGCAAAGTGCACACTGCTACACAAACGGATTGAGACAATTCCCCACATACATAACAGATGTACAGGCAGATGGATCTTCAGACACTAAAACTTTCACCCCCACAACCAAGTTAGCCAGTTTACTTGGAGCAAGTTCAGTAGTGTAGGTACTCGTTTGCATATGAGGCAACTCAGTGAGGGCACAAAAATAGGTTTGCATAGAACTTGTCACACATGGGATAATTGTGCATAGTCAATCGTGAACACTTCAGTGCTGCCAACTTATGGAGATGCGTTGTGCATTGTCACATAGCCGAATCAAAGGTCCTCACTGTAGCATTTCACTTGCAATTATATCTGTCGAATTGGATGGGTTGTTCAGCCCATATAGTGCAACCATGTTACCACCACAGTGGAATCGATTGTGTGTGTGGAAGGCCCACAGACACTTCTTTCACATTACATAACACATGGGAGATACACACTGAACTGCAAGTTTCTAAAAATACCACTGATATCATGTCAATCAGCCGAACACCAGTTTTGCAGACCAGCCATTTCAACCTGCCCTTGTTGCTGCCTGGAACTGCTCAGAGGCTGCCATTTTCTGAATCTCCTTGTTGTGCATTGGCGTACAAATCACTTGTGTACCAGAGCCCTTGGGGAATTGTATAACGTTGCAGACCACAGCACAAACTGTTTTTAGTTCCCACAGTGTTGTTCCTGTTTGTCCCAGTCAGAGTCTGCTCACTGTGTATTTGCCTTGTTCATGTTTGTTCCTGACAGAGCCTGCATCCTGTTAGCCAGACTAGTTCCAATCTTTGCGTTAAACATAGAGCTTCCCTGTGGCTACATTTGTCTCAAAGTTGCTTTCCATGCCCTCTGTTTCCTCCTGCGTATTTCTGGTGGGTCTACGATGAATCCTCAAATGTATAGTATAGTTTAATCAGTTTACTTATCGTATTCTGTTCTGGGACATGTATTTGAATGGCCTAATCCAGCCCCCATCCCTTTTCTGGTTTTGCATGTATTCATTAGTGCCAAACAATTACAGTGTGCTTTGGCTGTATGCATGGATTAGGTACGGTGCCTACACAACAAATAAGGGTTGCTAATGTGTATGTAAGGACAAAACATTTTTGTGCCCTGACGGTCCACACACAGATTCAGTTCTGCGGCCACCGTTTGATAGGGCTTGCGTGGTGACTAGCTGTGAGAGTAATCAGCACAGAGGCACTGATGTTCCCTGTCACAGTGGGAATTTTAGAGCCCACCCTGTTTACAAATGTTGTGATGAAAGCCGCCCGTTTCCTATTACTGATCCATAAAGTTTTTGAGCACGCCAAGGTTGCTCTGTCGTCAGCCTTATAAAAGTTCTGCAGTGCCATAACTGGACTATCCCGATGTGTCTCGTTAGTTGATCTTTGGATTTAGGTCAATTCTGCTTTGAAGGATACTCTGTTAATTCAGGGATTGGCTCCACAGATTCATGATTAGACCTGCACGTATCTGTGACAACATGGAGGCCAATACTGACACAGGGTACACAAGGCCACACACTTGAACTGGACTCCTTTGTGCAATGAACCACTGGAAATATGTGAACACATGCAGCATGGTCTGCTGGTCCTCCACAGCCACAGGAGAAACATAGGTCATTTATATGGCTCAAACTGTGGGGTATCTAACAATTTTAGGGTTGGATTTGAGACTCTGTGTCACAAACACTATACCTACCTAGCATGTTCAAATGATTAACTCATGGGTAGTATACACACAAGTGACCATGAAGTGGTATTCAACATTTCATTAAATGTGATGGGTTACATATCTGACATAGCCATTATCAACCGTCCTCTATCTATCCTGTGTATAGTTCGTCATGGGAAATGTTTTGTCCCCAAAGTCAAGGAAGTACACACAGCATAAGACGCAACAGATATAACAAACACATATCATGACTGATGTACCTCAATGAATGGCATCTGATGGTTATACACAATTATAACACATTCATACATGCACATTATGCCAAAATTGTCTTCTGACGTTCCCACAGAGGCACAACAACAATTTGAAGAGCCAATTCACAGACATAAACACACAGGCCATGAGTCTATTTGTTTAGTTGCATAGCCTTGCTATCTTCTATTGATGCAACACCTGCTCAAACTAGGAAATACCAATTTTATTTAAAAAGTTTGTGTTGCTGTTGCGTCAGTTCAGAGAGCTAATCCGGCACAACAACATGAGTATTATGGTCCGCAGTAGTATGGTCTGCCACATGTGCCCAAACACTAGTACACACACTGCAGGTCATACCATCCTAACTTTGTATAGTTATAGGATGCATGCATATAAAAAGATGAAAAATCACACAAACACAGTTTAAGACAGATTTTATGATGCAAGCGCGTCAAAAAAGATGCATATGCATCAAAATATAACACATATGTGTTAAAAAATGAAGCTCACACCCATAATACATCGATTGGTCCCTAGATGTTAATTCCAACACCGCACCCCAGGAAATCGGTTATCCATAAAAAATGTATTGATCCTTGAATGCGGGGAAATTTTCATGCATATGCTCCTCTCGCCAACATCATCCGCCCCCACGGCCTCACCATCATTTCATACGCTGATGACACCCAACTCATCATCTCCCTCACATGGAACCCATCTACCGCCAAAAATAACCTACACGCCGGACTCCTAGCCATCGCTAACTGGATGACAGCAAGCCACCTCAAATTGAACTCCGAAAAAAATGAGATCATCATCTTCGATCCAAACAAGACAGCATGGAACGACTCTTGGTGGCCCACCACCCTTGGACCACCCCCAACACCTACCACCCACGCATGCAATCTCAGCATCATACTGGACTCATCTCTCTCCATGACTCAGCAAATCAACACCATATCATCCTCCTGCTTCAACACCTTTTGCATGCTACGCAAGACTTTCAAATGGATTCCTTTAGAAACAAGAAGAACGGTCACTCATGCTCTCATAAGCAGCAGACCGGACTACGGCAACGCTTTCTACACAGGGACCACAGCCAAGCTTCAGAGAAAACTCCAGCGCATCCAGAATGCAGCCGCACGTCTTATCCTCAACCTACCTCGCCACGAACACATCTCCGCCCACCTCAGATCCCTACACTGGCTTCCCATCAACAAAAGGATCATTTTCAGAATCCTTGTCCACCTCACAAAGCCCTCCATGACACCGGACTGGCCTACCTCAACGAACGAATCAACTTCCACAAACCAAGTCGTCAGCTCCGCTCTGCTGACCTCGCCCTCGCTACAGTCCCCTGAATCCAATGCACCACCTCCGCGGGCAGATTGTTCTCCCATCTGTCACCAAAACCCAGAACTCCCTCCCCACCAACCTACGCAAGACCCAGGACCTCCTAACCTTCAGAAAGCACCTCAAAAAATGACTTTTTGAACAGTAAACCCCCCCCCCAAGCACTTTGAGACCCTACCGGGTGAGTAGTGCGCGTAATAAATTTGTTTGATTGATTGATTGAAAAAATATTGATACAAACCCCGTAAGTGTCATAAAATTACACGCAATATAAAAAACAACGGCCCGCAATTGAGACAGGAAGTGATGTAATAGGATATCCTGTTTACAGAAATGGTACAGTGGGTGTACTTTCACTTTCACTTTGCAGTCTGTGATTATTCTAGACTGTGTGGCTGTGTCTTGAGTTGTCTCTATGAATATTGTGCTTTTGTTTCCTGTGTGCTATTGCTGTTGTATTCTGTTGTTTTGTAAGTGTCTGTGTTAATCTGTGTAAGTGTTTTTTTGTCATTTATTGTGATTAGATTTGTCTTTGTACTGTTGGGAGTGTGTTTGTGGGTATTGTTAGTTGGGGTATTGTTGGGCTCTCTGTGGGTTAGTTAAGTTTCCTTTTCATACATCCTTTTCCTGTTTTTCCCTCTTTACCCTTTCCTATCCTATTTTGTTTGAGATGTTGGGAAGGCCACGTCTGGGAAGAATGGGTGAGGAGGAGCTAGGGGCTTTTGTGTGGCTGGTGGGCCACTTCCTCCCCCTGATGTTGGAGGTTGGGGGTCGGGTGATACAGGGGTATCACATGGAGGCAAGGAGGCTCAGGTGGGCAAAGGTGCTGTAGAATCTTCAACAGCCAGTGCAACGACCACCAATTGAAACATCGCTTGGCTGACCTGGTGGCCCGAGAGCAGGACCTGCCGGACCACCTGGGTGTGGTGATTGGTGGCACTGTTGGTGAGTACAAATTTGACTAATGTGTACAGTACAATGCTCTGGAGTGACAGTAGCAGATTTTGTGACATGTTGCGTGCAATGTTTGTGGACATGTGGAATGCAAGTTGAACAAGCTGTGGCCCTGATTTATACTAATTTTGCAATGCATTACTGTTATTTGTTGACACTAAGGCTGCACAAACTTACAAAAGGCAACTTTATCTATTAAATTAGTGCCACTTTGGCATTAAGAGATGATGGTAATGCAGCACAAACAAATTAATGATTCAGGGCCTGTGAGTGTACCAGGAATGGGATGTATTTCAAATGCTAATACAAGGAACCAATGTAGTCCCCAGTTTTTTAAAACCATGTCTGAACAGTATTCATGGCCATACATACAAAGCTCTTCCTAACCTCTGCTAATATCTTAGGCCGATATTTCTACTTTATTTGTGCAGCATTTGCATTATTTCTGGATGCCAAAGTATAGCACACTTGCTGCAATCAAATTCTTTGTGCTAATTTCCAGAGCTGTAGCATAAACAAATTAAGCAAATGCAACACAAAAAAAAGACACATCTGACCATAAGTTCATTGTTTCTGTGTGTTTATGTCTGGACAGATAATCTTTCTCATGGCCAAACCCAATTGTGCCCGGATGCTACCAGATTGCAGTAGCACAAAACAGGTTCATCTCGTGGCTTTTCAGAGTAGCTGTTGAAATCCAATCATTGTGTAGCATAGCCCAACAAAATTTTTGCCTTGGGCGCAATTGCTGGTACAGAGCTGGTGCAGTTACCATCTGTGTCACTTTATAGCCAAACAATTTTGTAAAGTGAATGGGTCATCATGGGATCACTGCTCTTTGTGAATGCATGTTCACAAACTATTTATTTGCATGCTGTTGTGCAAGGGACCACTGACTGCTTCCTTTATACAATTTAAGTGACAAAATAGGTTGTTATTTTACTTTTGGTACACCCCTGCTGATATAGTGCAGCATATGTACAATTATTAACTTCTCAGTATGAAGGCTATCACAGACATGGTGGTATGCTAAGATCAGCAGGCCAGCATTCCTGTGAGTGCCGCCATTCCCAAGGTGCTTTCAAATAGAGACCTACCTCATCAAGATTGCAGAAATAGGACATTTGCTAACCCATGTTTTAATTAGCGGACAGTGTCAGTTTGGTTGTATTACCACAGATCACCCAACTTGGCAATTCTACGTTAATGAATGTGGCAATGTGTGATTTACAATACCTGATATAGGTACATAGGGCCCAGAGTAACACATTTCAGGTGCAATGACTACACCTGTGCAATGCATTCTGTTGCGGATGATCAAATTAGACACTGTCAGCATACATATTTTTGTTGTTTTGAATCAGATAAATGGCCAATCCATGGTTAGCGTAACATTGTCATCAAGTAACACACATTATCACTGCCATCATGTTGTCATAGGGGCCATATACTGCTCTGGGTACACTGCCAATGTGGCGTATGTAACCTACATACAACACTGGCAAACATATAATGGACCATTGAAAGCACAATAATTCCTAAATGAAAATCAACCCACATGAGCACCACACAGTAACTCATTGTCCCTTGATGCACAAGCCACAATACCTGAGTCACTGGTATTGCAGCGCACCAGGAATGTGGAATTGTATGTCTCTCATAATAATAAATGATGAAATGGAGTACCTTCTAGAATTAATTAAGCACAAAATTGAGTAATCATGTTTAGCACCACTTGATTGTTAGGGCCAGTGCATGTGTGCATATGTGTGTCTGTCACTCACTGGAGTGACAGTGTCAATGCATGTTTGCAGTACTATGGGCCTCATTTCAACCCTGGCGGTACCGACCGCCAAGGTTAAAGTGGCGTTCGTACCGCCAACAAGCTGGCGGTACGAAATGCCACATTTTGACCGCGGCGGTCTACCGCCATGGAGTTCCCGGCGGTCGCAATCCTCCAGGGCATCGCTGCAAGCCGCGCTGCCCTGGGGATTTTGAATCCCCTTACCGCCAGCCTGTTCATGGTGGTAGACACTGCCATGGAAAGGCTGGCGGTAAGGGGACTCGTGGGGCCCCCAGGCACAGCTCTACCACGATTTCCACTGTTTGCTTGGCAGACAGTGGAAAGCGCGACGGGTGCTGCTGCACCCGCCGCACCGCTACATTGCCGCCGTTTCCATTAGGAGCCGGCTGCAATGTTATGGCCCAGTGGGGATGTCGAAATGCGGCCGGCGGGTTTGCAGCCGTTTGGCGGTTCAACCTTGGCAGGCAGCCTCCGCCGCCCGCCAAGGTTGAAATGAGGGCCTATGTCTGTTGGTGTGTCTACATGCCTGATTTGCAGCTTTGTCATATAAAATGTCACACACAGTAATTTGTTGTTCCAAGTTTTGTACAGTGAGCAGACTTGAGCACATATCACCCTTCCATGTTTTACAGGTGGAGCCACACCCTATACAATTGGTGAAGTGGCTCGGTTTGCGGACCCAGACATATCCAGTAAGTGTTAATATGTCCTGTGTTGTGTTTGCAGCTTTTGTGTAACTGACTCCTGTGTGTTGGACTCATTGCAAGGTCTGATGTGCTGGCACGTGAGCTGATATGTGACTTGACTGGAGGTTGACATTTTGTTCCATGTTAGAGTTAGACATTCTACGGCGGAGAGTCATATATTGGGAGTCGAGTGCTGCGCTATAGGCATGGGCAGGTAAACTGGGTGATTTGTTGCTACATGCATGCCAATAATTAATTTGAAGGTGGCCAGTGTCATAATTTAGTCAGCAAGTCATACCCTGATTCACACAGACCAGTGATGCATAGGTTTTACACACAGACTTGAGCATCCCTGTTAAGTACTGAACATGTAGGACTGTATGGGTGACTTTCCGGCAGCATCTAGCTCCACATGTTGTGCTCCATTTATGTGGCACTTGAGTGAAATGTCATAGGCGTGCATTCAGGTCAAGGCCAGATGGGTGCTTGCATCATTGTGCTTGATTTTGGAAAGGTGTCAGTGAGATCTAATGATGTTGACAATTGTCCACAATTAGAAAAATAAATGTAGTTGGGATTGTCCAATGGTTGACTCAATCTTAGTTGGCAACCCTCCTTACCTGTGGGGGATTGACTAAACCCATGGACAGCTGTCCAAAGCTTTGTGGTTGTCCTTGTTGTTTGAAAGTATGTGTTGCATGTCCGTCCCCTCCTGAGGCACAAGGTTAGGTCTAGAAAATATGTGTACCTAGGTGTGATGATCCCAGTGTAGATCACAGACATGTAATTCAAACATTCATGTGTTCCAAACTACAATGCCCCCTAATGATTACCAACTGCATACCGTCCTGACAGTTCCATATACAAATCACAGGTCTTGTGTGCCTTCATTGTCATCCTGAAGATAGTTATTAGTGGACCTGGCACTTGTGGAGTACTTGCAGCATTTGTTATGTGACTAATAGCAGTACAAAGATGCACAGATCATTTAATTAAGTACACACCTTGTTGTGCGTTGCTGTGCTGTTAGATAGTTGATGGGTAGGCTGTGTTGGCATGTCATTCCTCAGGGACATTCTATTATCTGTGCTGTGATTTGGACTATATGTGCTATTTTTGATGAAGTGTTAGAATATCATCTGTAGATGTATCACACAATGATGTCACTAATGCTTGGCTTTCTCTATTTTTACATCTGCCAACATGAATGCCCAGGAGATACAGTAATTCCAGAGGTGGGCAGTGCGTTACCGCTACACACTCGATGTGGAAGCAATATGGCACATAGATATCGCCATGAGAGAGCCACAGGGGTATGGAGGGCATTTGCCCAAGGGGGGCCAGCATTGCCCACAACTTCCACCACCACCACAGCTCAGACCACAGTGGCCCCACGGATGACAGCCACTGTAGCAGGTCCCTCGACTTTGTCTGCTCCGGGCCCACAAGCAGCACCTCCTGCACCCCCCTCCAACTACGGCACCAGCAACAGCATCTACAAGTGGTACCCAGACAACCCCAGCTGCTGTGGTAGACAATCAGGATTTACAGGCACTGAAATGTGATATGCAACAAATGTTGTGCAGGATGGACAGGCTGCAGCAGGAGGTGTCCCGCAATAGCAGGAGACTGCAGGTTATCAAAAAGATCCTGCAGAGGGACAATTTGTAACTTTTGGATCCTCACCCATGATTCCCACCCCTCCCTCCTTCCCCATGATCCCCTCCTCTCCCTCCCCTTTCCTCGTTCTTTTCTTTAGTGGCTTTAGGGGGCTTAGTGTTAGGTTAGAGTAGGCTGTTAGTTTAGTTAGTATAAGTGGGTTGGGGTGGAGGGTGTTATATTGTTACATGTTTTTTGTGGGTGGGTGGGTGGGGGATGATGTTGGGGTTTATGTGTATAAAAACACACACACAAAAATAAAACAATTTTTAAACAAATACAAAAAAATATATATTTGTTTAGGATAAGTTAGTATGTGTTTAGCTTAGTATATGTTGTCCTACATGTGTCCAGTCATATAAGGGGGGTCAATGTTTAGAGTGTTTAGTTAAATGCGGTAAGTACGTTTAGCTTAGGGTAGTTAGGGCCAGTTGTAGGTAATGTATAGTTTGGATAGGTTAGGTTAGTTAACGTGTTTCCCCTAGTTTAAGTTTCCTTTATTACTGTAAAATAGAGTTTTAGGTACTCCTTTACAGTATGTGTCATATGCTTGGAGATCAGGGTCTTTGCATGGGTGTACAGTGTTAATTTAGTAATTGCATTTGTGTTCCATCCTGCATCAGAATCCCATTATTGACGTGGTTATTCCCAATTCCAAATGAGCTGTCACATTGGCAGCTACAACAAAGCTACTTCTCTATGCATCTGCCATCCATTGCACCCACCACTCAAGGTTACTATGGTTCCCAATGTGTTGTAAAGGATGGTGTGTTTTTTATTCTGTCATCGTTTGAGTCCTGTATTGGATTCTTGGCCACTGTGGGACATCTGCCTGCAGCCTGATGTTCATGTGAACCCTGATAAGCTGAGTGATTGTTGTTATAATCTTATGAAGTTCTGTATACATAACTCACACCTATCATTTATTAAATTGTACTCCCAGGTTACATAATTGTCCATACGCTCATACACATCCATTCCTGCTGTATGGTGTGTGTGTGTGTGTGTGTGTGTGTGATTAAAGTTTATAGTCAGATGTCACCTACATAAAGATTGTCTTGAAGGGAATGTTGGCCACATTGAGTTTCATCTTATACATACTTTGGAGCAGACTTTTTCAGTTCTACACAGCATCACACTGTTTGTTCTCATTCAACTTCAGAAACAAAATAAGCCTAAGGAAGCACAGATGATGATAAAATCCAGACCCCAGTGCATAGTTATCAGCCACATTCTTTCTACACTGTTGTATTGACATTCTATGGCCATTGACATGTTACATACATCACAAATCTCTTACACAGTTGAAGTGTCACATTACACAGAGACAAAGTGGTGGTTGTGTAAGTGCTATTTATTTTAAAGTGCTGTAGTGCAATATTTACATAGTGCAGTATTTTAAGTCCATTAGTGTGACGCCTTCTATTGTGATGCAACACAAGTGCAATGGTGAGGGACATGTCATTTGACATGCTGGGGTGAAGTGTCATTCAGTGCAGAGGAACATGAATTGCCAATGAGGTAGTGAGACACAATTGCAGTGCATAGTGGTAAGGTAAACAGTGTGCTGGATAACAGTGCATGTTACCAACTGTAGCAATACTGGCATGTTAACAAGCACAGGACATAGGAAATCAGTGCCCATGTGGCATGGACTTGTGCTACCGGGTACTCCTATGGGTGAAGGTGATCTGTTCCACGTCTTCATCTTCTGATGTGTGTGTCGTCTCCTCTGCCCTTGGTGGTGGGGGGTTTGAAGGGGCAACACACACTTCAGTGTTTGAGGATGTGGACTCAGAATTCCCAGTAGCTGTCAACTGTGGGGCTATTAAGGGCATTGCTGCAGCAAGGAGGAGCTGCTGGTTCTTGAGAATAGCAGCTACATCACTGTGGTAGGCAGCCAGGTTGGCCCTGAGGGGGTCATGAATGCATTTGTGCATGCAGTGAAAGGTTTGGGATGCCAGGTGTTGTGGCAACTCCCTAACTGCTGTGGTGAAATCCCTTACACATTGTTGTAGTCCTTGCAGGTGGGATGGTAGCGTTTGCATGGCTGCTGCCTGTTCTGCAGATGACATCATGCACATGCGCATCTCCTCAAGGCTGGCTGCCGTATTTTGCATCCCCACCCGCACCTCCTTGGCCAGCTCCCGCTGTACTCCCACTACTGTCCTCTCAAAGGTGGTACCAATGTCCTCAGAGTCCTCAGCTGGGTTGGAGCTGGCAGGTCGTACTATTGGGGAGGTGGGTGGGTCCTCTGTGATGGCTGCTGCATCTGTACTCCTCCTTGCGACTGAAGGTGGGGTCTGGAGGGTTCCAAGGACATCTTGGAGGGTCTGCTGGCTAATGTTTTTCAGCTCGTCATCCATGTCATCAGGGAAGCCCAGGACAGGCATATCCACAGGAGAGCCATCGTCCTCTGCAATGAGATATTGGACAATTAGTGTGTCTGTGTTGTGGCAGTTGTAATGTGAAATCACTGACTCCCTATTAGTAAGACATTGTAATCTTGGTTCCTATTAGCATTCTCACGAACCTATGCCCCACCTGCATGTCACATGTAGTGTGGGCAGTTTGGGGAATTGTCTGCGTCACATCCTCTAGGTGTAGGTTCTGTCCAAATTGTATTTTGTCACCTTCTTGTCCTACTCAACCCTCCGTCTACTTCCATTAGCATGGTGGAGCCTTGCAATGGCTGTGGGTGTTCTGATGCCACTTGCACCACGCTTAACAATATGGGACTGACCCAGTCTCTGATATTCCACATACACCTATATGTTGCTGAGACCAAGCACGTACTATGTACAGCATTGGCATGGCACGACGCAGGTTTTAGCATTGGTAGTGTATCATGTTGATGTTGGGGAATGTGTGCTACATTGGATTGCACGGATGGGCCTGGCAGTGTTCCATTTCCTCTTATGACTGTGCGGGTGTGTTTAACTAGCTAGACACATATGTCCTCCCCCTCAATGCTGTTGTCTTAGCAGTATGACATTTGGGATGTTGCAAGGTGGTATTGCAGCTATTGTAACACAGGCACGGGGTAGACCCTGGAATGTGCAGCATGGGTATGACATTACTGCTGGGTACTTCATAATGTAAGTAACAATACCTGATGTTTATTGCGCCTATAGACATGAGCATTTGACAGGATTTACACTTTGTTAGGAATTACTGGGGATTGATAATGTTGTCATCCTGAACCCTCTATTTTGGGTGTGTTTGATCAATGGGCACATAACTGCCATTTGCTACCTGACCAGCACACACAGCACAGGTGGAAGTGGCAACTGTTGTCAATGGTACATGCCACCTGCGGATATGGCCTGAGACTGGAAATTGAGCCCTAGTTCATGTTGTGACAATACCAGCTGTCGTGTGACAGCAGGTCAGTTTTACGTTGTACCCTACCCTCCTGGACTGGCTTGGCCTTTCCAACAGCCTTGGCATGGCAGACTACCCCCATGCAAAGGTTGCTGGTGTAGTGTTGTGCTGTGCCCCTGGTTTCCCCCGCACAGCCCATGCACCCGTGCCGTGCCCCTTTGCCCTTTCCACTGCCTGATTTTCTGGGCTGACATGCATTGTGTAGTAGGTATGTCCCTACCCCTGCTTGCAGGTAACATTTAGGCATTTTTGTCCCCCATGCAACTTACCCTGCATCTGTGTTGTTTCCTGGCAGTCTGCGCTGTCCTGTCCTTGAATCCCTGTGACGATCTCCTCTGGGATGATGGATGCCCCCATCTCCTCCATCTGGTCCAGGGCCTCCTGCGGTGCTGGACTCCCACCTCCAGTCTGCAGTGCTGCCTTCCTGTTCCTTGCTATTTTTTCCTTGGTCCTGCGCTTGCAGTCATGCCAGCGTATCTTGCACTCAGTGACTGTTCTCCGTACCAGCCACACTGTTTATCTTGTCCACAATTTGTTGCTAAAATGCCTCTCTCCTCCCAATGGGCAATTTTGAGGTGACAAAAAGTTGATGATGGTGTTCCATCACCTCTTTCACCAGTATTTCCTGCTCCTCTGCACTGAAACAACACTTCCTTTTCTTCTCCCTCTCCTGGGTCTTGTCTGGGTTCTCCTGGCTGGTTCCTGGTCGATTGGGGTCTTCCTGGGGTCTCTCCTGGCTTCTGGGATCCACTTTGGTGCTCCTTAGCACATTTTGCTGTGTTTGTGCCGCTTTTTGATGCTATTGTGGGGGAAAATGGCGCTTATCCGGTTTGCGACGACGTAAATCGGATTAAAGTCATTTTCTCCGCATTAACGTAGTTTTGCTTTACGATTTGGCACAATGGTTAGAGTAAAAAAAAATGACTCTAACCCGTGGTTTGCGCCACGGAGCGTCAAAGTATAATTCTCTAGTATAGCCAATGTAGATCATGCACAAGTGAATCTGGAGACTGTTGACTTTCTTCACTTGACATGCCTTCACAGCAGAAAGAACATTTAAATAAGGTTCCTTGTGATCTCCTGTTCCCATAGCTAATTCCATTGTCCCAGTAGAAGCAAGAGTGAAAATCGAGAGTATGAAAGTATTCTACCCTGGGGACCCCATGAATGTGACAATTGTCATTCGTTCTTTTACTCAAGATGATAAACAACCTAGTGAGTTCTTACATCTTCTCTCTTGGAGCATTGAGGGCTCAAGGTGCAAACTTATTGATCCAGAGTGTTCAGGACTACATTGACCAGTTCCAAATTTGCATGTTTCAGGAAACCTGGTTAACATATCCACCTTATAAGCCGGGCTATATAATATTCTTCGTATCCGCCATACCTTGTGCCTAATTTAGAGTTTGACCGATGGGGTTACTCTGTTGCAAATGTGACGGATATCCAAGCCACTGTATTACGATCCCATTATATCCTATGGGAATCATACTACAGCGGACAAGATATCCGTCACATTTGTGACGGAGTAACCCATCAGCCAACCTCTTAATCAGACCCTTTCTTCTAGTGGAAGAGTATCAGAGGGACTTTGTCTATGAGTAAAAATATTGCTTAACGTCTGTATTGACGTTTTGAGAATAGACTCCCCTGACATTATAGGGCTTACAATATATACACAAAGTTAGACACTCATTGTATTTCTTTAACATCTACAACAGGTCTAGGCAGGGAAACATGAAATCCCCTACCAACGGGCTATTGGAAAACCTTCCAAGCATCACAAACCTGAAAGTTAAGATAATAATAGGGGTTACTTTATTATCACGTTTGAGTTTATAACAGGTTTGGTCACAGAGGACGAAGCCATAATACAGGTTATACCGTCTCTTGATAGTAGTCTCAATGTTCCATGTACTATGGCACACTGCAGTTGGCACTTCTAATTGTGGTACAGTGTCTTCAAACCTGCAATGGCAGATGTAACTCTGATAACCCAAGTTCATTTACATTTAAGAGAAGTAAAACCATGTCTAAAATTGTGTATAAATTGATTGATGTTGCCAAATGGGTCCAAATGATAGATTTTAAGATAGATCTTCGGTTTGATTGTGACCATCTTCCTCTACATCTAATATTGGCAGGACTTTCGCTTGCTGAACCCCTCATTGTAATACCAACTGTTGGAAATAACCGTAAATCCATCAATTGGCCAACGATATTGAGCAATATGGCCACTCTAACAGGAATCTATAATATTTACTCTGGCGTTCTGACTCTATTTGTTGACTTTCCTCTTTCTGACATGCCCATAAGAGATATTCATAACAACCTAGTTGAGAACTTAAAACCATATTTAACTAAAGCACTTTCCAAAAGTCAGGAGTGTGTGATGGAATAAGCCAACCCCAGAAGCCCCTGGTATGAGAACAATTGCCAACTGGCCAAAAAGTCATGAAGGCTATAAAATCTAAACCTTCCTTTGCCCTTCGAGTGGTTCGGGTGCAATATACAAGAGAGTGCTAGTATTAGTAGAATGGAACTGAGATGATGTGAATTGATCTGATTGAAGCATCAAAGTTTGTTTATACTACAACATTTAGGAAAATCATTGCCCATGGGAGCACGGATGCCTACACATAAGATTGTTTACTAAATCCAAGCAATTGGATTGAACACTTTAATGAGCTCTATTCACAAGCCACCAATTATGTTAACACACCTGTTCCATCATCTCCATATGATTCACATAGTTGTCACTTAATTAGTGGCAAGGCAAAGCAACCATATTTTATTAAGGAAGAGACCAAGACAGTCATAGAGTCTATTAAACTCGGTAAGGCCGGGGTCCAGATAAAATTCCAGGGAATCTATTGAGGCACAATGTATCAGGATGGGCCCCTTATGTTAACCTGCTATGTAACTCTATAGCCTCAGGAGCCCCTGTTCCTGATAGTTGGAAAGGGGCTGAGATAATCTCCATCTTTAAAAAGGGGAACCATCGTCAAAAGTGAACTGCCACAACCCTGGCAATTATAGGCCAATAAGTTCCCTGGACACCCTTCAAAAGGTATATGCTAGGCATATGTTGAATTCCAGGGAGCGCAGAGCTGGGGTGGGTGTGAAGGACCCGTCGTACTATTTGAAAAATGTTTATATTGACTGGACTACGTAAGCACAACGCTATCCATATGGTACCCATCCCTAAATACGAGGAGGGTTCCTGCCACGTATGTTTAATTTAGTTTACTACAAGAGTGAGGATTAGGTATGTCTTTTTAGGTCCTGATGAATCGCACTTTGATCTTTGTTGATTATTTGAGCGAGATACATGTTGACCTTTTTCATTTTGGCAGTATCGGGACTTTCGATCCTGCCTCTACCAATTCCCTAGACTATAGTGTTTGAGGTCATTAGAACAAGACTTGAATAGAGTAAAATAGACATTAATCTGATTTTCCCCTTATCCATTGTTTTTAATCTTGACAGAGGCGCATTTTCTTAAAAAATTCTCTATTGTTGCCCCCTCTAGTCAATTTTAACAGTATTAGTCACCAGTCCCACACAATTGCACTTACGTATCGGCTAACATCTCTAACAAAAGGTCTGCGGTAAAGAGCCCTCTCGAGGGGCCCATCAGGCATTGCAGTGATGGCCTGACGAGGAGCAAAGCCCGATGATTAAGCATGTCACCAAACGGTGAGTGAGGGCTCTTGTTCCTGATTTAGGATACCCACAGGGACCTCTTGATTTGCCCTAGATTGGGATTTGATCTATCATCTTAACCGTGGAACTGTGCATTCATTTTTCCGTGATATTTTGAATAAACTCACAGAGTGCATTGAGGTAAATAAGATCTTGCCACCATAACAGGCTGGATTTAGGACATGGGTTAGTACAATAGACTAGTTGTTCAGGCTCATCTGTGTATGAGGAAGTCTATATAATTGGAGGAAGGCCACCTATACATCGCTGTTGTTGATCTGAGGGTGGCATTCAATTTTCTCTCAAGGTATGCATTGTGGGCTTCCCTCAAGATGCAAGGAGTCCCTGAAGATCTTCTTACCAAGCTTATCAGATTTCAGCAGGGGAAATACGCCTGAGTCCGATGGGGCTCCCAGGGCAAACTGACTAATCATATCCCAACGTGTAGAGGAGTGAGGCAAGGTTGCATGCTCATGCCTGCACTCTTTCCGCTGTATGTAAATGACGTTATAAAAGCTGTTCAGAAGTGCAACCATAATTCCCCCACGTTGGATGGTGCTCCAGTATCTGCACTGTTATTTGCAAATGCTACTAAACAACTTAAACGCCTATTAAGAAACCAAGGGACTAGAAATTAATGTTAATAAGACCTAAAACATGGCAATTAGCCATTAGTACGGCCACTACAGAAAAGGTAAGAACAGGTAATTAAATATGAATATTTGGGCATTAGCCTTGATTGTAAGCTGTTGTGGGCCTCACATATCCAAAAGAGCAGAGCTGTTCTTTTACACAGTGCAATGGCAATATTACAAAGAGCAACAGGCAATGCAATCTAGAGCCATCTCCCCGGCTATCAAAGGTTATAAATCCAGGGCCCAGGTAACTGCTTAATATGGAGCCGAACTAACTAAGGGGATCAGATAACTTTGAAAGGCTGACTGCAAGAAGAACTACGTAGGATCCCTGCTACACCTTCCTAAAAGAACCCCTCTTATCCCTTTGTTTCAGGGTCTAGCCCTCAAGAGAATAGAACAATCCTGAGACCTTTACTCTATTGGGTGAGATTATGGACAGTACAGGAGATCGCACCATATATAGAGCGCATGAGGGAATTACAGGTGGTAGATAAGTTAATAAACTTCCTGTTGTTTGGACATATTAAATCTTGGTTTGTTAAATTGGGTCAAAGATAATTTTGGAATGACCCTCAATCCTTGACTGCATTCTCAATAAGTGACTGACTGAAGTTAACCGACTGGGAATATGTGACTGCTATCTTACACCAAAGTACCAATATGGGGAGACTCACAGCACAAATTCTTATCCATTAAACCCTTGGCTTAAAATATTGGTGCATGTTCTGTTCTTTTGCCCTTTTTATGCAAGTCCTCTGAAGAAAGGGATTCACTCTTTATGTCGCACACTAGGCTTCAGGAAATATTTGGAAGCTATCAGGAGCTTGCAGAGTGAGACATCCCACATATAGTATTTAGTTTGAGCAGGTATCTACTTGCAGTTGTGGTCTTGAGGAGGAAGAGGGGACTAAAATGTTAAAATTATGTTCCCGGTTTTGTTATATGAAGCTTTTGAGTCTTCATGAGCACACAGATAATATTTTAGCAGTATTGCACAGCTTGACTTCCAAAGCATACCTAAAGCACCTGCACTTTAACTTTTACAATCCAACTATTGGTGTGTGATCGGAAGGAAGGTCGGATTTAATGGTAACCACTAACACGTTAAAAGGGATTTGTATTTCTTCCTAAAATGAATGCTGTTTATTTTTAGCCAACATGATGAGTTAAGATTTTTTTGTGTTGAGCACAGATTGTCTTATAAGAGATGGAAATATTAGCCCTAACACTATGGGGGTCATTCTGACCTCGGCGGTAAAAGGCGCTTACCGCCAGTCAGAAGACCGCCATAACACCGCCGTGGGCGTGGTAAACCACCACGGTCATTCTGACCCGCAACTGGCAAACCGCCAAAAACCAGACATCCACAAAAGTCCGCCACACCAAAGGCCAGCGTAAAACTGGCAATGACCAAACCTCCACCGTCACGCCAACAGAAATACGCACATTCCATTCCGACCCACGAATCCACGCGGCGGTCTTTCAACCGCGGTATTCCATTGGCGGTACACACCGCCGCGGTCAAAATACACACACATATTCAAAACACAGCCACATTGGACAATTTAAAATACACACATCTGATACACATACACACAACACTCCCACACACCCAATACAATATAAAACACACACCCACATCACCCACAAACCCTTACGACCAAAAAAAACGACAGAAAGCCAGAGAGAGACAGCACAGAATAGAGAACACCATCACACAGAGGCAAACCACACCATCACCCACACAATATCCACGCACAAAACACCACACATCACCACACTCACCACACTCTACAACACATACACCACCCCACACCTCATCCACACCACCCCATGGTACCCCAAAGACATCCCCGGTTTTCAGACGCTGAACTCCGGGTCATGGTGGAGGAAATAGTTTGGGTAGAGCCCCAGCTCTTCGGGACACAGGTGCAGCACACCACCATTGCCAGGAAGATGGAGCTATGGCAAAGAATAGTGGACAGGGTCAACGCTGTGGGACAGCATCCACGAAATCGGGACGACATCAGGAAGCGCTGGAACGACCTACGGGGGAAGGTGCGTTCCATGGTATCAAGGCACAACATCGTGGTGCAGAAGACTGGCGGCGGACCCCCACCTACTCCCCCAGAATTTACAGCATGGGAGGAGCAAGTCTTGCACATCCTGCATCCTGAAGGCCTCGCAGGAGTAGCTGGAGGAATGGACTCTGGTAAGTGAAATCTTCACTACTTCATCCCCCCACCCCACCTGCATCCCAAATCATACCCCCACCCTCATCACCCCAAATCCTTGCAAATGGCTCACCATCACAACCCACCCATCCCAACACCTAGCCCTGCATGCGTCCACAAAGAATGGACACCCATCACCAAAGCATGCCCACTGCACATACACATCTCCCCCACAAGCCACCCCCACAAAAGCCCCCACACAGGAATGCCAGCCCTGGGGTACACGGGCACCCACCCATTGTACGATATGGCACACACTGAAGCAATAACCATACTTCTATACCCCTGCAGGACCCAAACGCCACCACACCGCCCAGGAGGGTCCAGAAATGTCCATCCCACCCTCAGAAGAGGCCACCAGTGATGACAGCAGCTCTGTCTCCCTGGACCCAGATGACCAGCCCGGCCCATCGGGGACCTCGGGACAGTCGGTTCCCCTCACACAGCCACAGGCCACAGCAGACCTAACCCCCTCTGGGAACACCAGCACAGCTCCCACCCAGCGGGCCCATGCCTCTGTCTCCAGGACACGTCAATCAGCGGTGTGTCCACCACTACAGGGCACCCAGGTTAACCCACCACCCCAACAACAACAGGGACCTGGGGGCAGTGGTAGTGGGCACACGGTCCAGGGGACAGAGGCCCAGGGAAACAGGGGAACTGGGAGGGCTGCTGTGCGACAGGGGGGGACAGGCCCAGGGAACCCACTCTCCACGAGGCCCTCTCCTCCATCATGGGAGCATACCACCACTCCCAGGAGACGATGGCGACGGTACTGGCCAGGTTCCAGGAGATCCAGGTCATGCAGGAGCAACAGTACATGGGGTTCAGGGAAGAACTCCGAAGCATCAGTTCCGCAATGGGCACCATCGTCGGGGCACTCAACCAGATTGTCACCACATTGCGGGACCATGTGGCACCACAAAGGGCCCCTGTCACGCGCATGGCCCATGAACAGGCTACCACCTCCGCCGGCGCTAGTGGACAGGAGGCCCCCACACAACAACAGGCCACCAGAACCCCACCCCCTGCAGAAGAAGAACCACCCCGCAAGCGTGGCCTGAGATCTCGAAAGAAGACAGAGTAGGATGCCAAGACACCCGCCAGCAAAGGATACCCCCTGATGTCATCCCACTGCCCCACATTGTCACCCTGTCCAACCTTAAACTGCCCCTGCTCCATCCTTCCACAGGCATATGGACAATGCACCTGTGAGAGTGAAAATCTGGACTCTGCCATGGACATTCCTCCACCATCACCCATCACCGATTTTCAACCATGTCCCTAAATTCAACACTTTAATAAAATCACTTATTGCACAAAAATAATCAGGAGTCTGCCTGTATTGTGAACAAATGTATTAGACCTAACGCTGCCAAAATGTCCAGTTACATAGTGATGAGAACATACCACTGTCACACAGCTGTAGTCCATGGGGAAACAAAGCAGAGGTCACGCAGTGGGGCCCACATCTCTGAAATTTCAAGACTGTGACCTCTATGCTTCATAATCTAACAATCCAATCTCTGACACATTTTCAATCATATTATGCATGAATACATTCTCCTGGAAACAAGAAACCTATCCTTCCCAACCAGCCGCATACCTTCAGAACAAGCAAAGCGAGAAATCTGGGTGCCTCGTTTAGATCAGCAGCCACCTACTCACGGGTTCTTTCCTCAAGCAAAAATCAAATGTCCTATTCGAGTGCACTGCAAACTCAATCCTCTCGTTCCACAATTTCTGTTTAAATTTATTTATATGGCCTTCTGCAATTACAGACGTTATGCCCATTAAAACATCACTGCCATTCATTATCTCAATGTTCTCCCTTCACCGTTGCACAAAGTAAGCTTGGACACTGTAACAGTGTATGATCTTAAATAAGGAAGTTAGAATATAGAACTTAGGGCATAGTGATTTTTAACTGAGAAGGAGGGTGCCTGGGTATTAGATTATGCTGGAGGCTTGGCATAGGGCTGACAGTTGCAATCTACAATGAACTGTAATGCAAATATAAAGAATAAAGTTATATATCCAGTCATCTCTACATGAAGTGGGTCTCCACAGGTCTTACCGTCATGTACAGTGTCCGAAAGACACCTTCCACCTCATCATTCACCCCTGCAGATGCTTTGGTGAAATGGAATACCTGCATCTCTTACCTGTTTCCAACCCTCCCTATCAGTTCAGCCAATATGCCCTAGGCTGGAATTTATATTTGATCTGATATGGAAAACTCACACTTCCTTGTCTTTCTGTACAGGCAGCACTCTTTTCTGGTTAGTCTAGAGATGCTCGTCAGAAGGTTGCCTTTTGCCACCTATCATACAACAGATTCTTGGACACTTTTTCTTGTGTAGATCTCAGACTGTAAAGTGGTGGTCTACTCAATGTTTCAGTTAGTGGTGGTTGGAGTATTGAAGGCCAGAGGCTCCCCTTCATTAAATGGCTGGATAGGAACAGATGCCTGTCCAGGGAATGAAGCAGATGCAGTCACAGCATGTGGTTCTCTGTGGACCTGCCAGCAATTCTGAGATGCACTGAGCACTTTGTGTGTTATCTTTCCTCGATCTCTTGCAATGTTGCGGTAGTAACATAGCAGTCACCTCCCTCCCTGCAGGCTGGAGGGGGAAGACTTCCCCATTAATGTTATCTTCTTGAGAGCCTCGTCTGGCCTTCTGGATCTCCTCCTCTGCAATTAATGGGGACTTGTGGCTCTATCTTTGAGAGTAACCCCATCCCTAAGTACACCTTTTACTGCTCAGTAAAGAAACCTGATGAGGCAACAATTTTTACCCTATTGAGCTGCATCCCCCCTCTGCTCGGTCAAGAGCTGCAGTAATACGTACTGTGGCAACCCTGGTAGCTCAATGAGAAGTTCCCAATATTGCTGATGGTTTGAGAGTACGCTAACCTCATTCACAGGCTCCTATATTCATCTTGACGAGCAGAACATGTTTCACTCTTGAGATGTGTTTCCTAGATGTGCTGGGCCTTTCCACAACCCCCTCCTTTCTATATGTCAAGTCCTGGTCACAGGCTTTGAGTCTCTGTGCAATTCTTTGAGATCTAGGAGCCGCGGCATCAGCATGAAAGTATCATGCCTGGAGTCTGGTCCCACCCCCAGGCTAAAGAGGTCTTGGGAATGGGTCACCAGTGTAATGGTTATCCAGACACTCACCTAGTTCACCCATAGTAGCATGAGGACATTTTGGGCTAGGTTGGTACTCTACCTTGTTAAAACAGCAAAGGCACAGGTTGACTGATAGCTTGCTTTCTCTACCATAATAATAATGGGAAGCACATTACTGGCCTTGCACTACATTCACCTTCTTAACATTCCAGTGAGGTACCCCTAAAATGCATAAATACATTGTTTCATTAATGATGTGTGTGAAATGCCTCGGTGACGGATATTTCATCCACTGAAATCAAATTCCATTGAAAACAATGGGATTTAGATTTCGGCGGACGGGATATCCATCACCGATGTGACAGAGTAACCCCTCCACTGGGATCTAAATTAGCCCCTAAGTTTGTACATGCTTTACCCTTGGTAGAAGTTTTACAATTGAATGCGAAAGGCAGTGCCAGTAAACCAAGTGGATCCTCTGGTGGTTTTAGCTGGTACTTTCCATCCCATGCAACTCAGTGGGGCATTGTGGTGGCCTTGCGTTTTACCTCCCTACTTAAAAAAAACATGATGACTTTGGGGCTTACTCTAAATTGAAAAGTAACATATAGTTTATTTTCAATTTAACGCGATTAGTAGTGCGTTAATCACAAGGAAAGGTTACTAACATACTTTGGTACCATATAGGCAAAACTCTATCCTCATGTAGGTTATTAAAGCAAGACCTAGCCTTAATGTTCTTGCCATACATACTAACTCTGCAGAGGTCATTGTAGCGATTTTCCAACAGCTTTTCAACAACTCACCGGAGTCAGCAGCACTACCATCTTGTTGGACAAGGCCCAAAGAGGTCCCTCTTCTCAAGAAACAAACAGCCAATCCGTCAGTCCTCTCAAGTGATAGCCCTGTCTGTTTGTTCCACTCTGCCCCTAAAATGTTTAAAAAGTTAATGTCCTGCTGTTTGCTTACCTGGTAGACAACAAACTCATTCATTATACCCAGTTTGGCTTTTGCGCGTCATAGCGGGGAGAAAGCGCTCTTAGAGGTTACTGAAATGTATAGGAGTGTTCAGGAAAAAGGTACAGTGTCTGACCGAGACTGTCACAGTTTCGGGTGGGTCTGATCAGGACTTTGGTTGGGACACCCCTTGAGGTCACCGAATATCCTAAAGAGGTAGTATACTGGGGCAGAAGAGCAGCTAAAGGCATACACGGAAAGGGCAGCTATGGATAGGCACAGGCAAGTAAAAGCAGAGCAACCCTTGTGTGAACAAACAGGAAACAGATTACTAATGGACAAACACGCTGGGGTTGTACACAGAGTAAGGCGCAGAACATCCCACAGTGACAGGGAATCTCAATGCCTCTGTGCAGTTTGCTCTTACAGATAGTCACCCTGCCAGCCCCATAGAAAGGAGGCAGCAGAAGTGATTCTGTCTCTGGACCCTAGAGCACAAACAAGGATAGTACTTACATACACAGGACACACTCTTGTGGGTCCAGCTGGAAACACAGTGGCGATTCCTGAGAAAATAGCAATAGCACACTGTCACTGTTAGGCACGAAAGACAACGTATAACACTAGACAAGGATGGGGGCTGGAATTGCCTCCTGGAAACCAGGAGCCAACCCTAGTACAAAGGAGGACACTTATACACTGGTGAAGACTGATAGAACACTTACCAGACACAAAGAACCAAGAAGAAACAGAAACAGAAGGGAACAAACAAAGAGGCAGAGGCAAGAACTGGAAACAGGCTCAGGCTGAAGTAAAGGCAGGACTAGGACTTGGAAACAGGGTGAGAACTTCTGGCTGGAACAAACAGAGATAGGACTGGGAAACTGAGAGCAGGCTCTGGCTGGAACAGGCAAGGACAGGACTGGAATACAGGGAGTAGGAATGAATTGTAAACAGGACTGGGAAACAGAGAGCAGGTTCAGGCTGAAACAAGGCAGGAGCAGGGCAGAGAAACTGGGAGCAGGCTCTGGAAGAAACAAACAGGTACAAGGCTAAGAAGTAGGGAGCAGACTCTGGCTGGAACAATCAGGAACAGGGCAGAGAAACAGGAAACAGGATCAAGCTGGAACAGCACAGGAACAAAACCGGAACACCATCCGACAAGGGGTCTGTAACACAAAGGAATCGAACTCCAATGCACGACGGGGAGCTTGAGGAAATGGCTGCTTATAAGCAGTTCCAAACTGGGCTGCACAGGAGAGGTCACAGGTGTGTGTAGTTTTGGACACTTGCAAGTCCTGGAGGAGAGGATCCAGTGAAAAGGAGCAACTGGACTTCTCCCATAGAAGACAATGGGAAACAGAATCCGGGTTTTCCTGACTACCAAGCTGTGCATTATGGGATTTGCAGTCCCAAGAAGCAAATGTAGTCCTACACAAGTGTACCATGGTGAAAAGAGAAACAAACAGGAGTCAGCAAGGGACTCTAGATAAGTGTTTAATGTGATTCCCAGGCTTCTGACAGTCCTCTTACAGCACCCCCTGGAAATGGGACGACAGAGTCGTAACAGAGACAGGTGTTACACTCATGGAGCTGGCTAAAGTTATCCCTGGAAGGGAGAGAACAAGAAATCTGGCTAGCACCTTACGCTTCGACCAGCAAACAGTTAGCTTTAAGGGTGCTGCAGGGCTCTTCTTTGAGCCCTAAATTATTCAACATCATTATGGCACCCTTAGCTAAATGACGGAATCATGTGGTTCTGGAATCAATTAATAAGCTGATGACACCTAGTTAATTCTAAATTTTGATGCTACATCTACCTGCCACTTTTAAATATTACATTTTCTGAATAATGTCCTGCATTGGTTCCGTAAGAACCACCTGCAATGCTATCAGAGAAAATGAAGATTCATCTTTTTGGTCTAGTGAGAAAGCAGGGACTAAAAACTACTGGCTAATTACTCCACAGCACCTACAATAATGACTAAGAGCCTGAGTGTTAAGTTGAAACTCTCTATCCAACTCAAGATCGAGTCTATAATTGGAACCTATTTTGCCTTTGCTCTATTCTTTGAGAAAGTTTCTTCATCTCCTCCTGTATGCAACTTGTAAGACAGCTGTCCACCCATTGATAACTTCCAGGTTAAACTAATTAATTATTCTTTATCTTGAAAATGGATTTAAAAACTTGAGTTGGTACAAAATGATGTGGCCAGTCATCTTGGATTCACCTAAGTGGGGCTCAATTTCACATCATTTCCATGATCTGCACTGTCTCCTGATTAAGAAAAGAATCTATTCAAGGTTCTTACCACGATCCATCCGAGACATTTATAAGCATGGTCCTTATTGACAGCACTGTGCATTACTATCCTCCTAGATCTCTCAGGTCCTCATCTGCCTTATTGCTTAATGTTGGTAGGCTCCGTTGGGTTAGACAAGGAGGACTTTCCTTTACAGTACAGTCCTTGATAGTAAAGAATTGCATCGGCTCAAACTGTTTCTTGACTCTAAATCCCATGAACTCTCATTTAGAAAAGTGCTTACAATCCACCTGTTTTGCATCATATTATCTTGTCTATTTGCTGTCTTATGTTATGTTACTGCAGCACAGGGAGACTCTTTGGACTAGCCGTGCTCTCTATAAATTAATTTGTTCATACAAGAGCAAACCCAGTCAGCCAGAAGCTCAGAAAGGGGGAAATAACTTCTAGTCAATACATTGTCCTCCTTGGCATAAGGTGGGCATCACTGATGTAAAATGGACATTTGAGCCATATAGTGGTGATCCCAGACCAGAGATTTGTTTGCCTTCTGTGGCATAAGGTGAGGATTCATGGCATAAATGTAGAATTCCTGGTTTAAGATGATGGGTTGACTGGCCAAATGTGGATATGCTTGACATCCAGTGGCCACCTCTGTCATCAGTAGTGTTCTTCGTATGTGTAGGTGATCTCTGGCATCTTGTGGCCACCCGTGGCTTGAATTGGACATTCTTGACACAAGATGGCCATTAGTGGACATCAATTAGTTACTTTAGTCCATGATGAACATCTCTGGGATAAAATAGTTGTCCATGGCATCTGGTTGCCTCCTGAGGCATTTGGTGGCCACTTCTGACATCTGGAAGAAATTGTGCCATGGGCCTGATTATGAGTCGGATAGAATGGAATTCCCATATGGAATTCTGCTTTGCCTGTTCACAAGTAGGCTGGTGTTGCTGAACCCAAATTTACCGGGTACTGGACTTGATTTTAAGAGCCAGATTTTCTGGCCGCGGAAACTGCTGTTGGAAATGGTCTTCATTGCTAAACGCAGTTGTTAAATGTGAGAATTAATCACCCAAGGACAGGAAATACCATATAGAATTCCGTCCGACAAAACCGTGTCAGCACAGTCATTCCCTATTCCATGGGCATTGAATGGTAAATACAAGAATTCCATAAGGAAATTCCATTCCGTGTCAATATTCACATCCACAAGGATTTTTCTCATGAAATTTCTCAAATTTATAATCAGGCCCTTTATAGTGTGCAATCCTGGCATGTGGCTGTGGGGGTAATAGTGAATGTGATTGCTGAATGGAACTTGCAATCTGACATTTGTGGCCTCTCAAATAGAAACACTTGCATTTCAGACCAAAACATGTATTTTTAAAAAATATGGATTATAAATAAAATGGCACGCTTATGTTTGGGAAAATATTGTTTAATTGCAAACAATAGTGGCATTTGATGACAAATGATTGCATTTTGGAAACAATAAGTATATTCTGGGGTTAAAATGAGTGCATTTAATTGGTGCCAGAGGGCACACCCTGCTACAGATATAGTTTTAGGATTCCTGCATGCTCTTCAACGTCACAGGGAAGCAGAAAACAAGGTGTTAGCCTAATGCTGCTCATTTCCTGTTGGCAGGTTTTGTAGGCATCTACACGGCTTCTCTGTCCTTGAACTGCTGGTCGATGGACAACAGAAGGGTCGTTTTCAGCACCCCACACAGGAGCAGGCAGGTAATGTAAGGCCCATTTTAATTTCACAAGTTTCCATAAAGTAAATGTTTTTCTTTGTTACTGTAGTTGTGGGGAAAGGGTTGTAAAATAATCTTCTGGATTTTTCAGCCTTTAGTGGATTAATATTCTGTGTAAACTAGATGCACATAGATAAGCCTCTTCACAGACCAGGAGCACAGGTATTAGCAGAACAAGACCCAATTCACGCTGCCAGAAATACAGTTCATAGGAAGTGTGAAGCACGGATACTCCCACAGCTCTCTAGGGTGAGGACAGATGGGCACCCATGCTCTGCGTGGATGGAAGCTGAGATCTAACATGCAGTGAGCACACTGATGGATGTCTGCAATTCAACTTGCCCAGTTCTTTGCTGTGACCTGGATGTATCCATTTTGCACACAGTAGAGGCTTTTCCCCAGGGACACCTTTCACTGTGACGATGGTGACCAACTGGCAGGAGCAGTCAGTAACCTTTCAATTCTTTGCAAACACAGCAGCCGCCCGTCAGTTATTGTGAGTGAATCTTTGCGATCGCTGCTCATGTTCTGTGATGGAGGAGAGCTTGCACTGCTGCTGTCAGAAGCGTATCTTTTTATGAGGGTGAGATCTGTGTACTGCTGGTGCTGGAGTCGAACAAGTTCTGAGGGATAACGAGGTGCATTGTTCCTTCCTGCATTGTGTCTGTTCTTTGTGTGATGTAAACTGGCACTGGCCCTCCTGTACCAAATAGGATGTTGTGCTTGAATCCGAAGTCAAAGTACGCAGATGCACCCTCATTTACCTTCTTGGTTTGTCGTAATTCTGATATATTTCGATTTTCGGGAGCCACTGGTTTTTAGTGCATTTGCTAAAACATGCAGTGTAGCACCTGTGCTAAAATCAGGCATATTTTATTATTACCCATCAACAGACCTAAATCACTCCCCATTAAGAGACTGCATCTTTGGCATGGCAGGCCCCATAAGTGTTCCCATCAAATAGAAATTGCAAATTAATCGTTGTAGAATCTTCAACTCTCCTAGTACATCTGCTTAGTTGTTCCATTCTGCCTCAATATTCTCATCCCAAGCTAATGTACCATGTGTCAGCTTCACTCATCCACCCTCTCATTCCCGCCAACCTAACTCAGATCCATGTTATTAAGTAGTGCTTTACTCCGGCTTTAACCCTTCAAACAAGTGTATTTCCCTAATAGTAATCATAAAAGGAAAAGGTCATTAATGGTTTGGACGTTATGATACATTTGAGGTTTAAGCTCACTATACCCTATCTATACTACATACATTCTGATGCACGAAGGTTATCACAGCTTCTGCATTGACCTAACTACTACAAGGCATAGTGAGTATAAGTAAGTATAGTAGAAAAATACAACAGTTAATAGTGTTATATAGATGATGTAAAGGAAATAATAATGTACTGCGGCAATGTACTTGATGTGATATAATTATAGTTGATGTTATTGACTTTGATTTAGTACCAGACACCTATGCTGAACGTTGGAATCTCGCTATGTACCCTCTATGTGAGCTGCTTTCTGCCAGTGTTCCAGCCACTTTACTTTCGGAGGTGACGTATAATCCACTCTCCCTTTATTTCAGGTGATCTTGGTTGTGGACACAGACTTGGGTACCGTTCGATCCATCACTCCAGGTAAAAAGTTTGTCTCAACAAGAGTTCATGGTATGAACAACTGCAGCAAGAGAGGAATGTAACAGCCTATTAGCATATAATTTGTACACCTTATGTAACTGCTAAAGTAAAAAGAAAAATCAACAGAAAATAC
This sequence comes from Pleurodeles waltl, assembly GCF_031143425.1. Taxonomy (NCBI): domain Eukaryota; kingdom Metazoa; phylum Chordata; class Amphibia; order Caudata; family Salamandridae; genus Pleurodeles; species Pleurodeles waltl. The sequence goes on from NC_090448.1 coordinate 331,059,785, forward strand.
ATTTATGGAAAAATTAAAGAATTAAGATTTCAATCTGCAATTTTACCAGAAATATTTTCGTTGCCTTTGAAAAAAAGTCTTAAAATATATATATTGTTGTAGGTTTATTGATCGATGTGTCAGGTGTTCTACATATGTTTTTTTTCTTACACAGTATGTATTGATATCTCCTTTACTTCTCTAGTTTGTAATTTTATTATTGTGACTGCACACGTCTGAACATTTTCTAATTAGATAATGCTGCTAACACTATTCAAAATTTAAATTATTGTTGTTAATACTCTTACGTCTGGTCTCTTGAAATTCCCGATCAAGACGTTGTGCACTGAATATAGAGTGGTGTTGTGCATGGTGCTTCCCTGTTTGTTAGGGGGCTCTAGCAAATGTAACGTCCCTAATTTCTTCTGGGTTTGTAAAGAGCTGTGAAAATGATCACTAATATTAAGAGACTATTGTTGCTTCAGAATGTTTTAAACCAGGAGTTGTTTTATCACGGTAAGTATACTGAGAAAATGTTTACATTGCAGCACGTTACATCGGAAGTGTCTTTACTTTAAAGGTAAGTTGGTAAATGTTAATTCCAATTATTAATCCATTTTTTAAATTTATTCAGGTATTATTTTTCAAATTAATATTATAACTCATTTAAAAGTAATTTAATGTTCATTTTTATTTAATGTTTACTTATTTTAATTAATATAAAACAATTTTACATTACCGTAGGAAGTTGTCTCTGTATATACTATTTCAAAGTAAGAAATAGTGGGCACAGAGTCCAAGGGTTCCCCTTAGAGGTAAGATAGTGGCAAAAGTAGATAATTCTAATGCTCTGTTTTGTAGTAGTGTGGATGAGCAGTAGGCTTATTAGAGGGTAGTGTTAAGCATTTGTTGTACACAGACAGGCAATACATGAGGAACACACACTCAAAGACTTACTCCAGGCCAATAGGTTTTTATATTGAAAAATATAATTTCTTAGTTTATTTTAAGAACCACAGGTTCAAGATTTACAGTTAATACTTTAAATGTAAGATACTTCACTTATATACTTTAGGAACTTTGAATGAAAACAATATTGTGTACAGTCTTTGTAAAAATGGCAATAAGCTATTTTCAAAGTGGATACACCGCACAAATCAACTGTTCCTGGGGGGAGGTAAGTAAAGGTTAGATTAGGAGGTAAGTAACACACTTACAAGTCTCAGTCCTAGGGCATAGGCAGCCCACCGTTGGGGGTTCAAGGCAACCCCAAAGTTACCACACCAGCAGTTCAGGGCCGATCAGGTGAAGAGGTCAAAGAGGTGTCCATAACACATAGGCGCCTATGGGGAACAGGGGTGCTCCGGTTCCAGTCTGCCAGCAGGTAAGTACCTGCGTCCTCGGGGCAGACCAGGGGGTTTTGTAGAGCACCGGGGGGGGGACACGAGAAGGCACACAAAGTACACCCTCAGCGACACAGGGGCGGCCGGGTGCAGTGAGCAAAGCAGGCGTCGGTTTTCAGGTAGGAAACAATGGAGGGACCCGGGGGTCACTTTAGCAGTGCAGGCATGCACAGGGGGGGCTCCTTGGGGCAGCCACCACCTGGGCTAGGCAGAGGGTCACCTGGGGGTCACTCCTGTGCTGAAGTTCGGTTCCTTCAGGTCCTGGGGGCTGCGGGTGCAGTGTTAGTTCCAGGCGTCGGGTCCCTTGTTACAAGCAGTCGCGGTCAGGGGGAGTCTCTGGATTCTCTCTGCAGGCGTCACTGTTGGGGCTCAGGGGGGGGTCGTCTCTGGTTACTCACAGGCTCACAATCGACGGGGAGTCCTCCCTGTGGTGTTTGTTATCTGCAGGTCGAGCCGGGGGCGTCGGTGCAGAGTGTGAAGTCTCACGCTTCCGGCGGGAAACGTGCAATCTTTGAAAGTTGCTTCTTCGATGCAAAGAAGTAGATGGTTTTGAACAGGGCTGCTGTTCACTGGAGTTTCTTGGTCCTTTAGTCCAGGGCAGTCCTCTGAGGCTTCAGAGGTGCTGGTCCCTGTCGGATGCGTTGCTGGAGCAGGTTTTCGAAGTTGGAGACAGGCCGGTAGGGCTGGGGCTAAATCAGTTGTCGTCTTCCTCCTTCTCTGCAGGCTTGTAGGACAGCAGTCCTTCTTGTTTCTTCAGGTAGCAGGAATCTGATTTCCTGGGATCTTGGGTGCCCCTAAATACTGAATTTAGGGGTGTGTTTAGGTCTGGGAGGGCAGCAACCAATGGCTACTGTCCTTGATGGTGGCTACACCCTCTTTGTGCTCCTCCCTGTGGGAAGGAGGGCACATCCCTAATCCTATTGGGAGAATCCTCCAAAACCAAGATGGAGGAATTCTAAAGGCAGGGGTCTCCTCAGCTCAGGACACCTTAGGGGCTGCCCTGACTGGTGGGTGACTCCTCCTTGTTTTTCTCATTATCTCCCCTGGACTTGCCGCCAAAGGTGGGGGCTGTGTCCAGGGGGCGGGCATCTCCACTAGCTCGAGTGCCCTGGGGTATTGTAACATGAAGCTTGAGCCTTTGAGGCTCACTGCTAGGTGTCACAGTTCCTGCAGGGGGAGGTGTTAAGCATCTCCACCCAGGGCATGCTTTGTTTCTGGCCTTAGAGAGCACAAATGCTCTCACCCCAGGGGGTCAGAAACTTGTCTCTCAGCAGCAGGCTGGCACAGACCAGTCAGTCCTGCACTGAAGGATTGGGTAAAATACAGGGGGCATATCTAAGATGCCCTCTGTGTGCATTTTTTAATAAATCCAACACTGGTATCAGTGTGGGTTTATTATTCTGAGAAGTTTGATACCAAACTTCCCAGTATTCAGTGTAGCCATTATGGAGCTGCGGCATATTGCTCATGCAGCTATGCCCTCACCTGTGGTATAGTGCACTCTGCCTTAGGGCTGTAAGGCCTGCCAGAGGGGTGACTTACCTATGCCACAGTCAGTATTTTGTGTGCATTTTGTGTGCATGGAACCCTGAGGGGGATGCCATGTCGACTTTGCCTTTTTCTCCCCACCAACACACACAATCTGCAACGGCAGTGTGCATGTGTTAGGTGAGGGGTGCTTAAGGGTGGCACAACACATGCTGCAGCTCTTAGAGACCTTCCCTGGTCACAGGGCCCTTGGTACCAGAGGTACTGGTTCGGAGGGGAAACATTTTGTAAAAAGATTTTGCCCTGGGGGTTGTCCCTCTGAGACTCTCTTCACATGGCCCACCGGGTCACGGTAACCCTACTCTCCACCCTTATATCTTTTTTATATTATTTTGTAGGACTTGGGGACCAAGTAACGAGTACTATGAGAACGGTTAGCCAATCAAAAATTTGCACTTGTGGATCAGTGGCTCCACCACAGCCTGAAATATACATACATTTGAGCCTTATATTTTCAAAAACTAATTAACAGATTTACATTAAATCACAAAAGCATGCTTTTTGGATCAAGATCTAGCTTTCTGACAAATTTGGGGTAATTTAGCCATTTTTGTAGTATTGCTTTTCAATTTTCTATGGGAAATTTCTAGGATCAGATTTCTCAGTCCTGTGAGACCGAAGTGGTGATGGGGAAAAGCTCTCTCCGACAATCAAAATACTCAATTTTTCCAATCTGAGGTACTGCGAGAGTCCCAAGTATCCAGATATCACTATAATTTCAACACTAATTTAACAAAAATAGCTGAACGGGTTTACACCAAATATTGAAAAGCACACTTTCTGAGTAAAGATCAAACGTTCTGCCACATTTGTTGTAATTCTGTTCAGCCGTTTTTATCCAATGGACATTTACATAGGAAAATGATGCTTTGCCCTCTTCCCCCTTTTCCCAGCCCCTGCCTAAAGAATCACACCCAGAATTTCCAGGAAGAAGCTGTAGATTATATGAATTTATATACACACTAATGCACAAACACGCACACACACACGCACACACACACACACACACACACACACACTATGCAGGGAACTCTGGGTAGTTCCCAAGATTTAGGTGAAGGGCAGCTCTTCTTTTTGTGGAGCACCTTTAAACACTCTGCTGACCTCAGATGTATGTTTTTCTAGCAGAGTTTTTAAGCATAGGATTAGCACAGTGCCGTTCTTTCTGAGCTAAAAAATGACCCAGCCTTTTGCCATTTTTACAGCAAAGTCTTTGAGCATAGGTTTATCTAGTGCCATCCATGCTGAACTGAAAGATGGCAAAAGCCTTTTACTACTCCAGGCATAGGATTACTGCTTTAGATTGGTAAAATACCATCCAAGAGAATCTGAAATGAATAAAGCATACCGGCATATTTGCAATTGTAATAAAGAAGCACACATCCAAATACAGTCCGAAGGGTAACTATAGGCATGGACATTATTAAAAAAAAATTATATGCCCAGGTGAGGGAAAAACTGACAATTTAGTTTTTCCCCGTTGTAGTGCATTAGCTCGATAGGCTAACATGGGAATACTTTTTTTAAATATAGGTATTGCATGAAGAGAGCTAAAAATATCATTCCAGGACTTAAAGTTAGAATAAATCCAACAACCTGCCACTGTTAGATTGATTATAACTATCACAGAAAAGAAGTCATAAAACTTGCTATTCTGATGATCCAAAATCCAGCCTTCAAGCAGCTCTTCTCTGACTGGCCGGGCTGAGACAAGCTGTCTTAATAAGGTGTGAAGTGGCCTGCATTGAGACAAAGGGACATCTAGTGGGTGGAGATCTGCAAGCAGCATAGCAAAAGGCAGGAAGGGGGCTGGGTAGCCAAACTGGTCTTCAGAGAGGGAATGGCAGGAATGGACACAGGCTCAACCCCATGTTCTGGCACCCCAGACCAAGGGGAGCCCCAGCAATTCGATTAGCAGAGTGGTTGGAGGGGGAGTGGTAAAGAAACTTAGCCACACCAGGGAATGGCTTAGCCAGCTCTTAACCTCCAGGAGAGAGTTTCTCCATTTTGGATTTTGAAAGAATAGTGGTTTCTGGGAGAAAAAGGTGCCACACTTTGGAGGACGTTGTCATACTTCTGGGTGTCACTCTGCACCCCATTGGTCAGTGGTGCCCCCCTGTTTTTTGCCCACTAACACTAAATAAATATGGGAGAGCTGCCCAGCAACTCAGATCCTTCTCAGAAACTACAAAAGGAAGGGGCTGCCCTGCTGGAACCCAGGTCTTCACCCCAAAGGACTGCACTCTGTAGGACTGCATCTGCTGCACACCATAGAACTACAGCTCTAAGGATTTTGCCTGGCTTCAAGAAATGAAGGAGTGGACTACCTGAAAGCAACAGGTTAAAAGAGCTCCACCTGTATCATCTACACAAAGATGACCCCAGCTGACCGCCTTCAACTGGACTTTTAGGGATTTGACGGATGCATTTTGGGAAATTTTGTCCCCACACCCAAAGCATCATCTCAGAGCTTCTAGGCCCTTGGACTGCTGTTGTGTACTACTGGAGACACAAAGGAGGACTTATGAAAGAAGATCCAGAAGTTTGGAGAACTTTTGGAAAAAAGCTCCAGGAGGTGACTGACCCGTAGACAAGAGTAAAGCTGGTGACAGCAAACCTTGACCCTACTTGAAATCCAGGCTTGTCCTGCTGAAGCTTCGGACCTTTTCAGCGATGACGAAACATTGCACTGAATCAAACCATTGTCATTGTATCACAGCATGGCCTGACGGGGAGCTTCGCTCAACGGCAGGAGAAAAAGGTTCAGAAAAACCATTAGGTCTGAAGGTTAAACTTTGGCTGAGGCTTCCCGCTCAGTTTCTCCGAGTTGGTCTCCATCGTGGTCAGCCTCAAACTTTGACTTGGTCCCGGTCAAGCACGACCAGATGTCCCCAGTTGATGCTATTGGTTTTTAAGCACTAGAAAGCACATTTTTCTATTTATTCTTTAAAAATTCATATCTCCGGTTCCCTACATTGGATTTTTGTCATTTTGGTACAATTTTAATGATAAAAATATTTTCTATTTTCATAAATTGGTGCTGAATTTGTATTGTGTGTTGTGCCTTACTTATTTAATGTATCAGTGTTTTAAAATGCTTTACACACCTGTCTCCTAAGTTAAGTCTGTCTACTCATTGCCAGTTGTATGAAAGTGCCCCTTTTGGCATAGGTACCCCCATCACACTATTTGCCTGATGTTAATGCTAATTTGTCTGAGTGTGTGCTGGGATCCTGCTAACAAAGCCCCAGCGTTCTTTCCCTAAACTGTACCATTGCTTCCACCTTTGCACACTCCTGGCACACAGATAAGTCCCTTGTAAAAGGTACCAGTGGTACCAAGGTCTCTGTGGCCAGGAAGGGTGCCTAAGAGCTGCAGCATGTGTCATGCCACCCTAAGGGACCCCTCACTAAACACATGCGCAAGTGCAGTGTGGTCATATGGAGTACATGGGCTGGGAGTTTGTTATCACGAACTCCACAGTTTCATGATGACTTCACTAAAGACTGGGAAGTTTTATATCAAATTTTCCAGCTCAATAAACCCACATTGATGCCAGTGTTGGAGTTATTAAAAAAATGCACACAGAGGGCATCTTAGGGATGGCCCCTGTATTTCACCCAACCCTTCAGTGTAGGGCTGACCAGTCTGTGCCAGCCTGCCACTAACAGACAAGTTCCTGGCCCTATGGAGTGAGAGCCTTTGTGCTCTCTAGGGTCAGGAACAAAGCCTGCTCTGGGTGCAGGTGCTTCACACCTCTCCCCTGCAGGAACAGCAACACTTGGTGGTGAGCCTCAAAGGCTCAGGCCTCCTGTTACACTGCCCCGTGCACCACAGCTAGTGGAGATGCCCGCCCCCTAGACCAAGACCCATTTTTGGCAGCAGGCCTGGTGGGAAAATTTGGACAACCAAGAAGTGACCACTGCAGCTGGGACCACCCCTAGGGTGTCCAGAGCTGAAGTGACCCCTCCTTGCAGAATCCTCCATCTTTCTTTGGAGGAGAGTAGCCAATAGGGATAGGTATGTGCCCCCTCCTCAAAGGGAGTGGGTAAAGGAAGGGTGTAGCCACACTAGGGGACAGTAGTCAGTGGCTACTGCCCTCTGATCCCTATAGCACCCCTAAATCTAGTATTTAGGGGCACCCCTGATCCGTGCTCTTCAGATTCCTGACAACCTCAAGAAGAAGAAAAATAAGAAGGACTGAAGAGCCGACCCAAGCAGTGAAGACCCCAGATGGCAACTGACTTTGTCCCAGCCTTACTGGCCTGTCTGCAGCTTCAAGACTTCTGCTACAAAAAGGCAACACATCCTGCAAGACTAGCGACCTCTACAAACCCCCAGAGGACTGCCTGCCCACCAGAGGACCAAGAACTCCAGCAGCCCTATCCACAAGAAACATCCAAGACGGACTCCAGAACTGCCCTTGATCTGCGAGCCCTGCACACTCTGCACCTTACGCCCACAACCCGAGTCCAGGTGGCCCACTAATCCAGAGAAGGTCCCTAGGTGATTCTGACCTTGAGGCCACCCTGGGTTGACCCCTCCAGGCCAACATGACAAAGCCTGCTGGCAAAATCCAGAGGACCTCCCTGACCGTGACCTGATCCTATGAAGATTCCTGACGTCCAAAGGTACCCCTGCACCCACAGCCCCCTGGCCATGAGGAACCCGACCAATGGTCCAGCAACATCCAGCGGGCAACTCTTCTACTTGTCTAGCTTTTGGTTTTCCGCAACCGACTCCCTGGACCCAACCTGCAGCATCTTTGTAACCCCGAGGTTCCCCCATTAAAAAGCATTGGGTTGCAACGCTGTGCTTTCACCCTGAACCCGGCCACCTCTGTGCCGCAGATGTTGTTTGTTTGGTGCTGACCTGTGACCCCCCCGGTGCTTATCTAACCCCCCCAGGTCTGTGCCCTGAAAGCGCATGTACTTACCTGCAACCCGTTTCTTTCCGAATGTCTTCAGTCTCCATAGGATTCCATTAAAAACCCAACATCAGTTTTGACCTTTGCACCTGCCCGTCCCCGTGTTGCTGGTGGTGCACTTGTGGATTCGACTTGAACCTTGACCTGTGGTCATCCTAACCCCCGATGAATCGGATTGTAAGTTTAGTACTTACCTGTAAACTGTGTTAACACTTTTCTTCTCCTAGGACTGCATTGCTTCCTACAATAAGTTCCTACTTTTGAAATTGAAAAGTGTTACTTACTTGTAAAGTGTTTTATCTGTAAAACTTAAACAAAGTACACTTGATACAAACTTACAACTGTGCTTACCTGAAATAAAGCTAATTTTGGTTCTAGAAATAAAGTAACAAAGTATATTTTTGCTACACAAAAACATTAACCTGGAGTTAGTCATTGAGTGTCTGCCTCATTTCTTGACTGTGTCTGTACAACAAATAGTTTGCACTACCCTCTGATAAGCTTAACTGCTCGACCACACTACCACAAAACAGAGCATTAGTATTATCTACTTAAGCCTCTGTTAAGCCTCTGGGGATCTACTGGACTCTGTGCACATTATACCTCATTTTGGTATAGTATATCCAGAGGCAGCTTCCCACACCAGTTACCAAGGGTTGACGAAGGGATTCATTTATTAAGACCTTGACTGGACTTTATATTGTGATTGTGGCCTTATTACTAGTGGTGGGTACCCATCAACCCCTACTAATAAAGCACCTCCCAATAACCTCTGAAGCTAATCTGAGATTAACTCTCCTGAACAATTACAACACCACGTACTGATAAGAATATGTACCCAGAGTGAAAAAATATGCGTGCTAAAGAAAGAAATGTGCTGGTTATATATACCTGAGCTGTTGTAGAAAATCTGAGAGAAAGTAAAAACTAAAAAAATGAAAGCACTAAGTACCCTCTAAGTAAATGACCTAAAATACATGTAGAGGAACGGCTATGGTTAACCCACAGTAACTGCAAGTAAGTAATAACCTATCCAACATCTGCCTATGCAGTATAGAGAAAGTGAATATTGTATTTGATTGAGCGTTCTAGAAGTCTCAAGGTGTAAAGGCCAAAGAGGATCGTGATAAGCCTGTAATTGCGTAATAAATCTGTGAACAATCGTCTGTAAATAAAAAATACTAAATTGTAGTATTAGAAACCAATGTTTTTTTTCTCACCGGATGCAAGGATGCGTGTCCGTCTGAAAGGGCCAGATGTAGCAAAATTTTGCGAGTCGCAAATGGCCCGAATCGCAATTTGCGACCCTGCAAATTCGGAGATGGGATGCAAAAAACCCATTTCCGAATCGCAAATTGCACCGCGAGCCATTACCGACTCGCAAAAATTACGACCCCATTGTGCGACCCGCAAATAGGAAGTCAATTTGCGAGTCGCAAACCATATGAAATAGCCACTCGCAAATTGCGACTAGTCTCAAAAAGCCCATTTTGCACTTCCAATTTACAACTAACTCAGAGCAGGTGGTAACCAGAACCAAAGTATAAAAGGAGACCCAGAAGGCACCTGGGTTACTCAAGATGGCGGAGATATATGTGATAGCAAGGAGGAGGAGAGCCCACGCCGCATAGCAGATGAGAAGGAGGAGCCAGAGACAGGAGAAGATATACAGAACCAGACAGACACTTTTCCAACAAACTGAGGAGGAGATATGTGATAAATACAGACTCAGCAGTGCAGCAATATTAGAATTAATAGATCTACTCAATCCGCAGCTTCAACGCCAGACTGTGCGCGGCAGCGCCATCCCCACACATGTGCAAGTGCTATGCTCACTGCACCTCTTGGCCTCGGGTAGCTATCAGGGGGTCATTGCAGTGGCAGGCGGGGTATCTCAAAGTGCACTCTCACGGTTCTTCAGAGCATTCCTAGATGCCATACTCACACACATGTCCAGATACATATACCTACCCAGGAATGAGGCAGAAATCAACAGCAACAAGTTGGAATTCTACAGGATTTCCAACTTCCCGCATGTAATAGGGTGTGTAGACGGGACACATATACAAATATGGCCTCCTGCAAATCTGGAATATCTGTTCCGCAACCGGAAGTGTACCCACTCACTGAACATCCAGGTGGTATGTGACGCCCATTATGTTATAACTGACATGTTAGCCAAATTTCCAGGGAGTACACATGACTCCTACATTTTCAGGCACAGTGGGATACACCAACGCCTAGAACGTGGGGAGTTTGGAGATGATTATCTCCTAGGTATAGCTGAATACACCTTGCAGACATACACACAGGTCAATGTGGAACCCATCCATGCCCAGCTAACATTGTTCATTTTTGCCAAACAGGTGACAGTGCATATGCACTACGACCATGGATACTTACCCCGTACTTAACACCCAACAATGAGACAGAGAGGCGATACAATAGTGCACATAGGAGGACCCGAAATGTTATAGAGAGGACCTTTGGACTGTTGAAGGCAAGATGCAGATGCCTCCACAGAAGTGGAGGTGCCCTCCAGTATGCCCCAATAACAGCATTCAAGATCGTTGGCGCATTCGCTATACTGAACAACATTGCCACCAGACGTGGGCTACATCTCACCCCAGAAGACCCAGATTCGGAGGATGACGAGCAAGAGCTACCACATCGCCATCATGGGGATAGAAGCATTGCAAATCAAAGCAGACAGAGACGGGACCACATTGCAAACCAATACTTTGGAAGGTACGTGGTAACTGTCACCACACACACGAATGTCACACACAAAGAGCCCAGGTGTGAAGTGGAACAAACAAGAACTTTAATGAAGTGAACCAAAAAACTATTGAAATGAACTACTGATCAGGGGCTGTAAAAGTCCACCTGCTATGAGGACACATTAACCTCATGTGCCTCCATTGTTTGTCAGTGTGTAGCTCACATCCTACGCCTGGGATGCCCAGCATGGCTGGTGCCTGGAGCGTCTGCAGATCCCTGCCGTGCACTTCCACTACGCAAGACCCTGGTGTCTGTGGCAGATGCACTACTTATAGTAGAGCCCTCCTCACTGTCTTGCGGCGTGTCTGCCGCGCCCCTAGCCACCTGTCGTGCCTCCATCATGTCCACAGCGTGGCTTATGCGTCCCAGGCCGCGAGCCACATTGCTGGCAAAGTGGCCCATGTCGACCTGTAGGCTGACTGTGCGGCGTGACAGCCTGTGGTATTTACAGCCAGGCGGACGATGGAGGCAGCCATGCTGTCTAGACGGTGGATTAGTTGGCGGTCACGGCGCCTTGCACCCTCTCTCTCCGTGACAAGTTCAGCCACTAGTTGCCTGATGGAGAGCGCAAAGTCACCTACATTACTGTTCAGGTGTTGTAGCTCTGTGTCGACCCGTGCCAGCCCTGTTGTCTGATTCCTCTCCATTCGCCACATGGACCCTGAAATCAGTCTCATTTGTCTTGTCTGCAGGCGCTGACCTTCGATGAGTGCAACCTCTGCGGCGGACATAGAGGAGTCCCCTACATCTCCCTGTGACACTGCAGGGACAAGGACACGTCGCCTGTGACGCGGTGGTGCATCTGTGTCCTGTTGGCTGGCACTGTGGCTGGGACTGGGTGCTGGGTCTATCTCCACTATGGCCACTGGTGCATCTGGAGGGGACTGTGGTCGGGTGGTGCAGGTCCCTGTGGTGGCTGCTCCTGGGTCCTGTGCTGCCTGGTGGCTGACCTCTGAGCCATGGACAGTGTGGCTGGTGGTGGTGTCTTGTGGGAGACCTGTGGGACATTGGGAACACACTGTCAGTATCTACCATCTGTTGTATGCTTCCTAATAAACTGTTGCCTATCAGCTGCCTACTGGACTACATTGCCCATAATGCACCATTCTGGTGGTTGCTACTCTGAAATGGAGCTATTTTGGTTGTGCATGCTGCTGTGTACTAGGTGCGTGGGGGTATGGCAGATATGGGTGTACATGCATGTTTCATGGTACTCACTGGTTGATGGTCCTGGCGCTGACGTGTCCAGCTCTCCTATTCCAGACACTGCCTCTGGCTCCAGGGTCTCTTGCACTCTTTCCTCCATGGGTGTGGGTGGTGGGACGGTAGATGGGCCTCCTCCAGTGCCCCTCATCTCCCGGAGGTGCTCTGCCACCCTCTCCTTGGTCCTGGAGCGCAGGTCATACCATCTTTTCTTAAGTTCATCAATGCTCCTGTGGCTCACCCCCATTGAATTCACCTTCTCCTGGATTTCCATCCAAATCCTCCTTTTCTCCAGCTCAGGCACACTGAGGGCTGATCTTCCAAAGAGTTGATCATGGTGCTGGCAGCATTCATCCGTCAGCACCTCCAGTTCCTTTTCAGAAAATTAAATTTTCCTCTTTCTGGCTGATTCCTCCATTGTTGCTGCTGTTCCTCCTGTTGGCTGTTCAGCAGTTGGAAATGGGTGTGGTCCTCACTCCTCCCAGGTGTATTAGTAAACTTCCTGGCTGTGATGTCATCATCAAGAGCCAGGAAGTGTTTTCCAGAGTGTTCTGCTGCACCTGCATGCAATTTGCGGCACAGTCGCAATTTGTGACACCCACTCGCAATTTGCGTGTTCGTTTTTAGCAAGGTCGCAAAAAGCGACCTCGCAAACAGCGGACTCGCAATCTGCGGTGCGACTTCATTTGCGAGTCGGAATTTTTTTCCTACCTACATCTGGCCCAAAATGACATATGTTTGCGAACGCTAAAATAACGTGCTGCGCGGGTGTAGACACTGAAAGAGGGCAGAGTCCTCAGGAGTCTAGTCAGCGAGCCCCCATGATGGACGAAGTTTCGGTTGATGTAATTAATGTAAATTCTTATGGACTGCATGTTGAACAATGTTGAACATGTATATAATTAATACCACGATAAGCCTGTAAGTAAGTGACAAATCTGTATAAAGTGGTCTATAAATAAAAATAATAGATTGCAGTCTCAAAAAACGATGTGTATAATCTCACGTAGTGCATGGGTGCATGCTCATCTCAGTGTGCTATAAGAGACAAAATACGTTTGTGGGCGCTACAATAGCGTATCAGTACAAGTGTAGGCACAGAAGGAGGACAAAGGCCTCAGAAATCAAATAGGCTAGCACTGTGTTGGCCTGTATTTTGTTGTTGTACTCACTTGATAAAATTAGATTTTAGACCCTGTTTGTTATTTCCTGGTTTTGCATCAGATTTGACATTTGTGGTCCCTTGAAACATTTCCTGAAATAGTTTATCCCTATCATCATTAAAGGTTGTCATGTTTCCTGTCTAATTCAAGTGTTACATATATTATACAACAAATCGACAGTGTGCAGATCGTCATAAACAGAGTGAAAAATACAGTGGTGGCTATAACATATAATTACACATTTATTTAGGAACCAACATGAAGGGGTAAAGTGATGTGAGTTCAATTTTAGCTAGCTGATGCTCACATGGTATCCACACTCTCCCGTCCAAAGGTGAAGTAATTGCTCCAGAACAGTAACTCTAGAACAGAAAATGTACAGGTGGTATACCAAAGCACATTGGTTTATCTAGCACAAATGGGTTGCCTCCTAACTAGCACAAGAAAAGAAAATAAGGGCATAGAGTTCTAATTGTACGACCCTGGACTAAATGTGCAGACAAAATCCAAAAATGTACACTACTCCGTACATAATATTCCTCAATACTTATTTAGAGAGGACGAAACAGTCACCCAAATCAATTGCTTTTTTGAGCAAGTGCACTCACCCACCATTAGGTGGCATTCTTCATCATCGGGGGTGGCATGCTTCATCATCGGGCATTGCTCCTCGTCAGGCTGGCACTGCAATTCCCGATGGGCCCCGCAAGGTGTCAACAGATAACAAGCATATGAATTCTGCTTCAGTATGGGAAAACTGGGAAGGATTGGGAAGAGGTGAATTAAAATTGACTATAGGTGCTGATGCTGTCACTTTAAAATGAGCGTAGGACCTATGCCAAGATAAAACAAAAAGTGGAAGAAAATTGGAAACTATGATCCGACGAATCCCAATGAAATGTCTGTGTGTATGAGTCCTATACTACCATAATCGAGTTCGACATTTTCATGCCCTGGTTCGTTCCTACAGATCTGTGGGTGTATCTTCAGGACCATAAAAAAAATGAATTCTTACAGAAAGAGATTAAGATAGCTCTCATGACAAGTGTGCCTACATCTCAATGCACCTTACATGGATGTACGCATTTCCTCTAACGGTGACCTATAATAAAAACAAGAGAATATAAAACAAGTCCAGTAAGTTTCATGGACCAACATGTTCTGTTCACAATCAGTGTTGTCATGCACACACTGGTGGATCAAGCAACAGTGAGTAATCACACCAACCTCATGCCTTCACTTCTAGGTGAAAAATGTGAACATGACACATATCGACTTGTGGTGATCATACCAGGTATCTTGGGGACTCCATGCGCAGAGCAGCTATTACAAATCTGGTAGGAAATGTAATTGACATTATTAAATTTGGAATTGCATACTGGCAAGGAAACCAAACAAAACAAAATGGCTGGTCATCAAGCCCGAAGCTTTTTTTTGGGAATCGTCGTAGTTTCTGATTTTCTTCCACTTTTTGTTTTAATCTTGGCATAGGTCCTACCGCTCATAGAAAAGTGACAGCATCAGTACTTATAATTAATTTTAATTCACCTCTTTCTAATCCTTCACACTTTTCTCATATTGAAGCAGAATTCATAGGCTTGGCATCTGCTGGCACCTATTGAAAAGATCTCTGGCAAATGGCCCTCTTGCGGGGCCCATCGGACATGGCAGCACCCGCTTGACGTGGAGCAACACCCAATGATGAAGCATGCCAACTAATGGTGGTTGAGGCACCTTCTCCAAGAAGCAAGACCGTTTTGTCCTCTCTAAATAAGTATTGAGGAATATCATACACGGAAAAGGTTTCCTTTTTGTATTTTGTATCAGATTTTGGGAGTCTGTACACTGGACCATGGGAATTCTACCAGTCCCTCTTTCTTTTGACTAAGTGTGCGGACTTCAGGTCGACAATGCCTACAAAGAATAAATACATATGCAGCACATTCTTGTATTAGTATAAAATATGAAACAAGTCACCATTAGAAAAAGATGTCAATCTAAAAAGGAAATCTAAAATGGAGACCAAGCACAGGCCTACAACAAAAGCCTACGGGGTCAGGGTATCTCTACCCTGCTACCCCATATGTTTTTATTTTACCTTTTTTGAGGACAGAGGGCTGAGTCCCTGAGTCCTAAAATAGCTGCTGCAACCTCTTTGGTGCGAATGATCAGATTTTATCTTTAGATCTGTCAGGTACGAAGATTTGCCACATCTCTATGTATACATACATTTTTAACCTTAATGTCTCAAAAAGCTACTGAACAGATTTACACCAGAAGCTCACTTTCTGGGTCAAGGTCTAGCTTTCTCTCACATTTGATGTAATTCTTCTCAGCTATTTCTGGGGTATTGTTGTTCAATTTTCCTCTGGGAAATTACATGGGGAAAACTTATTTTGGGCCCCCCTTTTTTTCATCCCGTGCTTGATGGATCACCCGAAATTTCCCAGGTAGGAGCTGAGGTGTTTTTGAATGTTTTTGTTGGGGGAAAGTTTCATGAAGATTCACCAAACTTCTTTAAAGTTATCAGGAAAATCAAAACATTCTACGAGAACGTGGTTCAAACTATAACAACCCAGTCACGAGTTATAGGTACCTGAGGGCACACGATAACTATATTTAGTAAATTTCACTGTCCCTTTTTTAATTTAAAATGTTACATTGTCACTGAAATTTTGACATAACTATATCATCACTTTAACCTTTTTTTTCAAGTCTGACCTGCGAGCAGCCAACTCTATGCCATGTAAGGAGTTCTTCTAAATACAACAGGGATCACCTGAAACGCCCACGGGACAGGAGTAATTGTACAGCCAATAACACAACAACTATCACATGGGACTCACTCGGTCGGAGCTAGCACACCCTTCGGTCTATGAGCCTCTGTGTTCAACTTTAAATTATTCAAAATAATTTATGTGCTCTTGTATCAAATTCATAATGTAGCTGAAGTACAGATGCTGGACACATAATAGATTTGTAAATATTTCTTCTTTTATATTTGATTCATTTTCCAATATACAAACAGTCAAAGTATCAAGTATGAAATGGTGATAGTGCAGATGATGCAGTGCTCACATAAAACACAAAAAACAAATTATATACAATCTAATGACACACTGTACATTCACCAATGGTTTCTTTAACTAGATATCAGTCATGAGGAAAGCCTATACAATTGGCTGAACCCTCACACTTTTGTCAAATTACAATCATAAAGGTGAATATTGTCAGTGTTTCGACCCCAAATGACTTGGAATTATAGTTGCTAGAATGCTTGGAGTGAGACACGCAGGGAGGCAGAATCTCAGTGTTTGCATACACCACCTCATGGGATGCCGATTGGAGGACGCACACCAATTGATATTTACAACCATTCATAGCGACTACAACTCCATTTGTATCCATGCTGAACATTGTAATAGGGAGCTGCTTGGGGCATTAGTTGACCCTGCACACCTGTGTTAGGTGGACAATGGTGTCCTGAGGAGACGCCTAGAGTAATTTGGGGGTAAAAATGTTGACAATATTCAACTATTTGGTTGTAATTTGTACGTAAGGCCTTCTGGCATGCACAGTGTGAGGTTGGTTTCACATGGCCTTACTTCACTCAGGCAGACTTACTGACTTTGTCAAACACTCTACACCAAAATATAAAAAGTAAGCATATTGGCTTTATCAAAGGGGAAGCATACCAATATATAAAGCTGATCTATCATCTTTCTTTAAAAATCACCAATATTTTTAATCAAATGTATATTTTAATAATTCACACAATGCTTTGTATATTAATACTGATTATTATAAAGATGTTTAATAACGTTTTAATTGAAAAAATATCTGTGACTCTCTTCTTACATAAATTTTGTTACATTTTGTGGGTAAAAAATGTTAAGAGAAATACTCAGCGACATATTGTTGTTGTTTTTTTTTAAAAATAAAGCCAACATATTTTGAAGTCTTTCTTTTAACATTTTTCGGCCCTGAAAATGCAGTCATACAACAACCACAAGATGGGCTAGCACTCCAGCTGAAGAGCATAGAGCTCCAGTAGAAGTGTTTTAAAAAAACATATGGTAAGTTCTCCTGGGGTCATGGTTTTAATGACCCAGGAGACTGTGGGCCTGATTTAGATTTCGACAGATAGGTTCCTCCATCACAACGGTGACAGATATCCTGTCCACTGAAATATAAATCCTGTTGGAAATAATGCGATTTATATTTTGGGGGCAGGATCACCCATCCACCGAAATCTAAATCAGGCCCTTATTATTTTTGTTTAATGTTGCAGGGGGGTCACAAGACTCCCTGTAGCCCCAACAAATAAAAAAAAAGGCTTGGTGATGCCCCTTCTTATTCTAGGAGCACGACCAAGCTAAATAAAAATATATAAATAAAGCCCTTCCAGGACACTATGAGGGCAGCAGTGAATAATAATTGAGCTGCTCCTTCTGCTTATTTATTATTCACTTTTATCAAAATGTATTTTGGGTGTTACGGTGCCCACCCTGGGCACCCATATATTATGTTTTATAAGGGATTGAGGGGATGCAGTCCTGCTCCCTGAGCCTTTGAGGCCCTGGGGGCCCCATCCCCAGGGCCGTATTTTTTTAATAAAGGGGAGGGAGCATATGCCACCTTTCACTGAACCACTAGGGTACCCGGAGACCCCATCCTTTAGGCCTTTTTACAAAAATGAAGAGGAAGGTGGTGGGTGCCCCTTCTCCTCAAGCCACGAAGAGCCCTGGGAGTCTCATTGCTGGGACCTTTCTTTATATGAAGTGGAGAGTGTGTGTGGCCCCCCTCTCCAAGCCTTTATGGCCTCAGGGACTGCATCCACAGGGGGCCCCACACAGACATCCCCAAACCATTTTTTGGGGCCTGTGGAGGGAGCCTCAGGACCCCAGTGGAAACAGCATTTTTCTACAACTCCCACCAGGGGAGGAGCAAAGTGAAGTTCCCTGCAAAGGAGAGTGCGGACAGAGTATGCCCGCAGTCTCCTTGGCAGGGAACCACAGTGTCCAAGGGGTGGGTTCCCTGTGACACATTGTAGTATCATGCCCTGAGAGTTGGGGGTCCCAATGGTAGATCCACCACGGGTATAGGGCAGGCCCTTCTCCCTTTTTGTAGTTTTTTTGGCCTCAGGGTTTGGGGTCCCAGGGTCTCAACAAAGGCTTGAGACAAATCATCCTGAGGGATGAGGGTCATGCGGCTCTGAGGGGGGGGGGCACATGACCCCCCTCCATAAAGAACATTTGTCCCTATGGGAAGATGTCTTCAGGGCCCATTAGTGGCTCTGGGAGACGGGATAGTATTACCCCTTCTCCTTCAAAGTGTACATGGCCCTGGGGATGGGGTACCTGGTGCCCTGAGTAGCTCAGGGATGGCGGCCACACACAAGCCATCCTCCCAGTATTCCTACCCTGGCCCCTTATATTTTTTAATTTTTTTAACTCTGGACAGGGGACTAAGGGCCTTATGAGTTGGGGGGGTTGAACTGCCACAACTCCAATACGGAGGTGGTGAGGCGCCCATCAAGCCAGAGGCCTCACCATTGCTGTATTACAATGTTTCCACTGGGCTGACCGGTGGAACCATCATATTAGGACATTTCCGCCAGTCAGCCCGTGGAAAAAGCGCTGCAGCATTAGCCTCGGCTCCATTGGGGAGCCAAGGCCAATGCTGTTGCACATAGCACCCTCAGAATGCGTACTGTCTGCATTCTGAGGGTGCTGATGGGGGACCCCTGCAATGTCCACGGCATGGTTGTAGGCAGTGCAGGGGTCCCCGTGGCCTCCAGCACTGCCTTTCCGCCAGCCTTTTCATAGCAGGGATCCCACCATGAAAAGGTTTGTGGAAAGGGAAGTCGTGATCAGCACAGCGATTCTGTACTCGACACTGCCCTGGCTGACCATGACTTCAACCGCCGCCACCCCGTCAGGATCCGTGATCTCAGTGGAAGCTGCAGTCTCCTGGTTGTCAAGCCACAAAACTAATAATAAGCCCCTATGTCTCTGAGTCCTGTAATGGCTGCCTGCATAATTATCTGCATCTTGCAAGCAACCAATTGGAGTGCTTGCTGCTTTAGGAGTGTGACTCCTGTTGGAGAAAATTGGTCCCAGGTAAAAATAGTCCCCTAGGTCAATCCAAAAGCTTTATTTTTTTATTCCCTTAAACCGAACTGCCCAGATCTACAAATACCGTCGCTCCTTAACTTATTCAAAACTATTGAACGGATTTACACCAAATCACATGTAATTCCGCTCAGCAGTTTTTGCAATTGTGCTGTTTAAAAAAAATCTATGCAAAATGCATGGGGATATTGTATTTTGGTATCCACCTCCCTTTTTTCTTGGCCCCCGCTAGACGGATCACCCCAAAACTTTTCATGCACAAATAAATCAAAAGAGAGAAACTTTTTCTTAGGTTTTTTGATGTTTTTCCAAATGGCACCAAAGTTATTAGCAGAACCAAAAAGCTATATCCTATGGAAACACTGACCTCACTATAACTAGTTAGTGTTACAATTAGGCGACTTTAAACTTTTAAAAATTAATTTACTGCCGAAGTGAGAACCTGCAAAGTAAAAGTAGTAAAACTACTTACCTCTGATGTATTGACTCTGATGTAACTCCTAAGATGTACTGATTTCCAATGTAGACTTTGAGAAGTAAAGGTAACATACCACCTTGAGATCACCTATGGATTACCCAGCCTCTGACAGAAGTGTCAGAGGAGAGGAAGACAACTTTAAGGTATTAAATAAGGTGTACCAAACTCTGACTTCCACTACAGTTTTAACTTGTTTTTTATATATTGCTTCATACTGCACATTTGCAATTTCCAAGCTCTGTAAATGTTGCTATCACCCACTCCTTTTACTCAGCTGACCTACTTTCGGGAGGATGGCTTGGTTAGCCTTGCTGAAATTTAAATTCATGACATCCCCATCACTACCTTGGTTGAGCAGAAAATGTTCAGCTCATTGATCTGTCCGATTGTATTACACCTCGACATTGCCTAAGCGTCACAAATCATTCCAGACAATTTTCGTGAAGGTTTTATTACTAGAGGCCAATTGGCTGAATTGGGTTTTAATGACGTCTTGAAATATAAAACTTGGTGACAAATGTATTCCCAGAAACAAGTTGAAGTATGTGATTGAGTACTAACCTTCCTTTGTTATTATTTCCGTACTGCAGTATTTTTTTTATTGTGGTTACTTGTACGCCTTAAATCCCTTAACATATTTAAGACATTTTAAGACACCGCTCTCTTTCAGCTCACTTCCAAGCCCACCTTGGACCACGGAAAGATCTACAATGCATACAAATATTGGTTTGCACCACATTTGCTGGCCTACTCATCCTATGCCAATAGCCAAAAGCTTGTGAAGAGTACAAAATGGGAATCCTGTTAATCCTATTAATGTACTGTGAATATTCTTGCTATTTGTTCCCAGAGTCGTCCAATCACAGCTGGACTCTTCATACCATCCAGGAAGACATTCTCGTGGTCAGTTGCTCGTCCCCAAACTGCCCTCCATCTTTGGTAAGGATTATCATACTACTTGATGCTGTCCATGTACTCTCATATGTTCTGTACCATTCTTTCTTTTTGCTGCAGTAAATTGAGTGGAGGGGATTGATAACAATGTGCGGACAATCTTAAACCTATATATAATCTTCAAGCCTGTTGCTCACGTGTTAAAATACATTGCTGAGATTCAAAGATCTGTGATTATTACAGAGTTGATATAATGAGAACTGTCAGGCAATCAAATGAGGTGACAGGAGGCCTCTCGGATACAAGGTTCATTGAGGTCTGTCTGTACCATCCAAGAAGAATGAACAGTATTGACCAAACAATAAATCAATTTTGTTATCAATATTGTCACAAAATGAAAGGTTCATCACCTTTCAGACAGCTACTTCCCTGCTTGATTAATACATTTTACCTCCCACCCACCCAAAAGTAACTGTGACAGTCAGTCAGTAGAGGGTGTATTCCACAGGAAGAAATCTGGCATAAAGGCCCTCAGGAGAAGCTTGTGACGAAGATATGGATCCAGGGATCTGGACTTTTCCAGGACTGGCTTCCATATTAACTCAACCAATCTTTTTCCATATATCACCATGAATATGTTAGACAAACATGACAGAAAGAAATAAACAGTACTCACTACAACTATTATCCGCCCCTTATTTGAATACGCTTATTACCAATGCAGTTTTGAAATGATGGCTCTTTATTCTTATTTACCAAGACAAACAGAATTTCTTTCTTAATAAAATTCTTAGTAGAAGACTAAGGCCCTCATTATAACATACTGTCGCTGTGGCTACCAACGGTCCACCAAAATATGACCGTAGCCGGAATTCCGCCAGAAGGCTGGTGGAATCCTGGCTACGGTCATGGTGGCGGATGGCTGTAAGGTGGCGCTGCTGCCAGCAGCAGCGCCACGCTAGTAGAACGCCACCGACTGTATCATCAGCCATGATACGGCCTGGCGGTGTTCTGATGGTGGACGCTGCTGCTGGCAGCAGCGCCACGTCCCGTCTCCTGCCAGAGGACCCTCTGCAAGCAGGTAAGTTGGGTTCTCCAACTGGGGAGGGGTATTGTGTGTGTGTGGGGGGGGTGTGACTGTATGCGTGCATGCGGGTGTGAGGCATGAGTAATGCATGTGTGCATGAATGACTGTGAGTTTACGTGTATGTTGTGTCATGTGATTGCGTGTGTGCTAGTATGTATGTTAGTGAGTGTTGCTGTGAGTGTGTATGAATGTATGCATGCGTGGGTGAATGTGGGTATGCGTGTGTGTATGGATGTGCGTGTAGGTGTGTGTATGTTGGGGGTCAGGAGGGGGAGGGTGGGGGAGGACTCTGGGGAGGGGAAGGGGGGAGGGGTGACCCCTATCAGTGCGAGGGAAGGAATTCCCTGGCACTGATATTGCCTACCTCCATGGTTTTTGTGGAGGTACAGAAGCCACGGAAACCATGGCGGTAGGCGGGGTCATAATGCCATGGGCAGCCTAGTAACGGTTGCCGGGCTGGAGACTGTAGTCTCCAGCCCGGCAGCCGTTACCGCCGTGGCAGTCGGTGTGTTACATTGGCGGTTTGGCTTTAGCCAAACCGCCAATGTCATAATATGGCGGTATGTACCGCCAGCCTGTTGGCGGTACTACAGCCACTATTACACTGATCGCCGGGGTCATAATGACCCCCTAAATGTGCCACCTACATAACAATGCCCCTAACTG
This sequence comes from Pleurodeles waltl, assembly GCF_031143425.1. Lineage (NCBI taxonomy): Eukaryota > Metazoa > Chordata > Amphibia > Caudata > Salamandridae > Pleurodeles > Pleurodeles waltl. Next base: position 331,082,048 of record NC_090448.1, read on the forward strand.
TTTGGCATTCCAGAGTATGTCATCTAATTTCCACTTGCCCAAAGGACATGTGTAGGAAAGTTCCACTGTTGGCATGATTTACCCCTCCTCCCCACTTTTGGCCTAGTGTTGATGCCAACTTTGGTTGAAAGTGTGCTGGGACCCTGCTAACCAGGCCTCAACACCAGTGTTCTTTCCCTAAAACTGCCTTTGTTTCCACAATTGGCACAACCCTGGCACATGACTAAGTCCTTTGTAAAAGGTATCCATGGTACCAAGGGCCCTGTGGCCAGAGAAGGTCTCTAAGGGCTGCAGCATGTATTATGTTACCTTGGCGGACCCCTCACTCAGCCCATGCACACTGCCTTGCAACCTGTGTGTCCTGGTGGGGAGAAAAAGGCAAAGTTGACATGGCATCCCTCTCAGAGTGCCATGCCCACAAACCACTGCCTGTGGCATACCTAAGTCACCCCTCTTTCATGCCTTACAGCTCTAAGGCAGGGTCCACTATACCACAGGTAAGGGCATAGCTGCATGAGCAATATGCCCCTACAGTGTCTAAGTCCATTCTTAGACATTGTAAGTGCAGTACAGCCATATTAAGTATATGGTCTGGGAGTTTGTCATTACGAACTCCACAGCACCATAATGGCTTCACTGAATACTGGCAAGTTTGGCATCAAACCTCTCAGCACAATAAATCCACACTGATGCCAGTGTGGGATTTATTGAAAAATGCACACTGAGGGCATATTAGAGATGCCCCCTGTATGTTAGCCCAACTGCTAGTGTAGGACTGATCAGTGTGTGCCAGCCTGCCACTTTCAGACAAGTTTTTGACCACATGGGGTGCCTTTGTGCACTCTATGGTCAGAAACAAAGCCTGTCCTGGGTGGAGGTGCTTCACACCTTCCCCTGCAGGAACTGCAACACCTGGCGGTGAGTCTCAAAGGCTCAAGCCTCTGGTTACAGTGCCCCAGGGCCCTCCAGCTAGTGGAGATGCCTGCCCCCTGGACAAAGCCCCACTTTTGGAGGCAAGTCCGGTGCGAAAATTAGGGAAAACAGGGAGGAGTGACCACCTCAGACAGGGTCACCCCTGAGGTGTCCAGACCTGTAGTGACCCCCTCGCTGCAGAATCCTCCATCTTGGGGTGGAGGACAGGGACCAATAGGGATAGGAATGTGCCCCCTCCCCAAAGGGAGTGGGCACAAGGAGGGTGCATCGACCAGCAGGCGGCCCTCTTACCTCTCCGACCCGTGGTGTGCCCGAGACACCCCCAGGGACCTCGCCTGCCGCCTTTAAGTGACCCTGGGGTCCCCTCATAGAGTTGCATTGGGAACCTGACACCCTGTTTGCACCCTGCACCCGGCTGCCGTAGTGCCGCTGAGGGTGTGTGTTTGGTGCCTACTTAGGTCCCCTCTAGTCCTCTCTTGAACCCCCCTGGTCTGCCCTCCGAGTCGCGGGTACTTAGCTGCTGGCTGACTTAATTATGAGTACCCCCTATCTCCATAAGAGCCCACATTAACCAGGCTCTCCTTTGACCTCTGCCACCCACCGGCCCCGTGTTGCTGGTGGTGGTTGTTTGGGGTTAACTTGAACCCCCAACGACGGACTGTCTAAAACCCAGAGATAAGAACTGTAAGTTGAATACTTACCTGTAAAACTGAACAACCTTTTCTTCCCCAAGGAACTGTTTAAAATTGCAGTGTCCATTTTTAAAATAACTTTTTGCCATTTTAAAGAAAACTGTATACATTGTTGATTCCATTCAAAGTTCTAAGTATAACTATGCAAAGTACCTTACAATTTATGTACTTACCTGCAAACTGAATCTGCAAACTCTGCCCCAAGTAGGGCAGCTGTAAAGAAGACCAACAAGTGCAAAAATGAGGCTAAAACCCAGCCGTCTCCAGCATAGCACATAAGAAGTCCCAATCTTCTGTATCAAAGGGCATTCCATCTCAAAATCCACCAAAAGCAATGCTGAGGGCAACAGAGGCAATGGGCCTGACAGAAGGTTATGTGGACCCTCCGGATACAATGCCTCATACCACACTGAAGCCACTCTGATGTGGATGGACCAAATAGGGCAACAAATGGTGCAGTCGCTTAGCAAGAGCTTTGACAAATAGCTTGGTTTCTGAATTAATAAGTGCGATAGGGCGGTAAGAAGAACAGCTATCCAGCAGTTGGCCAAATTTAAGAATCAACACAATGGTGGCCACAGCCAATCCCAGGGGGAACTCCCTCGAGGTCCACTGTCTCGTAGTACATCACTAGCAGGAGAGTTTAGAATCTCTGATAGTATTCAATCGGAATCCCGTCGGGCCTGTAGTTTTCCCCCAGGACAAATCCAAGAGCCCCTCCCGAAATTAATCTACCATAAGAGGCTGATCGAGGTCATCAGCCAACGACGCAGGAATTGATGGCAGAGGAATATCATGCAACACCAGATGTGCAAGCTCATGGAGGGACCGTGGTCTACCTGAGTAAAAGGAACGGTAGTAATCTTCAAAGACTCACGCAACCACAAGGACCAGCTCACATAAGCGTCCACCTGCATCTCTAACTGAGGGTACCACCCTGGAGACTTCCTCTTTGATGGCCTGCCAGCTAAGAAGCTTCCACAGCTTATCCCCATGCCTGTAGACTCTATGGGGGTCATTCTGACTCCCGCCGGCCGCGGTAACCGCAGGGCCGGCGGGAGCCGCCAGAATACCGCTGCGCGGTCAAAAGACCGCCGCGGGTATTCTGGGTTTCCCGCTGGGCTGGCGGGCGACCGCCAGAAGGCCGCCCGCCAGCCCAGCGGGAAACACCCTTCCATGAGGATGCCGGCTCCGAATGGAGCCGGCGGAGTGGAAGGGGTGCGACGGGTGCAGTAGCACCCGTCGCGATTTTCAGTGTCTGCATGGCAGACACTGAAAATCAAGGTGGGGCCCTGTTACGGGGGCCCCTGCAGTGCCCATGCCATTGGCATGGGCACTGCAGGGGCCCCCAGGGGCCCCACGACACCCCATACCGCCATCCTGTTCCTGGCGGCCAAAACCGACAGGAACAGGATGGCGGTATGGGGGTCGGAATCCCCATGGCGGCGCAGCAAGCTGCGCTGCCATGGAGGATTCCCCAGGGCAGCGGAAAACCGGCGGTACACCGCCGGTTTTCCGTTTCTGACCGCGGCGGTACAGCCGCGGTCAGAATACCCTTGGGAGCACCGCCAGCCTGTTGGCGGTGCTCCCGCGGTCGTTGGCCCTGGCGGTCAATGACCGCCAGGGTCAGAATGACCCCCTATGTGTGGAAGGTCTCCTACAGTTTCTAGCCTCCTCCAATTAAATCTGACGAGGTTGAGACCGCACCAATACCACTTGACTTTCCAGTTTGGCAGGGTCTGCCGCTGCGCCCGCCACTCCAGAGAGAGAATCTGGGCCTCCAAGGTCATCATCTGTGCCAATTTGTGGACTTCTTTGCCCCAAGCATACCCCTTGAGCAGGCTTACTGACCACCTAGAGTGTACCTGCTGAATCCACTGTGGCACTGTTCACTTAAAAATAGGAGCTAATATTGCCCTCAGTAAAATTGGAGCAATCCTGGTCCATAAGGTACCCTGCATTAATTCGCCACATGGGTTGCATGCAATACCATACTGGGGAGGCCAATTTGGAGCAAGAGAGGGGCATGGTCAGAGAATCCCCTGGGCAGGGACTCAATCTCTGAGAGCTGCAGGATGTCCACCAGGGGAAGCCAGACCAACTCAATGCATGACAGGGTCTTATGTGCTGCAGAAGTGTGGGTGCAAGCATAGTCATGAGAATGCCATGTTTGCCACGCATCACTAAGCCCTAGTGAATCTTCTCAATCCATAAGCTGTGGGAGCGAGCCCGACACCCTGGCTGAGGGGAGTCGGAGGTGTCAATCTTGGGGTTGGTAACTGCATTGAAGTCACCCCCCCACCACAGTGACACCACCCGCGAGGCCCAAAAGAATGGCCCCAACAGACTGCAGCCTGCTCTGAAGCAGATGCTGTGGTACATACACCAACAGGAAGTTATAACCCCGCCCCTCCATCTGGCCTGCTATCTCCATATACCACCCATGTGGGTCCACGTGGGACAAGACACCACCACCGGGACCCCGTTATGCCACAAGCTAGCCACCCCCATGAATTCCTGGGTGAATCCCAACCTTCACGATAAATTCTATCATAGCTAAAATGGCCTACCAACAATGGGCACCCAGCAGGTGCGTTTCTTGAAACATAAGATCCGCTGGCTGGAACCACCAAACATAATAAAGGATGGCAGACCTCTTAATGTGGTCCAGAAGTCCATTTACATTCCAGGGCAGTATTTTAACCGCCTCCATCTGGAGGGATATGCAACCAGACCAAGCCAGAGTGCTAGGATCTCTGAATGCTTAGTGAAAGCCCACCTACATGTGGAGCGGTGGCATCACTGGTAAAGACTGACTGAGCGTGCTTGTGGGCTGTACGGTCAAACAAACTAAAACCAACATAACACCTTATCCCCAATCTTACCCCACCCCAAACTCCTACCCCAGAAGCATCTGTCATCCTGACCCTACTCCTAAAAAACACAAGGCCAGAGGCCAGCAGCCCCAACCATCCCATGGTCCCACCATTTCAGTAAGATCCTAGGGCCCGACAACAATTTTTGGTAGTGTCCCACAGCTGCCCATAGGGGGAACATCCAGACAGAAGCACAGTGAACAAGATCCAAGAACGCACACACCTCTCCACCCACTCACACGGGTCCAAGATGAACTCAACTGACTGCACAGGGCTTAATAGGGGAGGGGGGTGTGGAGGTCCTCGCCCTGAGTCTGGAATAAATCCTATGTGTCTGTCAACAAGAAGTTCTGGATAGCTCCTTCAGCCTCCACATCTCCGTGGTCTGAGCTGAAAGAGCCCTGTGACACGCGGGGGAGGAAACAAGTCCTCCGGGACTGGGCACTCCTCCTCCTGGGCGGCCCCTACTGGGGGAGTAAGTACCCTAGATGCATTGAGCAGTCAGAGCTCCCTTCATTCTGTCACCCATTCCCAAGATTGTTCCAGAGTGTTAAAGACATAAGTGTCAGAATTGAAGATCACCTTTAGCTTCATACTGTGGGGGGTCCAAAGGGATTCTTAAGTCATGCCCCCGAGTCCAGGAGTGGGGCCACGGGTATGGGTCTGGGCCACCGAGCAGGACACTCCCCCAAGCAAGAGTCCTCCTGGATCCTCCAGTACGATGCTGCCCCCACTCTTAAGTAACTGGGCCTCTAGGCTCACACCCTGTCAGTGGGTGTACCTATGCCTGAACCCTGAAAGACCCTTAGTAATACCTTTACTGACTCTGAACCGTTAAAATCCCTTACTACTGCATAACAATCCATAAACCCTAAAAATCTCTGAATTCCCTGTACACTTACCCAACCCTGAACCCTAAAGGTTTGTGTAAAACCTTGCTACCCTGTACCCACCATAAACCCTAAAAAAAAACTTTAAAACTCACTCCACCCTGAACCCTTCCCCATCCCATAACTCTTAAATCATTTTTTTAAATGGCCTAATACTTTTGGGCCCGATTTATGGTTTGACAGACTGAATAAAGGCAGACATGGTGGTAGAAGCCTTTAAATCTGCCACTGTGCCTTTACTGTACCACCCACCAAATTTAGATGTATCTGCCTGCCACAAGGACAACTCTTTAAGTTGGCAGGAACCGCTATCATAGCTGTTCCTATGTCTGTAAGAAAGGTTTGACGCACAGGCACATCAAACATGACCGCTGGGTATCAAACATTTTGAAAGCTTTTATAGACTCCCAAAGCAGAATTTTGTTTTTGAAAAAAAAAAAAATGACCAAATGCATGGTATGAGGGTCACTTTTCTTTTTTAACTGTCAGAATATACCTAGTGGTGACAGGCAGTATCAAAAAGCTATCTAATAACACACTGTGAGGCGAATGGTTGGTTGTCTTCCCTCTAATGACCCATACTTTGTCAGGCCATTGAAGGTTTATGCAAAAGGAGTACATTTTATTCTGAAGGTATAAGCCTGGCAGTCCACCTACTTCTAAATCCGCCAGAAGGGCAGAGTTTGGTGGGGAGGGAACTCCATCACTGTTACGATGAAGTACCCCCTATATATAGTGAGGATGATGACAATCAAGACTCTACGACCACTTTATAAATCACAATTTTAAAACTTAAGAAGGCACCATCACCCAGCTAGTAATAGGGCCAACAGACAACACAATGGAAAAATGCTGGGAAAGAACATGTCACTTTGTCAGTTGACTCAAGGGCTCAAGAGTGAAGAACTATCTGTTCCAATTTCACATAGTGACAGTTTGATGGCTCTCAATGGCACTCTTACACCATGTGACTGCTTTGTGAATCATGTATTGAAATGATCTGCTGCAGGTGATGCCAACTGGTGAATATATGTGGAAACATCTGATAAGAATAAGTTATTTCTCAGAATTACTAAGCTGACTGACTAGTCAAAATCACCAGACTGTAATTTCTCCATAATAAATCCAAATTATGTGGGAGGAAGAGAAGAGTAATGACTGGTAAGCCTTAGTATCCAATATTAATGTATTCCATGAATGACCATACTATGGACACACCTCTGCTGTATGCCTTGTGCCATCAAAACCTTTTGTTGGGGGCGTAGCCAGTAATGGGACGCGGAAAGATGCATCCCACTGGAGATCCACAGTCGGCACTCCCATTGTGGCTTCTATCGGCCCACAGCTGTGTGCGGCCCCCCAGACCACAAGTAGGGGCACTGCTGAGGTTGCTGGCTTCCCGGGGCCGGCGGAGAGATCGCAGCCACTCACCAATTGCGGGAGTCGGGTCACTGGCTCTGTGGGGGAAAATTCAAGATGGAGGACGCGAATGAGGCGGCCCAGCTTCCCACCGGTGATTTGGAGCAGTGAGTGAGTGAGAGAGAGGGTGCCTACAGGCATGGACGAGCATCCGGGTGGAGAGGCTGCACACACAGACTGCTCACTGATGGTTGACTTGTGGTGAGTAGGCAGCTTGAAAGTGACATGGAGGCAGCCTAATGAAAACCTGCCTGGGGGCTTGATATCCATGACACTGGAAGAGCCCCCCGGGGTGCTGGAGTCACCTTAAACAGAACTACACAAGGGAGTCTTAGGTGTATGATGAATCCTGCACCTGTACTTCTCTACAAAGGCCTTTCTACTCTGCCTGCAGCCGTGGGAGACAGTATACCAGCCCTATAAGTGGGCTCCATTCAAGACATGCTGTAGACACTGTGAGGGGACACTCTTCACTATCTGCCATCCAAAACAGCCTCTGCAAGTAACAGCAGCACCTTGGACAATGCCTATTTAAAGGCTCCTCCCACCAATGGAGATCTCCTTGAACTGCTGATGGAGTACCACAAACATACGGTGTCATAGCGCCAAGACATCGCCAAGTCCATCACTGTTTTACATCACTTGTGCAACGCAAGAGTCATGTCTCAAGCAGGTTGAAAATGAAGTAGCTGTGATCTCTCACAAGCAGGATGAGCTGGCAAATAGAATGACTGCCATTAAGACCTGTAATAAGGACTTTCAGGGCACGTCGTATGGCATTGAAAATAGGTCCAGGAAGAATAACATTCACCTATGTGGCATCCCTAGATGTGCGCCTAACAGTGACCTCACAGAATATGTACAGGCCTTATTCCAACATCACTGGCAAATTCCATTCGGAACCTCCAAAGACTTGGCCACACCCACAGGGTTCCGACAGCATTTCAACAAAAGTGGTACCTGACACCATATGTCCTCACCAAGGTTCATTACTTCTCGAAGAAGGCAGTCATCATGAGGGCTATCAGACAACAAGAGCACATACAGTTCAGTTAAGATCCGATCTCCCTTTTTCAGGAAGTTTCAATGCTCACGCTGGCCCAACACAGAGATTCTGCTCCCATCACCTCCCACTTGTGCAGCAAAAATATCCTGTGTCAGTGGGAATAGCCCTTCCATATGCTTTTTACCCATAATGGCACCCCACACGGAGTCATCAATTTAACAGAAGCAAAGGAAATCCCAGGACTGTCAGCTGCTACCAATTCGGCTGCTGGACAAGGGTCCCCTGCAGACCCCCAACATAGAAAGAATCAGGAGGGAACGGAATCAAACCCCGACCAACCACTTCGGAGAAAGACTGAACCGCCTTATGATGCAGATATCTGTTCAGACTACTCCTGGGTATGCAGGCTCACCAAGCATTGCCTCCTGTGAATTCCATTGGCATGACTGGGAGTTCTCTGGTCAGAGGCGCCTGCCAATACTGATATGCTTTCTGTGGACACTGTGGCCTTGTCCTGGGTGAGCCCACCTTGGCTTACACTTCCCCACAACACCTGATTATAATGTCACTGCATGTCAAACTTTGCTTCGAGATCCAGCAGAGGCTCCTCACCACCTACATGGAGCCAGCCATGATCCATGTGACCACCGACATTCTGCGGTAGCCAGGGAGACAATTTTTTACACTGCTTTTCTCTTCTATGTATAACAGTTCTGGGTTTTGTTTTTGTCATTGATGTGCACTTGTTTACAGATTATTAATCATTCACTGCATTGTTTCTCACAACTTAGACAATATATGCAGTATGCTGACTTACGCTTGATTTTCACACACTGCTATTCTGGGGGGAACACTCACTTCCAGGGTGTAGGTTTCCCTGCTCCTAAGCTTCATTTGTTCAGATGACTACCGACCTCACGGCATGCGGCGTCTTCTTTATGATGAACACAACAATTGTCACCTTAAGTGTCCAAGGACATAACTCCCCTTGCTTCAATGGCTGAGGTCCAAGGGGTGGACACATCCCTCCTCCAGGAGACTCAATTAATCTATAAATATATTCCCAGCCTTCCCAGTTCCTCTCATAGTTTCACACAGTTGCTGCTTCCAAGACAAAAGGGGTGGCCATCCTGTTGATGCACGAACTGCCCTTTGAATCAGAATCCAAACACCAACTTAGAGAGGGGAGACTGGTTAGTATCCAAGGCAGATTTGGGGGACTTGCCCTTGCATTCTATGTCTCCATGAAGAGAAGGACTGCTTTTATGCGACCACACTGCCCACAATTGCCCACTCATCCAAGGGTAAACTTATCGGAGGGGGAACTTTAATTCTATCCTCCACCCATAATTAGACAGGTCCTCCGGGAACACATCCATCAGCTTCTTTCACCTCCAGCATAACGACCTCAATCTAGAAGACATTTGGAGACTGCAACATCAGGGGGACAAGGCCTTAGCCTTTTACTCTCATGTTCACAGATCATACACATACAGTGATTACGTCTTGACTTTGGAGGCCCCTCGCTCTCATATACTCTCAACTGACACTGGCGTCAAATTCCTTTCGGACTAAGGAGTCTGCCTGAGCCTTGATATAGTCTTGTGCTACTCTTCGTCTTGTGTGCCTTGGCTCCTTCACAAGGTGGCAGTTCACAACCCTGCATATAAGAAATCACACAAAAGATGCAATTGAGAACCACTTCCAAGAAAATTACGATTGGGAGGTGGGACAGAGTGTGCTGTGGGAACCTGCTAAAGCAGTCATCAGGGAGAACTCATCTCTTTTGATGAAAGATAAAACAGGCAAAAAAGGCTGGCCTAGAGTAGGAATGAAGTTGCTCAGAAACAGTTTCCTTCACACCTACAGGCAGCTTTGTATGGTGCGGGCGAGTTAGAACACTTGTTAATTTGAGATGCTACAAAAAATGATTGTACCTGAAGGGCACTTACTATGAAAAAGAGGACAAGGCTGACAGGTTGGTAGCATACAAGCTCACCGGGAATCACATTCATGGCATTCATGACCAAAACAGCTCTATCCACACAACCACTAAAGACATTCCAGCTAGATTTTCAGCATACTATGCAAGGATTTCTCAAAGTGATGATCTCTTAGCGACTGTGCAATATACATATTTAGACACGTACAGTTGCCCAGTGAGACTGGAGGCCTCTTTGCTACTTGAAAATGCAATTACAGCTGAAGAGGTCAGGGAGGCGATATGTGGGCTATAGGGCCTTAAGGCCCCAGCTTGGATAACTTCCCGGCCTCTTTTTTACAAGGCTTTTGCTGCTCTCTTTGCCATCCCTTTAATGGCTGTCTAAATGATATTATCAAGCATGGCATAGCTACTGACACAATGTTAAGAGTCCCAGATTTCCCTTTTACTCAAACTGTGAAAGATGCCTTCACTCCTTTTATAGACCCATAGCATTACTGAGTACTGAAGTAAAAAATCTTTGCATTGATCATAGTCTCTAGGGTGCGTTTGGTCTGGAATGCTCTTATTTCGTCACAACAAACTGGTTTAATTTGAAATCGCCACACCAGTGATAACACCAAATTAACCTTTTTAATGTAGCGGAGAGGACCAAGACCCCAATGGTTCTACCCTCCCTTGATGCCGAAAAGACGTTTGATTGGGTGGACTTGCATTACCTGACAAAACTTATAGCCCCAATTTGAAATGCATGAACCTAGCTAATTTTCAAAGACCAATTACCAAGCTGAACGTAAATGGGGAACTGTCCTCGGCCGCTTCTTCCAATCATGCAAGGCACCAAACAAAGCTGTTCTTTCTCCCCACTGATTTTTGCCCTGACTATGGATCCATATGTCCAGAAAGGGCAAGCCAATCGACATATTAAGAGTATAAAATTAGGTGACAAAGAAATTAAACTGGCCCTATACGCTGCTGATGTGCCTTGTGTTTATTTAACAGAGCCATCCACATTCTTTCCTGCTCTTAAGGAGGAATTAGCATGCTTTAGGAAAAGCTTTGGGCTTCTCAGTGAAATGAAATCCAGCATACCGGGGGTGTTCACTTCTGGCCTGACATACACACTGTACTCTCAGACAATGGCTTGATGTGTGCCCAGCCTACCATCAGATATTTGGGAGTGGAAATCTCTAACTCACTCACAACACTGTATCAACATAATGTACCACCCCTCCTTGACACACTTCATAAGGACCTATACCACTGGGGTAGGCTGGAAGTCTCCTGGTTAGGCCATATCATGACTAATGTAATATGTGAGGTCATATACAGTGTATTACAGGAGCGCAAGTTATAATTAGCTGAGATAACTATAACTGCAGAATTTTCACTGGTTTTGTAGGTGTGAAATGTGAGTCTAACTTTAACGTCCCTGTAACCTTTGTTTTTTTTCAAATAATTTTTTATGTTTTTTTTTTAATTCTGTTCCGTAACTATAATGTCCCTGTAACCTTTGTTTTTTTCAGTGAATTTCTATGTTTTTTTAAGATAAAGTAATTTCATTACTATACATTAATGCAAGCACCACTGCGCCTTAAGGCGTGCACAGTGGTGGTTGTCCGCAAGGCCTGGCCAGCGGCCAGGCCCGCAGCTAACCCCTATAACCACCCAACCCCTGTAGCAACCTAACCCCGCGATGGGCACAACTTTCGGTTGTTGACCACCATTCCTGGCCTTTGGCCCCCCTCCCCAGGGTGATCTCAGCCCCAGGGACCCCATACCTCAGGCCTAGCCTAAATATTCAATTTTTTGGGGGGAGGGGAGCCACGCCTACAGCCTGAACTGCTGGGCGGAATTACACCAAATTTGGCAGCAAGCTAGCTCTTGGTCCAGAAATCATGCTTTTTGTGATTTGGTGTAAATCTGTTCAGTAGGTTTTGAGATATTAGATGTTAAAAATATAGATATCTAGGGACGCAGATCCAAATGTCCCCATGCTGATATCTGATTGGCTGCCAACACTTCATCAAGGAACCACCACCTCCCTCCCATTAAAAGGGGGCCATGCGGCCACCCCTCGTGGACCCAATAGTGGCCCTGGGGACCACCACACCCCAGGGCCGGCTCCTGCTATGCCTCAGGATGCCCACCCACAGGACATAGCTGTTTACTCTTACTTGGTGGGAGCTTTGATAGATCCTGCCAAGTCGTAGCAAACACTCTGGTTCAAGTGGGTAGGAGCTGTCAAAGTACTCTCACCCGCTGGAAGCAGAGGTTTCATCTCTTTCATCTCTTTCCCTGCTTGCCATACGGTAGGAAAGAGATGAAACAATTGCTCTTGCACACAAGGAGCTGCTTGTTTAGCATCTCCCTGTGTGCAATAGCTATGCCGGCTCCCACAGGAGGCAGGGAGCCAGCTGGGACTGTGGGGTCCTTGAAGCTCTTATCGCAATCCCATTGTACACTGGGGGCACCCAGGAGACAGGACTGGGACCCAGGGGATGCCCCCTCCCCCACTGAATTGTGGAGGGCCAGGGGTGTTGGGTCCCCAGGGCTGAAATAGGCCTGGGGAGGGAAGCTGCGTAATCCCCCTCCCCCCATTGAATTGTGGTGGGCCTCGGGGGATGGGGTCTATGGGGCCAAAATCGGCACGGGGAGGGAACCGTATGGCCCCCATTGAATTGGCCCTGCACTGTCCACCTTAGTAGTATACAACAGCCTTTCCTCCTTTTACCAGGATGATGGACAGCTTACCAAAGGGACTCCCAGTGCGTTGGCCACCAATTTTGGTGGTGCATTCTTGATTTTGATGGATATGAGGACATCTCCACAAAACAAAGAAGAACTTATGTCAAATCGATAACAGGAACAACCCTGGTTTGGAGGAGATTTAAGTCTGTAGTCGCATTGACCTCTCTATAGGAGGATTCATGTTATCACATATTTCTAGATAAAGACGAACCAGGAACAATCATATTGCCAAAACGCACACAAGGTAACTGGTGACATTGCCTTGTACTCCCTTGTGCCGCTGTAGTGTAGAATACGTACTGGACATTTGCTAAAGGAGGCAGAAAGGACTCTACTTGGGTAGGTATTTTGTGCAAAGCTGTAGACTGTTGTTGAATAAAAGGGCAGGTGAAATTAATTTGTGGCCGAATCACTCACATAGCTGCTGACACACCCACACAGACACTCACACACCCTCTCACAGATGCACTCAGATACTCACTCAGATACTCAGGCACCCACTCACAGACCCACTCAGACATTCACCCACCCACTCACAGACACACTTAGAGACTCACGCACCCACTCAGACACTCATAGACCCTCTCGGAGATCCACTTATGCACTCATGCAACCACTCACACATCCACCCAGACATTCACACACCGACTCGCAGACCATCTCAGACATTTATGCACCCACTCACAGACCCACTCAGGCTAGCAGACCCACTCAGAGACTCATGCACTCACCCACAGACCCACTCAGAAACTCATGCACTCACTAACAGACTTAGAGATTCATGAACCCACTCACGGACCTACTCAGTCACTCATGCATCCACTCACAGATCCACTCAGAGACTCTTGTACTCACTCACAGACCCACTGAGAGATTAATGCAACCACTCACAGACCCAATCAGTTACTCACATACCCTCTTAAGGACCAGCTCAGAGACTCATGCACTCACAGACCCACTTAGACACTAATGCACCCACTCAGAGAACCACTCAGATATTCACACACCCACTCACAGACCCACTCAGATTCTCACACACCCACTCAGATTCTCACACACCCACTCACAGACCCACATAGACACTCTCACTCACAGAGAGACTGTCACACCCACTCCCACACCTAGAGACACCCTCTCACACCTACTCGCACACCCAGACACTTTCACACCCTGATAGACCCACTCACATCCAGACAGATATTCTCATACTCACTCTTACACCCACGGACACCCTCTCACACCTTTTCTCATACCCAGAGAGACCGGACCTGAGGCCAACCCCCCACCGCGCATGACCGAAAGCTGTGCACGGCATGGGCTGGGTGATTATAGAGGGTGGCTGTGCATGGTGGGGGCGCAAGTCATAGGTACCTTAGGGCGCGAGTTATAGTTACTTGAAATAACTAACTATAACTGCAGAATTTCTATGGTTTTGTGTGAGTAAATTCAGAACCTAACTATAACGTCCCTGTAACCGTTCGTTTTTTAAGTGAATATACATATAGATAGTATTTTTAGGTTTCGGGTGGGTAAGGGTTTTTGGGTGGTAAGGGAGTTTTTAGGGTTTAGGGTGGGTATGGGTTTTTGACTTTTACAGTACGATTTAGAGTTTATGGTGGCTATGGGTTTTTGGGTGGTAAGGGAATTTTTACGGTTTAGGGTAAGTATGGGTTCTTGGGTGGTTTAAGAATTTCTAGGGATTACTGTGGGTATGGGATTTTGAGTAGTAAGGGAATTTTGGGGTTTTAGGGTGGGTATGGGTCTTTAGGTGGTAAGTGATTTTTTGGGGTTTGGGGGCTGGTATGTGTTTTTGGGTGGTAAGGGTATTTTTAGGGTTGGTGTCAGAGTCTGATTCCTCGGGATTTGTGTCTTTGTTCTGTTATGATTTACTGTTGACAAATACCACTTCAAATATCATACTCAAGAGGGAAAAAGAAGATCAGCATGGAAGGCAATCTAAAAAGGAAAGTTGTTTTAGACATGCAAAGAAAACAACTACAAGGACATTAAAACAATTATCCAATATTTATTATAAGGGAAGTAATATGCAAATATTCAGTAATATATTCACAAGACAATATCTAAGAAAAAATATAAGTATCCTTCATATATGATTGTCTTTTAGTTAAAATATAATGAAAATCTATAATCTCTTTTTAGTTAACCTTTTTTCCAAGAATACACAGTGAATGTAAAATTATAACTTTTCAACTCTGTGTGCGCTTGTGAATGTTTCTTCTTGAGAACACACAGTGAATTCTAATATTAAGCCTTTCCAAAATGAACACGCGTGTGTATTGATTCTTCTCATAAAAACAAACAAAGAATTCAAATACCAGAACCTTTTTTAAACTGAACGCGCGCGTGTATTGATTCTTCTGCTAAAACAAACAAAGAATTCAAATACCAGAATCTTTTTCAAGAAAACGGAGCGCGCGCGTGCAAACCTTTCTTTTTGAAAACACTCAGTGAATTTCAAATAAGAAGTCTTTTAAAAAAACATGGGCGCACACGTGCAAATGCTTCTTATCTTTTGTATACATATACGTCTCTTTTCAAACATTCAAGAATGACACAATTCGATTCTGTATGAACAATCTTTGAAGTCTGTGAATAGACGCGCGTAGTTTAAACTAAAAGAATCCTTTGAAAAAAAATATACTGCCCAAGAATGAACGTGTAATTATATCTAATCTCCAGGGCATATCAGAACAAAAAATAACACAAGGCTTCGGTTCAGTTCCAAATAAACAATGTTGCTGAAGACTAAACAGTCGACTTCGGTTCAGTTCTTTAACAAACAATGTTGCCAAATATTAAACACTCAGCTTCGGTTCAGCTCCAAACAAACAATGTTACTGAAGATTAAACACTCTCACCACAGTGAGTCCGTCCACTCGCTTCTAGGAATTCCAGAGGCCCTCTATTACAGGACGGTAGATCAAAAGGGCAAAATCCAGACGGGAACTGCAAAACAAAATCCAACCCAGGCAAGGTCCAAAATAGTAAGCACTGGAACCTGGGTGTGGTCGGTTTTATAGGAGAGAACCACGCCCTCAATCATGAATGCTCCAGAAAGAACCACACCCTTAATCATGAATACTCCAGAAGGATGCTGGGAATTGTAGTTCCATCAACATAAACATCATGGATTTGAGCAATTTAGCCACCACTGAGCACTCTTGTTAAACAAATGCATTTTTCCACATGAGTAAGGAGAAGAATGTGTTTTAGTAGAACAAAGTACGTGGCAAAGAACGTAATAAATGTGGAGGTTTGCTAGGAGAGATACTATGCTTAGATATATGATTACGCCTAAGTCTGACAATACACCCCCCTCCCGGGCGCGGTTGAGGGCCAGGTTTATTTGGATGAAGACGATGAAACTTGTTCACCAAACGAGGAGCATGAACCTGCGTAGCGGGTTCGCAGGAATTGTTTTCCGGTCCATAACTTTTCCATGCTATTAAATACCATAAAGAGGAACCACGGAGTCGAGAATCTAAAATGGCATATACTTCATACTCCCAGTGTCCTTGTACCAGTAACGGTGCTGGCCGAGATGTGCTTGATGAATTGGCAGGCTTTAATAAAGACGTATGAAATACTGGATGTATTTTCAGAGAGGGAGGCAATTTCAATTTGTAAGTCACTGGATTAACTTGACGAAGGACTTCATAAGGGCCGATGAATTTAGGATTAAATGTATTGTGATCTTTGAATGTAAAATTCTTGGTGGACAACCAAACTTTGTCATGTATTTTGTAAATGGGACCAAGTTGATGTTTCTTGTCATATTGTAACTTATAATTGTATTTGGCTTGACGTAAATTAGCTTGTAATCATGTATGCACCTTTTGCATACAGGATAAAATGTCTTGAACCGCAGGCATTGTTTGGGATGCAACTGGTAAAATGACAGGCAGTATTTGTGGATGTCGACCATACAGACCATAAAACGGGGTTTCTTTTATAGACGAATGATAAGAATTATTATATGCTAGTTCAGCAAGCCATAAAAGATCTGGCCATATTGTAGGGGTCTCAGAGGCATAACAACGTAAATACTGTTTCAGTGTCTGATTCAATCTTTCGGTTTGACCATCAGTTTGTGGATGATAACTGGTAGATAGAGCAGAATCTATTTGTAAGGCTCGACACCAAGCCTGCCAAAAGCAAGCTGAAAATTGTGTGTCTCTATCTGAAAGGATTACATTTGGGAGTCCATGAAGACGGACAATATTTTGAAGTATAAGATTGGCTAGAGTGCTGGATGTTGGAAGCCCCTTGCATGCTATGAAATGAGTGTATTTTGTAAGACTGTCAATGACTACCAAAATTATGTTTGTATGATTTACTTCTGGGAGCCCAGTGATGAAATCCATTGTGATGTGTTCCCAAGGGTAGTTTGGGGTCGGTAAGGGAATTAATAATCCTTTTGGTTTACTATGTGTACTCTTGCAGCGAGCACAAACTTCACAGGATTGTACAAATTGTTTTAACATCCTCAGAGAACGTGGGCCACCAAAAGTACCTTTTCAAAAGTTCCATAGTTTGTTTAGGTCCTGGATGACCTGCCACAGAATGATTGTGCAGCCATTGGAAGGCTGATTGTCTTAAATCTTTAGTTGGTAAATATACCCGAGAATCAAATAATGGTAAGCCTTGTTGAATGGTATGTTTATTGCTTTGCTGTAACCAATTCTGCCAATCTGTAATATGAAAGTGAGAGCGAATAAGATCTAAAAAATCATCGGCGGCTATTAAACAGAGCACTTTGGTAGGATCTATAATAGACTGTGGTTGTTGTTTTTCATGAGAAAGAGAAGAGTCTTGTCTTGTGAGAGCATCTGCTTTTCTATTTTCAGTGCCTGGACGGACGGTTACAATAAAATTGAATTCTGCGAAGAATAGCATCCATCTTAATTGTCTGGGAGTTAATATCCGAGCAGAACTCATAAACATGAGATTTCGATGATCAGAGTATACTGTGATTTTATGTTTAGATCCTGATAGATAGTGTCTCCATTCTTTGAAAGCGTCTTTTATTGCTAAAAGTTCTGTCTCTGCAATAGTATAATTTTGTTCAGCGGCATTCAATTTTCTGGACATTAATGCAACTGGATGGAGTTGTCCAGTGTAGGGATGACGTTGTGATAAAATAGCTCCTATTGCCACATCTGAAGCATTGGCTTCCACAATAAAAGGGTCTGTTACTCTCGGGTGAGCTAAAACAGGTGCAGTAGTAAATGCCTGTTTTAACATGATGAATGCTGCATTAGCTTCTTCAGACCAAGAAAAGGGAACGTTTTTGCGTAACAGTCTAGTGATGGGCGCCACCTTATGGGAGAAGTGATCTATAAACTGTCCATAAAAATTTGCAAAACCTAAAAAACATTGTACATCACGTACAGATTTAGGCGTAGGCCATTCCATTACGGCTTGGATTTTTCGTTCGGTCATCTGCATTCCTTTAGGAGTTAAAATAACTTCCAAAAACTCCACTGTGGTTATGTGAAATTCACATTTACTAAGCTTACAAAATAAATGATGAATTCTTAACGTATGTAAAACATTTTTTACATGTTCTTTATGTAATTTTTCTGAGGTGGAATACATCAGAATATCATCAATATATACGATTACAAAAATATCAAGATATTCTCTTAACACATCATTAAGAAAATATTGAAAAGCAGCAGGAGCATTACACAAACCAAAAGGCATTACCAGATATTCAAACAGGCCATAACGGGTTTTAAAAGCTGTTTTCCATTCATCACCTTCACAAATGCGAACCAGATGATACGCACCTCGTAGATCAAGTCTAGTATAAATTATTGTATTCTTAACTTGATCTAACAGTACTGGGATTAATGGTAATGGATATTTATTCTTTAACGTGATCTTATTCATGGCTCTATAGTCTATGCATGGTCGTAGCTCACCATTTGACCTGGATACAAAGAATAGTGGAGAGGCAGCTAGAGAACGTGAAGGACGAATACAATTATTTTCTAAACACTGATCAAGGTAGTTGCGTAAAACAAGATTCTCCTTTTCAGATAAAACATAGATTCTACAACTAGGTATGATAGATCCTGGCAAGAGATCTATTTGACAATCGTACGTTCTATGTGGGGGTAAGGTACTTGCGGCTTGTTCACTAAAAACATCTTCATATTCTTTATGTATGTGAGGTAAGATGATATCCTTTTCTGCTGCAGTAGCGATACATTGTGAAAAAAATTCTGATCATTATGCAAACAATTCTTTTGACAGAATTCTGAAAGAAAGTTAACTGTTTGTTCTTTCCAGTCGATATGTGGATTGTGTAATACTAGCCATGGCATTCCAAATATGAAACCATACTGGGGTGCTTGGATAATATCGAAAGAAAGGTTTTCTTGATGTTCTTGACCATTAATGTTTCTACAAATTGTGCGAATAGGTACAGCACACATGGTAACAGGGCCTCCAGATAATTCAGTTCCATCCACGGCTTGTACAATTTCGGGTATTTGTTTTTTTGCACACGTGAGTCTTAATGATTTAACTGTTTGGGAATCTGCAAAATTTCCAGTGGCACCTGAATCTATTAGTGCTTGAACTGTCTGCCATTTTCCGTGAACCATAATTTGTATAGAAAGTCGTAAATGTCTAATATGATGACTAGTTTTGGAATGTACAGAAGGGATCATTTTTGTCCCCAAGAGATCCCCTTCCTTGATTCTTGGGCCTACTAGTTTTCCTCGGAATTTTCAAGCATAGCTATTTGTTTCTTTGAATTGAAATTTGAATCCGATTTATTTTTTGGTTTTGATAGACAATCTCTCACAAAGTGTCCTTTTTTACCACAATAGAGACATTGTCCCTTACGGCGACGAAGTTCTTTTTCTTCCTTAGTTAGGGGTTGACGAATTGTTCCTATTTCCATGGGTTCGCCAGTATTATCTGATGAAGAAGTGGATGCAAATGTATTTCGATTTCGTTCAGAACGCCAGAAACTCCGTTCAGGACGTTTTTTGTCTCCTCTTCTTTTGGTAAGTCTATGATCCAATCTTAAAGTGAGATCTATCAAATCATTGCAAGTCTTAGGTTGAGGATCAATTTGTGCTAGAATATCTTTTAATTCTTCTTTAAGTCCCTGATAGAAAATTGCGGCTCTTTTCTCCTCAGGCCAAGATGTTTCCATAACCAGACGATTAAAGTGAGAGAGATAGGTGATAAGATCTTTATTGCCTTGTCGTAGCTCTAAAAGTTCTTTATCAGCTGATAAGGTAACAGATCGTCGATCAAAAACTTTTTCAAACTCGTGTATAAACATACGCCAATTGTATAATAGCCTACTATCTTGACGTACTAATGGTACTGCCCATGTAGCAGCATCTCCAGTTAAATATGAAATAAGGAAGGCTATTCTTGACTGTGGATCCGGGAAAGCAGCTGGACGGCATATAAAATGTAACTCCACTTGTGTAAGGAAGATTTGTACTTTAGAGGAATCTCCTGAGAATCTTTCTGGAGCAGCAAGAGGAATTTGAGTGGGAACATGTACTGAAATATTACTGGGAGAAGGAGTAACATGTGATTGGGCAGTGGCTCCTTGTTGCATTGTTGTTGTGCCATCTACCTTGGCTTGTAGTTGTGTCACCTTTGTGACGAGAGCAGCTGTGTTATTTTTTGATTCTTGCAATTCTGTATGTAATTGGTTCAAAGCTTGCATAACGGTATCCAAAGTAGCCATTTGTGAAACAATAACACAAACCAAGAGGAAAATAAATTTAGTGGGCTTACTATTCTGTCAGAGTCTGATTCCTCGGGATTTGTGTCTTTGTTCTGTTATGATTTACTGTTGACAAATACCACTTCAAATATCATACTCAAGAGGGAGAAAGAAAATCAGCATGGAAGGCAATCTAAAAAGGAAAGTTGTTTTAGACATGCAAAGAAAACAACTACTAGGACATTAAAACAATTATCCAATATTTATTATAAGGGAAGTAATATGCAAATATTCAGTAATATATTCACAACAAAAATATCTAAGAAAAAATATAAGTATCCTTCATATATGATTGTCTTTTAATTAAAATATAATGAAAATCTATAATCTCTTTTTAGTTAACCTTTTTTCCAAGAATACACAGTGAATGTAAAATTATAACTTTTCAACTCTGTGTGCGCGCGTGTGTATGTTTCTTCTTGAGAACACACATTGAATTCTAATATTAAGCCTTTCCAAAATGAATGCGCGTGTGTTTTGATTCTTCTCATAAAAACAAACAAAGAATTCAAATACCAGAACCTTTTTTAAACTGAACGCGCGCGTGTATTTATTCTTCTACTAAAACAAAGAATTCAAATACCAGAACCTTTTTTAAACTGAACGCGCGCGTGTATTGATTCTTCTACTAAAACAAACAAAGAATTCAAATACCAGAATCTTTTTCAAGAAAACGGAGCGCACACGTGCAAACCTTTCTTTTTGAAAACACTCAGTGAATTTCAAATAAGAAGTCTTTTAAAAAAACATGGGCGCGCGCGTGCAAATGCTTCTTATCTTTTGTATACATAAATGTCTCTTTTCAAACATTCAAGAATTACACAATTCGATTCTGTAGGAACAATCTTTGAAGTCTGTGAATAGACGCGCCTAGTGTAAACTAAAAGAATCCTTTCAAAAAAAATATACTGCCTAAGAGCGAACGTGTAAGTTTATCTAATCTCCAGGGCATATCAGAACAAAAAATAACACTAGGCTTCGGTTCAGTTCCAAATAAACAATGTTGCTGAAGACTAAACAGTCGACTTCGGTTCAGTTCTTAAACAAACAATGTTGCCAAATATTAAACACTCTGCTTCGGTTCAACTCCAAACAAACAATGTTACTGAAGATTAAACACTCTCACCACAGCAAGTCCGTCCACTCGCTTCTAGGAATTCCAGAGGCCCTCTATTACACAGCGGCAGATCAAAAGGGCAAAATCCAGATGGGAACTGCAAAACAAAATCCAACCCAGGCAAGGTCCAAAATAGTAAGCACTGGAACCTGGGTGTGGTCGGTTTTATAGGAGAGACCCGCACCCTCAATCATGAATGCTCCAGAAAGAACCACACCCTTAATCATGAATACTCCAGAAGGATGCTGGGAATTGTAGTTCCATCAACATAAACATTGTGGATTTGAGCAATTTAGCACCACTGAGCACTCTTGTTAAACAAATGCATTTTCCACATGAGTAAGGAGAAGAATGTGTTTTAGTAGAAAAAAGTACGTGGCAAGGACGTAATAAATGTGGAGGTTTGGCAGGAGAGATACTATGCTTAGATATATGATTACGCCAAAGTCTGACAGTTGGTATGGGTTCGTGAGTGGTAATGGAATTTTCAGGTTTTAGGGTTGTTGTGGGTTGTAAGGGAATTGTTAGAGTTTGGACTGGATATGGGCTTTTGGGGCGTAAAGAAAATTTTAGGGTTTAGGGTGGGTATGGTTTTGGGTCGTAAGGGAAGTTTTTGGGTATATGATGGATATGGGTTTTGGATGGTAAGGGAATTTGTATGGTTTAGGATGGGTAAGGGTTTTTTGTTGGTAAGAGAATTTTTAGGTTTTAGGGTGGGTATGGGTTTTTGAGTCAAAAGGGATGTGTGTATGAGCTTTACCGAACAAATGTAAGTATTTTTCAGGTGAAAATCAACATTTACCCAAGAAGGCAGAAAGAACTACACTTGGGTAGATATTTTGTGCAAAGCTGAGGACTCTTTTTAGATGAAAGGGCAGGTGAGGTTCCTTTGTTGCGAAGTCACTTACACAGCTACTGACACCCACGCACAGAGGCACTCAGACACTTACTCAGACACTCATGCACTCACTCAGAGATTCACACACCCACTCACAGCACCACTCAGACATTTATGCACTCACTCACAGACCCATTCAGAAACTTGTGCACTCACGCATGCATTCAGAGACTCATATAGCCACCCACTGACCTACCCAGACACTCGTGCACCCACTCACAGACCACTCAGACACACACACCTACACACAGACACACTCACAGACTCAGGCACCCAGTCATAGACCCACTGAGACTCTCGCACACCCATTTACAGACCCACTTTGATACCTATGCAGCAACTGACAAACCCACTGAGGTACTCATGCACACAATCACAGACCTACTAAGAGAGTTATGCATGCAGGGTTGGGTGGTTATAGGGGGTTTCCCGTAGGGCCTGGCCATAGGCCAGGATTACAGTAAAATCACTTTATGTTAAAAAAAATAGAAGTTCACTGAAAAATACAAAGGTGACAAGAACGTTATAGTTAGGAAACAGAATTAAAAAAAACATAGAAATTCACTTAAAAAACCAAAGGTTACAGGTTTACAGGTATGGTATAGTTAGGTCCTGAATTTACTCACACAAAACCTGCTTCAACACCCTCTGCATGCTCCGCAAGATCTTCAGATGGATCCCCACCGAAACCAGGACGGTCAACCACGCCCTCGTCAGCAGCAGACTGGACTACGGCAACGCTCTCTACACTGGAACCACGACCAAGCTCCAGAAAAAACTGCAACATATACAGAACGCCTCGGCACGTCTCATCCTCGACATCCCATGCCACAACCACATCTCAGCCCACCTCAGAGACCTACACTGGCTCCCCGTCAACAAGAGGATCACCTTCAAACTCCTCATCCGCGCCCACAAAGCTCTCCACAATGCTGGCCCTGCCTTCCTCAACGAGCAACTCACTTTCCACACTCCCAACCGCCAACTCTGCTCCGCCAACCTCGCCCTCGCCACTGGCCCTCACATCCACTGGACTACAGCGGGTGGCAGATCCTTCTCCCACCTCACCGCCAAGACCTGGAACTCCCTCCCTGTCCACCTACGACAGACCCAGGACCTCCTGACCTTCAGGAAACACCTCAAGATCTCGCTGTTTGAGCAGTCCCCCCACCCCCCTACCCATCAGCACCTTGAGACCCTAGTGGGTGAGTAGCGCGCTTTACAAATGATTGATTGATTCAGCAGTAATAGAGTTATTTCAAGTACCCATAACTCGCGCACTAAGGTACCTATAACTCACACCCTCACCATGCACAGCTAATTACTTCAGATACTATAGCACTCATGACAACTTTTAGATGTCAATAAAAATATCAGTGAAACATTAGCAGTCAAATTATTGAGCAAACATCTGTGGATGGCCGGAGCACGAGTAATAGTTACCTAAGGGCCCCAGGTATAGTTACTTGAAATAACTCTTAACTGTAACTGCTGCATTTCCGTTTTTGTGTGAGTAAATTCAGAACGTAACTATAATGCCCCTGTAACCTTTGTTTTTTTTAAAGAGAATATATATATATATATATATACATATATATATATATGTATATATATATATATATATATTTATAAAGGGTTTATATTTAGTTGTTAAACACTTGCATTTTGGTGGTAAAAGCATTAGTTATAAAGGCATGTTCAATGGATGGCCGGAGCACGAGTAATAGTTACCTAAGGGCCCCAGGTATAGTTACTTGAAATAACTCTTAACTGTAACTGCTGCATTTCCGTTTTTGTGTGAGTAAATTCAGAACGTAACTATAATGCCCCTGTAACCTTTGTTTTTTTTAAAGAGAATATATATATATATATATATATATACATATATATATATATATATATATATATATTTATAAAGGGTTTATATTTAGTTGTTAAACACTTGCATTTTTGTGGTAAAGGCATTAGTTATAAAGGCATGTTCAATGGATGAAAGTTCATTGTAAAAGCATTTTGTTATAAAGGCATTTTCGTTATAAGACTCGTGATGTAAAGCCATTCATGGTAAAGGCATTCGTTGTTCCATCATACATAAGAAGAAAATGCTTACAAACTACTTACCATATAGTACCTTTCACCGACAGCCTAAGCATGTTTGGAGGTCCAGACACATGTTGGAAGGGTTGTGGAGATTGGGGACATTCTTCCAAATGTGGTGGTCTTGTGACCATATACAGGAATATTGGTTAAATATACTAACCTAAGGTCGCATCATCCTGGGTGTTTCCCTCCTCATGGACACTTTAATTGTCCTCCTTGGCAATCCAGGCCTGAATAGTATCCTTCCCTTAATAATTACACCGACCCAAAAACTAATTATAGACGTTCTCACAGCAGCACATCTCCCCTTTGCCCAATTTTGGAAACAACCTATTAAACCACCTATACACGTATGGTGGGCTAAATTATGGAATATGTATGCTATGGAGAGGCTCACGGCACTGGTGAGCAATTGAATGAGTATGTTTACAAAGGTCTGGCTCCATTTTCAGACATACAATAAGTGGAAGCGCCCTTTACTGGTGATCCCCGCCTTGGCACCTGACCTAGTACATAGGGCATAGCTACATCTCACAACATCACCACACAGCCTCCTCAGACCACAGCACATACTGACTAGCAGACTCAAGCTGAAACTCAAGGGGTAAAGTGAGGGAGGCTGGGCTTAGTATCTTTCCTCCTAATGTCTTTGTAATGCATGGAATATTTGTACTCATTTTGAATGCTGCTTACTGCCTGCTTTATTCTGCTTATAGTGTACTAGCTGTAACAGTGAAAACTTTAAATAAAGTTGTTAAAAAAACGTTTCTCATAGCACTTCAAGACCTCTATGTACCTTCCTGAAATGATGGACCATAGATGTGTGGGTTGGGGCAGATTAGGGAGCATGTTTTAGTAGCATTCACAGGCTTTGAGTCTTACTACTGTGTTCATAAACGGTGGCAAGCTATTTTGAAAAAGCAAGAGCTACACAGATATCCCAGTCCAAAAGCCAGCAGTCCTTATAGTTCAAAGATGTGCCAGAAAGAATTGTGCTTATCTGATTCAAGGCTTAAGGTATTCAACAGCACAGCAATAACATTCCTGACAGACTTGAGGTATTCAAAGAAGAACTACTGGATGGCCCTTATGTTCCTGATCAGCGCTCAGAGGACATGGAAACATCATAGTGGACAATATAAAAGCAGCATATCTGCCTTTTGAACATCATGCACCTGAGTTGTGTTTAAATATCAAACTCAGAACTTTAACATGTATATGTCAACTCAGAAAGTTACTTGGTGTCTTAAGTTTCACATAGTACCTTAATAATTAATTGTCTTCTATGCCTAGAAAATTGCATTCCTGCCTCCGATAGGCAGTGAAGCAGAAATTGTTTGGTTCAACATGGAAGAAGCAGAGCCAATGCATGACATTCACTGGAAAACCCTCACTTTTAAGCCTCCTCCTGCAATGGACTCTCCAAATTACCGTAAGTAGTGACTGTTTACATTACATACATATAAAGTAAGTTAATTGACAATGCAGATTGTTAGAATTAAGCAGCACTTGCAGGTGGGATGTGGGCGTACTTGACAGTATATGAGGTCCAGAATGAGAAGCTATGGCAGCACACAAAATAATTAGCCTGGTCCCACTGCAAAGCTCGTTTACAATATAACAGCGCTGCAACTGTCAAGTATTACATGAGAGTGGTTGTCCAATTCCACATATTTTTAGAGTTCTTTATGACCACAACATGCTGGTCAGTGTCTTGTTTGGAGAGACATCACACACTTGATTCGCAGTGTCTGAGGCTGTGTGTAGACTCCCATTTTTCCCTCACTATTTTCCTTTTAATTGAAGCCTTTTGAGCATCCTCAGGAGAATGGTGGCAGTGTGATTTATAACCAATTATGAGACAGGCCTATTAGAGTTCTAGAGGATGGATTGTTGCTCAGTGGTAGCGTTTTTTGTACTCAGTGCAGATAGTAGACCTGGAGCCCTGCAAACCCTCTAAACAGTATTACATCCTTGCCATGCACTAATTACCCCACATATTACATCAGTCATGACATCTTCTCCGACATCATTGATAATATCACTGCAACATTTTAAGTGAAATTATTGTTGGGAAAACTGTGCATGCCTTGGGCATGAGTTATGGTTATCTTAGGGCGTGAGTTATAGTTACTTGAGATAACGATAACCGTAACTGCTAAATGTCTATGGTTTCATGTGTGTAAAATCTGAACCTAACTAGAATGTCCTTTGCCTTTTTTTTTTTAGAGGAAAAAAAATAATAATAATATATATATAATACTATATATATATATATATATATATATATATATATATATATATATATATATATATATATATATATACTTTACCCTCATACTGCAGAGACATCAGTGATTTCCTTACTTTTCTGCTTTCCTACATATCTCCTATCGGAGCTTACAGAACCTCTCTGGAATGCACTTCTGAGTTCAAAGAAGACCTTTATTGTTGTTAATTCTCCCCCACCCACAAGTTCTTGAGAGACAAAATTAGTAGATTTCAAGCACACGTTTAAAAGAGTAGTCGCAGCAATGAAAGCAAAATATATCACAGTACTTCTCAGCTGCAATGTACACAGCAAATATATAACATAACCGCAAAGCATAAAAGTCAAAATTCATCACCTTATGGGCAAGTAGGGCCTATATTCAGCTTCATCTTTCTGGGGTCTGCAAGTTGATGACTCCGGTCAACTGCGAGAAAGAGATTCTCTACCCAAACAGGAGACTGGCAACTGACGTCTAGTTCCAGCCTGAAGTCAAGCAGATTCAAATCCAACTTACTGTACTGTAGCCCAGAGTCATCCTTAAAAGCAAACTCAGTGTGAGATCTGAACGACCTTGGAGAATGGCCAGTTCTCTTGAGCCATCCCGCTCTCAGACTGGATTGCAAGGTAAACACAAAATCTACGTGCTCTTATCAGCTAAGGTCTGGTGTGAAGAAAACAGCTTGGTCCATCTTGTGGAAAAACACAGCTAGGAAAAAACACAGACATCTCTGCAATGTCTGAACTGCAATGTCTAACTCCACGTTAAAGCCAATAGGCAGCTAACCTAAATATCAAATGTAATGTCTCATGTCATGTCAAAGCCAAGAGGCAGCTAAGCTGAATACAGAATGTAATGTCTAATGCCATGTCAAAGCCAATAGGCAGCTGTGCTGAATACAAAATGTAGTGTCTAATATCATGTCAAAGCCAAAAGGAAGCTGAACTGAATACAAAATATAATGTCTAATATCATGTCAAAGCCAATAGGCATCTGAACTGCTAATGTCATGTCAAAGCCAATAGGCGGCTAAACTGAACAAAACATATAGGGGGTCATTACAACCCTGGCGGACGGTGTTAAAGCTGCGGTAATACCGCAAACAGGCCGGCAGAGAGAAAAAGGGAATTATGACCGTGGCGGAAACCGCCAACATAGACAGCCACTTTAACACTCCGACTGCCACAGCGGTACAGACAAGCAGCGTGCCGGTCACCGCCAACAGACAGGCGGGAGACAAAGTACCGCCCACAGTATCACAACCTACCAATCCGCCACCTTTTCCGGGGCGGATTCACCGTGGATAAAAACACAGCGGAAACAGCTTTTGCAATGGGAAAACACTCACCTTAACACACTCCACGAGGAAGGAGGGCACCATGGAGCCCGAACTCCAAATACTCCCAACGCTTGTCTTCCTGCTCCTCTACGAACATCAGCAACGGCGGCGCCGAAGACAACGGTGAGTACTGCACCTACAACATAGGGGAGGGGGGAGGCAAAAGTCAGGGACACACACACGCAACACCCCCACCCCCACCTGAACCTCACCCATTACAACACACACACCAATGCATATCCAAACATCACAGTAACAACCCACAACCCCCCCGGAAAAATGCAAAGACAA
Organism: Pleurodeles waltl; assembly: GCF_031143425.1. NCBI lineage: Eukaryota > Metazoa > Chordata > Amphibia > Caudata > Salamandridae > Pleurodeles > Pleurodeles waltl. The sequence continues at coordinate 331,110,358 of NC_090448.1, forward strand.
AAGGGAATCAGTATAACTATTGTAATGAATAAAAATACAGTAAGCTCATATATACAGAAATATATACACATTCCAAATATATACATCACGATTAGTAGTGCAGGTATGCACAATTCAATGTCCGTGGACCACTGGGCCCAAAATGCATGGGCGAGGCCCACACACAATACCTGTCCAGAAACGGAGAGAACACTGCAGGGGCATCAGATAGAAATACAACAGGCACCTCAGGGGGAAGGGAAGGGGGGGCACCTCAGCCGGATGAGTGCAAAGCCAGATCCACGACGGGGCTCCATGCCCATTGAAGTATCCTGGGGAGTGCAAAGCCACAGTCTCTCAAGTCTCTACAGTGGGTGGTTTGCCCACTGATCAATCCTGGGGAGTGCAAAGCCACAGTCTCTCAAGTCTCTACAGTGGGTGGTTTGCCCACTGATCAATCCTGGGGAGGGCAAAGCCACAGTCTCTCAAGTGGATAACAGTCTCCACTGATTCTGGAGGGGGACTGGTGCCCAGAGTGCTTCATCCTGTGAAGGATAGAGGTAGTGGATGCAGTTCTCCACTGGTTCTGGAGGGGGACTGGTGCCCAGAGTGCTTCATCCTGTGAAGGACAGAGGTAGTGGATGCAGTTCTCCACTGGTTCTGGAGGGGGACTGGTGCCCAGAGTGCTTCATCCTGTGAAGGATTCAGGTAGTGGATGCAGTTCTCCACTGGTTTTGGAGGGGGACTGGTGCCCAGAGTGCTTCATCCTGTGAAGGATTCAGGTAGTGGATGCAGTTCTCCACTGGTTCTGGTGGGGGACTGGTGCCCAGAGTGCATCACGCTCCTCGTGACGGTGCCAGTTCCGTCACTGTCCCAGCCGCACATGGGCTAACGATGCTTGAGTTGGCGGTGCTTGCCCTGTTCAGCGGTGCTTGCCATGGCGGTCTTTGCCCTATTCAGCGGTGCTTGACTTTGCGGTTTCTGACCTGTTCAGCGGTGCTTGCCCTGTTCAGCTGTGCTTGCCATGGTGGTCTTTGCCCTGTTCAGCGGTGCTTGACTTTGCCGTTTCTGACCTGTTCAGCGGTGCTTGCCCTGTTCAGCGGTGCTTGCCATGGTGGTCTTTGCCCTGTTCAGCGGTGCTTGCCCTGTTCAGCGGTGCTTGCCATGGCGGTCTTTGCCCTGTTCAGCGGTGCTTGCCCTGTTCAACGGTGCTTGACTTTGCTGTCTGTGACCTGTGCAGCGGTGTGTGGCATGATGGTCCCTCAGTGCCCAGCGGGGCTGGGGGTGCTGGGGCCCTCCAGGGCACTGACGCTGGCGGTGGTCTCCGGACCAGTGATGATAGTGCTGCCCTCCAGGGTACTGACTCTGGCGGTGGTCTCCGGACCAGTGACGATAGTGCTGCCCTCCAGGGCACTGACTCTGGCGGTGGTCTCCGGACCAGTGACGATGGGGCTGGTGGTGGCGTCCTGGCCAGTGGGGAGGATGGCGGCCTTCTCCGCCGTGCTGCCCTTACCAGACTTTGGAGACTTCTTCTGCCCCTTCACCACCTTGCGAGGGGTCACAGTTGACTCGACACTCCCCCCGGGACCCTTGTGGGCGGCTTTGCCGGCAGGAGTCTTCACCTTCTCCCGTCGGGCACTGTCCAACTTCTGGTGCTTTACAGGGGGTGGACTGGCAGTGCTTTGACTCTGTGTCACACTGGCTGCCCTGGTGGCCGGTGCACTCCACATACCTCTAACACGCACCACTGGTACCGGACTTTTTTTGGCTGAGGTGCTAGTATGGGACCTATGAATTGGAGGGGTGGGGGTGGTGGGACAGAGGTCAAGGTTGCTCAGGAAAAGTTTCTGACGAACACTGGGACGGGTAGCTGGAGGGGGTCTGGGAGTGGATGAAGAGGAGGTGGTTGTAGGAGGTGTAACTTTAGATGATTTGGGTGCAGGTGCATGTTCTGGAGGCTATCGTGAGGTGGATGGATGTTGGGTGTGTGGGTGTCCGCGTTTGTGTACTTTGGGAGGGGGCGTCACAGACAGACTGGGAGAGGACACAGGGGACGTGTAAATGATAGTGGGGGTGGTGAGTGCAGGTGAGCGGGGTGTGGTGCTGGGTGTTCTGGTGCGAGTCCTAGTGGCTGTAGTGGTAGTGCATGCAGGTGAGAGTGTAGACGACACTGGGAGGGAGGAGGGAGACGACGAGGAGGGGGACACAGTGGAGGCAGTGGATGTTGCTGTGTCTGTATGTGGGTGATGCTTGTGTGAGTGCCTGTGGGATGTGTGGTGCCTATGTTTGCCTGAGCTGCCCTTGTGTGTTGAGGTGTGTGCAGGCTGGTCTGATGGTGTGCTTGGGATAGGCTGGGGTACAGGGGATTTGGGTCTGGGTGGAGGAAGTTGGAGGGGGGAGGCTAGACACAGGGACAATGGCTTCCATCAGTGCTGAGGCCAGAGATTGCAGGGTTCGATGATGGGCAGCCTGACCAGAATGAATGCCCTCCAGGAATGCATTAGTGTGTTGCAACTCCCTTTCTACACCCTGGATGGCATTCACAATGGTAGACTGCCCAACAGTGAGTGACCTGAGGAGGTCAATGGCCTCCTCACTGAGGGCAGCAGGGGTGACAGGGGCTGATGTGCCTGGGGCGAAGGTGATGCCCACCCTCCTGGGTGAGCGGGCATGGAGAGAAGGCTGAGGGGCTGCTGGGAGGGCGGTGCTGGTAGGGGGGGGTTGCAGCTGTACCTGTAGAAGTGGGGGGCACAGATGGTGCTGCCACCACAAGGGAGCTCCCATCGGCAGACGAGTCCATGTCGCTGTTTGCTGATCCGGTGACCGACGTGAAGCTCCCCTCGCCCTCCATCCCACTGGTGTATTCAGAGTCTGTGGTGTGGCCCTCCATGGCCATGTGGGATGCAGCTCCCTCGTGCTCCGGTGCCACTGTACCTCCGCCCGATGATGCTGATGCACAAAAGAACAGGGAGGGCACAAAAAGGGGGGGGGGGTGACAGAAGAAAGACAGGTTGAGTGCATGGCTTACCGCTACCGTTGGCGGACAATACAGACACAGCAGCCCCCTGCACTACGCCGTGCTCTTGGCCTCTACAGATGCAATTCCTGGGATATGGCCTACATGGCTATGAGTGTCATCTGTCCACATAGATGACACAGGGGCATGTATACCTGTACTTGGCACTCTACAGAGGTGGGGTGGGGGGGCCACAGGGCCATGCCTTACGAAGGGGCCTAGCCTACGTAACTCGCCCTGGCATAGGGAAACCCACAGCCCTCCTCCCCCACCCAGACCCCTCCACTGCGCGCAAAGTCCGCAGAATGAACTCACCCCCTTGTGTCTGCTGTGATGCCCTCAAGCGCCCATCCAACTCAGGGTAGGCCACCGCCAGGATCCGGAACATCAGGGGGGTCATGGTGCGACGGGCACCCCTCCCACGTTGGGAGGCCATCCCCAGCTGAGCCTCTGCCATCTTCTTGCTCCAGCAGCGAATGTCCTCCCATCTTTTACGGCAGTGGGTGCCCCGTCTCTGGTGGACCCCCAGGGTCCGGACGTCCTTGGCGATGGCACGCCAAATTTCCTTCTTCTGGTGGGCGCTGACCTACATGACATGTACAGGGGAAGAAGAGAAGTCATTACCAACTGCACCGTCGAAGTGAGTGGCCCACATCCCTACCCTTGTCATGTGGCACATGCATTCACACTCCTTCATGGTCGCAGAACTCTGCCCCCTTCCTACTGACATCCAGCCCTCTCCACCCAGCATAGCCCATAGAACGTGCTCCCTCTGTACTTACCTGTTGGTCTGGAGGACCGTAGAGTAGCATGTACTGGGGGAGGACCCCGTCCATGAGCTTCTCCAACTCCTGAGCAGTGAAGGCAGGGGCCCTTTCCCCAGACGCAGCAGCCATTGTCTCTTCCAGACTGAGGTCACAAGAGCACTTGCAGTGTAGGTCCTCTCCTGTCGAAGATCAGGTATCGAGTGATTGAACAGATAGAAAATGGCGGTCACGTCCGCGGCGGTGACGTCCACGGCAGTGCGTATCATCACCGCCGGCGCACCTCATCATTGGCCCCTGGGACCCATAGGGTCCAATGTTAACCAATGCAGCATTGCGCTGCGGTCTCCGACCGCCTACCGCGACGGTGTACAACGCCAGCGCAGTTACCTCACATCCCATTGTCCCAGTTTAGAGGTCAGGGAGCCACCATTTCAGGGCCCACATGGCTTCATTTACTACTGCGTCACACATACCTAAGCCTACACTCAACACACATACAGGAAGAGTTTTGTATTTGGTGTCGTGTTCTGTGTAGCTGTGGGTACATACCTGAGAATTTGTTGACTCTGTGGTCGCTGTTGTCCTTTTTAGGCACCGTCACCTGGGACATTTGAGGAGATGGCGGAATCCTCCGGTGTACCGACCGCTGGTGGACCTGTTAACAATGGAGGAGTGACATTTGATCATCACCTACAGGTATGACCGTGCCACAATCCAGGAACTGTGTACCCAGTTGGAGCCAGACCTGATCTCACCAATCCGCCATCCCACAGGAATACCCCCTGAAGTGCAGGTGCTATCAGTGCTCCATTTCCTTGCAAGTGGATCATTTCAAACAACAGTGGCCATGGCATCAGGGATGTCCCAGCCTATGTTTTCCAACGTGTTGTCCAGAGTGTTGTCTGCCCTGCTGAAACACGTGAGGAGCTACATCGTTTTCCCTCAGGTGGAGGATTTGGCTACAGTTAAAGGTGACTTCTATGCCCTGGGACATATCCCCAACATCATAGGTGCTATTGATGGCACCCATGTAGCTCTGGTCCCCCCCGCAGGAGTGAACAGGTGTACAGGAACCGGAAGAGTTATCATTCGATGAATGTACAGATGGTATGTTTGGCAGACCAGTACATCTCCCAGGTAAATGCTATGTTCCCTGGCTCTGTGCATGACGCCTACATCCTGCGAAATAGCAGCATCCCGTACGTGATGGGTCAACTCCAGAGGCACCGTGTGTGGCTATTAAGGGACTCTGGTTACCCCAACCTGTCATGGCTATTGACCCCAGTGAGGAATCCCAGGACCAGGGCAGAGGAACGCTACAATGAGGCCCATGGGCGGACTAGGAGGGTGATCGAACACACCTTCGGCCTCCTGAAGGCCAGGTTCAGGTGCCTCCATATGACAGGTGGTTCCCTATTCTACTCACCAAGGAAGGTGTGCCAGATCATCATCGCCTGCTCGATGCTTCACAATCTTGCTTTGCGACACCAGGTGCCTTTTCTGCAGGAGGATGGTCCAGATGACAGTCTTGTGGCAGCTGTGGAGCCTGTGGACAGTGATGAGGAGGAAGCTGAGGAAGAAGACATAGACAACAGGGAGTCAGTCATACAGCAATATTTCCAGTGACACACAGGTGAGAAATTTTTTTTTACTATTACATTCACTTTCACACTTCTACCTCTATCCTGTCTGTCAATTAGAAGCAGTATTTGGTAACTGAGTTGTACATTTCCATTACGGTTTCACAGGTGTGGTTACCAACGTGTGTCATCTGCTTGATGTGTGACATAGGTATGTTGGCATTACATTTGAAAACGCATTTTGTCACTGTCATTGCTAATACACATTTTCAAAATCAGAGACTGACTCCAGATTGTTTTGTGGTTCAAGGGTGTTTATTGAAGTGCTAATTATTGGAGGGGGTGGCAAAATGGTGATGGGTGATGGTGGAGGAATGTCCATGGCAGAATCCAGTCTATTAGTCTCACAGGTGCACTGCCCATATGGGCATAGGAAGTGGAGCTGGGTCAGTTCCAATCTGGACAGGGTAACATAGTGGGACAGTGGGATGACAATCAGGGTGGTATCATTTCCTGGCCGGGGTCTTGTCATCTTGCTCTGTCCTGTTCCTGGATCTCAGGGACCGCTTGCGGGGTGGTTCTCCGTCTGCAGGGGGTGGGGTGCTGGTGTGGTGGTCCTGTGGCGGGGCGTCCTGTCCACTAGCGCAGGCGGAGGTGGTGGGCAGTTTATCGTCCAGGCTAGTGTCAGGGGCCCCTTGGAGTGCCACGGTGTCCCTCATGGTCTTTTGTATGTCCTTCAGCACCCCTACAATGGTGCCCAGGGCGGAGCTGATGGTTCTGAGCTCCTCCCTGAACCCCAAATACTGTTCCTCCTGCAGGCGCTGGGTCTCCTGAAACTTGGCCAGGACCGTAGCCATCGTCTCCTGGGAGTGGTGGTATGCTCCCATGATGGAGGAGAGGGCCTCGTGGAGAGTGGGTTCCCTTGGCCTGTCCGCCCCCTGTCGCACAGCAGCCCTCCCAGTTCCCCTGTGTTCCTGTGCCTCCGTCCCCTGGACCGTGTGCCCACCACCACTGCCCCCAGGTCCCTGTTGTTGTTGGGGTGGTGGGTTATCCTGGGTTCCCTATAGTGGTGGACACACAGCTGATTGACATGTCCTGGGGACGGAGGTATGGGCCTGCTGGGTGGGTGCTGTGCTGGTGTTACCAGAGGGTGGAAGGTCAGTGTTGGGTTGTGCCTGTGCAAGGGGAACCGACTGTCCCGAGGCCCACGATGCTCCGGGCTGGTCATCTGGATCCAGTTGGCCAGAGCTGCTGTTGTCACTGTGGGCCTCTTCTGTGGGTGGAGTGGAGATGTCTGGACCCTCCTGTCTGGTGACGTTATGTAGTGGTCCTGTAGGGGTATAAGAGCATGATTATTGCATGTGTGTGTGTCATGGTGTGCAATGGGTAGGTGTGCGTGTACCCCAGTGCAAGCATTCCTGTGTGGGGGCTTGTGTGATGATGGTTGGGTGGGTGTTATGGGTATGTGCAGTCAGCATGCTTTAGTGATGGGTGTCCATGCTTAGTTGTGTCATGCAGGGCTTGGTGTTGGGATGTGTGGTTTGTGTTATTAGTACATTAGTGAGGAGTTGGAGTGATAGGGAAGGGGGTGAGGGTGGGGGTGTGTGATAGCATGCAGGTAGGGTGGGGGATATGATAGTTAAGATTTGACTTACCAGTGTCCATTCCTCCACCGACTGCTCCGAGGCCCTCTGGATGCATGATGGTCAAGACCTGCTCCTCCCATGTTGTTAGTTGTGGGGGAGGAGGTGGGGGTCCGCCGCTAGTCCGCTGAATCGCAATGTTGTGCCTGGAGACCACTGAAAGCACCTTCCCCCGTAGGTCGTTCCACCTCTCCCTGATATCCTCCCGATTTCTTGGATGCTGTCCCACAGCGTTGACCCTGTCCACGATTCTTCTCCATAGCTCCATCTTCCTGGCTATGGAGGTGTGCTGCACCTGTGATCCAAATAGCTGTGGCTCTACCCGTACGATTTCCTCCACCATGACCCTGAGCTCCTCCTCGGAAAACCTGGGGTGTCTTTGGTGTGACATGGGGTGGTGTAGGTGATGTGTGGGGTGGTGTATGTGTTGATGAGTGTGGTGGTGTGTGGTGTTTTGAGCGTGGATGTTGTATGGGTGATGGTGTTGTGTGCCTCTGTGTGGTGGGGTTGTCTATTGCTGTGGTCTCTGTCTGTCACCTTCGTCTATAGTTTTTGGTCGTAGGGGTTTGTGGGTGATATGGGTGTGTTTTATATTGTGTTGGGTGTGTGGGAGTGGTGTTTGTATGTGTATCAGGTGTGTGTATTTTGAATTGTCCAATGTGGCGGTGTTTTGGAGATGTGTGTGTATTTTGAGCGCAGCGGTGTGTACCGCCAATGGAATACCGCGGTTGAAAGACCGCCGCGTGGATTCGTGGATCGTGATAGCATGGGCGTATTTCTGTTGGCGTGACGGTGGAGGAATTGTTTTCGCCAGTTTATCACTGACCTTTGTTGTGGCGGACTTTTGTGGGTGTCTGAATTTCGGCGGATTCCGTGCTGTGGGTCATAATAGCTGTGGCAGAATTCCGCGGCCGTGGCGGTGTATTGGCAATCTTCTGCACGGCGGTAAGCGGCTTTTACCGCCAATGTTGTAATGACCCCCAAAGTACCAAATCATAAAAGAAGTATGTCACTAGCAGTGATCACATCAACCATAAAGGCACAATTTACATATAACAACAAAAAAAAAAGTATGAATTGTGAATTGCGTGCATCACTCTTAAATTAATATTTTAATGACTTTCTAAAGGGTTTAAAATAGTGGACGGCAATAAAGGAGTTTAAATACGAAGGGGGGGAGGGACCGGGAGGTTTATATGGTCCAGTGTACAGTCTCCCACTATAAGTGATATAAACAAAGGTACACTGTTCCAACCTACTCTAACTTACTAGGAGACCTGATGTCTCAGGAGCAAGAGCCCTCAAGCATCACAATGGATAACTGGCATCATCATCGGGAATGCTCCACGCCAGGCCGGCGCTGCAACGCCTGACAGGCTCCCCGGTAGGGGGCTCTAAGCTGTGCTGTTCCGATAGTGACTGGTGGGTTCAAACTATACAGACCAAGGTGCCTACATCCAGGCACCAGCACCGGTGGAGAGAACAGAAAATAAGTAAATTAAAATTGGTTATTCATCCCACAATACACATCATAATTTTAATCAGTTCAAAAGACGATGAAGACCAAGATTAAAAACGAACAGGAAAGTAACAAATTAAGTTATAATGCTCAATTACTTTCAAAGAGCAAAAAGCCACAGAGGACTACAACTATTATGGTGCCTCTAAACTAGGGTCAACATGTTTTGCGTCTTGCGGTTCAACCGGATCCATTGACGCTTCATCAGGACCAAAAATAAACACCTCTTCTCCAAATAATACAAGAAAATCAAAAATGAAAAAAACTAATTTAGGATAGAAAAGCAGTCACTTACGTAAAGCAAACTGGCTAAGTCAAAGGAAGGTCACCCTAGAAGACAAAAAAGTAAAAACACCAAGGGTACCCAAATTGTGGTTACAAGGGTGCATTCGTGAAATACATGTGTTATGGGTCAGTGTGAAAAGTACATAAAGCTGAAGTTTGTGAAACTATATTGGGACTGGCAACCCAGACACAGCACCTGCTAAGATCTATGTCCTTGATGTTTGATATTCTGAAAATCTTTAGAAAAGGGCTGCAAATGAGACGTCACATAATGAGAAAGAGGGAAGCGGTGAAGCTGGGTAGAGCTGGTGAGAAATACAGTGCTTGGTTGGGAATTATGGATTTTCTGCTTTTCTCAACTTTGTTTATGAAACACTTTTAAAATTGGATGTACTCTTCCTTTGATTGTTTCAGGGAAACAAGGGAGATGTATGTGGGTATTTTTAGGCCAGTAGTGACCTTAAATACGTCCCGGGACATTTAGTGGGTTTGTCATTTTTGGTTTAGTTTTGAATTGGCATTAGTTTTGGTGTGTCTCCTTTTGGGCCAGATTAAGCTTTTTCCGTGGAAATGTGTTTTTCTCTTCATTTCTCATCTCTTCATCTGAGTTCTTGCTTAAATTCAGGAGGTCCTGGGAAAAACATTTTGTGTTTGTCAGTTGAATGCAGATGGGACATTGTGAGTGAACAGAGCAGCCATTTTAATGTACGTGCTGGACACTGGTCCACACGAGTCCCCCAGCAACATAAAGTCTACTCTGAACCCTGTGTTGTTCAGTATCAAGCAACTCAGAAGGATAAATCAAAACTGGTACCAGTACTGGATTTATTATAAAATGTACCCATGGGTCACCTTAGAGGTGCCCCCTGCAAAAGCCAACTATCCTAGCTTGATTGCTGAGTGGTTCCAGCTAGCCTGCCACATCCTGGCAGCCAATACACAAACCTTGTGGGAGAGCCCTGTCTCTCTGGTTTGTAAAACAATGCCCTACCTGAGTAGAGAAGCTAACACCCCTCCTCCCTCAGGAATGTGCCCTGCCCCGACAGTGGGCTTCAAAGGGCTACTGCCCTTGAAACTCGATCCCCGGCCCTGCTGCTAGCAGCAGATGGCCTCCCCTTTACAAACCCCCACTTTTGGATGGAGCAAAGGCAGGAACCACACAAAGGGTAGGAGGAGTGGCCTCACCTAGCATGCACCACCTCTAAGGTGCAGCCAACGAAGTGGACCCTCAAATTCAGTTTCCTCCATCTTGGAATGGAGGAAAATAGCCATTTAGAATCAGGGTAGTGACCCTTCCCACAGGAAGTGGTCAGTGTAGTCACCTCAGGGTAAGTGTCTCATTGGACACTGCCAGGTTCCCCCTAAAACGCCCACTAAATTCAGTATCTAGTAAGACCCCCAGACCAAGAAATCAGATTCATCAGGAAGAAAAGAAGCCAGAACAAAAGAACCCGAGAGCACGAGAACACAGGACCTGCTGCACCAGAAGAGGCTCCAAGACTCTGGACAATCGCCGCTGCAGGGGAGTTGACAGCTGGACCTACCTCAAAAGACCCAAAAGACCTCCATGCTTCACAAATAACCTGGGATCTCCCTCCTGAGTGGAGGCACCACTCAAGAACCAAAAGAATCCAGCAAGAACCAGCAAACCAGGGAGGGTCAGATCCCTGACTGGCCGATATCTCCGCAACCGGAAGTTGCAGCTGGACCCGACAACACACTGACGACAGCCAAGATGAGACCCACAAGCATGCCACGTTTGGTGGCACTGTGCCCTCCAGTGGCCAAGTAACGTAAATACCCTGAGTACAGGTCAGCTGACGTCGGACAACCAGAAAAACAGCTTCCTCTGAGTTGAAAAAGGATTAGGAGGAAGCCCCAGTCAAGGGACTTAAGGAACATCCTGGACCTCCCACCAGAGTGCCCCTGTTGTCCTGTAATCAGCCCTCAAATAGACTCACCTCTAGCTCCAAAGAGCTCCATTGCGCACAGCTCCTGGATCACCAACTCGCCCTGCATCCGGCTGCCCTGCGCCTTGCAATGAGGAACCAGCTGTGCTCCATGGGTCCCTAACCTCTCACGACCTCGACAGCCCAAGGGGACCCCAAGACATCACTTTTAAGTCTGCAACCCATCTCCTTTTCCCAGTGGCCCCTCCAAGTGGCCCTGTACATGTGCCAAGAGACATTCCATCTCTGATCCTGCCAGAACCGGGAGCCACCCAAGGCTCTCCAGCTGGCACAGCATGCCCACTGACTGCTTCGACGATCCTGCAAAAGAAGAGACTGGTTACCCAACTGTGCGATTTTTAATACATTTTTAGATGACTGCCTATTGATTCCTATGGTGCGTAATTTAGCATAGAAAAACTAGCTTTATTAAAACTTTGAAAAATCATAACTTAAAAAGTACTTAAGGTAACTTAACCATCTTGGTATTAAAAATTATATACAAATCTGAAGTATTATTATAAATTCTTGTCTCAAGTTATTCATTGAGTGTGTGTGGTGCATGACTGATAATGTGAGTACAACAAGTGCTTAGCACATCTCCTGGATTAGCCTAATTGCTCGACCAGCTACGGCATACATTGGAGTATTAGGTGATCTGATTTTTGCCTCTGGAAACCAATGTGTGATTGCCTCGACCCCCTCACAGTGTGCCTAGTTTTGCACACTACATAGAGGGCCAGCCTCCTACATTTGGTGTATCAGGGGTGGGATAAAGATTTTGTATTTGCTGACACCACTTTGTCAATTTTGTGAGCACACGGATAGCTCTCCAAATTGCCTTTAGTTTATTCTTTATTGATATTCTAATTGGCTAACATTTTTTGCAAATTTTTAAAATAATTGTTAGGTCACTACAATTCTAGCAAAAAGTTTTAAAAGTCTTTACTATAATTGGCCTATCCAAAAAGGGGAAATCTACATTACTAAAAAACTTTAGTAAATTAATTATGTCTGATTCAGAGGTCAGAACCCAGGAGCTTGACCTGGAACCTTATGAGATATATACCTATGACCAATTAAGGAAACTCTGCAGACTTTACAAAATTCAGACTGGAAACAGCCCCAAAACAGGGAAACTTAGGTTTGTGGTCCAGTATAAAAGAGATAACCCCCAGATGAAAATGATGATGAGCCATCTGTGGTGGGTGAAGATCCTGTGGAGAATGGGGATGAGGGTAGCTCCTCTTCCCTCAGCAGCTCTAGAGCAACCACAGAAACAGACCTGGATATTGCCAGGATGACCAAGAGGCTGGCCTTAGAGAGGCAGGCAGCTCTTAGAAATAGAGAAACAAAGAAAATCAGTTGGGCCTAGGACCCATCTCTGGTGGCAGCATACTAATAAAAAGGCAGGAGGAGATACCTTTCAACGTAAGACTCCCAAAAGGAGTTGTACCCCCCCCCTTTAACCAGGAAGGAGATGATATTCAGAAATGGTTCATTACCTTTGAAAAAGCCTGCATTGGGAGGGATGTCCAAAAGAAGCACTGCAGCACTCTACTATGCGAATTACTCTCAGAAAAGTGTAGGGATAGGCTCCTGACACTGAGTGAAACAGATCCTAAATCCTATGACCCCATGAAGAGTAGCCTGATTGAGGGCTTTGGATTTACCACTGAGGAATAACGCATAAAATTTAGGGGTCTCAAAAATCCCAGAGTCAGCCCTGGGTAGAATTTGTGGACTTCTCAGTATAAATGCTAGGTGGTTGGTTAGAAGGCAACAAGGTACATGATTATGAAGGGCTGTACAATTTATTGATGAAGAACACCTTTTGAGTAATTGTGTGCATGACAAGTTGCACCAGTACCTAGTAGATTTGGGGCCAGCCTCCCCCGAAGACTTTGGGAGGAAGGTTGATCATTGGGTGAGAACTAGGGTGTCCAGAACTAGAACTGGAGGGGGTGACCAAAAGAAAGAGACAGGGAAGCCCCCTAGAGAAAAAGATGGAGCACCCCAGAAATAAAGAAAAGAAGTCCTTAGGCCCACAAAAATCTGTCCAGGAGTGTGGGCTCAAAGACACCTCACAAAACAAAGGTGGGTACTGGAGTAAATACCTGGATGCCACTAAGGCATTGTGCCACAACTGTCAAAAGCCAGGGCACCTCACCAAGCATACTTCTAGTCCCAAAAACAGACCCACTGGCATGCCCCAAGGGGTAACCAGTGTAGCCACTGGGGATGACACCTCAGATGAGGAGGTCCTTATAGCCTTTAACTGGAAAGTGGACCCCACAGGTGAGTTGGAGATTCCAGAGGGGAGTAGGCACTTCCACCACCTACTGGTGAATGGAATCCCAACTACTGCCTTGAGAGTCACCTCTGCCAGTCACACAATTGTGCATGACAGGCTGGTGCTCTCAAACCAGTATATCCCACAAGAGACTGCCAGGGTAAGGGTTATTCTAGGGAAAGTCACTGATAGGCCAGTAGCTGTACTGCCTATGGAGATAGGTGGGTCCCTTAGCTGGATAAGGGTGGTAGTCAGTACAGACCTCCCCCTTGGCTGTCTCCTTGAAAATGACCACCCAGAGGATGGCCAGAGCCCACAAGATGAACTGGTCCAGTGCCAGCCCTGTCCCGTGGATTCTGGAGGTGCTGGCCCTGCAGTGAGTGCAAGTAAGCCCCAGAAGAAAAAGGGAAAGCAGAAGAAAGGGAAAGATGGTCAACCTTTAGCTAAGGCACCAGAGAGACAAGGGGTTTCTAATTCATTAGGGAAGAACTCCACTGTTAGAACTGATAAAGCCCAGCTAGACCCCAAGACAGCCTGATTAGTCAGGCACTTGCTCAGCCTGAGTTGGTAGCTCCTCAGCTGGCAGAAAGGAGAGTGGAAGGAGGGTGTTCTCTGCAGGATGTAGAGATCCCCCTCTCCCTTACAGCATAGAGGCACCCTGAACCCAAAGAAGCCTGTAAGTTAGCGCTGGTGGGCACCTCTGACCCCAAGACAGAAGGGAAAAGTGTAGACACTGGTGGTTCAGGTATAAGACATTTCAGACTGGGTCCTATAGCTGTTGAGTTAGGTCAGTTCCCTAAAGGGAATGACCTGGACAGTAGGTTGTGAGGCAGAGTAGGCCCTGCAACTAACCAGCCTGTTTCACTTCTCGTCCTCGCCTGACAGACTAGGAAGCCTCTCCCAAATATTTACTGAGTGTACTAGCCTGTGGGCTGGGGTGGGGGGAGTTGTGTGGAAAACTGGCACCTTGTTGCAGTAACCCCCCCCCCCCACTGTTTGCCTGGTTTCTGATTGCAGCTTGGACTGGAGTGCACTGGAATACTGCTAACCAGGTTCCTAGTGCCAGTGTTGTTTCCCTAAAACATTGTAGAGGTAATTGGATAAACCTTTAGCTACCACTATAAGTCCCTAGTAAAAGGTACTTAGGTACCCAGGGCATGGGGTACTATGGGTAGGCCCCGAGGACAGCAGCACTGACTGTGCCACATACTAGGGTCATGCATCCAGATGCAGCCAGCACTGCCATTGCAGGCTGAGTGTCCTGGTGCAAACCTAAAACTCAATCTCGGCATGACACTGTCTGTGTGCCTGTCCAACATACACTGCATTTACTATGGGTAAGAATCCCCTCTGGCTGGCCTTATAGGCTTAAGGCAGTGTGCTCCATATTATATCTGCCTGAGCAATATACCCCCGCTGTGTCTTTGCCAAACCTGGGACATAGTGAGTGAACAGAGCAGCCATTTTCATGTATGTGCTGGACACTGGTCAACACAAGTTTCCCAGATACATAATGGCTACTCTGAACCCTGGGTTGATTGGTATCAAACAACTCAGAATGATAAATCCAAACTGGTACCAGTATTGGATTTATTATGAAATGTACCCACAAGTCACCTTAGAGGTGCCCCCTGCAAAAGCTAACTATCCTGGAATAGTTGCTGACTGGTTCCAGCTAGACTGCCACATCCAGGCAGCCAATACACAAACCTTGGGGGAGAGCCCTGTCTCTCTGGTTTGTAAAACAATGCCCTTTCTGGGTGGAGGAGCTAACACCTCCTCCGTCAGGAATGTGCACTGCCAGGCTACTACCCTTGAAACTCGATCCCCAGGCCTGCTGCTAGCAGCAGATGACCTCCCCCTTTCAAACCCCCACTTTTGGAGGGAGCAAAGGTGGGAAACCACACAAAGGGTAGGAGGAGTGGCCTCACCTAGCATACACCCCCCCTAAGGTGTTGCCTGCGAAGTGGACCCTCAAATTCAGTTTCCTCCATCTTGGAATGGAGAGAATTAGCCAATTAGGTTTAGGGTAGTGACCTTTCGCACAGAAAGTGGACACTGTAGTGGGTGTAGCCACCCAAGGGTAAGTGACTCATTGGGCACTTCCAGGATCCCCCTAAAACGCCCACTAAATTCAGTATTTAGTAGGCACCCCTAGACCAAAAAATCAGATTCATCAGGAAGAAAAGAAGCCAGCACCAAAGAATCCAACAGCACCAGAACAGAGGATCTGCTGTTCCAGAAGAGACTCTGAGACCCCTACTTGCTGCACCAGAGTCCCGACAACCGCCACTGCAGAGGATCTTACTACTGGATCAACCTCAAAAGACCCAGAGGACCTCCAGGCTTCGCAGCAGCAAATTTAACTCAGGCGCAGGGGGAAACACAAGGGTGAGCCATATTCTAGTAAATACTGCGCATCCCTGCATTTTTTAAATGACGGTGCGCAAAGCTGCCAAATTTGGCACAGCAACGTGCACTGTGATTTTCTGTAAATCGGGCCATATGTGATAAATAGTGGATGTGGTAGTGAGGAGTAGAGGAAAACAAATAGTTTTAGGAGCTGACTAAAATGCGAGTGGGATGTGGTTGAAGGTGGGAGGCTTTAAGGTCTTGAATAAATGAGGTTGTACATGTGGTTAAAGGGCTCCTATCCAGATGATTATTTGTAGTTCAGATTGTGATCATCCAAGAATGTGGTTCAGGAATGAGAGAATTCCAATGGAAAGGATGCAGAAGGAACAGCCGGCCATACCCAGAAAGAAGAATAGACAATTAAACAAGAACAAGTTTGTGATGCGTTAGGTGAATAAATTAAAGAAAAGAGATGAGGGAAAGGATAGAAAGTTCACAAGTCCTGAAAGTGTCTTAAGAACAGAATGACCAGTTATGGCCAACAGTAATGTGCCCCCATGGGGAGCGACCCTTACACAAGGGGCTGCCCCCCCCAAACAAAACACACACACACCAATCCATGGTGTCAAGAGGGTTCTGCCACCAGGGGGCAGATTGGCCTAACAAAAATAGGCTGATCTGCCCCCAAGGGGGGCAGAAATGGCCTAAATACAATTTGCCCCCCAGGGGAGCGACCCTTGTCTAAGGGGTTGCTCCCCATACATAAAAACATAAAATAAATAGAAAAATATATATATCCCTGCTGTCTATAGGTTTATGCCCCCGGGGGCAGACCCGCCTAATTATATTAGGCCGATCTGCCTCCGGGGGGGGCAGATAAGACCTAAACATATTCTGTCCCCCCCCCGGGGAGTGGCCCTTGCCAAAGGGGCAGCTCCCCTTATGCGTTAGTATATATATATATATATATATATATATATATATATATATATATATATATATATAAAAATCCCTGGTGTTATATTAGGCCGATCTGCCCCCAGGGGGGGCAGAAATGGCCTAAAAATAATTTGGCCACTCGGGAGTGACCCTTGCCTAAGGGGTCGCTTCCCACACATAAAAAAATAATAAACAAAAAAAATTATCCCTGGTGTCTAATGGTTTTCTGCCCCCAGGGGTGCAGAAATGGCCTAATTTGGGCTCCTGGGGAGTGGCCCTTGTCCAAGGGGCCGTTCCCCTTATGCGCAAGTATGAATAATAATCCCTGGTGTCTAGTGGTTTCGGACCCCGAGGGCAGAGCGGCCTAATTATATTAGGCCGATCTTCCCCCAGGGGGTGGCAGAAATGGCCTAAAAATAATTTGGCCCCCGGGAGCGACCCTTGCCTAAAGGATCGCTCCCAAAACATAAAAAAATAAAAATAAACACAAAAAAAATATCCCTGGTGTCTAGTGGTTATTAGGCAGATCTGCCTCCAGAGGGCCGGAAATGGCTTAAAAATCATTTGCCTCCTGGGGAGCGGCCCTTGCCAAAGGGGCCGCTCCCCTTATGCGCAAGTATGAATAAAATAAATAATCCCTGGTGTCTAGTGTCAACATCAGGACAGTGCGCGCTCTACAAGCGACTAAAATGCAGAAACCCAGTCTTTATGCAAGAGCATAATTCATGCATTGTGTTTATATGCAGTTTGTTAACCTTTTGCATTGCAGAGTTTTACCTTGAAACGACTATTAATGATGTTTGCAAATAATGTTCATTTGCAAGGTATTGCTGCAGGCTTACAGAGTGTATCGGGGTGTGGTCCCTTTCTAGGACCTTCTGGAAGCTTTCCCTGCAGCATGACTGGGTGTGGTTTGTGGGCTTGGCCAGACTCTATATAAGGGAGCCAGCCCAGCTCCACGTGCTCACTATTCAGAGGTCCCGGTGCAGAGCAGCAGCAACTTCCTGAGCTCCTGTTCCAGAGGCCTACCTTGATGTTCCAGGCCTGCCCCCCATTCTCTTGGTGATCCTTGAGCAGGGTGGTAAGACGGAGGTCGGGCTGGGCCCCCGACCCCGTTCAAAAAGACTCTTGAGTTTTGGGGCCTACTCGTGAAACTTTCATAGTACGCTAATCATTGCTCTGATGTAAATCTTTGTGTTCAGATCGGCAAAGGCTTGCGCGATCATTTCATGGCATTTACATATTCTTGTTAGAATCTGCAGTGTGCGCGATTCATTTCCCGCAAGTAAAACTTGGTGTTCAGATCGGCAAAGGCTTGCTCCATCATTTCATGGCATTTACATATTCTTGTTAGAATCGGCAGTGTGCGCGATTCATTTCCCGCAAGTAAAACTTGATGTTCAGATAGGCAAAGGCTTGCGCAATAATTTCATGGCATTTACATATTCTTGCTAGAATCTGCAGTGTGCGCGATTCATTTCCCGCATGTAAAACTTGGTGTTCAGATCGGCAAAGGCTTGCGCAATCATTTCATGGCATTTACATATTCTTGTTAGAATCGGCAGTGTGCGCGATTCATTTCCCGCATGTAAAACTTGGTGTTCAGATCGGCAACAGTGTGCGCGATCATTTCATGGCAATTAAAAACTTTGATGTGTAATGTTTGTTGAAGTGCACACGTTGATCCTGAGCCTATGGATTTCCTGTGAAGATGATAAATTCAAAACGTGACGTTCTTTGTGTATATTAAGTACCTAGAACAATTCCAATTGTTTTTCCAGGGAATGTTTCAGATTGTCTTGTCCTCATGCTAAAGATGCAGTGTTTGTTCTGAAACATTATTCTAGAAGGTTCTTGCATTTCTAGACTGTATGTGATATTTCATGAAAAGCTAATTTGAAACATTGTATTAACCCATTCTTGATTTTTTCCAGGTACCTAGATTTCTTGAGGCCTAGTTAGAGTCTAGTTCTAGGCCATTCATGTTTCTTCAGTCTGAGTGTTATTTAATGTTCTGAGTATCATTGAACCCTAGATTCAACAGAGTGTTATTTCATGTTCCGAGCATCATTGAACCCTAGATTCAACAGAGTGTTATTTCATGTTCCGAGCATCATCGAACCCTAGATTCAACAGAGTGTTATTTGATGTTCCTAGAAACATTGAACCCTAGATTCAACAGAGTGTTATTTCATGTTCCGGGTATCATTGAACCCTAGATTCAACAGAGTGTTATTTCATGTTCCGAGCATCATTGAACCCTAGATTCAACAGAGTGTTATTTCATGTTCCGAGCATCATCGAACCCTAGATTCAACAGAGTGTTATATTCATGGTCCGGGTATCATCGAACCCTAGATTCAACAGAGTGTTATTTGATGTTCCTAGAAACATTGAACCCTAGATTCAACAGAGTGTTATTTCATGTTCCGGGTATCATTGAACCCTAGATTCAACAGAGTGTTATTTCATGTTCCGAGTATCCCTAGATTCAACAGAGAGTTTTTATGAAACTCAATGTGATTATCTCTTGATATTGTGTTGTTTAACCTTTTGCTTCCTACAGGTCTCCTTCCCAGCTGTTCCCTACCTAATCCCTTTTTCCCCCACTTGGACTCTCTCAGGCTCTGTGATATTTCTATCAGAGTTTTGGAGCTGTCTTGTGGTGGTTATGTTGGGAACGTGCGCAGGCCCCGAGGATCTGGTCTCCCTGACATCTAGTGGTTTTCTGCCCCCTCCCGGGGCCTAGAAATAATTTGCCCCCCTGGGGAGCAGCCCTTGCCCAAGGGGCCACTCCCCTTATTGAAATCCCCCCCAAAAAATCCCTGGTGTCTAGTGGGCATTTTAAATGCTAAGAGGGGCATGAAAGGAGAGGAAAGGCCTTTCCTCTCCTTTCATGCCTCTCTGCCCCCTCCACGTGATAGGAGGAGATCGCCACGGGGGATCAGGGGTGGAAGGGGAAGCAATTCCCCTTCCATCCCTGCCCAGGGGAGGGGGTGCTTGGCCATCAGGGGGAGCGCTAGCGCTCTCCCCAGGGGCCCATAGCAGGACGAGCTGGTCTCATCCTCGGCACCGGGCAACCGTTGCCTAGGGCAAGACCAGCTCGTCCTGGGCACCCTAGGGGTTAATAATTACCTTCAGAATTTAGAAAGCAAGTATCTTGGCCAAGAAGCATTGCTAATTTTTTTTATTGCAGTGCAGGAAATATAGCTAAATATGGAGCAACCCTCTTAGAGGGAAATTTGGCATAGCTTCTTAATGCAGACATCTGTTCTAGGCTCCCTGAGTGCAGTGCAGTGGCACTTAGGATCAGGGCCGGGTTGGCCGTATCGGGCACTGGGTATTTCCCTGGGAGGCTGGGGGGCAATTTTACAATGGTGCTGTCGTATCTGCCCCAGTAACAAAAGCAGCAAGCCAGCATAATCCACTCACTCTCATTTCCAGCCTCCCAGGGCTAGCCTTGCTTCACACTTGCACTCAACTGCTGTTTTTGTTGGGGCTGGTTTGACAAATTTGTTAGGGCTGGTTTGGGTTCCCAGTCTGGCCCTGGTTAGGATGATTTTAATTGTTATCTCTATCTCTGCTGTGCGAGGGTCTATATGCACACAGCTAAGTCTTTTGGCTTTACTTCTCTCAGAGATTCTGCTTTCAAAGCTATTTTTTCTCTTTACTTGGTGTCTTGGTGTCACAATCAACCACTAACCTCTAGATTTGCATGTTGCTGTAAAACTGACATGGACCACATCAGTGTCCTTTCCCAGCAACAGTACCAAACACATTTAAGATTGTCTGACTCCTTTTGGTGGTACTAACTTGTCATCTCTCATTAGAAGACTGCTTAAACAGAGAGTTCATCATAAATCTTCCAATAAGGCTGACATGGAGTCTGTAGAGATGCTTCAATAGGCCAACCCCTGCTTACGTAAGATATAATATGCTTTGTCACTTCTTCTTGGTCCATTTCCGTTTTCCATTCTTCCTCAGACAGGGCACACCGCTCTTCCTAATCCATTGCAGCAATCAAATTATTTTCATCCACCCCTACATCCCCTTCATTCACACCATTGGACGGTGAAAGCAAATCTAGACAAGAAATCAGCTTGAACATTTTTAGAACCTTGAATATGTAATATCTCAAACTAATATTGTAAAAGTTCTTTGGTCAATCTTGCATTTCTGGGAATTTGCTCTTTCATTTTATCACCCAACAAGATGTCAACAAGGGGTTTATGATTGGTACAAACCAAAACTTTGTTCCCCAAATTTATGGGTTAAACTTTTGTATCACCCACTAACATAAAAGGAGCTCCTTTTTAATAGTGAAATAATGAGTCTCTGCCTCCCTCGGATCTCAACACACAGTATTCTCTGTTGCACACATCAACAGTAGCACAACCCTTGAGCTCAATATTGATTGGTTTCAAAATACTAGAACTTGACAATTGTTTTTGACTCATTCAAATGACTCCTGACAAATGTCATTCCACTTGAAAGATACATTCTTCTTCAGGAGAATAGTGAAGGGTTTTATATGAGCTGCATAATCTGGAATTGTTGGAAAATGGGTTATTGGTAAGGGCAGGTAGGTACCTACACCTAGCAATAGGCCACTAACCTCCACTAAGGTCCAGTTAGGTCTCAGTAAATTAAACCCAGCTCAACCCTTGGTAGCTTGGCAACGAGTGTCAAGGCTTAACTTAGGAGACAGAGTGTAAAGCATTCAAATATCACAAAACAGTAATTAAATAAAACACAGGAAACAGGTTAAAAATCCAAAACCAATTTATAAAAATAGATTATATTTTTATCTTTAAAATGACACCAAAACGAATAAAATCAGATAAGGGGAACCGGAGATATGAATTTGTAAAGAATTATTATTTTTTTAGCGCCTAGAAACAAAAAGCACCAATCGGGTCATCTGGTTGCACCTCGACCGGGGCAAAGTCAAAGTTTCAGGCCGACCGCGATGGAGCCCTGCTCGGCTACAGGCCGCGGGAGGCCTCGGTTAAAATGTTACCTTCACACTTAGGGGGTCATTCCAACCCTGGCGGTCGGTGTTAAAGCGGCGGCCAACCCGCCAACAGGCAGGCGGTCAAAAAAATGGAATTCTAACCCTGGCGGGAACCGCCAACATAGACCGCCACTTTAACACTCCGACCACCACGGCGGGACAAACAAACAGCGCGGCGGTCACCGCCAACAGGCAGGCGGCAGACAATGTACCGCACACCCTATCACAACTCACCAATCCGCCACCTTTTCCGGGGCGGGAGCCCCGCCGATAAAAACACGGCGGAAACAGACTACGAACGGGAAAACGCTCACCTCTACACACTCCACGAGGAATCTGGACAGCATGGAACCCGAATTAAACATCCTACCAGCTATTGTCTACCTGCTCCTCTACCAGGAGCACGAACGCCGGCGCAGAAGACTACGGTGAGTACTGCACCTACGACACAGGGGAGGGGGGAGGAGAAAAGGTTACGGGCACACACATACGCGACACACCCACCCCCCCACACCCCCCCAACTATCTACACACCAATGCAGAGCAACAAGTCAGAGTGACGCCCCCCAAACCCCACGGAAGAATGCAAAGACAAAATAAAATGATCATTAAAATTGAAGTATATTATAGCATATTTGAAGTTAAGTGAAATATGAAATATATAAATAAAATATATTAGAACATGAACAATAGATACATAGCTCCAAAGTCCGGCCCATATTGGCTTTCATCCATTGTTCGTGGGCCAATGGGCCTAAACACATGGGCAAAGCCCACACACGAGACCCGATTCCATTGGAGAGAACACTGCAGGGGCATCAGATAGCAAAACTACAGGCACCTCAGGGGGAAGGGGGGGCACCTCAGCCAGATGAGTCCACGACGCCAGATCCACGAGGGGCCTCCATGGCCACTGTTCAATCCTGGGGAGTGCAAAGCCACAGTCTCACAAGTCTCTACAGTGGGTGGGTTGCCCACTGTTCCATTCTGGGGAGTGCAAAGCCACAGTCTCTCAAGTCTCTACAGTGGGTGGGTTGCCCACTGTTCCATTCTGGGGAGTGCAAAGCCACAGTCTCTCAAGTCTCTACAGTGGGTGGGTTGCCCACTGTTCCATTCTGGGGAGTGCAAAGCCACAGTCCATCAAGTGGATTAGAGACTCCACTGGTTCTGGCGGAGGCATGGTGCCCAGAGTGCTTCGTGAAGCCATGGCCGACACAGATCCGGCCTTGCCAATGGCCCTGCGGTGCTTGAGATGAAGGGCCCAGCGGAGCGGTGCTTGAGAGGAAGGGCCCAGCGGAGCAGTTCAGAGACGGCGCTGCCCAGCGGAGCGGTGCTTGAGAGGAAGGGCCCAGCGGAGCGGTGCTTGAGAGGAAGGGCCCAGCGAAGCAGTTCAGAGACGGCGGTGCCCAGCGGAGCGGTGCTTGAGAGGAAGGGCCCAGCGAAGCAGTTCAGAGACGGTGGTGCCCAGCGGAGCGGTGCTTGAGAGGAAGGGCCCAGCGGAGCGGTGCTTGAGATGAAGGGCCCAGCGGAGCGGTGCTTGAGAGGAAGGGCCCAGCGGAGCGGTGCTTGAGATGAAGGGCCCAGCGAAGCAGTTCAGAGACGGCGGTGCCCAGCGGAGCGGTGCTTGAGAGGAAGGGCCCTGCGGAGCAGTTCAGAGACGGCGGTGCCCAGCGGAGCGGTGCTTGAGAGGAAGGGCCCAGCGGAGCGGTGCTTGAGAGGAAGGGCCCAGCGGAGCAGTTCAGAGACGGCGGTGCCCAGCGGAGCGGTGCTTGAGAGGAAGGGCCCAGCGGAGCAGTGCTTGAGAGGAAGGGCCCAGCGGAGCAGTTCTTGAGATGAAGGGCGCAGCGGAGCAGTGCTTGAGAGGAAGGGCCCAGCGGAGCAGTTCAGAGATGGCGGTGCCCAGCGGAGCGGTGCTTGAGAGGAAGGGCCCAGCGGAGCGGTGCTTGTCACGGCGGTGCCCTGTTCAGCGGTGCTTGTCTTGAAGGGCCCAGTTCAGTGGTGCTTGTCTTGAAGGGCCCAGTTCAGCGGTGCTTGTCACGGCGGGGCCCTGTTCAGCGGTGCTTGTCACGGCGGGCCCTGTTCAGCGGTGCTCGACATGTGGTCCCAGGGAACCAGATCGGGCCAATATTTCCCGCTCAGTCGCCATCTGACCTTTTGCTTGCGGGGCCCTCCTGTGCTGGAGTCCTGGGCCCGTGGGTGTCCTCCTTCACACCCGAAATGGGGCTGGTGGGGCCCTCCTGGGCAGCTCGCCTGCTGCCGGACTTGTCCGCCCTGCTGCCCTTGCCCTCCTTCGCCGATTCTGTGGGGCCCTTGCCTCCCTTTGTGGATGTGCCAGGTGACGGGGCCAGGGTAGTGTCTTTCTGGGCTGCCGTCTCAGGCCTCTCGCGCCGGCCCTTCCCTTTTTTAGTTCTTTTCCCAGGGGGTGGGCTGGCTGTCCCCTTGCTGCTGGCCGATGTTGGTGCCCTAGGAGCTGGTGGACTCCAATAGCCCTGGACTATGCTCCTTGTAGGTGCAGGGCTTGTGGTGGCTGAGGTGCTGTTTGGACTCTTACGAGATGGAGGGGGTGGGTCAGGTGATGCAAAGAGGTTAATTTTGGAGAGGAAAAACTTTTTAGGAGCAGTGGGAAGGGTAGGTACAGTGGGTATGGGAGTGGAGGAAGAGGATGTGGTTGTAGGAGAGTCAAGTGTGCTGTCTTTGGGTGCAGGTGCTTGTGACGGAGGCTGTTGTGAGGTGGATGGCTGTTGGGTGGGTGGCTGCCTGCGTTTGTGTGGTTTGGAAGAGTGGATGACAGACACAGTGGGAGAGGACACAGGAGACGTGTAAATGGCAGTGGGGGTGGTGACTGCACGTGTGCGGAGTGTTCTGGTGGGTGTGCTGGTGATGGACGTACTGGCTGATGGTGGTGTGAATGCAGGTGTGAGTGGAGACGTCGCAGGGAGGGAGGAGGGAGACGAGGAGGAGGGGAACACAGAGGAGGCAGTGGCTGTTGGCATGTCTGCATGTGGATGTTGCTTGTGTGAATGCTTGTGGGATGTGTGGTGCTTATGTCTGGATGAGCTGCCCTTGGGTGTTGATGTGTGTGCAGGCTGGTCTGTAGGTGTGGCTGGGATAGGCAGAGGAACAGGGGAGTGGGACTGGGATGAGGAAATTGGAGGGGGGAGGCAGGAGACAGGGACAATGGCTGCCGTCAGTGCTGAGGCCAGAGCGTTGAACGATCGCTGATGGGCAGCCTGACCCGAATGATCGCCCTCCAGGTATGCATTGCTCCGATGCACCTCCCTTTCTACCTCCTGGATGGCATTCAAAAGGGTAGACTGCCCAACAATGAGCGTCTGGAGGAGGTCAATGATCTCCGCACTGAGGGCAGCAGGGGTAACTGGGGCAGGGCCTGAGGTGCCTGGGGCGAAGGAGATGCCTGCCTTCCTGGCCGAGCGGGCACGGGGCGAACGCTGAGGGGCTGCTTGGAGGGCGGAGCTGGTGCGCTGGGTGGCGGCTGTACCTGTTGTAGCGGTGGGCACGGATGTTGCCGCCACCACAAGGGAGCTCCCTTCCGAGGACGTGTCTGTGTCGCTGACGTCTCCACGGGTCCCCGTTGTGGAGTTCCCCTTGCCCTCCGTCTCACTGGTGAACTCGGAGTCTGTTGTATGGCCCTCCGGGGCCATGTGAGATGCAGCTCCCTCGTGCTCCGATGCCACTTCTCCTCCGCCTGATGATGCTAATGCACACATGAACAGGAAGACCACAACAAAAGGGGGGGGGAGAAAGAAAGACATGTTGAGTGCATGCATTGGCGACACCGTTGGCGCAGAGGGCAGACACAGAAGCCCCCTGCACTACGCCGCGCACTCGGTGTACACTACTCAATTATTGTGACTTGGCCTACAAGCCTATGGACGACAAATGCACACATAGGTGACCCAGGGCCATGGATAGCTGTACTTAGCACCCTACAGAGGTGGGGGGCGGGGGCACAGGGCCATGCCGTACGGAGGGGCCTAGCCTACAGAAATCGCCCTGGCCTAGAGATAGCCACAGCCCTCCTCCCCCACCCAGACACCTCCACTGTGCGCTAATATAGCAGAATTTGCTGGTACTCACCCCCTTGTGTCTGCTGTGATGTCCTCATGCGCCCATCCAAATCAGGGTAGGCCACCGCCAGGATCCGGGACATCAGGGGGGTCAATTGCCATGTGGCACCCCTCCTAGGTTGGGAGGCCATCCCCAGCAGTGCCTCTGCGGTCTTTCTGCTCCCGCGGCGGATGTCCTCCCACCTCTTTCGGCAGTGGGTGCCCCGTCTGTTGTGGACCCCCAGGGCCCGGACGTCCTTGGCGATGGCACGCCAAATGTCGATCTTCTGATGGGCGCTGACGTGTGTGACATGTACAGGGTGGGAAAAGAAATATCATCACTTTTCTGCATGGTCGATGTGAGTGGCCCCCCCTCCCCAACCTTGCCATATGGCACATGCTCTCATCTGTCGTGCGATGCATGCCTCATTCGCTCCCCTCCCCACCATCTCTCATTCACCCCACTCAACCCAGGCATTGCCCACAAAACATGGTCCCAGTGTACTTACCTGTTGGTCTGGAGGACCGTAGAGTAGCGCATACTGGGGGAGGACCCCATCCACGAGTGTCTCCAACTCTTCTGAAGTGAAGGCAGGGGCCCTTTCCCTAGTCGCAGCAGCCATTGTCTCTTCCATACCGAGGTCACAGCAGCACTTGCAGTATAGGTCCTCTCCTGTGGATGATCAGGTCTCGAGTGATTAAGCAGATAGAAAATGGCGGTCACGGCCGCGGCGGTGCGTAAAGCGACCGCCGGCGCACTTCCTCATTGGCTCATGAAACCCATAGGGTTCAATGTTAACCAATGCGGCTTTGCACCGCGGTCTTCGACCGCCTACCGCCACGGTGTGCAACGCCAGCGCATTGACCTCACATCCCATTGTCACACTTCACAGGTCAGGCAGCCGCCATTTCAAGGGCCCACATGGCTTAATTTCTACTGCGTCACACAGGCCTAGGCCTTGCATTGCCACTCATACAAGCCATTCAATGCATAGATAATCGTGTACTGTGCAAGCTGTATGAACGTACCTGTGGGTTGCTTGACTCTGTGCTCCATGTTGTCCTTCCTAGGCCCCGTCCGCTGGGACTTGCGAGGAGATGGAGGACTGTTCCGTGTACAGACCGCTGGTGGACCTGTCGACAATGGAAGAACGACATGTCATACTCACATACAGACTTGACCGAGCCACCATTAATGAACTGTGTGCCCAGCTGGAGCCAGACCTGATATCACCCATCCGCCAACCCACAGGGATTCCCCCTCTAGTGCAGGTTCTGTCAGTACTCCATGGCAAGTGGATCATTCCAAACAACAGTGGCCATTTCATCTGGGATGTCTCAGCCTATGTTTTCTAAGGTTTTGTCCAGAGTGTTGTCTGCCCTGATGAAATACATGCGGAGCTACATTGTTTTCCCTGAGGTGGTCGATTTGGCTTTGGTACCCCCCAGAGGAAGTGAACAGGTGTACAGGAACAGAAAAAGTTATCATTCGATGAATGTCCAGGTGGTCTGTTTGGCAGACCAGTACATCTCCCATGTAAATGCCAGGTTCCCTGGGTCAGTGCATGACGCGTACATCATGCGAAATAGCAGCATCCCTTATGTGATGGAACAGCTACAGAGACACTGTGTGTGGCTAATTGGTGACTCTGGTTACCCCAACCTGTCCTGGCTACTGTCCCCAGTAAGGAATCCCAGGACAAGGGCAGAGGAACGGTACAATGAGGCCCATGGGCGTACTAGGAGGGTGATCGAGCGGACCTTCGGCCTCCTGAAGGCCAGGTTTAGGTGCCTGCATATGACAGGTGGATCCCTAATGTACTCACCAAAGAAGGTGTGTCATATCATCGTGGCCTGCTGTATGCTTCACAACCTGGCTTTGCGACACCAGGTGCCTTTCCTGCAGGAGGATGGTCCAGATGGTGGTGTTGTGGCAGCGGTGGAACCTGTGGAGAGTGAAGAGGAGGAAGACGAAGAGGACGACACAGACAACAGGGACAGAGTGATACTACAGTATTTTCAATAACACACAGGTAAGAATCAACACCGGCATTTTACAATTACTTACAGTCTCCTGCCTCTCTACTGTCTGTCCTATTCCCCCAGTGTATGTTAACTGAGTTGTGACTTTCCCTTCAAATTTCAGAGATGTGGCCCCCACTGCGTGACCTCTGCTTTGTTTACCCATGGACTACAGCTGTGTGACAGTGGTATGTTCTCATGTTCTCATCACTGTGTAACTGGACATTTTGGCAGCGTTATGTTTAATACATTTGTTCACAATACAGGCAGACTCCAGATTGTTTTTGTGCAATAAGTGTTTTTATTAAAGTGCTGCATTTAGCGACATGGATGGAAAATCGGTGATGGGTGATGGTGGAGGAATGTCCATGGCAGAGTCCAGCTTTTCAGTCTCACAGGTGCATTGTCCATATGCCTGTGGAAGGTGGAGCAGGGGCAGTTAAAGGTTGGACAGGGTGACAATGTGGGACAGTGGGATGACATCAGGGGGTATCCTTTGCTGGCGGGGGTCTTGGCATCCTACTCTGTCTTCTTACGAGATCTCAGGCCCGCTTGCGGGGTGGTTCTTCTTCTGCAGGAGGTGGGGTTCTGGTGGCCTGTTGTTGTGTGGGGGCCTCCTGTCCACTAGCGCCGGCGGAGGTGGTTGCCTGTTCTTGGTCCATGCTAGTGACAGGGGCCCTTTGTGGTGCCACATGGTCCCGCAATGTGGTGACAATCTGGTTGAGTGACCCTACGATGGGGCCCATTGTGGAACTGATGCTTCTAAGTTCTTCCCTGAACCCCATGTACTGTTGCTCCTGCATGACCTGGATCTCCTGGAACCTGGCCAGTACCGTCGCCATCGTCTCCTTGGAGTGGTGGTATGCTCCCATGATGGAGGAGAGGGCCTCGTGGAGAGTGGGTTCCCTGGGCCTGTCCCCCCCCTGTCGAACAGCAGCCCTCCCAGTTCCCCTGTTTCCCTGGGCCTCCGTCCCCTGGACTGTGTGCCCACTACCACTGCCCCCAGGTCCCTGTTATTGTTGGGGTGGTGGGTTAACCTGGGTGCCCTGTAGTGGTGGACACACCGCTGATTGATGTGTCCTGGAGACAGAGGCATGGGCCCGCTGGGTGTGAGCTGTGCTGGTGTTCCCAGAGGGGGTTGGGTCTGCTGTGGAGAGTGGCTGTGTGAGGGGAACCGACTGTCCCGAGGTCCCCGATGGTCCGGGCTGGTCATCTGGGTCCAGGGAGACAGAGTTGCTGTCATCACTGGTGGCCTCTTCTGGAGGTGGGATGGACATTTCTGAACCCTCCTGGGCGGTGTGGTGGCGTTCGGGTCCTGCAGGGGTATAGAGGTATGGTTATTGCTTCAGTGTGTGCCATATCGGTCAATGGGTGGGTGCCCGTGTACCCCAGGGCTGGCATTCCTGTGTGGGGGCTTTTGTGAGGGTGGCTTGTGGGGGAGATTTGTATGTGCAGTGGGCATGCTTTGGTGATGGGTGTCCATGCTTTGTGGACGCATGCAGGGCTAGGTGTTGGGATGGGTGGGTTGTGATGGTGAGACATTTGCAGGGAGTAGGTGTGATGGGGGTGGGGGTGAGGGTGGGGGTATGATTTGGGATGCAGGTGGGGTGGGGGTGGGAAGAAGTAGTTAAGATTTGACTTACCAGAGTCCATTCCTCCAGCTACTCCTGCGAGTCCATCAGGATGCAGGATGTGCAAGACTTCCTCCTCCCATGCTGTAAATTCTGGGGGAGTAGGCGGGGGTCCGCCGCCAGTCTTCTGCACCGCGATGTTGTGCCTTGATACCATGGAACGCACCTTCCCCCGTAGGTCGTTCCACCGCTTCCTGATGTCATCCCGATTTCGTGGATGCTGTCCCACAGCGTTGACCCTGTCGACTATCCTTTGCCATAGCTCCATCTTCCTGGCAATGCTGGTGTGCTGCACCTGTGTCCCGAAGAGCTGGGGCTCTACCCAAACTATTTCCTCCACCATGACCCGGAGTTCAGCGTCTGAAAACCGGGGGTGTCTTTGGGGTGCCATGGGGAGGTGTGGATGAGGTGTGGGGTGGTGTATGTGTTGTAGAGTGTGGTGAGTGTGGTGATGTGTGGTGTTTTGTGCGTGGATATTGTGTGGGTGATGGTGTGGTTTGCCTCTGTGTGATGGTGTTATCTAAGCAGTGCTGTCTGTCTCTGGCTTTCTGTCGGTTTTTTTGGTCGAAGGGGTTTGTGGGTGATGTGGGTGTGTGTTTTATATTGTGTTGGGTGTGTGGGAGTGTTGTTTGTATGTGTATCAGGTGTGTGTATTTTGAATTGTCCAATGTGGTTGTGTTTTGTACGTGTGTGTGTATTTCGACCGCGGCGGTGTGTACCGCCAATGGAATACCGCGGTTGAAAGACCGCCGCATGGATTCGTGTGTCGTGATAGTGTGGGCGTATTTCTGTTGGCGTGACGGTGGAGGTTTGGTCATCGCCAGTTTCCCGCTGGCCGTTGGTGTGGCGGACTTTTGTTGATGTCGGGTTTTTGGCGGTTTGCCAGTTGCGGGTCAGAATGACCGTGGCGGTTTACCGCGGCCGCGGCTGTGTTATGGCGGTCTTCTGACCGGCGGAAAGCGCCTTTTACCGCCGAGGTCAGAATGACCACCTTAGTCTTTTTTTCAAAGATTTTCTTCAGCGGGACGAACCTGCGAGTCCAATCCGACCTCCTGGAGCCCTTCTCCGGATACGTGATGCTGGAATCCTCGGTGGAGATTTTTACCTTCGGACTTAGACGTTTTTTCGAGGTGAAAATCCTTCGACCGGGGTAAACCTGGATCTTGATCTGACGTCCATGGAGCCCTTCTCGGATACGCTGGCTGGAGGTCCCAGTCAACTTTTTACCTTCGGACTTAGTCTCTTTTTCGGAGATTTTCTTCACCGGGACAAACCAGCAAATCAGGCCAGGTCACGGTTGAGGCAAGCCGGCTAGAGTTGCCGCGGCGGGTCGGTCCCTCTATGGAGCTTTTTTACAAAAGTTGTCCAAACTTCTCCAAACTTCTGGGGCTTCTCCCAGATGTCCTTTTAAGGTTCTTTTGGGGTCCACAGCTCACCCCAAGGGTCCAGAAGTTCTGAGATGGTCCTTGGGGGGTGCGGACTACAACTCCCAGAATGCACCTGGCGCAAACTCCTTTTTGGCCACTGGACAGTGGTCAGCTGGTCGCTTTCTTCAGGAGTTGGTGCAGGGGACTCTGGATAGCAATTTTTCACCTGTAGCAAACAGGGAGTCCCTCCTTGAACCAGTTGAAGCCAGGCAAAGTCCTTCTTGTGGTGAAGCCCAAGTGTGCAGCTGGTGCAGTCCTTCTGAGTGCAGGTTTCAGGTGCAGGCCAGGGGTCCAGCAGGGCAGTCCTTCTTCTCCTTTGGTTCTTCCTTGTTGGAATCTGATGGGGATCTGAGGTGTGGGTGCAGGTCTGCCAGTTTTATCCTTGCTCCTGGGTGAAAAGCAGGGGGGTCCTGGTTCTCCAATCAGGTGCAGGGTCCTTCCCCCTGTGATGACCACTTCCTGGGAAGTGTGGCAAAAATCAATCCCAGGAGGCAACATTCTCTAAAAATCCCTCATGGCTGAATCTGATTTTTGGAGGTTACATCTGGCTGAGCCCACCCACTGGTGTGGCTAAAAATCATAAACATACCCCTCTCCTGCCCTCTCCTAATCTAATCAAGGGGGCACCTAGTTGTCTGGGGTTGCAGGATGTGGGGGTGTTGCTGGTTGCTCCAAATGTCCTTCTCTGCCTTTGAAGACCAGTTTGGCAGCCCTCCCCCTTCCTGCTTCACCATCTGCTGAGGGGAGATTCCCTCCCACAGGCACATTCCTTTGTGTGAAGCCAGGCCACTTCACACCTCATCAAGGCAGCTTGGCCAAGCTACTAGAGCTGTCCAATCAGAGCACAGCAGCAAAAACAATGCAGGGCTGAAATGGGCAACTTTTCAGGTAAAGTTTAAAACTCTTTACCTGAACAAGTTCTATTAAATCCCACAACTGGAAGTTGTGGGATTTATTACAACAATTAATTTGATACCAAACTATTGGTATGCATCATTTAAGGAGACTTTAACAATTAAAATAAAGTCTCCCCATTCTAGCCTATGAAGGCCATTTACTACAGTGAGGGAAACACGAATGTGGCTGTTTTTTCCTCACCAGGGCTTATAAAACTATTTTTATAAGGTCCCTGCTTAAGTTACATGGCACCCAGCCCTAGGGGCACATAGGGCACACCTTAGGGGTGACTTATATGTAAAAATAAGGTAGTTTAAGACTTTGGAACTACTTTTAATTCCAAAGTCGAATTTGCATATAACTTTAATTTAAAAGCAGCCAGCAAGGCAGGCCTGCCTTTAAAATGACACTGGGCACCTCAGCAGTGCACCTATGGGTGCACCACCTATGCTGTGGTCCCTAAACCTACATGCCCTACCATATACTAGGGACTTATAGGTAGGTTAACTTAGCCAATTATAATTAGCCTAATTTGCATATCCATTTTACACAGAGCACAGGCCCTGGGATTGGTTAGCAGTACCCAGGGCACCATCAGAGTCAGGAAAACACCAGCAAAAAGTGGAAAATGGGGGCAAAAAGTTAGGGGGCCTCTGCAATCAGCCCTGTGTTCTCACAGGAATGAAACAATAGTACAACTTACACATGCCCATAAAAGACTTCAGACCAGTCTTATCACCCAGAGGTTGTGCATCCATGATGGCATTGACCAAATCTGGGCTTGGTTTAATACCATCCTCAGAGATAATGTGCCCAAGAAATGCAACCCCTGTTTTTTCTATCTCACATTTTTCTATTTTCAGTACAACACCCTTCTCTTGAAGGATAGACAATACCAGATCAAGAATGTTCTTCCTTAGTAGCCACAAAGATCAACACGTCAACCTGAAAGGAACCACCCATTTAACATCCTTAAGTAACTGGTACATAATCCTCTGGAATACAATTGCCAAGGAAGCTAACCCGATCAACATCCTACAGAACTGGAAAGTGCCAATAGGTGACAGGAAAGGTTTAACGTGCCTAGACTCTGGGTCTAAAACCAACTGATGATAGGCGGATGCTATGTCAAGCTTAGAAAACCAACTCGCACCTTCCAACAAGGCCTGAAGATCAGTCATTTTTGGGAGAGGATGTAAATCAACCCGAATGGACTTATTGAGACTTCTCATATCCACACAAACTCTTAATTCGCCGCTTTCCTTCCTGGCCACAACAAGTGGCGATGACCACAGTGAGAACTCAACAGGTTTGATTGCTCCACAATCACACAACTTTAGGCGCTCTTTTTCCAGGTCTTTTCTTACGAAGAATGGAATATTCTGCAATTTGTGCTTTATTGGCAATGGCCCTTCCTTACGTTTGATCTTGTGTTTGAAACCCTATATGTGCCCAATTTATCAGAAAATATTTCAGGGAACTTTGATGTGTTTGAAGCACAACTTTCCCCAACAATGGACACCTGTTCTTTGGTACCAAGTCTTAACACTATTTTGAAAAGACCTCAGTGGAACCATCTTAAAATACACAATCCCTTGATTGCCACACAGACCTTTCCTACAATGTTTCTGTTTTTGAAAACAGGATATCTTCATAATATCGGGGTAAGTCTTCATAAGAGACCAGTACACAGTCGGAAGGTTCTAGACTTCTACCAGGCTACAAGTCATTGAATATTTCCTGGGTTATCATCATTATTCTGGCTCCTGAAACTAACAACTTATCTACCCTGTCACCCACCATCATATCAACATACAGGTCCATACACTCAGCTGAAACACCAGCACATACGTCATCTCCCACAACCATCACCATGTCCTTCAGGTACTTTATCTAACTAGTCATCACACTTGTCATCACCTAGGTTGGCTACCACGTTGTTCGCTCTGGAAGACTCATTGTTTTGACTCTGACAAACTTTTTCAAAATGGCCTACTTTGGCACATTTCCTACTCATGACAATTTTAGCAGAACATTGTTTAAGAGACTTGAAATGAGGAACATTTCCAAACCTAAAACACATATTCGTCTATTTAAAAAACCCTTAGCAGATCCATATTTTTAATTTGTACTTATTTGTTGTAGACTCCTTTGTTGGCAATTTACTTCTCATGCAAATATGTCCCACCACTTAATTTTTCTTTTCATCAAGTTCTTTGATGGATAACTGGGATGTTCCTATGTTTTTCGCAATTCCCAATTCGCAATGTCTCATCCAGAGTTGGATTGTAAGGGATAAAAGTTTCTGTAGGATAGCCTTGTTTGTGCAATGACAAATAAACTGATCCCGGACAAGTTGTTCAGTATAATTCTCAAAATTACAATCTGCAACCAACCTTCTAAGTCCTGACAAGCACATATTTACACTTTCACCACTGAGTTGTTTCCTGATCAAACATTTATGACACAGCACAACTATGCTTGGTTGAACATCAAATCTTTTTTTCTAATTTTTTAACAGCTTCAATGAATGAATCTCGTTGCTCTTCCTCTGTGACTTCAATTTCTGGGAGATGTTTATATATTGAATGTCCCTCAAATCCAAGAGAGCAAAGTAGAAAATACTTGCCTTGCCGCTCCTATTGCACCTAAATAAGTCTGGAAAGCATCAAACCAATTTCTCCAAGTCACTGGTGGTTCCCTTGGGATATCAAGAAAAGGTGGAGGTGGATTAAAAGACTACATGTTGGATGAATACATATTTGTTAAGTGTAACAGAGTAAAATAATTACTTATAACACCACCATGAAAGTGAGCGTCCCACTGTTGAATCTGCCAATGTACATTTGTCACTGGTCTTCTATGCCTAAATGGTGATACGCAATGTTCCAAAAGTGAATGTATCTCTGGTGATGAAGAATAAAAAGGTGATACATACTGCTCCCAAAGTGAGTGTATCACTGCTGATGAGGTAATAACTGCTGCCACACTCACTGTACCCCACAGTCAGTGAATCACTAGTGCTCAGGAATTAACATATGCTACACACAATGATCCACAAAAGTGTAACAACACAAAGTGAGTGTATCACGGTTGAAATGTGTTTCCCAGGGTGAAAAGGTGACTAGAGCCAATTGTGTAAAAGTTGACACGCAAAAGGACAAAAATTAGTGCATCACTGGTGCTACAGATTTTTTTAAACTTCCATAAGATGAGGATATCACTAGAAAGAAATGTAGACAGTACTTTAGAAGTGATAATGTTCAATTTGTTAAAATAGGCTGGATGGATTTGCAATAAGGGGAAAGTCACAAAGGGGGTGATTCTGATTCTGGCGGGCGGCGGAGGCCGCCCGCCAGAATTCCGCCCCCATTATACCGCTCCGCGGTCAGAAGACCGCGGAGGGTATTATGAGTTTTTCCCTGGGCTGGCGGGCGGTCTCCAAAAGACCGCCCGCCAGCCCAGGGAAAAACTCCCTTCCCACGAGGATGCCGGCTCGTAATCGAGCCGGCGGAGTGGGAAGGTGCGACGGGTGCAGTGGCACCCGTCGCGTATTTCAGTGTCTGCAAGGCAGACACTGAAATACTTTGCGGGGCCCTCTTACGGGGGCCCCTGCCGTGCCCATGCCATTGGCATGGGCACGGCAGGGGCCCCCAGGGGCCCCACGACCCCCCCTACCGCCATCCTGTTCATGGCGGCTTTCCCGCCATGAACAGGATGGCGGTAGGGGGGGTCAGAATCCTCATGGCGGCGGAGCGCGCTCCGCCGCCATGAAGGATTCCCCCGAGCAGCGGTAAGTCGGCGGGAGCCCGCCGACTTGCCGCTTCTGACCGCGGCTGAACCGCCGCGGTCAGAATGCTCGAGGGAGCACCGCCAGCCTGTTGGCGGTGCTCCCGTGGTCGGTGGCCCTGGCGGCCACCGGCCGCCAGGGTCAGAATGACCCCCAAAATTTTGTAAACTCTTAGTAACAACCAAATATATGTCTATTTCCAAAAATGTGGCCGCCGTTCAAAATTCATGGCCAAATTAACATGCCACAGTTAATACAATACATCTTCGGACCGGAAATAATGCGGTTGAATTGCAGCTAGTCAGTCAGTTCAAGTTTATTAATGTTCAGAACCTTCTCTTTAAAACAATAAATACACAATTACACACTAACAATATGCTCTAAAATTGGCTCCAAGCCTACCACCCCACCCCCGCCATTCCAAAAACCAGGCCATCTACTAACAAGGCCCATCACGAACAATTAGAAAATGCAAAGCTAAAGTGCAAGTGCATCACTATATACCCATTCTTACTTACTAACCCTTGTCTGCAACATAGTTCGCTTGGAAGGTTTTAAAATTATAACCATCACAGTTTTAACATAAGATTATTTTTTTAAAAAAATTCTAAAGTACATACAACATCTAAAAATTCCATGTTTACCAAAAGTGCAAGAGCTTCATTATAATGTTTTATACAATATTTCAAAAAAAGTGATTTTTACATGAGACAGACAGTGAGTCCTATAGAAATAAAGAAAATCAATTAAAAGATGAACATTAACATTTTGAAACTTTAATCCACACGTACTACAATTATTCTCGGTCCTGCATACATGCTCCTATGGGATCAAATATGTAACAAGAGTATGCAGTTCCTTCCAAGAGAGGGGGGGGTATAAGAGACCGGACAGACACAAGGGTAGTGGAAAGGGGTCCGCTTCTTTAGGAAAAGGAGCCCTCACACACCCAAATGGGTATTATGCTTCATCACAAGGTGTGCTCCTCGCCGGGCCGGTGCTCCAATTCCTGACAAGGGGCTCTTTGTCAGAGATCTTTTTTCCAATGCTGTATGTGAAATATCCCTTTCGTGTAGACTGGTGTATGAGAGTGAATATATGTAAGGAAGTGGGTGTTAAAATAGACTAAGTAGTCCTCTAAATGGGATTTTTTTCATAGGTGAACCTACTTGTCTAGTTCCTCTGCTGACAAGAGTTTACCTACTCTAAGACCGCCTATGGACCTGAAACCTATTCCTAAACAGCTTTGGGAGTGTGTAGCTGTGGATTTATTGGGTCCTAGTAGGGAGCCGCAAGTATATGTAATTGTATTAATGGATCTTTTCTCTAAGTGGCCAGTGGAAGACATAGTGGAGAAGGCAGACATTGCTACAGTGTTGGAGTTTTTGGACAGGCCGTTCTGGTCTGAGGGAATTCCAGCTGTCTTATTGAGTGATAATGGTGTACAATTTGTTTCCAATGCAGCTAAGACATATTTTAAGAGAGTAGGGATAAAACATAAAACTACGCCCCTTTACAATCGCAGTGGGAATGGAACCGTAGAAATATTTCAAGGGAGTCATTCAGAGCGCAATAAGAAAGCGTTGCAATTGGCTCACCGCGATACGTAAGATGGAGGGGCATATAGGATAACAGAGAATGATGCCACAGGGTTGAGTCTTTTTGTAATAATGAGAGGCCAGAATCTGAGATGCAAATTTAGTCCTGCATGGTTGTTTAATTATGAAGTGGAACATTGTTCCCCTGATTCGGTGAGGAAAGATTTGGAAACAATACAGGAAAAAAACAATCTTATTGTGATAAGACACGTGGTACTCAACAAGTC
Source organism: Pleurodeles waltl (assembly GCF_031143425.1). Classification (NCBI taxonomy): domain Eukaryota; kingdom Metazoa; phylum Chordata; class Amphibia; order Caudata; family Salamandridae; genus Pleurodeles; species Pleurodeles waltl. Next base: position 331,147,356 of record NC_090448.1, read on the forward strand.
TGTATAGAGGTGGGTGATTGGGTCCATGTAAAAAAAACGTACATGGTAGTAAAAGGGGAGCGTCACTTTTTTGAGCCAGAAAAGGTGATAGAAAATTTACAAAATGTTGTAAGACTGAAAAATGGCAAAGTGTGGAACCTCAATTGCATTGTCTTATGTCTCAATGAAATGCAACGTGGAACTTGAGGGAGAATTGGTGAGAGAAGGAGGAAGCTCCATTTAGATGAATGACATAATGGAACCTGTAAGTGAACAGAACATATCTGCAGTGAATGAGAGTGATGGTACACCCAGTATATCAGATGCTACTCAGGGGGTAGCATTAGTGAAAATAATGGAAGGTCAAAGGAAAGTAAGTATCCAAGAAACTGTAGTTGAGGGGTTAGAGGTGAACATTGAAAAAAGGAAAATAACACAACCTGGGTGGTTGAAACATTTTGTTGTGGGTTACTCTGCAGATATACAAGGTCCAGTATAATTCACAGAAGTTATTTCTATTCAGTACATATATTGTTAGCTTTGTTATCTATTCTTACAATTTCCCTTGTTTTGCATTTAGTTTCTAAAGAAAATGTTTTCTTTTCTCTTTCTTTTCTTTTCTTTTTCTTTCTTTGTACCTGAAATTGTGTTTTTTCATTGGAAAAGGGGGGGGGGTGTTTACGTAGGAAATGTTTTATATTCTGTAGTCTTTATTACATTGGTGTGTTCTGCGCTTCAAGTGAATTACATAGCAACGCTCCACTGTCAGTTGCGGTCGTGGGCAGTTGCTGTGGCACTGGAATGTGATGGACCTGTCTCCTGCATCTCCATAACTTAAAATAATGGAATATACTACAGTCTGCTGCCTCCTTCTCCTATGTGTGCTCAATGGAAATCAGAAAACAACGGCATGGTGATTAATCCATCTTGGGGCATGGAGAATCCCTAATTTCTGGGGTAGTAACTATGCGCCTCCAGCTTTTTTACTACTTGCAGTCACCAAGGGATTAATGCCCTTTTCATCTGGGGAGGCATCTCCAGACATCCTTGGCAGTAGTCACAATGGGAGCCAACAAAACCCTTAAAAGCACTTGAGGATTTACAGTGTAGTCACTTACCTCCTTCTCCTTTGCACAGTGCTTTAGGCCAAACTACAGCGCTGCTGCCTCCACCCTGGGCAACAATTATCTACCTAGCCACTCTAGTTCAAGTTGTTCTCCTTAGAGTGCTCTTTCCCCTCACATTCTGGGAGCTAAGGTGCAGAGTCCCTCCCCCTACGAGGAGTGATCACAGGCACCTTCCTAGGTTTTCTGGCTTTCCGGGGCCTTTGCTGACTGGCCCTTTTCACTCTGAAGTAGGTGCTTACATCAACCTGCCACTGTAACAGGTGCACCTGCCAGCCACTACCAGCTCCAAACAACAACTCTGCTGGAGGGCTGCATTTTCATTGCTTTACTGGGAGCAGGAGTAGGGCGCATTTTGGAGACACTACTCCGGTGTTACCGCCAAACCGGGAAAAGCAGAACCCCACCAACTGCCCACTATCGAACATTGTAGCATTGCAGTACTTGTGCCTTGTGGCTCTCACCAGCAGGCGGGCACAAGCACAATGGCGTAGCCTGAAGTGACACGTCACTAGGCATTTTCTCAACAGCCTGGGATGGGACTACATCCCCCAGACTCCCGTCTCCTGATACAAAATAGACCTGACCTCGCACGGCGCAGGACTCGCACTTGGCATTTTCTCAACAGCCTGGGGTGGGACTACAAATCCCAGACTCCCGGCTCCTGATACAAAATAGACCTGACCTCGCGCAGCACAGGATGCGCCCGGGCATGCGCCGGGCAAAGACCGGGCCCAGACGGGCCTGTCTTCGCCCATCATCGCCCGGAAGAGGCCAGGCAGGGCCCACTAAGTTGGCCGGTGAAGTAACCATTAAGTAAAAGTAAGAGGATTTTTATTCTTCTTTTCATTACCTGTGTTGTTACATTACTTATTCTTTATGGGGAAAAGGAAGGCCGTTGATTTTCCTGTGCCAGTAAATGGCACAATTTTTTTTTAAAAACTCTCAAGTAAACAAGTGAACTCGACCTCTGCTTGTGGATCGAACCCTCTTGATGAAATTGATCTACTGTTGAGGAAGTAGAGGCTATTTTGAACACTCTTTTAACCGGGGCATGTCTACCAAGAAGGATTCATCTTGAAATAGGAAAATCCCAGAGATTTTTACTAAGAAGAAGAGCAGGCAATTATCAGACTCTATTATAGAGGTTGCTGGAAGGGAGATATTGCATATCCCAAGGAATACTGCTATATCTCCATCACTGGCAATACCTTGTAGTGTCCCTAGTTCCCACCCTGCCAGCAGGGTAATGGGGAGGCACGTGGGGGACGAAAACCCTGCTATGGCTAAATTAATCATATCAAACGACATCCCACTAAGGGGGTCAGTAAGTACCCCTGTTTGTGAAAAATTGTCTACATTTGGTGCAGAGGGTCATCAGTTAGTTCCTACAAGTGATCACATGAGCAATAGATGGGGGTCCAATAGAGCATCTAGTTGCAGGGATTCTCTGGGAAATCAGATATGTGATATTGCTCACCCCGATGTCCCCAAAGATAGGTGAAGAACAAGGCACTCCACAACACCGGACCAACATACCTGAACAACAGACTCAGCTTCTACACCCCCACCCGGCAGCTCCGCTCCGCCAACCTCGCCCTCGCCTCCATCTCCCGCATCCGGCGCAAATCTTCCGGTGGCAGATCATTCTCGTACCTCGCCGCCAAGACCTGGAACACCCTCCTGTCAGATCTACGACAGACCCCGGACCTTCTTTCCTTCAGAAAACTCCTCAAGACTTGGCTCTTCGAGCAGTAGCAGCACCCTCCCCCCCAGCGCCTTGAAACCCTCACGGGTATGTAGCGCGCTTTACAAATTGATTGTTCGATTGATTATGATATCTTCAAAACAGCTGGCCCCCCTCCCCCCTCGATTAAGCCATTGGAACCTTCTACCAACATCAATACTCCTTCTTGTAATGACGCCAGTGGCTTAGCAACTAGGGCCAAGGATCTGGGCCTGAAAAGTGGAGATAGTATAATCTACATGGTTGATGTCCCAAAATTGACACCAGGCTCTGTTGAGAATCACAAATCTTTGATTAATAAGGTAATACACTGGTTACGTATCCGACAAAACTGTCTCTCAGTTATTCGTTCGTATATACTTGCAGCGGATAGATGTAGTTTCCCGGGTTCAAATTTTGATTTAATTTCCGTTCATCTTGCTGACAAGGTATTGGTGAACCAACTTATGGTTTTTGATTTACGTACCTGCCAGAATAAGGAGTCGAGCAGGTGGGGGATTAGACTTGCATTGAAGCCACTCTGTGCTTGTTCGATTGCTATCCATGGAAGTTCAAATTATTCCCTGGGAAGTAATTTACTTATGGCAACTAAAATTCCTTGTTTGTTGCCAAACCCTGTATGACTAACTATTGCTCAGGAAGCACCTATGGGGATCTGTTCTGAGGTTCAGCACATGAACCAGAGTAACAGGGTGGTGTCTCCTGGGATTTGTAAAGAGGAGATGGACATGAAGGAGGCTGGATGCCCGATCCATGGAATTGAGTCAGACAATTATGAATTAACATTAATTACCTGGAACTTAGCTGGCCTTGATAGGAAGTTGGCTGACCTAGAATCTATTACGTATATTAAAAATCAGGACATTTCTCTGTTTCAGGAAACTTGGGCTGCAGACGAAACTAATATAGATGGGTTTCTTTCATTTAGTATTTCTGCCCAACCTCCAGAGAAGGGTTTAGGCCGTGCCAAGGGAGGCCTGTTAGTCCTTTTAAATAAGAAATTGCAATGTGATCATATGATATTAGCTATTGACTCTGTTGATTTAATGGGTATGCAAATTTCGTTTCAGCAGAATTTTAAAGTTATTTTTATTAATGTTTATGCCCGGTTTGTCTCACGAGGATCTGAGTCCCAGAGCTTAGTTTTATTGTCTGAATTTTTAGATACTGTACAACCTTTGACTTTTTTAATCATAGCAGGTGATTTGAATTGTACTTTTCAACCTTCTGCTCTGCTCAGTGGATTAATGGTTGAAGAGGATGAACTCTGAGGAATTCCACAGATAACTAATTCTCGGCATTGTATTCGCTCTTGTGTGGCTTCTCAGCTAGCCTCTTTATGTCTAAAGTATGGCCTTGCAACGGTCGTACACCCTCAGATTTAAACTTCGCGCCTACATTTAAACGAGGTATGTCCACAAGTGTTGTTGATTATTTTTTGGTGGACGTTAGGTTGTGGCCTCTGCTGAGGGATATGAGGGTGGATTTGAGATGTGAGAGCGATCACTATCCCCTGCTTCTCACTCTTTCTGTGGATGTGTTCAGGGGGACACTTAATAACCAACACACAGTGGCTCCATCCCCATGTTTGAAAAATAATTCTACAAGGGTTGGTTGGCCAAAGGTGATGTCTAACCCCCACTTGATAGGAGGGATTTATCAACTGTTTATAGACAATCTGGCTGCTTATGAAGAACAGGATACTAATAACATCCCAATACTTAGTATACATGATAGTATGTCCATAAAATTGCAGAGCTTTTTATAATAAAAAGGTTGGTTCCAGGCCTCGTGGTGGGAAATTGGTTAGTAATGGATGGTTTGATGAAGTCTGTCCCAGGGCGAGGTCAGGGTTAAAAACAGCTATTATGACTGGTCTCCTGGGGGAGATTCAACAAGACAGACGTGTATACAAGGAGACTACATCACAAGCAACAAGATCATGGGAAGACTCGATCTGGCGGGAACTATTAGAAGCCTCAAAATCAAACAATAATATGCTGTTTTGGGAATTGTTGTCCAAAAGACAAAGAGGGGGTAGGAATAATATCAGGAATCACATACAACCAGAAAGTTGGGTGGATCATTTTTCCCGTCTTTATGCTACACCTGATAATGTCTTGGCATTCGATTCACAAGATGGAGATTATGTCCTCTGTCACAGTGTCCTTTCCTCAGGATCTGCGCGTCGCTGAACAACAGGCCCACCTTCCGGCATCACCAACTCAGAAAGCTATTATAGCACAGAGTTATGGTGAAACCAGTCGGGGGAAGGGAATTAGGGTAGGGAACAGCCGGGAGAGAGATCTGAAAAGGAAAAATGGTTAAGCATGTATGCATATACTTGTTCAGAACAGCATTAACATTCAATTATACACTTAGACAAAGGCGTCTCCGTGAATGCAAGTGTTGAGACCCTTATGGAATAAACAAAAGCGTCTCCGTGGATGCAAGAGTTGAGACCCTTATGGAATAGACAAAGGCATCTCCGTGGATGCAAGTGTTGAGACCCTTATGGAACAGACAAAGGGGTCTCCATGAATGCAAGATTTGAGACCCTTATGGAATTGACAAAGGCGTCTCCGTGGGTGCAAGAGTTGAGACCCTTATGGAATAGACAAAGGCGTCTCCGTGGATGCAAGAGTTGAGACCCTTATGGAATAGACAAAGGCGTCTCCATGGATGCAAGTGTTGAGACCCTTATGGAAAATACAAAGGCGCCTCAGTGGATGAAAGAGTTGAAACCCTTATGGAATAGACAAAGGCGTCTCCGTGGGTGCAAGAGTTGAGACCCTTATGGAATAGACAAAGGCGTCTCCGTGGATGCAAGTGTTTGTAGAATCATGATACTTCAGATTGTCATGAGCCTTAGACCAAACTGGGCGTGGCCCTTCTCTGAATCATGGAACAAGAACAATTAGTAAAATCATGATACCTCAGGATGGCATGAGCTATAGGCAAAAAACTGGGCATGGCCCTTCTCTGAATCGTGGAACAAGAACAATTAGTAGAATCATGATACTTCAGGATGTCATGAGCATTAGACAAAACTGGGCGTGGCCATTTTCTGAATCATGGAACAAGAACAATTGGTAGAATCATGATACTTCAGGATGTCATGAGCCTTAGACAAAACTGGGCGTGGCCCTTCTCTGAATCATGGAACAAGAACAATTAGTAAAATCATGATACTTCAGAATGTCATGAACTTTAGACAAAACTGGGCGTGGCCCTTCTCTGAATCATGGAACAAGAACGAACTGAGACCTCTGAACCTTGAGAAGGCAAGAGCTTGGACCATGGACATACTCTGAACATCAATCATGCAACTACTATGCATTCATAAACATAAAACGTTTGGTCTCAGCCTAGAAATTCGCAAAGACTTAAATATGTATCTCACATATCATCAATGACTTAAATATGTATCTCTCATATTATGCTTCCAAAAACAATGAAACTATGATTTGCTTATCTTTTAAATGTTTTCACATTTGCCACCTAGGCCTGAAAGTTTTATTCATGTAAACTGAAGCGCCTTGATTTTTGGACCAAGGGCGCTTTACTCATGTGAACTGAAGCGCTTTGATTGCTGTGCCAAGGGCGCTTTACTCCTCTGAACTGAATCGCTTTGAATGCTGTGCCAAGGGCGCTTTACTCCTGTGAACTGAAGCATTTTGAATGCTGTGCCAAGGGCGCCTTACTCCTGTGAACTGAAGCGCCTCGATTGCTGTGCCATGGGCGCTTTACTCCTGTGAACTGAAGTGCTTTGAATGCTGTGCCAAGGGCGCTTTACTCCTGTGAATTGAAGCGCTTTGAATGCTGTGCCAAGGGTGCTTTACTCCTGTGAACTGAAGCGCTTTGAATGCTGTGCCAAGTGTGCCTTACTCCTGTGAACTGAAGCGCTTTGAATACCATGCCAAGTGCGCTTTACTCCTATGAACTGAAGCGCTTTGATTGCTGTGCGAAGTGCGCTTTACTTCCTGTGAACTGAAGCGCTTTGAATGCTGTGCTAAGGGCGCTTTACTTCCTGTGAACTGAAGCGCTTTGAATGTCGTGCCAAGTGTGCTTTACTGCTGTGAACTGAAGTGCTTTGAATACCATGCCAAGTGCGCTTTACTCCTGTGAACTGAAATGCTTCCAAAAACAATGAAACTATGATTTGCTTATCTTTTAAATGTTTTCACATTTGCCACCTAGGCCTGAAAGTTTTATTCATGTAAACTGAAGCGCCTTGATTTTTGGACCAAGGGCGCTTTACTCATGTGAACTGAAGCGCTTTGATTGCTGTGCCAAGGGCGCTTTACTCCTCTGAACTGAATCGCTTTGAATGCTGTGCCAAGGGCGCTTTACTCCTGTGAACTGAAGCATTTTGAATGCTGTGCCAAGGGCGCCTTACTCCTGTGAACTGAAGCGCCTCGATTGCTGTGCCATGGGCGCTTTACTCCTGTGAACTGAAGTGCTTTGAATGCTGTGCCAAGGGCGCTTTACTCCTGTGAATTGAAGCGCTTTGAATGCTGTGCCAAGGGTGCTTTACTCCTGTGAACTGAAGCGCTTTGAATGCCGTGCCAAGTGTGCCTTACTCCTGTGAACTGAAGCGCTTTGAATACCATGCCAAGTGCGCTTTACTCCTATGAACTGAAGCGCTTTGATTGCTGTGCGAAGTGCGCTTTACTTCCTGTGAACTGAAGCGCTTTGAATGCTGTGCTAAGGGCGCTTTACTTCCTGTGAACTGAAGCGCTTTGAATGTCGTGCCAAGTGTGCTTTACTGCTGTGAACTGAAGTGCTTTGAATACCATGCCAAGTGCGCTTTACTCCTGTGAACTGAATCGCTTTAAATGTCGTGCCCGGGGCGCTTTACCACTGTGGCCTGAAACGCTTTGCTCGTTATGCTAAGGGGGTGCTTTACCTTTTGGAAGTAACGACTTCCTTCAAACTTGGATTCAGCGAGGCCTTACAGCTATGAGTACGACCTATTTGTTTTTTAATGCACCATGGAAACAAGCATACTTTGGTTGGATGACACTCTGCCATTCAGGAACGCTGCTCTTCTCCAGAGAAACCCCCACGAGGTCTGGCTGCATCGAAGTCTTCAAAATAGTGTGCAATGTGCTTGGGTGTGGCTGGGTTTTATAGGCCTGCCACACCCCAAGATGGCTGCTGCCTCTAAAAACGTGGGAATTGTAGTCCCTTCATGGAATAGCACTGATAAGTACATCTTGTCCACCAATGACCTGAACCTGAAGCTCCATGAGCTTTGCCACAGGGCAGACGACGTTGATGGCCACCTTTGGAGCAAGAGGGGATGACAAGTGGTGCGCAGAAAGCGATGCAGAGCCATGCAGCGGAGTTTCGGACGGAACCTAGACCGCGCATGGTTCTATTCCTGACATCCTCTCATTGAGGTCAAATGCAAATCCTAGTTTTGATTCACCTGGGGAGGGTGCCAATGCCCCTGAGGATTATATATTTTTCTTTATGGAAGAAACCCTTGATGCAATTAATTCACTAAAACCTGGCAAAGCTCCTGGGCTGGAAAAGCTTCTGGGAGATCTTTATAGATCAGAGCAAATTATATGGTCCTGGTATATAAATTTGATCTAGAAGAAAATCGCTGCAGGGGGTCAAATTCCATGCACGTGGAAAGGGGCCGAAACTATCCCCATTTATAAAAAGGGTAGTGCAAATCTCCCAATCAACTATAGACCAATCAGCCTTATTGCTAACTTACAAAAAAATGTTGCCAAACAACTTTTAAGGAGGCTAATTAGTTGGTCCAAGACCATCAGATCCTCTCTCCACTTCAGGTGGGGTTTCGCCCGAAAGCCAGCACGGTAGATCAGGTTTTTAGGCTGGCTGTTCTATATTGGAAATATGTAGCCCTTGCCAAGTAACATTTATATGTTGTTTTTGTAGACCTACGATCCGCCTTTGATTTGGTCCCAAGAGAAAAACTGCGGGAAGTGCTGTACAGATTGGGAACCCCAATTAACATAATTTAAATGTTAAAGCGGCTGCATGAAAACACACATGCGCAAGTATGATGGGGTAATCAAGGTGAGCTGACTGAAAAAATCCCTATTCAAAGAGGAGTTCGTCAGGGCTGTGTGATAGCTCCGTTATTATTCACCTTATTTATCAATGAGGTGGTGCAGGCCCTGTTTTCCTGTCAGAACAATGCCCCTTCCTTGAATGCACAGAAAATTCCCATTCTTCTTTTTGCTGATGATTCACTTCTTATTTCATAGACACCAATGGGTCTACAAATCCTTGTTGAGAGATTTAATTTATTCTGCATGGATTATGGATTGGAGTTGTATATCAGTAAAACTAAACTGATGGTGTTTAATTCGGGACCTTGTAAGAGATGCATTATTAAACTGGATGGAGTCCCTTTAAGCAAGGTTAGCTCAATAGATTGTTTGGGTGTGAGGTTAACAAGTAAATTACACTGGGAGGACCGGATTAGTAAAAGTGCGGGGCTGTTACAGGATAGAGCAGCATCTATCTTGCGCTTCCACAAACGTTCGATAACAAAAGCTGTATCTCCAGCTATTAAGATTTATCTGGCTAAGGCGCAGGGAGCTGCTGTCTATGGCGCGGAGGTACGGGGTTCCTCCAATAGTAATAGGTTAACTGTGGGTGAAAACAATTTTGAGAGGGCTTTGATTGAGTGCCTTCGCAGCACACCACTGATCCCAATGTTTCTCGATTTGGGATTAAATCGAGTAGCTGATTTAATTGCTCTAAGACCCTTATTATATTGGATAAGGGTCTGGACTGTCCCTATATAAGGTCTCATTGCTCGATTTATTAAAGAAACCAAATGTTGCTACTATTCCTTGGGTCAGACATGTGTCCAACTGGTTCTGTACCTTGGGGTTGGGAGATTATTGAGAGAATCCTCATAATTTACTGAAATCCCATAAAACTGTTTTGAAATCAGTTTATTGGTCCCATGTAAGGAATGATTATATTTGTCGTAAATCTCAAGGTCGATTAACTAATCTTTATATTGATTTTAAGTGGTACCCGCAGTATGAACCTTATTTAGATACTATACCCGACTTACTGGGCAAAGGCTTATATGCTAGATTTCGTTTTGGGACCTTATCGCTGATGTCCTTAACTAGCAGTTGGGGGTCAACTGCTATTTTTGACATATGCCCGGCATGTGGTGGTGCCCTGGAAACAGTTGAACATTTTATGTTCTTCTGCCCTGCCTATTTTACTCCACGGTCAAATGGATTCGTAAAACTTGGCGAGAAATGGGGCTGAAAAATTGTAGTATAGCAATAAGGGTTTTAAAAAGCCACAGTTCAAATGAGTTAATTCTTTTCAGTTAGTAAGTTTTTAGTGGCAGCATGGCATATACGTAACTGCTTTGTAAACAAGGACTCCTGAATATTGACTAGGCAGGATTTTAGATGAGTAGCTTGATATTATACGTATATATTTATTTGTCTGTTCTTTTTTTTAATGTATTGTGATGCTTTGATGGTTAATTGACCGAATAAAGCTTGTTTTGATGATGACACGTCACGCAGCATCAGAAGGAGCAACAGGGAGGGTGACACAGCGCCAGGTGGAGGAGCCTGTCGCCTAGTCGGTATCCCAGGCCCGGTCGCCGCAAACACCATCAGTTCATAGTTGACTGCCAGGAAAGAGGGTGTTACAACCTTTGCTTCACATTTCCTGTGCTAGGCATGCTTGCAAACTCTGCACAAGGTGCCTTGGCTGTCAATAGCCTTCTTGCAGAGACTGCAGGTCTTGGGCTTTTTATGTGACTTGTTCTTGAATGTGTGAGACCTCGAGGCCAATTCCTCTCGCTTTACCATGGCAGTGTGCTTGCAATCCACTTTTCTCTCTCTGGGCTACAAAACGTAGCGGGAGACCCCTTTGCTGTCTTAGAGGAAGGTGATAATCCACCTAAAATGGCCGTGAAAAATGTCAGTGGAAAGCACAGGAAGAACTGTATGACATGCACCAACCTCTAAAATGGCCATAGTAAGATGTCACGGCAAACCAGTCTGCCCATGCACACAGGAATGTGGTCACAGTGGCCCCAAAAAACAAGGGACTTGTCAGAGAAAAGAAAAGTATGAGCCCCCTTCCGCTGGGTCCAAAAGTCACGAGAAGCAGGTAAAGTAAATGAAGTGAAACTTTCAGTTTCTAAAGACTGGCTTCTTCAGTTAGGACCGCTGACAAGATCCTGGCAGCTCCTGCACCCGCTCGTCACCAACTACTCTGTGGTGAGCAAAGTCAGGAAAAACATCACGCTTGAAGAGGTAAGTAACATTTTTATTACTAAGGAGACACCAGACACGTTGTGACCGATTTAATCCTCACACTAACTGCCTCTGATTATACAAAGATTTCCAGGATTCTTTTGTCTGAACATTCAATGTTCAGACGTACATGAGAAGTACTGAACATTCTATGTTCAGGCACAATAATTGCCATGTCTGAATACCACAGACTGGTCTATTTTGAAGTTCTATGGCAGTTGTAGATTCTCCTGTTTGTTGATGTTTAGTACATAGAAAAAAGGGTTACAGCATTCGAAAGCACTCTGATTTACTGATTTTGAGGGTTTGCGAATGCTAAAACCCTTTGTACATCTGGCCCTCAGGCTGGTTTGTGAATGACTACACTGGTCACAAAAATATTGGCTGAAAATAATAATTTTGTGAGCAGTGTTTAATACATTTGGCCACTGGTTTAAAAAAAAAAAAAAAGAAGAAGGAAAAGTTGCCTTTGGGTAGACATATGAATCAATATATTTTCTGGAAAGAGAAATTACTTTACTCGTGCTCCAGGATTCTGTAGTTAGATAGAAATCATCAATATTCATGAATTTAGTGAAGGTTATTATGAAGGAGAACATGGATAATAAGTAAGCTTATTTTCACTAAACATTATAAGAATTACATTTTCTGTCCTATTCTGTTGTTATATACATGGGTGCAGATTTAAATAGAAGTCAGGCAATGCAGGGCAGCAAGTGAAGTTCCTCTGCTCGTTGTGTGAAAGGAAGAGAGTAGAATAGCACCATATGTAGTAAGGAACTCTCCTTGCGCTTGCGCATTTTAGGCAGTACCTGCATCAATGCAGACACACCTGGGCCATAGTGCAAGGGTGTCTTCTTTGTCTGCGGCATAGGTTTTGCACTGGAAGGGGTCCATTCTAGTTTAAAACTATTCTTGAAGGCTTGTCCCACTTTGTTTTGTGCTATACATTGCAGGAAACATAAAAGTGGGAAAAATGAGGAGAAATGAAAATAATTCTCTTTGTTACGCCTTGCTTGAGGAGGCAGAGGATTTTATCTTAAATCCGTGTTTACAGTTCTTTGTAGAAAAGGATTTGCGCAAGAACCCATGGGTGGTTGAATGGGAACTCCCATTCACTACCAATGGAATGCTCCATTGATGCAAAGTAACACAAGGCACAACATAGGACAACTTTGTGTTACGAAAATCAAGATTTGAGTTGGAATGTAAATTCCACCTGAATACTTGTGCCGGGTTTGAGTTAGAAATAAAAAGCAAACCCAACACAAAGCATTTGTAAATCTGTATCCTGATTCACAACACATGTTGATTTGCTGCTGACAATGCTGAACAGCCCGCACATCAAACAGTAGCCTAACATGTTGGGGTTAAGTATTATTACAAAAAGTCCTGTAATGTCCCATAGCAATAGTAAACAGGCGGTACTAGGGTACAAATCACCCTGACACTATTGGTGAAAACAGCCCTTCCTGGAGACCAGGCAGGAACCTAGTATCAAAAGATCCCAAAGTACACGGAAAAAGTGTATAATGTTTCCCAAGTCATACAATAATGTTTCTTTCCTGGAAGTGTTGGTCTTTTCACAGAAGTATGAATAGATGTTGTCAAAGTCCTCATAGAGCAGCAGCCAACACATGTTTCGTCCCATGGACTTTTTCAAGACCGCAAACGTATATATAATAACCCTTGTAAGAACATAGTTATCGATGTCAAATAACAAAAGTAAATATTAAAATGTATTATATCAAATCACACCCTAGTCCTGTGTAGTGATAATATGCAATTAGTGCACCAAATAAAAATAGTGGTCCGGTTATCATGCAAATAATGCCACATCAAAACCGGGACATATCAATTTATGCCAAATCTTAACACCTTGCAGTACTGCAATGGAAACTTCAGAAATAATACCCATGCAGCATGTGACGTGCACCCAATATCACAAATAGATATACTGCATACTGATCAAGCAGGAAATAAAAGGTGCCCAATTCTAAGGCCCATAGAAAACAGTGTGCACATAACGTGTGAACCAGAGCATGAAAGTAGAAAACTCCAGAGTAAAATAGAGACATCCCAAAAGAGCCACGGATTGAAATGGTAGGTGAGTACCTAGACAATGTATAAGCTGTCAGGAATCAGATAAGTGTAGGTCAAAGGTTAAGGATATCTTTGAAAGAAGGATGTCCATGGTATGCCTAAACCAGAAGGTAAAACAGTTAAATGGGGTGAGATAGGTAATGGCAAGTGGCGGTAAAAAGCCACAAATAGGGGGCTCTCACCTAATAACAACAGAAATTATATGAACTTCCCTCTCAAAAAAGTGTAGGATAATGGTGATGTTTGGTGCTGCACTGCCAATCCGAAACGTCATGTTAAAGTAGTAGTGATGGCCATGGTAAGTATAAAATACAACAAATTATATTATACGTATAGTAACCACTGAAATAAGGGGGTGCTGCCAAAGTGAAACAAAATAAAGTGCAATGCTACGTACCTCATGCAGGACATGAATTGGATCAAAATGTTAGAAGCTGTGTGCGGAGTGTTGTTTATAAACACTGCGATGATGTGAACTACTTCAAACAGTGAGGAAGGAATCACATTTCGTAACAGGGAAAGAGAACAAACGGCAGGCATATTGAATGGCCCAACAAAACAAGACTGGTAACGTAATGAGCTGAGTAATACGCAGTCCATGCTGGCTGATGGTAAAATAAATAAGACACCGCCAACCCCAATGTTCAAACTGTCATAAGTAGCAACAAGGTGAACAAAATTCCTTAGTTTACTTAGTGATAGAACCCTATAGTATCCACGATGCAAGGGCAAGCATTTACGTGAGGCACTCAATCTATATATATGTGTAAATACAGCAATATCATAGCAATTAAGTAGAAACGTAGTAAATGAATTCACATTCAAAATCAAAATCAAAACAGTTCTTAATGTGTAATCCAGTCCGCGTGATTTATTAAGAAAAAGTCCTCCAAGAACTTGAATTTCACTAGTTCAAACACCCAATGTTCCAAGCCAACACGTGTTTCGTTATAGGGAAATGACCCAAACGACTTCTTCAGGGCTAGAAATTATAAACGAAAACTTGAGTTAAGAACCGAAATGCTCAAGTACTATATTGGGTTTAAAAAAAACAAATTTGCTCTGTGAAAAGCGAAAAATAGAAACAGATAAAGAAAGAAAAGAGAAAGAAAGTGTTCATCACCGGAAGACATACCCGAACGCCTCACAATCGAAAAAATTTATCTTAGTGCACAATATCGCACCATTTTAAAGCTAAACCCAGAGTAAGTTATTGTTCTGCAGAAAAATGACACCCTACTATGGGGCCACTCAGTAATGCAAAGTGCCACATTTAAACCTCCTATCCCGTGAGGAAAATAAACCAATCTAATGCTAGTGCACCTACAACAGAAAAACACCTAATACCACCCTAAAAATTATAAGGTGTCCATATATATGAGAAAATAAAACATGCAATGCAACGCACCATGTGAGCATAACGTGCCCGTCAGAACGAAAATCCCCAAAAGTGATTAAAGTACCTTATTGACAACAACAGTGTAACCCCCTCGTGTGGCAAAAAACTGCATATATGTCGTTTCCGTAGTGGACGTTAATCTTGTACCACATAAACCGCATCTAGTCAGAAAGTAAATACAAAAGCGTAAATCAATGTCTAGTATTCAAACTTTGAATCAATATAATAAATGTGAGATCCGTATTACCTGGATAAAAATTCAACTGTTTAAAACAAAGATTCCAAGCATTTCTTCGAATGTTTCCAAGTATCCCAGTAATGATCACGACAACTACAAAATAACAACATAAAGCTAGCTTGTGAGTGACCACCATGCCCTGCATAAATTCATCACGCTACTACATAAATGATTATCCACTAGCCCACAGACTAAGTTAAACAGAAACTCACCAAAAATACTGTGGTTCCCGGCATGTTCTCAAGCCATGCTTCAATCGCGAGTACGCCGACCGTGATTCCCATACCCGGAAATCGTTTTAAGCACCGAAACAACATATATACAGTTTTTTGCCACACAAGGGGGTTACACTCTCGTTGTCAATAAGGTACTTTAATCACTTTTGGGGATTTTCGTTCTGAAGGGCACGTTATGCTCACATGGTGCGTTGCATTGCATGTTTTCTTTTCTCATATATATGGACACCTTATAATTTTTAGGGTGGTATTAGGTGTTTTTCTGTTGTAGGTACACTAGCATTAGATTGGTTTAATTTACTTACGGGATAGGAGGTTTAAATGTGGCACTTTGCATTATTGAGTGGCCCCATAGTATGGTGTCATTTTTCTGCAGCACAATAACTTACTCTGGGTTTAGTTTTAAAATGGTGCGGTATTGTGCACTAAGATAAATTATTTCGATTGTGAGGCGTTCGGGTATGTCTTCCGGTGATGAACACTTTCTTTCTCTTTTCTTTCTTTATCTGTTTCTATTTTTCGATTTTCACAGGGCAAATTTTTTTTTTTATACCCAATATAGTATTTGAGCATTTCGGTTCTTAACTCAAGTTTTCGTTTATAATTTCTAGCCCTGAAGAAGTCGTTTGGGTCATTTCCCTATAACGAAACACGTGTTGGCTTGGAACATTGGGTGTTTGAACTAGTGGAATTCAAGTTCTTGGAGGACTTTTTCTTAATAAATCACGCGGACTGGATTACACATTAAGAACTGTTTTGATTTTGAATGTGAATTCATTTACTACGTTTCTACTTAATTGCTATGATATTGCTGTATTTACACATATATATAGATTGAGTGCATCACGTAAATGCTTGTGCTAGTTTTGGTTTACCTCGTAACCCTTGTAAGGGTAGGGTGTTGTCCCTTGTGAAGGCATCTTCTAGTTGCTATTGAGGCCAGATGTTTTCCTGAGCGCCCTTGTTTTTTCTCCCCTCATTAACACACCACTTCATTTTCCACGATGCAAGGGTTTCATAGTGTCAATTCAATTAAACTTAATATCATTCATTTCACAATGATGATGTTCCATGTTGTAATGTACAGGTCTTGTCATTCTTTTTAATGGCATGCACGTTGATTTGTGTAGGCTACAATCCTGATTCAGGATGGCAGGACGATTCAAACATTTGCAGCCTGATAGTGTCACATTGACACATCTGTTGGCAGTTTGAAACATCCCTGACCACAATTCATTGGACTTTGATTTCTCCCCTCTTTGATAAGATAGAAGTGGGTTGTTATATGTTTTTTACCTACAGCAGAACAAAGATGGTCTAAGAATCGAATCCAAGTTACCCAAGTGACCCAATAATACATGAAACAGGTTTATTTTATGAAAGGCTGGATAATGTGATTTATGTTTGACATACTGCAGTTTATTGCAATGCATATGCATTACTATTCTAATTCATATCTATATGTTGTCTTACTGTTTTTGTTCCTCTAGCTGGACTAGACTATGAGGGCCTCCTTCTTCTTCCACTAAAACCTGATGGAAAAGAACTATTTCCTCTCATCATTTACCCTCATGGTTAGTTACAAAAGTGTTATATCTTTTTACAGCTGATACTATCATCTCAGTGTCATATCAGTGGCCACTTAAGGGTGGGGGCCAGAGATCTGATATCATATGAAAATAAACTCCACTTCTCGTCCTATCAGACCATTAATTTCAGGCAGAGTGAACCACAATGAGTAGTCTGAGTAAAGGAAGACTGCGTGCCATCAGTCTCTCAAAACCTTAAATATTGTGAGCTAACAGAGAACTTGTCATCTACTATCTGAGGAAAGGTGCTCTACAAGTAGTCTCGTTGCATCTAACAAACTATGGGACAGATATTCTGAATACTGCTAGTAGTTTGAAAGCAGTATTTCTGTGACAAATAAATAATTCTTTGAATTACCTATAGTACTAATATGTCGGTTTGAAAAATTCTCAATTGGAGTGGTTCGAAATCCTCATTAACATTCATGACTGAGGTCACAAATTATGACTCATTCTGATTCGTGACCATGACAGGGACATTAGCCTGTTAGGTTTGGAAGATCCCATGTTAGTTATCACCTTCCAATAAAGTAAACTTTTTTTCTTTTACGTGTAGACGCTTTTCCTCAAAGGAAACAGGGCTGCGTTAAAAAAACAAAAAAAGATTTCTCTGTTTTTAGAATGTTCTGACTGTCCAATAAACTCTTTTTTAGCATTCACAAATGGTTGAGGTCCAAAGGAAGACCTCTTCCCTTTTGTGACTTGCTTCCCTCCACACCAACCCCTGCCCCGCCAACCCCAGCAAACTGCAGTCATTAGTTTTTAAATGTTTTGCAATAGGATGTTGGTCACAAAACATTGAAACAACACATGCCAATACGGTATTTGGAAGGGAGTGTAAACATGCCTTTTTTAAATACCAAATTAGTATCCATTCCCATTGTAGGAGGTCGGTAAAACGTTACCTATTATCTCTGTTACCTGCTTTCATGTATTCTACACCTGGCTGCCATGTTGCCAGAAAATTATCCCTTTCTTTTGAAACGTGCACAGGCAGTCTTTCAACTGCCATTGTTTCTTACATTCTCCAACACTAAGGGCCTTATTTAGATATTGTCAGACCAGTTACTCTGTCACAACTGTGACGAATACCCCGTCCGCTGAAATCTAAATCCCATTATGTCCTTTGCGATTTAGATTTTGTTGGACAGGATATCCGTCACCACTGTGACAGATTAACCCATTTGCTAATTTCTAAATCAGGCCATAAGTGTGCCATGTTTGGCTGTTTTGCTAATTCAATTGCCAATGCTCATGCTACTTTGCCAAAAAGTAGTGGTTGAAAGACCAATTTCCTGTGCCCTCTACCACTTTTCCCCCCATTCACTAGGTCACATGCCCAGAATCGAGGTAGCAGAGTCTGCAGGTTTTGGGCATCCCACTATCGCTTAGATTATCACCATACATCTTTTCCAGAATAGCGCAAAATGCAGGTAATACCGCCATATGTGTAACAATGTTTCCTCCTCCCTACATCCCCTCCAACATCTGTCACTCTGTCCAAGAAATATCTTTTCAAGTTTGTCTGGGATGTTGTACCATCCCATCATAATTTTTAGTGTGATTCCCTGCATTGAATCAATATGCTGTTCTTATATATGTCTCTTCATAACACTTCCCATATCTCTATGGTTACATTTCCATTTTAGTGTTTCACACATCTTGCTATTGATTTCCATGAAACCTCTGCTTCGGGGATGTTGCAATATTTAAATATGCGTGACATCCACCCTTTGACCCCTTGGTGTGAGGTCAGGAGTTTCTCACCTAGTCTCAGTGCTGTTTCCTTGAGTCCCGTGAAGAACCCAATGTCTAATCTGCTGATATAGAAATCTCTTAATCTCTGCCAGCACATACTCTTCGTTACAGCCTCTGAAAGTTCTAAACTGTCCTCCAATGACCATCAGATATCATATTTTTAATTTGGAAACTTGCGTGATCGACCCCTGGTTTAAACTTTGGATTGATAAATATGGGGGTTAGAGATGGGGGAAAGGCTGTTTTGGGGAGTGATTTCACTGTTGTAGCCTAGATTTACAGCAAAATGTTTGCGATGTGACTATGGCACACGTTTTTGGGAGTGCGCTTCTGTGGCAGCTATAGAAGGTCCCATAACAACCTGCCCACAACTACGTATCCATGCAAGCCCAATTTTCATCTGATTTTTAGACACTTCTCACATGAAACGTGATCGAGCATAAGTGTAGGCCCAATTTTCATCTGATTTTTAGACCCTTCTCATATAAAACGTAATTGAGCATATTTTAATTAAGGATATCAGGGAACCCCACCCCACTTTTTCGTTAGAGGCCTTTGGCATTTTCTTGATTTCCTCTGTGCTTTTCTTTGCCATACAAAATTAATCAATGAGTCTTAGGGTCTGCTCGGAGTGCCTTGAATACGTTTTGCAACATGGGCATTATATTATTTTAAAGGGTGATACTGGGCATAACCATGACATGCATTGATTTTCACATTTTTAAAAAACTTTTTGATCTCTCATCAAAGTTTGTATATATTTATATCACTCCAGTCTGAAGAATACATTTTAAATACATCCCCAGATATCTGACTGCTTCTTCTGTAATTTTGAATGAGGTTGCCCCCCTTAATTCTTGTATATCTCTATTGATCAAGCTTTTTCAAAGAAGCTGTGTCTAGTGTTTGCTTGTTCATGACCCGAAGCCTGCTCATATTGTATCAGTATATTTTGTAAGGTAGGCAATTAACTTTCTGATCTCACCAACCAAGAAACATAGGTTTTCCACAAACAGAGAAATCTTAAATTCCGATCCTGGAAAGCGTTACCCTTTGACTCCTTTTGTCACCCTAATTTTCAGCTGCAAATGTTACATATGCAGCACATACAACTGGGACAAGAGGCAGCTGCAGGAGCCATAACTAAGAGCCAAGGTATTCGATCTTGCTCTGTCAACTAACTTGCTTTCAGGGATTGGTAGCGGGCTATCACCTTATAGATGAAGCACTCATAGCCACCAAATGTACCAAGGATCATGGGCAATAATGCCCATTGATCCTGTCAAATGATTTTTCAGCATCTAATGCCACCAGAATTACCTTTATTTTCTTCCGCTTTGCCTTTCCAACAAGGTGGACCAGACTCCTTATGTTATTGAAGTTAAACACCCCTTAATGAAGTCTGATTGGTCCTCTTGTTTCAGAGCAGAAAGAATTGATGTCAGTCTCATTGCTAAGACTTAAATATAGATTTTGACATCTCTGTTCAATAGTGTGACTGGTCTGTATGTCGTACAGTTCATGCAATCTTTCCTTGGCTTGTATATTAGAATTTACCATTGTTGGGTGATCTTCCTTCTCTACCTGACAGAATGAAATACAATCTGGAGGACCTGTACTCCTTTACCTGAAAATATTGTTGCTCTAATGAGATTTTACCTTAAAAAATAAGAGACAAGAGGCATCTGGCAAAACAGGAAATGGTTTGTTTAATGAAACATTATCGCTGGGAGAGCAGTTACTGCACCGGGGTCTGAGGACTGTCTCTCACAGTATGATGAAATGATCCACGTTTTCTACATTTCTCAGGGAGAAATAAACAGATAAAACAATATTTCACTGGTGAAATATGCGAAATTCTTAATCCTTAAGAATGTCTGTGCTCTTGGTATATTTTGGTGTGACACTGGGGGATGGCCTTAATTGAGATACCTGGTTCTGGTCAAAATAGGTTATTTATAAACATTTCAATTTTACACATCGTTGGGTCTCCCTCCTTGCCGTGCGTAACTAATTATACATTGGGATGGTGTGTTTTAGGGGATTATTCTCGTTTAGCAGATGGATTGTAATCTTCTAATTAGTGCTATGTTGGTGTTGCCAGCCCTTCGGTGCCCTGTTGTGTAAATGGGGCAGTGTCAGCTGCGCAAGGTGGTGTTTTTAGCCTACACGTGTGGTGGCAATGCAAAAAGGGAGGCGTCTCGTACTGAACATTGGTCGGTGAACACAATGTGCTCTGAGGTCACGTGTGTGCCCCTCTGGTCTCAGCACGTGGTGCGCCCTGTGATCCTCATAAGTGGCGCCAGGTGTCCTAACTGCCCACTTTTCCTTGAGGCTTCCCTTTGGCTAGCTTTGGGTTCCATCGTTTTGCTCATAGGCGTTTCCCTAGACCTCTGAACTTTACTGTTGCGTGCGGGTGGGGGTCAGAGTGTGGCTCCGTCGCCCCCATGTCTCTGCTCTGCGGAGCGCAATATTGGAAATATTTCTTCCTTTGAGCAGTATGAGGCCTTGCAAGTCACCCTATTGCTAAACCTGCTGCGGGTGTGACCTTACTCCTGCATTCTGCTCTGCTAGGGCCGTGGTGGAGGTTCTGGACTTCCCTCTCTAGCACCCCCATCTCCCTTGGACCATATCTCTTTGGGCCTACTGTTCCTGGTTGCTATTAGGAAGCCCTGAGGGTAAAGAGGAGGCAAAAAACATCACTGTGTGGAGAGTCTGGAGCAAGGCTGTGAACTTGATGGAGTTTTTGCCCGCATTATGTTGATGGACTGGGGTGGCTGGATGCCCTGGTGAACACCCTACCTCCTGATTCGACACAGTGTGGTGCTCTGGTTGAACTCATACATGTGTGCTGTGAGTATTATATGGTCTTACCTGCCCAAGCACAGGCATAGCCTGGCTCCCGACACCATGGGACAGCTTTGTTTTGGAATCAGAATGATTGGAGGCAGTTGCACGCACTATTGTTGGTGGGGGTATGTGACAAAGGCATTTCCATTACTGCTGGGGGTCTGTGAATGGTGACCTTTCAATCTGGTAATCGGAGACCGTTCTCTGTATTACCCCCATGGGTCAAGCGTACCGACTCTGTTATGCCTAGCGGTCCAATCGATCACCCTTCCTGGCGCTGACAATCAAGAAAGTGACTTCTGCAGATTATGAGTTTTCCTAGTTTGCCACATGCTAAATGTTAGGATTAAGGCTCTGGTGTAATCTCTTACCCTTGTGATGGCGGCTTCAGGACGGACCTCCGCCCCACAGATTCAGCAGAACTTTCAATCAATTGCAGCATCTGCTCACCTTTCTTGTTTGCGCAAATGTGAATCCGTCAGGGCGGGGTCTCCTTCATTTGGTCGCAGTCGAGTTTCAAGAACCTATCAGCACCTGGCTGGCTCCCCAAAATGTTGCTCGAATGAGATCTTACCTTAAAAACAAGAGTCAAGAGACGTCTGTCAAAACAGGAAACGGTTCACTTAATTCAACATTACTGCCGGGAGAGCAGTTACAGCACCGGGGTCTGAGAACTGTCTCTCATAGTAGGTTGAAATGATCCACGTTTTTTACATTTTTCAGGGCGCAATAAACACATTAAACATTCTTTCCCTGGTGAAATATGTAAACAGTTGAAAAGGAGATGTAGATACAATTTCCCCGATAAGGAATGCAGCTGGGCCTCGAGCTTGCATTAGCACTATATGGGTCAGTAAGTATGTGTCCAGATGTACGGCCTGAGGGGCGCATGGTCACTGCATGTGCTGTGTGTGCTGTGTCCTGATTGGCTAAGTGTACCTAACTACATGTGGTATCTAACTTTATGGTGTTTGGGGGAATGCATGCCATCCATCTGGCCATTTGTGCTTTATTGGGGCCAATCTCGGGGGGGCCACTGTAGTGTTGCTGCCTATCTGTGGGGTCTGATCTAAGCTTGTGTGTTTGGTTGCCGGCTAAGTGTTGTACTACCTGTGACCTGTCAGTCATTAACCTTCAGGTTGGCAGCACAGCCTGCATGACCACGTACCTACGTGCTGGGGTTGACGGAGAATTCATGACGGGGGAATCCAACAGGGGTGATGTTACGCTGTTCGTATGTGAAAATGTATCATTCGTGTATAAAGGTGTTTTGTTGTTGTGTGTATTGCTTGATCAATGTTAACAATATTTTATAAAATTCCCCCTCTAAAGTCATCTGGTCTGGGTGTTTCAGCTTTCAAGGTTTTAATCATTGCTTCAATTTTCTGTACTTCTGTGGGAGCTCATAGCTCCGCGCGTTGCCCTTTTTACACATTTGGAAAGATAAGGCATTCAAGAAAGATATTAGTAGATTCCATGTTTTGAATTTTGGCATATAGTGAGTTGAAGAATATTCTCGAACTGCTTTCGCCTTATTTCCGAACTGTAGATTTTCATTTGTGTACCTCAGACCTTGTGTAGTCTCTTGTTTAGTTTTACTTTGTGTGCATTGCCCATCAGACAGTGGATTTTATTACTATCACCTGTATGATTACGCCTTTCCTCTGCTTTTGCAGGTCCAGATTAGCTCGCATTGGGCCCATTTCTCTCTTTGTCACTGGGGCAATCAATATATGTTTGCCTCTTATAACTGATTAACGAGCATCCTAAAGGACAGCAGATGCCACTGCTCTGGGGTTACGTGTCTCAGTATACTCAATATGATCATCTATTGCCTATATAATTCAACTCTATTAGCTGTGTCTTGTAATATATATCTGTCTACCCTCTTTAACATTTCGCAGATTGGGGCATGGTCATAGACCAAAATGGCACCAATGCCACCGTTGGTCAGTTGTTTGTGTGATGAGACTATAGAGAAAGATCATATCTGTCCTGAAACAAGTGCAGTGTACTGGTGATTAGTATGTAAAATCTCTATCACTAGGTTGCATTATACTCCAACTCCAAGTATCCAGTATACCCAGGTTTTGTATTTGAACTTTCATAACTTACAACATTCTCTGAGAGAGTCCCATGGTGTGAGAAAACAGGACTGATTGCAGAGGCCCCCTAACTTTTTGCCCCCATTTTTCACTTTTTGCTGGTGTTTTCCTGACTCTGATGGTGCCCTGGGTACTGCTAACCAGTCCCAGGGTCTGTGCTCTGTGTAAAATCAATATGCAAATTAGGCTAATTATAATTGGCTAAGTTAACCTACCTATAAGTCCCTAGTATATGGTAGGGCATGTAGGTTTAGGGACCACAGCATAGGTAGTGCACCCATAGGTGCACTGCTGAGGTGTCCAGTGTCATTTTAAAGGCAGGCCTGCCTTGCTGGCTGCTTTTAAATTAAAGTTATATGCAAATTCGACTTTGGAATTAAAAGTAGTTCCAAAGTCTTAAACTACCTTATTTTTACATATAAGTCACCCCTAAGGTGTGCCCTATGTGCCCCTAGGGCTGGGTGCCATGTAACTATAAGCAGGGACCTTATGAAAATTGTTTTATACGCCCTGGTGAGGTAAAAACAGCCAAATTTGTTTTTCCCTCATTGTAGTAAATGGCCTTCATAGGCTAGAATAGGGAGACTTTATTTTAATTTTTAAAGTCCCCTTAAATGATGGATACCAAGAGTTTGGTATCAAATTAATTGTTATAATAAATCCCACAACTTCCAGTTGTTTGATTTAATATAACTTGTTCAGGTAAAGAGTTTTAAACTTTACCTGAAAAGTTGCCAATTTCAGCCCTGCATTGTTTTTGCTGCTGTGCTCTGATTGGCCAGCCTCTAGCAGCCTGGCCAGGCTGCCTTGATGAGGTGTGAAGTGGCCTGGCTTCACACAAAGGAATGTGCCTGTGGGAGGGAATCTCCCCTCAGCAGATGGTGAGGCAGGAAGGGGGAGGGCTGCCAAACTGGTCTTCAAAGGCAGAGAAGGACATTTGGAGCAACCAGCAACACCCCCACATCCTGCAACCCCAGACAACTAGGTGCCCCCTTGATTAGATTAGGAGAGGGGTGTGTTTATGATTTTTAGCCACACCAGTGGGTGGGCTCAGCCAGATGTAACCTCCAAAAATCAAATTCAGCCATGATGGATTTTTGGAGAATGTTGCCTCCTGGGATTGATTTTTGCCACACTTCCCAGGAAGTAGTCATCACAGGGGGAAGGACCCTGCACCTGATTGGAGAACCAGGACCCCCCTTCTTTTCACCCAGGAGCAAGGATAAAACTGGCAGACCTGCACCCACACCTCAGTTCCCTACCACATCCAACAAGAAAGAACTACAGAAGAAGAAGGACAGCCCTGCTGGACCCCTGGCCTGCACATGAAACCTGTACTCAGAAGGACTGCACCAGCTGCACACCTGGGCTTCACCACAAGAAGGACTTTGCCTGGCTTCAACTGGTTCAAGGAGGGACTCCCTGTTTGCTACAGGTGAAAAATTGCTAACCAGAGTCCCCTGCACCAACTCCTGAAGAAAGCGACCAGCTGACCACTGTCCAGTGGCCAAAAAGGAGTTTGCACCAGGTGCATTCTGGGAGTTGTAGTCCGCACCCCCCAAGGACCATCTCAGAACTTCTGGACCCTTGGGGTGAGCTGTGGACCTCAAAAGAACCTTAAAAGGACATCTGGGAGAAGCCCCAGAAGTTTGGAGAAGTTTGGACAACTTTTGAAAAAAAGCTCCATAGAGGGACCGACCCGCCGCGGCAACTCTAGCCGGCTTGCCTCAACCGCGACCCAGCCTGATTTGCTGGTTCGTCCTGGTAAAGAAAATCTCAGAAAAAGAGACTAAGTCCGAAGGTAAAAAGTTGACCGGGACCTCCCAGCCAGTTTATCCGAGGAGGGCTCCATGGACGTCGGATCAAGATCCAGGTTTACCCCGGTCGAAGGATTTTCACCTCGAAAAAAAACGACTAAGTCAGAAGGTAAAAATCTCCACTGAGGATTCCTGCGACGCGTATCCGGAGAAGGGCTCCAGGAGGTCGGATTGGACTGGCAGGTTCATCCCGCTGAAGAAAATCTTCGAAAAAGAGACTAAGGGGGTAATTCCAACATTGGTGGTAAAAAGCGCATACTGCTATCAGAAGACCGCCAACATACTGCCGCGGCCGCGGTAAACCGCCACGGTCATTCTGACCCACAACACGCAATCCGCCAAAATACAGACACCCACAAAAGTCCGCCACACCAAAGGCCAACGAGAAACTGGCGATAACCAAACCGACACCGTCACGCCAACAGAAATACGCCCACACTATCACGACACACGAATCCACGCGGCGGTCTTTCAAACGCGGTATTCCATTGGCGGTACACACCGCCGCGCTCAAAATACACACACAGCTCCAAAACACAGCCACATTGGACAATTCCAAATACACACACCTGATACACATACAAACACCACTCCCACACACCCAATTAAATATAAAACACACACCCACATCACCCACAAACCCCCACTCCTAGAGAATCGGGACCACGCAGAGAGAAATAGAGAACCGAGCACCCAGACGTGCATATTACCATCACCCAGCAATATTACCACGCATTTCACACAACACACCAATACACATCACCACACTTAGCACCACACAATCCACCCCACCCATCACCTACACCACCCCATGGCACCGCAAAGACACCCCAGGTTTTCTGAGGATGAACTCAGGGTCATGGTGGAGGAAATCGTACGGGTAGAGCCACAGCTATTCGGAACACAGGTGCAGCAGACGTCCATTGCCAGGAAGATGGAGCTATGGAGCAGATTAGTCGACAGGGTCAACGCTGTGGGACTGCACCCAAGAAATAGGGAGGACATCAGGAAGTGGTGGAACGACCTACGGGGGAAGGTGCATTCAACGGTATCCAGGCACAACTTCGCGGTTCAGCGGACTGGCGGCGGACCACCACCTCCTCCCCCAGAATTTACAACATGGGAGGAGCAGGTCTTGGCAATCCGGCATCCTGAGGGCCTCGCAGGAGCATCTGGAGGAATGGACTCTGGTAAGTCTCATCTTCACTACTTCATCCCCCCATCAGCATGCCAACTCATACCCCCACCCTCACCCTCACCCCCATCACTCCTACTCCTTGCAAATGTCTCACCATCACAACCCACCCATCCCAACCCCAAGCCCTGCATGCGACCACAAAGCATGGACACCCATCACCAAAGCATGCCCACTGCACATCCCCATCCCCCCCCAAACCACCGTCACAAAAGCCCCCACACAGGAATGCAAGCACTGGGGTACACGGGCACCCACCCATTGCACACCATGGCACACACAGATGCAATAATCATGGTTTTATACCCCTGCAGGACCCGAACGCCACGTCACCGCGCAGGAGGGTCCACAAATGTCCACTCCACCCCCAGAAGAGGCCCACAGTGATGACAGCACCTCTGTCGACCTGGATCTAGATGACTAGCCCGGCCCATCGGGGACCTCGGGACAGTCGGTTCCCCTCAGACAGCCACAGGCCACAGCAGACCTTCCCCCTCTGGGAACACCAGCACAGCACCCACCCAGCGGGCCCATCCCTCTGTCCCCAGGACACGTCAATCAGCGGTGTGTCCACCACTACAGGGCACCCAGGTTAACCCACCACCCCAACAACAACAAGGACCTGGGGGCAGTGGTAGTGGGCACACAGTCCAGGGGACAGAGGCCCAGGGAAACAGGGGAACTGGGAGGGCTGCTGTGCGACAGGGGGGGGACAGGCCCAGGGAACCCACTCTCCACGAGGCCCTCTCCTCCATCATGGGAGCCTACCATCATTCCCAGGAGACGATGGCGATGGTACTGGCCAGGTTTCAGGAGATCCAGCTCCTGCAGGAGGAACAGTATTTGGGGTTCAGGGAGGAACTACGAACCATCAGGTCCGCCCTGGGCACCATTGTAGGGGCTCCGAATCTGGTAGTCACCACATTGCGGGACACTGTGGCACCACAAAGGGCCCCTGACACTAGCATGGACCAAGAACTGACTACCACCTCTGCCGGCGCTAGTGGACAGGAGGCCCCGCCACAGGACCAACAGGCCACCAGCACCCCACCCCTGCAGAAGGAGAACCACCCCGTAAGCGGTCCCTGAGATCCAGGAAGAAGACAGAGTAAGATGCCAAGACCCCCGCCAGGAAAGGATACCTCCCTGATTGTCATCCCACTGTCCCACATTGTCACCCTGTCCATCCTTAAACTGCCCCTGCTCCACTTTCCACAGGCATTTGGACAATGCACCTGTGATACAAATAGTCTGGACTCTGCCATGGACATTCCTCCACCATCACCCCTCACCGATTTGCAACCACCCACCAATATAAAGCACTGTAATAAACACAGTTATTGCACAAAACAATCAGGAGTCTGGCTGTGATTTTGAACAAATGTATTAGACATTACCATGCTAAAATGCTTATTTACAGTGTGATGCCAACATACCAATGTCACACAGCTGAAGTCCATGGGGAAACAAAGCAGATGTCACACAGTGGGGCCCACATCTCTGAAATCGGAAGGGAAAGTCACAACTCAGTTACCATACAGTGGGTGAAAAGGACAGACAGTAGAGAGGTAGTAGTGTTTAAGTATGTGTAAAATGCCGGTGTGTATTCTTACCTGTGTGTCATTGGAAATACTGCTGTATTACTGTGTTCCTGTTGTCTATGTCGTCTTCTTCGGCTTCCTCGTCTTGACTCTCCACAGGCTCCACAGCTGCTACAACACCACCATCTGGACCATCCTCCTGCAGAAAAGGCACCTGTCGTCGCAAAGCCAGGTTGTGAAGCATACAGAAGGCCACGATGATCTGGCACACCTTCTTTGGTGAGTAGAATAGGGATCCACCTGTCATATGGAGGCAGCGGAACCTGGCCTTCAGGAGGCCGAAGGTCCGCTCGATCACCCTCCTAGTTCGCCCATGGGCCTCATTGTACCGTTCCTCTGCCCTTGTCCTGGGATTCCTCACTGGGGTCAGTAGCCATGACAGGTTGGGGTAACCAGAGTCACCAATTAGCCACACACGGTGCCTCTGGAGTTGACCCATCACGTAAGGGATGCTGCTATTCCGCATGATGTACGCGTCATGCACTGAGCCAGGGAACTTGGCATTAACATGGGAGATGTACTGGTCTGCCAAACACACCATCTGCACATTCATCGAATGATAACTCTTCCTGTTTCTGTACACCTGTTCACTCCTGTGGGGGGGGACCAAAGCCACATGGGTCCCATCAATGGCACCTATGATGTTGGGGATATGTCCAAGGGCATAGAAATCACCCTTCACTGTAGGCAAATCCCCCACCTCAGGGAAAACGATGTACCTGCGCATGTGTTTCAGCAGGGCATACAACACTCTGGACAACACCTTGGAAAACATAGGCTGGACATTCCATGATGATATGGCCACTGTTGTTTGAAATGACCCACTTGCTAGGAAATGGAGCACTGACAGCACCTGCACATCAGGGGGGATCCCTGTGGGTTGGCGGATTGCTGACATCAGGTCTGGCTCCAGCTGGGCACACAGTTCATGAATAGTGGCTCGGTCAAGCGTGTATGTCAGTATGACATGTCTTTCCTCCATTGTCGACAGGTCCACCAGCGGTCTGTACACCGGAGGATGCCTCCATCTCCTCGCATGTCCCAGCGGATGGTGCCTATGAAGGACAACAGCGAGCACAGAGTCAATCAACCCACAAGTACGTAACCACAGCTTGCACATAACACGATTCTCAATCCATTGAATGGTTTGTATGAGTGTTGATGCAAGGCCTAGGTATGTGTGACGCAGTAAAAAGTAAGCCATGAGGGCCCCTGAAATGGCGGCTGCCTGAAGTGTAAAGTGCGATAATGGGATGTGAGGTAAATGTGCTGGCGTTGCACACCGTGGCAGTAGGCGGTCGAAGACCGCGGCGCAAAGCAGCATTGGTTAACATTGAACCCTATGGGTCTCAGGAGCCAATGACGATGTGCGCCGGCGGTCGTGGTATGCACCTCCGCGGTACGCACCGCCGCGGGCGTGACTGCCATTTTCTATCTGCTTAATCACTCGATGCCTGATCTTCGACGGGGAGAGGACCTACACTGCAAGTGCTGCTGTGACCTCGGTCTGGAAGAGACAATGGCTCATGCGACTGGGGAAAGGGCCCCTGCCTTCACTGCGGAGGAGTTGGATAAACTTGTGGATGGGGTCCTCCTCCAGTACGCGCTACTCTACGGTCCTCCAGACAAACAGGTAAATACACTGGGAGCATGCTTTATGGGCTATGCCTGTGTTGAGTGGGGTGGATGAAAGATGGTGGGGAGGGGAGCGATTGAGGCATGCATCAAACTACGGTGAGAGCATGTGCCACATGGCAAGGGTAGGGATGGGGGGCCACTCACATTGAGGGTGCAGAAGGTGATGACTATTCTTCTCCCCCTGTACATTTCACATAGGTCAGCGCCCACCAGAAGATCGATATTTGGCGTGCCATCGCCAAGGACGTCCGGACCCTGGGGGTCCACCACAGACGGGGCGCCCACTGCCGGAAGAGATGGGAGGACATCCGCCGCTGGAGCAGGAAGACGGCAGAGGCTCAGCTGGGGATGGCCTCCCAAAGTGGGAGGAGTGCCAGTCGGACTTTGACCCCCCTGATGTCCCGGATCCTGGCGGTGGCCTACCCCGATTTGGATGGGCGCGTGAGGACATCCCAGCAGACACAAGGGGGTGAGTACACTCTCATTCTGCTGACTTTGCGCACAGTGGAGGTGTCTGGGTGGGGGAGGAGGGCTGTGGGTATCCCTAGGCCAGGGTGATTTCTGTAGGCTAGGCCCCTCCGTAAGGCATGGCCCTGTGCCCCCGCCCCCCACCTCTGTAGGGTGCCAAATACAGCTATTCATGGCCCTGTGTCATCTATGTGTGCAGATGTCGTCCATAGGCGTGTAGGCCATGTCCCACGGACTGAGTAGTCGACCCCAAGTGTGCGGCGTAGTGCAGGGGGCTTCTGTGTCTGTCCTGTCCGCCAACGGTGTCGCCAATGCATGCACTCAACATGTCTTTATTCTCCCCCCCCCCCTTTTTTTGTGGTCTTCCTGTTCATGTGTGCATTAGCATCATCAGGCGGAGGAGAAGTGGCATCGGAGCACGAGGGAGCTGCATCCCACATGGCCATGGAGGGCCACGCAACGGACTCCGAATTCACCAGTGGGACGGAGGGCGAGGTGAGCTCCACAGCGGGGACTCGGGCAGACATCAGTGACACCGACTCGTCCTCTGAAGGGAGCTCCCTTGTGGTGGCGGCAACATCTGTGCCCCCCGCAACAACAGGTACAGCCGCCACCCACTGCACCAGCACCGCCCTCCCAGCAGCCCCTCAGCGTTTGGCCCGTGCCCGCTCACCCAGGAAGGTGGGCATCTCCTTCGCCAGGCACCTCAGGCCCTGCCCCAGTCACCCCTGCTGCCCTCAGTGAGGAGGTCATTGACCTCCTGAGGACGCTCACGGTTGGGCAGTCTACCATTTTGAATTCCATCCAGGGTGTAGAAAGGGAGGTGCACCAGAGTAATGCATACCTGGAGGGCATTCATTCTGGTCAGGCTGCCCTTCAGCGATCGTTCCAGACTCTGGCCTTGGCACTGATGGCAGCCATTGTCCCTGTCTCTAGCCTCCCCCCTCCAACTTCCTCCACCCATACCCTATCACCTGTACCTCTGCCTATCCCAGGCACACCATCAGACCAGCCTGCACACACCTCAACACCCAAGGGAAGCTCAGCCAGACATAAGCACCACACATCACACAGGCATTCACACAAGCAACATCCACATACAGACATACCAACACCCACTGCCTCCACTGTGTCCCCCTCCTCCTCGTCTCCCTCCTCCCTCCCTGTCACGTCTCCACTCACACCTGCATGCACAACATCTTCAGCCACTACGTCCCTCAGCAGCACACACACCAGAACCCCCTGCACACTTGCAGTCACCACCCCCACTGCCACTTACACGTCCCCTGTGTCCTCTCCCAGTGTGTCTGTGACCCCCTCTTCCAAGATACACAAACGCAGGCAGCCACCCACCCAACAGCCATCCACCTCACGACAGCCTCCAGCCAAAGCACCTGCACCCAAAGCCACCAGACTTACAACTCCTACAACCACAACCTCTTCCTCCACTCCCATACCCACTACACCTACCCATCCCACTGCTCCTAAAAAGCTTTTCCTGTCTAAGCTCAACCTCTTTCCACCAACTCCCCCACCCCGTCCATGTCATAGGACTACAGTCAGCACCTCAGCCACGACAAAACCGGCCCCTGTCATCACAGTCTGCCATGGACTGTGGAGTGCCCCACCCTCCAGGGCAGGCAGTTTGGTGCGAAGCCAAGGCACGGGCAGCCCACCCCCGGAGAAACATCCCAAGATAGGCAGTGGCCGGCGCGAGAGGGTAAAAACACCAGGGACTAAAACCCCTACCAGGGCTCCGGCAGGAAGTGTAGAGACAGCTGGCACACTGCCCAAGGTGGGGAAGGGCCACAGGTGATCAGGGAAGGCTGGGAAGGGCAGCACGCCCGACAACACCGCCATCAGCCCAGCTGGCCAGGAGGGCCCAGCTAGCCTAATCCCAGGTGGGCAGGAGGCCACCAACAGCCCCGGCACAGCTACCCAGGAGGGCCCGCCAGCCACAGGACAGATGGGCAGGAGGGCCACGCCAGCCACAGGACAGGTGGCAAATGACCTCCCCGCCATGGCCGGAACGGCTGAACTGAGCCCTTCATCTCAAGTACCGCTGAACTGGGCCCTTCATCTCAAGCACCGCTGCACTGGGCCCTTCATCTCAAGCACGCTGAACTGGGCCCTTCATCTCAAGCACCGCTGCACTGGGCACCGCCGTCTCAAGTACTGCTGAACTGGGCCCTTCATCTCAAGCACCGCTGCACTGGGCACCGCCGTCTCAAGTACCGCTGCACTGTGCCCTTCATCTCAAGCACCGCTGCACTGGGCACGCCGTCTCAAGCACCGCTGCACTGGGCACCGCCGTCTCAAGTACCGCTGCACTGGGCACCGCCGTCTCAAGTACCGCTGAACTGGGCCCTTCATCTCAAGCACCGCTGAACTGGGCCCTTCATCTCAAGCACCGCTGAACTGAGCCCTTCATCTCAAGCACCGCTGCACTGGGCACCGCCATCTCAAGTACCGCTGGACCATGAGAGGCAGGGGCTGGCCCACATCTGTGTCGGGCAGGGCTGCACGAGGCACTCTGGGCACCACTCCCCCTCCAGAACCAGTGGAGACTGTTATCCACTTGTGAGACTGTGGCTTTGCACTCCCCAGGATTGAACAGTGGGCAGCCCACCCACTGTCTGGACTTGTGAGACTGTGGCTTTGCACTCCCCAGGATTGAACAGTAGGCAGCCCACCCACTTTCTGGACTTGTGAGACTGTGGCTTTGCACTCCCCAGGATTGAACAGTGGGCAGCCCACCCACTGTCTGGACTTGTGAGACTGTGGCTTTGCACTCCCCAGGATTGAACAGTGGGCAGCCCACCCACTTTCTGGACTTGTGAGACTGTGGCTTTGCACTCCCCAGGATTGAACAGTGGGCAGCCCACCCACTGTCTGGACTTGTGAGACTGTGGCTTTGCACTCCCCAGGATTGAACAGTCGCCATGGAGGCCCCTCGTGGATCTGGCGTCGTGCACTCATCTGGCTGAGGTGCCCCCCCTTCCCTTCCCCCTGAGGTGCCTGTAGTTTTGCTATCTGATGCCCCTGCAGTGTTCTCTCCGTTGGAGTCAGGTATCCTGTGTGGGCTTTGCCCATGTGATTTGGGCCCAATGGTCCACGAACAATGCCTGCTACAATGCTCGGACTTGTACATTTATGTATATAAGAGTTTTTGATGTGTATATATATTTTTTTGCCAGTAATGCAATATATTCCAATGTTTAGAATCATTTCCTTTTGTATTTGCATTCTTCTGGGGGGTTTGGGGGGTGTAACTCTGATGTGTTGCTATGCATTGATGTGTGTGTTGTAGTGGGTGAGGGTGGGTGTGTCGCGTATGTGTGTACCCGTAATATTTTCCCCTCCACCCTCCCCTGTGTCGTAGGTGCAGTACTCACCGTTCTCTTCTGCGCCTGCGTTCGTGCTCCTGGTAGAGGAGCAGGAAGACTACCACTGGGATTATGTGGAGTTCGGGTTCCATGCTGTCCTGATTCCTCGTGGGGTGTATGGAGGTGAGCGTTTTCCCTTCGAAATGGCTGTATCCGCCGTGTTTTTATCAGCGGGGCTACCGCCCCGGAAAAGGTGGCGGATTGATAGGTTGTGATACAGTGGGCGGTACTTTGTCTCCCACCTGTCTGTTGGCGGTGACCGCCGCGCTGTTTGTTTGTACCGCCGTGGCGGACGGTGTGTTAATGTGGCGGTCTCTGTTGGCGGTTTCCGCCAGGGTCGGAATTCCATTTTTTTTCCCGCCAGCCTGTTGGCGGTTTTGCCGCCGCTTTAACACCGACCGCCAGGGTTGGAATGACCACCTAAGTGTGAAGGTAAACTTTTAACCGAGGCCTCCCGCGGCCTGTAGCCGAGCAGGGCTCCATCGCGGTCGGCCTGAAACTTTGACTTTGCCCCGGTCGAGGTGCAACCAGATGACCCAATTGGTGCTTTTTGTTTCTAGGCGCTAAAAAAATAATAATCCTTTAAAAATTCATATCTCCGGTTCCCCTTATCCGATTTTATTAGTTTTGGTGTCATTTTAAAGATAAAAATATAATCTATTTTTATGAATTGGTTTTGGATTTTTAAACTGTTTCCTGTTTTTATTTAAATACTGTTTTGTGATATTTGAATGCTTTACATTCTGTATCCTAAGTTAAGCCTTGACGCTCGTTGCCAAGCTACCAAGGGTTTAGCTGGGTTTAATTTACTGAGTTTACGTATGCGGGACGCCGTACCGAGGGTAGGTCCATAATGCAGGACCAATGACAGCAATAGATTAATTTGAGTCCATAGTACGTGCGCTCTAAGGAGCCTATTCTCAAAGCAGGGGATGGGCGACCTGACCTGACTAGGTGACCTCAATGTAAGTGACTGTTTCACCTTTAAGTTAGGATACTTAGATTTATTTTTTAACTATATCTGATTTTGCTTTTTGGAGAAGACATTTTTTCTTTGGTGCTGATGAAGCGTCGATGGATCCGGTTGGACCGTGAGGACGCGAAACATGTTGGCCTTGAGATGTAGAGGTAATATATAATCTATAGTTCCCCTCGACTTTTGTTTTGAGAGTCACTTGAGCATTGTACTCGTTTGTGACCCTCGCCCCCTTTTTTAACCTTGGTCTTTATCTACCCTATACTGATTAAAGTTCTTTGATGTTTTGGTATGATGAATAACCAATTTTAACAGTCTTTTTGCTCTCTCCATTTTTGAATTTACTCCTAGTGTAAACTATCAAGTTTACTCTAGTAGAGCAGTACGGCACAAGAGCCCCCTTCGGGGAGCCCACCAGGCATTGCAGAGCCGGCCTGGTGAGGAGCATATCCCGATGATGATGCTTGTCATCCATTGTGATGCATGAGGGCTCTTGCTCCTGATAGTTCAGGTCCGCTATCAAGCCAGTACAGTTTTGGAACAGTGTACCTTTATTTATCGTTTAATTTACTGAGACCTAACTGGACCTTAGTGGAGGTTAGTGGCCTATTGCTAAGTGTAGGTACCAACCTGCCCTTACCAATAACCCATTTTCCAACACATGGGCATATATATATATATATTTTTTTTTTCCTCGCTCCATGTGTGCATTAATGTCCTCCATCACGTGTAAACTGACAATTCCGTTGTGTTCCACATCATTCCCCAAGAACTTATCTTGTTGCTGGTTAGACCGATAGAGGGCATCTACAGTAAGTATATGCCTGCCTGCCTAGTTTCACCTTCATCATGACTCTCCTCTCTTCCCTATCAGCCAGTGTTTTCAACACCACTGCATTGGATGATTGTGAAAACAAGATTGCGTTTACTTTACTGTGCACACTGCACCAGCGTGAGAGCTGACCCGGAGTTCTGTGCAGGGCTCTTCAATGCAATTGTCAGCCAATTCTCCAGGTTCTTAAGGGGTTGGAGGAGAAATCAATTAAAGGCTCACTTGAGGTGTAAGAAGCCTGCTTTATTGAATACCAGCTGGGCATGCCAACAACATCCTGCGCTTCTTGCA
This sequence comes from Pleurodeles waltl, assembly GCF_031143425.1. Lineage (NCBI taxonomy): Eukaryota > Metazoa > Chordata > Amphibia > Caudata > Salamandridae > Pleurodeles > Pleurodeles waltl. The sequence continues at coordinate 331,182,976 of NC_090448.1, forward strand.
GTACAAACTAAAACGACCAAAACAGTAAACTAACAATAACAAATTAACCCATTCGGCCTTCCTTAAACAGTTCCCGCCCTCTTTAAATTTTCCTATGTAGGATATCTGTCCTTACCCCTCTCTGAGGTTGTTCTGGCTTTTCGTCTGACCCCCTCTGTTTTTCCTGTGTGGCAGGCCTTTCTGTCTGCTCGCTCCCAAGCAAAAAAACAATCTTAACTATTAAAAAAAATACATATCCCTTTCAATAAACTTCACCAAATTCTCCCAGTCCTGTTCCAAGAAAGACTGTATCAGGGCGGGAGATGGGCTCCGACATTGTCTCTTGAGGGAAAGCTGTTAGTAATACATCTTTGGCTGTCTTGTGATTGCGCCAATGCATTCCCTCCTCCAATAACCCCCTCACTTGTCCTCAGGAATCTGTTTGGCAGCCAAAGTAATCACAGATGCTCTTCAAGTGAAAAAAGGCTGATTTACTTGGTGCAAGTTGGGTGTGCCAACAACATTCTTCGGCTTCTTGCCCTAAAAACTAAAATGTCCTAAACAGTGAACTAAACAAAAACAAACATATCCGCCTCCCCTAAACAGTTCCAGCCCGCCATTTAATTTTCCCTGTTTCACCTCCTCTGTACCATATCCATCCTTATGCCTCCCTGAGGCTCTGGCGTTTCACCTGACCCCTCTGCTTTTCCCACCTAGCAGGCGCTATGCACGCCATAGAGCAAACCTACAAACCTGCTGTTCACCCCTTGCCTATTAACCTTCCCTCAGAATTTTCACTGACTCCCAAAATCCCATCATGAGCACCCTTATGACCGCCACCAGAAGTGCTCCTCACTTTAGATGGTACTTCTGTCCTGCCCCCACCCACCACATGCAGCAACCAGAGCTGTGTATTTGTGACCCTTCAGAGTCCCCAAAGCACTCCTTTATCTTTCGTAGTGTCATGGATTTCCCAGCGGCAACAAGTGCACCCATCCTCCTGAAACAACTCCTGCTTCTCATACAGTATTTTTGGGTGCTTTAAAACGTCAACCATTGTGTCCTGCAAAATCCTGGAATTTCTCTGTTTACTGCCCTCCTGGCTCTTTTCTTGGAAGCAATTGGGACCACCATATCTGAGTATTTGGCCACTACTCCTTCATTTTTATTAAATCCCTTTTTATCATATTTTAGAGTTTTAGGCCTGTAATATGAAAAAGATCCCTCTCTTTCATGTGTATAATCAACACATCATGTTCTCCTCACAACTTCCAGTTTTCTTGTAATTCTGACATCACTACCCCAATCTCATCCCCTCTTATGCAAATCATGTTGCTGTTGCCTTGTACCTCTCCAATCCCAATTGTGTTCCATTTGCACTACAGCCATGTGAATCATGCAGTGTCCGCATATCCATAGTCACCTGCCCAATGAGAGAAACTGTTTATATATCACTGACTTTATAGTCCCATATATTCAGACACATAATCACTCCTTCACCTTCCAAAGCATTTTAACTCTTTCTCGCCCATCCCCTTTCGAAATCCCACCGTTGCCACTCCTATCCTAAAAGAACATGTTGCAATGTCAGTGTCTTCTAAACATCGACTCCTTAAGCAACGTTGTAAAACACCAAGAACTTTCCTAGCATCACCATATTTTCATCCTCATGTACATATAGTAGACCATTTTCTTGTCTCTTTTTCTTTAACCATTTTGTTAAAAAATTCCTTGCTTCACACATTTATACCCACATACATTTCCTTCCTCGATCCATTTCACTCATCCTTCAAAATAGCCATAACTCACCCCTTTTTATCTGCACCTCTTCTCATTGATTTCTCCCTTAGGCCTGCTACCCAACTACCTTCGAAACCCTTAAGACACTGATAACCATCAGTGTGAAAACTGAACAGAACAAAAAGAATACTGAAGAGGGTGTGCATACATGTCTCACCTAAATCACCACCACCTCTAGGATACCTTCCTTCAAAGGTTTCCTCTTTTGTTTGGGTTTTCCTTCTTCTCTTGTCCAATCTTCTAAAATCCTTTGCACCAATTCTCATTTCTCCGTTCATTACCCCAAAAGCATTTGCCATAGTAGATAATGCATGCCATTTGCCATGCTATGGTGACTGGAGAGCATTATCTCTCAGTCAGTGCTTCTACGTACTGAACTGTATCTTATAGCCTTCATCTTAACCCTTATTTGATCCCTTTCCCTTCACTGTGCTCCAGATTGCACAAATTCAAGCTGTGCTGTTCTACATGTCCTCTAGTTTGATGCTGCCGGTGACCGCTCCAACAGACTTCTTGCTCTTAACCAAGTTCCCACATTTCTTATGGGACTTTTGTTGCCTTGGCCAAACCAAATAACCTCTCTCACTATGAATGAGGCAAACCAGCTGGTTGTGTAACCCCGGAATATGTTTCGCAGTAAACCAAATATTCCATTGAAAACGCAGAAGGACAAACTCCCATAATAAACGAAGGGCACACTGATCGTTTGCAGTTTTTCAATTCATGACATGCACTATTGATTCATTGTCTATAGCAAACAGAACCGTTTTTCCTGACAGCTCTTTGCCCCATAATTTAACTGCCACCAATACTGAAAATAATTCCAGAAAAGCAGTGCTATAGCTCTCCTTCCTCCAATTCTCTCGACAATTTTCAGCACACCATTTGCCTCTTCAGTACAGCCCAAACTCACCCCCTTGTCTGGTGGCATTAGAAAATATCTCTAGTGTCCATTCAATCCAGTACCCAGGCTGCTACATCGTCACCCCATTATATGTTGTCAAAAAATGTTGCCACATCTGCAAATCCTCCCTCATTCCCTCTGTTATGCATATCCTATGATAAGTGCCGCTGGAATACTGCAATTGTGCCGCCACAACACTTTTAGCAGGGTTATGGATTTGCTGCATCTTCCACATAATCCGTCATCTACTGCATAATCTGTACATTTGAACAAAAAATATTGTTTCTGGCCCAAACAGTTCATGCAGTGGAAGCTCCTTTGCAAAGTTGGATTGGTCACCTTTGTCTTGCTTATTGTTACATTTAGGTATTAAACTAGTACCAATGAGGTGCAACGTATGCCCAGGTTTAACACGTGCAAAAATGAAAACATAATGGAATAATATATCACAAAATGTGTCACATTACTCCACATAATTTGCTTTTTCTTGCTGCATACTTTTAACTACCCTGATGGATAATTTGGCCCTCTTCTGCTGCATAATTCCAGTGGTCCAGCCTGTGATGTGGTTTAGACACACCTTGCTTTGCAAAAGCCAAGTTCCTAGTAAATGCACTACCTGGATCTATTACTCTGCTTTCAAAGTTGAGATGTTTTGATATCTGTTGAATTAGATGAAGTTAAAATTTGTTGTTAATAATGCATATACTAGCAATTCCCGTAATGTCGGCACATTTTCAGAGTGCAAGCGCAACTCCATAGCTACTGAGTCCAGCTCTATGCCCAAGAATGTCAATTAGTAGGGCCCTCTGTCTTTTCTTTAGCTAGTGGTAACCCCAAATGATTAGTCACCTCCTTAAATGTTTTTAACAGCTGTAAACATTCAACTTTCTGGTCATCCTTCCATATCAACAAGAAATTGTCACTGTAATGAAGCACATGCTCTGACCTTGCAACCTTCTTCACTGTCCATTTCAAAACTATATCTCAAAAGCTGCACAGTCAACTGCACAACTCATCCGCTTTGCTCTATCAAGATAGTGTTGTCCATGAAATTGAGTACCCAATAAAGGCATGTCATGTGGATGAACTGGTAAAAACCTGAAAGTGGTCTTAATGTCAGCTTTTAACATTTCTGCTCCTAATCACAAATCCTAATCATCCGTACCCCTTCATCAATGCTAGTGTATACTACAGAGCAATCATTTTGATCAATATAATCATCAATTAAGCTGCCCTCTGACCATGATAGATGACGAATCAGCCTATATTCCACCACTGTCTCTTTGGGAATCAAACTGATAGGTGATATAATCAAATTATCAATTAGTGGTGACTGAAATGGCCATGCCATCCTGCTCCCTGCCACCTCTTTGTGTAGTTGCTCTTGCACTAACTTCTTTTTCTGCCTAGATTTTAAACTGTCTGCCCACCTTTTGTCTCTTAGCTCGGTGTATGGTATTCTAAAACCTTCTATGATACCATGCTCCAGATACCCTGCAACCCTGTGGACAGAGTTTATTTGTAAGCATTTTTTCAATATCATAATCAGCATAATTGCCTTTTTGCAGGTAAATCCTTACCTCTGCCCCCTTGCTGTCAACCTTGTCCAACATTGCACTGTATAGTACGGAATCTTTTCATCAAACTAAAGCCAAACCAGGTTGGCAAAGCCGACACTGGCTGTCCTGATGACATGTAAATATTTCCATAACCTTCTGGTTGTTTTTTCACACCTAATGCTCGCATGTATCTATATTTATAGGTACTCTCAGTCTCTTCTACAGCTCTCTCTCTCTCATCTGCTTTTGACCCCTCCGTGCATCTCATCTCTCTTTCCCCTCCTTTTTCTCTGTTTTTTTTAACATGCTTGTTCTCATCCCTTTCTGCCTGGCAGATGTACCAGGAGTCCCTAACTAATCCTTGTCTCCCTCTGTATTCTGTACCTCTCCATCTTTATCCTTTGTGTTCCTTTTGTCATTTCAGTCTTTGCATAAAAAATACACAGACTTACTTGAAGTATAATGTAATAGATGTGTAAACATTTATTTCCTAAAGCATTCTTTGCACAAGTATTGTACTGTGCATACATAAATCTCTACACCACACCTCAAGCAAGCATTACCTTAACATGCAGAATGTGTGGCCTTTCTGTGGTCACTAAAAAGTCGCTAATAGATGTCCAAAGCCACACCCAAAACATTGTTAAGGAGGGAAGAGGTAGGTGTATCACAAAAACTAAGAGCCAGATGTACAAAGCATTTTACTTGACGCAAACGGTCCATCCAGGCGGTAGGCGAATGATAAAATGCTTTTTGGCTGTATCAACCCTATTGTGTGAGTTGGTAACCTATTACCAACTTGCAAAGTAAGGTTTGCGAGTCGCTATTAGAAAAGGGCATGTTAAGGGTGTCCCTTCCTAATCCTGAGTCGCACTGGTATGTAGGAATGCTTTGTGACTGGGAATGCAGTCGCAAAACATTCACAGTTACAACCAACTTCAAGTTGCTGGTAACCCATTTGCAAACCGGAAGGGGTCCACAAGGGACCACTTCCCCTTTGTTTTTAAGAGCAGCAGTGGTGCCAGAAACCACTGCCTACTCTTAAAAATGAAAAGAAAACTTTTCAGTTTTCTTCTTGTAATGCATCCCGCTTTCCTTTAAGAAAAACGAGCTTCATTACCAAAAAAAAAGATCGCTTTATTTGAGAGCAATCACAGACATGGTGGTCTGCTGACCCCAGCACGCCACCATCTCTGTGATTGTAACTATTCACAATTGGTCGCAAATTGCGACCTGGCTCATAAATATTGATGAGGCAGGTCAATTTATGACCCACTGCAAATCATTAAATGTGACTGACACACGTTGGTACATCGCAATTTGCGATTTCCTAACAGTGAACCACAATTAAGAAATCGCAAAATTGATTCTTTATACATCTGGCCCTAATGTTTTCTGGGCAAGGGAATGGAGGAACAGAAAAAGCATCTAAAACCATGCAGAAAACAAGAGAGAGAGGGAAGAAAATAGAAGGAGGTGGCAGAATGAAGAGCAGGGAGAGTGGGGCAGTATAAAGGTGAAGGACCAGGTGTAGGACTTTGGAAATATGAGGCTCTCAGGAAGTATCTCCTATAAACAGAAATGTTGTACAAAATGGTTAAAAGAAGCACCAAGGAGGAAGGTTTATGTTGGAACATAATAGAATGGAGGGGTTAAAGGTGGTCCTCCTGATCCTGAATAGGCAACCAAAGAAGGAAAACACAAGAGGGAAGTTTAGGTGTACTGGATGCAAGAAATATGAAAAGATAGATACGGGAAGGGGCACCAATTTGTAGAAAACGTATTATAAAGTATATATCATCAAGATGGATTTGACATCTTGGAAAATGTTATTCATTTAATATAGTATGAGAAAACAGGTTTGGTGGAAAAATGTCACCCGAATTGATCTGATATGACTCTGAACCACAATGTCACACGGTGTGTTGCTTGCTAGTGATGAATGTCTGCTACATATTAGTGTTGAAATAGATCTGATATTCCAAGCTTACCTCAAGAAGGTGACATTTTCTGTGGCAAACAAGACATGGAGGGGCATTCATGTTGGAACTGTTGATGAGATGAAGTAAATAATTTCAATGTCAGTGGAGCTTTGCCTATTGAAGCAGGTGGTCATTCAGTCATGAAGGGCTGTGAAGCAGTCTCCCTCCAATTTTTGATTGGAGCGGATATATGAAGGCTGGAAGGAAAAGAATATCTATGTGTTGTCATTACATAGGTGGTAGAAGAATACGAAATAAAAGAGCTTCTGTCCAAGTTGGGTGAATTTGTCAATTGTGAGACAGGGACAGTCATTGAACACTGAGCACGTGCTGGTACCAACATAGAGGTCAAGAATTGGATTGGGCATTAATGAAGGATCATGAGACAAAGAAGGGAAAATCTGAGAAATAGCTGGAACTCCAAGCCAGGTCTGTTACAGTTATCCCATCAGATGAAAGATATCCAAACAGCTGTTTTAAAAGCTGCAGATAGATAAAGCAAATGAGAAAAAAAGGTGGGTGTTCATAGATTTTTAAATCAGTAATGAATGATTTTTCATGCGGTACATAGGCCTGAACCCTCTGTTATTTTGTTTTAGGTGGCCCACATTCTGTTTTCCGAGGCACATGGGAGTTGGCACCAGCTGTGTTCTGCCGCCTCGGCTTTGCTGTTTTGATGGGTAGGTTCAGCAGTTTACATGCATAAGTATCACTTGGAAATTAATGAATGAATATTTCTTTGTTTCTTGAACATGGGCCAGGCTAGAGTTTTTTCATAGCAGTGTAAAAATGTTTAGTGATGCGAATGTAAAACATAAGTGACACTATATAAAGAAATTAGTGTGATCGTTAGGTTAGTACAGATTTTCATGATCATTTAACAGATGAAGATAGGTGGGGCACACGTGTCAAGCATAAATGAAGAGGTATGCGAGTGTGAGTGTGAGTGCCTCGGATCACTATTTCCAATCATGATATTGGACAGCAGATCATCTGCTGGACTTCTTGACCATTTGATCTTCCCAAATGAAGAGAAACACATAAAGACATTATTCTGGGATGGGCATTTAGGTAGCCTTGCTTTCTTGTTTCTTCACTGTTACAGGATTAAAAAAAAGAAATTCTGCTTTCTCCACAGTTAATTACAGAGGCTCCACAGGCTTTGGACAAGATAGTATTGACTCGTTGATGGGCAGAGTTGGAGAACAGGATGTGAAAGATGTGCAGGTTTGAGGCTCTCCTCACATTTCCCACTTCTTTAGGAGTGTGGCTCAGGCGTATACCTTTAAGGTCCAGGTGGGATTGTTATTGCATGCACCATAGCCTTTGAAACATCATCCCACACAGCCACTGACATACAAGGAACAGTATATTGCACCAAAACAAGCATACATGAACCAAACACATGCCTCTTGGTCTCCTGCTGAATCTAGTATTAGCCAGTGGCGGCTCCTCTGCTATGGCGGAGGAGCGTCGCCACCCCCCACAGAAGAAGCAACTGCAAACCTTTCACAAGGAAAGCATAATAAAGTATGTTTATTATCCTTTCCTTGCGAAAGGGGTGGGGTCATGTGGGATGACAGGGATGAGGAGAGTACACCGTGCACTCCCCACAGTGCGCAGGTCTCTTTGGCCAGCCATCTTGGGCCGGCAAACAAAAACATGCGCATTGTACTCTCTCCAGCCCAGCACTGTGTTGCCAGCCTGGAGAGAGCAGGCACAGGCTCCTAGTCTGCCTGGGAGAGCCCTGGCTGGGTGCTCCCAGCCAATCCTAACGCAGCTCGGAGCAGCGTCAGGATTGGCCACAGGGCAGGCTGGGAGCTGTGCCTGTCTGCAGTGACGAGAAAAAGAGGAGCGGCGTGGCCAGTGAGCAGGTACTTACAAAACAATATATATATTAAATGTGTCCCCTGCCCCCTTTGACCACGTGCTGCACCCACCCCGCCCCTTCAGAGCGCGGTGATCCTAGATTGGCATTAGCTACACTGACTGGGAAAACCGTTGAGAGAGCAACACCACTGATGCACACTCCATATATAGACAATAAAAACGAACTCAAAACATTTGGGTAATATTTTTTGATAAACAGCTTTATTCTCAACAATACTATCTTCTGCAGATCTGCAGTACACATTTTAGGTGGTCAGAACTGTGGGGAACACGTACGATAGAGATAAAAGAGCCATGCAGCAATGCACATTACAGAGAAGACCTCACAGTATCAGGGACAACAGGTGGACTGTACAACTTCCAAAAATGTACTATAAGAGCTCTCCTCAAAGATTTATGCACCTGAACCCATTACAGACCTGCACATGTTAATGCAGTACCACCTCTAAGAACCTGAAATCTTCATCAGGCTGTGATTGATGTTCTCCCCTCTTTCATCGTAGCCTCTATTACTGGACCCTTTGAAGATGTTGCTCTGCTTGGTCTACCCTACTTCAGCTTCCCTCATGCAATTGATTATATATAGAATTATAGATGGGTAATTGTGAATCATGGATGGGTAACATGGAGTGCTGTTCACCGAGGGCTTATGAGTGATATCAGATACAGAAGAGCAAAGCTTGAGCTGTCAATGAAGTAACTGAGAACCCCCAGATGAAAAACATTCCTGTTATTTACTTTTTAGCTATGAATAATATTATGTTATGTTATGTATGACACCCAAAATCATGTGCCAATGTTTTCAATTGATATGCAAGGACATGGGAGTAATAGCGGGCCTTACATAGCATGGTCTCTACTCTATCCGAAATACAAAAAACACCCTGGCCATCTGCCACCCACCACTCTCTCTTCCTTCTCTGCCCCTCCAGAAGCTTTGCTCCTTGCCCTCCAGCGCTACTCTTGCAGACTCTCAGAAAGCCTAGACCAAGCAGCCTGGAATTCCTTTAAGACATAGCAACAGTTGTTAATAAGTTCTGTTACTACATCACGGTAGTGATTTACTGGATTTAGAATCCAGGTATTTATGATACTACTTAATTTGTAAAAGAATAACTACAGGGTTCCAAAGTTCTGCTCAGACGCCCAACACCAGCACCATCGAGCATTGGGGTGGTGAATTTCAAGGTAGGTAACCTGAATTCAACCTCATGCCATCAGACACTACTTACCTTTTCTTTCAGTTTTGCAGGTTGTTTTGTTCATTTGTCACTGTTTTTGTCTTTGTCTTTTTCCTTCTTCCTCTGTATTGTGTTTTTCTTTCACTTGCTCTGGATCAAAGCCTGTTGAGGAAAAATAAGTGCTGGTCCTGTTGGAACGTAACATTTTAGTAATGCTTTTTAGTGACCCAGACATCAGCAGAAAGTTTCATGTTAAAAGTTTACATGGAGAAAAGCTGCACTGACACGTAGTTTAAAAGTGCTTATGTTTTATTTTTGCAGTGATCACCATTGTGCCTACCAGGATTGACAATGCTAACAAGAGTAGAATAATGTTGAAGTATATTTTAAACATTAGAGTGACTGCTAGTAGTCAAACAAGATTGATTTCATAATGTTTAATGTGCATAAATAAATGCACTTCGCTGTCATACCTAATGTGAATCTTTAACAAAGACTGCAATTCATAGTGAAATGTTTTTACATATCCTAATGATGTACTATTAATGCTGAATTTATAAATTGCATATTATGGGTGTTTTATTATTAAATATATTATTGCAGTATATTTCTTGTGTTAGCATAACTAGGCCCGTAGACTTCATATTTGCAGTCATGTAAAAGTGATGAATCATTCTTTTTCTTTAACATTAAGGGCCTGATTACAACTTTGGAGGAGGTGTTAATCCGTCCCAAATGTGACGGATATACCACCAGCCGTATTACGAGTTCCATAGGATATAATGGACTCGTAATACGGCTGGTGGTATATCCGTCACTTTACCATCACTTTTGGGGCGGATTAACACCTCCTCCAAAGTTGTAATCAGGCCCTAATTTTTCTATTAGGTTATTTTTATGAATAGTAAAGGGTCCCATTGCTTAATCTCACAAGGCTGTTTCTAAACGACCTTGGTTTCTGAACAATTAGGCCTAAACATGGACTACGTGTGAACTAAATTGTTTCTTTCAACATGAACTTTCACATGAGAAGAAGATTAGTCCATAGTATACCCTGGAAAGAATTCCTCTGGTTACAAAGTAATAGAAAATTGTAATTGACTAATGGATTCACACGGAACCAAAACCCACCAGCATTGCTGACCACCACGGGCAGAGCACCTCACCAAATCCTGAACTCCTAAACCCCCATCACCAAAGAGAACACCCAAAGACTGACAAACTCCATCCACTCTGGAGCACCCTCAGATCCGTGCCCTCATCACATCTTTAACCTGGCCAGTGCCACCATAGTACTGGACCTCTTGTAGGAAAGTACCATCTTGCCTGGCACGTTACCCCAATATTTCACTGTATATATGTTGTTTTAGTTGTATGTGTTACTGGGACCCTGCCAGCCAGGGCCCCAGTGCTCATAAGTGTGCCCTGTATGTGTTCCCTGTGTGATGACTAACTGTCTCACTGAGGCTCTGCTAACCAGAACCTCAGTGGTTATGCTCTCTCTTTGCTTTCCAAATTGTCACTAACAGGCTAGTGACCAATTTCACCAATTCACATTGGCATACTGGAACACCCTTATAATTCCCTAGTATATGGTACTGAGGTACCCAGGGTATTGGGGTTCCAGGAGATCCCTATGGGCTGCAGCATTTCTTTTGCCACCCATAGGGAGCTCTGACAATTCTTACACAGGCCTGCCATTGCAGCCTGAGTGAAATAACGTCCACGTTATTTCACAGCCATTTACCACTGCACTTAAGTAACTTATAAGTCACCTATATGTCTAACCTTTACCTGGTAAAGGTTGGGTGCTAAGTTACTTAGTGTGTGGGCACCCTGGCACTAGCCAAGGTGCCCCCACATTGTTCAGCAAATTCCCCGGACTTTGTGAGTGCGGGGACACCATTACACGGGTGCACTATACATATGTCACTACATATGTATAGCGTCACAATGGTAACTCCGAACATGGCCATGTAACATGTCTAAGATCATGGAATTGTCACCCCAATGCCATTTTGGCATTGGGGAGACAACTCCATGATCCCCCGAGTCTCTAGCACAGACCCGGGTACTGCCAAACTACCTTTCCCGGGGTTTCACTGCAGCTGCTGCTGCTGCCAACCCCTCAGACAGGTTTCTGCCCTCCTGGGGTCCAGCCAGGCTTGGCCCAGGAAGGCAGAACAAAGGACTTCCTCAGAGAGAGGGTGTTACACCCTCTCCCTTTAGAAAAAGGTGTCAGGGCTGGGGAGGAGTAGCCTCCCCCAGCCTCTGGAAATGCTTTGATGGGCACAGATGGTGCCCATCTCTGCATAAGCCAGTCAACACCGGTTCAGCGATCCCCCAGCCCTGCTCTGGCGCGAAACTGGACAAAGGAAAGGGGAGTGACCACTCCCCTGACCTTCACCTCCCCTGGGAGGTGCCCAGAGCTCCTCCAGTGTGCTCCAGACCTCTGCCATCTTGGAAACAGAGGTGCTGCTGGCACACTGGACTGCTCTGAGTGGCCAGGGCCAGCAGGTGACGTCAGAGACTCCTTCTGATAGGCTCTTACCTGTGTTGCTAGCCTATCCTCCTTCCTAAGTAGCCAAACCTCCTTTTCTGGCTATTTAGGGTCTCTGCTTTGGGGAATTCTTGAGATAACGAATGCAAGAGCTCATCAGAGTTCCTCTGCATCTCTCTCTTCACCTTCTGCCAAGGAATCGACCGCTGACTGCTCTGGACGCCTGCAAAACCGCAACAAAGTAGCAAAGACGACTACTGCAACCTTGTATCGCTGATCCAGCCGCCTTCTCGGCTGCTTTCCTGGTGGTGCATGCTGTGGGGGTAGTCTGCCTCCTCTCTGCACTAGAAGCTCCGAAGAAATCTCCTGTGGGTCGACGGAATCTTCCCCCTGCAACCGCAGGCACCAAAAGACTGCATCACCGGTCCTCTGGGTCCCCTCTCAGCACGACGAGCGTGGTCCCTGGAACTCGGCAACTCTGTCCAAGTGACTCCCACAGTCCAGTGACTCTTCAGTCCAAGTTTGGTGGAGGTAAGTCCTTGCCTCCCCACGGTAGACTGCATTGTTGGGTACCGCGTGATTTGCAGCTGCTCCGGCTCCTGTGCACTCTTCCAGGATTTCCTTTGTGCACAGCCAAGCCTGGGTCCCCGATACTCTAACCTGCAGAGCACAACCTCCTGAGTTGTCCTCCGGCATCGTGGGACCTTCTTTTGTGACTTCGGGTGAGCTCCGGTTCACTCTTCTTCGTAGTGCCTGTTCTGGCACTTCTGCGGGTGCTACTTGCTTCTGAATGGGCTTCTTGTCTTGCTGGGTGCCCCCTCTGTCTCCTGACGCAATTGGCCACATCCTGGTCCCTCCTGAGCCACAGCAGCATCCAAAAACCCTAACCACGACCCTTGGAGCTACCAAGGCTTGTTTGCGGTCTTTCTGCATGGAAACACCTCTGCAAGCTTCTTCACGATGTGGGACATCCATCCACCAAAGGGGAAGTTCCTAGTCCTCTTTGTTCTTGCAGAATCCACAGCTTCTACCATCCAGTGGCAGCTTCTTTGCACCCTTAGCTGGCATTTCTTGGGCATCTGCCCACTCACGACTTGAGTGTGACTCTTGGACTTGGTCCCCTTGTTCCACAGGTACTCTCGTCTGGAAATCCATCGTTGTTGCATTGCTGATGTTGGTCTTCCTTGCAGAATTCCCCTATCACGACTTCTGTGCTCTCTGGGGAACTTAGGTGCACTTTGCACCCACTTTTCAGGGTCTTGGGGTGTGCTATTTTTCTAACCCTCACTGTTTTCTTACAGTCCCAGCGACCCTCTACAAGGTCATATAGGTTTGGGGTCCATTCGTGATTCGCATTCTACTTTTGGAGTATATGGTTTGTGTTGCCCCCATACCTATGTGCTCTCATTGCAATCTATTGTGACTGTACATTGCTTGCATTGCTTTCTATTGCTATTACTGCATATTTTTGGTATTGTGTACATATATCTTGTGTATATTTGCTATCCTCATACTGAGGGTACTCACTGAGATACTTTTGGCATATTGTCATAAAAATAAAGTACTTTTATTTTTAGTATATCTGTGTATTGTGTTTTCTTATGATATTGTGCATATGACACCAGTGGTATAGTAGGAGCTTTACACGTCTCCTAGTTCAGCCTAAGCTGCTCTGCTAAGCTACCCTTTTCTATCAGCCTAAGCTGCTAGACACCTCTTCTACACTAATAAGGGATAACTGGGCCTGGTGCAGAGTCTAAAGTACCCCTTGGTACCACTACAAACCAGGCCAGCCTCCTACACCTCTGCCGAATCATCAACCAATCCTTTGAGACAAAATCAACCCGCTACTCAAGAAACCCACCGCCGACTCAAAGAAGCTTAAGAACTACAGACTCTTCTCTCTGCTTCCTTCCCCAGCCAGGTAACAGAGAAAGCCGTTAACCAACATCTCACCAAAGTCCTCGAGACACACCATATCCTAGACACATCCCAATTTGGATTCAGAGGCAACCACAGCACTGAAACCACACTCCTAGCAGCCACCGACGGCATACGCATCATACTGGACCGCAGAGGCATGGCCACACTCATCCTCCTCAACCTCTACGCTGTGCTTGTCACCATACCCTCTGCGACAGCCTATGTGACACCGGCATCTGAGATAAAGCACTGAATTGGATCAGGTCCTTCCTCACCAGAAAAACACAGTGTCAGACTACCCAAAGACACATGCTGCGGAGTGCCCCAAGGATCTTCACTCAGCCCAACGCTTTTCAACATATACATGTACATGACCCCACTTGCCAAGATCAAAAAACAACACGGGCTAAACAACGTATCCTATGCCAACAACACCTAATTGATCCTCTCCATGTCTGAAGACTCTGCAATGGCCAAGAAAAAGTTCCACAACAGGATATGAGCAGTCGCCGTCTCAATGGAAGTCAGCTGCCTCAAACTCAACTCAGAGAATACAGAGATCCTCGTAATAGGCTCCAAACCTTCTGCCTGGAACGATTTCTGGTGGCCCACCACTCTGGGAAATGCCCACCCCCACTGACCACACACGCAACCTGGGTATCATCCTGGACTCCTCTCTATGTATGACCGCCAAGTTAATGCCGACTCTTCGTCATGCTTCTACACCTTCCTACTCCTGCAGAAGATTTTCAATGTGGATTCCCTCCGACACGAGGAAGACTGTCACCCACACACTCGTCACTAGCAAACTGGACTATGGCAACGCACTCTATGCCGGCATCACAAAGAAACTTCAAGCAAGACTACAAAGGATCCAGAATGCAGCAGCCAGACTCATCCTGGACATTCCCAGACACAGCCACATCTCCTCCCAACTCAGAGACCTACACTGTCTCCCAGTCAACAAGCGTTTCACATACAAGCTCCTGATCCACACCTACAAAGCACTGCACAGCATAGGTCTGGCATATCTCAACTACCGCCTCACCTTCTAAGTACCCAGCAGGCATCTCCGTTATTCCCAACTCGCCCTTGCAGCCATCCCCAAGATCCAGAAAAGCACAGCAGGAGGAAGATCTTTCTCCTACCGCGCAGCCCAGATATGGAACACACTATCTCTCAAGCTCAGGTAGATCACATCACTAAAGCAGCTCAGGAAGGACCTCAAGACCTGGCTCTTCAACTGAGCAGCACACCTACAAACAGCGCCTTCAGACCCTATGGGTGATTACCTGAGCTCTACAAATCTCTGATTGATTGATTGAAGAAGGAGATAACTTCAGACCAAACCTGAGAAAACATAGGCCCTCATTACAACTGTGGTGGTCGGTGTGAAAGCGGCGGTAATACCGCCAACATGCCGGCGGTAAAAAAAATGAGATCACGACCACAGCGGAAACCTCCAACACAGACAGCCACTTTAAACACCGCGGCGGTAACTGCCAACAGTCAGGCGGAAGACAATGTACCGCCCACCCCATCACAACCCGCCTAACCACCAGCTTTTCCAGGGCGGAACCAATGCCATCAAAAGCACGGTGGAAACAGAACACAGAAGGGAAACCACTCACCTCTCGACACTCAACAAAGAACCAGGACGCCACAGAGCCCGAGTTACAGGTCCTGTCCATGCTGGTCTACCTCCTCCTCTACCAGGAATACGAAAGGCAGCGGTACTGCACCTAGTACACGGGGGATGAAAAAGAGAGTGACACACACACGCAACATGCAACACCCCCACCCCCACCCTCACCCACAACACCATACACACAAACACATGCAACAACATTACATTTACACCCCGTAACCCCCTGAAAGAACGCAAGGACAAAAGGAATTGAGTTAAATTAGTGATATATTAGAAATGGGCAGAGATACGTAATGAATAGAAAAACAGTATTTACAAAAATATACAATATGTACATAAGGCCGTACATTGTCCCTTCCAAATGTCCGTGGGCCACTGGGCCACAAATCAGAGGCCAAGCCCACACTTGACTCCTGCCTCAATATGGGGAGAACACTGCAGGGGCATCAGGTCGAAAACACACAGGCACCTCAGGGGGATAGGAAGGGGGGTTCACCTCAGCCGGAAGATGGAATAACATCACTGCTCCTCGAGGGGGCTCCATGCCCACTGCTTGGTCCGGGGGAGTGCAAGGCCACAGTCTCTCAAGTGGATGGTTTGCCCATTGCTTGGTCCTGGGGAGTGCAAAGCCACAGTCTCTCAAGTCTCTCAAGTGGGTGGTTTTCCCACTGCTTGGTCCTGGGGAGTGCAAAGCCACAGTCTCTCAAGTGGATGTTTTCTTCCACTGGTTCTGGAGAGGGCTTTGTGCCAAGTGTGCTTCATGCTGCCAAGGATAGGGTGAAGGGTGAGTGGATGCCTTTCTCCACTGGTTCTGGAGGAGGCTTTGTGCCCAGTCTGCTTCATCCTGCCAAGGATAGGGTGAGTGGATGCCTTTCTACACTGGTTCTGGAGGGGGCTTTGTGCCCAGTCTGCTTCATCCTGCCAAGGATAGGGTGAGTGGATGCCTTTCTCCACTGGTTCTGGAGGGGGCCTTGTGCCCAGTGTGCTTCATCCTGCCAAGGATAGGGTGAGTGGATGCCTTTCTCCACTGGTTCTGGAGGGGGCTTTGTGCCCAGTCAGCTTCATCCTGCCAAGGATAGGATAAGTGGATGCCTTTCTCCACTGGTTCTGGAGGCGGCCTTGTGCCCAGTGAAGCAACAGTTTGGGAGTGGCAGTTCACATTCCCTCACCTGGGTGTCTGAGGCACGAGATTTGCAGGGAACAGGTTGAATGATAGTCCATGGAGGCAGGGCTAGACTCCATCCTGCGGCGGCTAAGGCTGCAAACTGGTGGTAGTGCCGGTGCTGGTGCTGCCAGTGGTGGTGGGAGGCTCCAGCCCTCCTCCTGCAGCCTCCGATGGCTGCCCACTGGGGCTGCTGCTGCTGGTAGTGGTCCTACTGTCAGCGGTGCAGGTGGCGGTGGTTGCAGTGGGGCCTGCGGCGGTGCTAGTGGCAGTGCTAGCAGTGGTGCATGTGGCGGTGCTGGCTGTGGTGCAGGTGCCAGTGGTGGAGGGAGGCTCCAGCCCTTCTCCTTCAGCCTCGGATGGCTGCCCACTGGGGATGCTGCTGCTGACAGTAGTGGTGCTAGCGGCGGTGCAGGTGGAGGTGCTTGCGGCGGTGCCTGTGGTGGTGCCTGTGGCGAGGCTGCTGCCGGTGCTGCCCGCGGTGCAGGTGGCGGTGCTGGCAGTTGTGCTGGTAGCCACCAGGCCTTCACCTGCAGCCTCCGACAGCTGAAGTGCCTTGCCTGGTGTTTTCTGCCCCTGCCTCACCTTGGCAGATGGTGGTGTGAGCTTGGGTCTGGCTGCTGGAATTTTTGAGGAGGCCTTGCTGGGTGGATCGTGCTCCTTGGCCTTGCTGCATGCTGTCCCCTTTTTCACCTTGGCAGGTGGCGGAATGGTTTTTTCCTTTGCAGGGGTTGCTGGCACACTGGCTGGCCTGACTGCTGCCCCCTTTGAGCCTCTGTGAGTTGCAGTTACCACAGCTAACGTTGACTTGGTGGCTGAGGTGCTGACCTGGGTTCTGGACACCCTGGCCGGAGGGGAAGTACGGGGGGAGGGGTAGGGAACAGGTCAATGTTTGCCAGGAAAGGCTTCTTAGACACACTGGGGCGGGAAGAGGGAGAGGGTTTGGGAGTGGAGGAAGGAGTGGTTATAGGAGGTGTCTGTCTGCAGACTTTGGGTGCAGGTGCAGGTGCATGAACTGGATAATGTTGTGAGGTGGATGGCTGTTGGGTAGGTGGGTGCTTGCGTTTGTGTCCTTTGGGAGGAGGGGTCACAGACACACTGGGAGAGGACATAGGGGACGTGTGAATGGATGTGGGGGTGGTGACTGCTCGTGAGGGGTGTGTTGTGACGGGCGTACTGGTGATGGAGGTAGTGGATGAGGATGTAGTGCATGCAGGTGTGAGTGGAGACGCTACTGGGAGGGAGGTGGACGAGAAGGAGGATGGGGACACAGTGGAGGCAGTGGATGATGGTGTGTCTGCTTGGAGATGGTGCTTGTGTGAGTGCCTGTGAGATGAAGTGTGGTGCTTGTGTTTGCCTGAGCCACTTTTGGGTGTTGATTTGGGTGAATGCTGGTCTGAAGGTGTGCTTGGGATAGGCTGGGGTTGAGGGGATTAGGTCTGGGTAGAGGAAGTTGGAGGAGGGAGGCTAGAGACAGTGCCATCAGTGTTGAGGCCAGAGCCTGAAATGCTCTCTGTTGGGCCGCTATGCCAGAGTGAATGCCCTCCAGGTATGCATTTGTTTGTTGCAATTGCCTCTTGACAACCTGGATGGCATTCAGTATGGTTGACTGCCCAACAGTGAGGGATCTCAGGAGGTCAACAGCCTCCTCACTGAGGGAAGCAGGACTGACTGGGGCAGGGCCTGAGGTGCCTGGGGCAAAGGAGATGCCCACCCTCCTGGGTGAGCGGGCACGGGAAACACGCTGAGGGGCTGTTGGGAGGGTGGTGCTGGTAGGGCGGGTGGCTGTACCTGTTGTTGGGGTGGGCACAGAGTTGTCCGCCACCGCCAGGGAGCTTCCATAGGAGGAGTTGTCGCTGTCTGTGGTCTCCCCTCCTGTCCCCGTCGTGGTGCTCCCCTCGCCCTCAGTCCCACTGGTGCCCTCACCGTCAGTGGATTCGGCCTCCAGACCATATGGGATGCAGCACCCTCCATCGCCGGTTCCTCTGCCGGTGCCGGTGCTAATGCACACAAGGACACGGTGACAAAACAAAAAGGGGGGGGAGAGAGAAAGAGGATACACTTGGTCAATGCCAGAAACACACTACCGTTGGCATACACAACACACAGGGAGCAGCCCTATGCACTAGGCCATACACAACCATTTACTAAGATAGTCACCAGCCCATGGGGTACAAGGCCTACCGCCATTAGCTGCACACCTGAAACCCACAGGACCCTGCCCAGTAGTAGATGCCCACTAGCACTATTGGGGTAGGAGTGCTTCATAGCCTGCCCAACAAGGGACCTACCCTGCCATCTTCGCCCTGGCCTAGGGGCACCCATAGCCCACATCCCCCGCCCAGGTAACTCTTAACGCGTGCAAAGTCAGGATTCTGAATCTGTACTCACCCCCTTGTGGCTGCTGTGATGCCTTCAAGCGCCCATCCAACTCCGGATAGGCCACCGCCAGGATGCAGAACATCAGGGGGTCATGGTGCGACGGGCACCCCTTCCTCGTTGGGAGGCCAGCCCTAGCTGGGCCTCCGCCGTCTTCTTTGCCCAGCGGCGCAGATCCTCCCACCTTTAGCGGCAGTGGGTGGTCTGCCTGTCAAAGACCCCCAGAGCCGCACCTCCTTGGCGATGGCACGCCAAATACCCTTTTTCTGGTGGGCGCTGACCTGCATGGAAAAGATGGCAGAAAAGTGAATTAGTCAACCGTCCTGACCGTCATACTCAAGGCCCACCAGATCCATCCCATCCCCTGATGCACATACACTGACCACCTTCGATGCAGCACTCTGGCCTGGACACTTCTGCCCCCCCTACATGTGACTTACACACACAGCATTCCATACATTCATGGCCCACGCATCATGCTCACAGTGTACTCACCTGTTTGTCTGGAGGACCGTAGAGTAACGTGTACTGGGGTAGGACCCCATCCATCAGTTTCTCCAACTCCTCCGCAGTGAAGGCAGGGGCCCTCTCCCCAGACACATGAGCCATTGTCGCTTCCAGACACAGGTCACAGCAGCACTTGCAGTATAGGTCCTCTCCTGTTGAAGGTCAGGTAGCTAGTGAGTGAACAGATAGAAAATGGCGGTCACGTCCGTGGCGGTGCGTACCGTCACCGCCGGCGTACATCGCCATTGGCTCCTGGAACACATAGGGCCAAATGAGAACCAATGCGAAGTTGCGCGGCGGTCCGCCTACCACGACGGCGCACAACAGTAGCGGAATTACCTCATTTCCACTTGTCTCTCCTCACAGGTCAGGCAGCCGCCATTTCAGGGGGGCACAGGGCATGGCACCTAAGTGTGTCACAGCAGACATTGGCACAGCAACAGATTGTCGGATTCACATACTGGTTCTGTAAAGCAAAATAATCAGTACTAGTGCAATAGTGTGTGCATATGACCCTCTGCTCACCGTTGTCTTCCATAGGCTTCAACCGCTGAGGCTGAATATGAGATGGCGGCCTCCTCCGGTGTACAGACCCTTGGTGGACCTTGCAACAACGGAGGACTGACACATTATCATAACCTACAGACTTGATCGGGCCACAATCCAGGAACTGTGTGCCCAATTGGAGTCAGACCTGATGTCAGCTATCTGCCATCCCACAGGTATCCCCGTCTCATGCAGGTCCTGTCAGTGCTCCATTTCCTGGCAAGTGGTTCCTTCCAGACAACAGTGGCCATGGCATCAGGGATGTCTCAGCCAATGTTTTCTGACGTGTTGACCAGAGTGTTGCAGCTACATCGTATTCCCCCAGGTGGAGGATTTGGCCACAATGAAAGCTTACTTTTATGCCCTGGACATATCCACAACATCAGTGGTGCCATTGATGGTACACATGTGGCATTTGTCCCCACCCCCACCCTGAGAAATGAACAAGTTTACAGGAATAGAAAAAGCTATCACTCTATGAATGTGCAGATGGTGTGTTTGGCGGACCAGTACATCTCCCATGTGAATGCCAAATATCCTGGCTCTGTGCATGACGCCTTTATCTTGAGGAATAGCAGCATCCCATATGTGATGGGCCAACTCCAGAGGCATCGGGTGTGGCTAATAGGTGAGCCCAAGGTCCCCACACATTATAAGTAGGTGCCTGGGCATGGGGTTGTCCCTAAGGGTTAGTGTGTGTCTAACAGTTGTCCCTCGATATTTGCAGGTGACTCTGGTTGCCCCAACCTCTCATGGCTACTGAACCCAGTGAGAAATGCCACGACAAGGGCAGAGGAACGTTACAATGAGGCACATGGGCGTATGAGAAGGATTATTGAAAGGACCTTCGACCTCCTGAAGGCCATGTTACGGTGCCTCCATCTGACACCTGTATCACTCACCCAAGAAGGTGTGCCAGATCATCGTTGCATGTTGCACAACCTGGCCTTGAGACACCAGGTGCTTTTTCTGCAGGAGGATGTGCCTGGAGATGGTCTTGTGGCAGCGGTGGAGCCTGTGGACAGTGAGGAAGAGGAGGCAGAGGAAGAAGATGTTGACAACGGAAGCAATATTATTCAGCAGTACTTCCAGTGACACACAGGTAAGACACTGTAACTTCACTTTACTAGGTGCATTGTCCAGTGGGGCATAGGAAGGGGAGTAATGGCAGTTCAGGGTGGACAGGGTGACAGAGTGGGACACAAGGGTGACAATCAGGAGAGTCTTATTTTCTGGTGGGGGTCTTGGCAATGTTCTCTGGCTTCTGCCTGGATCACAGGGACCGTTTGCGGGGTGGTTCTCCTTCTGCAGGGGGTGGGGTGCTGGTGGCCTGTTGTTCCTGTGGCGGGGCCCCCTGTCCACTAGCGCCGGCGGAGGTGGAAGGCTGTTCATCGGTTTGGCTAGTGTCAGGGGCCCGTTGGTGTGCCACTGCCTCCCTCATGGTGTTGTCCATGTCAGCCAGCACCCCTGCAATGGTGACCAGAATGGTGTAGATGTGTTTGAGGTCGTCCCTGATCCCCAGGTACTGTCACTCCTACAGCCAATGGGTCTCCTGCAACTTGGACAGTATCTGGCCCATGGTCTCCTGTGAATGGTTGTATGCTCCCAGGATGTTGGAGAGTGACTCCTAGAGAGTGGGTTCCCTGGGCCTGTCCTCCTCCTGTCGCACAGCATTCCTCCCAGCTTCCCTGTTGTCCTGTGCCTCTGTCCCCTGAACCGTGTGCCCACTGCCACTGACCCCTGGTCTCTGATCGTCGTGGGTTTGTCGGGTTGCCTGGGGTCCCCGTAGTGGTGGACACACTGCTGATTGACGTGTCCTGGGGACAGTGGCTTGGGCCCGCTGGGTGGGTGCTGTGGTGGTGTTTCCTGAGGGGGGAGGCTCTGTGGTGGGTTGGGACTGTGGCAGGGGAACCGACTGTCCCGAGGTCCTGGATGGGCCAGGTTGGTCATCCTGATCCAGCTGTGCAAAACTGCTGTCGTCACTGTGGGCCTCTTTGGGGGGGACTGGATGTAGCTGGCACCTCCTCTCCGGTGACGTTGAGTATGGGTCCTGTGGGGATGCAAATGCAGTGTTAGTGTATCTGCGTGTGCCATCTTGTGCATGGATGGGTTTCCCTGTATGATTGTGATTTCGCTGTCAGCTTGGCCTTGTGTGAGTGGTGATTTTGTCGGCTGGGTGAGTCTCTCTACTGGGCATGCTGTGGTGATGGGTGTTCATGCAGGTCTGTGTTGGGGGTCCATGCATTGGTGTTACATGCAGGGCTTGGTATTGGGATGGGTGGGTTGTGATGGTGGGATATGTGTGAGGTGGTGGAGTGATAGGCGTGAGGGTAGGGGTAGGAGTTTGTGATGGCATGCAGGTAGGGTGGGTGGGATAAAGTAGTAAAGATTTGACTTACCAGAGTCCAGTCCTCCTGCTGTTCCTGCGAGGCCCTCAGGATGCATTATTGCCAAGACTTTCTCCTCCCAAGTTGTCAGTTGTAGGGGAGGAGGTGCGGGTCGACCGCCAGTCCTCTGTACTGCTACCTGGTGTCTTGCAACCACGGAACGCACCTTCCCCCGTAGGTCATTCCACCTCTTCCTGATGTCATCCCTTGTTCTTGGATGCTGTCCCACGGCGTTGACCCAGTCCACGATCCTCCGCCATAGCTCCATCTTCCTTGCAATGGATGTCTGCTGCACCTGTGATCCGAATAGCTGTGGCTCTACCCGGATGATTTCCTCTAACATGACCCTTAGCTCCTCCTCTGAAAACCTGGGGTGTCTTTGTGGTGCCATGGGTGTGGTGTGAGTGGTATGTGTGAGGGTGTGTGGGTTGATGTGTTGGGGTGTGGGCTGTGAGGTGTGTGGATGGTGTATGGGTGATGGTGTTCTGTGGCTCAGATTGGAGTGGGTGCTCCTGGCTTGTGTCTCTCTCTGTTGGCAATCTTTTTTTTTGTTGAAAGGGTTGTGGGTAATGTGGGTGTGTGTTTTATAGTGGTGTGAGTGTGTGGTGTGTGTATGTGTGTCAGGTGTGTGTAGTTTGAATTGTCCAATGTGGTGGTGTTTTGTAAATGTGTGTGTATTTTGAGTGCAGCGGTGTGTACCGCCAATGGATTACCGTGGTTGAAAGACCGCCGTAGTGATTCGTGGGTCATGGTACTGTGGGCATATTCCTATTGGCGTAACGGTGTGGGTTTTGCTATCACCAGTTTATCACTGTCCTTTGGTGTGGCGGACTTGTGTGGGTGTCTGTATAGTGGCAGTTTTCTCAGTGTGGGTCGTAATACCCGTAGCAGAATGCCGCCGCGGTCATGGTATGTTGGCAGCCGTCAGCACGGCAGTAGCCGGCAGCATTTACCGCCAGGGTTGTAATGAGGGCCTTAGTCATGTTGAAATTTGATTTGTGTCTAGACTCTGATTGGATAATGCCCTTTTGCATGATGTGGAACTACTGAACTGTAGAATCAGAGACATTTGTGAACTTTAATATAGGGATGGACTTTGTAATTTTCATTTGGTTGTTCTCTAGTTTTCCTCTTGTTGTCTTCTGTTGTTCCTGTGCAGCTCGTATTCTGCACTTATCCTGATGGTGCTTCTAATAAACTTTGCTGGTGATCTAGACTCTTTCCTGCTGAAGACTTCTCTTGAACACTGTCTCTAGGAGAGGTAATTTTTTCCCTTGACATGTCCTTTTTCTAACAGCGGTTAGTATGCTGACACCTGTCTATTTTTTATTTTTCTAGTTATTTTCTCTTAGCCCGAGATAGATTGTTTCCAAATTATTTTGCCTTCTTTTGTATTTTGTCCGCATGGGTTAGTCAGGTCCCACACATGCATGTCCTAATTTGGTTAGTTATATGGACAACCCATGTCCAACCCTGATTCTTAATTTCTGTCTAAGTCAAATATCAACACAGTCTCATTTGAGACATGTTTCTATTGTTCAAATAATGCTAATGATATGTATTATTCTGCTTGAATGCTTAAAGTAGGTTAAATGTGTTTGTACATTTTGGGCAACTAATGGCAGTGATTTATCTTTACAATTTGATTCTGCGCACAATTTATGTAGCTTTAGCTTTGTGGGTTTGAAATAAAGCCTTTACATTTTTATTGGTTGGAGTTTTCCTTCTGTGACCGCATTGGTCATGGTGTTTAAATTTGTTGGGGTAAGTTTGAAATGATTGTGTATGGTTAACCACACTCTTCCTTGGGTCCAAAGGTCCGTTGACCAAGGTGAGGTGTTTTTTGATTCCTGAGAAGAATGATGAAAACGCGTTTCCAGTTCTGGTAGCGGAGTGACGGTTAAGTCTCAAGAAAGGGGTAGTCATATTTTTGTTCAGTATTAGGCGCATGTTATTGTTTAGTCCAAAAATTGCCAACCCTGTAACTTGCTCTATGGTTAGTTTGAAAGGTTGCTCTAATTCTAGTGCTGTGTGTGCAATTGTAGTGCAGTGTAAGTATAAATAGGGATTTGCCCTTGCAATGCTTTTTGCCATGGACTGCGGTGAATTGTGATGTTGTGAGGTGTTTGGGGAGTCGCCGTACTCAAAGTGATTGTGGCACTTTGTGCTCAAAAGTTGTCCACAGTTGTTGTTGTTGATGGGTCCATCAAGGCCTAAGATCACGGGGTAATGCACAAGTGTAGAAGACACTTGGGGCTAGATGTAGTAAAGTTTTGCGAGTCGCAAATGGCCCAAATCGCTATTTGCGACCTCGGAATATCCGAAATGGGATGCAAAAATCCTATTTCGGAATAGCAAATAGCAATGCGACCCAGAACCGACTCGCAAAACTTGCGACCTGATTTTACGAACCACAATCAGGAAGTCGCAAATTGCGAGTTGCAAACCATATGCAAGAGCCAGTCGCAATTTGCGACTGGTCGCAAAAAGCCCATTTTGCACATCCAGATTACCATTGATTCAGAGCAGGTGGTAACCAGAACCAAAGTATAAAAGGAGACCCAGAAGGCATCTGGGTGACTCAAAATGGCTGAACTGTACGTGATAGCATGGAGAAGGAGAGTCCAGGCTGCCCAGCAGAGGAGGAGGAGGCAGAGACAGGAGAGGATATACCGAACCAGGCAGAAACTATTCCAACAAAATGAGGAGGAGATTTATGACAAATATAGACTGAGCAGTACTGTTATCTTAGAAATAATTGAACTGCTGAATCCTCAGCTTGAATGACAGACAATGCGCGGCAGCGCCATCACCACACATGTGCAAGTGCTATGCTCACTGCACCTCTTGGCCTCGGGTAGCTATCAGGGGGTGATTGCAGTGGCAGGTGGGGTATCCCAAAGTGCACTCTCATGATTCTTCAGACGTTTCCTAGATGCCATACTCGCACACATGTCCAGATATATATACCTACCCAGGAATGAGGCAGAAATCAACAGCACCAAGTTGGACTTCTACAGAATTGCCAACTTTCCCCATGTAATAGGGTGTGTGGATGGGACACATATACAAATTTGCCCACCTGCAAATCTGGAATATGTGTTCCGCAATAGGAAATGTACCCACTCACTAAACATCCAGGTGGTATGTGACGCCCATCATGTCATTACTGACATTGTAGCTAAATATCCAGGGAGTACACATGACTCATACATATTCAGGCACAGTGGGATACACCAACGCCTAGAATGTGGGAAGTTTGGAGACAAATATTTATTAGGTACTGATGAATGCACTCTGAAGCCATACATACAGGTCACTGTGTAACCCTGTGATGCCCTGCAAAATTTGCCTTTTTTGTCAAACAGGCGACAGTGCATATGCCCTGAGACCATGGATAGTCACCCCATACCTAAAACCTGCCATTCAGAATGAGAGGCGATATAACACTGCACATCGGCGGACCAGAACTGAAGTCGTGAGGACCTTTGGCTTGTTAAAGGCAAGATTCTGATGCCTCCATAACATTGCACATCGGCGGACCAGAACTGCAGTCGTGAGGACCTTTGGCTTGTTAAAGGCAAGATTCTGATGCCTCCACAAAAGTGGAGGTGCACTCTAGTATGTCCCAGAAACAGCATGCAAGATAGTTGTCACCTGTGCCATCCTACACAACATTGCCACCAGACATGGGCTACATCTCACCCCTGAAGACACAGACACGGAGGATGAGGAGCAAGAGCTACCACACCGACAGCCTGGGGATAGAAGCATCGCAAATGAGGGCAGACAGAGTCGGAACCACATTGCAACCCAATACTTTGGCAGGTACATGGCAACTGTGACCACACTCATTAATGTCAGACACACATAGCCCAGTTACGTAGTGAAACAAACAAAACCTTTTTATTGCTAAACTATGTTATCATTAGAAATGTGCTGTATGCCACAGTCTGGAATTGTAAAAAGTCAAATCGGACACATTAATGGCATGTGCCTCAGTAATAGTACATTTCGGTGGCTCACAGCCTCCTCCTACTGCAGCCAGCATGGCTCACTCCTGGTGGGTCCCCTGAGCCCTGCTGTGCACTGCTACTCTGCAGTACACGCGCATCAGTGGCAGACACACTGCTTATTGTGGAGCCCTCCTCGCTGTCCTGCGGGGTATCCCCTGTGCCCCTTGCAGCCTGTCTAGTCTCCATTATGTCAACCGCATGGCTGATGCGTCCAAGTCCCCATGCCACATCCCCAGCGAAATGACCCAGTTCCACCTGCAGGCTGACAGTGCGCCTTGACAGGCAGGTGGTGTTTGTAGCCAGGCGCCCAATGGATGCTGCAAGTCTGTCAAACCGGGCTGCAGTGTTGCGCTCCCTGCTCCGTGCCTGTGCCCTGTCATGCGCCAGTTCCCTGACCAAAAGTTCGATGGCCTGTGTCAGGTTCCCCAGGTGTGTGTTCATATGTTGGAACTGATTGTCCACATTAGCCATCCCATGGGTCATAGTGGTCTGCAGTCTTGTAAGGTTCCTGTTTATTGACCGCAACTGTCTTTTTGCAGGCGCTGACCCTGTACCAGTGATGCCTCAAGTCCCGCAAACTCAACATCTGCAACATCCTCCCTGTGCACAGAGTGCACTCTGCGCCAGTGTCTGTGCACTGCTCCTGCTGCTGGCTGTGTGTGCCTCTCTGTAAGCCTGGGCCATGGCACTACCACTGCTGCCTCCATGTCCAACGCTGGATCTTCCATGGACTCTGGTGGCATTTCCATGGGTGGTGGTGTCCTGCTGTGCCCCGCTGTGTCACTGGCAGCCTCCTCCTGTGAGTCTGGCCTATGTTCCTCACCCTGCATGTGTTCGCTGATGGGGGTGCCTTGTGGGAGACCTGTGGGACATAGGGGATACACTGTCAGTCTCACACATCTGTTTTTTGCCTCATATTAAACATTTCCCAATATTTGGACTACTGTACTACATTGCCCATAATGCACTATTCTAGAGGTGACTGGAATGGAGCTCGCCTGGTGGTGCCTGCTGCAGGGTACTGGGATTGTGTGTATAGTGCATTTGTGGGTGTCAAAGCATATATCATGGTACTCACTTTTTGATGTTCCAGGCGCTGAACTGTCCACATCTCCTATGCCCAGTACAGCCTCCGGCTCCAGTGTTGGCTCCACCATGGTTTCCAGGGCTGTAGGTGGTGGAATGGTGGATGGGCCTTCTCCAGTGCCCTTCATCTCCCTCATGTGCTCCGCAAACCTCTCCTTGGTCCTGGAGTGAAGTTCATACCACCTTTTCCTGATTTCATCTAG
Source organism: Pleurodeles waltl (assembly GCF_031143425.1). Lineage (NCBI taxonomy): Eukaryota > Metazoa > Chordata > Amphibia > Caudata > Salamandridae > Pleurodeles > Pleurodeles waltl. The sequence continues at coordinate 331,210,631 of NC_090448.1, forward strand.
GGTGCGGTGGCTTACCCCAATGGCATTTATTGTTTCTTGGATGTCTTGCCAAATTTTTTTCTTCTGAGTATCAGGGACACTCATTGCTGCCTTGCCAAAGAGTTGGTCATGGTGCAGGCAGCACTCCTCTGTTAGAACCTCCAACTCCTTGTCAGATAACTTTAGTTTTCTCTTCCTGCCAGCACTGCCTGTCTCCTTCTCCATGGTTGCTGCAACTCCTCTCACCTGGGTGTAGCTCTGCAGTTTGGGCTGGGTGTGCTCCTCCCTCCTCCCAGTTCTATTTGGTGACTTCCTGGTTCTGATGTCATCACCGAGAGCCAGGAAGTGGGTTTCCCAACTGTTATGTTGCACCTGCAGGCAATTTGCAAGGAAGTCACAATTTGTGACACCGGACCACACCCTTTGCGCAAATTGCGACCTCGCTAAAAACGGAGGTCGCAAAATGCGGTGCAACACCTCTGTGACACGCAATTTGGTATGGCGAGTCTTTATGGCATTTGGTTTTGCGAGTCAGAAATAGCGATTCGCATGAAATCGCTATTTCCGATTCGCAATGTTTTTACCTACCTACATCTGGCCCTTGGTTAATTTATTGTCTCCAGTGAGGTACTGGTCATGAGATGTCATTGACAGTGCCAGTAGTTTTGCCTTTAGTGTGTCTGAGTTGTTGGTTGGTACCGGGTGAATCCCGAAGCCTAGGGAGGATCCGTATCAACCAGGGTGAGAATTGCTGGTCAAGTTTCACTCGTTGTGCAGTCGCAAAAGCCACAGTTTGATATGTGAGCCGTACAGCTTTCAAAGCGTTTGAGCCCTACCTGTAGTGTGCAGACAGGTTTTTGGTTTTTGAAGTGCTTGCAGTATTTTGCATTTAGTGTATTTGTGAGTATGTGTGTTAGAGACAATTGCCAAGCGACTGCAGCTGCTGAGTGAAGTGAATGTGACGTCATTAGTACTACGCTCGGATTGGTCTGTTAGTGAGAAAGCTATGCTCTGATCAGTGGACAATACTGTGTTGTCATTGGTTGAAAACAGCTTGCATGAAGGATTGTGGGATTTAATTTACTTCCTGGTTTCACTGAAGTTTATGTTAATAATTGAAATTGTAGGAAAATCTAGCTTTCAAGGCTTTAAGAAGTGTGCTGAGAGGACATGTGTTTGTTCCAGTTAGGGAGGGTTAACAGGTAGCACCCGAAGAAACACCATCAACGAAGTGTCAGAGGTGAGAGGAGTTTCAGCATGCATTTGGGTTGAACAGTGGTGTAAGATCACAGAGAAAGAAGGTTCATTAGCGTTTCTTTGTTACAGAACATTTTAACATGATAATTTTAGAAAAATTGAGGAGAATATTGGGTGAATTAAAGCCTCCTCCAAGATCCCCACAATTTGAAGCCCTAGCTATTTGGAAACTTGTTGCTAGACAAAAAGAAACAGCAAAATTTGAGAACAGAATGAGGAAAGCATCTAAAATACTAGCGGAAACTAGATGGGACGCCGATCAGAAATGGTGGGGAGAAGCGATATTAGATGGGGTGAGAAAGTTTCCAACTATCACAGAGGAAGATGATGGGAGTACAAAAAAAAGAAGACAGAGAAAGCAGAGTAGACATCTGATGAGAATAACACAACAGCAACACATTAAAGTGATTCAGAAGATGAGTTTATAAATCAGCTTTTAATTAATCATCTCCCACCATATCATTCAGTTGAGGGAGCAGTGCAGAATGTAGCCCGGCATTTGCTGACAGCTCCAGTTTCACAAAGCCCGGGTTCAGGAAGCTCCAAGTAAACCTGTGTGTTCAGTGACTCAGGTGCCTGCGATTTATCCTTCATTTCCAGTTGTCAGCACAGCACATCACATTACAATTCAAGACATGAATCAGAAAATGCCAAACCCTCATGTGAATCAAAAGGTGTCTACACCTAATGTGACAGCACCCGTGCAAAATGTTAATCAGCACCAGACTATGCCCATGTATACCCCCATGCAGACAACACCAAATATTACCCCAAGTCAATCAGGACAGACTTTCAGTACAGTCTTAACTGTTTAAAGTGCTTGAATGGCAGCTCGCAGAATCAGACAAATTTGACAGAACATGATGCATTAGCAGTTCCTATGACCATAGGTCCACTTGTTCCATGTTATGCTTCAGGTTACACTGGATTTAATATCCAGATAACAAATCCTGTATCTGCAGGGATGTCACCATGTGATATGCAGAAATTAATATATTCAAACAATTTGGAAATGGAGATAATAGCTTCTTATGTTCCAACTTTAACCCTACATGAATTGCAGATCCTAATCAGATGTTAAACCAAGCAAGACCGATAGTTGATGTGAGATGTCCCCAGGGAACTCCACTTCCTTTTATGCCCACACCAGATCAGATTGCCAGTGTACATTGCAGTACCCCACAAAGTATGACCTAGAGAAGCAATACTAGTTTGCAAGGTTTTTTAGCTTAGCAGTTGACTGAGTGGTTAGACAGTCTGAGTCAAAGAGGAGCAACAGATACAACATGTAGTAGTGTCAGAACAGAAAAGACCCCAGAGAGACACAAAACAGTGAATGTGCCCAGATTAAAATTAGAATTAATTGAATTAATTGAGGGAAAACTTGAGCTAGAAGAATTGGATATATACAATAAAGATGAATTGCTCTTCATGTGCAAAGATGTTACACAACATGCAGGACTGACTATGACAAAGTAGTAGGACTTCCTGAAAAATATGATGTGATTTTAGAAAAGTCAAAGCCCCCAAACACCGTCCCCAGTCCTGACGCCATCCACCACCCTCACCATGCCCCCCCCAAAAAATCTACACTTCACCGAAAGGGAGCTAAGGACCATGGTGGACAAGATCCTAAAAGTGGAGCCACAAATATTCGGTTCCGAAGTGCAGCACACACTCATCGCCCGGAAAATGGAGCTGTGGCAGACCATTGTCAACAGGGTGAATGCAGTGGGACACCATCCACGCACCAGGGACGACATCAGCAAGAGATGGCACGACCTGCGGGGGAAGGTCCGGGCCATGGCATCCAGGCACCACATCGCAGTGCAGAAGACTGGGGGAGGACCGGACCCAAAACCACCTGACTACACTGACTGGGAGGAGAAGGTACTCACCATCCTGCACCCAGAGAGACTCACTGGACTCACTGGAGGAATGGACTCGGGTAAGTCGTCTACATTTACCCCATATACACCATACCTGTAATGCATGCACCACCCCACCCCACCCACACCCACCTAGACCCACACCCCTCCCAGCCATTACCCACCACATCCACCACCCTGCATCACCCACAACTCACTACCAGGCCCACATCACTCCGGCTGTGCACAGCCACCCACCCCTGCACGTACCCACAATGGAATAATAACCCCCACCACAATGTAACCCTACCACTGCCACTAAATGCAATGTCCACCTTACAAAGGCACCCCTGAAGGCCACTGAAAGGCACACCAGCACTAAATTGCACAGTACAGCCCACCTCTAACCCTCCTGCATATGTAACAAACATTTCTATGTCCCCCAACAATCACCACCACCCATGCAACCCTAATGGAGGGGACAAGGAGTGCCACAGCATTCCAGGGAGACAGAGGCACATCACAGGACACTGGTGAAGGATCCCTGGACACCGATGAGCAGGCAGGCCCCTCACACAGCCCTGGATGCTCACCATGCAGCAGCCCGACCCAGGAAAACACTGTCACCTCTAACACCCAGTCAAGACCGCAGGCCAGGGGAGGCGTGCCCCCACCAGTGGACCCAGTGCACAAACAGGTGAAACACAGCAACAGAGGCCACAGTCTCCCACCCCCAACATGCAGGAAGACGAAGGCCCCAGTACTAGTGGCATTTCCAGACCTGCGCAGGGGACACAGGCACAGGGGGCCAGGGCAAGGTCAAGTGCCCCAGTGGGTCAGGAGGTAGGGCACCGGATAGATGCAGCAGCCCAGAACTTCATGGCAGAGGTATTGGGGGCATACCAACATACCGACATACCCAAGACAGGTTTGCACAGATTGTAACCACCCTGGAGCAAAGTCAGAGGATGCAGCTGGAACACCACCAACAGGCCATGGAGCAGTGGAAAGAACACAATGCCACAGTGGCTACCATTGCTGGAGCACTGCTGCAGTTGCTCAACAAACACTCAGACACCCACACCGGACAAGAGGCCCCCGCAACAGCCCTGGACAACCAGCAACAGTTGTCCCAAGCAGCTGAAACAGTACAGGAAAAACCCTCCCAGGAATCACAAGGGCCGACCATGTCACTCCAAGTAGCTCCACAGCAGGCGCCCAAACGTAGTCTCAGGCCAAGATATAGCACTGGAAACCCAGCTAAGAACAAGCCCCCTTCCAACAATTGGCACTGCTACTACTGCCAAGCAACCATCCCACCCATTCACAAACTGCACTTAGCTGAGGGCTAAATAATGTACTAAACTACAAATAGGACCCCCCTATGATATCAAACAGGCCTGCCACCAAGTCGGTTTTGAGGACAACCAACCATAACGACTTCAATCACTGTACATAGCACATTTCACTGTATTCCACCAATAAACAACATATCTCACCTGTAACACTGTCCCCTATCTTCAATGTTGAACAAAGTGGAGTAATGATGCAACAGGCAGGTTTAAACTTTATTGTCAAATTGTGCATGCCGGTGGTACAGTGTGTTTCAAAATAGTCAAGAAGGGAATGCTTATATTGTCTGTCTGTACCATGCTGAAGAGGTCCATGACTCGCATATCATGACCAATTCCCCCTAGTTGACATGGCACACTTACAGTATAAGTCACTAACCACATATACAGGCTGAAGTCACAGACAGTTATTGGAAGTAGAGTTGTATCAGTTGGTTTCTGGAATTGACATCTTCCCCTTCCTCATCCTCACCATCACTCTCCTCACCTCTCTGAGGTAACAGATCAGGACCTATAGCCCTCCACCTCCAAAATTGATCTCACTGCCACGTTGTGCACATGCAGCATGCCACGACTATACTACACACCTTATCAGGCCCATAGGCCAGGGAACCCCTAGAGATATGTAGGCACCGGAATCTAGCCTTCAGGAGACCTATGGTTCCCTCAATCACTCTCCTAGTACGTCCACTGGCCTCATTGTATTTCCTCTCTGCATCCGTCCTGGGATTCCTCACTGGTGTCAGGAGCCAAAGCAAGTTTGGATAGCCAGAATGACCTAGAGAAATGGTCAATACAGAGTCATCATTGGAATGTCCTTAGTCGGACATGCTGTTTTTCTGCAATGTGTCAGTTAGTGACAGGCACACTTACCTATGATCCATCAGCTGTCCTCTTGGAGTTGTTCCATCTTTTGTGGCACACTACTGATCCTCAAAACAAATGAATCATAGAGTAAAGCCGGAAACATGGCATTCAAATGGGATATGTACTGGTCTGCTGTACATACCAATTGGATGTTCATGGAGTGAAAGTTCTTCCTGTTTCTGTACACCTGTTCACTCACTCTTGGGGGGATGATGGGTATGTGGGTTCCATCGATGGCACCAATAACATGGGGAGTGTTTGCAAAGGCATAGAAGTCTGACTTGATGGCAGGGAACTCACCACTTTGGGGGAATCGCACATAGGATTGCAGATGTTGTGCAAATGCATTAAGAAATCTTGTAAGTACCTGGCTGAACACTGGCTGTGAGAAACCAGCACCCATGCCCACTGTCACTTGAAATGAGCCTGTGGCCAGGAAATGGAGTGCGGGGAGCACCTGCACCTCAGTTGGAATGGCATACTGATTACGATTTCCGGGAGTCAGTGCAGGATCCAGTAATGCACATAGGTCCTGAATAGTTGCACGTGTGAGTCTGTAAGTGATAATGATCTGACCCTTCACCATGGTCCCCGTATTCACAAGTGGTCTGTACACAGATGGTGCCCTTCCTCGCCATAAGGGTCGGTACCTGTGAGGGTTAAGAACAAGGAGTCATGTGCACACATACACTGGCATATTTGCTAAACACATTCACTGCATTCTTCATTGTAGTGTCTGTACAATAACTGCAAAGGGAACGGAGTAAATCATGTGTGATTATATACTCTATGGATAGAGACATAGGTGCTTCATATGGCTAGTAGGCTCAGCATTGTGATTAAATTGAATTTCAAGATGCGTAGGTGATGGCAAAATGTCTGCCCACTGTAGTTCTGCCCCTTAGTTGTGGAAGTGACGAAGACCGCTAGCGGTTGACGTCACAGTGTACAGCTGTGTTGACCTCTGTTCGCACCCTCATTGGATAACATGGATGCCAATGGGGAATCCTGGTGTATCATGATCGCCTCCGGCAGTGACAGTGCATTCCACCGCATAACGTACACGCGTTTGTCATCGTGTGATCACTTGACTCCCTGATCCTGTGCAGACAAGTACTCCACTCTGTGTACTGCTATGGCCTGCCTCTGGCTATGGATGTTCCACGTGGTGCAGGGGAAAGGGCCCCGGCCTTCACCCAGGAAGAACTGGAGAAACTGGTGGAAGGGGTCTTGCCCCTGTACGGCAGACTCTACGGCCGGCCAGAGGTACAGGTGAGTCCAAGTTTGGGGGGCATTGTGTGTGTAATGAATGGAGTGGATTGCTCTGATGTGCGCTCCTGTGAGCCAGGATGGTGCTTGGTGCATGTAATGCTGCGTGCCATTGTCCTGCATGTCTGGGAGTACTGTCTGTCCTATGTCTAACTATCAGCCAGCTATTGCCATCATGCAGGTGCCTGACCTCTGTGTTTCTTCTCTGTGTCTCCCTACTAGGTCAGCGCCCACCAGAAGAGGGCACATTGGCATGCCATCGCCAAGGAGGTACGGACCCTGGGGTTCTACAACCGGCGAAGCACCCACGGTCATAAGAGGTGGGAGGACCTGCGGCGCTGGGCGCGGAAGATCAGTGAGGCCCAGCTGGGGAAGTCCTCCCAACGTGGTAGGGGTGCCCGTCAGGCACTGACCCCCCTCATGCGAAGGATCCTGGTGGTGGCATACCCAGACCTGGATGGGTGCTTGAAGGCTGCACAGCAGTCACAAGGGGGTGAGTACTCACAGCCCATACTTCAGCCTGGAAGGATGAATGTGTGTGCGGTAGGGCGCATGGTGCTTAGAGCAGGGTTTTTGACTGGTGACCAGCAACTGTTTGCTCCCCAAAGGGTGTAGGGGTGTCCCTGTCAGGTTTCACCTACCTCAGCTTTCAGTGCAATGACAGGATATGGGTGTAGGTCACTATACTGCTCAGTAGTCAGGGCCATGGTCATGGGCCTAGTGCACGGTGCTGCCTGTTGGGAGTATCTGCTGGGTAGGTGTATGTCTGGCCATTGTGTATCAGCATTCAGCTACTTACAAGTGTCTCTCCTATTTTGTCTCCCCATCCCCATTCTCTTTTGTATGTCTGGTACAGCATCATCATCAGGCGAGGGAGCTGAGGCACCGGCTAGTGGGGAGACAACGGCCCATGGATCCCCGGAGGCAGAGACAACAGACGCCCAGGGGACCAGTGGGTGGGAGGGTGAGGGATGCTACTACCAGAGGTGGTAGTGACTCTGAAACCTCCTCCGATGGGGGTCCTCTGGCGGTGGCGGCCACTAGTGGACAAATCACAACCGTGAGATCTTCCGCCACCACCCATACCATCGGTGCCCTCCCTTCTGCTCCCCACCGAGTTTGCCGTGCCCGCCCACCCAGAAAGGTGGGCGTCTCCTTCGCCCCAGGCACCTCCTCCCCTGCCCCAGTCAGCCCTGCTGCCCTCACAGAGGAGGCTATTGACCTCCTGAGAACCATCACTGTAGGGCAGACAACCATCGTCAATGCCATCCAGGGGCTAGCATCAGAGGTGCAGCAGACTAATGCCTATCTGGATGGCATTCACGGTGCTGTGTCTGCCCTACAGAGATCTTTTCAGGCTCTGGCCTCCTCTTGAACGGCAGCCAGTTTCCCTGGCCATTCCGTCCCCCCTCCAACCTCCTCTACCCCTTCCAGCACCCTACTCCCTTCACCCGTCCAAGGCACACATTCAGACTTGCAGTCAAGCACATCAACACACAAAAAACACACTTCCAAACAAAAGCACCACACCTCCCACCACAAGCATTCACACAGCCAACAGACACCTGCACAAACATCAACGTCCACTTCCCCTAGTGTGCCCGCCTCTTCCGCATCCCTGTCGGTCCCCTCTACATGCACACCCTCATGCACTGCACCTTCACTCACTGTTACTGTTGTGGAGATATATACACCAGCCCTGGTGCTGTTGACAGGGGCTGGGGCCGAGCTGCAGGACAGACTGGACCTGGCGTGGTGAATGGAGGCGATGTGGGTGGCACCCGCAGTAACAGAGCCTACTGTGGGCCTTCCGGGCAGCAGGCAGAGGCCGGCGGCAGCCTGATGAACTTTATGACTGAACCGCCTGCGAGAACTGGGAGATCGGAGACTGCTGGGACTCTGAGCTTGCGCTGAGGAAAGTAAGCAGGAAGCATTAAGCGGATTTGATTCTGGAGGAGGATGCGAGTGGCCGTGGCCTGAACTTCGCTGAGCCTTACTGAGGTGGTCCAAAATGGCGGCAGCCATATAGGGCTCCATTGGGCACCAGAGACAGGGGCTTCACTGCCTTGAGACCAGGAGAGGCTGGGGGTTGAGCGCAGACATAATGCGGGCAGGGGCTGTGGCTGGGGGCCTTTTGTTGGGCTACCTGGCGGTTGGCGGTGGCTTGGAGTATGGCATAGCTGTGCTGCCCGGAGAGACTGTTAGGATATCGGATGACTGAAACGTGCAGAGTGGGACCTGAGGGCGATCAGGGGCAACCATGCCCTCATTCCACTGTGGCTTGTAGCAGAATGCTCACTGTGGAGCTGCCAATTGACTGAGCCTGGGCCTTCCAGACCAGAGCAGTTGGGCTATTATCAGACAGGGATAATGAGCGGTGAACTTCTTGGTACTAGCCTCACTGAGGCATACTTGCCCTAGGATGACTACTCTGCTCCTCCCTAAGAGTATTACAGACTGTGCCCCATCATAAGAAGTACAGCCGGCCCCTTGAAGGCAAAGAGTGCGTGGACCCGGGCTCTGCTGCGGCTATTAGCGATGTAACTGGAGTCCTCGCCAGGGCGATCCACTGGAGTGAGGGAAATAACCAATGAATGGGTGTTGGAGGCCCTGCTGCCCCCGAGTTAATCAGCCTGAATGTCACAACATTGCCAACTGCTGTTTTTACTTGACGGTGACACACCATATTGTCCCTCCACCAACTGTAGACTAACCGGCTTGTACCCGAAGACGAGGTTTGACATTTGCCTTTAAAGTCATAAATCATGGGGGAGATTGGCTGCAGAAGGGACTTCGACACAAGGAACGATGCCACTGCAAGAGCTATCGCTGCCGCAGCAAGAGGGTTCTCATAGAGGCCCAATGAAGGACATTGAAGTCCCTACTCTCCAGGACATTGTCCATGCCAGTACTGCTTCCTGGGAAGCTTTGGAAAATGAAATTGATTCCCTGGCTACTGATATGACTGTACTTTGAGATGGTTATTGTCGCTTAGCAGAAAGAGTCACAGTAATGGAGGAAACCATTAATGAGGTTACACCAACACTCTCTGACGTTAACTGGAAAATTGCACACCCTCAACAAAAAGTACATAGGCTGGAATTAGGAGCAAAAGATGCAGAAAATAGATCCCGGCTAATAACATTCACATAATTAGCCTACCAGAATGGATAGAAGGAAACAATATGGTTGAATACTTGGAAAAGTGGCTCCAAGAGGAAGTAGCGGGAGAAGGCCTCTCCCTATACTTTGCCCTTGAGAGAGCGCACGGAGTCCTGTCATGCTCCCCACCACCGGGGGCCCCACCGCTCCCGTGTTATAGCGAGCTTTTGCATTACAAAGACAGGGATTACACCCTCAATCAGGCAAGAAAGAAGGGAGACTGCATGGTTGAAAATAGAACAGTTCGTATGTTCCCGGGCTTTTAAAGTGAAGTGCAGAAACAGAGATCCAACTTTCATGAAGCCAAGGCAAAGTTGAGGCAACTGAGTACACCTTACGGCATGCTGTTCCAGTCGTAGTCTCCGGATGAACCCTACAAAGGGAGTCTAATTCTTCCGCACCCCAGCAACTGTGTAGGAAAGGATAAAGACACAACACCCGATTGGCTCGGGCCCCAAGGGAAACCTAAAAGGAAGTGAAACGCAATCAAGCACAAATTGGCCAATCCATCCAAAGTGGAGTACTAGCAGGAAAGGCAGAAGGTGATGGGGGCAGTGGCCTCCTTGAGCAGCTGCAACTGGAGCCCAGACCCAATGTGGGAAGAAGATGAAGAGGACCAATCAGGATCGGATCGAGACTCTTGTGCCATCCGTATATCAGAGAGACCATGCCAATAGTGACTTCGCGAACATCCTATGATATAGTTTGATCAATACCCTTCATTGGGACAAGCCTCTTGAATTTGTGTCGCTGGAAACACGTTTGGAGAGATTGCACTGAAGTCATAGCATGGATCATCAATGGAACATTGAGAAGGGGGCACCGGGAGGATGACTGGCGGATAATAGAGAAAACAATAGAGTGGGGGAGACTGGCGGGGGCTCCATGATCACTTCTCCGCTAGAAGAGCCCTACCAGCTGCTACGTCAGAGAGCAAAAGTTACTAGTTTACGGTTTGGATGAGGGAGCATCGTCTGCCTGTCCTGGGAGCAGGAGTTGGGATGTTTATGGTTGGTTAATTAATACTGGGGATTCTGAGTCGAATATTTTGGGGTCAATTACAAGATGCATGATGTGGGTTGTTGCATATATGTGGAAATCCTCTAGAGTGGGGTATAACAAAGCAACAAAACCTAGTCGGAAACATGGCTACAGTTGAGACGTACAGGTTACTTTCAAGGAACATTTGGGGAATGCACACATTAACAAGAAGTTATAAGGTGTTTTCATACTTGCATAGAAGGAGTATCCACATTGCCATGATCCAGGAAACACACCTCACAGCTACTATAGGAAAGGCTTTGACCAGATGATAGAGAGGCCATAAATATTTCACAATGGATTCAGCTTGTGCAAGATGGAACCTTATGTGGGTTAAGGCAGGGGTCCCTATCCAATACATTGACAGTGTAGTAGACCCGGAAGGGCCATTTGTGGCACCAAGGGGACGGCTAGAGGGACGAGATTTGACCCTGATCAATGTATCTGCACCCAATGTAGACCAAGGCACATTCTTGGCAAAGCTTTTGGGAAGTCTAGCTCCATATCTGCTGCAGTCAGTAGTGATTGAAGGAGATTTTAATTGTGTAGCTGATCCTTTTCTGGATCGCTCCCACCCTCCATTGCAAGATTCCCCAATATCCAGAATAGCACATCAGTTTTTGACCTGGCAAACACAATGGGGTCTCATAGATACCTGGCGCAGTCTTTATCCGCAAACACATGATTACTCCTATCTCTCATCTTTACATGATTTACATGTATGCCTTGACACCTTGCTCTGCACCCCTGGTATGCATGCTCAAGAACACAATGCAGAATATCTAGCCCTCACTATATCAGATCACAATCCTATCCTGTTACATTTGAAATGAGAGTGAATTAAAGCATGTATCCCTACCTGGAAACTAAAGCCTGAAGAATTAGAAGATCCACAATTCCAGGAGACTGTGAGGCTGCACCTAGACAATTTCTGTACTGAGAATACTGGAATGGCTAGTAACCACCTAGTGGAATGTGCTGCATTCAAGGTAGTACTAAGAGGAAGATGTATAGCTGAGTCAGTGGGGTGTTTCGAACTCTCCTGCAAGATGTTTTAAGGGCAGAAGAGGAGCTTAGGGCCAGGAAATTGAGACGACTGGGACGACGGGACCTATAGCCTGGGCTACTGGAATTAAAACAGATAGTAGCAAGCCAAACAGAGTGGCTCTGCTGCTTTCATTATAAACAATATATGTCTCAGGCCCAAGCAGAGAGGGTTGACCGGGGTTGATGCTGGCATGGCTGGCAGCACTAACCAAGAGAGGCTCATTTATAGTTGAGATGCAGACAGGGCAGAGGCTTTCCAACACGAGGAAATCAACCACTACTTCATGCAATATTATGCTAGGCTATATAAAAGTGACACCCACCATGATGTTGATGCAACCCACGTGTTTCTGAACCCATTACTACTCACCACAATTCTAAGGGAGGAAGCAGAAGCACTGGGGGGAGAAATTACATTGCAAGAGATCAGGAGTGCCATCAAGGGATTGGCCAGGGGAAATACTCCAAGATCAGATGGATTTCTGACAGAGATTTACACCACTTACTCAGATCTCTTGACTCCCAGAATGGCCACCCTATATATAGATGCAAGGGAGAGGGGGGTGTTACTAACTACGGCAAGGGAGGCATTAGTTATACCATTGTTAAAACCTGGCAAGTCCCCGCTAGAATGTAGAGCCTATAGGCACCTCTCAATGTTACAAAATTCTTAGCAAAATCCTGACCACAAAGCTTCTCTCATTAATGCCACGCTTGGTCCATACAGACCAAGCAGGATTTATCCCGGGCCGTAATACTGCTATTAATGTCTGACGTGTGTTAGCTGTATTGATTGACTCCTCATATAATAAGGCAAAAGCAGGTATACTTGCAATAGATATTGAGAAGGCTGTTGACAAACTGGGACTTTCTGTTTGCTGTCATGACTAAGATGGGGCTGGGTGAAGACTTTATTGCATGGGTATAATTATTGTACACTGCCCCTATGGCCAGGGTGCGAAAGGGTCAGTGATCTCAGAGAGGTATGTAGTGGAGTGGGGGACAAGACAGGGCTGACCCCTATCTCCATTGCTGTTTGCATTGGCCATGGAACCATTATCTAGCGCAGCTAGGGCAGGGCACAGTTATGAAGGGATACATATAGGAGCAACGTTGCACCGAATCGCGCTATACGCGGATGACTTGATTATATTTTTGGACAATCCACAGGATGTCCTGCAGGGAGCTCGAAACAAGCTGACAAACTTTGGGCTCCTATCTGGCCTCAGAGTAAACTGGTGGAATTCCCACCTTTTTCCTGCAGGGCCCCATAATACATCACATCCTGAGTTGGGCACCCTGTTATGGGAACCATGCTGCTTATCATATCTGGGGGTCAGGATATATCATGATAAACATGATGTTCTGGAGGGCAATGTGGGGCATGACATTTGATCCATCCCAACAGCATGTCCTTTTGGTAGAAACTACCCCTGTCGCTAGCAGGGAGGGTGGCTCTACTTAAAAAGATAGTCTTGCCACGCCTGCTCTATTTCTTCATAGTGCTTCCTGTATGGATACCTAGATCTATATTTAGAGAACTGGATATATGGCTAGTCTCCTTCATCTGGGGAACAGGTTGTAGACGGGTAGCCAGAGACAAACAATGGACGGTGGATTAGTGTTACTCAAAATGGAATCTTATTATTTAGCAACACAGCTTCATTGGTTTGCAAGTAGACACAACATGCATCTGTGAGACCATTTACACTCTCGCTAGCATGCCAGACAGAGGTACTACTGCAATTACATCGGCCACATGAGGAAGACACTCTTGAACTGTGCGTCATTCACAAATGCTGGACACGATCCTACATAAAACAAAGACAAAGGTATCTCATTCCCCGGACTTCCCTTTAACGTTCCTGAAAATCTTACTGACTGACGGTAACTTGGAGGGACTGACTGCCTGGACTGAGGCGGGGCAAAGACGATGGCAGATCTAGTTAGAGATTGAGGGTTACTTCCGTTCAAGGATTTTAGGGTGGCATTTGATCTTACATGGGGTCACTCCACAGGACAATCACAGTGACTATTTGCCAACATTGGAAGCACGGCCTGAAGAACCCAAAGCACGAACCTCTGGGCAGTACCTCACCCTCTCAGCAGGCACCATTGAGGCTGTTGCATGCCTCTAGCACAGAATACAAGATGATACGAAGTACCCGTTAGAAGCCTTACGGCTTAAGTAGGAGGAAGATTTGGTCATCCCAATACCATTGAAAGCATGGGAGACTATTTTAGTAGGGATTTCGAAGTCCTTGAGGAATGCACAATTTAAATTAATTAATTACTTTATATTACATAGGGCTTATTTGACTCCAGGACAAATCAACTAACAGTTTCATGCAACAGGCATGGCCTGTCCCCTCTGTGGGGCACAAGGAGCTGAATTAAAGCACATGTTATGGAAAAGTCCACAATTGAGAACATACTGGGAAAACGTGACAAGTATAGTATCTGAAGTCATAGAAAAGGAAAACCCCTGCATTCCAAGACATTGCTTACTCGGATGGTTTCCTCATACCTCTAAAACAAAAGTGACCAGTAGATTTCAGAACCTCACATACATCCTCGCCAGACAAGAAATTACCATGCATTGGAAAGGACAAAGGTGGCCCAGTTTTATAAAATGGCATAGGGCACTGGAGAGATGGGTGGGAAATGAAGGGGACTCCGTACTGAAGGAAGTCAGAGGGGCCTGAGACCAATTGCTATGGCTAGGCCATGGGGGGCACTGATAGACAGCTTTAAAGAAGTAGGGGTAGCTCCCAAAGATTATCCCCAATCCAACCCTAGGACTGCCATCTCTCCAGGTTACGTAACAACCTCCAATGTCAATACCCGGTTCCCTATGGCTTTGTGAGTCCCACACTCAGGCAGCTAGGATGATTACCTCAAACCAAGGGAGGGGGCAATGCCAGAGTTTAACTCCACTGTAGGTAACATTGTCACCCCCACATCGTGTGGATTAAGAGCGGGAGGGGGAACATTACACTTATAGGAGGTTCTGTAGATCAGTCCATTACCACTGGCTACAGTATGTTGACTGTTCAGAGCCTGGATTATGGTGAACCTACTGTTTGTCCTCTACTACGAAGACGGAGACATTAATAAAATTGATAACATTTGTTTACAAAAAATGATTCAGCAGCATTTGATTTGAAGAATAAACCAATTGATGAAGTACTACAGTATGCAAGGTACTGTACTAACAAAATTGAATTGAAGCAGAAAAAGTTGAAAGAGAAATTGATTGTGATGAAAATTAAATCTGCTTCGTCAGGAATTCAGAGCCTGCAAATGATGGTGACCGATAGTGGAAGGCAAGGTGTGCAACAGCTAGTTAACAATGTGCCTTAGTTTAGAGATAGAGGTCTTGGTATTCGGATAGATCAGAATGGTAATGTGATTAAAGTGAAGAAAATGCAGGAATATTATGCATGTGACAGTTTTGGGCACTGGAGGTGGGAGTTCCGCATAATACTGTGAATATTTTGGTGCAGAATAGTGGAGTTGCTCAGACTGTTGACAGTGGTGAAGTTCAAATTCAGAGAATCCAAAAGTAGTTGTTCCTACAGGATTCCTACAAATGCAGGTCCCCCAACAACAGATACAGGTTCCACAGCAGATTCAAGTCCCTCAGCAAATGCAGATTCCATAGGCCCCAATGATACAGCAGCAAGTGATGGTTCCTCAGCAAAACATGAATCGGAGAGCAAATGCAAATTTAAATCAGTTGGTAACACAATTTCGCTTAATTGATTTGAGTGATGAGTTTTCAGAAAAAAATAACAGCGACAGTTCGATGATGAGGAATACATGTTAGCTGCATTCTTAGAGGTTGATCAGTGTAGTCCCTATGTTAATGCCAACATTATGGGACACAATGTTTTATTCCTGGTTGACACTGGAGCAGCGCGTTTCACTATCAGAATAGCAGAAGTACCAAGCATGACCTTGCCCTGAAAAAGATTTCAGGTGATAGGTGTAGCAAATCAGCAGTTATCTAACACAATTACAGAACATATCCCAGTCAAAATAGGGCCATTTGAGGAACAACACCAATTTAGTACCCTCTTGCCTGGCATGTCACCCCCATATTTCACTGTATGTATGTTGTTTTAGCCCTTGTGTCACTGGGATCCTGCCAGGCTGGACTCCAGTGCTCATACTATGTGCCCTGTATGTGTTCCCTGTGTGGTGCCTAACTGTATCACTGAGGCTCTGCTAACCAGAACCTCAGTGTTTATGCTCGCTCTGCTTTCTAAATGTGTCACTGCAGGCTACTGACTAAATTTACCAATTCTCATTGGCTCACTGGTACACCCATATAATTCCCTTGTATATGGTACTGAGGTACCCAGGGTATTGGGGTTCCAGGAAATCCCTATGGGCTGCAGCATTTCTTTTGCCACCCATAGGGAGCTCAGACAATTCTTACACAGGCCTGCCACTGCAGTCTGAGTGAAATAACGTCCACGTAATTTCACAGCCATTTTTCACTGCACATAAGTAACTTATAAGTCACCTATATGTCTAACCTTCACTTAGTGAAGGTTGGGTGCCAAGTTACTTAGTGTGTGGGCACCCTGGCACTAGCCAAGGTGCCCCCACATCGTTCAGGGCAAATTCCCCAAACTTTGTGAGTGCGGGAACACCATTACACGTGTGCACTATACATAGGTCACTACCTATGTATAGCGTCACAATGGTAACTCCAAACATGGCCATGTAACATGTCTAAGATCATGGAATTGTCACACCAATACCATTCTGGTATTGGGGGGACAATTCCATGATCTCCCCCGGTCTCTAGCACAGAACCCGGGTACTGCCAAACTGCCTTTCCGGGGTTTCCACTGTAGCTGCTGCTGCTGCCAACCCCTCAGACAGGATTCTGCCCTCCTGGGGTCCAGGCAGCCCTGGCCCAGGAAGGCAGAACAAAGGATTTCCTCTGAAAGAGGGTGTTACACCCTCTCCCTTTGGAAATAGGTGTGGAGGGCTGGGGAGGAGTAGCCTCCCCCAGCCTCTGGAAATGCTTTCATGGGCTCAGATGGTGCCCATCTCTGCATAAGCCAGTCTACACCGGCTCTGGCACGAAACTGGACAAAGGAAAGGGAAGTGACCACTACCCTGACCAGTACCTCCCAGGGGAGGTGCCCAGAGCTCCTCCAGTGTGTCCCACACCTCTGCCATCTTGGAAACAGAGGTGTTGGGGGCACACTGGACTGCTCTGAGCGGCCAGTGCCAGCAGGTGATGTCAGAGACCCCCCCCGATAGGCTCTTACCTCTCTTGGTAGCCAATCCTCCTTTCTTGGTAGCCAAACCTCCTTTTCTGGCTATTTAGGGGCCCTCCTCTGGGGAATTCTGCATATAACGAATGCAAGAGCTCACCAGAGTTCATCTGCATCTCCCTTTTCAACTTCTACCATGGATCGACCGCTGACTGCTCCAGGACACCTGCAAAACCGCAACAAAATAGCAAGACGACTACCAGCAACATTGTAGAGCCTCATCCTGCTGGCTTTCTTGACTGTTTCCTGGTGGTGCATGCTCCGGGGGTCACCTGCCTTCACCCTGCACTAGAAGCCAAGAAGAAATCTCCTGTGGGTCGATGGAATCTTCCCCCTGCTAATGCAGGCACCAAAAGACTGCATCACCAGTCCTCTGGGTCCCCTCTCATCCTGACGAGCGTGGTCCCTGGAACACAGGAATTCTATCCAAGTGACTCCCACAGTCCAGTGATCCTTCAGTCCGAGTTTGGTGGGGGTAAGTCCTTGCCTCCCCACGCTAGACTGCAAACCTGTGTACTGCGTGATTTGCAGCTGCTCCAGCTCCTGTGCACTCTTCCAGGATTTCCTTCGTGCACAGCCTAGCCTGGGTCCCCAGCACTCCGTCCTGCAGAGCTCAACCCTCTGAGTTGGCCTCCGGTGTCGTGGGACCCTCCTTTGTGACTCTGAGCCAGCTCCGGTTCACAAATCTTCCAAGTTCCTGTTCGGGTACTTCTGCAGGTGCTGCCTGCTTCTGTGGGGGCACTCTGAGTTGCTGAGCACCCCCTCTGTCTCCTCCTCCAAGGGTCGACATTCTGGCCCTTCCTGGTCCCCAGTAGCACCCAAAAACCTCCACTATGACCCTTGCAGCTAGCAAGGCTTGTTTGCAGTATTTCTGCGTGGGAATACTTCTGCAACCTTCATCACGACGTGGGACATCTTCCATCCAAAGGAGAAGTCCCTAGTCTTCTTCGTTCTTGCAGAATTCCAAGCTTCTTCCATTCGGAGGCAGCTTCCTTGCACCTTCATCTGGGGTTTCCTGTGGTCCTGCCCCCCCTGGACACTATCGCGACTCTTGGACTTGGTCCCCTTGTTTAGCAGGTCCTCAGGTCCAGGAATCCACCTTCAGTGCTTTGCTGGTGTTTGTTGTTCTTGCAGAATCCCCCTATCACGACTATTGTGTCTTTTTGGGGTAGTAGGTGTACTTTACTCCTACTTTTCAGGGTCTTGGGGTGAGGTATCTTGGACACCCTGACTGTTTTCTTACAGTCCCAGTGACCTTCTACAAGCTCCCATAGGTCTGGGGTCCATTCGTGATTCGCATTCCACTTTTGGAGTATATGGTTTGTGTTGCCCCTAGACCTATGTTCACCTATTGCAACCTATTGTAATTCTACACTGTTTACATTACTTTTCTGACTCTTACTTACCTGTTTTGGGTTTGTGTACATATAACTTGTGTATATTACTTACCTTCTTACTGAGGGTACTCACTGAGATACTTGTGGCATATTGTCATAAAAATAAAGCACCTTTATTTTTAGTAACTCTGTGTATTGTGTTTTCTTGTGATATTGTGCATATGATATAAGTGGTATAGTAGGAGCTTTGCATGTCTCCCAGTTCAGCCTAAGCTGCTTTGCCATAGCTACCTTCTATCAGTCTAAGCTGCTAGAAAAACCTCTATTCTACTAATAAGGGATAACTGGACCTGGCACAGGGTGTAAGTACCTTTGGTACCCACTACAAGCCAGGCCAGCCTCCTACACCATAAAACTGAAGAAATGTGCCCTCTCATTTCATTGTTGACATTGATAACAGCTAAAGAGTTGCCTGAGGATTTGCAAGAGACAGTTATGGCAAGAGTATGGGATTTAGGAGAAGATATTGGACTCATAAGAGGAGTTGAGCCAGTGAAGCCAAATGCAGAATATCTGTGGATAGTGCCTTATAATATGACTCCAGAAGTAATTGCTGGAATAACACCCGTAATTGAACATTTCATTGAACAAGGTGTTCTCAAAGAGATTCTAGGAAATCCATGTAACTCCCCTATTTTAGGACTGCAGAAGCCCAATGGAAAATACCTCATAGTTCAGGATTTGAGAAAAGTGAATGAGATTGTTGTTTCATGTTGTACCAAATCCTGCAGTGATTTTGTTTCAGGTTCCGTATGAGGCATATTGGTTTTCTTTCATAGACTTGTGGAAGGCATTTTTCTCCATTCCTGTTCATGTAGAAAGGCAATATTTATGTGTATTTAAATTCGTAAACATATGTTTTCATGGTGTTGTATGCCTCAAGGGTATACTTAGTTACAATCTATTTTTAATCAGAATTTGGAAAGAATTTGGAGTCTGTTAAAATGCCTTTTCACTCAGTTTTGGTGCAATACATTGATGATTTGATGGTTGCATCAAACACATGTGGAGTCTGTAGAAGAGATACAATTACCCTGTTAAACCATTTAGGTGAAAATTACCATAAAGGTTCCTCTGCAAAACTGCATTACTATCAAAAGGAAGTGAAATACTAAGGTCACCTCGTAGGGGAATGTGCACGGAACGGGCCCCAAGGGAGAATTTCAATAATCATGCAAATGAACCCACCAGTAACACAGAGATGTCATAATGTTTCTGGGAATGGTCGCTACTGCCTCCAGTGCGTTCCAATTTTTTTCATTTTGTCCAAGCCTTTATTGAAATTGACACACAAGGAGGTGTCTGATAGGGTACCATTTGATGACACATGCATGAAAGCCTTCTCTGAACTGAGATGAAGCTTATGCTGAGCTCCAGCTCTCGGAATGCCTGATTAGAACAAATGTTTTTCTTTGTTTTGGTGTGGAAGAGATGGTTGTGCACTTTCTGTTTTGACGCAGTTAGACAGAGATGTCAACAGACCAGTGGCATATTTTTCCGACACACTAGATCATGTGGCTGATGCATTGCCTGGCTGCTTAAAATGTGTTGCTGCGACAGTTATTAGTATCGGCCAGTGCGAAAGCATTGTCATGGGCCACCCCTGAACATCTTTGTGTCCCATTCTGTTGAAGTTCTTTTGACCCGAACTCAGACCCAATACCTAAACCATGCTCGTTTGACCCGTTATGACCAAGCTGTAGGAAAGTACCATCTTGCATGGCATGTTACCCCCATTTTTACTTGTGTGTATGTATGTTTTTGCCTGTGTCACTGGGATCCTGCTAGCCAGGACCCCAGTCCTCATAAAGTATGCCCTGTATGTGTTCCCTGTGTGGTGCCTAACTGTATCACTGAGGCTCTGCTAACCAGAACTTCAGTGTTTATGCTCTGTCTGCTTTTAAAATTGTCACTGCAGGCTAGTGACTATTTTTCACCAATTCTAATTGGCACACTGGAAGACCCTTATAATTCCCTAGTATATGGTGCCTAGGTACCCAGGGTTTTGGGGTTCCAGGAGATCCCTATGGGCTGCAGCATTTCTTTTGCCACCCATAGGGAACTCAGACAATTCTTACACAGGACTGCCACTGCAGCCTGCGTGAAATAACATCCATATTGTTTCACAGCCATCTTCACTGCACTTAAATAACTTATAGGTCACCTATATGTCTAACCCTCCCCTGGTGAAGGTTAGGTGCAAAGTTACTAAGTGTGAGGGCACCCTGGCACTAGCCAAGGTGCCCCCACATCATTCAGGGTAATTTCCCCGAACTTTGTCAGTGCGGGGACACCATTTCACCCGTGCACTACCTATAGGTCAATGCCTATATGTAGCGTCACAATGGTTACTCCAAACATGGCCATGTAACATGTCTAGGATCATGGAATTGTCACCCCAATACCATTCTGGTATTGGGGTGACAATTCCATGCATCCCTGAGGCTCCAGCATAAAACCCAGGTACTGCCAAACTGCCTTTCCTGGGTTTTCTCTGCAGCTACTACTGCTGCCAACCCTCAGACAGGTTTCTGCCCCCCCCTGGGGCCTGGGCAGCCCAGGAAGGCAGAACAAAGAATTTCCTCTGAGAGAGGGTGTTACACCCTCTCCCTTTGGAAATAGGTGTGAAGGGCTGGGGAGGAGTAGCCTCCCCCAGCTTCTGGAAATGCTTTGAAGGGCACAGATGGTGCCCTCTTTGCATAAGCCAGTCTACACTGGTTCAGGGATCCCCCAGCCCTGCTCTGGCGTGAAACTGAACAAAGGAAAGGGGAGTGACCACTCCCCTGACCTGCACCTCCCCACAGGAGGTGCCCAGAGTTCCTCCAGGGTGTCCCAGATCTCTGCCATCTTGGATGCAGAGGTGTGAGGGCACAATGGACAGCTCTGAGCGGCCAGTGCCAGCAGGTGACACCAGAGACCCCTCCTGATAGGTGCTTACCTCTCTCTGTAGCCAATCCTCCTCTGTGGGCTATTTAGAGTCTCTCCTGTGGGTTTCTCTTCAGATAACGCATGCAAGAGCTCACCAGAGTTCCTCTGCACTTTCCTCTTCGACTTCTGCCAAGGATCGACCGCTGACTGCTCCAGGACGCCTGCAAAACTGCAACAAAGTAGCAAGAAGACTACCAGCAACATTGTAGCGCCTAATCCTGCCGGCTTTCTCGACTGTTTCCTGGTGGTGCATGCTCTGAGGGCTGTCTGCCTTCACTCTGCACTGGAAGCCAAGAAGAAATTTCTCATGGGTCGATGGAATCTTCCCCCTGCTAACGCAGGCACTAAACTTCTGCATCACCGGTCCTCTAGGTCCCCTCTCATCTCGATGAGTGTGATCCCTGGAACACAGCAATTGGATTAAAGTGACCCCTACAGTCCAGTGGTCCTTCTGCCCAAAGTTGGTGGAGGTAAGTCCTTGCCTCCCCATGCCAGACAATAATCCTGTGCACCGCGTGATCTTTAGCTGCTAGGGCTTCTGTGCACTTTTGCAAGGATTTCTTCGTGCACAGCACAGCCCAGGTCCCCAGCACTCCGTCCTGCATTGCTCAACTCGCTGAGTTGACCACCGGCTTCGTGGGACCCTCTGTTGTTGTGCTGAGACGACCGTCATGTTCAGCTTTCTTGTGCACCTGTTCAGGTACTTCTGCGGGTGCTGCCTGCTTCTGTGTGGGCTCTCTCTGTTGCTGAGCGCCCCCTCTGTCTCCTTGTCCAAGGGGCGACCTCCTGGTCCTTCCTGGGCCCGGGAAGCACCCTTTATCTTCAACCATGACCCTTGCAGCTAGCAAGGCTTGCTTGCGGTCTTTCTGCGTGGAAACAACTCTGCATCCTCCAGCACGCCGTGGGACATCTTCTGACCAAAAGAGAAGTTCCTGGCACCTTCTGTTGTTGCAGAATCTTTGGCTTCTTCGACCCGGAGGCAGCCCTTTTGTACCTTCACCTGGGGTTTAGTGGGATCCTGCCCCTCCCTGGACACTTGCATGACTCTTGGACTTGGTCCCCTTCCTTTACAGCTCCTCAGGTCCAGGAATCCGTCTTCAGTGCTTTGCAGTCCGTTGTCGTCCTTGCAGAATCCCCTATCTCAACTTTACTGCTTTCTGGGGTAGTAGGGTTACTTTACCCCTACTTTTCAGGGTCTTGGGGTGGGGTATCTTGGACACCCTTAGTGTTTTCTTACACTCCCAGCGACCCTCTACACACTACATTAGGCCTGGGGTCCATTTGTGGTTTGCATTCCACTTTTGGAGTATATGGTTTGTGTTGCCCCTAGGCCTATTGTCTACTACAGTGTTTGCACTACTTTTCTAAGTGTTTTACTTACCTGATTTTGGTCTGTGTGTATATTTTGTGTATTTTACTTACCTCCTAAGGGATTATATCCTCTGAGATACTTTAGTCATATTGTCACTAAAATGAAGTACCTTTATTTTTAGTAACTCTGAGTATTGTGTTTCTTATGCTATAGTGCTAAGTGATATAAGTGGTATAGTAGGAGCTTTGCATGTCTCCTAGTTCAGCCTAAGCTGCTCTGCTATAGCTACCTCTATCAGCCTGAGCTGCTAGAACACTACTAATAAGGGATAACTGGACCTGGCACAAGGTGTAAGTACCACTTGGTACCCACTATAAGCCAGGCCAGCCTCCTACACAAGCTATGTTCGGTGCCCCTAACGTAAATATCAAGAGGTGTCAAACACTGAATCCTGTAATTCTTTTACCCAGTACTGTGTAAATGATTGTGAAGAACAAGTGGAGCATGACTGTCTCAATTTGACTGAACTGTGCACCAAACCAAGACCTTATATACAAGATACCCCACTAGACGAAAATGACTATGGTGGCCATTATGAACCTGGTGGTAAACACCGCACTGCCGGCGGTGGTGGTAACTACAGCCAACAGGCTGGCGGTCCAGACAGCCAAATAATGAAGCACATGAGAAACAGGCAGCGGGCCATCCACCCACTGCCATCTTTGTAGTCCCGATGAGGACAGAGGAGGCTGCCCACAGGCCGGCGAAAAGGTCCTACCCGCCCACCAAAAATGAACCACCAGACCGCAATCAGTTCCGGGGCGGGAACCACCACCAGGGAAAGTGTGGCAGAAACGAACAATATAAAAGGAAACACTCACCGGAGATACACAGAAAATGCAGACGCAGACATGGAGCGAGAGTTGGAAATTATACCAGTGCTGCTCCTTGCCATATTCCTCAGGACCGTGACTGACGAAGACGACGACGGTAAGTACCGCAGCCTAGTACACATGGGAAGAAAGGGCACAGTTACACACTCTCAACCCCTCCCACATCCCAAGCCAAACATACTATAACAAAATATACTTACCAGACACAAGCCAACAAAGGCCTGGACCAAAGTACACATATATGCACACCACACCCCAGCAGTGAAACGCTGAACAACAGCACTATATTGTGCCAACAACACTACTGGGCACTGAAATGTATTTGACATGTCAAAACTAATGTCCAAATAAGGCCATTGGCCAGTCCATCGTTAAGTCCCTGAAGGGCCAAGATAGCCCGAACTTGACTCCCACATGTGTAAAGCGTTCTCCACTCGAAAGGGGCATCAATGGGGCAGCCAGGCACCTCATGGAACAGGGGCAGTGGATATTGTTGTGTGTGCTTTTGTATGTTGGGTGTGTGCCTGACTGTGGTGGTAAGTGTGGTGCTTGTATTTTTCAGTGTGCTTCTTGTGTGTTGATCCGTGTGCATGGCTGTCTGTATGTGTGCTTCAGATCAGTGAAGGGAGTGGGGTGCTGGAAGGGGTAGAGGTGGTGGGAGAGTGGAACGGAAAGACCAGGGACACTGGCTGACGTCAAAGAGGAGGCCAGAGCCTGAAAAGATCTCTGTAGGCCAGACATGGCACAATAAATGTCCTCCAAGGATGCATTGCATTGATGCATCTGGGATGCTAGCCCCTGGATGGCATTCACGATGGTTGTCTGCCCACAGAGATGATCCTCAGGAGGTCAATAGTCTCCTCCGTGAGGGCAGCAGGGCTGACTGGGGCAGGGGATGAAGTACCTGGGGTGAAGGAGACGCCTACCCACCTGGGTGAGCGGGCACGGGCAACTCGGTGGGCAGCAACTGGGAGTCCCTACCTCCAGTGGTAGTTGCCTCCCCCGTGGTACTCCCCTCGCCCTCCAACCCACTGGTCCCCTTGTCGTCACTCGACTCTGCCTCCTTGGAACCGTGGGCTGTGGCATCCCCAATCGCCGGTGCCTCAGCTCCCTCGTCAGATGATGCTAATGTACACAAGGACACAAGAACACATGTGTGGGGAAACAAAACAAGGGAGAACATTGTCAAATCCCGAATATATGTACATTTTGGCTCACACACACTCCCATCCAGGTCACACACGTACACCCAGCACAGACAACATACATAATGACTGTGCCCCTGACTAGTGGTCATGACCCCAAAATACACCACATAACCCTCATGGAACACGAACCTGATACACAGGTGGAGGACACCCATGAGAGACCATGCCCAGCCAATGCCCTTACAAGTCCATAAGGCCACAATGAATACCAGATGACAGAAAGGGGACCCATCATAGGCCTATAGACTGCCCAAAATAGCCCTTACAACATCCCAAGGACTTGGAGGGGGCAGGACTGCAGGAACACACTTGTCCAAGTGCCTGGCACTACAATGCATACATACTACAGCACCAACATACATCCATCAAAGCGCTATCACAACAGTGTTGGTAGTCACCCCTTGTGGCTGCTGTGCTGCCTTCAAGCGCCTATCCAAATCCGGATAGGCCACTGCCAGAATGTGGGCCACTAGGGGAGTCAGGGTCCGACGGGAACCCCTTCCTCGTTGGGAGGCCTTCCCCAGCTGGGCCTCTCCAGTCTTCCTGGCCCAGAGCATCAGGTCCTCCCATAGCTTCCTGCAGTGGGTGCTCTGCTGGTTGTAGACCCCCAGGGGTGATGGCTTGCCACAGGCCTTTCTTTTGATGGGCGCTGACCTGCATGGGACACACAGAGCAAATAAAGAGACGTCAGTATGTGTGCACCGAATATAAATGCCATGTTGTTTCATATGGAACGGCCATTGTTGACAGGCATGTTTTCAACTCACAGGAAGAACGTGCCAGACAATCTATGGCTGGCCAGTCACACATCAGACACACATGCATACAGGCATACGCTACAATCACACACATATAAGCATGGCAGATGATAACTCACCTCTCCTCTGGTCGCCCATACCACTTTGCATACAGGAGTAGGACCCCGACCACCAGCCTCTCCAGCTCCTCCATGGTAAAGGCCGGAGATTTTCCCCTGTAACCCGCGCCATCTCAGGGACCAGAGTCAGGACACAGCAGCACACACAGTGGAGTATTACCTTTCACGGGAATCTTGAGGCACGTGTCAAGGGCCTAACAAAATGGCATAGGTACCGCAGCGGTGTGCTCCGTCACTGCCGGCGGCGATCAGGATTGGCCCAGGTTCCCCATTGACAACCATGTAATCCAATGATCAGCTGCACAGCGGTGAACACAGCCTTCCGCCATGTTGCCTAACGCCAGCGGAAATTAAGTCACTTCCACTCTATCATACCTGGATGGCAGGAGGCTGTCATTTTACTAACACCACGTCACCATAGCCTGGGCAGAGCCCTCATCCAGGGCCCCAATCTCGCGCCCCTTCGTCGCTTGCTGACATGAATCTACAATCCTCACATGTACCCATCTTTGGAAGTGTGTCCACACTGTGATGCCATTATCAATAGAGTTAACTCAGCCCACATTTGCCTGACGGTGTACCTCATACTTTCCGTTTGTGTGTGTTACCTGTGTGCTGCACATTTTAAAATACAGTGACATCATGGGATGCAAGTGTAAGTTGACACTCAGAATGTGTTTTTTTACTTCCCCATAGGTACAGACCCATGTGGCAAGGGAGGCCCCATCTGTATACAGATGGTAGATCTGGAAACTATGGAGGAATGTCCCATCATTATTACCTACAGACTCAATAGAGCTACAATCCATGACCTCTGTGCATTAAAGGATCCTGTTCTGAAGCCGGCCAATCGAAATCAGCATGCCATCTCTACAACTGTGCAAGTACTATCTGTGCTCCATTTTTTGGCTATGGGCTCATTTCAGGTGACAGTGAGCATGGGTGCTTGGATCTCACAGCCAATGTTCAGCCTCATCCTGTCCAAGTTCCTGGATGCATTTGTTCAACACTTGCAAACATATGTCCAGTTTCCCCAAAGGGCTGCACTTCCCGCCATCAAATCTGGATTCTATGCCTTCGCTAATATCCCCCATGTGATAGGTGTAATTGATGGAACCCACATAGCTCTCATACCCCTAAGAGTGAATGAACAGGTGCATAGGAATTGTAAGAACTATCACTCCATGAATGTACAATTGGTGTGTACTGCTGATCAGTACATTTCACATGTGAATGCCAGGTTCCCAGGATCAGTCCATGATTCATTTGTACTAAGAAACAGCAGTGTGCCACACAAGATGGAACAACTACAAGGGGACAGAGGATGGCTCATATGTGAATGTGTATGACACTGGACCAGTACATAGCTGATGCAAGTAAAGGCAGTTTGTTAAAGTTCTCTTTCGTCCACTTTTACAGGTGATTCTGGCTACCCCAACTTGCAATGGCTCCTGATAGCTGTGAGGAATCCCAGGACAGATGCAGAGAGGAATTATAATGAGGCCCATGGACGTACTGGGAGCGTGATTGAGCGGCTTTATAGGTCTCCTAAAGGCTAGATTGTGTTGCCTCCGACTCTCTGGGGGATCTCTGTGCTATGTCCCTGACAAGGTGTGTAAGATAGTGGTGGCCTGCTGCATGCTGCACAACTTGGCTGTGAGGAAAGCTATCCCCCTTCTGGAAGAGGAGGGTGCTGTCCAACCAGCCCTGCAACCTCAGAGAGGGGATGAGAGTGATGGTGAGGAAGAAGAGCTAGAAGATCTCAACTCTAGGACCCAGCTAACCCGCCTATACTTCCAGTGACTCTAAGGTACTGTTCAGTGATGCTGATGTATTCACTGCATGGTTTCAGTCTGACTCATGTGATAAGTAATGTGGTGTCTATTGTCAGTGACAATGCTACCTGATGACTGAAATGGCATGTGCCAGGAAACCCAATATTGTGTACAGTGTGACATACTTCAGATGCTACAGTCCGTTGGGTCCCCTCATGCAATAAAGGTATGATTATGATATTAACTGTCTAATGCATACACACTCACAATTCATATCTCATATTGACGAGGGACATACAAATTAAGTGCACAGGTGTATTTATTGAATGGCAAAATATACATTAGTGTTGGGACAGTGCAAGGGTGTGGGCACATGGTGCAAATCCATACTCAGGTGCATATGCTCCGCTGTTGGTAGCACTGGGTTTGGGTCCATGTGGCCATTGGAAGATGGTGTGATGGCAGTGGCATGTCAACAAGGTAGCTCAGTGGCACACAAGAGAGAGAGTTCAGGGCAGAGTCACTTCCTGGTGCTGGGCTTGGTCGTGGCTGGTGTTGCAGTGGCATATCTGGGTCTGAGGACACATTTGCGAAGGTGCAGCTGGGCTGCAAGGGAAGGGGTGCTAGTTTTCTGTGTGTCCTCTGGCAGTGCCACCAGTCCAGTAGCTTCTGCAGATGTAGATGGCAGGGCAGTGTCCTGGCTAGTGGTCAGGGCTTGCAGGTGGGTGGAGGTCTCAGACTGGCTGTGGTACTGGTGCTGCAGCACCCCTCCAATGGAGGCCATGGTTGCATTGAGCTGCTTCCATTGCTCCATGGCCCTCTGGTGGTGTGCTATCTGCAGCCTCCGGTTCTGCTCCAAGGTGGCCAGGATCTGTCCCATCCTTTCCCGGGTATGGTGGAATGATCCCAGGACCTCAGATATCACCTCCTGGGCTGCTGCATCCATCCTTTGGCCACTCCCCTGGGCCACTGATGCCCTCCCACTGACCCTAGCCCCCTGTGCCTGTGTCCCTTGCACAAGTCTGACAGTTCCACTTGCACTGGGCCCTTCGTCATCCTGCCTGGTGGTGGGTGGAGACTCTGGCCTCTGTACTTGTGGCCCACCAGTCCGGGACCGGGAAACACTGGTGTGGGGTCGTTTGGCCAGAGCTGATGATGGTGGCTGTGTGGTAGGGGTGTCAGGGGTATCCTGGGTGGGGCTGCTGGAGGGTGAGAGTCCAGGACTGTGTGATGGGCCAGGAAGTTCCTCTATTTCCAGACATCCCTCTGCACTGGGGCCTCGGTCTTCAGGTGGGGCGCTGGCACTCCTTGACATCTCTGTCTGGGTGGCATAGGTGGTGGTGCCCGTGTGTGGGGGAATAGAGAGGTGGGTGTCATGTACTTTATCGGCATTTGCTGCACTGCTCTGCACTATTTGATGGTTATATTCCCTTTTCGTGGTATGTAAGGTCCCTTGGTGTACATTTAGTTGCATTTAATGTGGGGGGTGGTGATGCATTGTGGGTGCTGTATTGCCACTGGGAATCTATGCAGGGGTAGGTGACTTTGCCCAGGGGGTTGGTTGGTGGTCTGTTTGTGGGATTGTGGGCATGCAGGGTAGTTTGATGTGGGTGTTGTGGTCTGGGTTGGGAATGGGGTCCTGGTGGTAGTGAGGGGGTGGGGTGATACATGCATTATAGGTGTGGTGACTGTTAAGGTATTGTAGTTGACTTACCCGATTCCATTCCTCCAGTGAGTCCGGTGAGGCCCTCTTGGTGCAGGATAGCCAGGACCTTCTCCTCCCAGTCGGTGTATTTGGGGGGTGTAGGTATAGTCTTCTATACAGCGATGTTGTGCCTGGATGCCATTGACCAGACCTTCCTGCTCAGGTCGTTCCATCTCTTCTGAATGTCGTTCCTTGTGCGTGGATGGTTTCCCACTGCGTTGACCTTGTTGATTATCGTCTGCCATAGCTCCATCTTCCTGGCCATGGGTGTCTGCTACACCTGTGCCCCAAATAGTTGTGGCTCGACCCTGAGTATTTCATCCACCATGGTCCTTAGCTCCCTCTTTGTGAAGTGGGGGTGCTTAGGGGGTGCCATGGTGTGTGTTGTGGGTGTATTGGTGAGGGTGCTGTCTTGTGGTTGTCTGTGTGGCTTGTAGTGGTTTTTGGGGTATGTATGTGTTTTGGTGGTGTATTTGTGTGTGTGACTTGTGTGATGGGTTCAGTGTATGCGTGTTATGTTGTCAGTATCTGTTGTGCTATTGGCGATGCAAAGGATTGTGGGGTATGTATGTGAGTGTTTTATAGTGTTGTAGATATGTGTCAGGTGAGTGGGTTTCAAAGTTGCCAATGTGTGCATTTTTTGTTGGTGGGTCCTATTGCTGGTCGTGGCGGTCCGTACCGCCAATGGTCGTTCGGCATTCACTATCCGCCATGCTGATTTGTGCATCAATATTTGGTGGGCGGAGGATTTGTCTGCATGGCGGTGGCGGGGTGGGGTGTATTGCCTTTCTGCATTCGTAGGCCCTGGCGGTGGGTGGAGGTTGCAGGATTTTTGGAGGTTTGACTTTTTGGAGTCTGTTAAAATGCCTTTTCACTCAGTTTTGGTGCAATACATTGATGATTTGATGGTTGCATCAAACACATGTGGAGTCTGTAGAAGAGATACAATTACCCTGTTAAACCATTTAGGTGAAAATTACCATAAAGGTTCCTCTGCAAAACTGCATTACTATCAAAAGGAAGTGAAATACTAAGGTCACCTCATAGGGGAATGTGCACGGAACGGGCCCCAAGGGAGAATTTCAATAATCATGCAAATGAACCCACCAGTAACACAGAGATGTCATAATGTTTCTGGGAATGGTCGCTACTGCCTCCAGTGCGTTCCAATTTTTTTCATTTTGTCCAAGACTTTATTGAAATTGACACACAAGGAGGTGTCTGATAGGGTACCATTTGATGACACATGCATGAAAGCCTTCTCCGAACTGAGATAAAGCTTATGCTGAGCTCCAGCTCTCGGAATGCCTGATTAGAACAAATGTTTTTCTTTGTTTTGGTGTGGAAGAGATGGTTGTGCACTTTCTGTTTTGACGCAGTTAGACAGAGATGTCAACAGACCAGTGGCATATTTTTCCGACACACTAGATCATGTGGCTGCTGCATTGCCTGGCTGCTTAAAATGTGTTGCTGCGACAGGTATTAGTATCGGCCAGTGCGAAAGCATTGTCATGGGCCACCCCTGAACATCTTTGTGTCCCATTCTGTTGAAGTTCTTTTGACCCGAACTCCGACCCAATACCTAAACCATGGTCGTTTGACCCGTTATGACCAAGTTGTAGGAAAGTACCATCTTGCATGGCATGTTACCCCCATTTTTACTTGTGTGTATGAATGTTTTTGCCTGTGTCACTGGGATCCTGCTAGCCAGGACCCCAGTCCTCATAAAGTATGCCCTGTATGTGTTCCCTGTGTGGTGCCTAACTGTATCACTGAGGCTCTGCTAACCAGAACTTCAGTGTTTATGCTCTGTCTGCTTTTAAAATTGTCACTGCAGGCTAGTGACTATTTTTCACCAATTCTAATTGGCACACTGGAAGACCCTTATAATTCCCTAGTATATGGTGCCTAGGTACCCAGGGTATTGGGGTTCCAGGAGATCCCTATGGGCTGCAGCATTTCTTTTGCCACCCATAGGGAACTCAGACAATTCTTACACAGGACTGCCACTGCAGCCTGCGTGAAATAACATCCATATTGTTTCACAGCCATCTTCACTGCACTTAAATAACTTATAAGTCACCTATATGTCTAACCCTCCCCTGGTGAAGGTTAGGTGTAAAGTTACTAAGTGTGAGGGCACCCTGGCACTAGCCAAGGTGCCCCCACATCATTCAGGGTAATTTCCCTGAACTTTGTGAGTGCGGGGAAACCATTTCACGCGTGCACTACCTATAGGTCAATGCCTATATGTAGCGTCACAATGGTTACTCCGAACATGTGATAAGTAATGTGGTGTCTATTGTCAGTGACAATGCTACCTGATGACTGAAATGGCATGTGCCAGGAAACCCAATATTGTGTACAGTGTGACATACTTCAGATGCTACAGTCCGTTGGGTCCCCTCATGCAATAAAGGTATGATTATGATATTAACTGTCTAATGCATACACACTCACAATTCATATCTCATATTGATGAGGGACATACGAATTAAGTGCATAGGTGTATTTATTGAATGGCAAAATATACATTAGTGTTGGGACAGTGCAAGGGTGTGGGCACATGGTGCAAATCCATACTCAGTTGCATATGCTCCGCTGTTGGTAGCACTGGGTTTGGGTCCATGTGGCCATTGGAAGATGGTGTGATGGCAGTGGCATGTCAACAAGGTAGCTCAGTGGCACACAAGAGAGAGAGTTCAGGGCAGAGTCACTTCCTGG
The DNA here is from genome assembly GCF_031143425.1 of Pleurodeles waltl. Classification (NCBI taxonomy): domain Eukaryota; kingdom Metazoa; phylum Chordata; class Amphibia; order Caudata; family Salamandridae; genus Pleurodeles; species Pleurodeles waltl. The sequence continues at coordinate 331,242,589 of NC_090448.1, forward strand.
TGCTGGGCTTGGTCGTGGCTGGTGTTGCAGTGGCATATCTGGGTCTGAGGACACATTTGCGAAGGTGCAGCTGGGCTGCAAGGGAAGGGGTGCTAGTTTTCTGTGTGTCCTCTGGCAGTGCCACCAGTCCAGTAGCTGCTGCAGATGTAGATGGCAGGGCAGTGTCCTGGCTAGTGGTCAGGGCTTGCAGGTGGGTGGAGGTCTCAGACTGGCTGTGGTACTGGTGCTGCAGCACCCCTCCAATGGAGGCCATGGTTGCATTGAGCTGCTTCCATTGCTCCATGGCCCTCTGGTGGTGTGCTATCTGCAGCCTCCGGTTCTGCTCCAAGGTGGCCAGGATCTGTCCCATCCTTTCCCGGGTATGGTGGAATGATCCCAGGACCTCAGATATCACCTCCTGGGCTGCTGCATCCATCCTTTGGCCACTCCCCTGGGCCACTGATGCCCTCCCACTGACCCTAGCCCCCTGTGCCTGTGTCCCTTGCACAAGTCTGACAGTTCCACTTGCACTGGGCCCTTCGTCATCCTGCCTGGTGGTGGGTGGAGACTCTGGCCTCTGTACTTGTGGCCCACCAGTCCGGGACCGGGAAACACTGGTGTGGGGTTGTTTGGCCAGAGCTGATGATGGTGGCTGTGTGGTAGGGGTGTCAGGGGTATCCTGGGTGGGGCTGCTGGAGGGTGAGAGTCCAGGACTGTGTGATGGGCCAGGGAGTTCCTCTATTTCCAGACATCCCTCTGCACTGGGGCCTCGGTCTTCAGGTGGGGCGCTGGCACTCCATGACATCTCTGTCTGGGTGGCATAGGTGGTGGTGCCCGTGTGTGGGGGAATAGAGAGGTGGGTGTCATGTACTTTATCGGCATTTGCTGCACTGCTCTGCACTATTTGATGGTTATATTCCCTTTTCGTGGCATGTAAGGTCCCTTGGTGTACATTTAGTTGCATTTAATGTGGGGGGTGGTGATGCATTGTGGGTGCTGTATTGCCACTGGGAATCTATGCAGGGGTAGGTGACTTTGCCCAGGGGGTTGGTTGGTGGTCTGTTTGTGGGATTGTGGGCATGCAGGGTAGTTTGATGTGGGTGTTGTGGTCTGGGTTGGGAATGGGGTCCTGGTGGTAGTGAGGGGGTGGGGTGATACATGCATTATAGGTGTGGTGACTGTTAAGGTATTGTAGTTGACGTACCCGATTCCATTCCTCCAGTGAGTCCGGTGAGGCCCTCTTGGTGCAGGATAGCCAGGACCTTCTCCTCCCAGTCGGTGTATTTGGGGGGTGTAGGTATAGTCTTCTATACAGCGATGTTGTGCCTGGATGCCATTGACCAGACCTTCCTGCTCAGGTCGTTCCATCTCTTCTGAATGTCGTTCCTTGTGCGTGGATGGTTTCCCACTGCGTTGACCTTGTTGATTATCGTCTGCCATAGCTCCATCTTCCTGGCCATGGGTGTCTGCTACACCTGTGCCCCAAATAGTTGTGGCTCGACCCTGAGTATTTCATCCACCATGGTCCTTAGCTCCCTCTTTGTGAAGTGGGGGTGCTTAGGGGGTGCCATGGTGTGTGTTGTGGGTGGTGTGGGTGTATTGGTGAGGGTGCTGTCTTGTGGTTGTGTGTGTGGCTTGTAGTGGTTTTTGGGGTATGTATGTGTTTTGGTGGTGTATTTGTGTGTGTGACTTGTGTGATGGGTTCAGTGTATGCGTGTTATGTTGTCAGTATCTGTTGTGCTATTGGCGATGCAAAGGATTGTGGGGTATGTATGTGAGTGTTTTATAGTGTTGTAGATATGTGTCAGGTGAGTGGGTTTCAAAGTTGCCAATGTGTGCATTTTTTGTTGGTGGGTCATATTGCTGGTCGTGGCGGTCTGTACCACCAATGGTCGTTCGGCATTCACTATCCGCCATGCTGATTTGTGCATCAATATTTGGTGGGCGGAGGATTTGTCTGCATGGCGGTGGTGGGGTGGGGTGTATTGCCTTTCTGCATTCGTAGGCCCTGGCGGTGGGTGGAGGTTGCAGGATTTTTGGAGGTTTGACTTTTTGGCATCATTATTCGGCGGTGAGCAATGTACAGCCACTAGTGGTCTTCTGTTCACCGTCCCCACAGCGGTTGGCGGTGATTACTGCCAAGTTCATAATGAGGGCCTATGTCATGTTCATTGATGGCTCCTTTTTAAGAGATACTGATAGAACTCTGAGAGCTGATTATGAAGTTTGCACAAGCTCAGGAATGATAGAAGCTTCATGGCTGCAAGGGGTCTTTTCTAATCAAGTAGCCAAAGCTGGTTTCTCTTACTAGAGCATGCAGTGCTTCTGAAAAGCTTAAATTATCAAAGTATATAATTCATCTAGTTCATAGGAACCCTTGGAGGGGGAATTAAAATTCCTTTTCGAAGGCTGGTTGTTTGGTCATTCTAATGCAGATATTATCATGCTTATAGGAGGGGATTTTAACTTGCACCCCTTTCTGGTATGCAGTTCTATCTTAGGGGAGGAAGACTCATTCCTGGAGATGAAGCAGACTCATTTCACACACTCCCATTAAGGTGATGTCTCAAATATTATTTTGTCAGAGTATAACCTTCTCAACCTTTTGCCCAATCAAGAGCCCTATTGCCCTGATATCATACCTACTATCAAGGGCAGGGATTCTAGTACCATTATTGATTTTACTTAAGTTTTGGCCTGTCTTTTGTCTTTTTTAAATAATTTTAAAATAGTTTGGACAACACATATTGACCATAATCCTTTTATGGCAGAGTTTAGGAGATTAAATTCAGAGAGGGTTAAACCAGCTGTCACCAAAACACATACATACCCCAAGAACCTCTAATACCTAAGGTACAAGGCCATTGACTAAGCTGGGGGAATATTATACCGGAAGGTTTTCTTAGACAATTGCTTCAGTTGTGTAGAGGGGACTTTGAAGTCTACCTTCAACAGGATACCCCTGACCATACTATTTTGGCCGCTTTTTCAAATATCAGTAAAGTTAATTTAGCCCTTACAAAGAAAGGGAGAAGGGGATGACATGGACGGACATAAATGGTTCAACAAGAGATGCTGTAAGGCCCATAGGGACTTGATAATAGCGCTGCTTCATAAACCTAGATCCAAAGAGGCTGTAAAGCAGAATAGATCCCAGAATACCCTGGCTTGTAGGATGGATGCAGAAGAAAGAGCTCAGAAAGGGAGCGTGGGAATAACTAGTGTCTGCTTGTGATTCAAGAAACAGTTCTGCTTTTTGAAAAGTAGTAAATCAACCAATATTTAATGAGAAAATAGTTTCCGATATAGTGCAGGCTATCCCAGGCCAGGCTTGATTAAATTAACTTTGAAGCAATCTATTCAAATGATAATGGCTCAGTTGTGGCTGCCCATACTGATCCACCTAGAGGGGAAGAAATACATTTTGATGATCAGGAAGATGCTGAGGTTATTAAGGTTTTGTCCTCTGGTAAAGCGCCTGGCCCGGAAAGAGTCCGAGAGGAACTTTTTAAGTGTTAAATCGAGTTGTGGGCTCCGGTAGTAGCACAGCACTGCAATGCAGCTGTGAGAGACAATATTCCCCCGTCTTGGCAAAAATCGGTTATAGTGCTGATCTTTAAGTAACATAATCTGGCTGACCCAGCCTGCTACCGGCCCATTTCATTAGTGAATGCTGAGGTGAAGAGCAAAACGAACAGATGATGGACGGAATGCAGAGCAAATCAAACATTCACCCCCAGTCACAAAGATCTGGGTTTAATTCATTGTTTTTTTGCTCACCACGCCACCCCAGTTTGGACCCAGCCATATTCAAATCAGTCTTGACCCTGTTCCTCATGGGAATAGTGCAGCCCGAACTGCCAAGCCAGGTCCTCCCTGGACCGGAAACAAGCATCCTAGGACCGTTTTCAGGATATCACCCTTCATCAGCTGGGCTAGCTTGAATCCAGTGGCACAGTGAGCACGGGACCAACATCTGGGCATACCCTTCCCACTTGGGGCGACAAATGCAAAAAGAACAGATGATGGACGGAATGCAGAGCAAATCAAACATTCACCCCAGTCACAAAGATCTGGGTTGAGGTGAAGATTATTGGCCAGATAGTGTTGAAGTGACTCACTGATTGGGCAGAGGATGGGAAGATCTTATCAGATATCGAATATGGTTTTAGGCCAGGGCGGGGGACGCTTGAACAGAATTTGAATCTTCATTTACTGATCTCCAAATATACTGTGGCCAAGAATGAGTCAGTTCATCTGGCCTTCATGGACCTCAGCACAGCCTTTGACACAGTGGATACATTGAAACAGTGGGCTGTTCTGGGGACACAGAGGTCAAGATTGCCCTTGTGTCTTCTGTGCATTTTACATACTGGTCTGGATGCCTCAGTAAGATATGGTCCCCCGGGGGAATGTACATGCACTTTGAATTCGGGGGAGGAGTACACCAAGGGTGTATTTTAGCCCCAATGTTTTTATCTTGTATAATAATCAGCTGGAGTGATTTTTAGTAGAAAGGTGCAAAGATGTCCCACTGATCAATAACAGGCTGGTTCCAGCATTACTGTTTGCTAATGACACTGTACTTTTGGCAAATACAGCCAATGGTCTGCAACTTTTATTAGGCTGTTTTTATGATTATTTGGATAAGATGGGCCTAAAATGAAACTTCGCAAAATCCTATACTATGGTGATTGGCACAAAATATGCCAAAACTAATACTTTTAAGATTGAAAGGCACCTTATAGGTAATACTAGCAAATGTTGTTACCTTAGCGTCTGGCTGGATAGCAAATTGAATTGAGACCTGCTGTTGAGAATTCACATCCAGTCCTTCAACAGGGTTGTTCACAGAATTCAGGCCTTTGCAAGGCGCCTAGGCCATGCTCATGTAAAATCTATACTGGATCGCTATAGAGCTAAGTGTGTCCTGTCAGTTTCTTTTGGGTCAAATATTTGTGGGTATGAGTCAATCCTTCCTTTCCAGGTAGCAGAAAACAAATTTTTTAGAAGGCTCCTGAGGCTGCCACAGAGTGTGCCAATGGAGATAGTGCATGCAGAGTTAAGGGCACGTTTTATTTCTGATTTTATTAAAGTCCACCCCATAATATTGTGGTAGGCTGTCTGACTGCAAAAAGAATTGGCTTTACCAGAATGATCTTGAAAGATTGTTTGACCCTGGATTATAGTCACCAGATTCCTTGGTTTCATTAAGTGAAAAGCAGGTTATATGAGCTGAGTAAACCAAATCTTCTCTTCAACCAAAGCAAATTACTTGGTCAGATGTTGTGTGGGCAAAGGAGGCCTTTTGAGTAAAAATGAATAAAGCAAGATCTATCTGTATGTTGACCAAAAATCTGTATCCCATTATGTTATAGCAAAATCCATGAGTAAGATAGAATTGTATTTAACTTTAGACATGCCAATTTTTCACAGACGTTTGCTATCTTATTTTCATTTGAATCTGTTTCCTCAATTGTTAGTAGGCTGGCTTAGACCTTCAGAGCTGACAAACTGTACATATGACATGGCTAGTGCACTGGACACCTTACATGTAATTTTTATTTGTCCCAAATATGTAACCAAATTACATAAGTATATTTGTCACCTTTGTATGAATACTGTCGTTACACAATTATGGCCAGCTTTGTTATACCTGCAATTTTTATCTAGTCCTAAGGTCTGTTTCTATGTATTACAGTTTTTAGCTAGATGTGATATAGTAGTCATTATTTTATGATGTTTATGATGTTTTTAGATTGATGATTTTTACAATATATTTGTACTTTAATGATTTACTGTGTTTAATCGAATAAAGTATTTTATTGATATTGATTGATTGAACAGCTTAAAGTGACCATTTTCACTGAGAGTCAATATGTTTTTTATGTTATTCGTGACTTCGTACAGTTATGGTACCAGAGAGGCTTTATTACCTATTCTGGATCACTTATCGGAAATGGTGACAGAGTTTACCAATTGGAGAAAGCATTACAGTTACCAGTGAAAATTACAGTTGTTACATGTGCAGCACATCAAAAGTCAAATGATTACATCTCATTAGGCAATGGCTATGCTGGCCAAGTGGCCAGATGCCGTGCACGCCATGGCAAATCATTTAATGAGAAATGGAGCGATGCAAGCAGCACCAATGAGACAAACCAAAGTTTCTTTATGACAACAGTTGATGCTTGAGAAGAAGTTAAGAGATTGCAGGAAGAAGTGACAGAAGAGGAACGTAGAGGTTGTAGAAGAGCAGGTTGTGTTCAAAGAGATGAAGATGATGTTTTGGTTTCCAGTGAAGGAAAAGCAGTGTTTCGAAATAGTTTGTTACCTTCAATGGCTAGGCATGGCCAGGCACACATTGGCAGAGATGCCATGATTAGAACTTTCAGACAAACACAACTCCAGATTCAGATTGGTTGCAGAAGCTGTATGTTACAGATGTGTAACATGTCAACAAATGAATGTAGGGAAATGCACTGTGGTTAATCTGAGCCACATAGATAGAGCAGGAGGTCTTTTCAACAGAATGCAACTTGATTTAATTGAAATGCCTGCTTCCAATGTATTGTTTTGGTGGTGGTGTGTGTATTCTCACATTAGATTGAGACTTACTCAATTTGCAGAAATGATAGCCTCACAGTTGGATAACTGCTTTTGAGGAAATTGATTCCTCGATTCAGATATCTGACTTCTTTGGCGTTAGACCGAGGATCTCATTTCAGTAATGAGATCATAAAATTATTGTGTGGGGAATTACAAATTGAGCAAAGATTGCACTGCAGCTACAGGCCAGAAGCATCTAGATTAGTTGAGGAAAATAATAGAACTTTAAAATCTTGGCTGGCTAAAGTATGTGCATCCACAACATTGAAATGGCCGGATGCATTGCCTCTTGTTTGATGAGCATGCGCAGCCCACCAGACAGAAAGACAGGAGTGTCCCCTCATGAAATCATTATAAGGTGAGCTATGAGGTTGCCACCTGTGCCTCCAAAGGCAGACATATGACTTGGTGCTGGAGTATTGCAAAGGACTAGCTGATGTGAGTTGCTCTATGTCTAGCCAGGTTGAGGAAGCAATTGCTCAACCACCACAAGAACAGTACCACAATTTGAGTCCAGGAATTTGGGTTCTAGTGAAGAAGCATGTCAGAAAGTCATGCTTAGAGCTGCACTGGAAAGGCCCTTTTCAGGTTACCTTGGGGGCTACAACTGATGTAAAGTGTGCTGGTCTGCCAAATTGGGTTAATGTGAGTCACACACACAAAGTTCCAAGTCCTCTTGAAAATACAGTGCCTGTTCCTCTAGGGTTGAATACGGTGAGAAAAGGGGTCAAGGTTAGACAAACTGTGAGGACTGGACAAGTGGCTGTTGCAGAACATACATAGACTGGTGAAAATCTGAGCACATCAAAGGCAATCAACGGTGCAGGAAGGTCAAGCCAGAGTCAGTTGACTCCTGCTAGCTTAGTGAACATTGAAACCTCAGTTGTACCTGAAACAATAATTGTGATTGGAGATAAGTGGCCCGCAAAAAGTCCAGACCCAAAAGTAAATGTGCCTCCAACTATGGCTGAAGTGACTGAAGAATCTGATCAAAGTGACAGTGAAGATCGTGCAACAAGGTGGTCAAAAAGAAAAAGAGTGCAAAGTTAAAAGTGTTCAGTACCTGAATAGAATTACTTTGCAGCTAATGAATGGGAGAAGGAATTTGTTGCCTTTTGTGTGTTTAATTTTGATTCAGCTGAATATTTTGGAACTTGAAATTGCTCTAGAACTGTACTTTGAAATCTCATTGCTGCTTGATAAACAGAGACATAATTTGCTGAAATGCTAATCAGTGATAACCAGATGGTTTGTAACTAGAGGGCATTTGAACTTTTAGTAGTGATTTGAACATTTTCAAGTAGAGAAAACTTGAGGAACTTTATAAAAGATCGAGAACTTTATAAATAAGTGCAAAAAGACTTTGAGAAGATATTTATCATTTTCCTTTGCTTTGCTCACTTCAAGAAAAAAAAGAACACTGTAAATAATTGAAAGCCATCTTTGCATTTTGAATTTTTGGTTTTGATTTTTGATTTTTTAAATTGATATATTTGTCTGGCTCTAGACAAGCCATGAGTTCGGATCACGGAAAACAGAGTAAATGTAAGTAAGTGTGTGTGTAGGATTAGCACCAGGATGTGTGGTTGTGAGTATTTTATTGATAGTTGGATTGAGTTTTCCTGTGAAATATAAAGTTAAAAGCACAATTACACCAGTGTTGCAAGAACTGCATACAGAACAATCTCCCATGCATGAGGTTGAGAGATTACTTCACCATGATGACTCAAAGGGAGATTTGTCTTAAAATGTACACTACAGATTACTATATGAATACATTGAGACTATGGGTTGCATGATTGTTATGTTTTCACACAGATCCCTTCATTGGTACAGGAAGGAATCACTCATCACAGCTTGCCATCAACATATGGAATTTCTTGCAGTCTCTTACTAACTTGATTGTATAACCAAGAGTGTATATATAATACTTCTATTCTAATATTGACTTTGGGGGTCATTACAACCCTGGCGGACGGTGTTAAAGCTGCGGTAATACCGCAAACAGTGCGGCGGATAAAAAAATGGAATTATGACCCTGACGGAAACCGCCAAAAAAGACAGCCACTTTAACACACCGCCCGCCACGGCGGTACAGACAAGCAGCGCGGTGGTCACCGCCAACAGACAGGCGGAACACAATGTACCGCCCATAGTATTACAACCCGCCAATCCGCCACCTTTTCCGGGGCGGACTCACCGTGGATAAAAACACGGCGGAAACAGCTTTTGCAATGGGAAAACGCTCACCTGAACACATCCCACGAGGAACGAGGACTCCATGGACCCGGAACTCCAAATACTCCCTGCCCTTGTGTTTCTGCTCCTCTACGACCAACATCTACGTAGGGGTCGAAGACAACGGTGAGTACTGCACCTACGACATGGGGGAGAGGGGAGGCAAAAGTTAGGGGGACACCCACCAAACACCCCCACCCCCAACCTCGCATAATACAACATACACACCAATGCATTCACAAAAATCACAGTAACAACCCACAATCCCCCCGGAAGAATGAAAAGACAAAGCAAAATTCGTCAAACATTGTCATGTGGCAATATACATGTCATACAAAAATATACAGATATATATGAAAATCAGTCATAATTATATACATTACGAGAAGTAGTGCAGATATGTACATAACAATATCCGTGCACCAACAGTCCAAAAATACATGGGCGAGGCCCACAAAGGATACCTGACCACAATCGGAGAGAACACTGCCGGGGCATCAGATAGAAATACTACAGGCACCTCAGGGGAAAGGGAAGGGGGGGCACCTCAGCCGGATGACTGCAAAGCCAGATCCACGATGGGGCTCCATGCCCATTGATGTATCCTGGGGAGTGCAAAACCACAGTCTCTCAAGTCTCTACAGTGGGTGGGTTGCCCACTGTTCCATCCTGGGGAGTGCAAAGCCACAGTCTTTCAAGTCTCTACAGTGGGTGGGGTGCCCACCGTGCCATCCTGGGGAGTGCAAAGCCACAGTCTCTCAAGTAGATGCAGGTCTCCACTGGTACTGGGGGGGACTGGTGCCCAGAGTGCTTCATCCTGTGCAGGACAGACAGAGTGGATGCAGGTCTCCACTGGTTCTGGAGGGGGACTGGTGCCCAGACTGTATGAGTCTCCCCGTGAAAGTTCCTGTCCTGTCACTGTCCCAGCTGCACATGGGATAAGGATGCCTGATGTGGCGGTCTATTCATTCCTACCCGGTGCTTGCCCTGTTCAGCGGGCTTCACCATGGCGGTCTTTGCCCTGTTCAGCGGTGCTTTGAAATTGCGGTTCTGGACTTTTCAGCGGTGCTTTGCCATGGCGGTCTTTGCCCTGTTGAGCGGTCTTCACCATGGCGGTCTATGCCCTGTTCAGCGGTCTTCACCATGGCGGTCTTTGCCCTGTTTAGCGGTGCTTTGACATGGCGGTTCTGGACTGTTCAGCAGTGCTTTGCCATGGCGGTCTTTGCCCTGTTCAGCGGTCTTCACCATGGCGGTCCATGCCCTGTTCAGCGGTCTTCACCATGGCGGTCTTTGCCCTGTTCAGCGGTGCTTTGACATGGCGGTTCTGGACTGTTCAGCGGGCTTTCCATGCCGGTTCAGGATTGTTCAGCAGTGTTTTGCCATGGCGGTCTTTGCTCTGTTCAGCGGTGCTTTGACATGGCGGTTCTGGACTGTTCAGCAGTACTTTGCCATGGCGGTCTTTGCCCTGTTCAGCGGTCTTCACCATGGCGGTCTATGCCCTGTTCAGCGGTCTCCACCATGGCGGTCTTTGCCCTGTTCAGCGGTGCTTTGACATGCGGTTCTGGACTGTTCAGTGGTGCTTTGCCATGGCGGTCTTTGCCCTGTTGAGCGGTCTTCACCATGGCGGTCTATGCCCTGTTCAGCGGTCTTCACCATGGCGGTCTTTGCCCTGTTCAGCGGTGCTTTGACATGGCGGTTCTGGACTGTTCAGCAGTGCTTTGCCATGGCGGTCTTTGCCCTGTTCAGCGTTCTTCACCATGGCGGTCTATGCCCTGTTCAGCGGTCTTCACCATGGCGGTCTTTGCCCTGTTCAGCGGTGCTTTGACATGGCGGTTCTGGACTTTTCAGCGGGGCTTTCCATGGCGGTTCAGGATTGTTCAGCAGTGTTTTGCCATGGCGGTCTTTGCCCTGTTCAGCGGTGCTTTGACATGGCGGTTCTGGACTGTTCAGCAGTGCTTTGCCATGGCGGTCTTTGCCCTGTTCAGCGGTCTTCACCATGGCGGTCTATGCCCTGTTCAGCGGTCTTCACCATGGCGGTCTTTGCCCTGTTCAGCGGTGCTTTGACATGCGGTTCTGGACTGTTCAGCGGTGTTCACCATGGCGGTCTTTGCCCTGTTCAGCGGTGCTTTGCCATGGCGGTTCAGGACTGTTCAGCGGTGTTTTGCCATGGTGGTCTTTGCCCTGTTCAGCGGTGCTTTGACATGGCGGTTCTGGACTGTTCAGCGGTGCTTTGCCATGGCGGTCTTTGCCCTGTTCAGCGGTCTTCACCATGGCGGTCTATGCCCTGTTCCACGGTCTTCACCATGGCGGTCTTTGCCCTATTCAGCGGTGCTTTGACATGGCGGTTCTGGACTGTTCAGCAGTGCTTTGCCATGGCGGTTCTGCACTGTTCAGTGGTGTTTTGCCATGGCGGTCTTTGCCCTGTTCAGCGGTCTTCACCATGGCGGTCTTTGCCCTGTTCAGCGGTGCTTTGACATGGCGGTTCTGGTACGGATATTGGTGTGTGGCATGATGTTCCCTACACTGGGCATTGGTGTGTGGCATGACGTTCCCTACACTGGGCATTGGTGTGTGGCATGACGTTCCATCATAGCCCACCTGGGCTGTGGCAGCCGGGGCCCTCCTGGGCACTGAGTCCGGCGGTGGCGGTGGTCTCCTGACCAGTGCCGATACTTGTGCCCTCCTGGGCACTGACTCCGGCGGTGGCGGTGGTCTCTGGACCAGTGACGATACTTGGGCCCTCCTGGGCTGTGACTCCGGCGGTGGTCTCCTGACCTGTGACGATACTTGGGCCCTCCTGGGCACTGACTCCGGTGGTGGCGGTGGTCTCTGGACCAGTGACAATACTTGGGCCCTCCTGGGCTGTGAATCCAGCGGTGGTCTCCTGACCAGTGACAATACTTGGGCCCTCCTGGGCTGTGACTCCGGCGGTGGTCTCCTGACCAGTGACGATACTTGGGCCCTCCTGGGCTGTGACTCCGGCGATGGTCTCTGGACCACTGACGATACTTGGGCCCTCTTGGGCAATGACTCTGGCGGTGGTCTCTGGACCAGTGACAACGGTGCTGGCAGTTGTGTCTCGACCGCCGGAAATGATGGCGCACTTCTCCGCTGTGACACTCACAACAGGCTGGGCAGACTTCCTCTGGCCCTTCACCACCTTTGGTGGAGTCACACCTGACTCTCCAATCCCCTTGAAACCCATGTGAGTTGTTTTCCCACCAGGAGTCTTCACACGGTCCCGTCGTCTACTCTCCAATTTTAGAGCCTTTACAGGGGGTGGGCTGCCAGTGCCTTGGCTCCGGGTCACATTGCCTGCCCTGGTGGCCGGTGCACTCCACAAACCTTGAACAGGCACCACTGGTATTGGAGGCTTTTTGGCTGAGGCGCTACGACGGGACTGATGAATTGGAGGGGGGGGGTGGGGGCAAAAAGCTCAACTTTACAGAGGGACAGTTTCTGATGAACACTGGGATGGGTAGTTGGAGGGGGCCTGGGAGTGGAGGAAGAGGAGGTGGTTGTCGGAGGTGTCACTTTAGGTGTTTTGGGTGCTGGTGCAGGTACTGGAGGCTGTCGTGAGGTGGATGGATGTTGGGTGAGTGATTGCTGGCGTTTGTGTACTTTGGGAGGGGGCGTCACAGACACACTGGGAGAGGACACAGGGGACGTGTAAATGGGAGTGGAGGTGGTGAGTGCAGGTGAGTGGCTTGTGGTGCTGGGTCTCCTTGTGCGATTCATGGTGCCTGTAGATGTGGTGCATGCAGGTGTGTGTGTAGACGAGACTGGGAGGGAGGAGGGAGAAGAGGAGGAGGGGGACACAGTGGAGGCAGTGGATGTTGCTGTGTCTGTACGTGGGTGAGGCTTGTGTGAGTGCCTGTGGGGTGTGTGGTGCCTATGTTTGCTTGAGCTACCTGTGTGTGCTGACTTGTGTGCATGCTGGTATGTAGGTGCGCTTGGGATGGACTGGGGTACAGGAGATTGGGTCTGGGTGGAGGAGGTTGGAGGGGGAGGCTAGACACAGGGACAATGGCTGCCATCAGTGCTGAGGCCAGAGATTGCAGGGTTCGCTGAAGGACAGCCTGACCAGAATGAATGCCCTCCAGGAATGCATTACCGTGTTGCAACTCTCGTTTTACACCCTGGATGGCATTCACAATGGTAGACTGCCCAACAGTGAGTGACCTGAGGAGGTCAATGGCCTCCTCACTGAGGGCAGCAGGGGTCGCTGGGGCAGGGCCTGAGGTGCCTGGGGCGAAGGTGATGCCCACCCTCCTGGGTGAGCAGGCACGGGGCGCAGGCTGAGGGGCTGCTGGGAGGGCGGTGCTGGTAGGGGAGGTGGCGGCTGTACCTGTAGAAGTGGGGCGCACAGATGGGGCAGCCACCACAAGGGAGCCCCCATCGGCGAACGAGTCCGTGTCGCTGCTTGGTGATCCGGTGGCCGACGTGAAGCTCCCCTCACCCTCCGTCCCCTTGGTGCATTCTGAGTCCGTGGTGTGGCCCTCCATGGCCATGTGGGATGCAGCTCCCTCGTGCTCCGGTGCCACTGTACCTCCGCCTGATGATGCTGATGTACAAAAGGACAGGGAGAGCAGAAAAAGGGGGCGAGACAGAAGAAAGAGAGTTTTAGTGCATGGCATACCACTACCGTTGGCGGACAAGACAGACACAGCAGCCCCCTGCATTACGCCGTGCTCCTGCCCTCTGCACATGCAATTTCTGGGATATGGCCTACATGGCAATGGTGGACATCTGCGCACATGGATGCCACAGGGGCAACTATACCTCGACTTGGCACTCTGGGGTGGGTAGAGTGCCACATGGCCTACATTACGGAGGGGCCTTGCCTACCGAACTCGCCCTGGCCTAGGGACACCCACAGCCCACCTCCCCCACCCAGACACCTCCACTGCACGCAAAGTCAGCAGAATGAGAGTGTACTCACCCCCTTGTGTCTGCTATGATGCCCTCAAGCGCCCATCCAACTCCGGGTAGGCCACCGCCAGGATCCGGAACATCAGGGGGGTCATGGTGCGACGGGCACCCCTCCCACATTGGGAGGCCATCCCCAGCTGAGCCTCCGCCGTCTTCTTGCTGCAGCGGCGAATGTCCTCCCATCTCTTACGGCAGTGGGTGCCCCGTCTCTGGTGGGCCCCCAGGGTCTGGACCTCCTTGGCGATGGCATGCCAAATGTCCCTCTTCTGGTGGGCGCTGACCTACATGACATGCACAAGGAAAGAGGAACAGTCATTACCAACTGCACCGTCGTTGTGAGTGGCCCCCTCCCTACTCTGGCCATGTGGCCCATTCATTCCCATGCATTAATGTTCTATGAACTCTGCCCCCTTCCCTCTTCCAACCAGCCCTCTCCAACCAGGCCTAGCCCATACAACGTGCTCCCTGTGTACTAACCTGTGGTCTGGAGGACCGTAGAGTAGCGTGTACTGGGGGAGGACCCCGTCTACCAGTTTCTCCAACTCCTGTGCAGTGAAGGCAGGGGCCCTTTCCCCAGACGCAGCAGCCATCGTTGCTTCCAGACCGAGGTCACAGCAGCACTTGCAGTGTAGGTCCTCTCCTGTCGAAGGTCAGGTATCTAGTGATTAACAGATAGAAAATGGCGGTGACGTCCGCGGCGGTGCGCATCATCACCGCCGGCGCACCTGTTCATTGGCTCCTGGGACCCATAGGGTCCTATGTTAACCAATGCAGCATTGCTCCGTGGTCTACGACCGCCTACCGCGACGGTGTGCAACGCCAGCGCAGTTACCCCACAATCCCATTGTCCCAGTTTAGAGGTCAGGCAGCCGCCATCTCAGGGGCCCACATGGCTTAATTTACCTCTGCGTCACACATAGCTAGGCCTACACTCAACACACAAACAGGAAGGGTTTTGTGAGTGGTGTAGTCTTGTGTGTAACTGTGGGTACATACCTGGAGGAATAATGACTGATTCGTCGCTGTTGTCCTTCGTAGGCACCGTCAGCTGGGACAGTTGAGAAGATGGCGGAATCCTCCAGTGTACCGACCGCTGGTGGACCTGTTGACAATGGAAGAGCGACATGTCATCGTCACCTACCGGTTTGACCATGCCACAATCCAGGAACTATGTACCCAGTTGGAGCCAGACCTGCTGTCACCAATCCAGCATCCCACTGGAATCCCCCCTGACGTGCAGGTGCTGTCAGTGCTCCATTTCCTTGCAAGTGGGTCTTTTCAGACAACAGTGGCCATGGCATCAGGGATGTCCCAGCCTATGTTTTCCAACGTGTTGTCCAGAGTGCTGTCTGCCCTGCTGAAACACGTAAGGAGATATATCATTTTCCCTGAGGTGGCAGATTTGCCTACAGTGAAAGGTGACTTCTATGCCCTTGGGCATATCCTCAACGTCATAGGTGCCATTGATGGGACCCATGTAGCTCTGCCCCCCCCCCCACAGGAGTGAACAGGTGTACAGGAACAGGAAGAGTTATCATTCAATGAATGTCCAGATGGTATGTTTGGCAGACCAGTACATCTCGCAGGTAAATGCTATGTTCCCTGGCTCAGTCCTGCGGAATAGCAGCATCCCTGATATGATGGGTCAACTCCAGAGGCACCGTGTATGGCTATTAGGAGACTCTGGTTACCCCAACCTGTCCTGGCTATTGACCCCAGTGAGGAATCCCAGGACCAGGGCAGAGGAACGGTACAATGAGGCCCATGGGCGGACTAGGAGGGTGATCAAACGCACCTTAGCCTCTTGAAGGCCAGGTTCAGGTGCCTCCATATGACAGGTGGATCCCTATTCTACTCACCAAAGAAGGTGTGCGAGATCATCATCGCCTGCTCCATGCTTCATAATCTGGCTTTGCGACGCCAGGTGCCTTTTCTGCAGGAGGATGATCCAGATGACGGTGTTGTAGCAGCTGTGGAGCCTGTGGACAGTGATGAGGAGGAAGCTGAGGAAGAAGATAACGACAACAGGGAGTCAGTCATACAGCAATATTTCCTGTGACACTCAGGTCAGAACATTTTCATGTTTGACATTACATTAACTTTCACAGGTCTACCTCTATCCTGTCTGTCGGTTTCAACCACTATTTGGTAACTGAGTTGTACCTTTCGATTACTGTTTCACAGGTGTGGTTACCAACGTGTCATCTGCTTGCATCCTTCAAGTACTTGTGATGTGTGACATAGGTATGTTAGCTTTACAATAGGAAACGCATTATCACACTGTCATTGATAATACATATTTACTAAATCACAGACTGACTCCAGATTGTTTTGTGTTTCAAGGGTGTTTATTGAAGTGCTAATTATTGGAGGGGGTGGTAAAATGGTGATGGGTGATGGTGGAGGAATGTCCATGGCAGAGTCCAGTCTATTAGTCTCACAGGTGCACTGCCCATCTGGGCATAGGAAGTGGAGCTGGGGCAGTTCAAGTATGGACAGGGTAACAAGGTGGGACAGTGGGAGGACAAACAGGGTGGTCTCATTTCCTGGCGGGGTCTTGCCATCTTGCTCTGTCCTGTTCCTGGATCTCAGGGACCGCTTGCGTGGTCGTTGTCTGTCTGCAGGGGGTGGGGTGCTGGTGTGGTGGTCCTGTGGCAGGGCGTCCAGTCCACTAGCACCGGCGGAGGTGGTGGGCAGTTCATTGTCCTGGCTAGTGTCAGGGGCCCCTTGGAGTGCCACGGTGTCCCTCAAGGTCTGCTGTATATCCTTCAGCACCCCTACGATGGTGCCCAGGGCGGAGCTGATGGGCCTGAGCTCCTCCCTGAACCCCAAATACTGTTCCTCCTGCAGGCGCAGGGTCTCCTGCAACTTGTCCAGGACCGTCGCCATCGTCTCCTGGGAGTGGTGGTATGCTCCCATGATGGAGGATAGGGCCTCATGGCCTGTCTGCCCCCTGTCGCACAGCAGCTCTCCCAGTTCCCCTGTGTTCCTGTGCCTCCGTCCCCTGGACCGTGTGCCCACTACCACTGCCCCCCGGTCCCTGTTGTTGTTGGGGTGGTGGGTTAGCCTGGGTTCCCTGTA
Organism: Pleurodeles waltl; assembly: GCF_031143425.1. NCBI lineage: Eukaryota > Metazoa > Chordata > Amphibia > Caudata > Salamandridae > Pleurodeles > Pleurodeles waltl. The sequence continues at coordinate 331,259,428 of NC_090448.1, forward strand.
GTGGTGGACACACCGTTGATTGACCTGTCCTGGGTAGGGAGGTTTGGGCCCGCTGGGTGGGTGCTGTGCTGGTGTTACCAGAGGATGGAAGGTCGGTGTGGGCTGTGCCTGTGCAAGGGGAACCGACTGTCCCGAGGCCCACGATGGTCTGGGCTGGTCATCAGGATCCAGTAGGGCAGAGCTGCTATCGTCACTGTGGGCCTTTTCTGGGGGTGGAGTGGTGTTGTCTGGACGCTCTGGTGTGGCGACGGTCCTTCGGGTTCCTGCAGGGGCATAAGAGCATGATTATTACATGTGTGTGTGTAATGGTGTGCAATGGGTGGGTGAGCATGTACCCCAGTGCAAGCATTCCTGTGTGGGAGCTTGTGTGATGGTGGTTTAGGGGATTGTATAGGTGTGTGCAGTGGGCATGCTTTAGTGCTGGGTGTCCATGCTTAGTTCTGTCATGCAGGGCTTGGTGTTGGGATGTGTGGTTTGTGTTATTAGTACATTATTGAGGATTTGGGGTGATAGGGGAGGGGGTGAGGGTGGGGGTGTGTGATAGCATGCAGGTAGGGTGGGGGATATGATAGTTAAGATTTGACTTACCAGTGTCCCATCCTCCACCGACTCCTGCGAGGCCCTCAGGATGCATGATGGTCAAGACTTGTTCCTCCCATGTTGTTAGTTGTGGGGGAGGAGGTGGGGGTCTGCCGCCAGTCAGCTGAAACGTGATGTTGTGCCTGGAGACCGTTGAACGCACCTTCCCCTGTAGGTCGTTCCACCTCTTCCTGATGTCCTCCCTATTTCTTGGGTCCTGTCCACGATTCTTCGCCATAGCTCCATCTTCCTGGCTATTGATGTGTGCTGTACCTGTGAGCCAAGTAGCTGTGGCTCTACCCGTACGATTTCTTCCACCATGACCCTGAGCTCCTCCTCGGAGAAGCGGGGGTGTCTTTGGCGTGACATGTGGTGGTGTGTGTGATGTGTGGGGCGGTGTGAGTGTTGATGTGTGTGGTGATGTGTAGTGGTGTGGGGTGTTTTGTGCGTGGATGTGGGTTGGGTGATGGTGTTGTGTGCCTCTGTATGGTGGTGTTGTCTTGGCTGTGCAGTCTCTCTGGCCTTCGTCTCTAATTTGTGGTCATAGGGGTTTGTGGGTGATGTGGGTGTGTGTTTTATATTGTGTTGGGTGTGTGGGAGTGGTGTTTGTATGTGTGTCAGGTGTGTGTATTTGGAATTGTCCAATGTGGCGGTGTTTTGGAGATGTGTATGTATTTTGAGCGCGGCGGTGTGTACCGCCAATGGAATACCGCGGTTGAAAGACCACCGCGTGGATTCGTGGGTCGTAATAGCATGGGCGTGTTTCTGTTGCCGTGGAGGTGGAGGTTTTGTTTTCGCCAGTTTATCACTGACCTTTGGTGTGACGGTGTTGTGTGGGTGTCTGAATTTCAGCGGATTCCGAGATGTGGGTCATAATAGCTGTGGTGGGATTCCGCGGCCGCGGCGTTGTATTGGCGGTCTTCTGCACAGCGGTAAGCGCCTTTTACCGACAATGTTGTAATGACCCCCTTTGTGTTTTCTTTCTTGTCTGTAAATCAGTATCTGAGTAGTATTTCTAAAACAAAAAAACATCAACATTGTGGGAGGTTTCTTTGAACCGACCCTGACTTTTGGAACCGCATACGCACACAAGAAAAATGTAACCTGTATTCTCACAACAGTAGAAAAGGAGTTCATTGGACAAGTAGAAGACAGAAGGAAAGCAATGTGAGCTAAGATAGGAAAAGGAGTAGTTTTATAAGACTGGCAAGACGACCTTGTACATGCTTCAGGTAGCAATACACAAGGACACTTAGGGGGTCATTCTGACCCCAGCGGGCGGCGGTCGCCGCCCGCCTGGCGGGAACCGCTATATGGCCGCTCCGCGGTCGAAAGACCGCTGGAGCCATTCCGACCTTCCCACTGGGCCGGCGGGCGCTAACATTGTTAGCGCCCGCCGGCCCAGCGAGAAGGCGGCCTGCAACACTGAAGCCGGCTCCAAATGGAGCCGGCGGTGTTGCAGGTGTGCGACGGGTGCAGTTGCACCCATCGCGCTTTTCACTGTCTGCTAGGCAGACAGTGAAAAGCAGGCTGGGGCCCTGTTAGGGGGCCCCGGGACACCCATTCCTGCCAGCCTCTTCCTGGCAGTGAAAACCGCCAGAAACAGGCTGGCGGGAAGGGGGTCAGAATCCCCATGGCGGCGCTGCTTGCAGCGCCGCCATGGTGGATTCGCCCAGCCGGGGGAAAACCGGCGGGAAACCGCCGGCCCCGGTTTTCTGACCGCGGCTTTACCGCCGCGGTCAGAATGGGCCATGAAGCACCGCCAGCCTGTTGGCGGTGCTTCCGTCATCCGCGACCCTGGCGGTCATAGACCGCCAGGGTCAGAATGACCCCCTTAGTATTAGACTGGCAACATGTTGGGAAATTCTGCATATATAGATCATAATCGAAGACGGACACACATTTTGTAGAGAAAAATTATCATGTGATAATCCAGTCTGGAAAGAGAAACCAAATTCCAGGGTTAAGAGAGGAGCTAGCGCAGCTGAGGTTACTGGTGATATATTTGGTGCCATCATTCCAATAGTTGGAGTAATCTTGAATGATATCAAGATTACGAAGTTGTCAACAATAGATAATAAGCTATCTACTGATTATGCTGGAGCAAGGTTGCCAAGGGATACGGAGATGGTTGCTGTGAGATCCATGGCTTTGCAAAATCGTCTTGTCTAGACATATTATTGGCAAAGGACTGCAGAGTCTGTAAAGTTTTATATGTGCAACATTGTATACATACATACCTGATAATAGTAAGGAGATAAGGAAGTTTATCTCTAACATCAGACATTTGAAAAATGACCTGAAAGGACTGACAGCCACCAGTTCATGGGAAGCAATAGGTGATGGTTTTTCAACCATTGAAAAGTGGTTTTTAAATTTGGGAGTAGTAGGAATGATCTTCAAACATGTGTTGAGTATGGCTTTGTGTGCCTTAGTTGCACTTGGATTTTATAAACTATACAAAATATGGAATGAGAAAAGAGCTAAGAGCAAACAGAGGAGGGAAGAGATTGAAATGGAGATGAGGAGTGTTCATTACAAAAACTTGAAGAGATTTGAGGATTACAGTAGAGCAAAATATTATCAAGTGTGCCGTCAGAGGAGGGACTGTTGGAGTGTAAAATTTTAGTAATGCTTTTTATTGACCTAGACGTCAGAAAGGTTTCATGTTAAAAGCTAAATGTAGAGAAAAACTGCACTGACACGTATTTTAAAAGTGTTCATGTTTTATTTGTGATGGGCACCATTGTGCCTACCAGGACTGACAATGTGCTAACAAGATTAAGATAATACTGAAGTATATTTTAAACATTAGAGTAACTGCTAGTAGTCAATAATGTTTAATGTGTGATTTATGAGTATAAAGTTCTGTGCGCATAAAAATAAATGCACTTTCTGCCGTACCTAATGTGATGTTTTAACAAAGACTGCAATTCATAATGAAAAGTTCTGATGATGTATTATTAATGCTGGATATATAAGTTTGCATATTATGAGTGTTTTATTAATAACAATATTGAAGTATTGTATTTCTTGTGTTAGCATAAAAAGGCCTGCAGACTTTGTATTTGCAATCATGTAAAGGTGATGAATCATTCTTTTTCTTTAACATGAATTTTTCCATTAGGTTGTTTTTATGAATAGTAAAGGGTCCCATTGTTTACTCTCACAAAACTATTCCTAAATAACCTTGGTTCCGGAACATTTAGGCCTGTGGACTAAACGAGAAGTAAATTGTTTCTTTTAATATGGACTTTCACATGAGATGAAGACGAGTCCATTGAATACCCCGGGAAGAATTCCTCTTGTTGCAAAGTGATATAAAATAGTAATTGACTATTTGGTTCACGCAGCAGGAGCTCACTTCAGACCAAACCTGAGAAAACTCAGCCATGTTGCAAATTTGATTTGTGTCTAGTTTCTGACTGGATATTGCCCTTTTGCGTGATGTGGAACCACTGAAATGATGAATCATAGACATTCATGAACTTTATTATAGGGATGGAGTTCATAAATTTCAGTTGGTTGCTCTCTAGTTGTCCTCCTGTTGTCTTCTGGTTGTTCCCTGTGCAGCTCATGTTCTGTACTTATCCTGATGGTGCTTCTAACAGACTTTGCTGATGATATACATGCTTTGCTGACTAAGATATCTCTTGAATGCTGGAACTAGGAGAGGTATATCTCCCTGCTAATTGTTAGTTCCCTTGACATGCCCTTTGTCTAATAGAGGTTAGAATGTGGACAATTGTTTATTTTATTTTTCTAGTTATTTTCTCTTAGCCAGAGATAGATTGTTTCTAAATTATATAGCCTTCTTTTGTATTTTGTCTGCATGTGTTAGTCTACTCCCACACATGCATGTCCTAATTTGGTTAGTTATAGGGATGACCCGTGTCCAACCCTGATTCTTAATCTCTGTCTAATTTGATTTGTCAAATGTCAACACAGTCTAATTTGAGACATGTTTCTATTGTTCAAATAATAATGTTATTGATATGTATTATTCTGCTTGAATGCTTAATGGTGTTGTTGTTAAGTAGATTAAATGTGTTTCACAGTTTTAGGCAACCAATGGAAGTGATTTATCTTTACAATTTGATTCTGCGCACAACTTACTTAACTTTAGCTTTGTGGATGTGAAATAAAGCCTTGAAACCTTTATCGACTTGCGTTTTCTTACTGTGGCCACCTTGGTTAAGGTTTTTAAATTTGTTGGGGTAAGTTTAAAATGATTGTGTATGATTAACCACACTCTCCACTGGGTCCAAAGGTCCATCAACCTAGGTGAGGCATCTTTGATTGCAGAGAAGGATGAAGAAAACATGTTTGTAGTCCCCAAACATGAGTGCTAGTGGGCCCCACCTGCACCCACCAGCTCGAATTAAGCACTGGACATACATATCATATGAAATGGACTGTCAGTTTTGTGTTGCCTCTATCTGTTGGAACTGGAGTAGTCCTTGAAGAACTCTCATTTTCAGTCTGAACATTGAGATCATAAAGAAGCACAAATACATCAAATGTAGTAGACCTATGACCTTAAAGTACAGGACAATCAACATTTTCTGCAAAAAAAACTAAAATACACTTAATTCCTTAAGCAATGGCTTCCTAGAACATGGCTTCTTGCCAAATAGGAAAAAGGACAGCCCACTCAACTCTAATTTGGAGGGTTTCACTCATAAGGACTCCTTTGCATTCCTCTATGTTCAGTCTGTACACGGAACCCTGGATTTCAAACAGAGTGGGTGGTCAGACTGTGGATGACAAGAATTATACTTGAAATTCTGTGACATTAGGGACATCCTTTAGATCCTATCTAGAAAAGAGCCAATCCTGGATCTCACTGACATTGACCATGCCTAATTTCTGTGATTCTTAAACTGAAATGTTTTGATACTTTTGACTGGTACAGGCTGACAGAGCTAAACATCTCTGCCAACAACCTTGGGATCTTTGCTCAGATAAAATAAATCACATTTATGCTATACTCCGATTTCAAGCACTCGAAAGTTGCAAACATCCAACTCACTATATTAAAGAAATTATACCTAGTTTTTTACCCAATAACTTCCACATATGAATAGAAGCAATGGTTATATTGTGGACTAACTTCGGAAATTCCCTAGATGCAAGACTTTTCAAACGTACCCTGGCTTTCCTAGGGGCTCTCCCATCATTTCTCTGTCAGGCTCGCCACTGGTCCTGAAAATGTGAATGAATCTGGACTTTCATTGGCTTGTTGTGATTGTTAAAACTGATTTTGAACTAACCGCTATCATCTATTAGGTCTGACACACTTGAAACCCCTTTAATACTGGGAACACCTAAGTTCTGATCGAAGCCAGTTTTAAAACGATCCTTTCTAGTTGTATTAGGTAACACTTACATTCAGACCTTATGCACTCTTCCATCTCTCAGGTCATTCCAGAAGAACTCTAAAAACCTTCCTCTTTAACAAATACACTGGCGAGTGATGCTACTTGTTCATCTATTTTGACTTTGGGGGTCACAGCCACAAATCCCTGCCTTCACTCTCATTGAAGAGTAGGAATGTGGCAATGCAAAACCTGAAAAAGGGGGACAGGATGAGGTTACTAACGATGAATTACAGGCATACAGAGCATTCAACAAAAGGCCTCTGCAGCTTCCTAGCAGGGATTGTGCTTCTGATGATGTAGCTCCTTCTAACTCCTACTAATTACATGTATCTACTACTAACTACATTTATCTGAATGTAATTAGTGTAGACGACATGGAAGGTTGGCTCACTAGGTGAAGGATCCAGTTTCTGTCACATTAAACACTCATAACAATAGGCTTAACTAAGGCTGACCTTCGTGGACCTTGCTGAGTAATTGTGATATTAATATTTGTGCAAGAGCCTCTTGAGAGGCAGGCTTGTAATTCAGCTCAGTGCATGCATTCTTTCTTCAGCTTATTTTTAACACATGGTTCTAACTCTTGGTAATGCTGGGAAAATAAAACAGTGCACAAAAATGTGAAGATGTTGTTTGATATTTCTACTTAAGCCTCAGGTGCGCACATTGCACCCAGGAAAATGCAAATGTGATTCTGTGCAATGTCCATAGATTTTGTGTAAAATATTAAACACATCTTTCTCTGCCCATTAGTTCTCAGTGGATCAGGTGCTGAAAGCTGAACCAGTAGATCCCAATAGATTGGCTCTGTTCGGAGGATCACACGGTGGTTATCTGTGCTGTCTGCTGATTGGTCTTTACCCACACATATACAAAGCCTGTGCAGTAAGAAATCCTGTTCTCAACTTTGCCTCCTTGACTGGAAGCACGGACATCCCTGATTGGTGAGTATAACCCTATGTGGGATTGCTGATCTATTTTCAAATGTAATTATCCTTCCTTACTCTCCTAGGCAATTTGAAGTTTCTCCTTTTCACTGTTATAATTGAATTTGCTCCTCACCACACTTCAATTGGCATTTCACTCCGATGTGGACTGCCGTTTGAAACTTTTGCATCTGCAGATCTGTCAAGTGCCTTCCTTCTTGTTGCACCTCTAAACACTTGGCTGTGTCTTTCTCTTTAGAAACCAATATATCTTTATTAAATTCCTTTTCAATCAATGTTCTCACTATGGGTTTTCATCTGCAAACCCAGACCATGTCTATTTCTATTCACCCATACAGCTTTTCTCTGTTGTAGTTTTATAGAAAGCAACATATTCTAGAGGCATTTGTTTTTGACAAGACAGTGATATTCCTGCTTCTGTTTCTTTTCTGTCAGGCGTTACATAGAGTTTGGGTTTGATTATACTTTTGAGAAAACTCCTTCGAAGGAAACCTTAACTGCCATGATCTCCTCTTCCCCTGTTGTCTATGCTTCTCAGGTGAGATTTGGAGCTAGTCATGTTATTTGCTGCTTTATTTCAACTTTCTTAGGCTGACCAAGCATGTCACAACATCTTTATCTGATGAAATATGTGTGTCTATATATATATATATAATATATATATATATATATATATATATATATATATATATATGGAATACAGTAAATCAATAAAACATGAAACAATAAGCTCATAGAAGGTTGGAAGTAAATACATATAAAATAGTTAAAATACAAATGATACTTAAAAAAAACAAATTTTAAAGTGCAGTAAGACTGTTCCTGACATGAGTTGCTTTTATGATATAGTTTGCCACCCTGTAGCATACATTCGGGGAGTCTAAGGCTAACAGGAGTTCCAGTGCTTCCTTTAAGCTCTTATAGTAAGTGCATTAAAAAGTGGTTTAAGATAGGTGATTCTAGGATGTTCAAAGAATTTACAGAATAGGACAAAATGCAAAGTGTTTTGTTTGCTAACAGCATCACAAGGGCATCTATCTGACTCTAGAAGGCAAAGCCTAGGTTGAGGAAATGCTACTAGATGGTAAGCAATACCTAGTCTTAGTCTAGTTAACACAAACCTGCGTTGCATGTTGGTGACCATGGAAAGATAGCCAAATCTGCTTACATCCAATGAGTAAGACAAGTAAAGACCAACAGTGGTATTAGTAGATTCAGTTAGGTTCCTTGTGTCCGCCTTAAATATCATAAAAGTGTCCTTGATACATTTTTTTGAAAATGACAGCACGTCCTCTGGATTATGTTTTATAGATCTGTTAAAAGCAGATTTAAAGGAGGATTCAATAAAAGTTATCTAGGGTATGCACATGGCATCATCCAGTTTCATACCGTCTAGTAAAGATCTTTAGTAAAACCAGTGGCTTCCTTAGACCATATACTATGTCATAAAAGCAGGGGTCTCACCTGTAGCACATCTTCAAAATATTGTAAACCCATTTCTTGATGCGTAATCCAATTAGAGGCTGATGTGGGTAGACATAACATACGTTTTAGGAAGCAATTCTCCTCTAATTGTAGGGGAGCACTTGTAGTGTAACCCCACACCCCGGCACCATACACAACCATGGAGACAACTTTAGCCCTGTAAATATCCAACATGGTGCCTATGGGGCGACTCCCTAGCTTACTAGCAAATCTGAATATAGCACCTGAATTTCTTCCAAGTTTGTTCCTACCTGAACAGACCAGCTGGACCCACTTTCCGTTGCTAGAGAATAATACCCCCAGATAGTTAAAGCAGTTGACAGTATTAATCTCCATATTCTGAATGTAAAAACTTCTGCATTTCTTTACCTTCTTGCCACAGACTATAGTAAATGTTTTGGATTTATTGATTATCAGACCCTTAGATGACATAAAGTGTTCAAATCGCTCCTGGGGAGCCCCACGGGTGTTCTGGAGATCAGGACAACATCAACTGCATAAAGTAAGGCGGGCACCGGGTGTCCGGCCACGAACGGGGGATCGGCCCGTAAACCCTGCAAATGCTTATCTATACCATTAATGTATAGTGAGAACAATAACGGGGCAAGGACGCAACCTTGGCGGATACCTCTACCTATTTTGAAAGGAGTGGTGCATTCTCCAGGATGGCCGAAACTGACTTTGCATGTCAAATCTCTATACAGGAGAGCCAAGAAATTGATTATATACCTGGGGGCACCTAACTCAATTAGAGTAGTCCATAAGAGAGCATGTTCTACCAAGTCGAATGCACTACTGAAGTCTGCAAAGCATAAATGTAGAACACCTTTTTTAGCCTTGGTATACTTTCCTATAATGAGGTCTAGTTTAACACATTGCTCTATGGTTCTTAGACCTTTCCTAAAACCAAACTGAACCGATGATAAGATGTTGTTGTCTATGACCCAGTCGTTTAATCTTTCCAATATAGTTCTACTACATGTTTTCAAGGAGGAGTCCAGCAGGGAAATTGGTCGATAGTTTTTAGGGTCGGCCTTATCTCCCTTCTTAAATATTTGTATAATAATAGATGTGTACCATGTCAGCGGCATATCACCAGATATGGCCAAATTGAATATTCTAGTCAAAATTGGTACCCAAAAAGAGATGTTTTGTTTAAAGACATACACTGGGACACCATCTGGTCCTGGGGCCTTACCTTCAGCACCAGCTAAGATAGCAGAGTGAACTTCATCTGGAGTGATCTCTAAAAAGTTAGGTTGACCCAGCTCGATCTGCCCGGTTATATCTACCGACCCAATCCCTTCCTTGAAAACCTCTGAGTAGTGGGCCACCCATGTTGTGCAGTCTACACTGGATCCCAGATCTGATGGCATCCGTTCTGAAAGGAAGGGGGCATTAATGGTTTCCCAAAACAGTTTGGTATTATTAGTCTCTGTCGCCAGGGCTAATTTAGACCATGCCTCTTACCTTATATATATAGGTGTATATATATATATATATATATATATATATATTTTTTTTTTTCCAAAAAATGGTGCAACTCAGTAAAGCACCAAAAGGCTGCACAATATCCAAGAGCTCGTGAGAAAATAGAGAATGAACACACTTCAAAAAGTCATTCATGTGAAAAAATCGACAGCTCCATTTATTAAATAAATTAATAAAGGCAAACAAAAAATAGAAAAAAGGCACTTCAAAAATGTATATACTGATAATCAGTTATGTGCCCAAGCCAAACAACACACACATGCTATCCCGGCCAAATGTCGACATTTTTACACCATCTATTTATCTCTTCTTGTCCTTCTTTAATTTCAACAATGTAACCAAAGAGTTGTGCAATGAGGTGGCCATATTGTAACGTAATAGTCTTCAATTCAAACTATTAAAACTTGTCCATATACTAAGATCCAAAACATAAATGTCACATTATATATATTTCATATGATCCCTTGTATTATCCTATTCTGAAAACGATCACTTGAACACCCATTTTTCCAATTGCTAGCAACAATATACAAAAACTAATTTTTATACATATAATAAATATTAAACATATAAAAATATATATATATATTTTGTAAATTGTGCATAATTCTTAGCATCACTATGACAAATAATTTATGTATAAATGAATTTCTAAAATGTGATATAAACATCAATAAATTCATCGAGAGATACAATGTCTATTTTCTACAAATAGAATAAATAATTCCAATATGTATATAAAAGTGAGATGTTAAAAGATTAATATACATCAATGAATACTTGTTTCATCATAGCTGGTACTAAAAATTAAATATCTCATTTCATCTCAGCAGTGATGTCGAATTCATTGAGGAACTGTAAATAAAATGATTTACAGAGGGAACTAAGGCCTTATTTGATGTTAATCGTACACCAATAAAAAGGATCATATTGTAATATAGGACATATAAATAAAACAGAAGGTCCCTATAGATAAAGAAAAGGACCAATTCAATTTGGAAATCTGGACCAAAAACAAACAGCCTAACACTCACCCTGGTGATACTGATTGAAAATAATTTCAATTATTGTGCAAAATTACTCAACTAGGTGTAAAGAAAAATATATACATACTGATTAAAAATACTTATTTCATAGTCGGGTGCTGATATTCACAATCACAAAAAGTGGAAAATGTCATTGTGATATCTATTATCACATACAAGAATTTCATTATTTATAAATAGAGGCTATAGGAGTTTGAATTTTCACAGATGTACATAAAGTTCTGCATCCAGATTGTGTCCCCACGCTTTTTCAGAACCTAATAGTAAATCATATTCGATTCAGTTTGTCTTAACAAAGCAGTTCTATTACCCCCCCCCGTGGAGTGACAGCAATGGTTTTTATCCCATAAAATGTCAAAGAGCTACAGTTGCCTTCATGGACATCCCAAAAGTGTTTAGCTAGGGGATATGATGGATCATGATTTTTGATTGCTCTGAGATGTTGTAAAAACCTTACTTTCAATTTATGAATGGTGCTGCCTACATATTTTTTATGGCAGCCGCATTCAATCACATATACAACATACTCAGTGTCACAAGTAATACGATCAGTTATTTCCCAAACTCTACCCTCAAACGTAATATACGAATGAGTGTTATACGCATATTCGCAAGATTTACAGTGGCCACATTTCCAAAAGCCCAGACTTTTCCTAGATAGCCAAGATCGATTGGCTTTGGAACAAAGAAGACTTTGTGTGAGATGATCACCTAATGACCGGGTTTTGCGATAAGTGATCTGGGGATGTAAACCCACACTATCTTTAATAGAAGAGTCATGACGCAAAACATGCCAGTTTCTTTGTATATATATATATATATATATATATATATATATATATATATATATATATATATAAAACCTACAGACAGCACCTGCTCTGTGGAACGGGATTTCAACCAATCCTGGAGCTGCTCTTATGCTATTTTCAGCATGAGAGAAGCTCCAGGATTAGTGGGAGCAGGCTCACCCAGCGCTCATCTTGAGGCTGGGGCCTGTGCCTGCAATCCCCGAGTTGTTTGACAGCCCTGGGATTGCTGGGTCTACAGTGCGCATGTCGGGCTGGCCGTAGCTAGATAGCCGGCCAACCCGACATTCGCATTGCAAGGGGCTGCAGTCATCTTGCAACTGCAGGATACAGCCCTGCCACCTGCCCTCACACTCTCCCTGTATACAGCGCAAGCATGAGAGCAAAATAAAATACCATTGTTATGCCATTTTATTTATTTGTTTTTCCTGCTGCACTTGCAGCAGGCAGGGTGATACTCCTCCACTCATTAGGAGGAACCGCTCCTGACTGGCAGTCTCCAGCAGGTAGTTATAGTTAGGACCATGTTTCCATAGAAAAGCATTTTGTGACTAGCCTAAAACTTTCCCAAAAAATGTGTGTTGATGATTCTTGTTGTGCTTGGAAAGTTTCACAGTGATTTGTCAAACGAGGGCCAAGAAAAACAGAGGGTAAAAAAAAGTGCATTTCCCATTCTATTTCCCGTGGAGTTTTGTAAAAAATTACAGCCCTAACCGCTGGACAGAATTACACCAAATTTGGTAGAAAGCCAGATTTTGGTCCGCAGATGACACATTTTTTTTATCTGGTGTAAATCTGTTCAGAAATTTAGGAGAAAGCAAAGGAAATCCACATTTTTATATCTGGGCAGTGTCTAAGCACAGATCTCATGGTGAGCTCTGATTGGCTATCAGCACTTCAAAAAGGAAGTGCTGCCAGCCATCTTAGAAGCAATATACATAATAACACCCTATTGAAATGCTTTGTAGTGAATGGTAGGTTTGAGGGTCACAAAAAAGAGAATGTATAAAGAGTGATCAATTTTAATTACAATATAAATAGTTTTTTGATGGTACCTTGATAATTTTAGGAATTGTGGTGTGTTCTAATGTCATTTTACCCTGCTGGGATTTCATGAACCGTGGTCGAAGGAAAAATGTATTCTCATGATTTTCCCAAAGGGGTGTTGGAAGGTGCTCCAGAAGCTAAAATGTGAGCATATTTTCTGTTAATTCACACTATATTTCTCAGCCATATGAGAAGGAAGTCTGACATTCTCAGTAAAACATGTCCTTCCAACAGGAGCAGGCTGTCAGTTAAGTCCCTTGTGTTCTACTGCAGTCTCCAAGAGTGTTCTAAAGAACAACTAGAGAGCTAACAGTCTCACTTATGGCAAAAGTGTGGGTCACCTGAAGACATCTAGTTCAGTCAAACTGTTAAAACTCAAAACTTTTAATTTAGAAAGGAACAAAATGATGGGGTTCATTTTGTCATAGAAATTCTGGTTAGTGCTGTAGTAGAAATAGCCTTTACAACGAAGGCTAAACCCCGCATGCCATTACCACAAATATGCCTTTACCACGCATGCCATTACAAAGAATTTTGTTTGAAAGGAATGAATGGTAAAGGCATATTCAGTGCAAAGGTTTTACAGGTAAATATTAGGATATATACATATATATATATATATATCATCACACAAAAAAGGCACTGCACTCCTGGGGGCTCCATGACAGCTTCATTTATTCAGACAGATTTTCAGACCCCACGACGCGTTTCGACAACCATGTCTTTCTCAAGTGGTATTGTCTGTTCCTTCCTGCCATCACACTATTTATATTGTATTCTGGGATTAATAGTCACGTGTCTCTCACCTGTAAGATATTCAAACGTGATTGCCGTTAACACGATTCCTTAATTCAATAATTTGATTATAGTCATTGATAGTTCAATCCAATATTATTCGTACATCATGTTAAAAGGAATACGTGCATCAATTACTTTCAGCATATTTTTTCATACAGGTTTTTCCGTAATTTCCTTTTTACCAGTTCTTTCTCTCTGTGGCAAACTGTCTTATATTTGAAATCCTTGTCACAGCACCCAGACCCCAAGCAACTGAGGCAGGGCCGCATCGGCATTCATATCAATTTAAAGACACCATCATCGTTGTTCCTCGATGAGACTGTCGCTCAGAGTTGCGTTAAGCGTTGTTGAAAGTTCCTTATGATTAATGCATCTTCCAGTGCTTCGTGCACACGCCGGAGATCAGTATCTCCTTGCCCACTCAAAGTCTGCTCCAAATTGTACGCGGATGCCAGGTGCCATCGCCGTTAATGTAAATCCAACCCATACATATAGCTATAGATATATATTTTGATATATATTTACTGAAAAAAACAAAGGTTATAGGGACATTATAGTCTCCTGTGCCAGCACCGCCCCATTCATACGGCACCCGGACTACTCCTGACCATGTGTAGAGTACCAGGCCTGCACAGCTCCACCTGCAGGGCTCCCTGCCCGATCAATCCAGCATGTGACGCCCTAGTTCGGCCCCCTACAGGGATCTCCTCCGTTTCCTCATCTCCTCTGACAAGCGGGAAGGCCGCTCTCTAGGCTCCGAGCCTGGGTGGCACCGTCAGACCTAAGTACGACTCCGCCTCCCGCCATCTGCGCTATGCAGTCCAGCCACAGTAGGGCACGCCGCCCTCAGTACAAGACCCAGGGGTGGGTGTCCCCGCAGCCCCAGATTCCCGCAGGCTATCCTCACCAGCTGCTCCTTGGTTCCATGACAGCATCAGATCCCCTCAGGGCCTCCATAGGTGTCCCCCGAGGTCTTGAGTCTGCCGGGCATTTCATCCAGGAGGCCGCCATTTTGAGGGCGGCCGGCCTCACCTCGCGCCCTGCTGCAGCTGCTTGGCCCCTCTCTGCGATCGGCAGGTCGTCCAGAGGAGGCACTATGGACACGGGGGCTCAGGGAGTAGCCCCCAGATGTCTCCCACCTTGCAGGATGGACGAACGGGGGTTCAACAAGGCCGTGGGTCCCGGAGCTCCGATGTCCTGTCTCCTAAGCCATTCGTTGTGTAGTCATGCCCCTAAATGACATCACTGATGCCCAGATGTGGGTCCCATACACTCTGTGCCACTGGAAACAAGCCTATAACTAGAATGAAACCGGTCCTGGGTTCCTTGTGTTCCAGTTCAGGGAGGACCTGGCTTGGCAGTTCAGGCCGGATTGATTGAATTGTCAAATCTGATTTGCATATACCTGGGTTCAAACTGGTGTGCAAAATAATAATGGATTGGTATGTGGCCCAGACTAATAAGCAGTGGCTGAGATAAATTCAAGCATTCCATCCATCACTTTTTTGTATTTTGTAAAAGCCGTCACAGACATGGTGGTCCACTGACCTCAGCCCACCACCATATGTTTCATTGTAGCCAATAGTAGTGGGTTACAATTTGCTACCTTCTTCATGCATATTAATGAGGTAGGTCGAAAAGCCACCCACTATGAATTGGTATTTTGAGAACCAACCTATTAGAACATATGTTGGTAGGAAAAATACCAATGGATTCATTAGAAGTTTGTGTACAAATTGTGACCACTTCTAACAAATCCATTTTGTACATTCTTTCTAAGGTATCACAAATTGTGAATTGTTTTTTCCCTCAATTTACAATTCCTTAAATGGAATCTTTTTTAAATGAGGGACTTAGTTTTGCCAGACACAGACAAAGATATCTGCAGCTTCCTCAAAGAAATTATGCTGTAAGCAATGAATGAGTCAGAATTTGAATTAAAACTTGGTGGGAAAGACAGATAGATAGGGAATCTGGCATACTTACTTAGATAAGAAAAGATAAATGTAAAAGAAAAAAAAGATTGTTTGGAGAAAGGAGAGGGTTGTTTGAGTTTTAGTTGGAGACAGGTAGTGTTTGTGAAAAAACTAGGGAGAGGGAAAGATAAATTAAAAGCACACACAAATATTTTTCTGTTCATATTTTAATTTGTAAATAGCTAATTTACCTGACCTACTGTATGAAACATGCTGCTTTTTTTGTTATAAACACCAATAAATGTCACAGTTTTATGCATATACTCAAGAAAACTAACTGTGTACCTCATTAGACAGGTGTGATACTCTTTTTCAAGAATAGACACTCTCCCAAAAGGCAACTCGTCTTCATAGGCTTCCATTAGGTCACCCTCTTTGCAAACATGTAGCACCCTCCCAAAACTTGAGTGGAGAGCCACCTGTGTGACCAGTATTGACTTGAAAGGCACACACAGCAGAAACACACCTATACCTGCTCATAACACCAAAGTAAAAACCAGCAACATCTCCAATCACAGGTTGACTGTATCTTTGCCACTCACCTTGTACATTGCTGTTCTCCCTTCTGTCTAGATTCATCATATATAAATGACACTTTCCATTACTCCCGTACCCCAAAATGCACTCTCTATCTCTTCCTTTCTCTCTCTGTTACTCCTCTCTCTCCCTGATCCTGCTTAACTTCTGAGATCAGATGAGATCAGGTGCTTTCAGGGTAGTTTGGCTGTAAGCACTGAGTGTACTTATATTCAAAGCTTCAGCTTTTTTCATGTGAATTTAGTGCTAGACATAGCAAGCGACACATGCCACTCACTTCACCTAAAGCAAAAGAAAAAAAAAGATAAAAAGCATAGATCCCCTACTATTCCCAGGTGGTCTCCGATCCAGAATCTATAAAGACCTGACCCCGCTTAACTAAGCCTAAAGTAAAAAAGAAACAAAAGCCTTTACCACATGGCATTCTTCCATCCAGGTACTAACCAAATTTGACGCTACTTAATCTTCGAGATTAGACGAAATCAGGTGCTTTGAGGATGTTATGACCATTGAAGCTACTGATGTTTGGAGCCTTTGTGTTTTTCAATCAAATTTAGTGCTGGCCATTGCAAGAAAGACATGCTGCCCACTTCACCTAAAGCAAAAAAATAAAAATGACAAAGCCAACAACATCTAACATTCCCAGGCAGTATTCACTCCAGGTACTAGCCAGGGCCCGGCCCTCCTTATCTTCTGACATCAGATGAGAGTTGGAGCTTTGTGGCTGGTATTGCCGTAGGTATTGAGGCCACTGATGTTTGGAGCCTTAGCTTTTTTCATGCGCCATATCAAGCGAGACATGCCACCAACATCACCTAAAGCAAATTTTTAAAAAACAGGAAGAAGAAATGCCTACAGCCCTTGGTATTCCCAAGAGGTCTCCGATCTAGTTACTAACCGGGCACAACGCTACTTCCCTTCTGATAATAAATAAGATTAGATGCTTTCAGGGTGGAATGGCTGTAGGGAAGGAGAACACTGATGTGTGGTGCCTTAGTTTTCTTTACCCAAAATTAGTGCTAACCATGGCAAGCAAGGCATGCTAACTACCTCACCTAAAACAAAAAAACATGAAAAGCCTAGACCACCTGGTTTTTCCAGGTTATCTCTCCTCCTGTATTAACCTGGCCTGACCCTGCCTAACTTCTGAGATCAGATGATTTCAGGGTTGTATGGCCGTAGGCATTGAGGGCACTGATTTTCAGAACCTCAGCTTTTTTCCTTCAACTTTAGTGCTGGCTATAGTAAGCGGGACATACCAACCACTTCACCTAAAGCAAAAAAAATCTATATAAAATGTCTACAGTACCTGATATTTTCAGGCAGTTTCCCATCCCAGTACTAAGCAGGCATGACTCTGCATAACTTCTGAGATGACGGGAGATCAGGTGCTTTCAGGCTGGTGTGGCGATAGACACTAAGGGTGTTGTGTTCACCAAGGAAAAGGGGAGACGTCACTATGGGGTAGGAAAAGTCAACTACCTTTTTTCTTCTATAAGTATGATACAAACTGTGTGTCCCTCAGCGACCAGCATCAGCTAACCGCTTTCACTACTGCACCCAACGCTCCTTCGAATCCCCCCACCAATTAAACCCAAACACTTCACTTAGTGTTCTCGTGAGCACCCGGGAGCCTAGGTGCGGCACGAGAACTCCAAGCGTAAGAATATAACACATCTTGCCCCCTTAAACAAAGAAAACAAATAAGACCCCAAAACAAAACAAATTAATCCAAAACATAATCCTTCAGATATTTAGGCTTCATGACAACCCGTTTGGACTTTTGAAAATCACCATGAACCCTCTCCCCAAACTCCTCGCCATCCCCAATAATATTCTGTGCACCCACACCGTTGTGTGCATCAGTCATTGTCACTCTCCTCAGCAACCGTCATACCCATACCAAACTTCTGTCCTTCCATCACAAATGTTTTATCACCAACACAAACATCCTTCATCTCTCCTCCAGAAATACCACCAGTAACCCTGTCCACTAACCCTGTCCTTTAGCACTTGGCATTCTCCCATCCAGGTACTAACCAAGTCTGACGCTATTTAATCTTCGAGATTAGATGAGATCAGGTGCTTTGAGGATGTTATGATCATTGAAGCTACTGATGTTTGGAGTCTCTGTGTTTTTCAATCAACTTTAGTGCTGGCCACTGCAAGCACAACATCCTGCCCACTTCACCTAAAGCAAAAACGAAACAAATGACAAAGCCAACAACATCTAACATTCCCAGGCAGTATTCACTCCAAGTACTAGCCAGAGCCCGGCCCTCTTTATCTTCTGAGATCAGATGAGATTTGGAGCTTTGTGGCTGGTATTGCCGTATCTATTGAGGCCACTACCTTTGAGCCTTAGCTTTTTTCATTTGACTTTAGGGATGGTCATAGCAAGTGAGAAGTGCCACCAACATCACCTAAAGCAAATAAAAAAAAACAAGGAAGATGAAATGTCTACAGCACTTGGTATTCCCAAGAGGTCTGCTATCCAGTTACTAACCGGGCCCAACGCTGCTCACTTTCTGAGATTAAATAAGATTAGATGCTTTCAGGGTAGAATGGTTGTAGGGAAGGAGAACATTTATGTTTGGTGCTTTAGCTTTCTTTATCCAAAATGAGTGCTAACCATGGCGAGCAAGGCATGCTATCTACCTCACCTAAAACAAAGAAAGATGAAAAGCCTAGAACACCTGGTATTTCCAGGTGATCTCTCCTCCTGTACTAACCTGACCTGACCGTGCCTAACTTCTGAGATCAGATGATTTCAGGGTGGTATGGCTGTAGGCACTGAGGGCACTGATTTTTAGAACCTCTGCTTTTTTCCTTCAACTTTAGTGCTGGCTATAGTAAGCGGGACATATCAACCACTTCACCAAAAGCAAAAACAATCTATATAAAATGTCTACAGTACCTGATATTTTCAGGCAGTTTCCCATCCCAGTACTAAGCAGGCCTGACTCTGCATAACTTCTGAGATGACAGGAGATCGGGTGCTTTCAGGCTGGTGTGGCGGTAGACACTAAGGGTGTTGTGTTCACCAAGGAAAAGAGAAGACGTCACTATGGGGTAAGAAAAGTCAACTACTTTATTCTTCTATAAGTACAATACAAACGGTGGGGGTCATTCCGACCTCGGCGGTAGAAGTCGCTTACCGCCGGCCAGAAGGCCGCCATAACACCGCCGCGGCCGCGGGAAACCGCCACGGTCATTCTGACCCGCAACTGGCAAACCGCCAAAAACCCGACATCCACAAAAGTCAGCCACACCAAAGTTCAGCAGGAAACTGGCGATGACCAAACCTCCACCGTCACGCCAACAGAAATACGCCCATGCCATTCCGACCCGCAAATCCCTGCAGCGGTCTTTCAACTGCGGTATTCCATTGGCGGTACACACCGCCGCGGTCAAAATACACACACCTTTACAAAACACTACCACATTGGATAATTCAAAATACACACACCTGAGACACATACACACACCACTCCCACACACCCAATTAACTATAAAACACACACCCACATCACCCACAAACCCCTACGACCACAATTGCGAGTGAAGGACAGAGAGAGAGAGAGCACAGCATAGAGTACACCATCACACAGAGGCAAATCACAACATCACCCACACAATTTCCATGCACAAAACACCACACTCACCACACTCTACAACACATACACCACCCCTCACCTCATCCACACCACCCCATGGCACCCCAAAGACACCCCAGGTTCTCTGACGCAGAACTCAGGGTCATGGTGGAGGAAATAGTTTGTGTAGAGCCCCAGCTCTTCGGGGCACAGGTGCAGCACACCACCATTGCCAGGAAGATGGAGCTATGGAGCAGAATAGTGGACAGGGTCAACGCTGTGGGACAGCATCCACGCAATCGGGACGACATCAGGAAGCGGTGGAACGACCTACGGGGGAAGGTGCGTTCCATGGTATCAAGGCACAACATCGCGGTACAGCGGACTGGCGGCGGACCCCCACCTACTCCCCCAGAATTCACAGTGTGGGAGGAGGAAGTCTTGCACATTCTGCATCCTGAGGGCCTCGCAGGAGTAGGCGGAGGAATGGACTCTGGTAAGTCAAATCTCCACCACTTCATTCCCCCCACCCCACCTGCATGCCAAATCATACCCCCACCCTCACCCCCATCACACCAACTCCTTGCAAATGGCTCACCATCACATCCCACCCATCCCAAAACCTAGCCCTGCGTGCGTCCCCAAAGCATGGACACCCATCCCCAAAGCATGCCCACTGCACACACCCATCACCCCCACAAGCCACCGTCACAAAAGCCCCCACAAGGGAATGCCAGCACTGGGGGACACGGCCACCCACCCATTACACGAAATGCCACACACAGAAGCAATAACCATACTCTTATACCCCTGCAGGACCCGAACGCCACCACACCGCCCAGGAGGGTCCAGAGATGTCCATCCCACCCCCAGAAGAGGCCCCCAGTGATGACAGCAGCTCTGTCTCCCTGGACCCTGATGACCAGCCCGGCCCATCGGGGACCTCGGGACAGTCGGTTCCCACAGACAGCCACAGGCTACACCAGACCTAACCCCCTCTGGGAACACCAGCACAGCTCCCACCCAGCGGGCCCATGCCTCTGTCTCCAGGACACGTCAATCAGCGGTGTGTCCACCACTACAGGGCACCCAGGTTGACCCACCACCCCAACAACAACAGGGACCTGGGGGCAGTGGTAGTGGGCACACCGTCCAGGGGACAGAGGCCCAGGGAAACAGGGGAACTGGGAGGGCTGCTGTGCGACAGGGGGGGGACAGGCCCAGGGAACCGACTCTCCAAGAGGCCCTCTCCTCCATCATGGGAGCATACCACCACTCCCAGGAGACGATGGCTACGGTACTGGCCAGGTTCCAGGAGATCCAGGTCATGCAGGAGCAACAGTACATGGGGTTCAGAGAGGAACTGAGGAACATTAGTTCCTCAATGGGGACCATCATCGTGGCCCTAACCCAGATAGTCACCACATTGCGGGACCATGTGGCACCACAAAGGGCCCCTGTCACTAGCCTGGACCAGGAACAGCCTACCACCTCCGCCGGCGCTAGTGGACAGGAGGCCCCCACACAATGACGGGCCACCAGAACCCCACCTCCTGCAGAAGATGAACCACCCCGCAAGCGGAACCTGAGATCTCACAAGAAGACAGAGTAGGATTGCAAGACCCCCGCCAGCAAACAATACCCCCTGATGTCATCCCACTGTCCCACATTGTCACCCTGTCCAACCTTGAACTGCCCCTGCTCCATCCTTCCACAGGCATATGGACAATGCACCTGTGCGACTGAGAACTGGACTCTGCCATGGACATTACTCCACCATCACCCATCCCCGTTTGACAATTATGTTCCTTTAATTTAGCACTTGAATTAAATCACTTCTTGCACTAAAAAAATCTGGAGTCTGCTTGTATTTTGAACAAATGTATTAGACATAACGGTGCCAAAATGTTCAGTTACATTGTGATGACAACATACCACTGTCACACAGCTGTAGTCCATGGGCAAACAAAGCAGAGGTCACGCAGTGGGGCCCACAGCTCTGAAAACGGAAGGGAAAGTCACAACTCAGTTAACAGGAACTGGGGGGGAACTCAGACAGTAGAGAGGCAGGAGACTTTAAGTAAATGTAAAATGGCGTGGTTGATTCATACCTGTGTGCTACTGAAAATACTGTTGTATCACTGTGTCCCTGTTGTCTGTGTCGTCCCCGTCGTCCTCCTCCTCTTCACTCTCCACAGGCTCCACAGCTGCTACAACACCACCATCTGGACCATCCTCCTGCAGGAAAAGCACCTGGTGTCGCAAAGCCAGGTTGTGAAGCATACAGCAGGCCACGATGATATGGCACACCTTCTTTGGTGAGTACATTAGGGATCCCCCTGTCATATGCAGGCACCTAAACCTGGCCTTCAGGAGGCCGAAGGTTCTTTCTATAATCCTCCTAGTTCGCCCCTGGGCCTCATTGTAACGTTCCTCTGCCCTTGTCCTGGGATTCCTCACTGGGGTCAGTAGCCACGACAGGTTGGGGTAACCAGAGTCACCAATTAGCCACACACGGTGTCTCTGTAGCTGTTCCATCACGTAAGGGATGCTGCTATTTCGCATGATGTACGCATCATGCACTGACCCAGGGAACTTGGCATTTACATGGGAGATGTACTGGTCAGCCAAACAGACCACCTGGACATTCATAGAATGATAACTTTTTCTGTTCCTGTACACCTGCTCACTTCCACTGGGGGGAACCAAGGCCACATGGGTCCCATCAATGGCACCAATGATGTTGGGGATATGTCCAAGGGCATAGAAATCACCCTTCACTGTAGCCAAATCTCCCACCTCAGGGAAAACAATGTAGCTCCGCATGTATTTCATCAGGGCAGACAACACTCTGGACAAAACCTTAGAAAACATAGGCTGAGACATCCCTGATGATATGGCCACTGTTGTTTGGAATGATCCACTTGCCAAAAAATGGAGTACTGACAGAACCTGCACCAGAGGGGGAATCCCTGTGGGTTGGCGAATGGGGGACATCAGGTCTGACTCCAGCTGGGCACACAGTTCCTGTATAGTGCCTCGGTCCAGTCTGTATGTAAGTATGACATGTCTTTCTTCCATTGTCGACAGGTCAACCAGGGGTCTGTACACGGGAGGATTCCTCCATCTCCTCGCAAGTCCCAGCGGACGGTGCCTAGGAAGGACAACAGCGAGAACAGAGTCAATCAACCCACAGGTACGTAACCACAGCTTGCACATTACACGATTCGCTATGCATTGAATGGCTTGTATGAGTGGCAATGCAAGGCCTAGGCCTATGTGACGCAGTAGAAATTCAGCCATGTGGGCCCTTGAAATGGCGCCTGCCTGACCTGTGAAGTGTGACAATGGGATGTGAGGTCAATGCGCTGGCGTGGCACACCGTGGCGGTAGGCGGTCGAAGACCGCGGCGCAAAGCAGCATTGGTTAACATTGAACCCGGTGGGTCTCAGGAGCCAATGACGATGTGCGCCGGGGGTCGCGGTACGCACCGCCGCGGGCGTGACCGCCATTTTCTACTTGCTTAATCACTCGAGACCTGATCATCCACAGGAGAGGACCTATACTGCAAGTGCTGCTCTGAACTCGGTCTGGAAGAGACAATGGCTGCTGCGACTGGGGAAAGGGCCCCTGCCTTCACATCTGAGGAATTGGATAAACTTGTTGATGGGGTCCTCCCCCAGTATGCCCTACTCTGCGGTCCTCCAGACCAACAGGTAAGTACACTGGGAGTGCGTAATATGGGCTATGCCTGTGTTGAGTGGGGTGGATGTAAGATGGTGGGGAGGGGAGCGAATGAGGAGTGCAACGCACGACAGATGAGAGCATGTGCCACATGGCAAGGTTGGGGAGGGGGGGCCGCGCACATTGACCATGCAGAAAAGTAAAGACATTTTTCTTTCAACCCTGTACATGTCACATAGGTCAGCGCCCATCAAAAGATCGACATTTGGCGTGCCATCGCCAAGGACGTCCGGGCCCTGGGGGTCCACAACAGACGGGGCACCCACTGCCGCAAGAGGTGGGAGGACATCCGCCGCGGGAGCAGAAAGACCGACGAGGCTCTGCTGGGGATGGCCTCCCAATGTAGGAGGGGTGCCAGTCGTCAATTGACCCCCCTGATGTCCCGGATCCTGGCGGTGGCCTACCCCGATTTAGATGGGCGCGTGAGGACATCACAGCAGACACAAGGCGGTGAGTATCAGCACATTCCGCTATATTAGCGCACAGTGGAGGCGTCTGGGTGGGGGAGGAGGGCTGTGGCTATCTTTAGGCCAGGGCGGTTTCTGTAGGCTAGGCCCCTCTGTTAGACATGGCCCTGTGCCCCCGCCCCCCACCTCTGTAGAGTGCTAAGTACAGCTATCCATTGCCCGGGCTCACCTATGTGTGCATTAGTTGTCCATAGACTTGTAGGCCAAGTCACTTTCATTGACTAGTGTACCCCGAGTGCGCGGCGTAGTGCATGGGGCTTCTGTGTCTGTCCTCTCCGCCAACGGTGCCGCCAATGCATGCACTCAACATGTCTTCCTTTCTTCTCCCCCCCCTTTTTTTTGGTTTTCCTGTTCATGTGTGCATTAGCATCATCAGGCGGAGGAGAAGTGGCATCGGCGCACGAGGGAGCTGCATCTCACATGGCCCCGGAGGGCCCTGCAACCGACTCCGAGTTCACCAGTGAGACGGAGGGCGAGGGGGGCTCCACAACGGGGACCCGTGGAGACGTCAGCGACACAACACGTCCTCTGAAGGGAGCTCCCTTGTGGTGGCCGCAACATCCGTGCCCACCGCAACAACAGGTACAGCCGCCACCCAGCGCACCAGCTCTGCCCTCCCAGCAGCCCCTCAGCTTTCGCCCCGTGCCCGCTCGGCCAGGAAGCCGGGCATCTCCTTCGCCCCTGGCACCTCAGGTCCTGCCCCAGTTACCCCTGCTGCCCTCAGTGCGGAGATCATTGACCTCCTCCAGACGCTCATTGTTGGGCAGTCTACCCTTTTGAATGCCATCCAGGGGGTAGAAAGGGAGGTGCATTGGAGCAATGCATACCTGGAGGGCATTCATTCGGGTCAGGCTGCCCATCAGCGATCGTTCAACGCTCTGGCCTCAGCACTGACGGCAGCAATTGTCCCTGTGTCTAGCCTCCCCCCTCCAACTTCCTCAACCCAGTCCCACTCCCCTGTTCCTCTGCCTATCCCAGACACACCTACAAACCAGCCTGCACACACATCAACACCCAAGGGCAGCTCATCCAGACATAAGCACCACAGATCACACAAGCATTCACCCAAGCAACATCCACATGCAGACACAGCAACACCCACTGCCTCCACTGTGTCCCCCTCCTCCTCATCTCCCTCCTCCCTCCCTGTGACGTCTCCACTCACACCTGCATGCACACCACCATCAGCCAGTATGTCCATCACCACCACACCCACCAGAACAGTCTGCACAGGTGCAGTCACCACCCCCACTACCATTTACACGTCCCCTGTGTCCTCTCCCAGTGTGTCTGTCACCCCCTCTTCCAAACCACACAAACGCAGGCAGCCACCCACCCAACAGCCATCCACCTCACGACAGCCTCCGTCACAAGCACCTGCACCCAAAGACAGCACACTTGACTCTCCTACAACCACATCCTCTTCCTCCACTCCCATACCCACTACAACTACCCGTCCCTGTCTTTCTAAATTGATTTTCCTTTCCAACCTTGACCTCTTTCCAACAACTGACACACCCCCTCCATCTCGTAAGACTCCAACCAGCACCTCAGCCACCACAAGCCCTGCACCTACTAGGACCATCGTTCAGGGCTATTGGAGTCCACCAGCTCCTAGGGCAGGAACATCGGCCAGCAGCAAGGGGACAGCCAGCCCACCCCCTGGGAAAAGAAGCAAAAAAGGGAAGGGCCGGCGCCACAGGCCTGAGACGGCTGCCCCCAAGGACACCAGCCTTGCACCGTCACCTGGCCCATCCACCAAGGGAGGCAAGGGCCCCAGAGATTCTTCCAAGGGAGGCAAGGGCCCCAGAGATTCTTCCAAGGAGGGCAAGGGCCCCAGAGATTCTTCCAAGGGAGGCAAGGGCCCCAGAGATTCTTCCAAGGAGGGCAAGGGCAGCAAGGCGAAGAAGTCCGGCAGCAGGCGAGCTGCCCAGGAGGGCCCCACCAGCCCCATTTGGGGTGTGACGGAGGACACCCAGGGGCCCAGGAGTCCAGCACAGGAGGGCCCCGCAAGCGATAGGTCGGATGGCGACTGAGCGGGAATGATTGCCCAGATCTGGTTCCCTAGGAACACAAGAGAAGCACCGCTGAACAGGGCCCCGCCGTGAGAGGCACCGCTGAACAGGGCCCCGCCGTGAGAAGCACCGCTGAACAGGGCCCCGCCGTGAGAAGCACCGCTGAACAGGGCCCCGCCGTGAGAGGCACCGCTGAACAGGGCCCCGCCGTGAGAGGCACCGCTGAACAGGGCCCCGCCGTGAGAAGCACCGCTGAACAGGGCCCCGCCGTGAGAAGCACCGCTGAACAGGGCCCCGCCGTGAGAGGCACCGCTGAACAGGGCCCCGCCGTCTCTGCACCGCTCCGCTGGGCCCTTCATCTCAAACACCGCTCCGCTGGGCCCTTCCTGTCAAGCACCGCTCCGCTGGGCCCTTCCTGTCAAGCACCGCTCCGCTGGGCCCCGCCGTCTCTGCACCGCTCCGCTGGGCCCTTCATCTCAAACACCGCTCCGCTGGGCCCCGCCGTCTCTGCACCGCTCCGCTGGGCCCTTCCTGTCAAGCACCGCTCCGCTGGGCCCTTCCTGTCAAGCACTGCTCCGCTGGGCCCCGCCGTCTCTGCACCGCTCCGCTGGGCCCTTCCTGTCAAGCACCGCTCCGCTGGGCCCCGCCGTCTCTGCACCGCTCCGCTGGGCCCCGCCGTCTCTGCACCGCTCCTCTGGGCCCCGCCGTCTCTGCACCGCTCCTCTGGGCCCCGCCGTCTCTGCACCGCTCCTCTGGGCCCCGCCGTCTCTGCACCGCTCCGCTGGGCCCTTCCTGTCAAGCACCGCTCCGCTGGGCCCTTCCTGTCAAGCACCGCTCCGCTGGGCCCCGCCGTCTCTGCACCGCTTCGCTGGGCCCCGCCGTCTCTGCACCGCTCCGCTGGGCCCTTCCTGTCAAGCACCGCTCCGCTGGGCACTTCCTGTCAAGCACCGCTCCGCTGGGCCCTTCCTGTCAAGCACCGCTCCGCTGGGCCCCGCCGTCTCTGCACCGCTCCGCTGGGCCTCGCCGTCTCTGCACGGCTCCTCTGGGCCCCGCCATCTCTGCACCGCTCCGCTGGGCCCTTCCTGTCAAGCACCGCTCCGCTGGGCCCCGCCGTCTCTGCACCGCTCCGCTGGGCCCTTCCTGTCAAGCACCGCTCCGCTGGGCCCCGCCGTCTCTGCACCGCTCCGCTGGGCCCCGCCATCTCTGCACCGCTCCGCTGGGCCCTTCCTGTCAAGCACCGCTCCGCTGGGCCCCGCCGTCTCTGCACCGCTCCGCTGGGCCCCGCCGTCTCTGCACCGCTCCGCTGGGCCCTTCCTGTCAAGCACCGCTCCCCTGGGCCCTTCCCGTCAAGCACCACTCCGCTGGGCCCTTCCTGTCAAGCACCGCTCCGCTGGGCCCCGCCGTCTCTGCACGCTCCGCTGGGCCCTTCCTGTCAAGCACCGCTCCGCTGGGCCCCGCCGTCTCTGCACCGCTCTGCTGGGCCCCGCCGTCTCTGCACCGCTCCGCTGGGCCCTTCCTGTCAAGCACCGCTCCGCTGGGCCCCGCCGTCTCTGCACCGCTCCGCTGGGCCCTTCCTATCAAGCACCGCTCCGCTGGGCCCTTCCTGTCAAGCACCGCTCCGCTGGGCCCTTCCTGTCAAGCACTGCTCCGCTGGGCCCCGCCGTCTCAGCACCGCTCCTCTGGGCCCCGCCGTCTCTGCACCGCTCCTCTGGGCCCCGCCGTCTCTGCACCGCTCCTCTGGGCCCCGCCGTCTCTGCACCGCTCCGCTGGGCCCTTCCTGTCAAGCACCGCTCCGCTGGGCCCCGCCGTCTCTGCACCGCTCCGCTGGGCCCCGCCGTCTCTGCACCGCTCCGCTGGGCCCTTCCTGTCAAGCACCGCTCCGCTGGGCACTTCCTGTCAAGCACCGCTCCGCTGGGCCCTTCCTGTCAAGCACCGCTCCGCTGGGCCCCGCCGTCTCTGCACCGCTCCGCTGGGCCCCGCCGTCTCTGCACCGCTCCGCTGGGCCCTGCCGTCTCTGCACCGCTCCTCTGGGCCCCGCCGTCTCTGCACCGCTCCGCTGGGCCCTTCCTGTCAAGCACCGCTCCGCTGGGCCCCGCCGTCTCTGCACCGCTCCGCTGGGCCCTTCCTGTCAAGCACCGCTCCGCTGGGCCCTGCCGTCTCTGCACCGCTCCGCTGGGCCCCGCCGTCTCTGCACCGCTCCGCTGGGCCCTTCCTGTCAAGCACCGCTCCGCTGGGCCCTTCCTGTCAAGCACCGCTCCGCTGGGCCCCGCCGTCTCTGCACCGCTCCGCTGGGCCCTTCCTGTCAAGCACCGCTCCGCTGGGCCCTTCCTGTCAAGCACCGCTCCCCTGGGCCCTTCCTGTCAAGCACCACTCCGCTGGGCCCTTCCTGTCAAGCACCGCTCCGCTGGGCCCCGCCGTCTCTGCACGCTCCGCTGGGCCCTTCCTGTCAAGCACCGCTCCGCTGGGCCCCGCCGTCTCTGCACCGCTCTGCTGGGCCCCGCCGTCTCTGCACCGCTCCGCTAGGCCCTTCCTGTCAAGCACCGCTCCGCTGGGCCCTTCCTATCAAGCACCGCTCCGCTGGGCCCCGCCGTCTCTGCACCGCTGGGCCCTTCCTGTCAAGCACCGCTCCGCTGGGCCCTTCCTGTCAAGCACCGCTCCACTGGGCCCTTCCTGTCAAGCACCGCTCCACTGGGCCCCGCCGTCTCTGCACCGCTCCACTGGGCCCTTCCTGTCAAGCACCGCTCCGCTGGGCCCCGCCGTCTCTGCACCGCTCCGCTGGGCCCTGCCGTCTCTGCACTGCTCCGCTGGGCCCTTCCTGTCAAGCACCGCTCCGCTGGGCCCTTCCTGTCAAGCACCGCTCCGCTGGGCCCCGCCGTCTCAGCACTGCTCCGCTGGGCCCCGCCATCTCTGCACCGCTCCGCTGGGCCCTTCCTGTCAAGCACCGCTCCGCTGGGCCCCGCCGTCTATGCACCGCTCCGCTGGGCCCCGCCGTCTCTGCACCGCTCCGCTGGGCCCTTCCTGTCAAGCACCGCTCCGCTGGGCCCTTCCTGTCAAACACCGCTCAGCTGGGCCCCGCCGTCTCTGCACCGCTCCGCTGGGCCCTTCCTGTCAAGCACCGCTGGCACATTGGCAGGGCCGGATCTGTGTCGGGCAGGGCTTCACAAAGCACTCTGGGCACCATGCCTCCTCCATAACCAGTGGAGTCTGTAATCCACCAGATGGACTGAGGCTTTGCACTCCCCAGGATGGTACAGTGGGCAATCCACCCACTGTAGAGACTTGTGAGACTGTGGCTTTGCACTCCCCAGGATGGTACAGTGGGCAATCCACCCACTGAAAAGACTTGTGGGACTGTGGCTTTGCACTCCCCAGGATGGTACAGTGGGCATGGAGGCCCCTCGTGGATCTGGCGTCGTGGACTCATGTGGCTGAGGTGCCCCCCCTTCCCTTCCCCCTGAGGTGCCTGTGGTTTTATTATCTGATGCCCCAGCAGTGTTCTCTCCAATGGAATCGGGTCTCGTGTGTGGGCTTTGCCCATGTGTTTATGCACATTGGCCCACGAACAATGGCATGTAGCCAAGATGTGCCGGACTTTTGGAATATGTATACATTGTTCATGTTGTGATTTATTTGTTTTAAAAATCTCATTTTTCACTTAAGTTCAAATATGCTTTAATATACTTCTATTTTAAGGATCATTTTATTTTGTCTTTGAATTATTCCGGGGGGTTTAGGGGATGTAAATCTGACTTGTTGCTCTGCATTGGTGTGTGGGGATTTGGGGGGGGGGGGGGGTGTCGCGTATGTGTGTGCCCGTAATCTTTTCTCCTCCCCCCTCCCCTGTGTCGTAGGTGCAGTACTCACCGTTGTCTCCTGCGGCGGCGTTCGTGCTCCTGGTAGAGGAGCAGGTAGACAATCGCTGGTAGGATGTTTAATTCGGGTTCCATGCTGTCCAGATTCCTCGTGGAGTGTATAGAGGTGAGCGTTTTCCCGTTCGTGGTCTGTTTCCGCCGTGTTTTTATCGGCGGGGCTCCCGCCCCGGAAAAGGTGGCGGATTGGTGGGTCGTGATAGGGTGGGCGGTACATTGTCTGCCGCCTGTCTGTTGGCGGTGACCGCCGCGCTGTTTGTTTGCCCCGCTGTGGCGGTCGGAGTGTTAAAGTGGCGGGCTGTGTTGGCAGTTCCCGCCAGGGTCAGAATTCCATTTTTTTTACCGCCTGCCTGTTGGCGGGTTGGCCGCCGCTTTAACACCGACCGCCAGGGTCGGAATGACCCCCTGTGTGTCCCTCAGCAACCAGCATCAGCTAACCGCTTCCACTACTGCACCCAACACTCCTTTGAATCCCCTCACTAATTAAACCCAAACATTCCACTTGCTGTTCTCGTGAGCACCTGCGAGCCTAGGTGTAGCACGAGAACTCCAAGTGTAAGAATATAACACCTCTTTCACCCTTTAACAAAGAAAACAAATAAGACCCCAAAACAAAAACAAATTAATCCAACACATAATCCTCCAGATATTTAGGCTTCATGAGAACCCGGGTGGACTTTTGAAAATCACCATGAACCCTCTCCCTAAACTACTCACCATCCCCATTAATATTCTCTGCACCCACATTGTTGTTTGCATCAGTCATTGTTTCCTCCTCAACACACACCCGATCCAACCTTGAGCTCTCCTCACTCTCCTCAGCAACCGCTATACTCATACCAAACTTCTGTCCTTCCATCACAAATGTTCTATCACCAACACAAACATCCTTCATCTGTCCTCCAGAAATACCACCAGTAATCCTGTCTTCCCTCCAACTTCTATGAGCATCAACCTTCACGTCCACCTTTGAAACTTTCCTCTTACTCCACCACTTCCCTCCTTAAACCATAACGGAGTGCTTAGAGACTTGCACCACCTTAGTTGCCGGAAAATATTTCAGCCCATAAACTTGTAAGGTCTTCTTATTCTCACCCAATTCCCTATTTTAAAATCAACTTCTCTCACTTTTTTAAGTTCATCATATCTGCATTAAGCCATATTCTGCGACTCATCCTCCTTGTCCCTGATAAATTCCACATTAGGTATACTCTTGCCTGGTTCAGATTTCTCAATCACCCACTTAGGAAACAACTAATTGTATGAGTGTCTGCCAGTCGTGGCGTGAGGGGTGTTAAGATAACACCATATTCTTTCAGCAACATTTTCCTGAATGGATTCTCCAGTCTCCAGGGCCATCTGTATTGTCTCTTTGAACATACAATTAACCTTTTCCACCATACCATTACCTTGAGGACTATATAATGCTGTTGTCAAATGTTTAATTCCTAGCTTGTCTGGAAAACTCCTCATGGTATGTGACACAAATTGCACTCCATTGTCTGTTACAACAAATTCTGGAACTCCTTCTGAAGGAAAAACTTCCTTCATAAGTTTTATTACCTCTGCTGTGTTAGGATCTCTCAAAAACCTATACGGAACCCACTTAGAGTGATAATCCACCACAACCAATACAAATCTCCTTCCTTCATTCAGACCTCCAATAGGACCAATGAAATCCATGCCAATTTTCTCCCATGGCCACTCAGGAAATCTCACTGGGCACAATGGAGTGTACCGTAGACATACAGACTTCTCGGCTTGCGTACACACACTACAACTGCCAACCACGACCTCCACACTCGCATCCATCCCAGGCCACCAATAGTACAGGCGTAGTTTCTTCCTTGAACATGTAATTCCCCCATGTCCCTTGTGTGCCAACTTAACCAGTTTATTTCTAAGCTCAACAGGAGAAATCGATTTAGTACCCCTCATAACCAAATTACCCTCCAAACTCAAATCCTCCTTGACCTTAAAAAATGGTTTCACTTCTTCCGTCACATGTCCTTCCCTAGGCCAACTATTTCTTATATAATTCTTCAGAATTTCTGACATGCGATCATTGACCACCTCCTTCTCCCAACTCTCCTTCATAATCACACTCTCTGAAACCACCAAACCATCAACCATACCAATCACCACTTCTTTGTCTTTTTCACCCACACCTGTGGAATTAACTTTTTCGGTAATGGGACACCTCGATAAGAAGTCAGCCCTGCAATTCTGCCCTCCCTGAATGTGTATCATCCTGAAGTTAAAAACTTGCATTTTAGATAGTAACCGAATCAAACGAGGACTTGCATTGCCCATCCCTTTTTCATTCCAGAAATACATCAACGGTTTGTGGTCCGTGACCACCACAAATTCTTGTCCCCATAAATACGTTGAAAAATTATGGACCCCCATACACAAGATAAAGCTTCTTTTAACAAAAAATTACTGTAGTTGTTCTCAGATGCCGATAGTCTACGTGAAGCAAAAGCCACTGTATGCTCGCTTCCTTCAAACAGTTGTGTGAGCACCGCTTCAATTCCAGAACTGCTTGCATCCGCAGTCACCACAGACAAAGATTCCTTGTTGAAGGGTTCTATAGCAGGTTCATCCATCATGAGTTTCTTCAAGATTTTGAATGCTTCAATTTGTTCTTCTTCCCATTCAAATTTTACATTTTTGCGCAACAATTTCCATAAGGGTTCACATTGCAAAGCAAAATTCTGCACAAATCTTCAATAATATTCACACAAACCCAAAAAGGATCTCAATTGGTCTTTGTCTTTCGGCGGCGCACATTTATCAATTACTAACAGAAGATCATTTTTAGGTTTGATGCCGTGCTCACTAATCTTGTGACCCAAATACTCTACTTCTTTCAACATAAATTTAAATTTTTGTTTAGACACAGTCATCCCATGATCCTCAAGGATGTTCAGAATTCTGACTAATTTGCTCAAGTGAGACTGAACCGAATCTGAATTTATCAATATGTCATCTTGGTATATCAAGACTCTTTTCTCTTCATCAAATAGTTGATACATCAATGTTTGGAATACAGAAGCTGCCGATGCCAGACCAAATGGCATCCTCAAGAACCGGAAAGCCCCAAATGGTGTGTTAAATGCTGTAAGATCTCTAGATTCCTGACTAAGTTCCACTTGATAATATGCAGCCCTCAAATCTAGAATCGAAAACATCTTCAAATCGCCCAGCTGGGCCAACATGTCCTGTATCTTAGGCAAAAGGAAACACTCAGCTTGGATGTTTTTGTTTAAAGATCTGAGGTCCACGCAAAGTCTCAGATCCCCTGATTTTTTAACAGCCACCACAATGGAGAAAATCCATTGTGAAGATTCAATTGGCTCAGTCACTCCATCCTTGCACAACTGTGTCAAATGATCTTTAAATTTCTGCCTAATGCATAACGGGACATTGCGACCTCTATGTGTGACTGGGACAGCATTCGGCATAAAAATTATTTTGTGTTCAAATCCTTTAACCATGCCCAACTTGTCCTCAAACACACCACAGTGTTTAGACAACACTTCATTCAATGAACCACCGTCTTTATCCAAACTGTTAAACAAAGAGATTGGATGTGCAGTACCAGGTTTAGGAACCATCCAAAATGTACCCTGGTCCTTCCATCCTAAGGTGTTATATCCTCATTTAGCTACATAAACCTTGGTGTGAATAGACCTATCCTTATACTGCAATCTCTCCATGAAATACCCACACAATTTGATCTCTTGGCCCCCATAAACTATTGTACGAAAATCTGGGGGATACAAATACACACCATGCCATCTCTCATCAAATAGCTTGTCAGAAATAATGGTGATTGGTGACCCAGAATCAACTGTGACTTTCAAGAAATTGTCTCCCATAGTTATTACATAAACTGGCTCCCCACTCATCTTGCACGTGCCTACTTTGGCTTCAACCATTTTTATCGAGAGGACCATTCTTTTATTGAGTCCTTCCTCACTCATGCCAAGGGAAATATCGTGCTTGTAAGTGTTGTCAACCAACATTACTCTAGATAAATGTCCAACTTTTTTGCACTTAGAACAGGATTTGCCTACCGCAGGGCAATTAAGCTCATCAGCCAAGTGATTCTTAGACCCACATCTAAAACAGGCACTATTCTTCACATTCTTCCTTCCATCCCCCTTGTTCAGCAAAGCAGGCTTCATCTTGCATGCAATGGCATTGATATTCTCACAAGAGCTCTTACCTTTGTTTAAAGCTTTTGAGGCTCGCTGACATATTTCAATCCCCCTAGCAATCTCAAGTGTTTCAGCTAAAGTCGGGTTTCTGCTGCATAAAAGCCTTTCTTGAACTTTGTGATCAAAACAGTTCACTACTAACTGATCTCTTAGATACTGTTCAATAGGACCTACAAACTCACATGAGAATGCTAATATTCTCAATTCAGCAGTAAAATAATCTATAGTTTCATCTTCATACTGCTTGCATGTGAAGAATTTATGTCTCTCAACAATCATGCTGGGTTCTTTTTCAGAATGCTGCTCCAGTCTCATATTGACCTCTGTGCACTCATCTACATCTGCACCAAGTGATGAGCATACCTCAGGTAGATGATCAAAAATCCTCTGACCTTCCATACCCAAACAATTATATAACAATGCTTTTTTTCTTGCCACTGGAAACTCTTCTCCATCAAAAGCAATTAAATAACTCTTGAAAGACCTAAACCATTGGCTCCATCTGACTTTTGGCAACCCTGGCTCATTCAAAAACAGAGTGGGTAAGTTTGCCATTTGAAAATTTGCCATTTCAAAGTTAAATGTTATAAAATCACCTCCAAGCAGCTAGTAAGTAATATTCATACAACCGCAGAATACTGCACAATGGTGAAAACATTTACATTATACAATGAACATAACAAAAATAATTACTAAGTATTCCAAACAATGTGTCCACATGCATAAGCTCAGGTGTGCGTGTCACCGTAATAAATGTACATTCAGCAAATGAGTAATCTGGCTCCCTAAAGATTCCTCCTGGTCTGTCAATATGTAAACATGGAGAGCCAGTCCTTTAAAGGGTCCCCGCCACAGAGTACATTGACCTCTTGATGATGAAAACGAAATGAGGGGTCTATCGATGTGTAAAGGCGAAGAGCCAGCCCCTTAATGGCTCCCCGCTACAGAGAGGCTCCTCACAATAAAGGATGCACGAAGAAAAATGGCTGCAAAGCACTCAGACCTCTTAATGAACATGTCGATGTGAGGAGCCTGCCCCTTTAAGGCTCCTCACCAATACGGATGCACGCCGCCGCTGAGTGGGTGGATTCCCTCCTAAGGCAATACATTGTCGTGAGGAGTCTGCCCCTCACCAACACAAAAAACTGCTGCCGGGACAATCTGCCGATCTCGTCGATGTGAGGAGCCTGCCCCTTTAAGGCTCCTCACCAATACGGATGCACGCCACTGCTGAGTGGGCGGACTCCTTCCTAAGGTATCTGTTTTCATGAGGAGCCTGCCCCTTTAAGGCTCCTCACCAACACGAAAAAGCTGCTGCCGGGACAATCTACCACTCCCCAGGAAACTCCAACACTCCAGCCACAAAGGAACGAACTCCGAAGGGATGGCTAATGTGAGGGACACGCCATATGCACAGGTTCTTTTCCACTTGCCGCCAAGTTATGTTGTATTCACCAAGGAAAAGAGGAGACATCACGATGAGGTAGGAAAAGTCAACTACCTTTATTCTTCTATAAGTACGATACAAACTGCGTGTCCTTCAGCGACCAGCATTAGCTAACCACTTCCACTACTGCACCGAACGCTCCTTCGAGTCCCCCCACCAATTAAACCCAAACATTCCACTTGGTATTCTCGTGAGCACCCACGAGCCTAGGTGCGGCACGAGAAGTCCAAGTGTAAGAATGTAACAAAGGGTAACTGATGTATGAGCCTTTTTTATTCAATTTTAGAGCTGGCCATAGCAAGTGAGACATGCCACCCATTTCTCCTAAAGCAAAAATAAAAGATGACAAGCCTACAGCACCCGGTATTCCAAGGAGGTTTCCCATCCAGGTAATAAACAGGTCCAACCCTACTTAAGTTTTGAGATCAGATGCTTTCAGGGTGGTATGACCGTAGGAATTGAGGGCACTGACATTTTGAGCCTTATTTGTTTTTATTTATGTTTAGTGCTGGCCATGGCAAGTGAGACATTCCATCCACTTCACCTAAAGCAAACTTAAAAAGATGAATAGGTGCTAACCGGGCCTGACATTGCTCAAAGTCTGAGATAAGGTGCTTTGAGAATAGGCCCATAGGCATTGAGGACACTGATGTTTGGAGCCCTGTTTTTTCTTTTTAAACTTTAGTGCTGGCCTTAGAAAGCAAGACATGCCACCCACTTCACCTAAGGCAAAAAAAGATGAAATGCCTACAGCACATGATATTCTCAGGCAGTCCCATGCAGGTACTTTTCAGGCTTGATCATGCTTACCTTTTGAGGTCAAATGTTTTCAAGATGGTCTGGCCATAAGCTTTGAAGGCATTGATGTTTTAAGCCTTCCCTTTTTTCATTCAACTTCACAGATGAAAAGCCTACAGCACCTTGTAGTCCCAGGCAGTCTTACATCAAGGTATTAACCAGGCCTGATGCTGCATAACTGCAGAGATCAGACGAGAGGAGATTCTTTTAGGATGGTATGGCACTAGGCAATGACTGCACTGATTTTGGAGCCTTACCTTTTTCATTCGATTTTAGTGCTGGTCACTGCAAGCAAGACACATTTCCCACTTCACCTAAAGCAAAAATGTTAAAAATTCTAATAGCCTGCAGTATCTGATATTTCTAGGCGGTCTCCCATTCAGGTACTAACCAGGGTCAGCCCTGCTCACCTCATGAGACCAGATGGTTTCAGGGTGGTATGGTCGTAGGTATTGAAGTTACTGACATTTGCTGTGTTAGCCTTTTCCATTCGACTTTAGTGTTTGCCAATGCATGTGTGACATGTCACCCACTCCACCTAAAGCACTAAACCAAAACAAATGGCGATGAGCCTACAGCACCGGATATTCTAAGGGGGGTCTACCATCCACATACTAACAAGGTCTGAACCTGTTTAGCTTTTGAGATCAGATGCTTTCAAGGCGGTATGGGCACAGGCATTAAGGGCACTGACAATTGGAGCTTTAGATTTTTTCATTCAAATTAAGTGCTGGTCAAAGCAAGCAACACATGCCACCCACTCTACCTAAATAAATAAAAAAATAAAAATTAAAAGACTACCTGGTATTCCCGTCCGGTCTCCCACCAACGTATTAACCAGGCCCAATGCTGCTCAACATTTAAGAGCAGATGTTTTCAGGGTGGTATGGCACTAGGCATTGAAGCCACTGATGTATGGAGCCTTAGATTTTTTCATTCTGCTTTAGTGCTGGCCTAAAGCAAAAGGTAAAATCCATATGAAGAGCCTACACCACCTGGTATTTCCAGGCAGTCTCATATTCAGGAACTAACCAAGTCCAGTCCTGCTTAACTGCTGAGAATAGACAAGATCGGGTGCTTCCAGGGTTGTATGGCAAAAAGGCATGTGACATTTGGAGCCTTAGCTTTTCTCATTAGACTTTAGCAAAGCAAAAAAACAAGATGAAAAGCCTACAGCACCTCACATTTCCAGACAGTTTCCCTTCCAAGTACTAGCCCAACCTAACCCTGCTTCACTTCTGAGAACAGATGCTCTTAGGATGGCATGGCTGTAGGTATTGATTATGCTGGCGTCCAGAGTCTTAGCCTTTTTCATTTGACGTTTGTGCTGGCCTTTACAAGTGAGACATGGGCCCTCATTACAACCCTGGCGGTCCGTGTTAAAGCAGAGGTAAGACCGCCAACAGGCCGGTGGTAAAAAAAATGGAATCACGACCATGGCGGAAACCGCCAACATAGAAAGCCACTTTAACACTCCGACCGCCACAGCGGTACAAACAAACAGCATGGCGGTCACCGCCAACAGACAGGCGGAAGACAATGTACCGCCCACACTATTATGAGAGGCCAATCCCCCACCTTTTCCGGGGCGGAACCAACGCGAACAAAAACACAGAGGAAACAGGACTTGGAAGGGGAAATACTCACCTCTACACAACCCACGAGGAACCAGGACGCTATGGAGCCAGAACTCCAAATCCTCCCTGCAATAGCTTTCCTTCTCCTCTACCAGGAGCACGAACGACGGCGGCGACAACCACGGTGAGTACTGCACCTACAACACAGGGGAGGGTGGAGGGAAAAGAGAGTGACACACATACGCAACACCCCCACCCCCACCCTCACCCACACCAATACATGTTGCAACATTAGATTTACACCCCCAACCCCCCTGGAAGAACGCAATGACAAAAGGAAATGATTGTAACGTTTGTAATCAATAAAAATCCATTAGTCAAAACTTGAAATACAGTATAAACAATTATGTACACCAACTATACAAGTCCAGATAGTGCACCATTCATAGTCCGTGGGCCACTGGGCCCAAAATGCATGGGCGAGGCCCACACTCGATACCAGACTGCAAACATAGAGAACACTGCTGGGGCATCAGATCGAAATGAAACAGGCACCTCAGGGGGAAGGGAAGGGGAGGCACATCAGCCGGATGAGTGCACAACGCCAGCTCGACGAGGGGGATCCATGCCCATTGATGTATCCTGGGGAGAGCAAAGCCACAGTCTCTCAAGTCTCTCCAGAGGGTGGTTTGCCCACTTCTTTATCCTGGGGAGTGCAAAGCCACAGTCTCTCAAATCTTTTCAGTGGGTGATTTGCCCACTGTTGCATCCTGGGGAGTGCAAAGCCACAGTCTCTCAAGTCTTTTCAGTGGGTGGTTTGCCCACTGCTTTATCCTGGGGAGTGCAAAGCCACAGTCTCTCAAGTCTTTTCAGTGGGTGGTTTGACCACTGCTTTATCCTGGAGAGTGCAAAGCCACATTCTCTCAAGTCTTTTCAGTGGGTGGGTAGCCCACTGCTTTATCCTGGGGAGTGCAAAGCCACAGTCCCTCAAGTCTTTTCAGTAGGTGGTTTGCCCACTGCTGCATCCTGGGGAGTGCAAAGCCACAGTCTTTCAATTCTCTCCAGTGGGTGGGTTGCCGCCTGCTTTATCCTGGGGAGTGCAAAGCCACAGTATCACAAGTGGATGCCTTTCTCCACTGGTTCTGGAGTGGGCTTTGTGCCCAGAGTGCTTCATCCTGTCAAGGGCAGAGGTAGTGGATGTAAATCTCCACTGGTTCTGGAGGGGGCTTTATGCGCAGAGTGCTTCATCCTGCCAAGGACAGAGGTAGTGGGTGTGATACTCCACTGGTTCTGGAGGGGGCTTTGTGTCCAGAGTGCTTCATCCTGCCAAGGACTGAGGTAGTGGATGTCTTTCTCCACTGGTTCTGGAGGGGGCTTTGTGCCCAGAGTGCTTCATCCTGCCAAGGACTGAGGTAGTGGATGTGACACTCCACTGACAGTGGTGCAACATGCAAGCTGGCCAGGCTCCTGGAACTGACCACCAGTCTCGTATGACTGACCACTGGGGAGCGCAGCCATGTTTGCGGTGGTGCCACTGGCTCAGGGTGTCGCGGGCCTCTGGTGGTGCTGGCGGCAGTGTCAGTAGCGGCGCTGCTTGCGGCGGACTCTGTGGCATCGGTGCTGACGGCGGTCTTTGTGGCGGTGGTGCTGGTGGCGGGCTCACTGACTGCGTTGCTGGTGGCGGGCTCACTGACTGCATTGCTGGTGGCGGTCTTTGTGGCGGCAGTGCTGGTGGCGGGCTCACTGACTGCGGTGCTGGTTGCGGGCTCAGTGTCTGCGGTGCTGGTGGCGGGTTCAGTGTCTGTGGTGCTGGTGGCGGGCTGTGTCTGCGGTGCTGGCAGCGGTGTCTGTGGCGGCAGTGCAGGTGGTGGTGCTGCTGGCGGTCTTGTCCGCCATACAGGGTGGCGTCGACGTGGACCTGCCTTTGATTTTCTGGCCCTTCCCCACCTTGGATGGTGGCGCAGCTGTTTTGCCACTTTCCACTTTGTTTTGCCTGAGCCCTTGTTGGCAGGTGTTTTTGCCTTCTCCCTCCGGGATGTGGGCAACTTTTTCAGTTTTGGAGGTGGGGGAATGTCCTTGCCCTCGCTCCTTGGGACACTGGCAGCCCTGTTTCTTGGCGCACTCCAAAATCCCGCTATTGCTGGCACCACTGTGCCCGGTGATGTGGTGGCTGAGGTGCTGGGTTGGGGCCTGGAAAGACGGGCCCTAGGGGACGGACGGGGGGGTGTAAGGAAGAGGTCAACATTTGATAGGAAAAGCTTTTTAAACACACTGGGACGGGTAGATGGAGGGGGTTTGGGAGTGGAGGAAGAGGTAGTGGATGTAGGAGGTGTACGTTTGCTGACTTTGGGTGAAGGTGCATAGGCTGGAGGCTGTTGTGAGGTGGATGGCTGTTGGGTGGGTGTGTGACTGCGTTTGTGTACTTTGGGAGGAGGGCTCACTGACACACTGGGAGAGGACACAGGGAATGTGTGAATGGTAGTGGGGTGGTGAGTGCACGTGAGCGGAGTGTGATGATGGGTGTGCTGGTGATGGAGGTAGTGGCTGAAGATGTAGGGCATGCAGTTGTGAGTGGAGACGAGACAGGGAGGGAGGAGGGAAACGTGGAGGAGGGGGACACAGTGGAGGCAGGGGATGTTGGTATGTCTGCATGGGTATGATGCTTGTCTGAGTGCCTGTGGGATGTGTGGTGCTTATGTTTGCCTGAGCCACCCTTGTTTGTTGAGGTGTGTGCATGCTGGTCTGATGGTGTGCTTGGGATAGGCTGAGGTACAGGGGATTTGGTCTGGGTGGAGGAGGTTGGAGGGGGGAGGCTGGACACAGGGACAATGGATGCCATCAGTGCAGAGGACAGAGCCTGAAATGCTCGCTGTTGGGCTGCCTGGCCAGAATGAATGCCCTCCAGGTATGCATTTGTTTGTTGCAACTGCCTCTCTACACCCTGGATGGCATTCAGAATGGTAGACTGTCCAGCAGTGAGGGATCTCAGGAGGTCAATAGCCTCCTCACTGAGGTTTTGGAGTGATGGGATGTGATAGCATGCAGGTAGGGTGGGGAATGTAATAGTTAAGATTTGACTTACCAGAGTCCATTACTCCTGCTACTCCTGCGAGGCTCTCAGGATGCAGTACAGCCAAGACCTGCTCCTCCCATGTTGTTAGTTGTGGGGGAGGAGGTGGGGTTCCACTGCCAGTCCTCTGTACTGCAATCTGGTGTCTTGAGACCACGGAACGCACCTTCCCATGTAGGTCGTTCCATCTCTACCTGATGTCATCCCGTGTTCTTGGATGCTGTCCCACTGCGTTGACCCTGTCTACGATTCTGCGCCATAGCTCCATCTTCCTAGCAATGGAAGTGTGCTGCACCTGTGATCTGAATAGCTGTGGCTCTACCCGGACGATTTCCTCCACCATGACCCTGAGCTCCTCCTCAGAGAACCTGGGGTGTCTTTGTGGTGCCATGGTGTGGTGTGGGTGATGTGTGAGGTGGTGTGTGTTGTGATGTGTGAGGGGATATGTTTGTGTGTGTTGTGTGAGGTGCGTGGATGTTGTGTGAGTGATGGTGTTGTGTGCCTGTGGATGCTAGTTTGTTGATGGTGGTGTCTCTCTCTCTCTGCTTCTTTCTCAATTTTTGTCGTAGGGATTTGTGGGTGATGTGGGTGTGTGTTATATATTGGTTTGGGTGTGTGGGAGTGGCGTGTATATGTGTATCAGGTATGTGTATTTCGAATTGTCCAATGTGGTTGTGTTTTGTAAATGTGTGTGTATTATGAGTGCGGCGGTGTGTACCGCCAATGGAATACCGCGGTTGAAAGACCACTGCGTGGATTCTGGGCCATGATAGTGTGGACGTATTCCTGTTGGTGTGATGGTGGAGGTTTTGTTATCACCAGTTTATCACTGACCTTTGGTGTGGCGGACTTGTGTGGGTGTCTAGGCTTTGGCGGATTCCAGCCTGTGGGTCATAATAGCTGTAGCGGATTTCCGCGGCCGCAGCGGTGTGTTGGCGGTCTTCTGCACGGCACTAAGCGGGATTTACCGCCAATGTTTTAATGAGGGCCATGCTTCCTACTTCACCTAAAGAAAAAATACAAAAAATATGAAAAGCTGCAGCATCTGATATTCCCAGGCAGTCTCCCATCAAGGTACTAACCAGGCCCAACCTTGCTTATCTTTGGATATCATACAATATCAGGTGCTTTCAGAATGGTATGGCTGTAGGTAGTGATGGTACTAATGTATGGAGCTTTAGCTTTTTCATTCTACATTAGTGTATGGGCATTGAAAGCAAGGCATGCCACCCAGTTCACCTAAAGAAAAAAAAAGGGAAAGACGAAAAGGCTGCAGCACATGTTTTTCCCAGGCAGTCTTCCATACAGGTAGTAATCAGGTCCCCACCTGCTAAACCTCTGAGATCAGATGCTTTTAGGGTGGTACAGCATTCAACTTTAGTGCTGGCCATTGCAAGAGAGACAGGCCACCCACTTTACCTAAAGCAAACAAAAATTGAAAAGCCTTCAGCACCTGGTAGTCCCACGTGTTCTTCCATTCACATACCAAACAGGTCAAAATCTGCTTAACTTCTGAGATGAGAGGTTTTCAGCGTGGCGTGGCCGTTGGCATTGAATGCACTGATTTTTGGAGCCTTAGCTTCTTTACTTGACTTTAGAGCTGGCCGTAGCAAACAAGACATGCTATCCACTTCACCCAGTCATGGGTTCCGTTCTCACTGCACCAAAGGATTCAAGTTAGCCTGGCTGATGAGGGGTGATACCCCAAAACTGGTCCCGGGATGCTTGATTCCTATCCAGGATGGACCTGGCTTGGCAGTTTGGGCTGGTCTCTTCCCATGGAGAACAGCATCAAGACTGATTTGCACATGGCTAGGTCTAAACTGGGGTGATGTGGTGGGCAAAAAAACGACGGATAGAACCCAGATCAATGTGACAGGGGGTGAATGTTTGCATTGTTAAGCATTCAGTCCATTATCTGTTCTTTTTGCTTTTCACCATATATAAAAGCACCTGGTATCTGCATGCAGTTTCTTATCCAGGTACTAAACCAGCCTGACCCTGCTTCACCATGGAGATCAGGAGCTTTCAGGGTGGTATGCCACTAGGCATTGAGGGCACTGAAGCTTGGAGCCTTAGCTTTTTTCATTCAACGTTAGTGCTAGCCATAGCAAACTAGACATGCTTCCCACTTTGCCTAAAGCAAAAAGAAAAAAAAAGAAAAAACCTACAGCACCTGAGATTCCCAGGCAGTCTCCCATCCATGTACTAACCAGGCCCAACCCTATTTAATTTAATTTCTAAGATCAGATGATTTCAAGGTGGCATGTCCATAGGTATTGAAGGTAATAACATTTGGAGCCTTTACTTTTTTCATTCAACTTTAGTGATTGTCTTTACAAGCAAGAGATGCCACCCACTTCCCTAAAGCAAAAACTAAAAAAAAAAAAAGATGAAAAGCCTACATAACACAGGGGCATATTTACAAGAAAGTGGTGCATGAGTCCTGATGTGCCACTTTTCTTGCGTCGCCCTGTGCCCCCCCCTTAACGACACCATGTTTGTGCAGTATTTACAATACGGTGCACCACGGAGCACATTAGGACAATAGTGTAAAATATTTGTGATGTATTTTGGTGCTTTGCAGTATTTGTACCACAAATAATGGTGCTAATACTGCAGTCAAAGGAGGTCTATTGAAAACAATGGCAGTGTCACTTTAACACTTGCCTGACAGACATTAAAAATGACACTAAATATGGCGCAAAGCTTGTAAATTTCCCTGTGCCATTTTTACAGGCCTCCCTGCATGGGAACGCAACCCTTGTATACATTATGCCTGGCACAAACACAATGTGGCCCAAGGGGTTACTAAGAGGTGAAATGCATGCATTATTCCACTTTGTAAATATGGTGCAGGGAAATGGCCTCCTTAATGCCACATTAGTGTAAAAAATATAAATTACAGTTATTGTGGTGCCATGGGCTTGTACCTAAGCCCCATAGTATTTTCAGGCAGTCCCCCATGCAGTTACTAACCATGCCCATCCCTGACTAACGTGCAATCTCATTCAAAATAAGGTGCTTTTAGTGTAGCATGGTCATAGGCATTGAGGGCAGTAATGTTTGGAGCCTTGGCTTTTTTCATTCTACTTTAATGCTTCCCATTGGAAGTGAGACATGCCACCTGCTTCATTTAAAGCAAAAAAAAAACATGAAAAGGCTGCAGCACCTGGCATTCCCAGGCATTCTCCCAGGTAATAATCAGGCCCGGCCCTGCTAAACGTCTGAGATCAGATGCTTTCAGGGTGGTATGGCCGCCTTAGTCACTGAAGGCATTGATGTTTGGAGCCACTTCACCTATAGCATAAAAAGATTAAAAGCTCACATCACCTGAAATTTCCAGGTGGTTAGCTTTCCAGCTCACCCATCCTGGTACTAACCATGCTCCTCCTGCTTAACTTCTGAGATCAGACAACATCACTAGCCTTCTGAGTGGTTTGGCAATAGGTATTGAGGGGGCTGATATTTTGAGCCCAAGCTTTTTTCATTCAACTTTAGTGCTGGCAATTGCAAGCAAGACATGGCATCTACTTCACTTAAATAAAAATAAAAAGATGAAGAGGCTGCAGCACCTGGTATTCCCAAGTGGTCTCCAGTCCAGGTACCAACCTGTACCGACTTCTCAGATCAGAGTCTTTCAGAGAGGTATGGCCATAGGTATTGAAGGCACTCACATTTGGAGCCTTAGTGTTTTTCATTCAACTTTAGTGCTGGCCGTTGCAAGTGAGACGTGCCACCTACATCACCTGAAGCTAAAAAAAAAATATGTAAAACTTACAGCAGCTGGTATTCCCAGCCATTCACCCATCAGGGTGCTGAACAGGCCTGGCCCTGCTAAACTTCTAAGATCAGATAAGATCAGGGGCCAGATGTATGAAAAAGGCCTTTTGCGAATCGGAAATAGCGATTTTTAAGAAATCGCTATTTCTGATTCACTAACTGCAATGTATCACATTTGTGATT
The DNA here is from genome assembly GCF_031143425.1 of Pleurodeles waltl. NCBI lineage: Eukaryota > Metazoa > Chordata > Amphibia > Caudata > Salamandridae > Pleurodeles > Pleurodeles waltl. Next base: position 331,304,299 of record NC_090448.1, read on the forward strand.
CGGTAATAGCGATTTCTTAAAAATCGCAAATGCTATTACCGAATCGCAAATTGCGATACCGGCCCCCATTCGCATATTTGAGAATTTTTTGCATTTCCAAAATTGCAAATTCCTAACTGGAATTCGCAATTTTTGGAAATGCAAAGTCCAGGGTGCTGGGGGCCTTAGGCCCCCTCTGCTGCACCTCAAAATATTTTTTTACAACATGTAAGGTGCACACATGCCAAAAGGGCATGTGTGCTTTAGATGTACATTTTAAATGCATTTTTAAAATTTGCACATGGTTACCACCAAGTTCAACTTGGTGGTAAATAGCGATTCCTTAATGCCCAATTCGCATTAAGGAATTGCTTGTTCTGTGTGCTTTAGAAATCGCAAATAAGGATTCCTTATTTGCGATTTCTTATTTAGAGAGTCGTAATTTGCGACTCTCTAAACAGGGTTGCAATTTTAAGGAATCGCTATTTTAGCGATTCCTTAAAATTGCATTCAGAATGCCTTTAATACATTCTGAAATGGCTTTTTGCATTCGCAAACGGGCATTCCCACCATTTGCGAATGCAAAAAGCTTTGATACATGTGGCCCCAGGTGCTTTCAACATGGTATGTCTGTAGGAACGGAGGGCACTGACTTAGCTTTTTTCATTCACCTTTAGTGAACTAGGCATTTCGCTAAAATATTTTTCCGAAATTTACAACACGCACTGCAACCAGTGTAAAGCCTGTGCGTACTCCAGCCCATCTAAAACCCATACATATCTGACACTACCATGCTCAGGAGGCTCAGAGGAACAACTTTGGAGGTCAGCCTTTGGCAGAGTTATATGAAGAAGACAGAAGGCAATTCCCATGTTTGGGACAACAATGCATAAAGTCTGACAAACACCATGTTCCTTGCGATCTACAGGCCAGCCAATGAACGTGGGCACCATGAACCTATGAAAAAAGCATATACGTCTGGTACGCCTCCTTCAGGAGACCTTGAGGAAGAATGACGGGGTGTAGCCTTAAAAGTGTGTGCTCCTACGTGAGGACGAAATTAAAAGAACTGCCACGATTCCGACAAATGGCATGTTCAGGGTGGTCTACCAACCAGCCACCTAAGGCGATAGAAGTCTGGTTTGAACCAACTGATTCTTTTGGTCGTGTAGAATTTCAAAATACAACAAAATATATAGTTTTAATAATTTATGAACAGTATTGGATTTAAAATCTGTCTTCATATGAACAGTTCACCGTAAGCAGTCATTCTGCTACAATTTAGTGATCTGTACCAATATCACATATTTGCCCAGACTACATCCCCCAGTGTACCCATAAAAATTTAGAATTGCTAACCTCCAGATAGTCAGGCGAACATTTCCTAAGTTATCGCCCGAGATGTGTGCATGTCAGAAATGCAGCAAAATGTTAAGAACATTTGTAAAAAAAAAAAAAAAAAAAATTAAGTAAACGTATCTCCATGTTTTAATTACGTTTTCAGATTTCAATGCGAAACTGATAGAGATTTGAACCAATGTGCTGATTAAAACATGATGTTTCTATGGCTGCAAAAAATAGACACGAAAGGGGTACATGTGTTCGAAAAAAGAAAATGACAATTGTTTATATAAAAAAAAAGAAAAAGTAGCGCACACCGGTGCCCAAACCCCTAGTAATGAAAGGGTGAAATAGCAGTCTTTTTATAAGTCATTACAATGATGATTGATTGTGATACTTGTTTATTCCTTGTTCTGACATCATAGCAATGAAAAAATACATGTTTTATTGTTGCACTGTGCCTATTTAGGTGTAGCTTAACAGCGGGCTTCAGATCTGGGGGTCTGGTGGATGTTGATATTAGGGTGACCACCTGGGATTGAGGCAAATTCTGGACAGGACTGTAAAAAATTCAGGACAAAGGGTCAAAATTCAGGACAAAAATTCAGGACAAAGGGTCAAAATTCAGGACAAAAATTCAAGAACAAACGTCAGTTTTACAGACACACGCAAGAGAGGCCATGCCTCACTATGTTGTCAGTGCATTTATGTACTCTTTTTCAACATAGCACTATTTATTCACTGTGGACCTTTTGTGATTGCCTCCTGGTGTGCTACAGACAGGTGTCACATTACGTCCTTGTTCAGTAGTAAATTAATGCCCTTCACGGCAAGGCCATCACCCCTACCCAAATCTACCCGATCTTTCCTGAAGAGAAAGTAACAGCAACATTTTGATTATGTTTCTGAACATTTCAAAACCCCTGGCAAACAGTTTGGGAAACATTAAGGTAATTAACCTTATGCTAGTTTAAACAAATTGAACAAAAACATCTGGCTTACCCCAACCGCCCATGGACTTTCAACCTATTTTTTTTTTAAAGAGGCAGGGCAGATGGTGTGGGTGACAGTCTCACACCTAATGACAGGATGTGATGTACCCATAACTTGTCTGTAGTCTCACTGCACTAGAGTGTATGTTTGGGACTCTACATTTATCTCAGAAATGGGAGCCCGGACTACCAATCAAAGATAATAAAAGAGTAGGATGAAATCGAGATCAAATGGGAGATCCACGGCAAGTAATTCAAAGGGTTGTTGCTAACAACTGGATAAATAAAGAAGAGAAGAACAAGGTGGGACAATTCCTAAAATCAGACAAGATGGGTCCACCAAGACTATTTGAAGGTATTGGGTACTTGGGGAGTTGTCTGCACACAGGAGCGAAACAGAAGGGGCACTGTCAAGTGGTTGAATAATCAACACCCATCCACCTTGGCAAACTCTTCTGGTGCAATGGTTCGCTGTTAGTGCTTGTGAAGGGTGAGCAGGGGCCAGACCCCTTGCAAGGTTGTGCAAGGCAATTGCCCGCTTAGTCCATGTCTTTATATGGTTTTGAAATTGAGCAAAAGCCAAACTAGAGATCTGGGTTATCCCTAAGTGTCAAGTACACATACAATCTTCAAAATATTTGGGATGTAAATTGCACAAACAAAATTTTAAATTTTTAAAATTTAATTCGTGTTTCATTAACATATGGCACTGTTTTCGCCTTCATACACAATTAGATCTCAGATTGAACTGGGAACAAGTTACCTTTTGATACCTAGTGATTAATATCTACCATTCTTACACTGATTTCCAGGATGAAAATCTCGGCAGAGCGAACGGTCCCTCCAAGCCCAGTTTGCTTTTTGGTCTTCTCTTCTGCTTTCTGTAGAGGCCATGTGGCACTAGTGAAGATGGTGTGCTACCCCAATGATAGTATTATTTTGCAAACCTTCCCCTGCTCCTCCTTCATTCCTTCTTCAGATAGGCCACACATCTGATTTGGGAGCTCTTTCCACTCTAAAGCTAACTGTGACTGCGGGTGGATTAGATCTTCTGGACTTAGAATGCTTTTATTCAGCTGCAGATGTCCAATGGGTGGCTCACTGGCTTTCTGCCCACCTCCCTGCATGAGATGGGGTTTACCAGTAAAGACTTTTAAGGAAGGCTTAATGCACTGCTCATCGTTTCCTACTGACCATTCTATAGATCACCATCCGGGGTTATCATGCATGGCTTTCTCTTGCCTTGCCAGAACCTGTAAACTCACTGACACGAAGAAACCCTATGCTCCTGCACTACCTTTGCTAAGCCTTCCCACTCGCACAAGATGGCTGTGCTCAGAGCAACTCTATCAGTGGCATGTTGCAGGTGTCTTAAAATTGGGGACTTTGTTTCTGAACAGTGAGCTACTAAATTTCCAAACCCTTGTGGCAGACTACCATCTTCACCCCGGTCAACTCCTTACTTACAACCACCTTAAATAATCATTAAATGCCCTATTTCATGTCTGCTACCTAGCACTAACCCTACAAGAGGTGTGCCAGAAGCTCTGTACCATAGGAAATGGTGGCAAATTGATAGAATGGGTGTACAGACCTATCCTCCAACATGGAAACCACTCCAGGTCTTCTTGTCATACCACCTGGGTGATTGATGTAGCAAAACCTCTGCAAGATATGGTCTAAAATACTGGACTTTCCCCACAAAGTATCCCACAGCTGTCACTTTAAGTAAATTCATAGTGCTTCCTTGTGAATGCATTCTGCCCGTTGCTTGCCATTGGCCTTGTTGTTTGTAACTCACAATTTGTTGCTTTCAATTTGCTGGCTTTATTTGTTTTAGGCCATGCAGCTTGAATTTGTCCCTTCCCTTGCCAAAACCTTATTTACAGTATCCTGCCGACCTGTAAATCTTGTTCATATCTTGTTACGACTGTCATCCCATTTCCAGGGGGCGCTGTAAGGGGACTGTCAGAAGCCTGGGAATCACCTTGAACACCTATCTAGAGTCCCTTGCTGACTCCTGTTTGTTTCTCTTTTCTCCATGGTACACTTGTGTAGGACTACATTTGCTTCTTGGGACTGCAAATCCCATAATGCACAGCTTGGTAGTCAGGAAAAACCGGATTCTGTTTCCCATTGTTTTCAATGGGAGAAGTCCAGGTGCTCCTTTTCACTGGAACCTCTCCTCCAGGACTTGCAAGTGTCCGAAACCACACACACCTGAAACCTCTCCTGTGCAGCCCAGCTTGGAACTGCTTATAAGCAGCCATTTCCTCAAGCTCCCCGTCGTGCATCAGACTTCAATTCCTTTGTGTTACAGACCCCTTGTCGGATGGTGTTCCAGTTTTGTTCCTGTTCTGTTCCAGCCTGATCCTGTTTCCTGTTTCTCTGCCCTGCTCCTGATTGTTCCAGCCAGAGTCTGCTCCCTACTTCTTAGCCTTGTACCTGTTTGTTTCTTCCAAAGCCTGCTCCCTGTTTCTCTGCCCTGCTCCTGCCTTGTTTCAGCCTGAACCTTCTCTCTGTTTCCCAGTCCTGTTTACTGCTCATTTCCTACTCCCTGTATTCCAGTCCTGTCCTTGCCTGTTCCAGCCAGAGCCTGTTCTCAGTTTCCCAGTCCTGTCTCTGTCTGTCCCAGCCAGACGTTTGCGCCCTGTTTTCAAGTCCTAGACCCGCCTTTGCTTCAGCCTGAGCCTGTTCCTAGTTCTTGCCTCTGCCTCTTTGTTTGTTCCCTTCTGTTTCTGTTTCTTCTTGGTTCTTTGTGTCTGGTAAGTGTTCTATCAGTCTTCACCAGTGTATACGTGTCCTCCTGTGTACTGGGGTTGGCTCCTGGTTTCCAGGAGGCAATTCCAGCCCTCATCCTTGTCCAGTGTTATACGTTGTATTTCGTGCCTAACAGTGACAGTGTGCTATTGCTGTTTTCTCAGGAATCGCCACTGTGTTTCCAGCTGGACCCACAAGAGCGTGTCCTGTGTATGTAAGTACTATCCTTGTTTGTGCTCTAGGGTCCAGAGACAGAATCACTTCTGCTGCCTCCTTTCTATGGGGCTGGCAGGGTGACTATCTGTAAGAGCAAACTGCACAGAGGCATTGAGATTCCCTGTCACTGTGGGAGGTTCTGCGCCTTACTCTGTGTACAACCCCAGCGTGTTTGTCCACTGGTAATCCGTTTCCTGTTTGTTCACACAAGGGTTGCTCTGCTTTTACTTTCCTGTTTCCTGTGCCTATCCATAGCTGTCCTTTCCGTGTATGCCTTTAGCTGCTCCTCTGCCCCAGTGTACTACCTCTTTAGGATATTCGGTGACCTCAAGGGGTGTCCCAACTAAAGTCCTGATCAGACCCGCCCGAAACCGTGACAGAATGCACGACCCAAACATTTCAAGCTCCCCAGGCAGTAAAGGCACACACAAACCTAATGAGCTTTCCTATCATGTTAAGACACCCCTTTCTAAACCTATACATTCTCTGAAGACCTCTAAAAAAGGGCTTTGTTTAAAGGATAGACTTGTTAAAGAAAACCATAACTTGCAAGTTCAGTACTATACTGAGTGGCTTGCTAATCTTTCAATGATAGACTATTATGTTATTTGTGGCTATGACCCCCAGTCCCTGTCTGTAGAAGAATTACAAGGACATAATGAGTTTTTGCAATATCTATTAGCTGAAGCCAGTAAGAATGTTCGTAACCGTGGAAGTGCTTTTGCTACCTCTGCACAAGACATTTACTCTCAAGAAAAGACGGTTAATTCCTCACCTCATGCTAGTGCATCCCAAGTTCACTTCCAGGACTCTGCCACAACAAAGAAATCTGATACTGTCCAAGAAGCCACACTAGAGATTCCCTTGTTTTCTGTTGAGTGCTTCAGCCCATCTAACCCAGTTTCTCAGAATTTCAAGTGTTGTGCTGACTCTTGTAAAGCTCTACCAGTCACTCAGTGCTTTCAAGTCAGCAGGATAGAACCTGTATCAAATGGATCAGTAAAGACTGTGAGATTCCTTAGTTCCACTCATAAGGCTTGTGCTCTTCCCAAACTAGATGATAATACACCAGTCTCAATCCCTAAAAGCTCTGCTAAACCCTTTTCTATTCTGAGTGGGTTTGAAAACAATATGGACATACACACACTAAAAGAGCAGTTTTGGCAGATTAAAAGGCAGATATTGGACTTCTATGATGAATATGTTATAACATACACTAGAAATCTTGCCCGTGGGCTCTTTTCATCAATGCATATTTCACTGTTGGCAGAACCAGACATTCTGTTTATCTGTAAAGTAGAAGAAGTAACAGAGCGGAAACTACTACAAGGCAATTTGAAAACCTGAAAAAAGAAAATGATCACCAGCTTTGGCTTAAAGAACAGTATGCTACCTCATGTGCCTCTCCAAAGACTGCTATAAAGCAGATTTTCCCTGCTATGAATGAATGTCAAAAGACTGCTCCAGTTATAAATATATCAGCCTCTTCTTCAGACTCTCTCTCAGCTTGTCGTTTTCCAGAGAATATCCCTGTACAATTGACTGAATCTCTGAGAGATTTGACACCTCTTGATTCAAAGGGTGGATCAGAGTCTTCAGAAGGAAGTGTCTCAGCCCCTCTATCAGAACAAATAAAGCCAAAGGAAGAAGAGAGTTCTGATGCAGACTCTAATAGCTGCACTTTAAGAAACCAAGATATGACTTTACTGGAGATTAATGGCAAGTTGTGCAACAGTGTTGAAGAATCTGAATCTAGTGATGACAGTGGTTCCTGCCTTGCAGTGAACAAACCTGCAGATAGTGCTGTACAAATGGCGCACACACCAGAATTTTCAGATTGTGGGGATACTCCTGCCCTTTCAAACAATATCATAGAATTTTCAGATAATGAAGAGACAGTTCCTGTTTCAAGTGAACTAATGGAATTTTCTGACCGTGAAGAAATACCCGCAATTACTAAGAATGTAATGGACTTCTCAGAAAGTTTAAAAATCTCTTCTGTGTCAAAGCAAACCGTGGAGATTTCAGACAAGGAAGAAAGCCAGCAATCTGAAATTAAACAGCCTGTCATAAGAAATGAGATCCTTCACCTAGAACTGGACACAGTTGCAGCCTCAACCACTGACCCTGACTTGCTGATCCCTGCCAATGTGTATCCTGTTTCCAGCTCCACGATTAGTGAAGAACAGATCTCAGAGTTACCGGTATCTGATCTTGATGAAAAATCAGGCACACCAATGTCACCTGCTGTGTCCCTGAAACTAAAGACTCCTGAAAACCAGCAATCTGAAACCGAAGCTCAAGTGCTGAAAGATGTAATACTTCCCACTAAAACTAAAGACTTGAATTTGAATCTTGTATTCGAAGATCTGATGATAAGTACTGTTCTTAGTGTTTTATTGCAAGAAACCATCATCAATTCAAAGGCTAAAGCTGAAGATTTAGATAATAATGTAGAGGCGATTTCTGAAGAGACTCCAGTTCTATTTCAATTCAAAGAACAACCTTTCAGTGTTAACAGAGCTGAAGATCAACTACCTGTAGTAGAAACGCCTTGCAAAGAAACCATTTCTGATACCACGAATACACCACAGAGCACTTGCAATGAAGAAATCTCAGTCTTGTCAGAAGATCACCCTAAAGAATTAGTTTGTGGAACTTCTACATTTTCAGATGTTAATCCAGTTTCTAAAGACATGAAAACTCCTGTTGCTCCTGAATTTGATACTCCAAAGTCATCCAAGATGAAAGACAATTCTGACTTTTTCATGTTTACCTTGAGAACACCAGTTACCCATGTCTCCCAAGTCTCTATGCTTTGCAAGCCTCAGACCACAATCAATGCAAATACTGTTGCAGAAAGAGACATATCCTGCTTGTCGGAAGGAGTTACAGACCTTACTAATACGCCAATGATGTCCTCCAAAGAAGACAGTACTGAACAGGAAACTAAAGTCCTAAAGAATACCGCCCATAATGCCATTCCAGATCTCCTTGCTCCTGAATCCACTTCACCAGAAACCAACTCCATGCACTCCTCCCGCATCACTCGAACAATAAAGAGGAAAGACATTGGAGCCCATATGGGTATTAATACATGCTTTGCTCATTGGAATATTCACCTATGGCAGGACTGTAAGCTTATCCACCAAGGTTGGGGTTGGATTTTCTTGCTGTGGCTTTTCCTCTTCAACTTTTTTCAGCCAAAGGATCGCCTTCTCTTCTTGAGCAGACTGGTGGGAGGGGGTATACTGTTACGACTCTGTCATCCCATTTCCAGGGGGCGCTGTAAGGGGACTGTCAGAAGCCTGGGAATCACCTTGAACACCTATCTAGAGTCCCTTGCTGACTCCTGTTTGTTTCTCTTTTCTCCATGGTACACTTGTGTAGGACTACATTTGCTTCTTGGGACTGCAAATCCCATAATGCACAGCTTGGTAGTCAGGAAAACCCGGATTCTGTTTCCCATTGTTTTCAATGGGAGAAGTCCAGGTGCTCCTTTTCACTGGATCCTCTCCTCCAGGACTTGCAAGTGTCCGAAACCACACACACCTGAAACCTCTCCTGTGCAGCCCAGCTTGGAACTGCTTATAAGCAGCCATTTCCTCAAGCTCCCCGTCGTGCATCGGACTTCAATTCCTTTGTGTTACAGACCCCTTGTCGGATGGTGTTCCAGTTTTGTTCCTGTTCTGTTCCAGCCTGATCCTGTTTCCTGTTTCTCTGCCCTGCTCCTGATTGTTCCAGCCAGAGTCTGCTCCCTACTTCTTAGCCTTGTACCTGTTTGTTTCTTCCAAAGCCTGCTCCCTGTTTCTCTGCCCTGCTCCTGCCTTGTTTCAGCCTGAACCTTCTCTCTGTTTCCCAGTCCTGTTTACTGCTCATTTCCTACTCCCTGTATTCCAGTCCTGTCCTTGCCTGTTCCAGCCAGAGCCTGTTCTCAGTTTCCCAGTCCTGTCTCTGTCTGTCCCAGCCAGACGTTTGCGCCCTGTTTTCAAGTCCTAGACCCGCCTTTGCTTCAGCCTGAGCCTGTTCCTAGTTCTTGCCTCTGCCTCTTTGTTTGTTCCCTTCTGTTTCTGTTTCTTCTTGGTTCTTTGTGTCTGGTAAGTGTTCTATCAGTCTTCACCAGTGTATACGTGTCCTCCTGTGTACTGGGGTTGGCTCCTGGTTTCCAGGAGGCAATTCCAGCCCCCATCCTTGTCCAGTGTTATACGTTGTATTTCGTGCCTAACAGTGACAGTGTGCTATTGCTGTTTTCTCAGGAATCGCCACTGTGTTTCCAGCTGGACCCACAAGAGCGTGTCCTGTGTATGTAAGTACTATCCTTGTTTGTGCTCTAGGGTCCAGAGACAGAATCACTTCTGCTGCCTCCTTTCTATGGGGCTGGCAGGGTGACTATCTGTAAGAGCAAACTGCACAGAGGCATTGAGATTCCCTGTCACTGTGGGAGGTTCTGCGCCTTACTCTGTGTACAACCCCAGCGTGTTTGTCCACTGGTAATCCGTTTCCTGTTTGTTCACACAAGGGTTGCTCTGCTTTTACTTTCCTGTTTCCTGTGCCTATCCATAGCTGTCCTTTCCGTGTATGCCTTTAGCTGCTCCTCTGCCCCAGTGTACTACCTCTTTAGGATATTCGGTGACCTCAAGGGGTGTCCCAACCAAAGTCCTGATCAGACCCGCCCGAAACCGTGACATATCTCATGATATTTGCTGTGCATTCAAAGAACAAAGTCAAATGTCAGGCTCTGTCTTCGGTGGGAACTTAGTGTTTACTTTCCTTTCTCTGACTTCAAAGTGAGAGGATTTATGCAACAAACTTGCTGGATACTGGGGTTAGGAAAGAGTTTTTTCTATCACATGACAACATTTAAATAGACTTCAGAATATATCAGAATTGCACCCTACTCTGTATCACTCCACTTTATGCCACTCCATGCCACTGTTCTCTTCTCCATTCGGAACCACTCTACATTATGTCACTGCTCTCTATGCTACTTCACACTATGCCTCTCTACTCTGTACTACTCTACTCTAAGCCACCGCACTTTGCGCCTCTCTACACCACTGTGCTCTGCTCGTCTGCACGCCATACCACTCCAGTCTAGGCAACACCAATATAATCCGCACAACTCCACTCTCTGCCACTCTGCAACGCTGCACTGTACGCCACTGCACTCTAAGCTAATACACTTTACTCTGTAACACTCAACTCTATGCCCCTGCACTCTACATCAATACACTGTACATCATTCTAATCTACTCTGCACCTCTGCACTCTATGCCACGGCACTCTACACTACTTTACTCTATGCCATCACACTCTATGCCACTTTATGCAACTCCACTCTAACCTGCACTTCTCCACTCTAAGCCACCTCACTCTACTGTGAAATAATCTACTTTATGCCACTGCACTCTGTGCCACTGCATTCTATGCCACTGCACTCTACCCTGCACCTCTCCACTCTATGCAACTGCACTCTACTCTGAAACAATCTATTCTACGCCACTGTACTCTATACCACTCTGACCACTGCACTCTAGTTCAATGCACTCCACCACTGCAAGCTGACTCTCTGCAACACTCCTCTGGTCGCCACTATACTCTACACCACTCTGCCCTGTACTACTGCATTTTGCACCAATATACTATATTCCACTGCATTCTATGCCACTCTACTCTGCCCAATGCCACTCTATGCTACTGCACTCTACACCAGTGCACTCTAAACAACTGCACTGCCCTTTACTCTGCACCACTGTACTCTATGCCACTGTTCTCTGTACCACTCTACACCACTGCACTGACACTCTACTCTGCAACTCTGCACTCTACACCACTCTATTCTATGCCACTGCACTCTAGGCACTATACTCTACACCACTCTACTCTGCACCACTCTACACCCCTAAACTCTATGCCACATGAGTCTACTCTGCACTCTATGACACCACTCTGCATTACTGCGCTCTCTGCTACTCTATTGTATGCCACAATACTCCACTGCACTCTATGTAACTCTACCCCATGCCACTCTATGCCACTGCACTCTGCGCCAATGCACTCTAAACAACTGCACTGTACGGCACTGCCCTCTACTCTGTACCACTGTACTCTACGCCACTGCTCTGTGCCACTCTACTCCACTCTACATCACTGCACTGACACTCTACTCTGCAGTGTTGCACTCTCCACCACCATACTATACACCAATGTACTATGTACTACTGCATTCTATGCCACTGCACTCTATGCCATTCTACTCTGCATCACTACACTCTACAGCACTTTGCCCTACTCTGCACCACTCTACACTACACCACTGCACTCCGTGCAATGTGAGTCTACTCTGCAATCTATGCCACTGCACCACTCTACACTACTGCTCTCTCTGCTACTCTATTGTATGCCACTCTACTCCACTGCACTCTATGCCACTCTACTCTGTCCATTGCCACTCCATGCCACTGCACTCTAAACCACTGCACTCTACGATAATGCACTCTAAACAACTGCACTGTACCCCACTGCACTGTACTTTGCACCACTGGGCTCTACGCCACTGCTCCTATGCTAGTCTACTCCACTCCACACCACTATGCCACTAGCTTTAAGCCGTGCTGAACAGCAGCTACTCTGGTGTATGACATGGCTAATGGCTAAAACACATTAGCAAAGCCATTAACTCTTTCGTAGATGAGACCTATTGGCTTTGCCAATGTTTGTTAGTACTATGAGGTACCGTGGTACCTGAAAGAACTGTGAAAAATACAATTACATCATAATAAAAGCTGCTACAAAATGCGCAAATACATTTCGGTTAAATAAATAAAAAGTGCTTCTCAAATACAGATTTGAATAATATACAGTTTATACCTAGTGATAAAAAAATTTATAAAACTCCATTAAAACCACACACTCCACAGCTCACCCTGGAACACCATTACAATACCTCTCTGAAAAAAATATCTTTGCCACCAGAAAACTTCAAGTGACTCCTTTTAGTAAAGTCAATGCAGGTTTTCAAGCCCCTTTGTATTTGCAGATTTACCAGTTGCCCACATTTGCATGTGTTTAGGGGAGGAGACCCCCTGGCAAGAAGGCCTATTCTTATCTGTCTGCCCCTCCCTCCCTCAGAGCACAGGAGACCCCCTGCCTTCCAGCCCAGCTGGGGAAACTCCTCTGCCCGTAATTTCGCCCTGCCTCCGTTGCCCTTTAGGTGAAAGCTAAAATTACGGACAAATGCCGTCCGTTAAAGCTTTCATCACGGACAATGGACAGCAGGGCAAAATTACGGACAGTCCGTGAAATTTACGGACGGGTGGTCACCCTAGTTGATATGCCCCTTCCCTCCAGTCCCGCAGACCTGAGGAAGACAGGGAAGAATGTTAAACCTCAGTTGTCGCCCTCCTGTCAGCTGTGGTTGTTCCCGGCTGACGTTGTAACGCCGGTCTGGTTACGAATGGCTTTCCTAGAATGATGTCAGAATGCTGCTACCTTTCCATTATGAATCAGCGAACAGAGAGCACAGCTTCGGGCAAGGAGGGTGCCAAAGAGGGTGGTGGAAGAGGATGGGAAGGTGCCATATCTTTTTTTGCATGCATTAGAGCAGTGGTCTCCAAACTTTTTAATGCCGCGCCCCCCCAGTTGAAAAATAAAAATCATTGGGCCCCCCTCAGAATTGTTCGCAATTATTTTATAAAGATGGCAATGTCTAAATATGTTTAAACCTATTTAAACATTGCAATTAAGTACTGTTACCTTTTTAAAACTACAATAACATGCTTCTGCTTAAAAAAAAGGCCTGTTATCTGTATAATATTTCTTTCGGCCAGAATCTGGCGCACCCCCTGGGATCACTTGAGGCCCCACTGGGGCCGCCCCCCAGTTTGAAGACCTCTCCATTAGAGGATGTCAACAGGGAGGGTACTGCTTACGGTGAACTGACAAAGCAGCAGGCCGCTATGCTTTTTTTACGTTGAGGATAGGAGCGCGCAAGCACTGCTTTTCCGAAATGTTGGTATGTATCTGGGCTTTTAACCATGCCTACGGCACGCATATCACTCATTCATGGGCTTGCCTTTCAGAAATCTTTTGTTTTCATTGGTAACTGCTTTGCGTTTGTCCCTCCTTAGGGCAGTTTTGTTACTGCCTTGGCCAGCGACCCTGTTACATGGACAATTGCACTTTTGTCGATAACTTTGCAAGTGAAAGTCTTTCTCCTTTTGTCTCTCTCTTTGCGCTCAGGGCGGTGCTTTGAATCGGCTCGCATATGTGAAACTGTTTTACTGTTTAATTTCAGTTACTGTGGCAAGAAAAGTCCAGTTAGGAATTTACAACCCTAACAGTTCTACCTTGAGCAAACGTGAGACCTATTGCATTGCAGATGCTTGTTTGTGTAGGAGAAGAGGGCTTGGGTTGATTCTCTAGGGAAAGGTGGCAGGACACCAGGTACGTTTTATGACAGTAGATGGAGATGGTGCAATTGTTGTGTGTGCCTCACCCATGTTGTCTCTACACTTGCCCTGCTGGATGGAGGAGGCAAATTGGATTTCAGGAAGCAATACACAACACAAAGCTGTAAATGGGTAGCTGTCAGTGATGTGTAGTTTTCCTGCTTGAGGTTCCAAGGGCAACTTAGTCTTTGCTCATGTTAAATTGATGTCACTTGGAAGCACTTGAAGGAAGACATGTAAATGTATAGATAAGTAGCAGGGAATTGTGTGATGTTTTTCACCAAAGGGTTATGAATGACATTGAATAGACAATAACTGTGATGCTCTAGTTATTTACAGTGTCCCTCAAAACCTCATGGTGAAAAACATGCCCGTTCTTCAGTGTTAACCATTTACACGTTTATAATATATGTGGCCTAACCAGATCCCATCTCCCTGTCTTCAACACATATTCAAAACCTCCATTATGTGAGCCTCTGCATCTCCCCTGTGTCCTGATGTAGCCCAGTGTTCAAGGATTGCAAAAAGACCTAGGTCAAGAGCCCTGACATTTTTCTGGGTAAATAGTATTATTTGTTCAAAAGTGTTTATTTCAGCTACCTGTGTCTGTTTTACTGTGGACTCTCTGTGTTTCAGGCAGCCTGGCCTCTTTTAAAGTGGTGTTTTGTTTAAAATTTGTTTTTGCAGTGACTGTGTGAATTGCCTTGCTAGTTTGTGGCACATAACCCTCCCCCCCTTTTTTTCTCTTCTAAGTAAAAAGGCTGCATACATCTTGCGTGATTTAAATTGTGCTTAAAAACTGTCTGCCCCCCTGTTTTTTTGCCTTTAAAAATCCCGATTTCAGAGTGCCCACCCAGCCGTATTCCAGTGTTTGTTTCTTAAACAATCTCTCCCTTACCTGGAAAGTAGACTCTGCTAGCTTGGAAGTGTGGATTCAGCCTGTCTGTATCCAAGGAGATTCTGAATGGAGCAGCAGTTGCCTTTCCCCCTGACCACAGGGACTGGACTTCAGTTAACTTGCTCCTTATATAAGTTCCTATTGGTTGTTGCATATGTTGTTGTGATAGGTTGTTGGGAGATGGTCTTTCCATTGGTTGCTGGCTCCAGGGCTGGGGTTATGATTGGTGGATAGGGCTGAGAATCTGATTGGCTGTTGGTTCTAGGGCTGAGAATCTGATTGGCTGTTGGTACTAGGGCTGAGAATCTGATTGGCTGTTGGTTCTAGGGCTGTGATTGGTGGATAGGGCTGAGTTTCTGATTGGCTGTTGGTTCTAGGGCTGTGATTTGTGGATAAGGCTGAGTTTCTGATTGGCTATTGGTTCTAGGGCTGTGATTGGTGGATAGGGCTGAGATTCTAATTGGCTGTTGGTTCTAGGGCTGTGATTGGTGGATAGGGCTGGGATTCTGATTGGTTGCTGGTTTTAGGGCTGGGGCTGTGATTGGTGGTCAGGAATAGGGCTATGATTGGTGATTAGGGCAGGGTCTCCCATTAGTTGTTTGAATCAGGGCTTGAAATTGGATTGGCTAGGGTTAGGACCAGCTTCTTATTGGCTAGTAGGGCTATTAAAGGCTAGGACTCAGGGCGTCTTAGCCCGGGCGTCGAGGCAAAGGGCGGAGAGGACAAGGGCAGCTGCCTGTTTGGGCCTGGTCGGGACTAGGGCCTAGGGCCAGAAATGCTGCCCAATTCTCCATTGACCAGGAATGGTTTCAGCCCCTACACATCCCTCAACATGCAAACACATATTCTACAAAGGCATCCAACTCATGCATCACAAATTGACCACAGACAGATTGCATTGTCCCATCACCCAACACAATACCCTTTATACAACACATATACACATATCCCCCACAACTACAACAGTCAAACACCTGCATTCTCACAGCAAACACTACTCTGTCCACTCCCACTAACAGAACCTGCCATCACCCACACAACACAAAACTACAGTATACATTTCTCTCAGTCTCAGCCTTCCAGATACACACTCTCTGCTCATACTAACCAACAACACTATCCGCTGTTTGCTCCACACAGACCACCTGTCATCATAACAATGCCCAAACCCTGCCTTCAAACACACCATCTACAAACACTCTTCCCCTCTCTTCACCAATTACACACAACCATACAATCCCCACATTTCACTCCACCACACATTACCTCTTCCAGTCATCGCAACTAACACTAACTCCCCTGACACACATCCATCACCTCTTACACACCTCGTACATTCATCTCCAAAACAACAAATCAACAACCCATCTAACACTCAAATTCCACTCACCAGCACTAACTCACATACAAATCCCTCATCAAAAACAACTACACCAATATCCCCTCTCACTATTCCACAAAAACAATACAGACCACAAACATCAGCACATCAAATCAACACAAACATACATTACACTTATCGTCATACCCACTCCCACCCTCAGGACTACACAAAGAATACAAATTCCATCCTATCTCCACCCCTACTTTCTCACTCTTCACAAACACCTACCACAAGCACCCCAACCCTGCAACTTTCATTCACTCACCTCTCCTCCATTGCACAATTTAGAGCCTTACATCATGATCCACATGCTCCTCCACCACCCCTAACCCATACTCCATCCACACTAAACAAACACAAACAAAATAAAAAACATGCCACTCATAGCAACCTCGCATCCCCTTGTCTATTACATAATAAGACTACCCTACAAAAAACAGTACACTCTTCATGGCTCTCTCAGCCACCAAGTCCACCACCCACACACATAGACCCAACAAAATGCCTCCTTAACCTGCTGGAAGAGGAACACTATATTGAAAAGGAAGACTATTGTGAGCCTCAAACAGTTATCACAACTAGCAACACTCCTGCTTCAAGCTCACATTATACTACTTACCCTTCTTCTAAACAAAACAACACTACCACTAACACACCTTTTCTAAACTGCCAGCTCATAAATGCTCGATCACTCTAAAAAAAACAAGCACCACATCTACGACCTGCTCACAGACACACAACCTGACTTACTATTCATAACTGAATCCTGGTTGGGAGATGACATGGCCCCATTGTTGCACGAAGCCGTTCCTCCAGGCTATCAAACCATTGCAGAAAACCGTAATGGCAAGAGAGGAGGTGGACTAGCTATTATATTCAAACAGGCATTGAACCTCAGTAAAACAAACAACATCTCCATACAAGGTTGTGAAGCCCTCCTTACCAGATGCCACCCTACTCCAACTTCCTCCTGTAACTTTCTCCTCCTTTACAGACCTCCACCTAACAACTCCACATTCCCAGATGCTTTTCTAGACACAGTCTCAAACCTTATTACACTATACTCCAACCTATGCATTCTTGGGGATCTAAACATTTGGTTTGACAAACCCAATATGCCCCATCCAAAAGCTATCACCACTGGCCTAGTCGCATTGAACCTACATCAGATTGTACACAATCCCACACACATCGCTGGACACATCCTAGATGTCATTTTTGCTAAACTGAACTAGTTACTATTCATAGCATGACGCCAATCACTTGGTCAGACCACCATTTGATAACTTTCCGACATACAACTCCACAAATCAACACACCCCAGAACTATTTACATACATACACCTATCGACCATAGAGCAAACTCAATTTGGATGACTTAGAAACACAACTAACAGCCAACACAGATCTAGATACAATTAATTCTGTGGCAAAACTTTATGAGTGGCTACAGGAAGCTTTTGATATCCTGATACCACTCAGAAAAACTAAACACAACAAAAGAAAACCAACACCTTGGAGAAACACAGAACTTAAAAAGATAAAGCAACAAATCAGAAAGTTGCAGCGGACCTGGCTCAAAACAAACAATAGTCAAGACAAACTGCAGCTACACAAACTTAACAGGATATACAAATCATCAATCAAAAAAGCTAAAAAAAAAAGGTACTACTCAGACAGAATTCAAAATGCTCAATCTACAACCAAGGAATTTTATAAAATTCTCAATGAATTTAGAAAACTTACATGCATGCAAGGAAGTCATCCCACTACTCACGATTCCACAAACAAATTGGCAACTCACTACACAACCAAGGCAGAAACATTGGACTCCTATTTAGAACAGAAGAAAAACATCAGCACCAACCCCTTACCTAAAATACCCTCTAAGAATAAACCAACCCAACCTCTACAGTCCTTCAAACAAATATCCCAGGGTGAATTTATGGATTTGGTCAAAGCAAGCAGACCTTCCGGTTGCCCCTCTGACTCTTGCCCACCACAAATTTTCAAGAACATTCTTCTATCTACTTCTGCTGCCACACCTGTAAGAAGAATCATCAACAACTCTTTAACTTCAGGAACTTTTCCTGTAGACCTGAAAAAGGCATACAAACGACCTTTATTAAAGAAAACAAACCTAGACCCGCAAGACCCCAACAACTACAGACGAATCACAAATGGACCTTTCCTGGGCAAATTGATAGAAAGAGCAGCATTCGCCCAGATGGCACAATTCATTGAAGAGAATTCTATACTTTCAGACTTCCAAACTGGATTCCGCCCAGGAAGAAGCACTGAATCGGCACTCATAGCAATCTGGGATGATCTTAAAACCACAGTTGACCGAAATGGAGTTGCTGCACTACTTCTCTTCGACCTCACGGCTGCCTTTGATACAGTTGACCATGACACCCTAATTCAAAGACTCCACGAAGCCGGCATACAAGGGATTGCTCTTGACTGGATTACTTCCTATCTTCAAAAAAAGATCTAATATCATCCACTCGCCCCCCTTCTCGTCCGAACCCTACCTCATAAATGCAGGGGTCCCCCAAGGATCAATCATCTCACCTTTGCTTTTCAACATCTACATGATATCTTTACCAGAACTGATCAATGATTTCCATCTCACATGCTACAACTATGCAGATGACACACAAATACTACTTAAATCAGAATGCCCCAAAAACATTGAAAACTCAGAAATCTTCAGTTGCCTCAGAGCCATTGATCAGTGGATGACCTGGAGCCATCTCAAACTAAATACCTCCAAAACAGAAATACTCATATGTGGTGACTGGAAAAGTTATGACCCTCTGTGCGTCTGGCCTGACGATCTCGGACCACCTCCTCAATTATCCAAGGAAGTTAAAAACCTAGGAATCACCATGGATTCCAAGTTAACTATGAATGCCCAAGTGGACAAATTAGCATGAACAAGCTTCATCACCTTGAAGACTTTACGACGCATCTTCCCCGACCTCGGATTTCCACACAAGGTGCAAGCTACTATCTCGCTTGTACTATCTAAACTGGATTATGCCAATGGCCTCTACCATGGATCATCTCTATCTATTATGAAAAAACTACAACGTATCCAGAATTCCGCAGCCAGGCTACTATTACATGTAAAGCCGCAAGCCCACATCTCCCCTGCCTTGAGAGCACTACACTGGTTACCCGTTGCCAGAAGATGCACTTTCAAGCTGCTTTGTATCACCCACAAAGCTATACATGGAACAGGACCGCTTTTTTATCAGAAACAAAATAACCAAATACATCCAACAAAGAAACCTCAGCTCAAGATTGGCACCCCGCCTTAGAACACCACCATACAAGAAAAATACTATAGGTGGTACATCCTTCTCCGTTCAAGCAGCCAAACTATGGAATTCATTACCTCCAACTATAAGAGCCACAGATAACTTTCTTGTCTTCAGAAAACTACTCAAGAGTTGGCTCTTTCCTTCATAACCACCATATTCAAACAACTATGGACTGCATATGCTTATGTTGATGAATATTTTTTTTCAGATTATGTGTATATTTCTAGTTATGTATAGTTCTTTAGAAAATATGTATCGCTACTATGTCATAACAATAAAATACACACACACTCTTTAAACCTGTTTGACTAAGTATATTTTACCCATGGTTCTAATTATGTATTGTATGTGCATATGTGTGTGTATTCATGTGTGTTTGTATGTGTGTGTATGTGTGTATGTGTATATATATATGTATATATATATATATATGTATGTGTATATGTTGTTTCTGCGCTTGGCATGGTCGTGGGTCATTGCATGGCTCCTGGGTGGGTTGTTATACTAGATATCTATGAATTCCTGCTCTCATCTTATCACACTTATCTACCCATCATCATATGTCATGTCTCTATCAAACTATCCTCCATTCTCAATCTGACTCATCCCAAATCCTTTCTACTACTTTCATCGCCTAAATAACTCTGCCTAAGCTCTTCCCTCCGCTTCCACATCTAACTCACCAAACCTCACTGTACTACCGTGACCTCCCACACAACCCTACTAAATTCTCCCGCATTTATCTAACCCAGCTACTATGCTCTCCTTAACCCTTCCACATACTCTTCCCTCCTCCATCCCCCTTTACTCATCCCAAGCCTTTGGGTTGAGTAATTGAAGGATATACTCCTAATTAACATTTCTGGATTTCTTTCCTCCTCCACCCCTCCATTACTCCAGTGAATCTAACTAACAAACTCTCATATCCGCGGCTCAAATTAACTCATAATAATACTAAAACTGTATTCATTGTTTCCCGATACTAATCCATCACTAATTCTTGTTGAGTTCCGGAGTAGCGTGCTACACACCGAAAAGCGCTTCGACGCCTCATCAGGGGTAGTAAGCGCTATATAAATACGATTACAATACAATACAATATGCAGGGTAAATGATTCATGGGGGAGCCACGTATAACTTTACATAACCTGCTTCAGCCACCTGTCCCATGTTACACCTGGTGCCCTTCCAGTCCCTCATAGGCCATCATGCTCCTCTCTTCCCCTCAAGGACCCCTGGAATTCTCCTTCACCACCTAAAGCATTACAAACCACAAAATATTTTTAAAACACATACCAGGTGCTCTGCCATCTGTCCTAACACTCTCTGCATTTAACAATTGCCCCCCCCAACCCAAATATAGAGTTTGCCGTCCATCCCCACCATTCAGTCCATCCCTCCCTGGCTGAAATATATTTAAAAAAAATCTGGGCCTTAATTACATAGAGTACCCCGGGTGTGCACCAGTGTTGTTCACAACCCTTTCTATGCCCCTATAGGAAAGTACCATCTTTGCTGGCATGTTACCCCCAATTTGTACCTGTTTGTCAGTGTGTTTTTACTGTCTCACTGGGATCCTGCTAGTCAGGGCCCCAGTGCTCATAGTTTGTGGCCTAAATGTCAGTATGTGTTGCTGTGTTTTCAGTATGCTTTACTGTGTCACTGGAGTTCTGCCAATCAGAACTCCAGTGCTCATGCTCTCTCTGTGTGCCAAATTTGTCACTATAGTCTAGTGACTCCATGTTCCCATCCAGATTGGCACACTGGACTCTCCTTTTAACTCCCTATTATATGGTACCTAGGTACTCAGGGCATTGGGTTTCCAGGAGATCCTTATGGGCTGCAGCATTTCTTTTGCCACCCATAAGGAGCTCATACAAACCTTTCTTCAGGACTGCCAAGGCAGCTTGAATTAAATAGTGCACACACTATTTCACAGCCATTTTTCACTGCACCAGGTAACTTATAAGTCACCTATATGTCTAACCTTCAGTTCCTGAAGGCTAGGGGCAAAGTTACTGTGTGTGAGGGCACTCTTGTACTAGCAGAGGTGCCCCCACATTGTCCAGGATCAATTTCCCGGATATGTATATGTCAATATATATGTCAATACATATATGTAGCTTCACAATGGTAACCCCAAATATGGCCATGTGAGGTGTCTAAGATTGTGAAATGGAACCCCCAATCCCAATCTGGTATTGGGGGGCCAATGCTATGCACCCCGGGGGCACCACCATGGACCCCAAGTACTGCCAAACCAGCTCTCTGAGGGTTCCACTGCAGCCCCAGCTGCTGCCACCTCACAGACAGGTTTCTGCCCCCCTGGGGATTGAGCAGCACAATTCCAGGAAGGCAGGACAATGCATTTCCTTTAGGAGAGGGGTGTTACACCCTCTCCCTTTGGAAATAGGTGTTAACAGGCATGGGAGGTGTAGCCTTCCAGAGCCTCTGGAAATGCTTTGAAGGGCACAAATGGTGCCCCTTTTGCGTAATCCAGTCCTCACTGGTTCAGAGACCCCCAGTTCCTGCTCTGGTGCGAAACTGGGGGAGTGACCACTCCCCTGTCCACCACCACCCCAGGGGTGGTGCCCTGAGCTCCTCCAGAGTGTCCCTGGCGTTAGCCATCTTGCATTCCAAGGTGTGGGGACCCTCTGGGGACATCTGAGTGGCCAGTGCCAGCAGGTGATGTCAGAGACCCCACCTGATTGGTGCATACCTTGGGAGGTAGTCAAACCCCTCTCAGGGCTATTTATGGTCTCTCCTCTGGGAGTATCCTCAGATTCGGTTTGTAAGACTCCACCAGGACTCCTCTGCATCCTCTGCTTCAGCTTCTGACTGTCAGATCAACCGCAGACTGCTCCAGGAACTGCTGTAACTGCAACAAAGTATCCGGAAAAGCTACTGTGACCTGCAACTTCAGCTCCAGCCAGCAACTGCAACAGTTTCCAGGTTGTGCTCGCTCTGAGGACTGCCTGTCTTCACCCTGCACCAGAAGCACTGAAGGAATCCCCCCTGCAGTGATGGAGTCACTTCCCTGCTTCAACAGGCACCTCTCTGCAACGATGACCAGTACTCTGGGACTCCTCTCCTGTCAACGAGCATGATCCCTGGAACACAGGTGGTGGACCAAAGTGATCCTGACTGTCAAAAGGTCCAGTTGTCCAAATTTGGTAGCAGTAAGGGCTTGCCTCCCCATGCCAGGCCGTACCCCTGTGCTTCGCGTCCTCTACAGCTCATTGAGCTTCTGTGCACTTCTTCCAAAAGTCCTTCATGCACAATGTAGCCCAGGTCCCCAGCACTATATCCTGCGACACTCTGCTCCCTGAGTTATTCTCTGACGGTGTGGGATCCGTTTGTGTAATGCTGCAATGACCACACTTTGCAACTCCTTTGTTTCTATGTTCTGGGACTCCTGTGCATGCTGCCTGGTCTTCTGAGGGCTCTTTGAAGTGCTGAGAGTCCCCTCTGTCTCCTCAGTCCGAGTTGAGACCCCAGGTCCCTCCTGGGCCCAGGCAGCACCTCTTTGATGCAAAACGCATTCTTACGTAAACCAAGGCTTGTTGGCAGAATCCAGCAATGAAAACAGCCTGCATCCAACAACTCGACGTGGGACATCTCTTGCACCAAGCAGGAACCAGCAGCTGTCTTCTTTGGTGCATTTCTGTACTTTTCTTCTAACCGGAGAATCCTCTTTTGCACCATCATCCAGGTTTACAGGGGCTCATGTTCTTCCTGGACTATTCATTGACTTCTGGACTTGGTCCCCTTGCTCCACAGGTCTTCAGGTCCAGGAATCCATTGTTGGTTTCTTGCAGTCTTGCTTAGTCTTTGCAAAATCCTTTATCACGACTTCTAGTGTATTCAGAGGAAACTTGCTGTCCTTTACTCCTGTTTTCCTGGGCTCTGGGGTGTGGTATTTTACTTCCCTTTAGTGTTTTCTTACACTCCCAGCACCCCTCTACACACTACACTTACCTAGGGGGGAATTCGACATTAGCATTTCACTATTTTAGTATATGGTTTGTGTTGCCCTTAGGCCTATTGCAACCTATTGTGTTTTCACTGTTTGCACTATTTTCTTACTGTGTACTTACCTGATTTTGGTTACTAGTGTATATATTGTGTCACTAAAATAAAGTACCTTTATTTTTGGCAACACTGAGTATTTGTCTTTCTTGTGTATAAGTACTGTGTGACTACAGTGGTATTGCAGAGCTTTACTTGTCTCATAGTTCAGCCTTGGCTGCCCTGCTACAGCTACCTCTATACAGCCTAAGCTGCTAGACAATGCCTACATTTCACTAAGGTGGATCACTGGACCTGGTATGAGGTCTAAGTACCTCTGGTACCCACTGCAATCAGGCCAGCTTCTCACAGCCCCCAAGCACCTTTGTATTACAGAAGGGACTGCAAATGCTTTAACTGCCCCTTCTGTTATACAGATTGCATTGGCTCTTGTGTATTGTGACACATGGCGGTGCCACGCTATGGCTCTGCTGCTTGGGCTACAAACTAGGCCCTATTAAATGACACACAGAGACAGGAGAAATCTGTTTGTAGTGATGGTACAGGTGGTCTCACTAGACGCCACCTGGCCTCAGTCTCTTTTATTACTTGTGGTCCACCTGACCACAGGACTGCACCAACACACCAAGCAGTGTGGGTAACATAACAAAACACCCCCTGCTGAGAAGCATTACTGTCCAATAAAATATGTAAGTGAGCCAGCCAGCTTAGTGGTGGTACTGGTCATAAAAGATATACAGATCTGCAAAGTAGAAGTGGCACTGCCCAATAAAATGATGGCATTTCTTAGAGGTGCAGCAAGGATGGCATGGACCGTAATGCACAGAGTGCATGCAATCCTAGGTACAACATCTCACCCTCAGACAGACACCATGGATATTCTCTCCAACACCAGTATACACGAAAAATAGGACCTACTGGAACATTTTAGAACACGATGTATTTAACATCTTAATGAAAAGCCCTTGGTTTTACGTGTTGCCCGAGAGGAACATACATGTAATAATTCAATAATGCATGTTTTTTTCTGGTGAGCTCGACTCTCCTCATACTGTAGGCATACCACTTAGGTCACGCTGGCCTTGTGGTCTTAGGACTCTGAAAAAAGTTGTTTATAAAGTGCAATTAATATTGTGAAAATATATTGTTATACAGCCTGATGTGTGCACATTCGTCATGATATAGCTATCATAGAAGCAAGTTAGTGCTCCTTGGTATCAAGTAAATTATTTGCATTAGTAATAGGTATGCTATGCTGTCCGTTCACTCACTTTATTCTCATGCCCGAAATATTAGCCCAAATAAAGACCTGCATTTAAAAAAAAATAAGCTCTACATATCCCAGATATTACATTTCCTTTTTTTTGTAAACAACTCATTTTAATCCATGTATTAGCATGTTTTCTGGGAAAATACAGCATGTTGACATACAATACCAATTTATCATTTTTAGTGAATGCACACGTTTGTCCCCAATTTTCATCTTCTCTTCACTAAACATCCTTATATACTACTGGCCGACATGTCGAATGTCACCTCTATTACCTTGTACCATCATCATGTAAAGATGAAACCTCACATTAGGATTTACATTTAACATCACATGGATCACCAGCATGTACCAAGGGTGGCTACTATATGTATGGGATGGTCACAGTAAGACAATTATCATCTTGACATGCCAATTACATGTCACAAGCCAAGCTGTGCCTGTTTGGGGCCCCGTGTCAGTAAGGGTCCGGGCACTCCATGCCAAGGCTGCCCACTACAAAGACTACCATATGCTAGTCCAGTCGTTCACACACCGTGTGGATAGACACCATTTGCCATTTGGCAGTGACTCTCACACCACACACTGAAGCACACACAAACGCACACGCATGCAGAGCCAGACGTAGCCGGACGTGTGCATACGTGCACACACAGGGTTAAGGTGTCAGATGTCAGCTCTATTTTATTTCTAAGTATTTTCTCACGAACATTTGTTAAAGTTCAAGAAAGCAGAGAGTGGATGGCATAAGTGAATTAAAATAGGTAATTATATTGGCAAAACAGAAGAGGCGCTGGTAGAGAGCAGTGCCACTAATGAAAAATAGAATTCCCTTATTTCGTAGGATACTGAAGGGGAAAAACAAATTGTTTTAGAAGCTCCATGAGGTGTCACAGTCCAGTTGTATTTATATAGCGCTTACTAACCCTGACGAGGCGTCAAATCGCTTTTCGGCAACTAGCACGCTACACCGGAACCCAAGAGTAATTAGTGGTCAATTAGTAAAGGGAAATATGGGTACAGTATTAGTCTAAGTTAATTTGAGCAGAGGATATGTGAGGTTGTTAGTTGGATTGACTAGAGTAACAGAGGGATAGAGGAGGGAAGAATCTAGACGTGTTAATTGGGAGTTTATAGTAATAGGATGAGGCTTGAGATCACTAAAGGAGAGATAGAGGAGGGAAGAAGAGTCTGAGGAAAAGGGATAGGGAGATCATAGTAGCAGATGGGATCTTGGATGAGTCAAAGGTGAGATAAATGAGGGAGAATTTAGTCAGGTTCTTTGTGAGATCGTAGTAGTAAACTGAGCTTTGGGGTGACCTAGAAGTGTTAGAGGACAGAAAAGCTTAGGCAGGGTTATTTTGGAGATCAAAGTAGTAGAATGGGTTTGGGATGAGTGAGAGTGGGGATGGAGGTTAAATTGATAGAGGCATAGGCCCTCACTACAATATTGGCGGTAAATCCCGCTTACCGCCGTGCAGAAGACCGCCAACACACCGCCGCGGCCGCGGAACTCCGCTACAGCTGTTACGACCCACAGCTCGGAATCCGCCATAATCCAGACACCTACACAAGTCCGCCACACAAAAGGTCAGTGATAAACTGGCGATAACAA
This sequence comes from Pleurodeles waltl, assembly GCF_031143425.1. Classification (NCBI taxonomy): domain Eukaryota; kingdom Metazoa; phylum Chordata; class Amphibia; order Caudata; family Salamandridae; genus Pleurodeles; species Pleurodeles waltl. The sequence goes on from NC_090448.1 coordinate 331,330,562, forward strand.
AACCTCCACTGTCACGCCAACAGGAATATTCCCACACTATCACGACCCACGAATCCACGCGGCGGTCTTTCAACCGCGGTAAACCATTGGCGGTACACACCGCCGCGCTCAAAATACACACACATTTACAAAACACAACCATATTGTACAATTCAAAATACACACACCTGATACACATACACACACCACACCCACACACTCAATACAATATAAAACACACACCCACATCACCCACAAACCCTTACGACCAGAATTGCAACAGAAGGCCAGAGAGAGACACCACCATCAACAAACTAGCATCCACAGGCACTCAACACCATCACTCACACAACATCCACGCACAAAACACTACACACCCCACACATCACAACACACCACCTCACACATCACCGACACCACCCCATGGCACCGCAAAGCCCCCCGTAGGTTTTCTGAGGAGGAGCTCAGGGTCATGGTGGAGGAAATCATCCGGGTAGAGCCACAGCTATTCGGATCACAGGTGCAGCACACCACCATAGCTAGGTAGATGGAGCTATGGCGCAGAATCGCGGACAGGGTCAATGCAGTGCGACAGCACCCAAGAACACAGGATGACATCAGGAAGAGGTGGAACGACCTACGGGGGAAGGTGCGTTCCGTGGTCTCAAGACACCACATTGCGGTTCAGAGGACCGGCGGCGGATCCCCCACCTCCTCCCCCACAACTAACATGGGAGGAGCAGGTCTTGGCTATACTGCATCCTGAGGGCCTCGCAGGAGTAGCAGGAGGAATGGACTCTGGTAAGTCAAATCTTTAAATACCATATCCCCCACCCTACCTGCATGCTATCACATACCCCCACCCTCGCCCTCACCCCCATCACTCCAACTCCTCACATATGTCCCATTATCACAAACCACACATCCCAACACCAAGCCCTGCATGCAACAACAAAGCATGGACACCCATCACCAAAGCATGTCCACTACAGATACCCACACAGACACCAAAACAATGATCACACAAGGTCCTACAAAAGAATGTAAGCACTGAGGCACAGACAGATGCAATAATCATGCCTTTACACCCCTGCAGGACCCCTACCCAACGTCACCGGACAGGAGGTTCCAGACATGTCTACCCCCCCACCGAAGAGGCCCACAGTGATGACAGCAGCTCTGTCCAACTGGATCTAGATGAGCAGCCTGGCCCATCTGGGACCTCGGGACAGTTGGTTCCCCTGACACAGTCACAGGCCACCACAGAGCCTCCCCCCTCAGGAAACACCACCACAGCACCCACCCAGCAGGCCCATCCCTCTGTCCCCAGGACACGTCAAGCAGAAGTGTGTCCACCACTACAGGGAACCAAGGCAAACCCACCACCCCAAGAACAGCAGGGACCTGGGGGCAGTGGCAGTGGGCACACGGTTCAGGGGACAGAGGCTCAGGAAAACCGGGGAACTGGGAGGTCTGCTGTGCGACAGGGGGAGGACAGGCCCAGGGAACCCACTCTCCACGAGGCCCTCTCCAACATCATGGGAAAGTACCATAATTCCCAGGAGACGATGACAACGATACTGGCCAAGTTTCAGGAGACCCAGCTGCTGCAGCAGGAACAGTATTTGGGGTTCAGGGAGGAACTCAAGTCCATCAACACCACTCTGGGCACCATTGTAGGGGTGCTGAAGGACCTTGTGAACACCAGGAGGGACTCTGTGGCACAACAAGGGGCCCCTGACACTAGCCTGGACGATGAACTGCCCACCACCTCCGCCAGCGCTAGTGGACAGGAGGCACCGCCACAGGACCACGACACCAGCACCCCACCCCCTGCAGATGGAGAACCACCCCGCAAGCGGTCCCTGAGATCCAGGACAAAGACAGAGAACAATGCCAAGACCCTGGTAAAGAAATGAGACCACCCTGAATATCATCCTTCTGTCCCACTTTGTCACACGGTCCATCCTTAAACTGCCCTAGCTCCACTTCCTATGCCCCTTTGGACAATGCACCTGTGAGACAAATAACTGGACTCTGCCATGAACATTCCTCCACCATCACCCCTGACCATTTTACAACCCCCTCCACTATTTTGCACTTAAATAAACACCCTTGAATCACAAAACAATCTGGAGTCAGTCTGTGATTTCACAAATTCATATTTGCAATAACTGAGGAAAATAGCAATGTCCATTCTATTGTCAACATACCTATGTCACACAGCTCTAGTCCACGAGGTAACATAGCAGAGGTCACACAGTGGGACCCACATCTGTGAAATGGAAAGGCAAAGTGACAATTCAGGGTCCATACACTAGGTGAAAGTGACAGACAGATGATAGGTCTAACAATTTTATCAGATGTAGGAGGCAGTGATGTCTTCTTACCTGTGTCTCACTGGAAGTATTGCTGGATCACATTGTTTCTGCTGTCTATGTCCTCTTCTTCTGCCTCCTCTTCTTCACTGTCCACAGGCTCCACAGCTGCCACAAGACCTCCTTCTGGACCATCCTCCTGCAGAAAAGGCACCTGTCATCGCAAAGCCAAGTTGTGCAGCATACAGCAGGCCACGATGATCTGGCACACCTTCTTTGGTGAGTACTATGGGGAACCACCTGTCATATGGAGGCACCAGAACCTGGCCTTCAGGAGGCGGAAGGTCCTTTCTATCACTCTCCTAGTTCGCCCATGTGCCTCATTGTAGCGTTCCCCTGCCCTTGTCCTGGGATTTCTCACTGGGGTCAGTAGCCATGACAGGTTGGGGTAACCAGAGTCACCTGCAAATGTCGAGGGAAATCTGTTAGACACGCACTAACCCTTAAGGACAACCCCAGACCCAGACAACTATTCACAGGGTATAGGGTCCTTGTCCTTACCTATTAGCCACACACGGTGCCTCTGGAGTTGCCCCATCACATAAGGGATGCTGCTATTCCTCAGAATGTAAGCGTCATGCACTGAGCCAGGAAACCTGGCTTACACATGGGAGATGTACTGGTCGGCCAAACACACCATCTGCACATTCATTGAATGGTAGCTCTTCCGGTTTCTGTACACCTGTTCACTCCTGCTGGGGGGACCAAGGCCACATGTGTCCCATCAATGGCACCTATGATGCTGGGGATATGTCCCATGGCATAGAAGTCACCTTTCCCTGTAGGCAAATCCTCCACCTGAGGGAACACGATGTAGCTGCGCATGTGTTTCAGCAGGGCAGACAACACTCTGGACAACACGTTGGAGAACATAGGCTGGGACATCCCTGATGCTATGGCCACTGTTGTTTGAAAAGACCCACTTGCCAGGAAATGGAGTACTGACAGGACCTGCACTAGAGGGGAGATCCCTGTGGGATGGTGGATAGCTGAAATCAGGTCTGGCTTCAACTGGGCACACAGTTCCTGGATTGTGGCACGATCAAGTCTGTAGGTGACTATTACATGTCTCTCTTCCATTGTCGGCAGGTCCACCAGCGGTCTGTACACCGGAGGATGCCACCATCTCCTCACCTGCCCCGTCTGACGTGCCCTATGGATGAGAACAGCGAGCACAGAGTCAGCTAACACTGAGGTAGTAAAAAAACATTTTTATTGCACACATTTGTCAATACGCTATGTGCCTGTCTCTGTGTATATGCCAGGCCTATAAATGTGTGACGCATTTAAAATTAATGCCATGTGGCCCCCTGAAATGGTGGCTGCCTGACCTGTAATGTGGGACAAGGGGATATGAGGTAACTGACCTGGCGTTGTACACCGTCGCGGTAGGCAGTCGAAGACCGCGGCGCAATCCTGCATTGGTTAACATTGGAACCTATGGGTTCCAGGAGCCAATGACGATGTACGCCGGCGCTGACAGTACGCACCGCCGCGGATGTGACCGCCATTTTCTGTCTGTTCACTCACTTGATACCTGATCTTTGACAGGAGAGGACCTACACTGCAAGTGCTGCTGTGACCTCAGTCTGGAAGCAACAATGGCTCATGTGTCTGGGGAAAGGACCCCTGCCTTCACATCGGAGGAGTTGGATAATCTAGTGGATGGGGTCCTCCCACAGTACACGCTTCTCTACGGTCCTCCAGACAAACAGGTGAGTACATTGTGAGCATGCTGTATGGGCAACGCCTGTTTGGAGTGGTGTGGATGGAAGATACGGGGGGAGATGAGGCCTGCATGATCAGACGGTGAGTGTATGTGTGTCAGAGCAAGGGTGGGAATGTGGGACTATGACTGTCTGGACGGTTACATTTTTACATTTTCCCTTGTACTATTCCTCTAGGTCAGCGCCCACCAGAAGAAGGATATTTGGCGTGCCATCGACAAGGACGTCCGTACCCTGGGGGTCCACCACAGACGGAGCACCCACTGCCGTAAAAGATGGGAGGTCATTCGCCGCTGGAGCAAGAAGACGACGGAGGCCCAACTGGGGATGGCCTCCCAACGTGGGAGGGGTGCCTGTCGCACCATGACCCCCCTGATATTCCGGATCCTGGCGGTGGCGTATCTGGAGTTGGATGGGCGGTTGAGGGCATCACAGCAGCCACAAGGGGGTGAGTACCGTCACATCCATTTAACTCTGTGCGCATTGGAGGTGTCTGGGTGGGGGAGCTGGGCAGTGGGGTCCCCTAGGCTAGGGCGAGCTTTGTAGGCAAGGACCCTTTGTGAGGCAGGCTAAGTGGCACCCCATCCCACCAGCGGTAAGAGCCATGTACACCTAGTCTGGCTCCTTTGACTTCCATGTGTACAACAATCGGGCATAGTCCATGTACCCCATGTCCCTGTGATTAATTAGGGAACTCTAAGTGCATGGCATAGTGTAGAGGGCTGCTGTGTGTATAGTGTCCGCCGACGGTAGCGGTATTGTATGCACTGAACATGTCTTTCTTCTTTATCACCCCTCTTTTTTGTGGTCTCCCTGTTCTTGTGTGCATTAGCATCATCAGGCGGAGGAGCTGTGCCACCGGAGCAGGAGGGAGATGCATCCCACATGGCCCTGGAGGGCGAGACAACAAAGTCTGAAGTCACCAGTGGGACGGAGGGCGAGGAGAGCTCCACGGCGGGAACAGGAGCTGAAACCAGCGACACCGACTCTTCCTCTGTTGGGAGCTCCCTTGCGGTGGCGGGCCCCTCTGTGCCCACCGCATCTACAGCCGCCACCCCCCCCTACCAGCACCGCCCTCCCAGCAGCCCCTCAGCATGTGTCCCGTGGCCGCTCACTCAGGAGGGTGGGCATCTCCTTCGCCCCAGGCACCTCAGGCCCTGCCCTAGTCAGCCCTGCTGCCCTCAGTGAGGAGGCTATTGACCTCCTGAGATCGCTCCCTGTTGGGCAGTCTATCACTCTGAATGCCATCCAGGGTGTAGAGAGGCAGTTGCAACAGACAAATGCATACGTTGAGGGCATTCATTCTGGGCAGGCAGCCCAACAGCGAGCATTTCAGGCTCTGGCCTCTGCACTGATGGCAGCCATTGTCCCTGTGTCCAGCCTCCCCCCTCCAACTTCCTCCACCCAGATCCAATGCCCAGTACCTCAGCCTATCCCAAGCACACCATCAGACCAGCATGCACACACTGGGTGGCTCTGGCAAACATAAGCACCACACATCCCACAAGCACTCACACAAGCATCATACCCATGCACACATACCAACATCCACTGCCTCCACTGTGTCCCCCTCCTCCACGTCTCCCTCCTCCCTCCCTGTCACGTCTCCACTCACACCTGCATGCACTACATCTTCAGCCACTACCTCCATTACCAGCACGCCCATCACCACACACCGCTCATGTGCACTCACCACCCCCACTACCATTCACACATCCCCTGTGTCTGTGAGCCCTCCTCCCAAACTACACAAACGCAGTCACACACCCACCGAACAGCTATCCACCTCACGACAGCCTCCAGCCCATGCACCTTCACCCAAAGTCAGCACACGAACACCTCCTACAACCACTACCTCTTCCTCCACTCCCAAACCCCCTCCATCTACCCGTCCCAGTGTGTCAAAAAAACTTTTCCTCTCAAATGTTGACCTCTTCTCTACACCTCCCTCCCGTCCGTCCCCTAGGACCTGCCTTTCCAGGTCCTATCCCAGCACCTCAGCCACCACATCACCGGGCACAGTGGTGCCAGCAATATCCGGATTCTGGAGTGCGCCAAGCCACAGGGCTGCCAGCGTCCCAATGAGCGCGTCCAAGGACATTCCCCCACCTCCAAAACAGAAGAAGTTGCCCACATCCCGGAGGGAGAAGGCCAAAACACCTGCCACCAAGGGCTCAGTCAAGACAATAGTTGGGAGTGGCAAGACAGCTGCGCCACCATCCAAGGTGGGGAAGGGCCTGAAAAAGAAAGGCAAGTCAACGTTCCCCTCAACCTGCATGGCGGATAAGACCGCCCCTGGCACCGCCACATGCACCGCCGCCACGGACACCGCCGCCAGCACCCCAGATACTGAGCCCTTCACCAGCACCGCAGACACTGTGCCCTTCAGCAGCACCGCAGTCAGTGAGCCCGCCACCAGCACTGCCGATACTGTCAACGCCGCCAGCACCGCGGTCAGTGAGCCCGCCACCAGCACCACCGCTACTCACAGCGCCGCCAGCACAGCAGTCTGTGAGCCAGCCACCAGCATGGCAGTCTGTGAGCCAGCCATCTGCATCGCAGTCAGTGAGGCCACCACCAGGACCGCTGGCCCAATGACCGCCGCAAGCACCACCGCCCCAATGACCGCCGCAAGCACCGCCGCTACTGACCCCGCCGCAAGCACCGCCAGCGGCCCCGGGACATCCTTAGACAGTGGCACCACCGCAGACATGGCGGCCATCCCCAGTAGTAATTCGTATGAGGCTGGTGTTCAGTTCCAGGGGCCTGGGCAGCTTCGATGTTGCCCCACTGTCAGTGGAGTGTCACATCCACTACCTCAGTCCTTGGCAGGATGAAGCACTCTGGGCACAAAGACCCCTCCAGAACCAGTGGAGAAAGGCATCCACTACCTCAGTCCTTGGCAGGATGAAGCACTCTGGGCACAAAGCCCCCTCCAGAACCAGTGGAGAAAGACATCCACTACCTCTGTCCTTGGCAGGATGAAGCACTCTGGGCACAAAGCCCCCTCCAGAACCAGTGGAGAAAGGCATCCACTACCTCATTCCTTGGCAGGATGAAGCACTCTGGGCACAATGCCCCCTCCAGAACCAGTGGAGACTGACATCCACTTGAGAGACTGTGGCTTTGCACTCCCCAGGATGCAGCAGTGAGCAACCCACCCACTGGAGAGACTTGAGAGACAGTGGCTTTGCACTCCCCACGATAAAGAAGTGGGCAAACCACCCACTGGAGAGACTTGAGAGACTGTGGCTTTGCACTCCCCAGGATAAAGCAGTGGGCAAACCACCCTCTGGAGAGACTTGAGAGACTGTGGCTTTACACTCCCCAGGATAACGCAGTGGGCAAACCACCCACTGGAGAGACTTGAGAGACTGTGGCTTTGCACTCCCCAGGATAAAGCAGTGGGCAAACCACCCACTGGAGAGACTTGAGAGACTGTGGCTTTGTACACCCTAGGATGCAGCAGTGGGCAAACCACCCACTGGAGAGAGTTGAGAGACTGTGGCTTTGCACTCCCCAGGATACATCAATGGGCATGGAGCCCCCTTGTGGAGCTGGCGTCGTGCACTCATCCGACTGAAGTGCCCACCTTTCCCTTCCCCCTGAGGTGCCTGTTTTATTTCGATCTGATGCCCCTGCAGTGTTCTCTCCGTTTCGATCGGGTATCGAGTGTGGGCCTCGCCCATGTATTTTGGGCCCAGTGGTCCACGGACTATATAGGTGCAGTAACTGGACTTGAATTCTTGGTGTACATATTTGTTTATAGTGTATATATATTTTTGACTAATGGATGTTTATTGATTACAATGGTTACAATAATTTCCTTTTGTCCTTGCGTTCTTCAGGAGGGGTTCGGGGGTGTAAATGTAATATTTCAGCATGTATTGGTGTGTGTGTGTTGTTGTGGGTGAGGGTGGGGGTGTTGCATGTGTGTGTCACTCTCTTTTCCCTCCCCCCTCCCCTATGTTGTAGGTGCAGTACTCACCGTGGCCGTCGCCATCGGTTGTGCTCCTGGTAGAGGAGTAGGAAGACTATTGCAGGGAGTATTTGAAGTTCAGGCTCCATGGCGGCCTGGTTCCTCGTGGGCTGTGTAGAGGTGGGTGTTTTCCCTTCCAAGTCCTGTTTCCGCCATGTTTTTGTTCGCGTTGAATCCGCCCCGGAAAAGGTGGCGGATTGGCCTGTTATAATAGTGTGGGCGGTACATTCTCTTCCGCCTGTCTGTTGGCGGTGACCGCCAAGCTGTTTGTTTGTACTGACGTGGCAGTCGGAGTGTTAAAGTGGCTGTCTATGTTGGCGGTTTCCGCCATGGTCATAATTCCATTTTTTTTACCGCCGGCCTGTTGGCGGTTTTACCGCCGCTATACCACCGACCGCCAGGGTTGTAATGAGGGCCATAGTGCGATGGCTAGACAGAGTAAAGCTTAAGAGAGTACATTTTATTTTATTTTCTCCCTTTTCTATCTATTTATTTAATTTTATTTATTTATTTTTCTCTAGTACAGTAGGACTAGAGTAATAGATATGTAAATACATTGTAAGAGAATCTACGTGTAAGGAATATAATAATGGGTATAATAATATGAGATGTAAAGTTGTGTAAACACAGACTTTCAAGATTTGCAATATTTAATGTTGATTTATAAGTGTACTTTTCTAACATTCATTTATCTTTCCTCAATTTTTCAATAGCGAAATGCTTTCTGTTAAAATAGTTAAGATAACATTTGCTCATTGTGATATAAAAAGGAAAGCAGGGATTTATAAGTATCTAATATAACAACTTATCTTGGAGCTATACAATGAGATATGAACATGTTAAGCATAGAGTAATATACACATATATATGTATATATACAAACATATAAATATGCACACAGGCGCACACACGCATATCCACATATATACATTTAACCGTGAGTAAATGTGCATTTGTTAAACTGGCTTAATGAGTATGTGTATATTTTATTATTGTGAAATAGTACCTACACATATTTCTTAAAAAGCTATTGCCCTCATTTTGACTTTGGCAGTCTTTTTCCAAGACCGCCAAAGCCGTGGGCGCCAGAAGGCCACCAGTGCTGGCGGTCTTCTGCCCACTAGATCACGAGTATTGAAGGATTTCCGCCACATTTTGGGCAGAAATCTTCCAGTAGTTGTGCTGGTGGTCGGAGGCGCACGGGCGGTTCCACCACCAGCCCCGCCCCGCCAAAAGGACTCCACCTGCCGTATTACGAGCAGTAATATGGCCTGGCGGCGTCCTGCTGGTGGGGCGCTGCCGACCTCCTCACCGGACAAAGTAAGTCGGGCATCCGACAGGGGAGGGGGATGGGAGGATGTGGTGTGTGCGTGCGTGTGTGAGTGGGTGTTGGCTGCGTGTGTGCATGTATGTGTGTATGCATGTGTGTATGGGTGTGTGTGTATATGCATGTTTGAATGTATGTGTGTTTGTGTGTGTGAATGTATGTGTGTATGCATGGTTGAATGCGTGTATGAATGTTGAAGTGAGTGCTTGTATGAATGTTGAGATGAGTGCGTGTATGGATGCTTGTGAGTGAATGCTTGTATGTCAGTGTTGGTGAATGAGTGTATACGGGGTGCGTGAATGAGTGTTTGCGGGGTGCGTGTGGGTGTCTGTGTACATGTATGCGGGGTGACCTGTACTAGAAGGGGCGGTGGGTGTGCTGTTCCAGAAGAGGGAGGTGGGGGGTTCTGGTATGGAGGGGGGTTTGGGGTATTGGGCTTGCTGGGGGGAGCCATCTTCCAGTGACAGGAAAGACATTTCCTGTCACAGGCAGCCTTTCCACCAGGGTTTTCATGGCAGTGCTACAGACGCAGAAACCTTGGTGGAAAGCCGGCACAAAATACTGCTGGTGGTCTTCATTGGACCGCCGGGTCGGAGATGCTGTTCTCTGGCCCGGCGGGTTCAACTGCCCTGGTGTTACAGGTGGGGATGTGGCAGGTTGGCAGAGGCCAACCCGCCAGACTCATTATGTGGCGGTCTTCACCGCCAGCCCGTCGGCATTGAAACCACCTCCGTAGCCCTGGTGGTCAGTAGACCACCAGGGTTATAATGAGGGCCTATATGTCTTTACTGAAAATAATTACAAGGGTTGCGTCTGCCAGTTATGTCGAAGGTTGACATACCTATTTGTAGGTACAATTCTGAGCATGTTAATGTGACTCAAGCATATCTAGCTAATCTAATTTTAGATTTTGCAATGTATTCTGGTACTCGGAGTTTACTTTTTCTCATTCTAAATGCAGGGCTATCTGTATCATGAAGAAAGGGTATACCTAGAACTGGATGAATTATCAGTATCCTGACTCTAGGACGGCTGTACACAGCTTGCATTTCTGTCCAGTCCATGGTGTAAGAGTAAAGGTCCCTCATGCAGTGAGAATCTGCTCCTCATTTTCTCATTCTAATCAGCCCAGTTTTCTTTCTAGTGCAGGAGATTCAACTCATAATTTCCCTGAGAGAAGTCCATCTAAAGTAGAATTTTTTTTTAACATGGGTGACTACAGTCTCCATAATAAGACTATTATATGACTAGTGGTTGGTGGCAGCTGATTAGTAGTTATGGGCTACAGCCCTTTTTACCTGTAGTGCATCTGCACATTGACTTTCGGTGCATAAATCTACCTAGCATTTTATTAATGTGTCTCCGATTCCCTGATTCTTTGTGGAGTTCTTGGGAGTGCTTGGGTAATTGAAAGGTAGTGTACATGTTGCTCCTTTGTTTGTATATAATCTAAGATGCTACAGGCTGCTTCTATGTCTTGGTAGTTGTGTAGTTGCTCTTTTACCTTGTCCTTGCTGCTTTCCTCCACTGTTCTCCATGTCCCCCTCCATGTACAAATTTGTGTAAAGTGAAGCGTGTATCTGTTTGAATTTTCAGCCACTAAGTGCAGCAATAAGGATCCTTTGTGTTTACCAGAGCTGAAGCAGGCCAAAACAACCAGAGTAGTTGTTTCCCTGGTTGACATGGAGCTGAGGCACACCTGAAATAAATCCACTTGACTTGATTGACTCCCTCCAAAGTTGGGAACCAGCTGTGAATTTGAATGATCAGTTGGTAGGGGGCCAACGTTCACTCTCCTGGATATAAGTTGAGCCCTTTGGCTTCTCCAGTGATCACCTTTTACCTGGAATTGTGCTACGCATCTGCATGATTGACAACTAGGACCAGAAGCAGAATATGAGACTATTTCCCCACAAGCGGTAGGAACATTACCCCAGGACTAAGGACAAACCTTCCTGTTGCTGTTCTATTAAAGAAGAGGAGGTATATAACCTGAAGTGCAAGAAGCAGCCTGATCCAGAGTCTATGTCCAGCGTCCTAGTGTGCTGCCATAAGCTTGATGAAAGCACAACTGCCAAGACTAGTGGCCTTAGATGCTGCTCAGTATGATTGAAGATTGTAGCGATGATCATCACTCAAAACAACAGCAGGATTTTTTGCCTTTGTGGCCACTGCTGAATCTTTGTTCCTCAAGTAGTGTTGACAAGATGCGTGAGAGCCCCTGTGCTTTATCTCCATCCTGCAGCTTTTTACACATACTGACTGTTAAGAATATGCTTTTCACTTCAAAGGTTCCTCATAAACGTTTATTAGATTCATAGCATGTTTATCCAAACTCCTCAGGCAGCAAACCGATTGAACTCACCACATTCAAATCTCCCCTAGAAGCTTGACACTTCCTGGAATGCTGTGACCTCAAAGTTATTGTCACTGCATTCAAAGCTAATTGATCTAGTGCAAACCACAACACTGACACTGATCAAGACCTGTGTACGTCTGTGAATTTCTTTCCACCATTATTCTCTAGGGCAGTGCTGACCTGAATGTTGATGATCTTTGTGCTTTCTTGTACTTTCCTACTCTTGACACTACACATCTAACAAGGTTAGGCCCCAGATTGATGCTCATTATTGAAGTGACTGTGACCAGTGTTCCCACTACGAGTAGGCTTGATCTAGCATGATGGCTTTTGTGTTTCTCTAACACCTACCTGAATCAGTCTGGGTAGTGCAGTCTCAAGTCAGTACCTGCGAGGAGCTGTCTCAGTGGTAGAATTTGATGATGACCTCTTTTGAGTGACGTTTGTGAAAAATGCACCGGCCAGCAGAAGGAGCAATGTGCTGCTCTGTTCACCCACTTTAAATTAGGTTGGCATTAACAGAGAAGTCAGCAAGAGTTGCTTCAATGTTTTTCACATCATTAGCCTTACTACCTAGAAATGTGTGCTCTTTACTTTAGGTCTGATCTCTACATCTCTGCCTTTTTGACTCCAGTTGATATGACATGTATGTGCTCTTCATAATTTATTTCTTATTTGCCCTGAGGCATTGACACATCATTTTTTTTTTTTTTTTACAAAGAACTCATGATGTGCTGTTTCAGTAGGCTTGATGACTCATTGATGTTTTGGGATGTGGGTCCGGAGGTACGCACTGGCAAAACTGTTGATCTAACTACATACTAAGCAAGTTGTCCTCCCCTTTAGTGGCCAGGTTTATTGTATTTTATTGTATTGTATTGTATTGTAATAGTATTTATATAGCGCTTACTACCCCTGACGGGGCGTTGAAGCGCTTTTCGGCAAGTAGCACTCTACTCCGGAACTCAAAAGGAATTAGTGGTGGATTAGTATAGGGAAATATGAGTACAGTTTTAGTATTATTATGAGTTAATTTGAGCTGCGGATATGTGAGTCTGTTAGTTAGATTGACTGGAGTAATGGAGGGGCGGAGGAGGGAAGAATCCAGAAGTGTTAATTGGGAGTTTATGGTAATAGGATTTAAGCTTGGGATGAGTAAAGGGGGATGGAAGAGTCTGTGGAAAGGGTTAGGGAAATCATAGTAACAGGGTGAGATAAATGAGGGAGAATATAGTAGGGTTGTTTGGGAGAGCATGGTAGTTAAGTGAGGTTTGGGTGAGTTAGATGTGAAAGGGGAGGGAAGAGCTTAGGCAGAGTTATTTAGGAGATGAAAGTAGCAGAATGGATTTGGGAGGAGTCAGAGTGGGAATGGAGGATAGATTGATAGAGACATGACATATGGTGATGGGTAGACAAGTGTGATATAAGATGAGAGCAGGGATTCATAAGTATCTAGTATAACAACTTATCTAGGAGTTATGCAATGACCTATGAACATGTTAAGCATAGAATTACATACATATATATGTATATATATACATATATACACAGACATATATGTACATACATATACATATTTAAACCATGAGTAAATATACATTAGTTAAACACGTTTAAAGAGTGTGTGTGTAGTTTATTGTTATGACATAGTAGCGATACATATTTTCTAAAGAACTATATATAACTAGAATATACACATAATCAGAAAAAAATATTTATCAACATAGGCATTTGCAGTCCATAGCTGTTTGGATATGGTGGTTATGAAGAAAAGAGCAACTCTTGAGTAGTTTTCTGAAGACAAGATAGTTATCTATGGCTCTTATAGTTGGGAGTAATGAATTCCATAGTTTGGCTGCTTGAACGGAGAAGGATGTACCACATTAAGGGGGTCATTCTGACCCTGGCGGTCTTGGACCGCCAGGGTCACGCATGACGGAAGCACCGCCAACAGGCTGGCGGTGCTTCACATGCCATTCTGACCGCGGCGGTAAAGCCGCGGTCACCCTGCCAGGGCCGGCGGTTTTCCGCCGTTTTTGCCCCGGCTGGGAGAATCCGCCAGGGCAGCGCTGCCCTGGGGATTCTGACCCCCTTACCGCCAGCCTGATTCTGGCGGTTTTCACCGCCAGGAAGAGGCTGGCAGTAAGGGGTGTCCTGGGGCCCCAGGGGGCACCTGCACTGCCCATGCCACTGGCATGGGCAGTGCAGGGGTCCCCTAACAGGGCCCCGGCCAGCTTTTCACTGTCTGCCTAGCAGACAGTGAAAAGCGCGACGGGTGCAACTGCACCCGTCGTACGGCCGCAACACCGCCGGCTCCATTCGGAGCCGGCTCCTGTGTTGAAGCCCTCATTCCCGCTGGGCCGGCGGGCGCTAACTTGGTTAGCGCCCGCCGACCCAGCGGGAATGTCAGAATGGGGGCCGCGTAATTTTGGCCGCATGGCGGCCAAATGGCAATTTCCGCCTGGCGGGCGGCTACTGCCGCCCGCCAGAGTTGGAATGACCCCCATAGTCTTTTTCTTGTATGGTGGTGCCAATCTTGAGTGGAGGTTTCTTTGTTGAATGTATTTGGTTATTTTGTTTCTGTAAAAAGCGGACCTGTTCCATGTATAGCTTTGTGAGTGATACAAAGCAGCTTGAAGGTGCATCTTCTGGCAACGGGTAACCAGTGTAGTGCTCTCAAGGCAGGGGAGATGTGGGCTTGTGGCTTTACATGTAATAGTAGCCTGGCTGCGGAGTTCTGAATACGTTGTAGTTTTTTCATAATAGAGATGATCCACGGTAGAGGCCATTGGCATAATCCAGTTTGAATAGTACAAGCGAGATATTAGCTTGCACCTTGTGTGGAAATCCGAGGTGGGGGAAGATGCGTCATAGAGTCTTCAAGGTGATGAAGCTTGTTCATGCTAATTTGTCCACTTGGGCATTCATAGTTAACTTGGAGTCCATGGTGATTCCAAGGTTTTTAACTTCCTTGGATAATTGAGGAGGTGGTCCGAGATCATCAGGCCAGGCACACAGTGGGTCATAACTTTTCCAGTCACCACATATGAGTATTTCTGTTTTGGAGGCATTTAGTTTGAGAAGGCTCCAGGTCATCCACTGATCAACGGCTCTGAGGCAACTGAAGATTTCTGAGTTTTCAATGTTTTTGGAGTATTCTAATTTAAGTAGTATTTGTGTGTCATCTGCATAGTTGTAGCATGTGAGATGAAAATCATTGATCAGTTCTGGTAATGATATCATGTAGATGTTGAAAAGCAAAGGTGAGATGACTGATTCTTGGGGGACCCCTGCTTTTGTGAGGTAGGGTTTGGACGATAAGGGGGGAGAATAGATGATATTAGATCTTTTTTTAAGGTAGGATGTAATCCAGTCGAGAGCAGTCCCTTCTATGCCGGCTTCGTGGAGTCTTTGAATTAGGGTGTCATGGTCAACCGTATCAAAAGCAGCCGAGAGGTCCAAGAGAAGTAGTGCAGCAACTCCATTGCGGTCGACTGTGTTTTTAACATCATCCCAGATTGCTATGAGTGCCGATTCAGTGCCTCTTCCTTGGCGGAATCCAGTTTGGAAGTCTGAAAGTATAGAATTGTCTTCAATGAATTGTGACATCTGGGCGAATGCTGCTCTTTCTATCAGGATTGGTCAGTAGTTGTTGGGGTCTTGCGGGTCTAAATTTGTTTTCTTTAATAACGGTTGTATGTATGCCTTTTTCAGGTCTACAGGAAAAGTTCCTATAGTTAAAGAGTTGTTGATGATTCTTCTTACAGGTGTGGCATCAGAAGTAGATAGAATAATGCTCTTCAAGGTGTGTGGTGGACAAGGGTCAGAAGGGCAACCAGACGGCCTGTTTGCTTTGACCAAATCCATAAATTCACCTTGGGATAAGTGTTTGAAGGACTGTAGAGGCTTGGTTGGTTTATTCTTAGAGGGTATTTTAGGAAAGGGGTTGGTGCTGATGGTTTTCATCTGTTTTAAATAGGAGTCCAATGTGTCTGCCTTGGTTGTGTAATGAGTTGCCAGTTTGTTTGTGAAATCTGGAGTAGTGGGATGACTTCCTTCCATACATGTAGGTTTTCGAAATTCATTGAGAATTTTATAAAATTCTTTGGTGGCAGATTTAGGATTTTGAATTCTGTCTGAGTAGTACCTTTTTTTTAGCTTTTTTGATTGACAATCTGTATATTCTGTTAAGTTTGTGTAGCTGCAGTTTGTCTTGAATGTTGTTTGTTTTGAGCCAGGTCTGCTGCAACTTTCTGATTTGTTGCTTTATCTTTTTAAGTTCTGTGTTTCTCCAAGGTGTTGGCTTTCTTTTGTGGTGTTTAGTTTTTCTGAGTGGTATTAGGATATCAAAAGCTTCCTGTAGCCACTCATAAGGTTTTCGAACAGAATTAATTGTATGTAGACTGTGTCGGCTGTTAGTTGTGTTTCTAAGTCATCAAAATTGAGTTTGCTCCAAGGTCGATTATGTATGTGAGAGATTATGCCTGAAGTTGTCAAATGATCCCATCCCACTTGTAAAGGACTTTCTGCTAGAGTGAGAGAAAACTTTTTCACTGTCTAAAATTTGTAACAAATGCCAGCAAATTAATCTTCCATGCCTCTCAAGATCAGCACGATGTGCAGTGTCATGCAAGGTTCCCTTTGCTTTAATTGTGTCAATTTTCATGGAATGCCTGTCATGAAGAATCAGGTGATTTGTTCTACCTCCGATCTTGCTTTGATATTTGTAGAATGAAGCTTGCATAGCCAGGGACTTCATCAGACCCATTTGCGTGCTGTGAGCTTCTAATAGAGTGTTATATCCATCAGCTCGGCCAGTACCTGGTATTGTGAGGCAAAGCTTGTGGATCAGTTATTTGGCGAGTTGCCGGCATGATGACCATTTAGTAGTTCTAACTGCATTTTTTCTAGCTGAAAAATATTCTACTTTCACGATTTTAAGTGTCCTTTTAGATGTGAGAGAAGGCATAGCATGCCAAAAAGAAGTGAGGGATCAATTTGGCTAATAGCATTGTGGTGGGCTAAAGCAACAGTTTTTTCCTTTGTGCAGATCCATCATGTAGACGTCAGAAGCAAATTAAGTCTGCCACTTTCTATTGTGCAGTAGGTCTGATGACTGTCTCACTCCTCAGAATGCTAGAATTGAACACAGAGCATCTCACTCCTCCTTATACTTGTGAATGCATTGTATGCTGTGTGCTCAGGAATGCACCATTTTGTCACATTTTATCAAACATACAGTGTATCTTGAGGTGAATAACTCCACACCCGCTCACTTCTCAATATCCTTAGGGAGAATCAAGCTTGTTTGAAAATTCATGAAAGCACTGAAGTATTTCGCTAGTGCACTACATAAACTATGGCATTTTAGCACATTTATATGAAAATTGTGATGTTAAATATTTACCTAATTTTCCAAAACTGTTTTTGGTCAGATCCCCCTCACCCAACCATCCAAATAAATCCTAGTATGACATTACCTCGTTAAACTCATTCACTCTTCTACTAGCCATAAAACGAGAAAGGAAGACACTTTCTGGAGAGGTATATTGGTCTGTATTTTGTCCTGACCTCTGCATGAGTCTGTGCTGGAAGAAGGGTGTGCAGCCAAGCTTGGAAAATGTATCCTCGTTTTCTAACCTTGGTACCCACTGGAGTCTCTGGCAGTGCCCCCTATCAGATGTTTGGAGCATGGCCCCCAAGTGTAGAAGCGCCTGGTAGCTTAATGGCCTTTGAAACAGAGTTGTCGGACATTTTCAGTTTGATTGACATTGTCTAAGTTGGGGATGTTTCTTGCAACAGTTACACAATCTATTGGCAACATGGACCGAGCTTGCTAGATACAGTCAATAAGAGTCACCCCTCTACAGCATGTAATACATTGGTAAATCAGTAACACCACCACTCAAAAACAGCATGTATTACTTACAGCAGTTGACTTCACCCCAGCCCTTCTGGTCTCCGTCAACATTCATAACCACTCAGGCCTTTTAGTGACTAATGCTGATGCACTGCTTCCCTCTAGTGACCACTGAGGGTTAAAAGTCTAGCGGCAGGATTTTGAGTGTGATTACTCCATCATAGCAACAAAATATGTTACTCTGTCACCCTGACAGAGTAACTGAACTCCGGATTTAGAGATTGCCTGCTGCCCAAGGGGACATCTCTTACATTGGCCGGTGCCGTCGTCATGGTGGTTCCTGTTAATGCACTGAAAATGTGCCTGTTAATGCACTGAAAATGTGCCATCCGGCTTGATCAACATGGAGGAGCCACACTCACACTTTCTGTTTATATTTTCAAAAAGAAAATCCTAAACCGTGATTTTCTTTTTGAATATAAACAAATCACCGCACACGCCATCGGAATTGTGAAGCAGAGGACACAGACTCGTCTCTGCTGCTGACACACAGAAGGTCCGACCGACTCTAACCGAGGCGGAAGTACTCTGTCAAGCTCTAGATGTGTCCTCATTTTAGGCGCGACTGTTTCCTTTCGTCCCTTTCAACTGCTAAGTAAATAGTTGAGGAATTATTATTACAAATGTTATTTTTATATTGCTGCTAATTTACATTTTTGTATATGTTTAATATGTAATTAATTTGTAATTAAATTGGTTGAATGAATTAAGGGAATATTGTTCTTCCAATGGCTATTAACTAATTCCCATTGATCCTGTTTATTAAATGGCTTCTAGCTGTATAAATGTTAACTATTTGTAATAAACTGGTTTAGACCTTTACCTTCGTTATCATTCAGCTGCCTTGCTGTGTGAAGTATTTTACCTCAGGCCTCCCGTGCACAATCCCAGCACAGCTGATTGTAGAAAAGGTGACCTCTGCCAGTCCAAGCACTAAAGAGCTATGCTAGCCCCTTAACGCTTGGGGTCCACAGAGCTGAAAATACGTTGCAACTTCAAATGATGTTTTAAGGCATCACCAGCTTTGTGAAGTGAAAATGTGGTTCAGATTAGAAAATGAAAAACTGGTGAGACAAAACGATGCCCCTCCACAGCACTGCTCGGATCCCAACAGATGGAAGTACATCTTCCCTCTATAGCAGCTCCTGAAAACTGGCTGAATGCCTGCTGCCACTTGAGGTTTAAGGTGTGCTGCAGTAGGAAAGCTACCCACAATCAGCAGCCAGTGTCCTCTCAGTGTGCTGCTCTGGTGCCGCACTAGATAATCCCCTGTAGCCAAAGTCAGGCCTTTCAGGGCGGGACTTCCAGCTGTGAAGAATTGTCTGGAGCATTCCAGTGCATCACATACAGTCATAAGGTGAGGTGTGCCCAACTCTGGAAATTTTGCTCTGCCTGGGTGGATACCGCGTTGTCTTGCAAATTCCTGTTTTAGAGTAAACATTGAACTCTTTCAAGAAAATTATGGGGCTGCTGCAAACTAGCTCCAGGACCAATGCATTTACGAAAGTGTGTGCCTGGCAATACTGTAACACTTTGTAATGTATTGCCATACAGAAGTGCTGCAGTACATCCTGGGATCTGAAACGAAGACTCCGAATTGTCCAGTATAGAGTGGATGCCAATAAACCAGATTAAAAAATGTGCTAGACTGGTATATGTCACAGAAGGATGTTTATTTATGATAAATGCATTTTGCAGGTAAAAACTCCACTTCTTCTGCTTCTTGGTGAGAAAGACAGGCGCATTTCTCCTCATCACGGGATGGAGTATTTCAGAGCACTCAGAGCCAAAGGGGTTCCCACACGGTGAGTGAAAATTAAGTTTTTTTGTGGACACTTAAAATAAATTATGCCATTTCTTTATCTAGAGTGTTACTTCGTGTTTCCTCACTAACAGATTAATCTGGTGCAATGTCACTTAAACCACAAATCTCCATGTAGTGAGAAAGGCAAACTTTATTAAGACAGGCCTGAGGTTTATTCATGAGTCAGATACAAAAAATATACCCAGTGAAACACGGTGATTAACCTGATCATCCACTCTCCCTTAAAGCTCCCCAAAAATGTCAAGTGATCCCCAAAAAATGGATTCGTCCACTTGTGACTCACTCCCCCCCAACTACTGCAAAGCCTTAAAACTGGACCTTTCCTAAAGTAGCATATATTAGCTAAACCCAGCCCACTTCTTACATCACTTTTCAAAACTTACATGAAAATACAAAAAACCATCCACCCTCAAATCCCTAATGCAGTTCGTCACACCTGCAAATGACACCACACTGGACTGGGTGGGCAGAAGAACCAACACAACACTCTTCTGTACACTAACTGCCCATTTATCGAGTCAGCCAGAAGAGATTGAACTCCTGGCCCCTCAACCAAATATGCTTGACCCTAAGCCAAACCCCTCAGACGGACATAGCCTATCCCCATCTTATCTCTGTGGCCAGTTCTACCCACCTGAAATAGCCTTAGGGTGACAGGCCATCAGGACTTTCTCCTCCCAAGCCACCATTTAGCATAATTCTGCAGGTAATTCAACATTCAGATACAATAAAGTAAAGCCTTATTAATATATAGTGAACAGAACACCCTGATCATCCCCCTCCAATAAAGCACCTCTAAAATACCAAATAATCCCTCACAATGCACACTAACATTTCATCTCTCTTATTTCACAGGCATTCTTTCTGCAGCCACCTCACTCAACTAGTCACCAAACTCTCAAAGCTATCCCCATTTTAACCTGCTCCAATTTTCTCATACTTTTACCCTGGCCCCTGAGCTGTGCCCCTCTAAAGGACGACATGCCAACTTGCGACTCATCACCCTCCATTAACTACCAACAACCAGGAAAACACTTTAGGTGTTTTCCTGTTCCAATCACCCCCCGCCCCCTTCAAACACAAAATGCATTATAACCGAAGTGTCTTCCTTAATGTTTCTATACAATAATACCTTTATTCCTCAACTCATACAAAATACCCTGTTCAACCTGCTCTTCACGCTATCCATGCTTTTCTGTTTTTAGACACAACAACAAACTTCTGGGCACAAATTCAGTCCAGACTGTGCATGTGCCTGCCCAAATGTTCTTCAGCCATACTAAATCATTTTTTATGACCCTCAATAATGAGAGGCCCCATACCTTCACTAAGTCATCTTTGTCAAAATAAATTATTAGCAGATCTTGACATTCTCTACCAAGAACTAGCTTGGCCAATGAAAGCAACAACTGCCCCCACCACTTCACACTCTTACCCCAGCAAAACACCTCATGTCTGATGCTTGCTAGTCCCAAAGAGCAGCCATATGGATGTCTGTTAGCACTTTTTGTAGCCCCTCTAAACAAACTAATGAATACCCCACAGCCCATACGTTGGAAATGGCCTTTCTGCAGGGTCACCCCCAAACATTTTGCCTTCCTCCTCCTCTTTTTCTGACCTCATTTTTGCTGGCTTTAGCACGCTGCGCACTGTACCACTGCTAATCAGTGCTAAAGTGCATATGGTCTCTCCTTAAAACATGGTGACATCGGCTCATACCCAATTGGCTTATTTGATTTACTTGTAAGTCCTGAGTCAAGTGCAGTACACATGCCCAGGGCCTGTAAATTAAATGCTACTAGTGGGCTGCAGCACTGGCTGTGCCACCCACATAAGTAGCCCCCTAACCATGTCTCAGGCCTGCCATTGCAGTGCCTGTGTGTGCCGTGCCACTGCCACTTCGACTTGGCAGTTAAAAGTACTTGCCAAGCCTTAAAGTCCCCTTTTTCTACATATAAGTCACCCCTAAGGTTGGCTCTAGGTAGCCCATAGGGCAGGGTGCTATTTAGGTAAAAGGCAGGACATGAACATGTGTGTTCTATATGTCCTGGTAGTGTAAAACTCATGAATTCGTTTTACACTGCTGTGAGGCCTGCTCCTTTCATAGGATAGCATCAGGGCTACCCTCATATACTGTTTGAGTGGTAGATCCTGATCTAAAAGGAGTAGCCAGCCAGAATGGTGATGCAACATCCTGCTTAATGGTGAAGGTGGATTTTATATTACTATTTTAGAAAGGCTACTTTTAGAAAATGAGCATTTCTCTACACTTAAATCCTTCTGTGCCTTCCAATCCACGTCTGGCTAGGTTTAGTTGACAGCTCCCTTGTGCATTCACTCAGACAACCCCAAACACAGGTTGATCAGTCACACTTTCATACATCTATATATTGAATGGGTCTTCCTGGGCTGGGAGGGTCTGACACTTACATGTCAAAGGACAGTAGCCTGCCCTCACACAAAGGACTACCACACCACCTAATGGGACCATGGCAGACAGGATGGAACTGAAAGGGGATCTTGTGCACTTCTAAGCCACTCTTTAAAGTCTCCCCACTTCAAGGGCACATTTGGGCATCTAAGCAGGGTCTCTGACTGTACCAACTCAGACACTTCTGAGGTAGACACTTTACTTTATCAAGACACTTCCTGGAGAAGATAACCTGAACCAGAACCTGCAACCTGCCAAAAAGAACTGCCTGGCTGCCCAAAGGACTCACCTGACTGCTTTCTGAGAAGGACTGCTGCCTTGCTGTTGCCCTGCTGCCTTGCTGACCTCTGGCTGTGCTGAGAAGTGCTCTCCAAGGGATTGGATAGAGCTTGCCTCCTGTTCCCTGAAGTATAAGGACCAAAAAGATTTCATTCCTGCAATAAGAAATCTCGGTGCAATGAAAATCGATGCACCCCCTGCCAGAAACGATGCACACCCTGCACCGCGGTGAGAAAATCCCCGCTTGCCGAACCGGAATGACGCAGACCGACTTTGTAAGGAAAAGATCGATGCAGCACCAGTGT
The DNA here is from genome assembly GCF_031143425.1 of Pleurodeles waltl. NCBI lineage: Eukaryota > Metazoa > Chordata > Amphibia > Caudata > Salamandridae > Pleurodeles > Pleurodeles waltl. The sequence goes on from NC_090448.1 coordinate 331,353,071, forward strand.
AGCAACCAGAAATTCGACACACCGCCCACTGGATCAACGCACAGCCGAGCCGGAACGATGCAGCCCAACTTCCTGAGAGGAATCGACACAGCGCCTGCCGTGCGGTAGAATTTTCCACGCAATGCCCACCGGATCAACGCAGCCCCTGTGACTTCGTCCTCCAGCGCCGGATTTCAACGCATCGTCCACGGGGTGTCTGAAAACCCCGCAACCTGAAGAGGATCCAAGTCCGAGCACCAGAAATCGACGCAAAGCCTTCCCTGTGTGAAAAACAAACGACGCATTGCCATGTGCGGCCTGAGAAATCAACGCACGCCTCCCTATTTTCCACACCTCTCCTCCTCTGTGGTCCCTTGCGGAGAATTTGAACGCAAACCAGGTACTTTGTGCTTGCAAGAGACATTTGTTGTTTGTAAGAGACTAATGACACTTCATATCATTTTACAGTGATGTTTCAACATATACTTATTGCATCTTGATCGTTTTGACCTGCATCTTATCAGATAAATATTATATATTTTTCTAAACACTGTGTGGTGTATTTTTGTGGTGTTCTACTGTGTTATTGCATGATTTTTTGCACAAATACTTTACACATTGCCTTCTAAGTTAAGCCTGACTGCTCAGTGCCAAGCTACCAGAGGGTGGGCACAGGATAATTCAGATTGTGTGTGACTTACCTTGACTGGAGTGAAGGTCCTTGCTTGGTCAGGGGGTAACCTGTCTGCCAACCAAAGACCCCATTTCTAACACCATGTCACAATGTATGCCAATGTTGGGCCTTGTTTGCAACCTACAATAAAATATAAACAACATCACTATACAGAAAAACATTAATTAGAACCCAAACCCTTCTCTAATAAAGCACTCACAACATCTGGACCACCACCGTCTAAATCTCTTAAGATTCTCATTCTGGAGACCCAACACTGCAGCCTCAGATGCTGCTCCAATTGGGAGAAATTGTGTACTAAACTTTCTAACATTCAGACCCAGGTAAGTGCATGAATTTCTCAACACTCTCAAAAGATGGTCCACCGTACCTCTTGTGCCATCAGCACGACAAAAAAAAAATCATCATCACTGCAAGACTATAAATGTAGGTACTTCTTCCAATTCAGCAGTGGACAAACCTTGGTTAATATGACTGGCTGTATTACCACCCATATACCCAACCCATTCAGGTCTGTTTTAGAATGGCAAAGCCATATTTTCCAGTCAGAATCTTCCTACCTCAACCTCGAACCTGGTCTATCCCTTGAGCTTAATAGCTCAGACACATACAGAAAGCTACAAAAACCTCCATACCATGAAAAGCCTGACAACTTCATCCTCAAAACTATTATAACAACGGAAAACCAAACCTCCCAATATTTTCGTCATAGAGCAAAATTATATTGGTTTCCCCAAAGTGGCTCTTCACCTATTAACCTCAGCCCAACCTGTCAATACCCTCTTGACCAACCCCCCAGCTGATGGGTCATGCCCTCAAAATAACTTCAAATAAAAAGGCAAACCACCTGAGTTCTCAGCAATACTAACAGCTGACAAACCCTTGCCAATCAAAGCAACTACAAAATGCAAGTTCTCATTGCGCAGCTCAAAACGCTTCATATCACCCTCTCAGACTTTCCCCTCTCCTAAATCTCAACCCAAGCCTGCCAATCGGACTGTCTAGAGTTATGAAACATGTTGTTCAACTAAATTCAGTGTGCTCATGTCCCTTTCAGCAACCCAATCTTATCTCTTCTGCTCCTTGGGCTAGGTGTCAGAACCTTTGCCACTGCGATCAAGATACTCATTAATATAATTGTTCATCCCAGGGAACTGTTTTGGTTAAAAAAATAATATTAAAATGCGAGCAAACCCAGCATAATGGTCCTGAAAAGGTGAAAAACCACAAGGTCCTTTGCCTTCTGTTTGTTAGCAAACTCCATAACTGTCATGCTCTTAACGTTAAAAATACTCTTCTGTTTGACAGTTCCGCCCTCTATAACACCAGCACAATCACCAGTGAAATTTCTTTTTAAAAAGCAATTGTTCTGCCCTGACTCTACCAATGACTTGGCTACTCTTACACACACTATTATCCATCCAACAAAAGGCCAAATCCAAGAGATTCCGTGGTATCTGAAAACGTCTGTGCATGCCAGTCTATCTCTCCTTCTGCAAAAAACATACTTACACCTTTGAAGTTGTCCAGAAAATGCTGCCTAACATTCAAGTCAGCCATCAAAGCAATTGTAATATGCACCCTGTTGGTGTGGTAATACTGCCCTGCCATGGCAAAACCTAAACATCTACAAAACGTTCTGCCACCCCTTACCTCTCTGCATGCAAAACGGAGGTGCCCCAAAAGGTAGTGGACGTTATGAAATATTCCTATTGGGTAACGTGCTCCAAGCAGAGTTGGCCAGTGCAGGGGTTGGGGCATCACTGATAGCTGGTCATCAACGCAATAAGGCTGTTCGGCACTGGCGGAGTAGCCTCTGGTGGATAAGAGCAGCCATCAAAGGTCGAATTTCCAGAAAGCTAATTCTGCTGAATAAGTGAGACTTCCTTTATCTATCACAGTTGGTAGGGGACTCCTGCCCCCTAGAGAAGCAAAAACCAAATCCTCCTTTATGCCAGGCACCACAAACCTGACAAACCTGGAAGACAGAACTGAAATTAAACCTGAAGACATCTTTGTGTCTGCCTTGACCCAGGGGAATGACTGTTGCATGATCTGCTAAGGCACCTGATGGCAACAGGAGAAACATTGATCGCAAGATCATGGCAACTGAAGATAGCATGGACAAACTCAAGGGGACAGTGGGCTACCAGAAAGTGCCACCTGACAGGAGGAATATATGGAGAGTCGAGAGAGCTTCAGGAAATGCACCATATCTGCCATGATCTGGTGGTAAAAAGAAGTGAAAATTCTGTTCAGTGTACTGTGGGCCTCATGCCTGAGAATACTGGAATCTCCCAACACTGATGATGGGGAAAACATCAGAGATGTAATTAAGCAACTTCTGAAAACATACATCGGAGGAGAAGAATGTGCAACACCTGTGGAAGTCTACAGGGGGATACAGTTTGCCACAGATACAGGGACAGAATTGGTTTAGCTGGAAACTTGAGGACTGAGAGAGGAGATCACACTTGTAGATTTTCTACAAGAAAAGCAAAATGATAATGATATAAGTAGGGCCATGCCACATACGTGGTCGAAACTACAACTCAGAGTTCTTGGTGTTGAGATGCAGTGCCTCATTGCGGTACTCTGTGACACTTTCGGTGCAGAGTGATGGTAAAACTTTGCAGTCACAAATCCCAAGGTGGCAAGAGATTTTCTGGAGAGCTAAATGCTCGATGCCAAACACGAGCCACAGATGAGAGGAGCGAAGGAGACCTGGCTGAAAATGGTGGGCAGAGGAATCAACCAGCATCCTGGGGAAAGTGTTGAACTGGTATGCACTGTAGAAATTGCGACTTAAGATTGTCTTTATCCCTTCCCCCTTATCCCTCCTTTTCTTTGAGAGAGCAGTAGGATTTATATCGATTCAGTTTGGTGTTCTATCTTGCATTGGCATGTAGATCGTCCTCTTAGGAAGGTCTGGCATTTAAACGAAAGAGTATTAGTAAGATGTTGGTTCAAATTGAACAATGACACATTATATTCAATAAAAAGACTTAAATGTATATCCAGAGGTGGATTATCTTCTGGATTTAGCGCTTCCTCTTCAAATTCAATCATTTGTCAGTGCCACCCTTCTCCTGGGGGGGGCACTATCAAAGGAGATGTTTCATTTGTGTGATCTACAGCTGTTGAATCTATCTCTTGCAGTTTGCTGAGGCCTCTACTGTACTAACCCTGGGTCACTTTCCCACAGTGTTCTCTGGTATCCTGACAATCATTCGCTGTCTACTGTGGAAGCAGAAGCTGACGGCATTGTAAACAGCACAACATGGATTGTTCGTTATCTGCCATCATTTGAGAAAAATCAGGAACACAAGCCACCTGAACGTACTTATCCTGTGAGGACATGAGTTTCCACCTTCTTGTAGAGACTAAAAAGAGGATAGTACGAAGATTTTCCTTACTGTTTTTTAAAATGTACCATAATGTTTTCTTTCACATTTTGTCCTTTACATGAGGCTCTTGCACAATCTTCCCAAACAATTAATAATGATCAATAAATATTTCAAAATATAGTTAATAAAGCTTCAAAATTGCAGATAAAATAAAAATAAAATATTGTGAGGTCAAATATTGAATATGGGTAAAACAGAGCGTAACTGGCAATATTTTTAGTGTGGCACTGCATTTCACAAGAAGACTGATGCAAAACCTGTGTTTTAGTATTTAAACATGAATAAGGTACGCCACTAGAGGGAAGCAGTAAACAACTGAGTAGTATACTGTGAACCTTTCATCAAATGAACACATGGAAGGGGACTGTGTAATGTGACATGTGTGCACACCCCTTTTCTGGATTACCCCACCCCCCCTCAAATTCTGAGCAGAGTCCCTCTAGGAAGTGTTGTCACTCATGAATCCCCTGAAGCTCGGCCCTGGAAATGGATGAAGGTGTCTCGGCAGGAAGAGATTTTAGTGGTGACCCAGGAACAGGCAGCACAGGGTCAAACCACACAGCCATGATATTTTCGGTGGATCTGACCCTACCACCCGGGTAAAAAACACATTCACCCTTTGATTCCATTCCACTGTGCAACGTGCAGGAAGTGACCTGGCAGAAAGGGATGTAGGTGGAGACCTCCAGCTAGACCCCACAGGATCAAACCATCCTTTGGCAGTATACAGTGCTCTGATGTCAGAAAAGGTGATATAGGGAGTCACTTCAAAAGGTCCCCAGGAATCAATGTTGAACCCTCTCAACATGTTTTAAATTAAGCACAAACATATTTTGTGAGCTGCACAGATCGATAGGAAACAGTTTGTCTTGATGACCAATTCTGAGCAAACACCTATTGAAAGGAAATGGAAACTGAAAAGATGCAATGTTTTATTTGCAAAAAAGTCTTAAACATCCTTTGATAAATTGATGCCCTGATGAAGTCTTTAAGATTATTATCTTATTGGACGAAACACGTGTTGGCGTTTGGCTGTTGTTGATTCATGAATATTGAATCGATGAACGTTTTCATTTTCCGAAATGATCTGCTCTTCTGAAAGAATAAATTGAGTTCTATTCACTCACGAATTCCTGTCCGTCAGAGAAATTCATCATGTTACTTTGGCATCAAATATTTAATATGGACCATGAAACATTTACTTAAATACTGAGAATTGATACACGAGTGCCGTGACATTTTGTTCTTATTATTATTAGTTTCCCAGGAAACACCAGAGGAGATAGGAAGATCCTCTTGCCATGAGCACCGTGCCTGCAATGTTTGTCATTTAATCTTGTGGAGATTTCCTGTGAGCGCTTATCTCCTATGTGACCCTTCCTATTTTGTTTTGCCTTTCATCCTTTGATAAATTGTTTTGTTGTTGAAAAGAAAATTAAAATCAAACATACAAAATATGCAGTTACAAGACATATCGTCTAACAAAAGTTGCAAGTTTTTAAACTGCTCTCATTATCTAAGAGAGACGTTGTGGAAAGAAAGAAATCTAGGATCGGGCTGCGAAAAAAACTGTTCTTTAGGGGTTGAGAACAGCATAAAGAAAGTTTTATTGAAAGATTCTAAAAGATTTCTGTAACCTCGCTACCTGCACAGATAGAAGGAATTTCTATCTATGCAGTGGCCTGCATGAAAAGATCCAATTTTGTGCTTTTCTCTGGGGGGTGTTAAGCTATGAATTTGATTGTGCATGTTGGATAATTTCTCCAACTAACCGTTATAAACAAACTCTTGTGTCTCATTCCTTGAGAATACGTCTTCGTTTTCTACTAAAGAGTTTACCCAGCACTTGTTCCATGTTTTTTAATATTTAGTGAAGTTTTTAAACTGTCCTTCAACAAAGGGCTCTGCAGATGGTGGGTGACTTTCAGAGTCAGGGCTATACAAAGTCAGCTTGTTTTTCCTCCAATTTAGTTCCTGTCAAAGGTACTTTGGAAATTTCTGAACAATCTTTTGCAGAGATTAGCCAAGACGTACCTCATTGAATCATTTCAGACAAGAACTTCTTTTTATTTCAGATTCCAATTGTATTTGAAGTGTCTTATGCGTTATAAGGGCTTGCATCCAACTGATTAAACTGATCACTAGGCAACTAAGTCCATGTTCTGTGCATAGTCCCCAAGCTTTTACTAAAACAACTGGTGACCAGAAGAAAGCTATGCCCAATAATGACCCTATGAATCTGCCAGGTGGTGTATACTACAACACTGCTTCAAATTTATAATTGCTGTTCAAATTTTGGGACCCATAATACCCATACTTCGGGTTTGTCAGATCATCTGGTCTTGGCGGAAGGAGACACCTTCTGTAGTCACACATTCATCAAGACGTGAGTCCCCCAAGGAGCCTGCACATGCTCCTGTTATTAAGACATACAAACAATGCCGCAAGGTAAGACTTATTCTTACCTATGTGCAGAGATACACATAATACTTGGAATAGAGATCCCATCAGCTCTGTCAAAGGTATGAGGCATTGTGAGGGCTCTATCTGGGCCCCAAAACATTTGGCTCTTTAATAGCATGACAGAGACATAGGACCTGAATTAGAGTTTGGTGGACTGTTACTCTGTCATAAATGTGACAGATATCCCATCTGCCAGATTACAAGTTCCATTGGATATAAAGCACTTGTAATACAGTGGGCAGTATATCTGTCATGTTTGTGATGGCATAACCCGTCTGCCGAATGCTAAATTAGGCTGATAATTCTCATGGCTCATCCTCTTTTTGATGTTTAACCCTGCCCATTTATCCTTGAATGAAAGGAATTTATTTGGGTGAACATAGAGACACTTATAGCAATAATCTTGATACCTCTCTTATCCAGCAAAATGTATTGTGAACTTCCTCTAATTGAGCCAAAGCCATGCTGGTAGTATTATCTTTGGTGGGATGAGTCAGCCTATTTTGAAGCATGCCATGATGATGTGGGTGAGGCTTTATCTACCATTCTTAATATGACGTATTCCCTTTGACTCTTGCGTTTACAAGTAGGATTGGTGATCCGGTATGTTATTGCATCAGTTATGTGTTTGTGTTTGATGTTAGGAGTATGTGTGATAACTGAAAACCTCTAACTCTCCTTTTGTGGTATACTAATCCGACACATTACCAGCCTGGACAAACTGACAAAGAAACTACTGATTGTGCTAGAAGTGAGGCATTTAGAGAAAGTTTAACTTGTTGAGCAAAAAATAATTCATTTAATGCCCCCCCCCGCTCTGCCTACTGTGCTTACCACAATAGACAAGGCACTTTGGTCCGGCTCCGGTGTCTGTCACTGTGTGTCCTGTATTGGCACATTGCACAAGGACACAATGTGGAGGGCTCATCTGAATATGGTCTCAGCAGAAGAACAGTAGTCAGGACTGAAACCCAGCTGGATACCTCCCTCTATGCCAGCACTAGTACACACTGCCATTCTTCTAGATCTATAACTATTGAAAGACTAGCCTGGTTTCCCATTTGTGACAGTCATAGCAGAAAGACTACTATACCTATTATGAACAATATTTGTCCTAGTAGGCTTCCTTCTATAATTATTGGTATCTGAAAGCTTCCCTGGTCTTCCTTTTCTGCCATGTTAGGTTGGAAAATCACTGGGCAGCTGAAAACTTTCAGTGAAGCAGCTGACAGTTTCCCTATTCGATCATCATACAGGAGCTGGTCCCTGGTTTCAGCCTGTGGACTAATGCAGACACCAGGTTCCAGGTGTTGTCAGGCATCGAATGAGGTATAGGAGAGGCCTACAGGTGGGAAGAGTTTGTTCTGCAGAGCTTGGATAAGATTAGAATGGGAGGAGTGACATGTCTCCGCCTAGCTTTTGGGCAAGGCTGTGGAGAGGGGAAGGCCTGAGTGCCATAGCACTATGTGAATACTGTGCTCTAAAATGCACCATTTTGCTCTTATTTCCTGCAGACATTTCCCTTCTGGGGGGTAAAAACGCATGAAAACGTCATGGAGGAACTAGCGTAATTCAGTTAGTAGCAGCCTTTTATGTCCCATCACCTACCAAGTTCACCAGCTCCACCTGTTTCATCAGGCCTTTCATGTCCTGGCTTTTTATAAGTTCACTATCCCGTACTGGACATATTGGGCCACATGTACGACTGCCAGATTTGACAATTTCCTAATTGTGACTTTTTGTGACTCACAATTAGGAAATCGCAAACTGCGATGTACCAACGTGTCTCAGACATATATTGTGATTCCCAGTGAGTTGAAAATGGACCTGCCTCATCAATATTCTATGAGGCAGGTCACAATTTGCGACAGATTTTGAATGGCCAAAATCACAGGGATGGTGGCCTGCTGGGGCCACTGAGAAAAACAGACCCATCTCACTTGTGCTGTGTAAAACAACATGTAAAAGTGATGTGACCTGAGAGAGAGCTTTGCTTTCTAAAGCCAAAGTCTGTAAGCTGTGTGTTCCTTGGGGAACTCTGTATAAGATCTGAGTCTGTATTGTTTGCAAAAATGTGACATAGCTCTGCTATTTAAAAAGTGAATGTCTGTAATATCTGTATAACCTAAGGTGCACCTCTGATGTGAGGTCTGCTGAGCCTGTAATGGTTGGAGGTATAAGATAAAGCTCTGCAAAAGGTAACTCCTGTAATGTCTGTATAAGTTGAATAGTAGCTCTGCTGTACCATGCCTGAGTTGGCATTCTACGTGTATATGCTAATGAGTTAGCCTACACACTACTGGGGTGTAGTATGTATGTCTAGCTGTGGGCTGACCCTTGCAAAAGGAGTCTGGTGTGCCATTACACAGCAGAGCCCAGTATCTCAGACACCATCTCCCTTCCTCCTAAATACAGTTTTTATAAACAGACATGATTAGGGAAGCACAGCTTCCAATTATTCTACACATGAGCATCAATAATCAATAAAATCTGCAATGTTGCTTTTTAACTAGACCTTTTTTCTTTTAAAATGTACGTCTGAATGCAAAAGATGTAAGTGAAAGTATGTCGATAGCCGAGCTGGCCTCGTAGACTGAGAGCAAACTATTTGCTTTGCAAATTTTGATGTGTTTTCTGTTTTGCTTTGTTCTCTAATCTATGTTGTTGCTGGCCCACTCTGAACGTGTTGGCTAGCTCGAGCAGATCCATTGATGTTAACATAAATCTAGAGCACCCTATTTTTCCCCAACACTTCATTTTGCTTATGTATTTTACCCTGTGGTGTACTGACATGTCCTATGGTGTCTGAACAGATCTTCTGTGATTTTGCCCCTATTACATAATATAAACATTTGCTACAAACAGACTTCACTTATAGTGATTGGTTGATTTAGCAGACACTACTTGTATTCTGCAGGTCGACTTTATTGAACACAATGTGCTGATTTAGCTCTAAAAAGACTTAACCACAAAGCATTGTTCTTTGGTATTAATACTAGTGGGAAAAAGAAAGAATCCACCCAGTAACTGATTTTCAGAATGTGTAATAAGTAAAGTGTTGCTCAAACCTCAGCTTCTACACTCGTCCAAATTGTATGATTGTGAGAAACAAATGTTACTTCAGTGGAACCTATTGGTTTGCCTGTGAGCATCATGAAGTAAATTAATCAAGGATGTGTGCTCCACAAATACCTTACCAATAGATGATTTTACAAACTATAATATTTCTCTTTATCTAATAACAGTATTAGCCATATATGCAATGAACATAACCGACTTATCACTTGGCTCAGGCATGGGGAAGGATTCTTGAATGTGACCTGGGTTCATGTTTACAAACTATTGATTTTAAATAAATTGTATTAATTGCAGTTTTACAGTCTAATGAACTAAACTGAAATACATACAAGTGTTAAAGGTTTTTTTAATAGTTTTTAAGAGCCTTTATGACATTTTTACATTCATTTCGCGTTTTAACATTTTTTAAAACCATACATTTCATTCGTTCAGCTTGTGCTTTGGCTGTTAGGTCTCTAGTATTTCGCTCCCTCACCTCTAGTATTTCGTTTCCCATATGAATCTCTAGGTGAATAGCTCTGCTATCTATTTATTTGTTTAACAATTTTCTATATCTTTATATGCCTAAAGTTGTTAGTGCACCATACTTGTAACAGCAGCTTTCAGAGAAAGTACGAAGAACGAAGATGTACTGTAGAAATTATAGTTGAAACAATTTTTATTAATTGCGAGATTTACAAAAAGGGGCAAATATTAAGAGATAGAGAAGTACAGGTGACCAATACAAGAATTATGATATATGAGGAAGAGGACAGTAAAAATCCAGGGGAGTTTTTGATTCTTTCAAGTTAGCTTTTAAGGAGTTGGAAACAATTTGTTTTCAGCATTTTCCTAAGGGACAGAGGTTCTTTTGAGTTCTTAATGTTGGGGGAAAGGAGCACCACAGCTAGGTTCTGTCACTAATAAATAAATGATTCAATACAAGAGCTGTTTTATATTTTGGATTTTCCAACTGTGATTTTGTGTGACCGAGGCCTTGTTGTCTTCAAGAGATAGTCATGAGTTTGTTTAGAGAAGGATGGTTTCCTAAGTGGTGGGCTTTGCATGTATAGTAGCATGTTTATACTTAATCATGGGCTTGACTGTCAGCCAATTAAGATGTTTCAAAACTGGGGTTGTGGCCACGTTTTTCCTTGGGGCCACATAAATGGCTCGGGAATACCGATTAAGTATTTCCGTTTCATAAGTGATAGATACCGCAGGAATCAGCCATTTAGGAAGTTGTGAATACTTTGATATTCTGACTTCCACCCTGAATGTCCCCCAGAAAAATGGAGAATTAGTTGCCAACAGAATTCCTGAGAAGTTTTGAGTTTTAATTGGATCTTTGACTAAATCTTCTTCAGCTACTCTGCCGAGAAGCATGATTCTTTAGAAAGGATCATTAGGTTTGGCTTTGGCAGCACCCTTGCCCATCGTCAAAGGCACCATATATAACTATTTGTAGCATATATGGAAATAATACCGCACAAAGGCTACTTTTTAAACTACACGATAGGTGAATTAGCGATAAGATGTGCTGCAAACGGGCTGGCTTATCCTTGAAAGTGTATTTTCACTTTGTAGTAAATCAGGATACTGCTTCTGGCTGGAGGAGGTATACAGTAAAAGCTAAGACCTTTTTTACAGACTGAAAAGTTTAGGATATCATGTTGCATCCTGTAAAGTAACCAGCCGCCCCATACTGAGTATATAATAAACAGGGTTGGAGGTGTAATTTCATCACAACTGAAGAACGTACAGTGGCCACTTGTATAAGGTACTCAGTTGCATGAACTAAGCGCCTCGTTATGAGTTACCCTTTAATTGCAGCCGGACTGGTAAGAGTAGTTGCTAGCACTGTCGGAATTTTAAATTTCACAGATACTCTGCAAGCCCATTGTTTTGTGACAGCAGCTAGTCTCCAGGTGAAACTCCAGGTCCAAAAGAGGAATAACAATTGTAACTGGGCTTGGTTTTATCAAGCTGGTCATTGCTCATTTCAGAAGTGGAGCTTCAGGATCCACCTTTCAATCCCAGAGTAACTCCACCTCCCAGAGTCACCACACCGAAATCTGGACGAGGCCCTAAAGACGAGAAGTTATAGTATAAATTTGGGACACTCTACTTTTGGTCCAGATCACAAGTGAATTGGTAACATTTGGTTGTTAAATCCGCACACAGAATTACCAGTAGTGGGCAGAATCACACAATTCTTGTGCGCTTCCAATTTCAAATTACCTGTTCATGGGTAATAACATGCAGCATTAAAAAACTATGCAGATTGTCTTAATTACTGGAGCGATTACCATGCATGAATTCCACCTGCATGTGGACAGGAGTCACTGGGACCAAGTTTTACCGCATTTGGGAATTCCTGGTGCCTTAAAACCTAGAAAGTTGTAATCCCCTTGTGTCCAGACCGTGGAGGTAACTGCTGGAATGTAATTTCTGTTTTATTCATGTACAGACCCTGACGGCATTGGGATGAGGTCTTTTCTGATGAGGACAGGCTTACGTGGCTTTAACTGCTTTTCTTAGTAGCAACAGAAAATCCTCTGACTTGTGTATAACAGTGCTAAATTGGGCTAAAACATACCAGCAGAATTTTCTGCTCCACAGGCATGGTATGGTGGGCAAAATTCCACCAGTAAAATTAGTTCTTCCTCAAAAATTGGAGAGTGTTTTAATCCCTAATAGGAGTTGTAGTTAGGTATAAAAATAAATCAATGTGTTCCACACCAGGTCACGTCTAACAAACTACCCACTAAAGTTTTCTTAGCTACAGAAGTACAGAGTGCTAGTTCTCAACGCGCACAATACATACTAGAGCAAACAGTGTGAGGGCGCTATTACAACCGTAGCTGCCCAGCACCATTTTGTAATGCAGGCCTTCAGTTGGCATTTGCAAATGTCAATGTTTTCTGCATTTCAGGCACACCCGACTACCAGTGCTGCTCGGTGGCCCAATGCTTGCACCATATAACATCATACAAGCAGCAATAATGGTACACATAGATTCGGTAAGGTTTTCTTTCTCCGATAACAGGTTTCTGGATATGGAGGCAATCAAACCCCAAAACCACCCAAAAACGTCATATCTCTGGTTGCCTTGGATTAGACCTCACCCTTCAACAGTTCAGGCAGGTGTCACTGAGTGTTGACAAAGTTCTTAGACACAAATTTGTGAGAATGAAAATTGCCCAACCCTGTATCCGATGACTGAAAGAGCCCATGTTTCACACAAGGCGCAAAGGAGCTTTATAATACGTGTGCAGGGCCAAGGAAGATAATTTTAGCTTTTAGAAGCAGTAATGAAGAGTAGCCCAAAGAAAAGCATTTATGGATGAAAGGGTCTGCTGGTTATGCCCAAACGAGTCATGCCATATTGTCTTGTCAACAGGTCAACGATATCTGCGTGTTTTCTGTAAAATGACCTAATTCCCACGTTCCCAATTAATCAATCAACATTTATAAAGCGCTGCTTAACACTCAGGCGTTCTCTATGTGCTAGCTGGGGGACTCAGGTCTTTGTTGCAACCGATAATTGCAGTGCAGGAGATTATCAACTGTTAACATCCTCCACCAAGAACAATACAATGTAATAATCACATTTTGGAATGTTAACAGTGGGAATGCAAATAAGGTGGAAACCCTGCCTATGACTTTTGTTTTTTGAATTTTTATTTAATTCCATTTTATACCAAACAAACAAACATATTTCTTAGCTGTTGACTTAGCTACGTATACAGCAACACCATGCATAAGAGTATTACACAATGATGGCTAACATGCTGTGGATCAGTCCTTCTGGCAGTCTTTTCAGCATTTGGAGGAGACATAGTGGGTTCCGTCTATAACTTTAGGTATACAATGCGATAAGTGAATGGCATAGATTTGATCTGCAACATTACCATGTTTCATAATAATAATTGTAAAGTCTTCAGCATACACAGTAGGTGGATCTTTGCTTGCTGGAGTCCATATACACACAGTCCCCTACTAGGTCATATTGTTCCAAGGTGCATTCATTGATACTGTGCCGCTTCATCCTCTATTGCAGTTGCAGCAGCCAAATATGCTTGGTACAAGCCCCAGATATCTTTCGGGCGACAACGCAGAGGCAATAGCTTCCGGTATGTGTATGACTGTGTGTTACAGTATGCAATGTCCCTGTGCCATTCACTCAAAGTGGGAGGTGGACCATAAGGCTAACGATGGGCTACCCGATATTTAGCTAGTAGTAGGCCTATTGCCACTAGGTGCCGCACAGCTGCTTGCACCCCTCTATCAGAGCCTAAAAATGCTATCAATGGTTCTAATACCAGCGAGTCTCCAGTAATGGCTTCAAGTCCTTTAAACACAGCTTGCCAGAAGCTCTGCACTCCAGGGCAGTACGAAGCAAGATGTGCAAATCCTGCCTCCTCCTCCTCATAATGTTAGCATTTGACATTATCGTGCAGGCCATAGTGGAATAGTCACGCCGGTGTATAATATACCCTATTAATGTATTTAAAGTGTAACAGCCTATGTCTATTGTTCAATTAAAATATTTTTATTGCAGCTCAACAATACTCCCATTGCTGATCACTTATAGTGAGCACAAGTTCCCTCTGACAGTCGAGTCTAACCTGCATGGTGCCCGGCCTGCACGCCTCCTGGGCATATGCTTAGAATCTGGACACCAGTCCGCAGGGAGTGCTGGTCTGCAAGAGGGAGGTTAGTGCTAGTGTCTCAGGCAAACATGCCTATAATTAGAATCAGTGAGCTGAAGTTATCTCACAACTGGCGGGTCGCTATAATGCATGAAACATATCACATGGTGATCATATCACATGCACCACATCCACATACCAATGTTAATTACTGTTCTTAGTTCCACTTATTCCTAACAGCCAAGGTACATATGAGTGGCGATACAAATTGTAAATATACAGTTACCATACAATATAGTGTTGGACCGATGTAGCAGATGTAATATTGTCATATAGTGCCTACAGACCAGTTTGCAGTGAGTGCTACAAAAAGCAATTTCTGGTATCTAGTAATGCTATGATTCTATTTGCATCTCTTTTTTAATCACAGGAAGTCAAGCTACAAACAAATGTGAATGTGTAATAAACATTAACTGCTACACCCCGACGCCGGGCCGTTTCATGGCAGTACTACCACCATGTAACCGCTAGCAGAGAAGGGAGTATTAATCTCCAAGGCAGTGCTGCTTGCAGCTCGGCCCTGGTGGATTAGGACCGCCTGATAGATGTTAAATTGTACTCTGGAGGTGCTGGTGGCCCGACCGCAGCGCTACCACAGCGGTCATAATGTGGTGGTCGGACAGCCGCATTGTCAGCGGTCTGCCAGCCATAGACAGCATATGACTTAGAGGAGCATATTGTAATCATTTTCGGGAGGCAAGTTGCTGGGTGTGTGGGGGCTCTTTGAAAAATCCTCCCAGGGTTGCTGCTGGCTGTTTAATATTACTCTAGGCAGAAGAAGGCCCCAAGCAAAATGCAAAAAGAGAAAGGCCAAAACAGGGCCAGAATTGTAGAGCTGGAATGCATTCCAGTGCCCCTCGGCAACAGACTGAGACCTAAACAGGTTGCGGTGCTTCTCCTTAGTGCAGCATTTGGCACCAGTGGCATCTGTGACATGGACAGTGAAGGGGATGGAGAGGGACAGATACCTGGCATCATGGGCCCGAGCACAGCATAAGAGAGACAGACTTCTGACACGCTCAAAGCACAGCTTGAGAGGGACAGAATTCGGTCAAGGTGCAGACTTCAGTCATGGCCATAAAACAGGAGAGAAATAGACTCCTCACATCCCAAAACACAGCTTGAGAGCAACAGATTCAGGTCACAGTCCCCAGTTTAGATTGGGAGGAACAGATTCTGGTCACAGGCCAGGAACAGACCAGAGAGATCTCCGAGTTTGGTTATATTTTGAGGGGTTCTGTGCAGAATTAAGGTCTTCCATACTGAGAGACGAAGACTTATGAAGGACGCACATGACACATACGATGCACAGGAGGAGTAGTTCGAGCCTCAGCCTCTGTAGCTTGGATCGCAGTGCTTGGAGTTCCATGGTGCACGGGAGCCAGTGTACCACCCGCTCTCAAGTCTTTGTAGTCAAATGCCCCAGCCTTACTCCGGTTTCATTCCGGTTTTGACTCCAGCTCCAACTCTCTAAACTTAGCCAGGAAAGCTGGGAGCCAGGAGGGACAGTCCCGGGGGCTGCCATTTCCGCATTGATTCTTGCGTGCAGTAGCGCACGTGTGGATGAAGGAGCGAGGAAACAAGGTGGCAGGAAGGAGCAAGGGTAGTGGCAAGAGGTGGGGAGAGGTGACAAGTGCACAAACTGTTGGAGGTTTGGGTTCTGGAGTACTCCTCTCTACAATCTTGAAGTTCTACCTGGAGTCCAACAGGAGTCACTGGCAGATGAACGTGGTGGCTGTAGTCAGCCAGTGCCAAGATTGTGCCCGAGGTCCTTGCAGAAGCGGGCCAGCTAGGGCTAGGTGCAGCTTGCAGAGGCCTGGCGAGACTCACTCGCCCTTGCTTACCCCTCCCTTGATCTCACCACTCCGCTGACCTCTCATAGCTTGATGTAGCTTGATGCCTGAGGCTGTCAAGTAAGCTTAGTTTCAAGCCTATCCTCACACTTACTCTTACGCCTTTATACGCAAGGGCTCCCTTGAGCTTCAAATGCTAAATATAACCCTTTAAGCCCTCAAGTACAAGTAGAAGTACACAATGCAAGCCAATGTAAGTCTTTGTATATGCAACTGTAACTCCACAGCCACTCTCACACTCCAACTATGGGACACAATAGTCAGTTTGATCCTGCCTTCATCCTTTACAGACGCCAAACAAGAATGTACGAGGTGGGGGCATCTAATCATAAGGCAACCGACCTATTCAGTTTGGCAAAGATGGCATGGGGTGCAAATGCTCTCCGTCACCACAAATGTGCCCCCTGTCCACCAGGCGTGCATGCTCATTCCCCTCCACCCCTGCCCACCGAACAAGGAGCAAATCATGTGGTAGGAGGTGTGGGGGCACTACTATCCAAAGGGGCAATCTACGCAAGACCCTGCCTGGACTACGCCTAGACCTAGTTTAACTCAAGTGGGACCCATTGATTACTGGCTATCAGGCCCGATATCAGGGGTATTGGGAATACTCGATGAGGTCAGGACAAGTAAGGAGATCTCCCCCCAGCAAACCAGTGGTTGGAAAACACACGAGGAAATTGCAATTGGCTGCAAATCATGATGAATATGTGGTGCATTTACCCACAACACCAATCATGTTCAAACATTTGCCCAGCGACCCTCATTTGAAATGGAGATCAAAGTGTAGTGGATTGCAGTGTTTAATTTGTAAAAGAATGAGTGCTAGTGCCCAAAGCTCAGCTCTGAAGCCTGTGACCTGTGTTATTAATTGTCAAGTGCTGAATACCAAGGCCTTTTTAATCCACAACCAGACACTCTCTGCTCATCAGTCACTCTTCCCGGTTCCTGCTTTCTCCCTTTGTGACGGTTTTCTGTATTTTTCTTCCTCATTTTTTCCCCTTTGTTTTTCACTCTCTTGATGTTGGAAAATATCTGATCAGAAAAATTAAGTGCCAGTCCCAAAACATGAGTGCTGGAGGCCCCTACCAGCATCCACTGGCTCAAATAAAGCGCTTGTGGATTGAATGGCAAGGCTATCGGATAAAGAATGTGAGAATAATTAACATGATAGAATGAAAGTCAGAGTAGTGGCTTAAGGGGACCTAAGGAGGTTAATCTCCCAAATACATCTGATAGATGGCTAATCTGTGGCAAAAGCATTTGCTGTATTGGAATTTCAGTCAGGTGTGCGACAGCAGGTCTTACACATGCTTCAAACATTATTTTGTGTTCCATAAACCCTCAGCCAAGAATGTCAGGCTTACAGACAGGTAACAGCTCATACATTATGAGGTTGTCTTTCAGCCAGATGCAGCTTTCAGCATTAGCATGCTGGCAGTAGGAGGCACATACTTAAACAAGCATTTGCAGTGCACTGGGTCTCATGTTTGCTCGAGTTAGAGCTATTAGCGTTGTACATTTCTAACTGGTCTTTTCTTGCCACATAAATTTAAAATGAAAAGTAAAACAGTTGACAAAAGCGAGCCAATTCAAACCACCACGGCCCCCATGAGCATAAGTGTAGAGAGACAGAAAAGGAAAAAGAAGTTACCTTGCAGTCAACCATATCGGCAAACGTGCAACTGTGCATGTAAAAGGGTTGATGGCCAAGGAGGAAACAAAACTGCCCCAAGGAGGGACAAATGTAAAGCATTTACCAATGATAACAATGGATTTTTGAAAGGCAAGCCCATGAACGAGTGATAGTGGTGGGCATGCAGTGGGCGTTGTTAAAAGCCCACAGATAGATTAGAACACGTTAGAGCGCTTGCACGCTCGTCCTAAAAAGGCAGGACCCAACATGTCTAGTTCTGTTGGTTAAATAAGTGAGAATGGATGAAAGTCACCTTCGTGCCATGGGGCACTTTAACAGTCATAATTTTGTACACTTCCACTCTTAACTAAACTAATGTTCTTGACCTATTTGGGGCATATGATGATTATCGTTTTCAGCAAACCATAGCTTTCAAGCGTACAACTCATTGCACTTATTGAGAAACTAGTCAAATAAAAATGGCTTTCAAGTTTAAACCAGTTTCATTTATATTTCTGCTTACATCCCGCAGTGGGTACAAATAGCAAAAGGTCTATGGTAATTAGGTAAGTGTCAGAGGGGGATTTCTTTCAAACCACAGCAAACTTGCTTAGCTGCAATCAACAAGGTGAAAATGGTGCCCAAACACACCCAAATGTAAAAAGTAAATCATATTTATAACTCCATTCTGGAATGGTTAAAATATTAATAATCAGGCGCATCGAGCCTCCTAATTCTGGAATGTTTAGGGAAGAATGTTTTCAAAGTGAAAAAAAGTACGACATAGTTCTTCTCCCTCTGTCTGCAAACACTGTTACAACCACTAGGATTTATTATTGCATTTTATTTTAATATCTGCTTTTTGGATTAAACTGACAATTGTAGCCTCACCTATCATTATTTATTATCATGAAAGTTGGCTGTGACAGTGAATGCGGGTGTTAGTGTGTTGCAATGTAACATTTTGATAGTCTAATCGCAACAAATGCCATGTCATGGTGGTGTGGGGTCAAGGAGATGGAAACATGTTCTACATCACTGGTTCCCAACCTGTGGTTCGGGGACCCCTTGGGGTCCGCAAAGTCTCCTCAGGGGGCCCACGATTGCTTAGAAAATTAAATAATATTAAAAGATTAGGTCCCTAGCTTTTAGGAATGACTCAGTAGAGGGGTCCCCGGATTCCAATAATGATTCAGTGGGGGTCCCTGGGTTGCAGTAATGAAAAAGTGGGGGTCCACAGAAGTCAAAAGGTTGGAAACCACTGTTCTATATGATGCCATGGTTTTAGTCTTTTTACTCAATCTGAGGTGCTTTTGATATGCACAGACAATACATATCTAACTACCGTATCATTATTTGTCACTTAGCTTCCAGTTAGGAGGCCATTCTTGTTTGTCCAATTCTTGTTGACTAATAACCTAAATCTAAAAACGGCACCCAACTAATAAAAGTTTCTTTAAACTTTGTAGATGAGCTGAGTTGATTTAACTATACTGTCAGGAAATAGTGCTTACAAAATTCTGCATACTTTTAGCAGTATAAAAAAATATATAACAATTAGTACCAAATCCCTAATAAATATTCAGTACAAGGTAGAGGCTCTCTTTTTAAAAACACATTCAGCAGCAAGAAACTTGGGTCCTCCTTTATAGTTTGGCAGACAGGGTACACATCCACAAGAGTCCCGGCGTACCCTGTCAGCCTAACTGATGATCAGCCCACTCTATTTAGAGTTGGCTTGTTCATTATGTTTCCATCGATGGTGCCCACACTGTCTTTATTGCAGGAAACCTCACATTGATCATCGCCTGTGTGTGATTACCTTAATTCTGCCAGGGAAAGTCTGGTGATCACGAAAAGAGAGATGTTAAAAAAGAAAAAGACTATGACACCATGGGAGACAATTCCCGTGGTATCAGGTTTTTTTTTTTTTTCATCGTGGCAACCCCTCAGCCATGCTGGGTCTTCGTCTGAAGGCATGGAGATCTCTGCCAGGCAGGTGGTGATCTCTAAATATGGCAGGTAGTAGTCTGCCACTGTGGCTAAAAATATTACCTTTGGCCCCTGAAGGATGGTGGGCCAACCATCAATCTCTAAATGAGGGCTTTGGTCACCAGACATGACACAGTAGTGAATAGTCTTAGTAATAGATAACAAACATCACAGGCTCCCAGATTGATAGCTCAAATAAGATTAAGCAGGCTAAAATGCAGATATCACCACTCAGTTACTTTTGATTTTGTTTAGTGAGTAGTGGAGATGGGAGGAAAGATTCAGTTATACTTTACTTCCCAGAGCGGGCAACCTGGCGCTAATCCATAAACTCACTCTGGCATTTGCATGCATTATTTCTGGCATGAGGAAAGCCTGGCAGTCTTGATGATCGGGAGGGCACTCTGTGGGTAAGGATTTGTCTGTGCTGTAGTGTGTGAGGGTGCACAAAACTCTACTTGGTTGGCATTAGTTTCTCTTTGTCTGTAGTGAGATCAGGCCACAACCTCATATTTGAGTAAGCCTTTATACTAAAATGTATTTATTTAACAAATTTTACCTGATGGGACTGACATAATCAAGAAACATGTCGGAGTTCTTAACCCCTTTAATGCGGGTGTCGGCCACTGGCCGACGCCCGCACTACCTCTCTGGTGCGGGTCACGACCAGTGGCTGACACCAGGGAGGGGGTTTGTTGAAAAGCACCTTCGGGTGCGCCTCACCCCAGGATTTTCTTTTTTTTTTTTTAAGCCCCGGGAGACACGGAAGAGCTTCCGTGTCTCCCCCCGACACCCACCCGCCCCTTTGTGACGTCACAGTGTTGTTTTCCAGTAGGGTCGCTTCCTGCTCCGATGGGGAAAACGGCCCCAAACGGCCTTCCCCACATTCGGGAAGGCCTCGTATAAAAGGGGAGACTCTCCCCTTTCATACAAGGCCTTCCTGAACGCGTTTCCTGCCGCTCAATCACAGCACAGCTGCGATCGAGGGCCAGGAAACGCCACTAGACACCAGGGATTTCACTTGGGGGGGGGTCGCCCCCCCTAGGAAAACAGGCCACCCCCCCGGCCATATTTTTTTATTTCAATGTTGGGGCCCCCTGGGGGGGCTCGATCACGCCACCCCCAGGACCGATTTTTTTTTTTTTTAAATAACGAAATTGACAGGGGGTTGCCCGTAGGCAGGGCAACCCCCTGTGGGGGCAATTGTTTTTTTAGTAGTTGTAGGGTTTCCTTGGGGGCCATTTTGGCCTCCAAGGAACCCCTACAACTACCAAAATAAATACAGATCTATATATATATTCACTTAGAAACCACCTTCAGTAGAGATACCATTTAATTTTTTGATGTTCTACTGGAAGTGAAAAATGATCGACTAGAGACCACCATTTATCGCAAACCCACGGCGTGCAATTCTATTCGCATGCCAATAGTGGACATCCTACGACACTAAAATGGAGCATACCTTACAGTCAATTTCTGCGGGCTCGTAGAATATGTTCTGATGAGAGTAGATATGATGTGGAAATCCTGACAATGACAGAAAGATTTTTAAGTAGAGGATATCCCCATAAAATCTTGATTGATGCACAGAATAGAGTCAAAGAGAAAAGCAGGGATAAGTTACTTTTTAAGAACACACTTATAAGTAATGAAACAAAGCAATCACCTCCTAGAATATTTTTGGAATTCAATCGACAACATGGTTCATTTAAAAATGTATTACAAAACAATTGGTATATTCTACAGAATGATTTAAATATCAGGGACATCATTGGCCAACATCCTTCCATAACCTATCATAAAGCTCGCTCATTAGGAGACATTTGACTCAAAGTTTCTTCTCTATAAAAGATAATACATCTTGGCTGAGCAAAAAAAGTTTGGGGTTCTGGAAATGTGGCTACTGTAAGGCATGTAAATATGCACAGAATATGCAAAATTATCAAACATTTGATGGACGCCATTGTGAGATTAAGGATCGGATCACATGCGAAACTGAATATGTGGTCTATGTTGTTGAATGTGGATGTCGAAAAAAATATATAGGTAGTACCATCCACAAGCTGAAGATCAGATTTTTACAACATTTTAGAGCTATCAAAAATCATGAGAGAACGTATCCTTTGTCTAAATATTTCTAGGATGCACACAATGGCGATTGTAGCACTTTAATATTCTATGGAATTAAATTAATCAAAAGTAATCCTAGGGCGGGTGACAGAACATTAGAACTCAGACAAATGGAATCCAAGATGATTTTACTACTTGGATCTGAGTCTCCTTGGGGTCATAACCTTGATGCTGAATTACATGTCCACTTATGAAATACTATAGGAATTGAATTCTAATTAGAATTTGATCATAGTGGAAAATGATATTCATTGATGTAGTAGTCAGCATCTATTGGATTTTGTAGACAGTATAATATCCGTATTTGCTATGAATAAGTGGTGATCTGAATTTCCATGTTGCCTTGAGAAACACAGAAGAGTATGTGTTTATTTTTTATTTTGATTTTTCTTCCTATAACTATATGGTATTAAGGGAAGAAAACTTTCCATCATTGTTTTTAACATATTATATTCACACAATTTATGTAGAAGTGGTTTTGATGTTTAGCACTTTGTTTAGCGGCCCTCCTTTTTTATACATGCATATATCGAAAATTCGAACAAAGGATTAAGAATCAGTATATTGTGCTTTAAAATTTAATTCATGTTAGAGACACTAGGCACTTTGAATGGTGATGGTAAATTATAAATTCTAGGATTTAAAAGATAAAAAGCTCCCATGTATGGGTTATAGTATACGATGTCATTTGTGTAAAAAGGCTCCAGACTAAAAATTCTTAGCTTAGTTCAGTAGTATAGCTAGATTATTTACAAATATTTATAGCACTTGACACTTTATTATGATTTTTAATCGCAATTTTGGAAAATAATAGTGATTTTATCTATTTTCTAATTAGAATAATGATGAGTCAATTGAAATATTCAACTATAGGATAATGATTATTTTATTTGTTATGAATGTATTTAAAAATATTTAAAAATAGTTGATCTAAAACAGTTGATGAAATATTTGTTGATAATATTGAATAATACTCTCCATTTGCGTTAATTATGATATGTTATTGAGCTAATTATGATACAACATTTGTTTTTTTTTACATAGTACAGTAGAACTATTTTAATTGAGAATGAATAGCTTTTATTTTATTTTATTGTTTGTAATTATTATGAAAATTGATTTGTGCCTGCAAGTGTTACAAGTCTTATTAGTGTCCATGTTAGCACAAAACAATATACGTGAATCACTGTTAAGGAAGCATTTTGCTATCAAAAGTTTTAGTTAATTGCATGTTAAAAGATGGCTGCACTATTAGTTTGCACTAGCATGAAATGGAAACAAATGATGGCTTTTAAATTATGTATATAAGATGCCGTTTTATCGGCTAAGTTTGTCCAGTAGAAGGCGTTTGCCGAAACGCGTTAACATTCTTTGCAGGAAACTATGTCGTAATCACATGGAATAAAGCTGAAGAAATCCAATTTTGAATATTGATTTGTCCTCATGAGTCGGTGAAGGGATCAGTGCAGCCGTCAGTTGGATATCGTTCCATCAGTTGTGGATTATTTTATATATATACAGGGAGTGCAGAATTATTAGGCAAGTTGTATTTTTGAGGATTCATTTTATTATTGAACAACAACCATGTTCTCAATGAACCCAAAAAACTCATTAATATCAAAGCTGAATATTTTTGGAAGTAGTTTTTAGTTTGTTTTTAGTTTTAGCTATGTTAGGGGGATATCTGTGTGTGCAGGTGACTATTACTGTGCATAATTATTAGGCAACTTAACAAAAAAAAATATATACCCATTTCAATTATTTATTATTACCAGTGAAACCAATATAACATCTCAACATTCACAAATATACATTTCTGACATTCAAAAACAAAACAAAAACAAATCAGTGACCAATATAGCCACCTTTCTTTGCAAGGACACTCAAAAGCCTGCCATCCATGGATTCTGTCAGTGTTTTGATCTGTTCACCATCAACATTGCGTGCAGCAGCAACCACAGCCTCCCAGACACTGTTCAGAGAGGTGTACTGTTTTCCCTCCTTGTAAATCTCACATTTGATGATGGACCACAGGTTCTCAATGGGGTTCAGATCAGGTGAACAAGGAGGCCATGTCATTAGATTTCCTTCTTTTATACCCTTTCTTGCCAGCCACGCTGTGGAGTACTTGGACGCGTGTGATGGAGCATTGTCCTGCATGAAAATCATGTTTTTCTTGAAGGATGCAGACTTCTTCCTGTACCACTGCTTGAAGAAGGTGTCTTCCAGGAACTGGCAGTAGGACTGGGAGTTGAGCTTGACTCCATCCTCAACCCGAAAAGGCCCCACAAGCTCATCTTTGATGATACCAGCCCAAACCAGTACTCCACCTCCACCTTGCTGGCGTCTGAGTCGGACTGGAGCTCTCTGCCCTTTACCAATCCAGCCACGGGCCCATCCATCTGGCCCATCAAGACTCACTCTCATTTCATCAGTCCATAAAACCTTAGAAAAATCAGTCTTGAGATATTTCTTGGCCCAGTCTTGACGTTTCAGCTTGTGTGTCTTGTTCAGTGGTGGTCATCTTTCAGCCTTTCTTACCTTGGCCATGTCTCTGAGTATTGCACACCTTGTGCTTTTGGGCACTCCAGTGATGTTGCAGCTCTGAAATATGGCCAAACTGGTGGCAAGTGGCATCGTGGCAGCTGCACGCTTGACTTTTCTCAGTTCATGGGCAGTTATTTTGCGCCTTGGTTTTTCCACACGCTTCTTGCGACCCTGTTGACTATTTTGAATGAAACGCTTGATTGTTCGATGATCACGCTTCAGAAGCTTTGCAATTTTAAGAGTGCTGCATCCCTCTGCAAGATATCTCACTATTTTTGACTTTTCTGAGCCTGTCAAGTCCTTCTTTTGACCCATTTTGCCAAAGGAAAGGAAGTTGCCTAATAATTATGCACACCTGATATAGGGTGTTGATGTCATTAGACCACACCCCTTCTCATTACAGAGATGCACATCACCCAATATGCTTAATTGGTAGTAGGCTTTTGAGCCTATACAGCTTGGAGTAAGACAAGATGCATAAAGAGGATGATGTGGTCAAAATACTCATTTGCCTAATAATTCTGCACTCCCTGTATATATCCATGTAGATATTGTGGGAGCAAGCTGCAGCCGAGCTGTTTGACAATTCTAAAATTAGCAGTGGACCCATGGGGGTTCAGATACAAACTACCTCCAGTATCATAAGCCAATTAGAAAAAGCACGTATTTCTGAACTTAAAAAATGGTGGGAAATGACCTCACTAACCAAATATATTGAAAGTGCCTAGAGGTCTACGTATTTTAATTTTACCCACCTTAGGCGATATGGATTCAGATCTACTGGAGAAATTGAGAATGCAAACAGCAGACTGCTCAACCAAACTCATGGGAACTTTAATTACCCAAGCCAAGAGACGAATGGAGGAACAAATCACCAAAATTGAACAACTTACCAAAGATTTAGAAAAGATGTCCAATCAACAAGAAGTCTCCAATCAGTTAGCCAAAATGGAATAACGGATTAAACACAAGGAAGAAGAAATTAAATCACGCAAAGCACATAAGTTTAATAGAGACAAGATGGATTATGAGCATGGAAGAATCTATACATTTGCTCGAAAATACGATACTGCAAGAATCAAAGATATGTCTAAGAGTGGGGCTGATTGTGCTGTACAACGTATATCCGCTGATGATAGTTCAGAGATAGAGTCCTCTGCTGACGAGATACCACGAAACAAGTTGGATTTTCAGGGGGAAATGCACCCCATGCAAATGGTCACGCCACCTCCTGGTCAAAATCGCAGGCGTGGCAGAGGAAGCGGAAGACGAGGTGGGGTAAGAAGAAGAAGCAATCAACAACCAAATTAGAACTCAATCCTATATCAGTCAGCAAATTGAATCATTTGAGTACTGTTGTGAATATTTCCCACAGCACCCTGACAGATAATCAACTACACATACTTGATTTAGGACTAAGCTTCTGCCCAAATATTCAATGGGACTATGTTAACACTCGCATTGAACTGTATAAATTTGTTCGCAAATTACGCCTTATTAAACATTTCTCCAACAAAGATATAAATCGAATGGCAGATAATGTCAATCTGAGGGCTGCAGTCTCTGGATTCAATATTGCTGATAGCTCACAATTGATAGCTATTAATGATCTAGCTAGTGACAGTAAAGAAGTTAGATGCTCTACAGATGATGATACGAACAATAGTACTGACACTCTCAATCAGATGGGATTTGTAACTAATGTTTATGACAATAGCCATCTAAAATTGTCGAGCAGATTCAATCCTTCATTACCCAGTGGTAATTTGATAGATACATTTCACGAACTAGTGATTAATGATATTGACAAATTTCGTAGCAAAGGCTCATCGAAGACATCGAGAATGACGAGATCCAACTTTACACAACAAGATTGGAAAGACCTAAACATATTGAGTTCTAACTCTTCTATTGTCATCAAACCCTCAGACAAGGGTGGCAATATTGTCGTTATGGATACAACTGATTATATTAAAGAAGCACATCGACAATTGATGAATAGAGATCACTATGACAAACTGTTGACCAACCCTATAACTCAATATCAAGCGATATATCATGAAATGTTAAATGAATGGTACACCAAGCAACTGATGGATTATGATGAGTTTATGTACTTGAAAATTGATCATCCCAAAATTCCATGTGTCTACTCTCTGCCTAAAATTCATAAGAACAAAACACATCCCCCAGGTAGACCAATAGTTAGCATGAATCAGTCATTGCTTGAGAATACCTCACGGTATTTGGACCTGTTTTTATGTACATTTGTCACAGAATTACCCTCATATCTATGTGACACCAATGACTTTCTGGCCAAGATACATGACATTCTATGGTACAAAGACTATCTGTTGGTCACCATGGATATAGCATCTTTGTATACGTCCATTAAACATCAATATGGGTTACAGGCATGTAGATCCTTTTTACAAACACGACCCATTGAATTTCTCGAGCACACTAATATGCTCCTATCCATGCTACAATTTTGCTTAACACACAATCTGTTAATTTTTGATAATGAATGCTTTCTACAAAAACAAGGGACAGCTATGGGGGCATCCTTTGCTCCCACATACGCCAATCTATATATGGGCTGGTGGGAGAAGGAGGTGGCATGGTCAGAGAATAATAACATCTACATGGATAGAGTGATATTGTGGGTGTGCTATATCGATGATTTGTTTATTATCTGGGATGGTACAGAACAACTGTTGTTGGAATACATAAATGTACTAAATAACAACCAATTTAACATCTATCTGGAAGCTACTTTCAGCAGAGACACTATTTCATTTTTAGATGTTCAACTAAAAGTAGAAAACAATAATCTAGAGACAACTATATATCGCAAGCCCACGGCCTGCAACTCCATACTACATGCCAATAGTGGGCATCCCATGGCATTGAAATGGAGTATACCTTATAGCCAGTTACTGCGGGCTTGCAGAATATGTTCGGATGAGAACAAATATGACTTGGAAGCCAGGGCAATGGTGGATAGATTTTTAAGTAGAGGTTATCCTCCTAAAATTTTGAGGGATGCACAACACAGGGTCAAAAACAAAAGTAGAGATGAGTTACTTTTTAACAACACAGTGACTAGCAGTCACCTTAAGCAATCATCACCTAGAATATTTTTTCAGTACAATCAACAACATGATTCATTAAGAACAATACTTCAAAAAAACTGCCATGTTCTACAGAATGATTCCATCATTAATGATCACATAGATACACATCCGTCCATAACTTTTCGCAAAGCGCGCTCACTGGGAGACTATCTGACCAGAAGCTATTTTTTCGTTGAAAGCTAATACATCCTGGTTGAGCCAAAAAAGTTTGGGGTTTTGGAAATGTGGCCATTGTAAGGCCTGTAAGTATGCTCAAAATACGCATAAGTACCAAACTTTTGATGGTCGCCAGTGTGAGATTAAAGATCGAATCACATGCGACACTGAATTTGTGATCTACGTCATTGAATGTGGGTGCCATAAAAAATACATTGGAAGTACTATTCACAAGTTAAAAGTTAGATTCTTACAACACTTCAGAGCCATAAAAAACCAAGATAGAACTTATCCTTTGGCTAAACATTTCTGGGATATACATAAAGGAGATTGTAGTACATTATCTTTTTATGGTATTAAATGCATTAAAAATAATCCCAGAGCTGGAAACAGAACACTAGAGCTCAGACAAATGGAATCGAAAATGATTCTATTATTAGGCTCTGAATCCCCTTGGGGGCACAATCTTGATGCGGAGTTATATGTCCATCTCAGATGACATCATAACCATCAATTGTATCTATTTTGAATTTAGAAAGAGACTCTTAATGCCTTTCATCTTTGTAAATAGTATTGTAAATATGATAACATTTTACCATCATCATGTCTATGAGGGAAGGTGGGAAGACTATAACTATTAAAAAATGCCATTAAAAAATGCCATAATATACTTTTAAAGGGGTTATATCTATCAATTTATATTTATCTTATCCCCAACTGTAGTCTTATGAACTTTGTGGGAAAAAGGGTCCTTTGTATGACTATGTATGTCTCACTGTGCAATTGGTTTTTTAACCATACCTCCTTGCAATCTAGAAAATGCAGAATATTGAATTAACATATATATATATATTTGGAATAGGATAGAAGATAAAGAAACAAACAAAACATTTTTTTTAATTAATATTAGGGTTTTGTAACACTCAGCTGCACTTTATATGCTTTTTTTGCACACATTATTATTATATATTCTTAGCACTATGCACTTTAAGCTTAGGCCCTGTTTAAATACAGTTTATTAACATGCATCTATAGAGCCACTTACTACATAGATAAGAATAGAGAAGAATTAATCCGGATTATACAGGTATTAGAGACATATTTAAGTATCACAATACAATCAAATATGATTTTGATATATGGTACCAACTGGCTACACATATGAAAAACGATAATTTAAAAATAATAAGAAATTGCAGGTCCTTTTCTCATTTGAGTAATTATAATACGAGACCAGACATCACTATCTATTGAAAACCATTGGAATTTATTATTAATTTTAATATGGGGCCTATTGATGATATCCAAGTATGAACATAATGTAATTGATTGTTGTCGCACATGATAAATGTTAAATTGAGGAATCATGTATGATTAATTGGGGTTTTCTATATCAATTTATCAACTATCTAATAATTTTCTAACAATTTTTACAATTTTACATAGTTAATTGGTTATAGTTAACTTTTTACATTCTACCCATTTTTAATATTGATTCATGTGTAATAACAATTCATTCTTATTAGTTTCTGATTTTTTGCAATATTTATAAAATTTGTGACTAGATGATGATGTGTACAAATTGAGAAAACTATAAGTAAATAGTTCTATACTTGTAGAGAAGAATATATTCTATAGAAACATAACTCAAAATCATATTTTAAACAACATCTGATTAACTGATTGAATATAGGTTGACCAGAACAATTGATAACTGTGGTTTCAATGATGAATCAATTTGCATTATTTGTCATCAAATAGCTAACCTATGATTGATACCAGAATGAATTAATGATATGTATTAATATGTATTATTATTTATTTGGGCTTCTCAAGTGATACACATATGATATCTATGTCTTTTTAATTCGAACTTTTTAAAGCATTCTCATGAATGAAGGTGATTCCTTTATCAAGTGTTGAATTTAAATAATGATCTTTGCATGTTTTAAAATGGCCGCCGCTTTACATCACACTAGGTTGTTATGGAAACAAATGAAGGACTTCTAATTTGTATGTAAATGGTGCCGGCTTTGTAGCCAAACTGTCCAGTAGAAGGCGTTTTGCCGAAACGCGTTGACATTGCATTTCAGGACTCTGTGTTACCTGCATAAAGAAATAAATTTATGAACTGAATACGAGCTTATTGGATATGAATTTGCTTCGATAATTGGGATCCATTCGACGGGATCGGTGCAGCCGTCAGATGGCCATCAGTCCATCTGTTGAAGAATTAATTATATATATATATATATATATCACTTTTGTCAGTGCATGTGTGGTTTCCCTGGGGGCTGCAATCGGCCCCCAGGAAAACCAGACCCACATATAAAAGTGATCTATATATATATATATATATATTTGCCACCAGTTGTCTTGCAGTTGCAGCTTGCATCTTCAAAGCAGTGCACATACTTCAAGTGACGCATTTCAACTGTAGCTTTTAGGCAGCAATAAAGAAGTCAAGTAAGTCTTGCGATTATGTTTCTGCTACAAAAGGATCAGACTTTTGTCTAGTGGCAGTTTTAGTGCCATAAAAAAGCGCAGAAGGTTTATATGACTACTGCAAAGAGCAAATCTGTATTTTATGTAAACAGCTGAGTACATTGGTAAAGTCAGCCACTACCTGAGCTATAATACAAATGAAATGTATGTGCGGGGTGGCTATCAAGAGATGAAGAGCACATTTGCTGGGTGGTAATTAGGGAATCCGAGGAGGAGGACATGGGAGTGGGAGCACCAATAATGATTGTTGGACTGGGCGCAGGAGGTGCTAAAAACTGTGACGAATGGTATGTGACAAGGTGTTTGAGTGTCTTGAAAGAACGTGCTGATTGAGGGAAGAAGTGCAGGTAAGGTGGCCTCTACTGTTGCACGTATCACACACACACACCAGCAATTTTGTGACTGTCTATGTAGGCTAGTGTTTTAGAGCAACAGTTTAGCCAATAGCAGAGATGGCATCTTGATGGGTGACTGCTGCTGACGTCCCTCTGGTTATACAGGACAGCTCTCACATAGGATCAGAGACTGAGACAGCAGATACTGAGACTGCATCTGAGGGATAGGACAATGGCGCAGACTCTGAAAGTGATTCTTCAATTGGAGGAGTCCCATTGGATAAATCCTTCCAGTAAATTGTGAGGGAGGTGATGAGGGCAGTCCTGTTGTCCCTTCGCAAGCACAGTCTGTGCAACAGGGCAATACTGGGTTAGCCCAACTCAGACAGCAGGTGAATGCAGGGGCAAGCACAGAGAGGGTGCTCTCTTGGGAGCTCCCCAATTTAGTTCAGCCCCGAATTCCACTGCCCAAATTGTATTGTGGCGACATCAAAATGATCTATCACAAAACCAAATGGTTTTGTAAGGCAGGCATCTGTGTTTTTGGTCCTGGGTTCGGCGGCTATATAGGGAAACATACTAAACCCAAGCATTTCTGGAACCTAGACATCCGGGGGAGTCCACAGGAGTGTGACTTGTGTGGATTCCCCAAAGTTTTCTTACCCAGAATACCCTGCAAAGCTGAAATGTTGAATAAAAACTCTATTTTTCTTGCATTTCTGTCACACAAACTACAGGAATATGCTGCGATCCACAAAATTCCTACCACCCAGTGATTCCTCACCTGTCTTGATAAAAACACCACCCCACTTGAGTGCCTATACCTAGTGCCTGCGTAAGGAATGGATCACCCCAGGGTCAACAGTTGCCTCATGTAAGTACCAACATTGACCGTTGTGTGATCTATTCCTGACGCGGGCACTAGGCCTACCCACACAAGTGAGGTACCATTTTTATCGGGAGACTTGGGGGAATGCTGGGTGGAAGGACATTTGTGGCTCCTCTCAGATTCCAGAACTTTCTGTCACCGAAATGTGAGGAAAAAGTGTTTTTTTGGCCACATTTTGAGGTTTGCAAAGGATTCTGGGTAACAGAACCTGATCAGAGCCCCATAAGTCACCCCATATTGGATTCCCCTAGGTGTCTAGTTTTCAAAACTGTGCAGGTTTGCTAGGTTTCCCTGGGTGCCAGCTGAGCTAGAGGCCAAAATCCACAGCTAAGCACTTTGCAAAAAACAGATATGTTTTCTTTGTGAAAATGTGATATGTCCACGTTGTGTTTTGAGGCATTTGCTGTCGCGGGCACTAAGCCTACCCCCACAATTGAGGTATCATTTTTATCGGGAGTCTTGGGGGAACACTGGGTGGAAGGAAATTTGTGGCTCCTCTCAGATTCCAGAACTTTCTGTCACCGAAATGTGAGGAAAAAGTGTTTTTTTGGCCACATTTTGAGGTTTGCAAAGGATTCTGGGTAACAGAACCTGATCAGAGCCCCACAAGTCACCCCATCTTGGATTCCCCTAGGTGTCTAGTTTTCAAAACTGTGCAGGTTTGCTAGGTTTTCCTGGGTGCCAGCTCAGCTAGAGGCCAAAATCCACAGCTAAGCACGTTGCAAAAAACAGCTATGTTTTCTTTGTGAAAATGTGATATGTCCACGTTGTGTTTTGGGGCATTTCCTGTCGCGTGCACTACGCCTACCCCCACAAGTGAGGTATCATTTTTATCGGGAGACTTGGGGGAACACTGGGTGGAAGGAAACTTGTGGCTTCTCCCAGATTCCAGAACTTTCTGTCACCGAAATGTGAGGAAAAAGTGTTTTTTTGGCCACATTTTGAGGTTTGCTAAGGATTCTGGGTAACAGAACCTGATCAGAGCCCCACAAGTCAGCCCATCCTGGATTCCCCTAGGTGTCTAGTTTTCAAAAATGTGCAGGTTTGGTAGGTTTCCCTAGGTGTCGGCTGAGCTAGAGGCCAAAATCCACAGCTAGGCACTTTGCAAAAAACACATCAGATTTCAATGTAAAAATGTGATGTGTCCATATTGCCTTTCCTGTCGTGAGCATTAGGCCTACCCACGCAAGTTAGGTACCATTTTTATCAGAGACTTGGGGGAACACTGAATAGCGCAACAAGTGTTATTGCCCCTTGTCTTTCTCTACATTTTTTCCTTCCAAATGTAAGACAGTGTGTAAAAAAGACATCTATTTGAGAAATTGCCTGTAATTCACATGCTAGTATGGGCACCCCGGAATTCCGAGATCGGCAAATGACCACTGTTGCTCAATACCTTATCTTATGCCCATTTTGGAAATACAAAGGTTTTCTTGATACCTATTTTTCACTCTTTATATTTCAGCAAATGAATTGATGTATACCTGGTATAGAATGAAACCCCATTGCAAGGTGCAGCTCATTTATTGGCTCTGGGAACCTAGGGATCTTGATGAACCTACAAGCCCTATATATCCTTGCAACCAGATGAGTCCAGCACATGTAGCGGTATATTGCTTTAAAAAATCTGACATTGCAGGAAAAAGTTACAGTGTAAAATTGCTGTTTTTTTTCAGCTCAATTTCAATAATTGTTTTTCGGCTGTTAGTTTCTGTCGGAAAACTTTGTAGGATCTACACAATTGACCCCTTGCTGAATTCAGAATTTTGCCTACTTTTCAGAAACACTTAGCTGTCCGGGATCCAGCGTTGGTTTCATACCCATTCCTGTCACTAACCGGAACGAGGATGAAAACACCAAAAATAGTAAAAATGAAGTATGTCCCAGTAAAATGCCAAAATTGTGTTGAAAAATGTGGTTTTCTGATTCAACTCTGTCTATTCCTGAAAGCTGGGAAGATGGTGATTTTAGCACCTCAAACCCTTTGTTGATGTAATTTTCAGGGTAAAAACCACAAGCCTTCTTCGGCAGCCCTTTTTCCCATTTTTAAAAAAAAAAAAACATTTATGGTGTATTTTGGCTAATTTCTTGGTCTCCTCCAGGGGAACCCAGAAACTCTGGGTACCTTTAGAATCCCTAGGATGTTGGAAAAAAAGGACACAAATTTGGCGTGGATAGCTTACGTGGACAAAAAGTTATGAAGGCCTAGGTGCAAACTACCCCAAATAGCCAAAAAAGGGCTCAGCACGGGGGAAGGGAAAGACCCAGCAGCTAAGAGGTTAACAGAAACAAAGGACAATAGTACATTTGTCAGTGAAAATTCACACCTATGACAGGGCAGTGAGATAGCATTAGGTCAGAAGAGATAACAGTGGAGTGCAATATTGATATTTGAAGAAATAACAGTTATACTAATGGTCAGAGTAAGTCGATGAGTATGGAGTACTATGTTATATCTCAACGGTTACACAGTAGTAAAGAGAGCGAAGAAGAAAGGAAGAGAACTTTAAAGAGCAGAGATCAGAAGATCTCTGGGGAGGTAAAGCATTATTAATGACTATTTGCTGGTATCAAGAGGAGAGCTCCTATGTTATCCGGGGTGTTACCGATATCAGAGATTTCAGGAAATTTGCTGGCATTAACAACAGAGCTTTGGGTGACTCAGTGTTATCGGGATCAGAGCTGTTGGTGTGTCACAGTAATGCCGTTAGAGAAAACATATTTGGGTTATTGTAGGTTGTTAGTGCTAATATTAATAATAGCAGATCTCTGATAGATTAATTTCTAAGAAAATGGCTCTGACTGAACATCTGTAGAATTAGGCATAGAGCTAAGAGTGACTGGGTATATCAAAGATAAACCTTTGAAACAGAACAACAGCAGTTGTGAAAAGCAATAAAAACCTGTCTGTTCCCTACGGAAGACTCTGAGACATATGACGTCTGTTTTATTGAGGCATAATTATTAGAAGTGAGACAAACATTTCATGATGAGTGTGCGCACTACAAGTATCTAAACACTACGATGCCACATTGTATCCATTTAGAACAGAACATTGCTTGATAATGCATCATTTATTTATTTACAAAGTGTGTTTTATACAGTGCTTACATGTCACTTTACAGCCACTTCAGAGCACTGAAGGTAGTAAAAACAATAACGGTACTAGGGAAGTGAAATACAGTATCAAGCAAGACATTAGATTCAAGGCAAGACTAGACAAATGGGGATATATATATATATATATGCATATATATATATATACACTACACTCATCAAGTAAGAAATAACTTGCAATTAGGATTTGCGTAGGCCTAAAAATGTGAATGTATATTTAAGGCTTCTCCAAAAATAAAGGTTTTAATGTCTCTCCTGAATGGTGAGTACTTCTCTTGAACTCTCCAACAATGGGGGCCAATGAACTTTATGGCTTGTACTACATTTGTCAGTGTTATTGTGGTTTTAAGGAATGAGCTAGATATTATCATCTTCCTGGTGGGTCAGTAAAGAGTGGTCGTTTTTTTTTAACCCCTTCCCTGCTAAGCCTTTTACCCCTTCTGTGCTAAGCCTTTTTTTGTCTATTTGGGGTAGTTCACACTTAGACCCTCATAATCTTTTGTCCATATAAGCTGTCTACACCAAAATTGTACCCCTTTTTTCCAACATCCCCTGCATGCTAAAGGTACCTAGGGTTTGTGGATTTCCCTGGAGGGGACCAAGAAATTAGCCAAAATACAGCTAAAATTTAGGTTTTGGGGAAAAATGGGGAAAAAGTGCTGCAGAAGAAAGCATCTGTTTTTTTACCTGCCAATGGCATCAACAAAGGGTTTATCGTGCTAAAATCACTAACTTCCCAGCTTTCAGGAACAGGCAGATCAGAATCAGAAAAACAAATTTTTCAACACAGTTCTGGGATTTTACTGGGAAATACTTTATTTTTCCTTTTTGTGCTTTCATCCTCCTTCCATCTAGTGACAGAAATGGGCGTGAAACCAATGGTGTATCCCGGAAAGCTATACATTTCTGAAAAGTAGATACAATTTTGAATTCAGAAAGGGGTCATTTGTGTAAATCCTTCAAGGTTTCCTACATAAAGTAACAGTTGAAATTAAAAAATATTGAAATTGAGTTAAAAAACAATAGCCATTTCTGTCTACGTTGTTATCTGTAACTTCCAACTATTGCAGATTTTCGAAAGCAATATACGGTTACATCTATTAGACCCTTCCGGTTGCAGGGATGTATCTGAATTTGTAGGTACCTGTACTATCATGTGAATTAGAGGGCATTTCTCAAAATTAATTATTTCTTACACGCTGTCTTACATTTGGAAGGCACAAATACAGAGAAAGACAATTGGTAACAACACTTGTTCTGCTATTCTGTGTTCCCCCAAGTCTCCCGATAAAAATGGTACCTTACCTGTGTGGGCAGGCCTAGTGCCTGCAACAGAAAACGCCCCAAAACACAACGTGGACACATCACATTCTTCCACTGAAAACTGACTAGTTTTTTTAAGTGTCTAGTTGTAGTTTTTGGGCTCTGGCTAAGCTGGCACCTGGGGAAACATAGCAAACCTGTGATTTTTTTTTAAACTAGACACCTAAGGAAATCAGGGATTGGGTGACTTGTGGGAGTCTCACTGGGGCCTGTCACCCAAAATCCCTTGCAAACCTCAAAATCTGTCTAAGAAACACACATCGGAGGGGTACCACAAAGTTCTTTACACCCAGCGTTCCCCCAAGTCTCCCGATAAAAATGGTACTTCACTTGTGTGGGCAGCCCTAGTGCCCGCAACAGGAAACACCACAAAACACAACATGTATGCAGCACATTCTTCCACTGAAAACTGACTCTCTTTTTCCAATGTGGGCAGCTCTAGATTTTGGACCCTAGTTCAGCCAGCACCTAGAGAAACCTAGCCAACCTGTACATTTTTTTAAATTGGACACCTAGGGGAATCCAGGATGGTGTGTGCCTTGCGTGGATCCAAATAGGTTATTTTAATCCACAATGCCCTGCAAGCCTCAAACATTTATTGAAATCACAATGAAAACTCATTACAAGATGCAGCTTAGTTATTGGGTCTGGGTATCTAGGGTTCTTGGTGAACCTACAAACCCAATATAGTCCCTCAACTAGAAGGGTCCAACGGACGTAAAGGTTTATTTCTTTTGAAAATCTGCCATAGTTAGAAGTTACAGGTGAAAACATAGACACAAATGGATGTTTATTTCAACTCAATTTCAATATTTGTATATTTGAACTGTTATTTTCTTTGGGGAAACCTTGAAGTAACACAAATAACCCCTTGCTGAATTCAGAATGTTCTTTACTTCTCATAAAATGTATAGCTTTCTGGGATCCACCATTGGATTCACACCCATTTCTACAACTAACTGGAAGGAGGTTGAAAGCACGAAATATAAGAAAAATGGGCTGTGCCCCTGTAAAATGCCAAAACTGTTTTGAAAATGCTGGGTTTCTGATTCAAGTCTGTCTGTTCCTGAAAGCTGGAAAAGTAGTGATTTTAGCTCTGCAAACCTTTCATTAATACAGTTAGCTGGGAAAAACACAGGTGCTTTCTTGTGCAACACTATTTTTTCCATTTTCCCAAATAAACACAAAACGGTGCTGTATTTTGCCTGTATTTACCCTCCAGGTAAATCTACATACCCTGGTATCTTTAGAATCCCCAGGATGTTGGGAAAAAAAGGACGCAAATTTGGTTTGGATACCATATATGGACAGAAGATTATTGCGACGTGTGTGAACTACCCCAAATAACAACCCGCCCCCCCCCAAAAAAAAACTTAGCCAGGGGGAGGGGGTGTATAGCAACGAAGTGGTTAAACCAAACCAGGACACATCACAAAAAGTACGCAACAACCACAGTAAAGCAAAAACAAAATCACATTACAATAATGTAGGTCAAAGAAAGAACATAATGCATTACCCCTACAACAAGATTTCACAATGACGCAGCAAGTGTACACAAACTTTCTGTCAAATTACTACCGCCAAAATCCTGCTTTCATAATGTGGGAAAGAGTGCGCTGAGTAAGCACAACATTAATTTGCCACAAATATATGAAATAGCGCCCATCAAAAATGTGCTGTAATCCGACCAGGCTGTTGAAACCAGGGAAATGTCTGGATGAAGCAAGGAGTGTTTACCCTCGTTGCGGCGCACGTCATATTCTGTGGGAGGGGCCTGTGCCCGTCGTGTAGCTGTTTTTCAGTTTTTTGGCTAAAAATAGATTCTGAAATAATATTGGTGAACATTTGGAAATATTTAAGAAAGACAAAGTACGAAGGGCAGTTAAAACCAGCTCTTTCCTGTTCGGGTTTTATCGGCCCTTCAGTTTACACAGAGGTACCAAGTATTTCACGTGTAACCGCTACTAGGAGGGCTAGGGGATTGAAAGGCAGGGGGAAGTTTAGTGTGGGAGGCTTTTGTCTCTGAGAGTTTGAATAGCGGTAGCCCATCACCCCTGCCTCCAGCCCCACCAAATAAAGGACACCTGGTGTGGGCGATTTGGAATACGGCGAACCGGGAATGTATAAGCAGTAAAGCAGGTGCAAACCGCCCTGTACGACCCCCACCCCGCATGTAACTCTCCTCCCCTTCCTTTGGCTGGGAAAGTCTGAGATGTGTTGTGCTATCCCGAGAAGCAGAGATTGACAGAGAAAACTTTGTAAAATCAAAGTGAAAAGCGACTGGCTGTGGACGCTTGTCTGCGACCTTCGAGCGTTTATAACGCTCTACAATCATAAGAAACCAATGTCCGCTGCAATATTGTGCTGCACCTTCAGGAGCTCTGCAGGACACAGAAACCAAGTGCACCCACCAGCCTGCCGCACCGGAAACAAATCTGGTAAGTCATTCGAGTTTTGCAAAAGAGCAACTGTGTGTGACGTCACACGCAGCAAGCGAGGAAAGGCTTGTAGAGGCCTTTCTGAAAGTATTAAAGGCAGCGGTTACGAACGAAAGTGTAAGACCGAGATTGATTATTAGTAGTGGGTTAAAAGTAGTGTGTACTGTAGTGACTAGTGAAACTCATTTCCCCTAGGGCATCTGGCCTGCCATGAACGTTTTTTGTTGTTGTTGATAGGCGCGGTTTGGACACTGCAAAATCGGTTGCCCTCCATTTCTGGATCACGACATTTCACTTAAACATTATCTACTTAGTGCCAGGGGCTACATTTTGGAGAAGTGTGTGGTAAGTGAAGTGTTTTAAATCTTGTACTGCCAATAACGTTTAAAAGACTCTATCTTTGAAAACGGAATGCTTACATTAAGCCTCAATGCCTTGCGCGTGGTAGCGAGATACCTTCTGCAAGCAACTATATCGAGGACTCCGATCATCACCGGTGCTTTAAATGAAAGTATAGAAGTGCAGGCACTCACTATTTAGAGTACGTGTTTGCTCATGAGAAATGCCGATACTCTCCCTTTTAACTGTAGTAGTGTAGGTACTATCCCTTTAAAATTAGTGAAGTCTAGGTATTCAGTACCGGACAGTACCTGCGCGTTTAAAGCACGGACTACTACATAAATCAGAACTCGCGCAAATTCCAAGCGGTGGTGGGTTAGGTAAGGATCTCTGGGAAACGATAATAACACAGTAAAATGTACATTCTAGTTTTGACCTCAGATCATGGTATATTCAAGAAAGTTGCACACGTCCACTAAATATGTGTTGCAACAACAAAGAAACAGTAAAAACCTGCGAGGGTAGTTGTTTTGTGACAGAACCCTAATTTCCCATGTATATGTGCACGGTAGTCCTCTAGACCAAGTTTTTCAAGTCTGGAAATCCCACAACGCAAAGAGAAACTATTTGATGATCTACTTATGCATGGATCTGGACGACTAAAGATATCCGATTTTGGTCTTTTGCTTCTTAAAACAATCGTGCATGTGTTCCCAAGGCAATGCGTGTGTTGTTCATCCAGCCCAGGATTTTCTTTTTATTCCAGATCCTAGATTAGCAAGTCAAATTCTGGACTGGAAGGGCATGGATGTGGAAAACTTGAGGGTTCCTTATAGGCAGTGCTCTCCTTCCCCACCACCCCTGTGATGCATGAATAGTGCTGTGATGAAAGGTGCCAAGGGTCTTAGTGCAGACAAGGAAAATGCTTAGGTCATGTGGATGGTACTTATAAGGAATCCATAAAGCTAAAGTTCTCATATGAAATCATTTATATGCAACAATCCATTGTAGAGGAC
Organism: Pleurodeles waltl; assembly: GCF_031143425.1. NCBI lineage: Eukaryota > Metazoa > Chordata > Amphibia > Caudata > Salamandridae > Pleurodeles > Pleurodeles waltl. The sequence continues at coordinate 331,392,799 of NC_090448.1, forward strand.
TTGGCACAATCGGTACATGTTTTGTGGGAGTTGATGCAGCGAGTGGCTGAAGGCCACAGCCTTTGCCTAGTAGTACCCAATGACTATATCTAAACATTCGCGTTACTAGGGGAAAGGCTGAAGGCCACACCCTGTAGCTGGAGTACTACTGCTCTTTGTTGGATGTTACCAAAGTCGATGTTGTGTGTCTACTGCTAACTGTGATACAGGGTGCAGGTTTTTCCGTATGAGTGTACTGTGAGTTGTACCTGTTTGAGTGCAAGGTGTAGGCAATGCCTTTGTGAATGCAGAGTAAGACGAGTGTCTCTGAGTGCAGGGGGGGTGTGAGTGGGTCAGTGAGGAAGAACAGTGAGCTTGTGTGAGTGATGGGTGAGTAATGTACCCAAGTGCAGCATTTTTGTGTGATATGAGCGCAGTGTGAAGGCCTTGTCTGTTTGAGGACATGATGTGATTAAGGCGTGTATAAACGCAGGCTGAAGATAGTGTGTGAATGCAGAGGGAGGTGTATGTGTACTGTTATGCCTGCGTTAGTGCTGGGTGAGCGGTATGTCGGTGTGAGTGAGGATGAGCGGCGTGATTAATGTGCATGTTTTTGTTGTGTAAATGAGTGCAGGGTTTGTCGTGTATGTATAAGTGGAGGTTCAGAGGGGGAGGCTGTTTCAGTGCGGGGTGAGGAAAGTGTGTGAGTGCGAGGGAGTGTACTATCTGTGTGAGTGTACTGTGAGCATTTTTCCCGTGCGAATGTACAGTGGAGTATTGTGAATGTGTATGTGTGCCTCTGTGGGTGCAGGGTGGGAGGTGTGACTAGGGGAAAGCAGAGTGAGACTTGTATGTCTACTTGCATGTAGTGTGAATGGTGCCTGTGTGCGTGTTCAGTGAGCAACATGCTTTTGGGAGCCTAGTGTGATTTGTGTAGTGCAATACATAAAGACAGACATTTTTGAATTACCAGTTTCTAACTCACTTTCGATGTTTCTACTTTGATCGACTGCTGGCTACTAATAATAAACTCGCTACAGTGGCGGAATTGAGGGTGGGAGCTGCAGTGTATCCCGCCTTTGTCTCCAACAAGTGCTTTAATTTACAGATCGCGCCGGCGATGCTCACTCTGAACTCCTAAACTACGATTTTACCGAGATTGGAGTCTGACTTGCAGTTGACCTGCTTTTCAAGGAAAGTACCGTGTTTTTTTCCCCCCAGCAGCTTGTGACATTTCACTGGCACATCACCCTTACGGTACTCGGGATCATCGGCATTCGGAGGTAAATCAGCGATTCCAATCCCTATAAAGTAGCCCGAGGGGTGCTTGTAGCCACTGCTATGTGTGTGAGCCGCAGATATTAGCATCAAGTTCTGGTAAGATTGCTTTACTAATTAAGGGGGCATTTGTGCACCTGATGAAAATAGGTGGATATTACCCAGTGGAGCTACTGCCCCTTACACTCCTGGCCTGTCTTTGAGTGTCTCACGCGCAGCTCTGCCTTTTCTTGGCCCAGTGTGGCATCACTTGCTCTTAGCGCCCTTTACTGGGGATCCTCCTTAACCCTGATTAATTCTGAGGTTCGAAAGCCTCCAAAGAAAGCTGTTGCAAAAATGGTAGAGTACAGTGTCTCCTCATATTTTGAGTTACACAAGACCTTAAATGCTCCTACTGATTTGTTTAGCGTTGCAGACTCGAAAGGTGCCCTCTGATCAGGCTTTTGCACCCCTTGTGTATAACCTCCGCTCAAGGCATGCCTCATGGGGAAACTAGTAGTAGGGTCATACTCTGCTTTTGGTTTTGTGAAACAGGCCACAGCAGTGAGTTGTCCGGAAACCCAGGCTTGCATTTTGCTAGTATCTCCTGCCCACAATAGAAACTCTTGCACCTTTCTGACCATTGTATGGTACTCACCCATGCTCCATGATTCATTCACTGCAATGAAAATGTTGTACACCTGGTATCTTCCCTGCGTCCCAGTGGCCAGAAAGAGCTAGAGGTTATTCAACTTCAATAAGGTCTGTCATTCTGACTTGATAGGTTTCATCTCTTCCTTTGTCTGGGGGTAAGGTGCTCAGAATTTCACCCACTGAATACTAGATGGAGTGTCAACAGCTACTTTCTTGACCTCTTTTACATGCTGCATGTGGAATTAAGTGTTTCCCATCAAACATTAATATCCCTCAGTAGACCTCCCCACCCCCAAAGGACCAGGCATGCAGCTGTTTGTGAATTAACTACTTGCACAATGGCCATGCATTCTCCCCAGAATGTTATTTTTTGTCTGCTAATACCTTTGGCCACAAATGAAGAGCCAGGACAGTAGGAAACACTTCCAAAACCACGATATAGTTGGTCAGCCAGTTCCTCTCCAGTGCATTGGAACATTTTTCAGCACACTGTTCAATGCCCAAGATGACTTGAAAACCCTGTCTCCCAGATGCACCTAAAAAGAGCTGAAACTGCTTATTGATGGACCGTATCAAAGATCCATTGAGTATCTGCAGAAGTGATAGCCACAGATCCTCCTTTGGCAAGTCACACCAAGTACTGGGTTCTCAAGATTTTAGAAGTGTCCCAAGCTAGCTGCCTTGCAAAGAACCTACTTCCCTGTAAGATCCTAACTTTAATATTCAGCATGCCAAGGAAGCTGTGTAGGGTGGCTAATGTTGCTTTGCACATGCACAGGGCTGCTATGTTTTTTTTTTTTTTCCAGAGCATCCACTGTCCTGTGGAAGTCTAGCCTCCCTGAAATCTGTTCTGGTGCTCAAGAAGGGTATCCACTCCATTGAGCCTTGAGTCTTTTCTGGTGCTAAAGCGACCCTCCATGCTTTACTAATGTCTTGCAGTGGTTGCAGAATCACCATAAATTTGTTAGATTTTGCCCTCCGGATAAAGAGGAAGTCTTTGAGGTAGTGTAAGGAACTCAATAGGGTATTTCTCTGCCTACTTTAGGAAACAGCTGAATGTTTTGAAAAGGGAAATATAACAATGCACATCCTGTGGGCATGCGTTTGTCATAAAAATACTGCCCATCTCACTGCATACCCAGTAGATAGGCTGTCCCAGAGGACAGGGAAAAGCTAAAGTGGCCTTCCCAAAGAAAGGGCCACTTTGTATTTGTCAGATTACTTATGTTGTGTGTTTTTTTTTTTTTTTTTTTTTAGCACTATTCCCAGTGGTGAAATAATGAAATCAGTCAAAGGCAGATGGGAAAACAGCCAACCATTCTACATTAAAGACATATTTTTTTCAGTGTCGTGCAAATTACCTCTGGGGCCTCTGTGACAGAGCACAAATTCCTAGACTCCCTGGTGACTGCTGGCTGATGATGGTTTCCTGAACCCTAATTGAAACCTTTAAACTGTAGTTTGTGCTCTGCTGGTTTGGAGTAATTGACCAGAAGCTGAGTAAGGTGTCTTATAAATGTGCACCGGTGCTTTAATTTAATGTGCTGAACTAAGACTATTTGGTGCTATGTTTGGGACTTTTGGATTTATGACTCTTGCCCCCTTCATTGCGATTAGTTGCCGTTTGCCAACCGGTGCATTTAGAATAAACATGTGCTTGACCCCACTTTGTATATCCTCCAAAGTCTGATGATCCTACGATTCAACACCCTCTTCCTCTCTGTGGCACCCAAAAAAGTGTGTCCAAAATCAGACTTCTACTGATTGCCAACTTGCGTCTAACCACTTGGAATCTATGTTGGTGGCACATTTCCTGCTCCCATGTAATATTGTCAATCTGTTCCTACAGATTAAGTAGGACCGTGTCTATTGGACAACATAAACTTCAGCTTATGGAGACTGAGTCTCCCTATATCATCAGAAATATTGTCATTGTTCCTGGCTTCCTCACAGTGCCCCATCTGAACCTCTAAACTTGACAGGGCAACAGATGGTGTTCTGCAACCTCGAATATGACTTACTCAGATTCCCAAGAAAATTGTGGCAGCAGATCTACTCTCCTGTTGTCACTCTGGGTACCCAAGAGGAGACACAAGAATATTAAGGAGTGGTATTTAAAACATTTATTGTAATGATCTCGTTCTTAAGTAAAAAAAAAAAACATGAGCTGCGATGATGAGACAGACTAGAAGAGCATGGTAACAGCACAATAAATATGGTGAAAAAGCTGAATAATTCAACCATGGTAATGTGATTATGTTTCTGCACTCCTATATGTCTCTACCTTCATTAGTGAGAGCATAGTGTGAGCACCCTGTGCCACATCAATTGGGAAAACCCAACCCTAATACCTGGATAAATGTATCAAGAAGTCAATCAAGGCAGTGGTCAGTCAGTAGCGGAATCAGCAAGGATGCATGCTTGGACGCAGCGTGTCATGTTCCAGGACAATCCTAAACACAAGTCCTCCTCTAACAACTATTGCATGGAAGCGGTTTATATAATGCAATTACAGTTCGGGTCAGAACAGTCAGAGATGCAGGCTGAATTCTATAATGTGTCTACAGCCGAGGAGCTGTCTTTATGGTGAATCTTAATATTAAGGAATTATATTCTGTGTACCTAGCCTTGGATAAAGTGTACAGACTCAAAGGACAGCAGAGTTTTACCAAAAGTGAGCAACGGGTACAGTAGTTTCTCAGTGTGTTATCACAGGAGTGAAAGGCCGTGCATAGGAAAAGAAATGCTAAATTAAAAATGTGCATTTAAAATGGCAGAACTAAGCAGGCCCTAATGTGGCTTTAATACCCCCCCCCCACCCCTCCTTTTTTGCCTGTGAGAGACATAGCTCAAGCTAAAATAAAATATAAAATCTATCCTAAAAATGTATAAAACTTATACAGAACAATGCTCTTCTATAATCCAAGTAAATTAAAGCACTTAAAAATGCCAATTAAAAATCAGGGAAACTAAATTAAAACTTTTATTAAAAACAAGGGCCCAAATCAAAAAATCTAGGAGGCACCATCCTGTCCAAAGTCAGTGTGAACCAAAGAGGAGCCCGTAACCACAGATGAGTCCCCGTCGCCTGAGAAGCAGGATCCAAGGAACAGAAATGGTCAAAGCTAGCCAAATCAGCCAATGTAACCACAACATTAAAGCCAGATTCCAGGAGCCAAAATATCCATTTCAATTGGATGGGAAGGCTCATGGAATGCATCCAGCTGCAATGGCAGTCTCTTGGGACAACACTGTAGATAATCTCTCATTGAACCCACACACAGATCCATGTCCGTAGATTGTACCAAAGGTGAAGCTAAGCACAAGTCCAGTGCACTCTCTAAAGGGCACAGTGCACAGCGGAACACAGACTGCATGCAGTGTAACTACACCGGTCTGAATGACCACAACCAATCATTGTTCAGTTCCTGGACAATCAACACTCCAAACAGCTGTACCATCTGTTCACAACATAGCAGGATATGTGGCAGTTGCATCCATTCCGGCATTGTTGTTTGGCATCCATTGCATAGCAAGAGAAAAAATATATATATCGGCAAGCAAATACAGTATAACCGGAATGCCTCAAACACTAAACCAATGAGTGCGGAAAGGACAGGATCATGTGGAACATAGTCTGAAAGATGCTTACAAAGCCAGACCCAACCACTTAAAAAAAAGTGTACCACTCCTGCGGTATTTGAGGCATTTAAATATACAGAGAACAAGTTCACATAAATGCTGCGATAAATTGGTGCGTAATAGCGATTGCACCTCGTGGAAGACCTTGCTACTTGGAGATCAAAGGTCTTTGTAGCCAATGTCAGTAAAACAACCTTCTGAAACCACAAAGTTTGCAGTCTGCTCAGCTTATTGAAATTCGTATTAAAAATTGCGACATGAGACCAAACTGTTAACTCCCTTATCAAAGGTATGGGTGGAAATAACACATTGCTATAGCAGGTCACAACTCTAGCGACCGTCACCACATATGGGGCACCCAGTAACCTCACCACAGCAAACTTGATCATTTAGTACCAAATATCTCCCATTCGAGAGCAATCTGAACATTCGTAAAATCAAGGAAACCGGTATGCCCTTCACGCTATTTGCCTACTTGGTAGTGTTTCAAGCAAGATGTAAAATGAAAACTTGAAATTGGTAAGGATCCTTGAATAAATCACAATGCAGAGGGTGTTTTAGTTGAAGAAAATGGCAACTTTTCTAAAAGTTTGATGTTAAGGATAGTAAAGGCAGCATCTTTCCTTACCATTATTCTCTGTATGCGGTTTGAATTAAAAGGTAAAAATAATTCTGTTGTGTTCAGACGGCGCCATGGCATGTGGTTTGATTTAAAAAACCTGCAACATCCAACTTAGTTGCATAATCCATCTCATCTGGTTCTGCCCACATTGTAATAAGGACATATCATTCTATGATATTGAATGCAGATGACATAATGTTGTTCAAGGAGTAAATATGGGTTGAAAGTGTTGTCATAGTGCTGTCCACAACAGCTAATGCTTTCTCTGTTTTCCCCTGTCAATCTGTCTAGGTCTTTCAGCAACCTCTTGCTGAGAAACTTCCCAAATCTCATGTTATATGGCATATATGCATTGTTTCTGACTTTGTGCTCTAGGACCTAACAAGAAATCTTGTAAATCCATATAACCAGATAGTAGGGACAGGTGACTGTGAATATCGGGGGGTCAGGTCAGATAGCTTTAGAACCCATTGTGGAGTTAAAAAACTATGCATGACAACCATTAGTGTCTGCTGGCCACAGTAACAACCCTCTTCAACCTGAAATTGAAGAGTTATATGTCCTATTCTGGATCATGTTATTTATCTGCTCTTCAGTAAAGTTTGTAAAGTGTTGCCAATTATCAAAACGGGATATGGATGGAATGTTTGGTGTGTTCATATCCTTAATCTTGGCCAACCACATGCAAGTTGTTTGCTGCACTGTCTTGTTCAGGAAAATCATTTGCCTAGGTATGAGACATGTTCTAAACAAGACATCCGTACCCTGTACTTGCCAGTGACAGATTCCATAAATTGACTTCAAATCAATGTTGTCATTTCAATATTCATAACCCTGTGTGGTCAGTTGTACTATGAATGTATCGGAATCAATCAGCTTTGTTTGTGTTAGCATAGTTTTTACTTTGGTGGTGAAGGCCTGTAATCATAGGAACTGAGGTCTAAATGATTATGTCCTGTAAAATAAGCAAAACCTTGTCTGATATATTTTAGAGGTACACACTGGTGGTGTGTAATTAAAAACTACACACAGACAACTAGCTATGTGTAAATGATGAACATGATGATGGTAACAAAACATTTCACCATAATTGGGTCTTCAGTTTTTGAATGCAGAATAGCTTTACAAATTCAGAGAGTATGCTTCTCACTGTATTCACATCCCATTAATCAGAGATAGCACCAGGAACAATTGCATCATCCAAAGGTATTTTGAAAACCTAGGAAATTTGTAGCATTTCTGTTTGACTAAAATGTCAAATGGGACCTTACCCTACACAGTTCCATCAGGGACGGGAATCACAAAAATGTTTACAAGGGACAGGTCTCCTTCCACCTTATGCGAGGAAGAATGAGGATTCAGAGACTGAGCTACAAGTTCAGGGAGGTAATGTCCATTCAAAGTCAAGAAGTCTATAACAAAACCAATCAAAAAAACAATGGCATTTCAATCTAAAGGTAAGACCAAGGTGGAACAAAGTTGGTCTTTTTAGCCGTATAAAAAATACACATGCTTCATGCACTGAAGTATGTGAAGAATCTGAAAAAAATAATTGACATCAACAAGGTCCCTAGTCTGTATGAAAACGGGGACCTCGTGGCAAGGAAGATCTGGCAGTCTCTTCCAAAAGTAGTTGGTAATAAACAACTTTGTTATTTAAACAGCATTTGATGACTGTGCACTCTCAGCCAGAGTAGCAATTCATAATCTGAAATCATCCAACCGGGAAGAAACAATACTTAAAAATATAATCAATTTTTTTTATCAGTGTGCCTAGTTAATAAAAACCATTACACTTTTACACAATAAAACACATAAAGAAAAATAGTTGCACTTGTGCAGAATGAAACACATAAAATACAACCATTACACTTGCTCACTATTCTGTGAGCTAGTGTCATTTGATTCTGAGGTTTTATTGCACCCTGGCAGAGTGCATATGCCTATGTCTTATAGTCTGTAGTGGCTGGATCAGCCATGGCACACTCAACACCCTCCAGATATCTGACCATATGGGCAATCTGTTTTTGGTTGGCAGAAATGAGACCGCTTAAGGTCGCATGTCTGCATGTGCGAACCCCCAGATGTACTCACAGCGGGCGCATACGTCTGCGGCGATCCTTCAGGATCCTGGAGCATAGACAGAACATATGGGGCACGATTTCGACTGCTGACCCACAGAGTTGGCGGGGTTTATCTTTTGCGGTCTGTCGCCATGGGCTCTCGTGTCTGCCATCTGGTAGGACCCCCAAGTGATAAAGCAAATACTTCCTCTTTATGCTGTAGGTTAAGACTTCTCCCAGGTATTGCCAGGGGGCTAGAGTCGTATAGGTATTTAGGACTAGCCAGACATGATACCTTTTCTCGAGAGTTATATTGTCTTCAGTTAGGGACAGGAGCTCTGTTACTTTTTTAGTTGAGGTTTTAAGAAGTTTGTGGTTAAGCTCCGATGACCATAAGCTCTCAATTTCAAACTGCATTGTTGAGGCATCAAGATATATTCGTGCCGGCGAGCAGGGCTTTGTTGTAGGTTATAGTGTTCCTCGCTGCATTCCTCGTTTTTGTGAAAAAAGTTGGTATAAGCTGCGTGTCTTGCTAGACACTATTTGTTTAAACCGAACTCCAGCCTTATCTATGCTGTGTAACTTTGAAGCTTAAACATTTGCCTGAGTATGCTCTGTATGGTGTCATCCAAGACCTTTGAGTCTCTGCCACAAAGTGCAATACTTCCGTAAGCTAATGTAGGGACCACCTTAGCTCTGGCTACTTTTAGGAATGAGCTGAGCGTGAACTTGTTCAGTTTGGTTGACAGTGTCCAAAGCCCCATGGATAGAGCAGCCCCTTTCTGTCTTATTTCTTCTTTGTGTTTAAGAAAGGATCCATGACAGTCAAACAGAAGACCCAGGTATTTATAACTTGCTGTTTGTTCAAACGTACTCCCACTAAGTCCCCAGGTTGCGAACCCCCCTTAGGATCATGATTTTCGTTTTTTTAATGGTTTGATTTGCAGCCCATTCTCAAGGGAGTAATCTTCTGTGGCTTTCAAGCGGCATCGCATGCCAACCCTTGTTTTACTGAGTTGCATGACGGACGTCATCTGCATATAGGAGATTCGTCAGTTGATTCATCTCCAGTTGTGGTGCGAGGGAGTTGATTGAAGGGAGCGCTGTTGAAAAATCAGCCATGAAGAGATTGAATAAAGTGGGGGCTAAAACACAGCCCTGCTTTAGGCTTCTGGTCATTGGGATCCTCCTAGATAGGTTTGATCCTAACCCACGTGCTGGTATACAGGTCTCAATGGTTTTCAGGAGTTGCAATGGAATTTGCAAGCTATTAAGTTTCCCCCAGAGCCTGCTTCGATTGATGCTGTTTTGAAGTCAATAAAGCAGTGATAGAGTCGGAGTTTCGCAATTGTTGAGGAATCAAGTATATGAGAGAGCCATAATATTGCTATCTGTGCCTGAATTGCTGGTGAACCCCGTTTGGTTTGTGGGAATTATTGATTCCTGTCCAGCCCAGTTGATCAGGTGCTCGAGCAGAGCGCCAACAAAGTATTTTGCTTCATTGTCGATAAGCACAATCAGTCGGTAATTTCTAGGATCTGATTTGTCTCCGCCTTTGTATTATTGGAGAGATATTGGATCCCCTCCAGGGTTCCGTGGTTGGTTCACCAGCCAGGGCGTGATTGAAGAGAGAGGCCATGATTTCAGCCCACTTAAGTGGGCCTAATTTATAGATAGCCTGAGGGACCCCATTCGGGCTGGGGACACCTCCTATTTGTCTTTAGCTGACCCTTCTGTTCTTTGGGAGGCTTTTAGATGGTGGTCAGCTTCGTGGGCCAAGGAAACTAGAGAGGTAGCTGTCCATTTGTTTTTAGCTGGCACAGATGTTCGGGGCTCGCAGGTTCTGTGTTGATCTTGTGTACTGCTGGAATAAGAGTGAAGACCACTTCCTGCAGTGGGTGGTTGCTTTCGAACCTTAAACCCAGTTTGAAGGAAACAACCATTTGCATCAGTGATGAGGAGACCCAGGTGAAACCGATTAGTGAGTTTCCATTTGCAGCATGAAAGGATAAAGAATGTGGGGTGTCTTCACTGAATCTGTCATTTAGCGCTCTAAGTGTTCAAGAGAGCCCAGTAAAGCTGTACCTATATTACTTCTATTTGCTGTCTTAATCAGTGATTGTTCTGGGATAGTCCACTTATGTTCGTGGGCTTCATTGAACCCATTAGTTACAGACCCTTCTCGTAGGTTCATGTGAAGTCCCCTGTTACTAATAGTGGAAGGAGCGGATAAGAGCCGACCACTTGCGTGATGTGATCCACATGTAATTTTGACATTGCCCCCTGGTTTTTCCATCTCAGAGACATGTAGATATAGACTATAGGAAGAACCCTTGCTCCTTTTTTCTGTGTAGAAAAATCAGGTGCACAGTGAGAAATGTGTCGGCATTAGAAGAGAGCACTCTACAGCTGGCTTTTAAAGCAGTTGACAGATACACCCCCCAGGCCATCTTTCCTGCGGCCATATTTGCCTTCCTTGATAGCAGGTAGAAAGGCATGGGAGTAGCCTGGGAAGAAAATTGGTTCCAAGGCCCAAGTTTCTTGTAGAGCGATGACTAAAAGCTCTGGAGGTAGTTGGATGTTTCGGGGTCTCGCGGTTTGGCCTTTAGGCCATGGATATTCCAAGAGCAGAGCCTTAAGCAGTAGCGCTCGCGGGCCTCCTTGCCCCCTGGGATTCACTTTATTTCTTGCTTCTGGTTCAGGATTTGGGCTACCCACCGCCAGTCGTCTTTCACATTGCTGTCCTTCTGTTTCAGCACATGATGTGTGGGCCACACACTCCCTGTGGTATTGGGATCTATTCCCGAGCATGAGCCTCTTGCACCTCGTAGTGAGGAACCACAGACAACCTTCTTTTGTCATCTGATGCCCCTTTTCGTGGCCTTAGGGGATGCGGTTATCTGGGGACTGATACCCCTTCCAAGTTGATTCCCAACTTCTTAAAGTATTTGCTTTCCTTAAGAACTGCCCCAACTATGGTGTCAGACTGCTAGATGACTTTGGTTTATTCATTGGCTTTCCCTGGCTCCCACTCTATGAATTCTACAGATTCAATCATATCTCAACTGACACCTTTTAGCGAGCGTTACGCGGCACTCTGCTCGGCAGGACTATACCAGGACTTATCAAGGTCTTTTCATATACATAACCTTTGGTCTTTGTTCTCTACATTCCCTACCTCGGGACATATGAACCAAACAACTGGCCGCATTTATTTACTTGTGAAACAGTATATTTTCTGTACAATTTCCCAACTCTGAATCTTCTCTAATTTTGCCTATACTCTAGCCTTCCAAAAAATCACTTGTGTGATGAAACACGTGTTGGCTGTGCTTTGTGGACGTGTCTTTCCACTTACCAAACTGCTGTTAAAAATAAAAGATCCTATGAGAGACGTGAAATATTGATGCGCTTCACTTGTCGATGGATTCTTCATACATTGGACTTCACTGTTTTGTATGCTGTGTGCTGTGGTCTTATCGGTCCAATATCTGAGGTGATGTTAGTTAGACCTGGAATCTGCCCTAAGAGTTTTTAAATATATTTCCTCGATTGAGGATGTCCATAGTACCAAGTGATTGATATTCTGGAAGGAATAGGATTATTCAGCACTGTCCCTCCCCTAGGGTGTGCTTAGTGGGTCACTCTATTGTGTTGGGGTTTTTAATCCTCCATGGATGAAGACAACAGTGTGTTAAGATTGTCTGAGAGGTGGTTACACTGGGGCCAGATCTGTGGCAATCCATTTGTATGCGGGATAAACATTTGTACTTCTCTCTGGGAGGCTTACCTTGTGTTTATCACACCTTGGCAGTCACCGGATGCCCTTGGCCCAGTTAAGCAGATTCTCTGGGCTGGGATGTCCTGCCACTTAGGTTTGAGGGGTGAGCCCCCTCAAGCTGGAGTTGGGGGTGAACTTTTCTGATCACAGGGGTCCCCTCAGAGCTGTGCATCTTCCCCTTTCGTTGCTTGGTTTCAGTGGGGTTAACTATGGGTGGCTCCGTTTCATGCTCTGTGAGGTGAGTCACCTCCGGGGCTGCCTCGTCGCTGGTTGGTGAGGCATTGCCCCCAGTGTTATATCCATGGTCTATCTGATTAGATGTCTGGTAGGTTTGCAGAATACAGTTTTGGGGTAGTTTTTATTATGTGATTTCCTCTTTTGCGTCCCTTTGGACGTAATTTATTATTATTTATTTTTGCACTTGTTGGTGTGTAGTATTTCCCTTGCTTTTTTTGCCTGTTATTGGCTCTATTGTCAAATTACATGGTGATGCTCCCCTTCCCTCCCCAGCAGTGTTAAAGATTTCCTTTGGAGAGAGGGGTCTTGGCCATATAAGGCCATTTCTCCAAGTGAAATGCCTCAGATTTTAGGCACGCTGTCATTTTTATTGCCTTGGGCGCTATTGCAGCCTCTTTGTGATTGTGTGGGGGTTGTGGGTGCGCCCTTCCTATCTTCCAGCTCTTCTATTCCACCCCCTAATACGCTTTGTAGTCGACTTAATTTGTCAGGAGTTACAGAGCAGCAGCATCTTCGGGCAAGGTCACTGGTTAGTTCTTGAGCGATCTTGGTGAGGTTATTGAGGTCAACAATACGCTTGCCTATACCAGCCACATAGGCTTCTGAGCTCAAAGTCTCCACTTAACACATCCATCTTAGCTGAATAATAGGTGAGTGCGCTGGCCATTATCTGGATGGTCCGGAGCAGTGCTGGTCAGGTGCTTTTTTCCACTCGACTAGGGGAATCCGCTACTGTTGTTGGGAGGGGCTCCACCAAGGTTATGGTGGGAGGCCCGGGGTACCTGGAGTACAGGGTTCTTAGTAAACAGTTGGACACTCCGTTCCTTTCACTGAAGAATATGAGGCAAGGAGCTTGTTCCATTCTTCATGTGTTAAGTCGTCAAAGTCAGCCCCTGTGTTGAGCTTGGCTTTGGTCTGACAGTTTCCCCATCTTGTTAGACTCAGTTCCGTGCCTGGTTGTGGCAGGGATTAGTTGTGCTCTGATTTGCTCATTCTTTTGGTGCAAGGAGAGCTTTCTCATGATTGTCTCGTTCTGCTTGTGTTCCAGCTTTCTTTTACTGGTGTGTTGGCAGCCTGGACTTGTTCCCTTGGGGGATCCTGTCCCAAATTAATTAGGCTGGATGGCTTCGGTCAGGTCATTTTACACTTCTAACAATGCAGATCTTTTGAGTATCCTACTGGCCACGGCCCCTCCTTTCGTCGCTACCCCAGCTTCATTGCCCATGTCTGTTTTTTTTTATTTTTATTTCTTGAGCAGTAGTTTGAGGGTTTCTTGAATTGGTCCTTCCTAGACTTTGCAGCTGGCTTTGTACAAAGGAGAGACAGTTGTAGTGCCAGATGCCAAGCTACTGTTGGCGCTGGTTCATCGATTACCATGGGGACCACATGCTGCAGTATACTGAGATTGTCGTTTGGGAGCGGAGATGAAAACTGTTGCTTGGTTCTGATTATCACCAAAGGTGTTAGTGGGACTAGAAGACCAATGCTTGGGGCAGTAGCTGAGTAAATGGTGGCTCCTCCGTCTTTTAAAAACTAGAATTTTGTTATTTTGGGTTGACCGGTGATCCCTGTTGCTCCTGCTCCAGGACCCATTTGACCTGTTGGCGTGCCAATTGGTTGGATGGCCACCAAGGGAGGATCACAGTAGCATACCTTCCTTTTCCTGCTAGTTTGTACCGGGATTTCCTGGCCTCCCCAACCTCATTTTCTTTAACGTCCGATCGTCTACTGTAATGTTAATGATGTTGTTGCAGGTTTAGTTTCATTAGGTGGAAAGATGGGCTCAGGTGAGTGGTGCTCACCAACCACCCTTCAAGCCACACTCAGCGCTACCCAAGCTGCTTCGGCAGGGTGCTGGGCATGCACTCACATCAGCTTGCTAAAAGCCACTGCACTCTTCAGGACCCAGCCAGGTTACTGCAAGGGTGCCAGTTTATTTACTAGCACTGGTTCCCGGCTATTGTATACTTGCTGTGATGTACGTGAAGTGGTGCCACCTTCCAGTTGTGCAGATGTGATGCTGTGTTTGATGCTGCGTTGCAGTTGTTGAGATGCAGAAGCGCCACAAATCACCAACATTCAAATTGTGGATATAGTACAGTTACAGGACAATTGTGGGACAATTGCTAACTAGTGGTAGCAAGAATAGCAAAATTGCAGCAGTGGATAGTTACTTAGTTGGCTTTGAGGAAAAGGTTGTGGCGTAGCTGGTAGCGGTAATGCCTGGCGCGTGGTAAATTGTGTTGAACCTCCCTGCAGCCTCTTTCCCTGACTTTTCAGTCTTTTTTTTTTCCCCTAGTCTTTTACTGGCCTTTTGCCCACTATATACACTTTATAGCACCTAATTCCTGTAGGGGGATCACCTGCAGAGCAGTGAGAGGAGGCAGGTAACTACTCAGGAGCCCTTGTGGCCTACTGTGTAGAACTTGACACATGGTGCATCTTTATTAGGTTGATGGAGACAAAGCGGTTCTGTTTACAACCAGCATGCGGAGGCAGAATTATAGTTCTTGTACCTTGAATGCCTAGGTCTGGCACTGGTGCTTGGTATGATTGTGAATTGAAAGGAATTTGGCCAGTCTTCTTATGCACTAGATCCCCAAGCTTTGGAATCCATCTGAAAGATGCTGGTTGCACCTTAACTTCATTAGTGACTGATAGTTAATTAGTTGATGAGCGCTCGTCTCGGAAATCTTGGCGTTCTTGTGAGACAGTGAAATGTTCATTGATGTCTTGCAGCATGTTTGCCGTCACTGTGTCAGGATTATCGAGATCTGGAATGTACATCGGGATCCCAAACAGATCTTCCAAGGATCTTCTGGGCAGACTGTTTTGCTTCACTAATGAGCGAGCTGAAACACACGTGCACTGACAACAATCTCTGGAATGCGCTTCTTCGTCCAAAGAAGACCTTTATTATTTCACTATGCAAGGTTCCTAAAAGGAGATTAACATGTTAAAAGCACACGTTTAAAAAATGGTCACAACAAAAATGTACAAATTATTCTCCACTGCAATATACACAGCAAATATATGTATCTATATTATAGTGCAAAGCAAATAATGAATTTAAAAGTATGCCTCACCATGAGGCAAGGGCAACACTCCTTCATCTCTCTCCTAATCAGTATCAAATCGCCAGATCCCAGAATCGATCGAGGAGAGCGAGATCAATTATCCTCATGGGAAGGATGGCACACTCCAGCGCACTGGATGTGCCGGAGACCTGCAAACACTCTGTCCCCGGTCCATCTGGTCTCGGCCTCTTAAACTTTAAACGAACAAGAGAGGAAGCTTCTTAAAATTCCCTCTGCCCGCAGAAGTTTATTTTAAAAAAATGCTGATTGCTTTAGGCTTCTTTGAAAAACACGTTGGGACGTGGCCACAATCCCAAGGTGATAATCCAAAACAAGTCCGTTCCCTGCCATCTGAATCTACAGCAAGTTGAATAATTTGAAAGCACCATCAGAATTCAGTGGCCTGCAGTGATCCAAAAATATGCATTGGAGAGGTTTGTTTGAAATTTAAGAGGGGCGTAGGTGGACATGCCATGGTGGTGCTCTTAATTTGTTAGCAGATGTCACAGTAGAGCACAAGTTCTATAGTCTGTTTGTACAGACCATGCCATCAATAGTGTTTCTGAATTAAACAAAAAAACTGTAGCCGCCACACCAGCAGACGCAAGTCCTTCATGTGCGGCTATGGTTAATTCAAGCCTGCAGTCCTGATTGGGTATCACCTTCCCAGGAATGCGAGCAACAGGTATGTTTTGGGCACTCAACAGATAGGAGTATTTTGATGAACATTTTTTAGGTAAAGGAGTGCCAATGCCTAAAACAGTGACTGCAGCCGTTGTCTATTCTCATGTGAGAATGAGTTATCACAGTTACTATGGCAGTCTGAAATGTTGTTTTTCAGCTTCATCACTCAGTAAATTCCCAGCTTTGTTTATTTCAGCATGTTGATGACTCCATGTTGGTATTATATCGCCTGTGACCAGCACGATTTCAGATGTGGCACCTTGCCCCAAAGCAGCGTGTGCTTGATGCTATTCCTCTTACAGTATCTGAATCTATTGCAGCACCAGAAATGCAATTTTTTGTTATAAGATTGAGCACCATAATAACAATCTCACACTACAAGTGTGGGAAATTCAGGATCCATATTTTCAAGTGTCAGAATCTGTGTTTTTAATTCAGCCAGTTGTGCTGTTCAATCCCATAATCCCATAGGTATTGTGTGAATGTTTTGTGGCTGCAACTTGTCCCCCTTCATGAAACTAATCACCACTGCGGATTAATATTATGTTTGGTGCCAACAGCAGGCTGAACTGCGCCATCAGCATAGATTACAAAATCATATTGATCAAGAGGCAGGAAGTCACTTGGTATGGGCATTCTTTTTCGTACTGAAGGAATTCTTGAGTCTGCAAGGTCAGGTCAAAAACGCATTCTACGCCAGTAGCTGTCAGGGAAGTGGCCCACTGTATTCATCGTGGATGTAAGCCTTTTGTGGTAGGAACGCTAACCTTGGTCACAGCCTCTACGTTT
The DNA here is from genome assembly GCF_031143425.1 of Pleurodeles waltl. Classification (NCBI taxonomy): domain Eukaryota; kingdom Metazoa; phylum Chordata; class Amphibia; order Caudata; family Salamandridae; genus Pleurodeles; species Pleurodeles waltl. Next base: position 331,409,584 of record NC_090448.1, read on the forward strand.
GGGACTGGGGTTTCAACAATAATGCATTTCCCCTGAGCCAATGGTCTTTCCTTATTGACAGCAGTCGATACTTTTTCAGTGGTGGCAAAAGACATTTCAGCATTAGAATTTGAATGTGATTTATGTGCAGTGGGCACAGTGTGTCCTTTATTAAAGGTGACCTCTGTGTGGCCAGTGGATCCTGCAGTGACTCATATTACTAAGCTAGTGGTATTGAGACGAGTATGTAGGCGTCTGGACACAAGCATGTTTGTTTGCAAAGATCTAAGTATTTGTGTATGTTCTGATGTCTGAATACTGGAGAATTCAGGGCATATTACATTCTAGAATGGTTTGATCCATTGTGCATAATCTGGTATGTATGTTCTACCAAACTTCAAGAAGCTTGTAGCTTCTTTATTGTGTTGGGGGCTGTAAAAGGGCACATTTCTCTATGCAGATGGGGGCAAGGCTTTTGCCTTCATTGGATAGTTCATATGCCAGAAACAGGACACTAAGAAATACAATTTTTGATTTCTGAAAATTAAATTTGTAGCCATATTTGGCAAATCCTAACCCTTTGTGATCTACTTGCGCAAAGTGTCTGTTCAAGTCATCGTCCATCAGATAGATGTCATCTACATAAGGCAATGCTTCAGGGTCAAAAATTGATGTTATGCGGGCTGTGAACAATCCTGGACTGTTTTAATACCCCTGGGGTAAACGTCCGAATCACCCTTGAGAACCTAGGATGGAGAACATAAAGTCTCAGCTATCAGGTGCTATATTTTGGCAGGAAAAAACATTGGAACTGTCTGTCGGTTTGTATTTGTTTACAGACTATGTTGTTCATTAAGGCCGTACTGAGTAAAGTTTGTATTACAAATCGGTGTGTGTGACTAAGTGTCTATAGCCTAGGACTACACAATAGGAATGGTCTTGTTTCATTACTTAAAACGAGGATTATTCATAGGAGAGACGCATTGTTCAATCACTCCCTGGTACTCGAGTTGTGAGAATTACTCTCACTGGTGCTTTAGTTTCATATTTAATATGGGGTGTGTTTTTTGCTTTTCACTAATGACTGAGATGAGAAACTCTGGTACTGCCAAAGAATCTCTGGAATGCACTTCTTAGTCCAAAGAAGACCTTTATTATTTTACTACGCAAGGTTCCTAAAAGGAGATTAGCATGTTGAAAGCACACATTTAATAATAGTCGCAGCAATGAAATGAAAACATACCAAAATGATTCACCACTGCAATATATACAGCAATTTTATGTATCTATATTATAATGCAAAGCAAATAATTAATACAATTGCATCACCGTAAGGCCTGTCAGGTGGTTCATCTTTCTCCTGCCAGCAAGCCCTTGTTTTTTTTTCTTTATTTTAAGGTGTGTCCCAAGGATTTTTAGACTACTCTGGTGCATATTTCTATCTCTCTTGATCATCGTTTCCTTTAAGCTGTGGCTTGTTAGGCCTGACTCCCATATTATCTTGACCTATAGCTGTATAGGAGTCTGCAATAATTTTCGTTAATTTGCGCTTTTGATCCCTTACAGGAATCTGCGTGAGTCTTTGTGGTACTGCCAATGCTGCAACCTTCCCTTCTTAAATTGTGTGATATTTTTGAAGATACTGTAGTAAAGTTTCCAATTAATTTAATCCCAAATTCCAGGGCAGCAACTGTCCCATATCCATTTGAGTCTGTTTTAGCACTTCAGGCAAAAACAGCCATACCAACAGGTAGGTACAAAGTTAGAATCCTATGTTTTTCTTGGGGTCCCATAAGGGGAAACACTGCTTCAAACCAACTTTTTTTATTTGTTTTATAGCAATCCAGTATGGAATTTCCTCCCATTTGGGGGGAACCTTACCCATAATTGAATCCATTGAAACTGGACTAATTGCTGGCACAGCTAACTTTGTCTGGACAGCTTGAACAGCTCGGGTTAGGACAGCCGTTATTGTTTGTAGGACAAATTGCGTGTATATAGTCCAGCTAAACCTGTGTATAAGGCACGGAGTCCGGCTGCAGGAACATTTACTATGTTTGAGTACGGTGTGTAGCAGGCTGGTGCTGGCCAGGTCCCCACATCACTACTGACAGAGCCTAGTCTTGTGTGTTGTAATAAATGTGTAAAAGTGTCTTGGAACCAATTTTGGTGTTCCTGAAAAGTTCATGCTATTTCTAGCTGTGTATAAGGTGTGTATTGATTAGGTGCAGCCACCTCTGTGTATGTATGAAATGTTTGTGTGTTAGTGTCTACTGCAGGGAAGTCAACCCATGAATAGTATACTTCATATTTATAGGCTTTGTGAGCCTCTATTACAAAGGTAACTTCTCCACGTGAGGGGGAGCCCCTGTTCTACAAAGTATGCTGTGACTGAATGTCTGCAGTTAACTGGCGTGTTATCTACATTCGCCATGTTTTAAAGAATGGAATTCAGCGAGGGAACACTATGGTGGGTTAATCCCATTAAAGAGTTCAAGCTTGAGCAACCTGCAGAATTAAATAATGGTTACCTATTCAGCTGAGGAGCATAAGTCCCTAACGCCATGACTGTCTCCATTTGGAGGTGCTAAGAGGGCCTTTGGGTACGTGACCACTATCAAGGAGACCTATTAAATAAGTGCCTGACCAAACATTGGTGGCGCTATGTAATATGATTACTACAAACAAATGAAGACTGTGTATATTGGATAACATAAATGTCAGTATATAGAGAGACAGCCTGCCTGTATCATTGGGAAATGTTGTCACGGTTCCTGGCTAGCTCAGCGTGCCCCATCTGAACCTCTAAGCTGGACTGGGTAACAGATAGTGTTGTGCAACCTTAACATTATTTACTCATATTCCCGAAGAATGTCACTTGGCGTAATCAAGATGAGACACAAAGTGCAGGAATGTTGTTTAAAACATGTATTGCAATAATCTTATTCTTGTGTAAAAATGCAATGATTAGACAGACTAGAGAGAGCATAGTAACCTACACGACAAATATTGTGAAAAAGATTAATGATTCAACCATGATAATACAATTATGTTTGTGCACTCCTCTCTGTCTCTACCTACACTAATGAGAGCATAGCGGGAGGACCCTGTGCCAGATCAGTTGGGAGACCCAACCCCCATACCTGGATAGATGTATCGGAAAGTCCGTCGGATGTGGTGCAAGTGATGATCCTGGCAAGGCAGGGGTAAGAGTCTGTAGCAGAACCAGCAGGCTCGGACACAATGCGGACAATAGGACAACCCTAGATGGTAGTGCTCGTCTAACAATTGTGGCATAAAAGCATAAAAGCAATTTTTTAATGCAAGCATTGTTTGTGCCAGAATTGTGTTAGAGGTGCAGGCTGAATGCTACAGTGTGTCTACAGCCAAGGAGCTGTCTCCACAGTCAGTCTAAATTCTAAGGAAACTTGTTCTGGGTCCCTGGCCCTGGATGAAGTGTACCAACTCGAAGGATAGCAGCGCTTCACCAGAAGTGAGTAACACGTACAGCCGTTTCTCATTTTCTCACACAAATGAATGGCTGTGCAGAGAAAAAGAAATCCTAAATTAAAAATGTGCATTTAAAATTTCAGAACTAAGCAGGCCCTAACATGACTTTACCACATATGAGTTACAGTTCTGTCTCGCTGCAGTCCCAAAATATCTATGGTGCATGCTTCATCTTCTGCCTGAAACCTCAATTATAGTTCAACCAACTTTTGCCACCATTTCAATTCTGCTCTTCATACATAATAGTTATATTTTGCAAATTTCAGGGTCTTGCCCTGGAACTTCACCGTAATCACTGTTGATAATATGGCAAACCCCTCTAACCAAATTTTGTCTCTTCCCATTTACCTTTTTGCTTCCTCCTCTGCTTGTCATAATCCTTACTGTTAACTGATTTTGGCACCCTCCATCACAAATGTCAGCCGTGAGAATGTCAAACCCCCTCTTTCATATCATCTCTGCAGCTTCTATAGTGGCCAGCTATGCTAAGAATGGACAGCCTGTTAATGGATTAGGGGAGTGTTTTAGGGTTGTCCACAGCCTTTTGTGTTACCCCTCTTTTTCAGGTTCATCAGCGACTTTGACTACACTCCCCATTATCAACTAGGAAGTTTCCAAGTATATCATGAGCTATCCCTGCACAACCTTCATACTTTTCCTCAGTTTCTGGTCTTTGCATGACAATGCCCTGCTATTTGCCCAGTGCAGCCCACATTTTGTAGTGTTTGAGAGCAACCTCTGGCCTTATACATAGGAATTCCCATGCTCATCCAGCAGTCCGGGCCCGTTTCCACCATTCCAGGGATTGGATAATGGGAGTCACTGTCTTCCCAGGCCCAGGTAATTTCCCTTTATGCTATTATCAAACCCTGGCATAGTAGGGTGGTGCAATATCTGTCCATCACCATCTCTTCTGTAGTGTGAAAGAGGACCAACATAGGATTGGAAGACCCAGCCCAGCACTCGTTTAAGGCAAGCCATCACCCCCTCCCAAAATGGGGCCAACCGAACGCACAACCAGGTTTTGTGGAAGAAACCTCCAGTTTCTGGCAGGCACTGCAAGCACATCCACTGCCACCCTTTTCCATAATCTTCTGAGTGTTTTAAACCCTATGTAGGTATTTCCATTATATGAGGCAGAATTGAGGGACTCACTATCTTACAGGAGAAGGCACAGGTCACCCACCAATCATCGTCTATGAGGTGAACTAGGGTCCCTACCCAGGCCTCTGTTGATCAAATGAGTCCGATGTGTGGATCACTTGTGTTTGATAAATGTGCAAGATTTTTCGATCACCAAGTTCCTCCAGAAGTATTTTGTCCTCTATGGGGTTGTGATCCGGTATTTCCGTGAGACCCTTGAAATATTGGGTGAAAGCATGTCTGAATTGTAGATAGCAAAAAAAAAAATTTTTTTTTGATGTAGGTCATGCTCGTCTTGTAACTCTAGAAAGGATTTCATCATGGGCGCCCAACAGGATACCCTCCAACTTGGATATGCCAATGACATCCCAGAATTGGAAGGCCTCCAAGGTGAGAACCTGTAACAGCTGGGTCCCATGCCATAACAGTGTTTCCTTTGTCAGGCGTCCCTTCCAGCCAAGGGCACTATGGTGGTCATTACAACCTCGGCGGTCTTTTAAGAAGACCGCCGAGGGACCGCTGTACGGAAGACCGCCAGTAGTGGCGGTTTGCCGTGCGGCGTATTATGACCGTTGGCTGCCCTCCGTCGTTTTTCCGACGGAGAGCCGCCAGCAGCCATACTTGCGGGCGGCGGGGAAGTGGAGGTTGCTCCACCGCCACACCAACAGAACACCGCCGAGCTAATCACGTCCTGTGATTCTGCGCGGCGGTGTTCTATTGGCGGTGTGGTGTTGGCGGAGCTGCCCCCATGGCTCCCGTCCCCTCCCGCAGGATCGACGGAACAGGTAAGTCGATCGTCCATTAGGGGAGGGGGGTTGGAGGTGTTGTGTGGCTGCATGGGGGTGTGCGTCTGTGTATGTAGGGGGGTGTGTGGGTGCGTGTATGCTTGCAGGGGTGATGCGTGTTTCGGAAATGTGTGCATAGACATATGGATGTGTGCGTGAATGTGGGTGTACGTGTCTGTGTGTGTGGATGTTGGCATGTATGTCGGTGTGTGTGTATGTGTGTTGGTGGTGCCTGCGTGCGTGTCGGGTGTGTGTCAGTGATGTTATGTTGGGGGTCGGGGTGGGGAGGGGGGCCCTGCCACCTTTGGGGGGGGGGCAGGGGTGGTGGGGGGTGTAGGGGAGGGAGTCGGGGTGGGGGGTGGGGGAGACCCCTATCAGTGCCAGGGAAAGAATTCCCTGGCACTGATAGTGCTTACCGCCATGGATTTCATGGCGGTTCCTACCACTGGAAATCCACGGCGGTAAGCCGGGTCACAATACCGGCGGCAGTATTGTCACACCCGCCGGGCTGGAGACCCAGGTCTCCAGCCCAGCGGTCGTCTCCGCCCTGGCGGGAGGAACGGGGAAGCGGCAGATGACCATGGCGGTCATGATACTGAAAAAAAGACCGCCAGCCTGTTGGCGGTCTTACTGCCGCTTTAACACCGTCCGCCAGGGTTGTAATGACCACCTATGTGCCTTGCCAGATTGGAAAAGCCCCTTTTGTGGCCGCTGGGGGCTGTTTAAGAGGAGCTCCTCCATGTCTGTTTCCTTCCTAAGGATTTCCCATTTCTCTCCGGGGTGTATAACAAGGCTGAATCAGATAGGTGGGACCATCCAACTCTGGAACAGTGCTGGTTGAGGACTGCTGATGTGCTTCATGGGAAAATAACAAGGGAGTGAGGAAGAGATAATGCTCAGACACTCACTAGTAACTTGATAAGGCGTGGAAGAAGTCAGCAATTACCAGACATTCCTCAAGATGAGGTTGACATGTTTCGCGTCTCTTATGGTCCACAAGGATCCTCTGACGCTTCTTCAGGACCTAATATATCATTTACACTTCTCCAAAAAAGGACAAAATAGAACAAAATAGACTCGTGCAATCTGAAACTATCAGTCAAGAATGTCAACAGTCACCTAAACGAGTCCACTTAGACCCGGACATGCTGTTCCTATTAGTCACCCCTCCCAAGTTGAGAACGGGCTTCATGGGACCACGCAAGCCTGTAGCCAAGTTTGCAGAGACTTTTTAGTGCAAACCGGAGTGGAGCGTTCCACCTACCCCAGGCAGCGCTCCCGAATGTCGTACAAGAAGAAGCGTCAGAGGATCCTTGTGGACCATAAGAGATGCGAAACATGTCGACCTCATCTTGAGGAATGTCTGGTAATTACTGACTTCCTCCATGCCTTATCAAGTTACTAGTGAGTGTCTGAGCATTATCTCTTCCTCACTCCCTTGTTATTTTTTAATCTTGGCCATCACCCAACATCAACGAATAAAGGAACATTTAGTGAGGGTTCTGAGCCAATTTTATCCTCTCTCTCCTCTCTCCCTGCGGACCTGTATCTGGGTTCTGTGTCATCATCGAGAAAAGATCTCTGGCAAAAAGCCCCCCTCCGGGGGGGAGCCCGTCAAGCATTGCAGTGCCGGTCTGACAAGGAGCCGTCCGATGATGAAGCATGACACCCAATCGGGTGTGTGAGGACTCTTGCTCCTAGTAATTAGGACCCTCTAGTAGTTTCTCTCTCACACTTTGTCTTTGTTGGAACAGTGTATTGCATTATATAACGGTATTCACTGGAGGGTATACACTGGACCATTAATCCTCCTATCCCCTTATATTTTTTAAGTGCTTCATGGGAAGCCACTATTCCATTGGCTCATTTCAGGTCATGTTCCAGCTCCATGACCATGAACATAGCCCAAAATTATGCCTCTTCTTGGTTAGCATTAGGGGAATAAAATGTTTGGGATCCCTATTCTTCTATCTTTGCTGCTCTGAAAGGGTGTAAAGTGACAGGAATTAGTACTTCGCTGCATAGGAGCTTCGACCTCTGATTGTCCTTTTATTAGCTAGTAATACTTTTAAGCCCAATTGGGCTTCCCCCCGCCATAAATCATTCTTGTTTTAGACATACACTACACTAAAGAATAAAGAAAAAAATACCTGTTTGTGGGGTTCTTTCAACCTTATCTTCATGCTTCCTGGCATGGACAGAAGGGGGATTGTTAGGCCACAGACAAACTAACGTTCATTAGCGGCTTTATACAATGGCAACCCCACTGTGCACTTTGAAATCACAATAACTATGTATAAACCATCCCGCAACCCCACAAATTCTTCTAGTCCTTCATAAAGGCAGTGTCAGAAACTGGACCATTTCTGTTTTCTGACTGCAAAAGAGAGAGTCATTTCTACTGGCTCCTTATGTATTCCTTATACCCAATCCCCTTTGAGACCACAAGAAAAATAATAATGAGGATCAGTTTGTTTTCTTATTGAAAGATTTCTGTTCCCTCTATGCAAACCTTTTTGTGATGTGGCCAACTGCATCTACTGAACAACAGGAGTATATTCCAGTTTGTCATAGATGCTTGAAGGGGTGTGGGGTGATGATATATCACCCCCGACATAACAACGCTGGAGTTCAGATGGTGAATGAGCAACAAAGATGCCATTACATTTTATTTTTGTTGTGTTACATTTGTTATGAGCTCAAAGAGAGGGGTCAAATGTCAGGCTGTGTTAAACTGCAAATTGAAAATTGCTACTTATTTTGTTTAACATGGAGACATAATGTTTACTTCTCTTCCTCTGACACCAATGTTAGAGTATTCAAAGTTGGAAGATTTTGTAAAGTGACAATCGTGCTGGGTTCAGGGAGTGTGAATGGAAAGGCTGTATGATGTTGATTTTTTTCTAACAAACAGTATTTAATTACCTGTAAATGAGCATTACAAACATTTCCGAATATATCAGCAATTAGGAAAACACAAATTAAGCTATATATTTTTTTTTTTGTAATTTTGAAGTGTGATGGAAACAGATTTTTATGAGCTCAAAACTAATCAACACACTTTTATTGGTGATCTGCAGATGATAAATACTTGCTGAAACCCCATTTCCACATTATTATTCCCCAATATAGCTGTATCAGTAAACAGATATAAGTGCCAACTCTGTGGCTATTTCAATGGAAATGAGGTGTCTCTAAATGACAGTGCGCTTCCCCACCATGCTTTTATAATATATATGACAGTGTGCTCCAAAATGCATGACACACCTTTACCACTACCCTGCTGAATGGGTGATGCTAATTTGCTATACTTGTTCTTTTTGTGTCGCTTGGAGTTGTCACATTCCCTATGACTGCTGTAACGGAATATTGAAGGTAGCACCCCAGTCTTAATTCTTTCAGAACCACTGAGTTCCATCTTGGAAATTCTTGTTGCCTCAAAGCACATGTTGCTTTATTTATTATTTTTAGTTGTCCAGTACAACTGCCCTTGTATCTTATTGTGCTCAAGTTCCAAACCCGTTTGCTGCCACTAGATCCAGCAGGAACCATATGTAACTTCATTTGAAGAGTCATTAGGAAAAAACATTTAAAAAATGTTTTAAAAGCAAAGGGTGGGGTAGCACCAAAAATCTTACAGCAACAGTGGAGAGACTGTTTTATTTACTTGACCAACTCTTTTGTTATAGTTAGAACAGTCATTCACATGGACCTAGAACTGGTTCAGAGCAAGACAATTGGCTTGAGCCCTAACCATGCTTATGGCATGTTGCCTCGTTATTATGTTTTTTTTATTTTTTTTATTAATTTCAATTTTTAATCACTAGGAACATGTACGTTCCTGTCACTTAAATGCTTGTATTGCACGCAGCACTCACGTTCACGTACATAGGTTCTTAAAAATGTTTATAACATAGCTCCTTATATTAACTATAATTGTCACGTAATTTATCGACTTGACAATTATAAAGGGCAAAATTACCTCTCCAGGTCTGTCGCTTTATTCTTGTGGTGTGATGCATTTCTCTGAGTCCATGCTCGTTTTTTGCAGGTATTTAGACATGGCTCCAATAAGCTTTATGCATGATGCAGAACCTGTCGAATCTGATCCTCATCTTAAATGGAAGCTAGCTGCGTGCATTAAATCTAGTTTCATGTGTTACCAAGCAAATGTAGTGCTTATGGATAAGAGCCATGGTGGTGACTTAAGGAAATTGGAAGGAGATGAGTGATGGCAAATTTTTGGCAAATGAAGATAGTTCTAATTAAAAAGTATTGATTCTTAGGCATGACCAGCTTGGGTTAGTTTGCATGGGGTTGATGATCACCACATTGGGTGCCTCATATCTGTTGGGCGCAGGGACTCAAAACCGAAACAGGCCACCTAATGGGGTGATTCTGAGCAACTACATACTACCCTCTTAGTTTTAGAAGCTCAAAATGCAGATTGGCCACCTCCAAAGTGTCTCTTACATGAGGGTCACACAGTACCTAACAGTGACCAGTGGCTAATATTAATTAATGCATTCCATCTATCTCTTTTTTTTTTTATTTATTTGTTACAGTTGATGCCATAGGTGCAATGGGTATGCCCAAACGTGGGTCCCGAGCTCCCTGTCAAAGGTCTCAAGCTGCACCCTACTGACAAGGCCTAAATTGCCCAAACCAGTCTGGGGTTGCTTGGAGTCCATTCTGGAGGGTGCCATGACTTGCATTTTGGGTGGACTGTTCTCGTGAGGAGCAGGGTCAGTGCTGATTTGCATAAAGCAGGCCTTTGTCTAGCATGATGTGGTGGGTGACAGTGGACTGGAATTTTGCCGCGTAATTAGATTTGCTGCATTTGCCACATAATCCATCATCTGCTGCATAGTCTACAGATTTGATGAAGCAATACTGTTAGAAAATGTACTGCATTATGTTGCCCAATTTGCCTTTACTTGCAGCATAATCTACTCAAACCTGCTGCATAATTTGGCCCTCTCCTGTCACATAATTCCAGTGGCCATGTTTATAGTTCATTTGGGATCCGTGCGGTTGCTGCAGTGAAGTATGGTGTACAACTCTTACAGTAATGTCTGATAGCTTCTGGGTTGCTTTTGCTGTGGGGTGCAAGGCCTTGTGTTGCCCCTTTAACGTAGCAGACACTTTCAGCTTGGATCATGGTGCCGAACGAGTATGCAGAGTCACTACGTTTCCAGCGAGATGAGCCCTACCATTATTATATACATTTAACAAGCCTCTGAAAGAAATTGGGTTACTGGTTGGGGGGAGGAGTCTTGCAATGTCATCGAGCCTGTCGTCAATGAGATGCAAGGGCCTGCACCAACATTGCATCACACTGTGGCGGTTCCAAAAGCAGTGTGGGCTGCAACAATGATAGGAGTCTTTGTGACGGATCCAATCCATGCAGCAGTGGCGATGTCTGTTCTACTTGGTGTTGCCCCTCGCAGCAGAGAAGATGCATCTGTTTGACTGGGTCCCGAGGCTGGCAAAGCTCCCTAAGCCCACTTCCAAGGGTCCAGCACTGTGGTGGCACCACCTTCCAAGGTACACTCACGAATGGCAGAGTCCAGGTGCAGATGCAAGGGTGTTGGAAGCCTGTTTTTATCCCTAAGGCTTCAAATTGGGAGGCCAGCCAACTAGCCCTTGGAGTCAGTCAGGGTTCTGTGATCAAGAGATGCAGATCCAGCACTTCTCACGCTGGTAATGGGGACAGGGTTCAGGTCAGCACAGCAAAACAGGAGTCCAGCAGAGTGTAGTACAGCAAAGTGGCAGTCCTTCAGCCGCACAATGGACTTTCCAGGCAGAGTATCCACAGGTTCAGAAGTATACTGAAGATTTGGTGTCTGATGTCCAGTGTTTATACCCAGTTGTTTCTTTGAACTGGGGGGAAGCTTCTAGAGGTTTACCTTTTGGAGCATCCAGGCAACCCTGCCTTCCGTTTTCTGGCTCAAGACTAACTTCAGGGGCTATGCAGCCCTTTGTGTGGAGGCAGGACATGGCCTATTCATATGCAGGTGGGGCTGTGCCCAATGCCTCCTTCCCATTCTTCAAGTGACTTTCCATCGAGGCACAAGTTATCCTCCTATTGTATGTGGCTGTCTAGAAGGAATACACAAAGCTCAACTGTTAACTACCCCCAGTCGTGTGACAAGAGACTGGCTACAGGCACTAAATGGTTAAGGCAAGAAAATGCAACTTTCTAAAAGTTGCATTTTCAGAATTGCAATTTAAAATTTAAACCTCACCATAAGTTAGGATTTTAAATTGTGATTGCAGAGACACCAAACATGACCTATTTAACTTTTCTCATTTGAAAATGACGCTTATAAAATGTTATAACTCTCCGATGTTATCCTATTAGAGGGATAGGCCTTGCAGTAGTGAAAAACGAATGTAAGCATTTTTCACTACCAGGACATGTATATAAAACCTAAAGGATATGTATGTAAAACCTAAAAGTACATGTCCTGCTTTTTTAAATAAATTGCACCTTGCCTACTCTAGGGGTGAGTCACGTAGTGAAAAGGAAGGTTTGGCCTGACAAAAGGTTTATTTTGCTAGGTCAAAATGACATTGTAAACTGCACACACAGCCTCTGCAAAGGCAGGCCTGAGACCTGTTTAAAGTTCTGCTTATGTGGGTTGCATAGCGAGTGCTGCAGGCCCATCAGTAGCATTTAACTTACAAGTGTTTGGCACATGTAGTACCACTTTACCAGGTACTTATAAGTAAATTAAATATGCATCAGGTGATGAGCCAATATTACTGTGTTAAGAGGTGAAAGCACAGGCACTTAACCACTGGTTAGCAGTGGTAAAGTGTGCAGAGTCCTAATGCCAGCAAAAATTAGGTCAGAAAAATTGAGGTAGAAGGGAAAAGGGTGGGGAAAAGACCACCCTAAGGCTGACTGGTCTAACATGCTCCATATATATTTCTTTACAATTTTATTTATATAGTGTGTCTTCTAGTATTTGTGTTACTATGGGTTGGGGGAAAAAAAGATACAGATGTGTGTTTGGGAAGAAGCATCTGCAAGACCTGATTGGTTTTGTTTGGATTTATTTGTTTTGATGAAGCTTTTTCATATTTATGCTGGTTTCTTCTGGTTGTTTCAGTACTAAACCTGAAATGCAATGTCTGTGGGGAGGAAGCATGTTTCCTGTGATGTATCTTCTGAGCATGAAGTGAGCAGAAGCCGCAGGAATGCTTCTAGACATTCACACTTTCCTGAGACTCCTGATGTTCCTGGTGCATTACTGCTATTGAAATCCATGAATTAATTCAGGAGTTGGTCTTCAACGTTTTGACTACTTGAAAGGGCTACAGAGAAATACAAGAATCACAAGAACCATTGGGAGTGGGATGGAAGTGACTCATCCTCTTTTCCAGCAAACGACCAATTGCCCATTACCTCTTCCTCAAAAAAATATGTGAGAAGAGAGGTGATTCTGTATTGCATTTGAGAGAACTTGGGTTTACCTGAAATACTTTCAGAACATGGGGCCAGATGTACAAAGGTTTTTTTTCTTGTTGCAAACGGCCCGATTCTATGAATTGGGCCGTTTGCAACTAGAAAAAAGCATTTTGGTATGTACAAATCCTATTTTACGATTCAGTAATGTATTTACTGAATCGCAAAATAGCTACTAGCAAACCTACGTGGAAGGGGTGTGTCGAGCGTGTCTCTTACAAATAGCAAGTCACACTGGTATGTAAGATTGTTTTGTGATCGCGAATGTGGTCGCAAAACAACCGCAGTTACCATCAACTTGAGGTTTGGTGGTAACCCATTTGCAAATGGGAATGGGTCCCAAAGGGACTGGTGGTGCCAACATTTTTTTGAAAATTTGAAAAGGAAAGTGTTTTTTTAATATATTTTTTTAATTTTATTTTTTGGCAATGCATCCAGTTTTCCTCTTAAAGCAGTTTTGTTTTTATTTATAAAGCAGCCACAGACATGGGGGCAGCAGACCACCAGCAGGCCACCATCCCTGTGAGTGCAGCCATTCTCAATGGGGTCGCAAATTGCGACCTAGCTCAATAATATTACTGAGGTAGGTCATTTGCGATCCTATTGGAAATGGCAAACAGTGTGCGCGACACTGTTGTACATTTTATTTGCGATTCCCAGATGGATTGCGAGTTGCATAAATAAATGTCATACCTCTGGCCCATGATTCTCAAAAGGTGTATGCCTCTCAGGCGGCATAGGAATAGTTTGCCACACTCCATTAAAATTGACTATATTCCAGTTACTCTCATTGGGAGAACATTTGTGAATCCATAAGACTTTCAGATCCATTAGACCATTGAATGGAGCCTGATGTCTGGGCCGGTGCAGCAAATACCACTCAGTCCATTATAAAGTATTTCAAGACTTTTGTGGCTGCTATGCAAGAAGGTGAAGACTACTTTGAGCTACTAGCCCTGTGTATTGAAACAGCAAGCATGTTTCCTTTCAGCTATCACTTGTGACATGATTTGAACCTCGGTTGTCTTTGGTTTAGCCAGCTGTCTCTGATAAATGAGGGACTGGAAGGCAGACGCAGCAGAAAAGTCAGCACTTCTGAAGAGTACATTTGTGGGGATGAAACTGTTTGGTGAGCAGTTAAATAAGATGGTTACTAAAGCTTTTGAGGATAAGAAGCACCTTCTTCCTTACAAAGTCAATGGTTATTCTCGCTCGGGCTATTAGGGATTATGGCAAGAAAATTATTGTTCCTAAAGATCTTCTTGAAGAAACATGTTTTTAGCTTAACAAAGGCTAAACAAGTCTGTCATCCTCCTGGTTGTCAGAAAAGAGGCAAAGGTCCTGACATTCTAACATCAGGAGAAAACAAGCAACTGGTAAGGGGTTCTATCTGAGAATTCCCACCAGTCTTAGAGCTGGACATATCAGATTAGTGGGTTGTGAATTTTGTTTTTCCATGATATGCAATAGACTTTGTCTATTTACTTGAGGTTCGGTTGCCATCTGTACCATTTGACTGAAAGTATCAACACAATGAACATCGTTGAAAGGCACTTTTGCATTTTTAAGAAAATAAGCAATTATCCCAGTACCTGCAAGAGACGAAAGCGGAGTACATTCCATCTTATTTTTGGTAGAAAAAGATCCAGATGGTTATGGTCCAGTTCTAGGCTTGATAAAGTTCAAATTGTGAGTCCGGGCACTTAACTTAAAAATGGACTATTTACAAAAGGGATTCCCAGGGTTCTTCCAGGCATGTTTCTGGTGACAGTACTGTAGATCTTCAAGATTCCTCTGAGAACAATATGATTCTTCAGGTGTCTAAAAGGAATCTCGGATTTGCAATAGAAAAGGACCATTTTCAGTTTTCCGTTTTACTGTTTGGGCTTAAGTTGGCACCAAGGCTATTCACTAAAGTGATGGTTTCCTTGGAGGATCTGATGCTCATGGAAGACATCAGATAGCTTTTATTCCTGGACAACTGTTTGATCCAACCTGATTCAAAATCCCACAGCCATTTGAGACCAGAACTTTGCTCTGGAAGTTCTACCATGGATTTGTAACCAATATGGAGAACGCACATCTAGAACCTTCTAAAGATGTAGAGTTCAAAGGAGCTCAGTTTTGCACAGATACAGAATGCGATTCTCCTGGAGAAGAGAACATAGAAAATTGAAATACATTTTGTCCATGACGAGTCATGCCTCACTAACTAGGTGGACATAGGAGTTTTTAGCAATTTGACAGGCACTGATATGTTTGCTTCTTCTCGGATAGTGACATTTGGTTAAAGGACAGACAGCATGACAATCACGCCATACAATGGGGGTTCTTATTTTATGTCACTGAACAAGATTGCAGCAGCAATTTTTTTGAGCAGCAAAATACATTCTTGATTGCCATTTTAGCTATTCATATTCATGGAATACAAAATGTATTAGTGAACCATCTAAGCAGAGACTTTCTACCTTCCTGCTACTTCCATCATGGTCCTTATATTTTATGGCACTGTCAGAAGTGGGTCACTCCAGTCATGCATCTTTTTGTGAGCAAAAAGGATGCACTTGAAGTGTGAGGGAGAAAAGATCTTGCAGCTTAAATGATTTTTCCTCTCCCTGCCCCTATGCCTTCTGTTTCTATTTTTCCCCAATCCCTCTGACTTCGAGATTCTTTTGGAGGAAAGACTTCATTAGGCATCATAGCTTCAGCATGGCCCCACTGCTATTGGTACAGCCTGTTCTCACAATGTGCCTTACAGAGCACTTCAGCTCCACCTCAAACTCTCTGCTTGGTGGACCCTCACATTCTCCATTTACCTGAGACCATTAAAACACAGATGATTTGGTGTAGTACTTATATTGTGCAGGTGGTGGGCACCAGTACTCATTTATGGAGAGTGGTAGTTTTTCCTCCAGCATCAGACATTGATTGACAGCGAAAGAGAACCTCGGAGGAGAAGAACATTTTAAAACCGTGACTAAAGGGCAAAAGCAAAGAAAAACGTTCAAGACGAAGTTAGAGACAAGGGGCCAGATGTACATAGCACTGGTCACAATTTGCAAGCAGTGTGCTATTTTGCGAACCAACCTAAGTAGTAAAAGGTTGAATTGCAAAATACTGATGGCTAGTGCTAAAGGATTCTATCTACCGCATGAATTTTAATGAGGTAGGTTGCAAATTGCGACACCGTAGGAATCGCAGCCATCATCGGGATGGTGGCCTGCTGTGATCAGTGAACTACGGTGCCTGTGACGCGTTTTTTTTTTGTTTTTTTTTTAAATCGTAAAAAATAAAGTTGCCAATTTTCTTTAAAGAGTATTGGAACCACTGCCTACTCTTAATTTTTTTTTTTTTTTTTTTTTTTTTTTAAACATTTACAAAGGAGGAGGTGTGTGTACCTTGGAACTACTTTCCCATTTCTGAATGCCTTACCACTACCACTTGCCCATTCTGTATTGGATGGTGCAAGACCTTGTAATACACCAACTCCTTCATTCAGCAGCGCTGGCGGCTAACATCTAAGAACATATTTGACCCTTCCCCCCCATATCAATGTTTTATTTATTACAAAAGAAGCACTGATTTATAAGCTTTGTCTGAAGGCTACTATCTGCACGACATGAAGTGAGGGAATTTAGAAAACCTGGACAGTTGGCACGCGGCCTCTGTGAAGAAAGGGGTCTTATTAATACCTTGTTTATGTATACCGTATTAATTTTTATGTTGACAGTCTTACTTGGTTATTAACAGAGGCCGCTAGTAAACACTGGACATGACTAGAGCATGGGTGTGTTTTACCGGAACGACTACGTTCTACATTCGGTGATGTCGGTATGCCATTCTGTCTGTTTCTGGCACAAACTGACGCCGCTGAGTGAATATCTACAGGAAATATTCTATTTTTGTTCAAAAATCCCGTCAACGCTCTCCTTTCATGCCCCCCCTCCCCCCCCCACATTAAAAAAAAAAAAAATTGTCCATAAGACCATAGCTTAAAGTTGCAACATACTGCAAATGTTAATGTGTCACCCGAAAGTAAATATTTAGAGACCCTGGTGGGTGTAAGAACGCGCTGGTTTATTAAGCAGCTTTTCTGATCAAGCCCTATCTCCACAGCTGACGGCAGAAGCGGAAGAAAAGTCCAGAATTAAGCTCGTCTCTGTCGCCTTCCAAGCCGATTAAACGTTTGCGGAGTTTCCTGTGCGAAGAATGCAGCCCACCCTTGCCCTTCTGGTGCTCATGCTTGCGGCTGTTCTCGCTCAAGGTAAGCTCTGGTCATTTGCTTCCAGTTTAAAAACGGGAGCCATCTCTCTCATTATCTGCTCTCGTCCCACCTTTCTTATAAAGTCTTTTTCCTGATGTCGTTTATTCCTTAATGGATTTTTGTATCACTTGTAATATCAGTATGTTTTTTTGTTTACCTTGGGCAATACTTCCTCTGTCGTACGTCTCCATGACTCCATGTCATCAGAGAAAACTGTTCTAACCTGAAGCACACTCAGTACATATGGGAGATGTAGTCCTGTCTCACCTGCGTTGTTTCACGTGTAAATAAACCTTGTATTAAACTGATTTGTGGAAGATAAATTGTTCTTGGTGCGCTGGTGCCATTTGGTAACCCTAAATGCACATTCCTACGTACATGTATACTACACGTTAGGCCTGCCGGGCCTAATTGATCAGCCATTTTCCTTTCATGACGCAACACTATATACTACGTGCATTTTATTTGCTGAACTGCGTATCACTCATAAGCCATTTTTGAATTCTATTACTCCAAAATCATGCGGACGCTGGGAATACTTATATATTTTTTTTAGTTATTTATTTGTAGTATTGGTATAAAATGTGTCACTTTTTTAGTTTAAACCCCAGCACTTTGCTTGTGGCAATCAAAGAATGGGAACGATTTTTTTTTAATGAGGAGAGCAGACCACCCATCAACACTGCTCCAGTTTAGGAAAGAGTTTAAAATGCACTTCTTAAATGAATACTACATCACCTATCACAAAGCATTAACCCATATTGACATGGAATGATGAACCCTATTATTACGATTCCCCGTACATACATGCTTTAAAGTCGATCACAAGCATGGGGGATCCACGGCCACTTTGGCTCCCACAGTCACTGCAGTGTCACATTTCTAGACTAGGTATTTGCTATAGGATATCTGCTGTGAGTTTAATCAATACTTGTCTCCCTCATATAGGTTACGATGTAATGAGGTGGAATTGTGAGCTGTTTAAATGTCTGAGAAGTCTCCCCCCTACAGGATACAATGTCATGAAATGTTCGTGCCTTTTTTTTCTCTCTGTTTTAAATACTTCTGCTTTACGTATTTGAAAATAATGCATAAATTACACAAAAAATTAAACATTAACTGTCCAAAAACTATCCACCTCTCCTATCACTCATAGATGCTTCTATGCTTGTCTTTAACCCTGAATGGCGCTCAGTTGCCTTTTGGCTATAGAAATACCCGGGGTCGGACTGGGACAGGAAATACGCCTCACCACCAAATAAAAAGGTCCTCAATAGTGAATTAAAAGGCTAAAGAGTGGCCCATGTTTGATAATTGTGTCAAGTTTAACCTGTAAAGATGCACTGTATGTGTTTCCCAAGGTACGGAAGTGTCCCTGGAATTGAGCTTGCTGCAGACATTGTTTTTTTAATATTAAGGAAATTAACAGTACATTCCAGCCCAGCAGACCGTAAAACAGGACCACAAACTGCAAAAGACAGGCCCACACATCGACCTGTCAAACCAGCCCGTAGGGCACTGCCTGATTGCCCTGTAGGCCACTCCGACCCTGGAAATCCCACATAGATACAAGTTTACATTCAAAAGGGCTAATTACTTTATGGCCCTCAAAGGGTAGTCATGGGTAGTGGTAAGTCACTGGCCCTGTCTTACTTTCTGTTGCCCCTAGTACTATCCTAGCTTTCTGGGGTATTCTGGATCACAAATGCAGAAGTGCACAGTTCTCTATTAGTCTCGTGTACTTTTCATAGCCTTCACTCTTTGCCAGTCCATAGTGTCACTGCAGCAGGCATTGAAAAGGTCTAAGGGTGGAACAAGGAGTCAACCATGTGATTTCATTGATGGTCAAAGGGGAGTTTGATATCACTCCAATACTTTTAGCTTTGTAATGAATTTGCATCCATTAATTGTTGTGGTTTTCATTGAGGCGCCAGATGGAATCCTCCTCTGAATGTAGAATGCCTTTTTGTATTTTGAATTCTTTATTTTTTATTTTTTCCATCATGGAAAGGCAGTTTTCATTGTGCAGTACTTAGGAGTGTTGCACTTGGTGTGCTTAAATATGTGGCCACAGTTCAGTGCTTCAGCCAGCAAAGCTGCAGGTTCTGAGAAATTGAAGGGATAGTTCTGCTATCGGTATTTAACAGCTTAGGAAGATGTTTCACTTGAGACAGGTGTGTTGTCATCTAAGAGACCTGTGAATAACAATGTCATCTAAGGTCTCGATCAGGGAAGTTACTTGCGTCTGACATTGCTTGCTTGTTCTGCATGTCTGGTATCAGCGTGTGTAACCTTTGTGGGTTGGCTGCTGCTGGAGAGAGCACACTGAAAGCATAAGATTATGCTATTTAAGAGCAAAATCTGTTGAACGAAAGCAGGATATGGCCTGTGATATTGTATAACTAGGGTTGGATCTGTTGATGAAGATATAAGCCTATGTGAGGTGTGTTACCCAATGAAAAGTACTGTATATGCTATTGACTTCGGGACAGCAAGCAGTAGCTAGTTTGTATGAATTTGTCTTGTGTTAGTATGTGTGTACTGGGTAATGTATTTCCCATTTATATATATGTATGTGCTGTGATTGATAACTGCTCCCTCCAGATAACTACACTGAATGATTGTTCTCTGTTTATTTTAATGGCGTTAACAAGTTTGACATATGACACATAACTCTGCTGTAAGGTCGGTCTGTTTAGAGAATGGCCTGCTTTCTGCTTTTTTCCTCAAAATAGGTGCCACATAATGTGTGCTAATCTAGAAATAATGACTAACCCTGTTAAGTTGAGCATGGTCAGGTTGGCTGAGTGGCAAATGGATAAGGCAAGCTGTGCAACACATTCTTTTTCTACTTTGTGCATGTTCAGGTCAGCTTGTTCTGGTCCCACATAGCCCAAAGGCTACTGCAGCCAACTCATCGTCCTACAAAGAGTGACCAAGTGCGGACCGCTGGGGGACACTGGGCATGAAGTGTGCCTTGCATCTTCACCCTTCCCATTTGACCTCATGCCCTAAGTGAGGCATTTTGCGAGGCATAGTTGAAGTTTCGGAACAGCATCAATAAGCCTCTAGAGCAGTTGTCTTAACACTTTTTAATGCCGTGCACCCCTCTGGAAAAAAGGATTGTGCACCCCTGCACATTTTTCACAATTATTCTGTTAAATTGGCAATGTTTAAATATGTGTAAACTTATTTAAACATTGCAGTTAAGTTCTGTTACTCTTTTAAAAGTGCAATCAAATACATGATGCCAAGGTACTGTTCTGATCAGGCAGGCATTACTGACTTGTAAAAGTATTCACAGTGTAATTATTAGAAATGGGGTGGGGTTTTGAAGAGTATTTGGAGTCCCTTGCCTTTTGACACATACCTTAGCTATAAAGGACAAAACATGTCAGCTATGGTCCATTACAGAATCTTTTACTGCTGCCCATTTTTCAGCTTAAAACAAAGGCCTGTTATCAACATAATGCTTTTTTTTGGGCTGCACATGGCACCCTGCTGGGATCACTTAAGGCCCCACTTGGGGGGCCCGCCCCCCAATTTGAAGACCTCCGCTCTAGAGGGCGGGGTGAAGGGTTACTTCTCCCATGAGCAACGTTTGGCAGTGGCTGAAATGTGTACCTCCAGAGTCCTGCAAAGGTAATAGCAAGCTTACCGCCTCAATAAGGTTGACCACGTCCCCTTTTACAAAATGAAAGGTGTAGGTGAGGCATGCCAAGATTAAAAGCATAAGCCTTTATTTAGAGTTTTGAAGAACTGTGACCAGTTTTTAACTGCGGCATTCTCGGGTATGCAGGCAGCAACAATGTCAAGAAGTCTACTGATTTAGGTAGCAGACTACTAAAATTAACATCCGTACAACACGTACCACTCAAACCCTCAAATGTAGTGATTTTATCTTTTGCTGTTAAAGTAATTCTACCAAATGACTCTAGTCCACAGAATCACATGTTGCAAACTTTATTTGATATAGCGCATCTTAAAAAATACAACTATTGTTTTAATTTAATATATATTTAGTTAACAAACGGTTACATTTTATGATCGACTAAGGATTGCGAATTTCCAGTTGCTGTAAACACTTTTTTTTTTTTTTTTTTTTTTATGTGTCCTTAGCGGAGGCTATGCAATCACAACAGTAATTGTTTTCTTAATGTTATTTGATGCGATTAGTGAGGGCAGGTCCAATTAAACTATTATGACACCGTGGAGTAGATGATCTTGGATTTAAAATACTCTGGAAATTCTTAATAAACAATTTTGCAAGTTTAAATATGGTCTGCTTAAAGGCCAGTGTACCTATAAAATCCAGGGAACCTGGTTGTCTGTTGCATCTGCTGTAGTTGCTCAAATGCCCCCTACCAAATTGCTGCTAAACAATTAATTGACACAGAGACCACATCCCTTTAACTCGATAGAGATGTGCGTTCCAGCTCAGTTTCTTGTCTAATTGTACTCCTACCTAAGTGTAATGCCCAATGTGCTCATTTTTTTTGTTTTCCAGTACCTAGCAAAATTGCGCAGTAGCGAATCTTAAGTACATCTATTTTTCTGTGGTTTATCTTTAAGTTGTTAAGGTGATTTCAGCCTTATAGTCAATTTAACAGTTGTACACAATTTTGTATGGATGGTAGAATTACTGAACAATGTTAAGTGTGCGACATGTTTTTCCAAATTTGCTGTCATTCAGTGTGTCTCGTAAGTCATCAATCTAAAGTGAAAACAGAAGATGTGCAGACACACATCCCTGCTTTAAACTGTTGCTTGTTGGTATTGTCTATGTCCATCCATTCCCATCTGACAATGTCATTTGAACCCTGGAGCCTATATGTAGTTTCACAAATTGGTGAAGGAGAGGATGGTCGATTTTTCCATTATTGTATTTTGAACGTTTCATATTCCTATGTATAATGAAAAGCAGAAGGATAGTCTTTTACAATTGGACAAATTCTTGTATTATAATGGTAGCGCCTTATTTGCCAAGACTGATAACACCAATATATTGCTAATGGTTGAACAGTTGCATCTGAAACCATTTTTATGACATTTTAAAATATTGTTCTCCAAGGCCCCCTTCGGAAAAAAAGTAAAAGATGTTTTGCAATTATCTTTCCATCAGCATGGAGTAGTGCGATTAAGCAATAGCTGTTAGGGTCCGATCTTGGTCCTCATTTGTTGTATTGTTTGAAGAAATTATCCTTTCTAAGAAAGGAAAATTTGCCTTCTAAAAAAAATGTGTTAAACAAAGATCCCAGCTTTTGGCTCTAGTTATTTACATACAGTTGTATTGCTTCCTTGGGGATTCCATTTGGCCCTGGGAGATGAGATGGCCACCAACCTTTTATACATTTAGCAGTGTCCTCTTGAATTATTTTATATGGATCCGAGTGCCAACCCTATTCAGATGCAATTAAAGGAATATTTATATCTCCATACGTTTCATATATACAGTATTTCCTATTTCCTGCATGTTATGTTGAAATTGTCATTCTTGTGGGTAAAGCTGCCATAACTCAATTGCCTATGTCTTCAGAGTTCTTCAAGTTAATTCCTTCCTGCAGCTCAATCCAAGGTTCTTATTTTTTCATTTTATTTCTAAAGATGTTCTTTTTGCATTTGTTTTAGTTGTCTGATTTCTAGATTTCTGGAGGTTGTTGGTGGACCTTGTTTTCTACACCATAAGGTTTTTTTTTCGGGTTACTGTTGATGCAAAAAACTGAAATGTTTTTATAGGGTCTTCCACTTGCTAATCCAGACTGGATGCTTTTTTGGGCTTTTTGTTAAAATATTTGTTGGCTCTGAAACCCCTTTCCCAAAGTGTGTGTTTTATTTTTATATTTTTATTTTTTTATTATCAGAGTGTTAAAATGCCTCTTGGTTACAATGTTGACATCTATGAAAAATGTATTCCCAGAATTAAAACACATTTGCCTACGTTAAGGTTATTTGCTGTGATCAATTGTCACCTTTTTTTAACTCGACACAAGTTAAAAGTGCACATATTTTGGACATTTCTGTAGTGTGACTAAATGTATAGTACAAGATAGTTTTGATGGGTGTTGGACTTGGCAATCTCTGCAGGGTCCATACCCACCCTAAACTTTTTACCTACACCCTTCTTGTTTTCGGAATTTTGTTTTGTTGGCATTAAGACTATATGCATGTTACCACTGCTAACCAGTGCTAAAGAGCTTGTGCTCACTCCTTAAAACATGGTAAAATTGCCCTACTCATGAGTGGCTGACTTAATTTACTTACAAATCCCTAGTAAAGTGGTACACCATGTAAATTAAATGCTATCAGTGGGCCTGCAGCATTTGCCACCCACTTAGGTAGCCCTTTAAAATATGTCTCAGGCATGCCATTGCATCCCATGTGTAGTTTTAAATGGCCATTTGGAACTGGCAAAATAATCCCTTTGCCAGGTCTAAAACTCCCTTTTTACTACATATGTCACCCCTAAGGTAGGCCCTAAACATTCCATAGGGCATGGCGCCGTGTTTTTAAAAGGTTGACATGCACTTTTAAGTTATACATGTCCTGGTAGTGAAAACCTCCCAAATGTGTTTTCACTATTGTGAAGCCTACCTCTCCCATAGGATAACATGGGTTTCCCTTGTTACATTTACTAAGTGATAACATTTGTTTGCAAACAGGTAGAAATATCATGCTTGGTTTCAAAAGAATTATATTCAAAATAATCTTTATTGGTAAAGTCAGATTGTAAGTCACAGTTCTGAAAAGGCCTATTTTAGAAAGTTGGCATTTTCTTGTCCTAACCGTTTGATGCCTCAGGCCTGTGTCACATGAAGGAGGTTAGTGGGCAGTAGGCCTTTGTGTATTTCTCCCAGACAGTGAGACAAAGCAGGACTAGATGTTGGAGGTATGGGCCATCCTTTCAGATTGGGAAGGGTGGAGCTGTTCTCTTTACCATCTGCATTTCAATGGAGCTTTCTCAGCACACTAACAAATAATTGGACATCAGTATTTTGCCTCCCTAGACCTCTTGGAGCCTGGGCAGGGAGGAAGAAAATTCCAGAACCAACTGTCCGGGGGAAAAACTTTAGAAGTTTCTTTCATGTCAAAGCAGGCACAGCTATAAACAAGCTTTGGCAGTTCCAATAGGTCCAACGTTTGTGAGAGTTAGAGCTATTGGCATTGTAAATGACCATCTTTTACCCACGTGTTTTGGTTTGAAGTGGAGTGGATGTATGTGGTGTGGAGTGGAATTATATGGGTTGGATTTGAATTGTTAGTTGTGGAATTGTGTGATATGGAGTTGATTTGTGTAGTGTATTTATATGGCATGGTGGTAAGAGCTGCATAGAACAGCATAGATGGCCCATATCAGCATGTGTAGACCTCAATAGATAATGTCAAGATACACCAGCATTAAGGTATGCCGATGTCAAGATAGGCTGACGTCAAAATATACCAATGTTAACATATGCCGTCGTCAAGATAGGCCAGCTTCAGCATACAGCAACATCAGAATATGCTGATGTCCAACCCTGAAAAGGTTGTAGTGCTGGATCTAGAATGCACTAAACCCAACTGGATGTGTGTGTGTGTGTGTGTTCCTACTTGTGTATGAGTGTGTTTACTTACATTGTTGATACGTGTATCTACATGTATATTATCTAGCAAATGTAGTGCATGCATGTCACCTTTCTTTAATACCCATTTAGGTACATATCTATATTTGCATATTATACATCTATATAGGAAATAAATGGATGGGTGGATGGAGGTGTGTGGTCCAACGATAATGGGTGGGTACATGGATGGATGTAGATAGTTGTTGGACCTGTGGAAGGAGTTTGGTCTTTGTCCGTCCCACCCGCTCATTATCCTTCAGACAGATGGAGGTGTTTGTTGGAAGGACAATGAGTGGGTGGACGGGTGGAGGTGGGTATTGGAGGAACAGGGTGGGTGAACAGATGAGCATGTGAATGGATGTATAAAAAAGGGTGAGGGAAGGGATGAGCATGCAAATGGATGGATAAAAAAGGCTGCAAATTGTAACCTAAAGCGGGTGTGTAGGTCTCAACATATTCATCATTGGAAAAGTAAGAGCCAATATGAAACTCTTTTGGTGCAGGTCACAGCACATACTGCCCAAATTTCACATCATTGTGCTGTTCCGAGTTATCGCATCTGCTTCTTTAGGTAATATGGTCTATATACCCACGATAGTATGTGCACTATATACATAAGATGCTTGGAGGAGAAGGAGCTTATGACATATTGATCCAGTCAGTACCGTTTGCTTCTCTAGAACTTGAAGGATCCACCACCAGCTCTGCGGATTTCTTGCTGCAGGGAGCGGAGATGGTCACTGTGTGTACACATATTGCACCATGAAATGCCGGTCAGTCGTCTTGTACCTCTGACCCATGACGTGTGCCTTGTAAACTACTGCAGAAGCCGATCTGCTGTAGTGTCACTTGCTAAGCATCTACGTGCATTGTACCAAAATGCTTGGGAACAAGACAGAATAACTACACAGATGTATAGAGAGAGGTCCAAAAACAAGAGGGGGAAAATTAGACCCAAAAATAAATATATGATGAGAAAAAAATGGGACAATATAGACAAGGCAAGGGGGTGTGAAAAGGCTGATAGTGGGAGTGTTAGGAAAAAAATGGGAATGAATCAGTCAATTGTTAGACATTTTAAAGCACTTAGGCCCTCATTACGACTTCGGCGGTCTTACAAAAAGACCGCTGAAGCCGTGGGCGCCACTGTACCGCCAGTGCTGGTGATATTTGTGGCTCCCTATTTTGACATATCCACTGGGCCAGCGGACGGAAACAACATTTCCATCCGCTGGCCCAGCGGAAAAGTTACATCAACATTGCTGCCGGCTCATAATAGAGCCGGCAGCAATGTTGATGTGCAGCGGTTGCAGCAGCACCCGTCGCATTACACTGCCAGAAATTTGGGCAGTGAAATGAGCGATGGGGCTGAGCCCGGGGGCCCCAGAGGCACCCCAAATCCCCCTTACTGCCAGCCTTTCCATGGCATTGTTTCCCGCCATGGACAGGCTGGCGGTTGGGGACTCATAATCCCCAGGGCTGTGCTGCTTGCAGCGCTGCCCTGGGGATTTTGACCGCCTGGCGGTCAAGTGGAGGGGCCAGCGGTATGGCCGTGGCTAATGCGCTGCGGTCATAATACTCTGGCGGTACACCGCCAACCTGTTAGCGGTGTTACCACCGGTTGCCAGGGTCGTAATGAGGCCCTTAATGTGTCCATGTTTGGATTTTAGAAGTTCTGATTGTTTTGCAAAGAGGATTTCATAGAACATCCAGAGCTGCCAACTTTGGACCTGGTGATCCTTTTTCAAGTTTTTTTTTTTCCTCGTGTCAACCAACACAAATTAAGCAGTGGCAAAACCATTGGTGCCTATTGGCTTTGCCAATGTTGTGTTTTTTAAAAACTATCTTCGGGTGTTTGCGGAAGGAAAGGGTGTGTAGTACGAACGCCAATGCGAATATGAACCTTAAAAGAAGAATTAAAAAATGTGAGAGGACAGAAGCTGACAGTACGAGTAAAACAGTTTATAGTGTTTTCAGTAGCACGAAAGTGACGCGTACAGGTGTCCGAGAGATGTACGAAGCTCTCATATAAAGCGCATAGGAAGCCCGTGGTGATATAAATCCAGAGCAGTGTAATGTGCCTTGCATTAACGCGAGTTGAGGTACTGGGTTTTTCAGAACCGGTACTGATCCGGTAACCCAGCGGTGCCAGGGTACACCCAAAGACCTCGGGTACTTTCCTGATTCAGACCACAGAAACTCAGAGTCTTCTAGGTGAAGTCAAAGATCGAATTTATTGGCTGCAGCCAAGTAACAAGCGTCCTAGAAGTACAACAGCACGGTTTGTATGTTCTCAGGAGACTGTGTTTCAATGCAAAGTCAGGTTTCCTTATATACAGTTTTTTAAGCTTCAGGCAAACATTCTTGACATTTTGGTTGGTCATTCACATGTTTTCACTACAAAGGAAAAAACAGTGTCATGATGAAACCTCATATTTCATGACATCCAACCCATAATAAATTACCCGGCAAGGCCTAGTATTTTACATCAGATAAGTGTGGACCCCCAATAAAAACGGGCACCTCCCCCTCGTAAAGTAAGAAGAAGAAAAGAGCAGGTGCAGGTGTGAGCAAGATTAGGCAGGGTGTGTGAGCGATAATAAGGGTTTTATGGCATGGTGTGCCTTGATGCTATCTGATTTGGCCACTGGGAGAGGGACTGACCAAACAGGTTTGGCATGAGGCAATGGTTCCAGCTTGCCCAGGTCAGAGAAAAGTCAATCAAGGTGTACGTGTCCTTGGAATCAAATCTGACTGTATTATAAGCCTATGTGAGGGCAACTTTTAAAAATGGCTGCCGTGTATAAAATGGGAGCCACGAGTGCAGGACGAAAATGGCGATTTCGAGGTGAAAACGCTGCTGGAATTGGGCGAAAATGCTCATGCTTAGTGTACTAGTCATTATCGGTCTTTTGATACTAAAATCGTACTGCTGTGGCAAAGTAAATTACATGGGTCCAGAATTTTTAGAACCACAAACCCTCCTTTTGCCCTTACATAGGCAATAAACCTATTCTCATGCTAATCTGAGTCCAGGTCTATGTTTATAAGGCCATGGAGATGTTGCTGGAGCAAAATTCTAGTACTTGGTAACTGTCTCTGGACAGGTCTCCTCGAACATGAAGTAGAACAAAAGGCCACATATGGCAGGACAAAATAAGGAATACCTCTATCTGCAGTAAGATCACACACCCAACAATTAGTGATGTTCACTACTAACTAGTGTTGATGCAGAAGCTGTACAAAAGAATTGCTTACGAATTCTGATCTTCTAACCTGCTCATGTTCAGGAAAAAGGTGAAAAGAGTGCAAAGAAACAATAGTAGGAAAAGACATAGGTTGGGAAGTGGGTGCAGAAGTCAATTGAGTAGAGAAAAACAATCCCACCCATAAATGACAACGTCATGTTTAAAAGACACTAGAAAACACGTTATTAAGAACATATAGACAACGGGAGAAAGTAGTGACCACTATTACAAATGAAATAATAATTTTTCACAACCCTATCCAAAAAGCAAATCCTAAAATTATCTAGTAACATTTTTAGGGCTCCTCTGCATTTCAGTAATTTTTGTATGTTCAGGTGGAACAGTGGTGACTCTCATCAATGCTCTAAGGTGAAAAGGGGGTACTCTTTCCACAGAAAATGGACTTTATTCTGCTTTTACTAAACAGAATAGTACTTTAAAACAATGCCAGCAAAACAATCAGTCTCCTAACACCTAGTCTATACAATCACACGGAAACCTCTTGTGAAACCAACTATGCCCAGAGTCCGTTCAAAAAGCCTCTCTGGCAGGCTTCTATTGTCCATCAAATTTTCTTTTGTTGTTTTCTTTCGCATGGGCCTCTCAATTCAGGCCTCTTCGTGAGAAAAGTACTGCTTAGTTGGAGTGCCCTCCTGGCAAACACCCACAGCTCACTCGAAAGTCTCAGTGTCTTAAAGCAATGCACCAGTGTCTCTCCTCTGTGGCAGACACTACAAACAATGTGCTCTTCATTGATCAAGGGCACAAATCATCTCGTGCAGACCCAAGCACCATTAATTGGGAAATAGCTCAAGCTCAGCAGCACTTTCAGACTCCAACACTCATTATTTAGTGTCAGAGGACGCTCAAGCTGCTCTTTCATGGGCACCACAATATAGTGCCTTTTTCCAAACTTGAAATCTCCGGTGCACTGCCCTTCTTCCGTTGGAGCAAAGAAAAGGGGGTGTGTGGCCAAAACTCAGGCCAAGGGGCTCAAGGGATTGCACACTGTCAGAGGTTACCAGCACATGACAGGTAGAGAAATGAAACCTCAAAACAGCTCTGCTATCAACAACAGGAATCCTTCTCTTTAGCTCTTTTACACTGAAACTTTGGTTTTGTGATGTCCAACGCCGTCTGATGGAGCAAGTACGATACCATGCGCTGGCTGTCCAGCTTTGCTACTTTCTGGGTGCTGAGACTGTAGGGCCAAGATATCCGTCTTTCATCTGTAGCTGTCACTGATGGGAATTAGGCTTAAATCAATGTCCTGCAGGTTATTATGACTTGATACCCGCAGAATCTAGTGACGTAGGAAATGTGCCACAGTTGTTAGTTTCCTTCAATTTAGTAAATGGTTTTTAACAAGGGGACTGCAAGCAGGTGGTCTGCAATCTTCAAAGGAGTAGCCATACACCATGGGCATAAAATACAAAGACAAAGGCAGAAGGGCAAAACAGGGTCTCTAGTATCTTTAATTGGGTTCTCTCCATTATTCTCTGCCATCTATAGCTACATGAGAATTCTATCTGAATGGATTTCCTCACACAGTGGCATTGTCTAATGGGTAAACACATATTTTCCTCAATGATTAAGTCTAGGTGTTCCTCCTTATCTTAGAACATCTCAATAGAGAAATCACATGATACCGATTATCAGGGACATGTAGAAACCTTCCTTTAAAAACTGTGCATCAGGTGCACTATGCAATACACAGGCTAATAGTCATATGTGCAAACAAAAAGACAAGAACTAGAGGGTCCTGATATTTGCATGATTAGGACACATCTGATCCCACCAAAAATTAAAGTAGCAGGAACAGAAGGGAACCGAAAACCAAATTAAAATAGACATTGAAAATTCGTCATGTTCAAAAAGGTAAACATAAGATATCTCCTATTGAGATGGAAAACTTGTCTTACTATAATATTGAGTCAGTTAACCAGTCTATCGCTACCCTGACAGTCAGGCTGGAAAACATTGAAGCAGGCCTAAGGCAAGTTCTTGAAAACCAGCCTGGTCATACCAAAGGGAATTATACATAACATGGGGGTCCCTGGTACATCACTGCAGTCTGGAAATGTGAACCTGAACAATACATCAATAATAATAAAAGGGCTGACTGGTGAAAGGAATTCGAAAAAGAGAAATGGGACTAGGACATAGCTAAAATCTCAATAACTAAGCATGATGCGACATTGGTCAGGGGAAGTAACAAAAGAAAAAATCTATAGGAAGAACAAAAAAAATTCTTTGGGTGATAGTCAGGCATGTGACACAACACCAAGAGTACGGGTGATACACAAAGGCCAAAGTTACACAAATTTTAACTCTACCGTTGGCGACTACACCATATACGGTACTCCTAGCTAATGTTTCAGTTCCTTCTTCAGGAAAAAATGAAAACCTGGTTTTCTTTTAAGGAACGAAAGCCATATGCTACTTAGGAAACAGAACATCATTAACTAATGTAATATAGAAATTAGGCCACCTTGAGTCACAGATCTATAATTTCATCCTTAGGTCCAATCAAGGCTACATAAATGTAGGGCTGCCTGTTCCTTTAAGGGAAGGGGCAGTAACGTGACTAACTGCAGGTGACACACTTTGATCCTGTATATCTCTTTTTATTTTCCTTCAATACCATTATAGCCAAATAGACATGCACTGGTGAAGTGTTGTCTCTTATGTTCACAGCATGAAATATCATTATCTGTGGAATTTAGTAACCAGAACAAGTTCAACCAACTGTTGCGTAGCGATGGGCATTGTCATGACCATCCCCTCACAACACAGGGGAGCTTGTAATAGTATCAAAAGCAGCAACAAACATGCAAAAAACAAATACAAAATAATAAAAACGCACAAAACGTCAAGCCATCAGATATACTTGCTGTGTATCAAGCACAAAAAGCATAGACAAAACCATAGCATGTGTGAATAAGCGGTGACACACAACACCATGGCCCTCATTCTGACCCTGGCGGTGTTTGACCGCCAGGGCGGAGGACCGCGGGAGCACCGCCGACAGGCCGGCGGTGCTCCAATGGGGATTCCGACCGCGGCGGTAAAGCCGCGGTCGGACCGGCACCACTGGCGGGGTCCCGCCAGTGTACCGCGGCCCCATTGAATCCTCCGCGGCGGCGCAGCTTGCTGCACCGCCGTGGGGATTCCGACCCCCCCTACCGCCATCCAGATCCCGGCGGTCGGACCGCCGAGATCCGGATGGCGGTAGGGGGGGTCGCGGGGCCCCTGGGGGCCCCTGCAGTGCCCATGCCACTGGCATGGGCATTGCAGGGGCCCCCGTAAGAGGGCCCCTACATGTATTTCACTGTCTGCTGCGCAGACAGTGAAATACGCGACGGGTGCAACTGCACCCGTCGCACAGCTTCCACTCCGCCGGCTCGATTCCGAGCCGGCTTCATCGTGGAAGCCTCTTTCCCGCTGGGCTGGCTGGCGGTCTGAAGGCGACCGCCCGCCAGCCCAGCGGGAAAGTCAGAATTACCGCCGCGGTCTTTCGACCGCGGAACGGTAACCTGACGGCGGGACTTTGGCGGGCGGCCTCCGCCGCCCGCCAAGGTCAGAATGAGGGCCCATGTCATGTACTTTATGCACTGTAAACCTGCAGCCCAAAACCCAATATTTGGGCCTGTTTAATTTGTCAGGTTTAAATTCCTTACCCTCCTTTTGACAGTAGATCACCAGGCAATGGAAATCTGCTGTCAAATATAACTTTACTGTTTCTCTTCTAACATACAGGACCAGCAAGAACAATTCATGATAGGACCAAATACATGAAAATAAATTTCCATTACTTAACTGTTACCCTCTTGTCAGTTACTTGGCAACATCAAGCCACCTTAGTTTTACCTTTCTAAAAGTAAAAATTGTTACACTGACACTCCATATTAATTTGGCACCTACAATTTCCACTGTGATAAGTAAGTCTTAATTGGCTATTCGTTCTCATTAAGGTATGTAGCCTTCAAAATTTTAGAAAAGGGCTGCATCTTATTTTCTGTCTAAGACTTAATGCAACACTTCGTTTTCTGTCAAATAAAAGCAACTAGCAGGCATCATTTTATTTTTTTAGAGCGGAGACACAAATGTATCAGTTCTGCAGAGCATTTAACATGATGTTGGGACTTTCGAAGAAACCCCTTTTTTTTTATATTTTCCCTTTGGAATTAAGTTCTTTAATTGTATTGATGTTCTTCTGGAGAAACCAGAAATCCCACTTTTAGAGGCCCGTAGGGTCATTCTGCATTTCACAGAGACAAGGCCCTAATTTAAAAGGTCACAAGTGTCAACATGACAGCCTCCTCCATTGTTTATGGGAAAACTAAAGATAGCATCTCAGCAGGGTGACTTGAGCCAGCCTCTGTAGCTCTCCTAGCTTCTGCCACTCTGAATCTGTCAAAGACAGTAGGCCTTCCTATTTTCCTTCTAACCTGCAATAATTCACTCTATTTAAAAAAAATAAAAATTTCCTTTTTAGGCGCTAAAAATAATTATCTCTATTTCCAGATTATTAAACTACATTTACTGTGAATAATTCACAAACCTTAATAACACACATACCAGTTGTTAGAATAAATGCTTGTTGCAATCCCATGCAATGGTACATATTTCATCAACCTCGAATGAATGAACGTCTCAGTAGGCCCAGCTGAAGTTAGAGCCTTCACCCTTGATATTAAAACAAGCCTTTGTACTGGCACATTGACTCATTGAATCATAAGAAGGCACAACCTGCAAATATATATCAAACCTAAATGTATGCATTTACTGAAGCCTGAGACACTTTAAAAAGTACTCTGAATGAAAGAAAATGCAGTTTAAACAGTGCTTTTGCCCAAAATCGACTTTGATATTTTAGGCATTAAAAAATCAACATCCTACAATTTTCTTGCATAATATGCATTACCAGAATGTCTATTACACAATCCATGAGTCAGCCATTGAAAATATTAACTTACACTTTATAGAAACGAGCTTGTTTGCTCCTGCGCCAAGGGAAAATTGCACATACAAATGTCATTTTAGCGGTGCAACATAACTTAAATTAAATTTTAATGTTAGGAGGTCATAGTATAGGTATTAAGCTTTATAAATATTAAAAAACGATTTTTAAAGGCACTTATTTTTTTAAATAATTTTTCCATAATTAATAATTTTCTTTAAAAAAAAAAATAAGAACCCAATTATTCTTTTTTTTGGTGATAATTCCACATATAAAAGCAAGCTGCATCCCTTGCCTATTATTTGGGATACATTAACTCACAAGCCTAAGCGCATAAGCCTAACTTGAAATGCGTCACATTTTTGCGCCACTTTCATTTAAAAGGAAGGTTATGCAAAATTCCACCCATGTTTAACTGGGAAAGTGCTGGCTGAATTGAACATTCCTACCAAATATGCTGCAGCTGAAAAGTTTGCCTGTGAACATCTAATACAATGCATCTAAGAAAAATGCTGTAAATGTATTTTTTTTTTTTGCAAAAATAGATAATTTCGTTTTTTTTTGGGGCCCTATTTATATCTATTGAATGTGTTTTCTAATTTATTAAGCATTTAACGGCAGTTTTGTATATGTGCACAATTGCTCATTCTATAAATTAAAGAGCAACATATAGCTATGTTAGCACATCACATGGTTCATTTCTGGATTTTTTCTAAGTTTCTACTTAATATTAATTAACCAACATTTTACTTAACAAACTGTAAACATCAAGAAGAACCACAAACACACATTGTGCTCATTTCAGATATAAACAGAAAACACTCAGTACACACAATACAGCGCGCTTTAGCAATTTTTCATAAATAGCGCCGTCGCAATTTACTTACAGAACCGTTTGCAGATCCTAGTTGTAAGTCATATTCACAAGAAAAAAAGAAAACTTTTCTCAATTATTTCCAAGAATAGCGGACCCATACTTTATTAAACGTGATGGGGCCTACTCCGTGCTTCACATATAGTTCATAGGTTGGAGTTCCAATCGGAGGAACCGGACATGAGTCCTCCAACCGGGAGTCCCTTTTACAACCAAGACAAAACAAATTTCCAAGTCTGCTAAGACCAGGCATCTTCGCTCACTAGTCTAGCTTCAAACTTCAAAGGATTATCGTTTACGATAGTCTCGTGAATACACGAGTCCTTCGGCTTTGGTACTTGCAAGTTCCAAATCAAAGTGATCCCGAAGGGATACCAAACCAAATGTCCAACTAAGGACCAAACCAAGTGTCCAACTAAGGACTGGAAGACGCTCCACTTATACTTAACTGAAAATATCGATGACGTCACCAGAAGACTCGTCTTATCGTTTCGCTCTACCAAACATCAAGGGTCCAAATCAGGGCGATAGCCAGGGCAGCAGTCCTTCGTAGCCGTCGGGAAGCGGGGAACCTCGCAGCAAAGACTTTCGGACCACGTCGACATGCAGGGGTCAATGAAGTGGCGGCCTGCCTCCAGAATTTTCACACGAAGCTCCCCACGGACCTCAGGCTTGGACCGGTACCGCTGGTATCGCACCACGTTGGGTGCCAACTGAGGTACTGGGTTTTTCAGAACCGGTACTGATCCGGTAACCCAGCGGTGCCAGGGTACACCCAAAGACCTCGGGTACTTTCCTGATTCAGACCACAGAAACTCAGAGTCTTCTAGGTGAAGTCAAAGATCGAATTTATTGGCTGCAGCCAAGTAACAAGCGTCCTAGAAGTACAACAGCACGGTTTGTATGTTCTCAGGAGACTGTGTTTCAATGCAAAGTCAGGTTTCCTTATATACAGTTTTTTAAGCTTCAGGCAAACATTCTTGACATTTTGGTTGGTCATTCACATGTTTTCACTACAAAGGAAAAAACAGTGTCATGATGAAACCTCATATTTCATGACATCCAACCCATAATAAATTACCCGGCAAGGCCTAGTATTTTACATCAGATAAGTGTGGACCCCCAATAAAAACGGGCACCTCCCCCTCGTAAAGTGAGAAGAAAAGAGCAGGTGCAGGTGTGAGCAAGATTAGGCAGGGTGTGTGAGCGATAATAAGGGTTTTATGGCATGGTGTGCCTTGATGCTATCTGATTCGGCCACTGGGAGAGGGACTGACCAAACAGGTTTGGCCTGAGGCAATGGTTCCAGCTTGCCCAGGTCAGAGAAAAGTCAATCAAGGTGTACGTGTCCTTGGAATCAAATCTGACTGTATTATAAGCCTATGTGAGGGCAACTTTTAAAAATGGCTGCAGTGTATAAAATGGGAGCCACGAGTGCAGGACGAAAATGGCGATTTCGAGGTGAAAACGCTGCTGGAATTGGGCGAAAATGCTCATGCTTAGTGTACTAGTCATTATCGGTCTTTTGATACTAAAATCGTACTGCTGTGGCAAAGTAAATTACATGGGTCCAGAATTTTTAGAACCACAGAGTTCAAGAAACAGCTGGCTGGGATGGTTCGGTGTGTAGCTTTGGCAAACAGGTAGTACTCCTTGAGTGAACATAGCACTTGTATAATAACGCAGGTGGATAAAAGACAGCGTTCATCGCAGAGCGCTGCACAAAACGTGTGCCTAGAAAAGTACAGAAAGCACTGAGTGGAACAGTGACAAAGTTATGTAAAAAAAAAAAAAACACACACATTTACAACAGGAGTAAAATGAACAGTGCAGTCCGGGATGATGTAGGCGAAACGTAAGTAAGTGCACACATCTGGCAAACCAGATGGACGCCTGAAAGGAGGTAAGCGGGCAAAGCTGAATGAAGCAGTGTGATTGTATCATGAACTGGGCCTCACCTGTAACCCGTGAGCTCGTGTAAGACAAGCTGCATAGATGTAAGTAACAAAGGCTCCTATGCAGTGCAGCCAAAGGGGCATTATGTTCCCGCGGGGAAGGTTTCCTGAACCAGTGTTTTTAGAAGATGTGTGAAACACAGAAAGGAGGGTTTTCCTGGCATTGGGAGAGTTACCTGATCAGTGCAAAGTACACCTCCTTGAAAAGCGGGGTACAGGAGTTTTTTTTTCTTCTTCTTTAGGATTACAGGTTTCGAGCGTTTCCAGGCATAGACAACTTCTGAGAAGGGCAGCTTGGAGTGTTGCTGTGTATCCAGATTTCTCCTTTAGTCACAACGTAAATTTGTGTCTACAATCGAGACGCTGTATAAAATGCATTCATAACATGTTAGCCCTTTGCATTTAATGGTCCTATAAGTAATATCACTTTCTTGCACAAGCATAAGCACTTTATATTAACACTGAAGTGAGGTGATCGGGGTTGCATCATACAGGTGTGACATCGGGCTCCGAGGGGGGCTTCCCACGCCACATTTACAGATTCTGCCCATTGCTGCCTTGAGTGGTCCGGTAATAATGCCAAACCGGAAATATGAGTTCCTTGCAGTACTGGCATATAGTGCTTATACCGCTGGGGGCACTTGAGCAAGTTGTGAGTGGACTTCTTCCCACTGTTTAAGAATAACACAATTCAATTTATATAGCGCTTACTACCACTGGCGAGGCGTAGAAAATTAATGTTTTTTCGCATATTTTCAACCACAGATATGCAGCTGAAAGTAACAATTTAGATCTACTAGTGCTGTAAATTCCTAACTGGACTTTTCTTGCCTCATACTTTGAAATTGAAAAGTAAAACAGTTGACATAAGCAAGTCGATTGAAAGCGCCATGGCTGCCATGAGCGTGAAGGAGACACACCCAACGAAAATAAGGCTAAAAGGTTAAAAAAAAAAAAAAAAAAAAACATTCCATCAAACATGAAGCATGGCTCCAAGCCACAAAGGGGAAAGGACAGCGGCTTGGATTAAAGGGAAAACTGGAACCAGATGGGAGGCGGGGCCATCACACGCATGAGGAAGCGTGACATAGTGTGATGGCCAACAAAATGTTCTGTTAGTGAATGCTCCCTGGTGGTAATTTAGCGTGCAACAGAGGGACATTTAACACAATGCACCAATAAAAGTAAAGGCGACGTAGGAATTAGCATACCAGGTTCAAGAGTTGGTGTTCTCCCCTTTCCAACCTTTTAAAAAAAAAAGTCAGAAATATGCTGATTTTAAAAAAAATAAACACCGTATGGTTTGTAAAGTGGCGGTACGGTATCAGTTATTTGCTAAAAATGTTAATGTTAGAAAAGTAGCCACGTTTAAGCAAAAAACAAAATTATGGTTTGGGAAAGTGGAGGTAACATCTAGAGCTGAAGACTGTGGTACTGGGGTACCGAGTTTAAGTGTTAGCTGCTCAACTCCAACCAAAAAAGGTCAGAGTCATGCAAATATGAACTATAGATAGTGTACTATTTTTGAAGGGCTGGTATTGAAGCAGTAATTTGTTACACATTCTAATGTTTTAAAATAGCTGCATTTGTATGCAAAAAATGCTGATTGTTTGTGAAATAGGATGCATCATAACATCCAGACTTCGGACTTGGGTAACGGGGTTAAAGTGCGTGTGAATTTCAAAAATGCTGTTTTTTTTTTTGTTTTTTTTTGGAAAGAAGATAAAACATAACATCTAGGTAGGCAACTTTGGAATTGGGGGACCGGGTCGACCTGGCGTTAACAAAAATATATACTTACCAACATTTTTTTTTTTTAAGGACTGGAAGGGGTCGGATTAAATCAGTTATTTGTTAGCAATTTTTGAAGTTGTGAAAGTAGCCGTCTTTGGAATAAAAAAATGTTGATTGTGTGTGAAGGAGGATGTAACATAACATCCGCATCTGCCGACTTTGGAACTGGGGAACCGATTTCAAGTCTGGGCGTGCACATTACTGGTTAGTAAAAATCTAAAAATCCCTGGTGGTAAAGAGTGTGCATGCACGAAATCCATGACCCTGATAAGTGCCATCTAAGTGCTTATTTTATTGCTTGTTCTGTGCTGGTGGGAAAGGGGTAAATGCAGCCAACCTACAAAATACTTCCCCAGCATAGACCAATATAACCCATTTGTAATGGAAACCCCTCTGCTAACGCTTTCAAAGTCTTCCAGAAATTGAGCACAAATGTTTGCTTAACAGGTAAGCACTAATTTAACTGCCTAGATGCAACATGTTTTACCATATTGTAGGAAATTTGGCACTAAAGAAAGCTTCAAAGCCTTTACACGTTGAATAGTCTAACAAGAGTAATTCCTAAACAAATTTTAGTCACAAAAGGAAAGTTGCCATGGTGTGTACCCTTTTTAAAGGTTACAAATACTCACAGCTGACCTGAGTTGTAAAAATGTTTTTATGCTGATAAGAGGGACTCCTATTGTAGCGAATGACAAATATGCTGCAACTCAGTTACACTTTGTAGGAAGTTGGCTCTGTGTATATACGATTTCGAAGTAAGAAATAGTCCAAGGGTTCACCTTAGAGGTAAGATAGTGGCAAAAGTAGATAATTCTAATGCTCTATTTTGTGGTAGTGTGGTCGAGCAGTAGGCTTATCAGAGGGTAGTGTTAAGCATTTGTTGTACACACACAGGCAATAAATGAGGAACACACACTCAAAGACTTATTCCAGGCCAATAGGTTTTTATATTGAAAAATATATTTTCTTAGTTTATTTTCAGAACCACAGGTTCTAGATTTATATAAAACACTTCAAATGTAAGTTACTTCACTTAGATATGTTAGGAACTTTGAATGAAAACAATATCATGTACAGTCTTTGTAAAAATGGCAATAAGCTATTTTCAAAGTGGACACAGTGCCAAAATCAACAGTTCCTGGAGGAGTTAAGCAAAGGTTCATTTTGGAGGTAAGTAAAACACGTACAAGTCTCAAGTTTGGGGCATAGGCAGCCCACCGTTGGGGGTTCAAGGCAACCTCAGCAGCTCAGGGCCAGTCAGGTGCAGAGGTCAAAGAGGTGCCCAAAACACATAGGCGCCTATGGAGAACAGGGGTGCTCCAGTTCCAGTCTGCCAGCAGGTAAGTACCTGCGTCCTCGGGGGGCAGACCAGGGGGGTTTTGTAGAGCACCGGGGGGACACACGAGAAGGCACACAAAGTACACCCTCAGCGGCACAGGGGCGGCCAGGTGCAGTGAGCAAAGCAGGCATCGAGTTTCAGGTAGGGATCAATGGAGGGACCCGGGGGGTCACTCTAGCGGTGCAGAAGAGCACGGGGGGGCTTCTTGGGACAGCCACCACCTGGGCTAGGCAGAGGGCCACCTGGGGGTCACTCCGGCGTTGAAGTTCGGTTTCTTCAGGTCCTGGGGGCTGCTGGTGCAGTGTTGGTTCCAGGCGTCGGGTCCCTTGTTACAGGCAGTCGCGGTCAGGGGGAGCCTCTGGAATTTCTCTGCAGGTGTTGCTGTGGGGACTCAGGGGGATCGTCTCTGGTTACTCACAGGCTCGTAGTCGCCAGGGAGTCCTCCCTGAGGTGTTTTCTGCAGGTCGAGCTGGGGGCATTGGGTGCAGAGTGTAAAATCTCACACTTCCGGCGGGAAACGTGAAGTCCTTGGAAGTTACTTCTTTGTTGCAAAGAAGTAGCTGGTTTTGAACAGGGCCGCTGTTCACTGGAGTTTCTTGGTCCTGTAGTCCAGGGCAGTCCTCTGAGGCTTCAGAGGTTGCTGGTCCCTGTCAGATGCGCCGCTGGAGCAAGTTTTTGAAGTTGGAGACAGGCCCATAGGGCTGGGGCTAAATCAGTTGTCGTCTTCCTCCTTCTCTGGAGGCTTGTAGGTCAGCAGTCCTTCTTCTTTCTTCAGGTTGCAGGAATCTGATTTCCTGGGATCTGGGGAGCCCCTAAATACTGAATTTAGTGGGGTGTTTAGGTCTGGGAGGGCAGTAGCCAGTGGCTAATGTCCTTGAGGGTGGCTACACCCTCTTTGTGCCTCCTCCCTGTGGGGAGGGGGGCACATCCCTAATCCTATTGGGGGAATCCTCCAAACTCAAGATGGAGGGTTTCTCAAGGCGGGGGTCACCTCAGCTCAGGACACCTTAAGGGCTGCCCTGACTGGTGGGTGACTCCTCCTTGTTTTTCTCATTATCTCCTCCAGCTTTGCTGGCAAAAGTGGGGGCAGTGGCTGGAGGGGCGGGCATCCCCACTAGCTTGGATGCCCTGGAGCGCTGTAACAAAAGGGGTGATCCTTTGAGGCTCACCGCCAGGTGTTACAGTTCCTGCAAGGGGAGGTGAGAAGCACCTCCACCCAGTACAGGCTTTGTTCCTGGCCACAGAGTGACAAAGGCACTCTCCCCATGTGGCCAGCAACATGCCTGGTTTGTGGCAGGCTGGCAGGAACTGGTCAGCCTACACTAGAAGTCGGGTAGGTATTCAGGGGCATCTCTAAGATGTCCTCTGGGTGTATTTTACAATAAATTGCACCCTGGCATCAGTGTGCATTTATTGTACTGAGAAGTTTGATACCAAACTTCCCAGTTTTCAGTGTAACCATTATGGAACTGTGGAGTTCGTGTTTGATAAACTCCCAGGCCACATACTCTTAGCTACCCTGCACTTCCAATGTGTTAGATTTTGCTTAGACACTGTAGGGGCATAGTGCTCATGCACATATGCCCTCACCTAGGGCTGCAAGGCCTGCTAGAGGGGTGACTTACCTATGCCACAGGCAGTGTGAGGTTGGCATGGCACTCTGAGGGGAGTGCCATGTCGACTTAGTCATTTTCTCTCCACCAGCACACACACGCTGAGAGGCAGTGTGCATGTGTTGAGTGAGGGGGTCTCTAGGGTGGCATAAGACATGCTGCAGCTTTGAGAGACCTTCCCTGGCATCAGGGCCCTTGGTACCAGGAGTACCAGTTACAGGGGACTTACCGGAGTGCCAGGGTTGTGCCAATTGTGGAGACAAAGGTACAGTTTAGGGAAAGAGCACTGGTGCTGGGGCCTGGCTTGCAGGGTCCCAGCACGCTTTTAAATCATAACTTAGCACCAGCAAAGGCAAAACGTTAGGGGGTAACTATGCCAAGGAGGCATTTCCTTACACACTTGGGAAAATCCAGTTGGGAAAACAGAAATCACCTTCAGTCCTTTTGCTGAAAGCTTTTTAAATTAAAGTTAATTTGCACTGGGGCAAATCTTAGTCAACTCCCATCGAATGCGCCTACTGTTCAGTCAAAGGAACTTAAGCCAATGTTCCTGTAGGGGTAATAAACTTTAATGTTTAAAAAAAAAAAAAAAAACTGTGTGAAAACGACTGTGGGACTGGGGAACTGGACTAAGGTCTGAGCATGCTGTTTCCCGTTGCGACCCACCCCACCCAAAAAAAAAGGCAGAGCCTTGCCACTATTTTGGACATGTGGAACTGGGTATGACGGATTGAATCAGTCATTTCTTAGATATTTTAATGCATTAAAGTAGCTGCTTTTTGATTTAATTAATGGCAGTTGTTTGGGCAAATGGATGTAACATAAAATCTAGAGCTGCCCATTGTTGAACTGGGGAACAGTGTTAAAAAATCGCGCTGTGCTCCACCTGTGCCAACAAAAAAAATTAAGGGACTGAGACATGCCAAACCTAAAAATGTAAACCCTGTGTGTGGTTGGAAAATGTTAAAGTAAATGGCATCAGCTAAGGGCATTTAGTTTGAAACGCACAAACTGTTGAACTGGGGAAACAGAGTTACAATTTCGGCGTGCTCTCCCCGTGCCAACCCAAACTAATTACACTTGCATTTACATGCCGTTATCCAAAATATAAATTTCAGTTGCTTTTTAAAGAGTTGGTAGAGGTGGGATTGAATCAGGTATTTGTTACACATGTTAATGTTGTGAACTTTGCCATGTATTATCAAAACAGCAGTACATCTAGACGGCTGCAGGTGATGACTTTGGAACTGGGAAACCGGGTTCAAGTTTCAGCGTGCTCTCCTTACACTAACCCAAAAAAATTAAAAGACTGAAACATGCCGATTTAATTAAAAAAAATATTTATAAAAGCTGTATGTGGTTGGAAAAAGGTAAAGGAAATGCTGTGAGCTGCGCACATTTTAGTTTAAAAAGGCACAAAAGACATCATTTTGAAAAGACAAGAAGAGGAAAAAAAGTGGCCTGAGACATGACCATTTGTAAAGTGTGGTTTGAGAACAGAAATTGACTAAAAGGCATCAGCTGAGTGCGTTTATTTCTAAATGCACAAAAAACAGCATTATGAAAAGATGAGTCAAGAGAAGAAAAATAAATAGTGGCATGAAATATGCCAATGATAAACATGTAAATACAATGTGTGATTGCAAAATGTTAAAGTAAATGGCATCAGCTGAGCACATTCATTTCCACCTGCACAAAAGCACAACATTCTGCAAAGACGAGCCGAAGGGAAATTAAATAAATAGTACACTGAAACTGACAGATATAGACAGAAGAGAACGACTACATGTCATAGGGCCAGTTGACATGGAAGGGAACAAAAGGACTGCCCTGCTGTTTGAGTACTGTCTTGCTGCTTGAACTCAGGACTACAAGAGTGAC
Organism: Pleurodeles waltl; assembly: GCF_031143425.1. Taxonomy (NCBI): domain Eukaryota; kingdom Metazoa; phylum Chordata; class Amphibia; order Caudata; family Salamandridae; genus Pleurodeles; species Pleurodeles waltl. Next base: position 331,452,010 of record NC_090448.1, read on the forward strand.
TCCAGGGGCTAGTTGGGTGGCCACCATATCTGAGCTGGAGGGATTCAGAAAGGTCCAACAATTTGAACTCTGCACCTGGACCCTGCCTGAAAGGAGCCCTACTCTCCCAGTGGTGCCCACCTAGGGTTGGACCCTTGGAATTGGTACTAAAGGTGCACCAATAGCCAAAATCCAAAACTTGGGACCGTATTATATTTTCAGTCAAATAGTAATCTGAGAACCAACAGGAGACTGGGACCTACCTCCTCAACGATCCACTCAATGTACGTTGCCGGTTGGTCTTAATTCATGGTACATCCCTCTGTTTTTCTCTGCAGCACAAAATCCTGTTCAGCTGCTCCTTGTAGAAGGGGTATCCTGCAACGTGGATCCCTCATTGGTTACAGCCAGTAGCTTCATCCTGATGGAGATTTTCAACTTCCAAAGAAGTGACTGAAGAGTCTGAATGTAGAAATCTTCACTGTTACTTCAGCCAACAGCTCTCCGCTGACGATGCCTCCTCCTTGGACACCAGTGGCTGCCTTGCCCTACTAAACTATACCTTCTTCGACATTTTGCTTAAATGTTTACATTCAAAGGTAAGCTGAGTTCGGGCCCAATCCACAGCGTGTGTCGGAACCTCGATCCATCTCAGTCATCGACAGCCTTTAACTTTGTCCCAGTCTTGTGTAACGAGAAATCACCAGTTGGTGCTTTGATCTATTAGGTGCTGTTTTTCAATGAAACCTTTAAAAATTCATGACTCATGATTGGGTGTTTGTTATTTTGCTGTCCAATTACTTGTTAGATTTAACTTTATTTTTCTAAATCAGTGTAAGAGTTTTCTTTGGTGTTTTCACTTTATTACTGTTTGAGTGCTGTAAAAATACTTTACACGTTACCTCCGAGTTAACCCATATTGCTTTTGTGCCATGCTTTCATGGGTTAAGCATAGGTTAATTTAGTGTTTAGTTTTTTTTTTTTTTTTTTTTTTTGGTGTTTCATTCTGAAAAGGATTATGGTTATTGCTTGAGAAGGCTTAACACCTGCCCTCAACCAAAACCCAATTTATAACAATTCTCTTAAAGTGAGAGATATATTCATTTGGAATGTCATTTTCAAATCTCCCTTGTAAGTCGAAAAATTCTGTTTGTTCAAGAGGGCAGACTCATTGAGCAAGTTTCAGGACGTGACTAAGTTTGAAGAATGGTACTCTGTCTGTCAAGGTGGCGAAGGACATTACCTCTGCCATCCTGAAGGACTACCATCTATACCTTTTAGAGAGAAACTCCAGCCCAGTGGTCTTCCCTGTACCTTGAAGGCATCTGCTGTTAAAGTGGTTCCCTTCAAGGCACAAAATGTTGGACATCCACCACTGGTTTTAAAAGCTGGCTTCAAATGTTGTTACTTTTTTACCCCTTTTCCAAAAACAGACACCCATGGGAGTTATTTGTGTTTGAAAAGCTAAGCACTCTCACAGTTTGTTTATTTTTTGTTTTGTTTTTTGGGGTTGGTGAAAGTTTTTTATTATTATTATTATTATTATTATTATAGCTTTTTTTTTTTTTTTGGTCTTCCCCTTACAGCCAGGAGAGAGACCTTACACCATTTACCTTAAAAAGGGCGGGTAGTGTAATGCCCTTTCTCTGACTGCCAGACAGAGAAGTTTCTGTTGATGGAGCGAGCAGGGGTGACTGAGTCCCGTGTCTGCCAAACTCTAAATTGGCCCCTCAGTATTTAAACCTTGCTTGATAAGGTGAAGTAACTTCAAAGGATTTACATTTAGTTATGTAAGGTAGCATCATATTTTGGATTAAACAATCCTGATTACTCCAAAATGTTTACCCAAGCAGCCTACAGTTGATGCATATGATCAAGGCTTGCTTCTTTGTTAAACTATCTTTACTTTTTTGTAATTGTAGTGTTGGAAGAAGGGGCTTAATTGGAAAACTAGGCCAAGTAGAAGCCACAAATAAAGAATAAAAAAAAACACATGAGTGCAAATGAAGGCGTGAGCAGCAAGATACCTGTGTTCCCGCGGCCCTCTGACACCATCCTGCTGAAATCAGCACCCCAGCAGCCCCTGCCTTGGAAGGGTGTACCCCTCTCTGGTACCTGTCGGTGCTTGGGAGGGGGGGCATTAGCTTCACTCTGAACGGGTGTACATGGAAACTGTGGCAGGTCCCCAGCTGATAGCTGCAATTGGACAAAATGGAGACCTGCATGGCGTGAGATGACACAGAGGACTAGGGGAGCCACAAGACTGGGGAGGACCTTGCAGTTGCTGCTTAGGAACCACGCAGCCTACCTGCAGACTGCCCCTGGTAACAACTAGCTGTGCAGGACCCCTGTGTGGGGCGAACTGACGGCGGGGAGAGGTGAGGCCTTCATGTCTTAGAAATCCTACTCGCATCCCCTATGAAGGGCAACCGTCCATCGTGCCATGTTGTGCCTCTGGTGAATAGCGTTGATCCGGTCCTCGCAGTGAGGGGACTGCACTGCTGCTAGGGTGTACCCTGATCGCCTCTTGCCCCTGCGGCTTATCCAAAGCTGAGAGCTGCAGAATGCCACTGTCCTGGGGCCTAAAGAAGGCATCTGCAGCTGTAGTGCCCTGCCTGCTACTGAAGGTAAGCAAGCGGCCCCTTATTTTCGCTGGGGTGGGACAGGGAGTCATGAATGTCCTCCTTCCTTTCTTTGTCCTGGTGGTGTGAGGAACGCGTTGATTCCCTGTTACTGCCCCTTATGCCTGTTGCCTGGGCGGACGCTGCTACAAGGTGATTGAACTCAGAGGAGACAGGATGACCTGGGTGGCCCAGGACTCTTGATGCCTTCATCCCTGGTGGAGTACCAGGCCAAGCACATTACACATTTCTTGGGCCTCAGTGGGGCCTGTGCTTTGTGCGGGGGCCTCCGTTGTCCTCCGGGCACCAAAGACTCATTCCTGCAAGCAGGGGACACTGGATGCCGATTCTTTGTCAGGGCCCTGCTAAGGAAGTACCACTTTCTCTTGACCAGACAAGGGCCCCCAAAGGTAGGAGAGTTTTTAGTCAACTGGCAGGGATGGTGGGAACTGTGCTCTACCTTGGATCTTTGGGCTCTCTCCAACTGGGACCCTCCCTGCTGACACCCTACAGAGCCGACATATCTCCTTGGAGATCCTACCATTGATCTGCTCCTCAGTGAGCCCTGGGAGACAGGCAGTGGGGTCTGAAGCAGTGGTGTGTGCCCTTCCCCTGCCACCCTGGTGTCAGCAGGTCCCTGAGTTCCAATTGCAGAACACATCATTCTAACTCTGTGTGGGAACGACCTGTGGCCTATGAGGCACCTCGGCACCACCTTTTCTAGCACTGGCCGCCCCCTCTATGACTATGAGGAGGCACACAAAATTGCAGGGAGTGAAGATGAGTACCATGCAGTCATCCGCCTCACCAGTGATGAGGAGGAGGGGGGCCCCTCAGACCTCTGTGCTACCGTCCAACGCCACATTGGACTCAATCCTTTACACCGTCATTAGCTCAACGGAGGCTTTGGAACATACCTCGGATACTGTGGTTGCAGACTGAAGTATTCTTCGTAAAGATCAACAAAAACTTGGTTAGACCGTCACCCCCACAGAACGCAATGTTGGGGAGGCCCAGGAGCAGCATACAAGGGTGGTGGGTCTTCCTGAGCAATGCGAGGGAGATGATATGATCACATTCATGGAGATGTGGCTGCGGGAGACTATGGTGCCTGGATGGCTGTCCACTTTACTTTTTTGCATTGGAAAGGGCTCACAGGGTGCCAGCGAGACCACCACCGTCGTCTGGGCCCCCCCCAACTGGCCGGCTCCGAACCTGAACTGCCATGTATCACCCTGTGATCTATGGATGATTTGGGTTGAAATGGATTTGTGGAGGACTTGGGGAGTGCAGTATTGCTCCCAGACATCACTACGTATGGGGATGTCTGGATGTGCGATCTATGCAAATGATGCATCCTTGTGCTCTCGTTGTCGGACACGCCTGCAGGGCCCTATAGCTTCTCTCCAATTGAGCTGGCCTATACCTCACCAGAGTTCTATGTGAAATTTGTTCATGACTTACTAGTTGTTTATAGTTTGGATGGAAAAGTCAATGCCTCTCTGTTCTCAGGGTGGGGTGTACCTGCCATAATCCAGGTACATATTATCTGTCTTTCTCACCCTTCTATTCTTTGGGGGGTGTTTGGGCCAACACCATTGGAGACCCCACAGGCTACACTCCTACTGAAAACCTAGTCTCCATGGCCAGTTGTAACAGGTTATAGAATAATGTGGAGTGTTCACGGACTCAGTACCATGGCAAAGTGTTTATAAAGTCTAGGTGTACTTGAATAGGAAGGGGGTTCATATTGCCCTGCTCCTTGAGACCCTGTACCCCCGCTGGCGGTGCTTTCTTATCTCGCACAGATCCCCATGCCCTCTCTTCTTCCGTATTCAGTAGAATGCCTGGGAGCTAATCTCAATGGCAAAGAAATTCTGGCAGCCATGGCCGCTATGGCTTGGGGGTAAGGTAGCAGGCTCAGAAAGGCTGCTGGTAGTTGTATGCAGCCTGTAGTGAGTAATAGATACCCTGACTTCTTGATGAATAAATTGTCAAAGGTCATGCGGACGCTACCATCTATCACAAGGGAGGTAGTGATTGTCCTCTTGGCCGAATCTGGACACCCAGCACGCATTGTCACAGTATACAGACCTTGTTGCTGTTCAATATCAACTACACAATTTTGGCTAGGATACTGGCTATGAGACTTATGCCCTATATTTAAGGCATCCTCCATGCGGACCAAACTGGTTTTATCCCGGAGCAGAACACTGCCTTGAAGTTGGAGATTCCATTGGTGGCCTCACAATTTAATCCTGAGGTGGTTGTAATGTCTGTGGACAAAGGGAAGGCTTTTGACAGTCTGGACTGTCTCTATGCGGTTATGGAGAAGGTGGGCCTGGCAAGCGCTTCATTAACTGGACTATCCTACTGTATACATCCCCCCTCAGCAAAGGAGAAGGTGGGCCAGGTGATTTCAGAAGCAGGGTACTCGACGGGGCTGTTCCCCCTGCTCTTTGCCATAGCAGTGGAATCGCTGACATGTAAAGCTTGACAAGGCACTTATTAAACTGACCTTGCTACCCTAGGGGAAATATCACATAGCACTGTACGCTGATGACTTTCTACTTTTCCTCAATGACAAAAGATCTGCCATTGATGGAGCTTCCAGACTGTTGGAAGATTTTGAGACTGTATCTGGGTTGCAGGGAAAATGGCAAACAATGGGTTTCTTTGCCTTGGGGCCCCTGGAGGAGCAAGTTGCGCCCCTTGCCGGGCTTAGGTGGGAAGGACCTTGTTCCAATATTTGGGGGTCCAACCCTATAGAATGGAGCTCGATGTCCTAGAAGATAACATTGAAAGGCCATAGCCACTCTGTGAGCTGGTGTGGGATTCTGGAAGATGCTATCCCTATTATGGTTTCAGTAGGTGGCAGATTTGAGCAGGTCTGCTTACCTTGGGCTGAAGCAAGGGCTACCTTTTTCTTCTCCGAGTTTTTCATGAATTACAAATGAAGTTGTGAACCCTAGGTGTTGAATGGTCTCGGAGCACTAGAAATCATAGTACCTTTGTTTTTGCAGGTAATGCAGAATTCATAGAGTTAGGCATTCAGTTTGTCGGTCTGGTAAGAAAGTGTGATACTCTGCAAACATTGAAATGTCACATGTAAACCAACTGAAATCTTGGCATATATGTATCTGACAGCCCTGAAACTATACCTGAAATCCAGGAAAGTTGGGAACCAGATTGGGTGCACTGGTTACTAGTTATTAAAACCTCCTGATTTGCCAGGGTAGTAGAGATGCATGCGCACAGCATGCTATTCATCCCTAGGTCTCACCAAGATATAAGCTAGATTCTCAAAACTCTGACCTGATCTGCTGCCTAGGTAGGGTGTCAAACTGAGACCAAAACGTTCTCCCAACTATGGCAAAACCCTAGACAAATGTCCCCACAGTCATATAGGTAATTCAACCATCTTAGAGCAGCAAGAACTGACACACAAAAAATTCACACTCCATATGGGATATTAAAATCTGCTGGGCTCCTGATTGATGTGAATATAGCACTGGATTCACTTCCTTGTCTCCAGTGATGTAATTGTGCAACATGCGATGTGCACCACAGACAGTATAACATGAATAATTTGCAGCGAAAACTTGCTCCTCCCAACTACCCAACAAAGGTCACCTTAAGCAAGGTCTTGCCAGCAAAACTGCCCCATAGCCAAAACTGTAGAGATTGATACCACACCCACTCTGCTCCATGTCCAACACCAAATATAAGGTTTTATTTTCATGGTCCTGTAGGTGCATCCATCTTGGGAGATGGGCAAATGAACAAGCCATAGCGTTCAGTGTAGGGTCCCGCTCTGTCCATTATTTCTGTTTCGCAAGGATATAGACATACTTGAGTATCCCATTTTAAGTTTGTACAATAATTTTCCATCAAGGCCAGACAGGATCAAGGTATTGCTCGACAATGAGGTGACCATTTTTGCTAACAAACCTTGAATTTACCTTGGCAAACAAGGTAAATTCAATAGACCCAGATAAGACAAACTACAGTAATAAGCACTACCTCACTAACTGGCTATGTGCGTCTGACTGCCTAAAAATAACATTGATTGTCTAACTACACAGTTTGTTGCAGGTAGCTAGTACCCCTCGTTACTTCACTGCAGTGGAAGATTAAAAACTAAAAGAGGTTCAGGGGAGTAATAGAATATTGAGCACGTTTTAACCTGTTTTTCCTCAATAAAAAGTTACACTGAATTGTCAGGACTGCATTAAGGTTGCTTTCATTCCTAAAAGTAATTGTAAGCCAAGGAGAATGTTTTGGAATGACTTGGGCAAACCTATTTCCCTTACCTAACATTTCTATTAAATGGTCCCTGTAATATTCATTGCATTTGTGCAGCGCTTTGCGGTCACTGTTGTAGACCGAAAGCTTGACTACCATAACCTTGAAAGCGCATCTAGGAGTGGATATGAAGGCCATTGGTTGGTGAACTATGTATGTGTGTAGATATGTTGTATGTTCTGGAGGTGCCCTCAATAAGTATTGCTGGCTATATTGAGCGACAGTACAACACACTTGTATGAATAAGGGGTGGGGAGATGGTGCAGCATTCCCTTGATAATGGGCACAGTGATGAAAAGACAAATAATGGGTGAGTGCAAGATTGACACATGGGGTATATATGTGAAGGTAATGTGCGTGGTGATTAGATGTGTTTTGATCCTTCCATTCCAAGGAGTACATACAGTGAAGTCAGTGAAAATATTTCAATTATAACCTATGTGTTTTCCATTAGTCCTCGTAGTTCCTTTCAGGTAATGCCCAAATGAAATCTTGGTTACTGTCACAATTGTGACGATCCACATAAGGAAGGTTGTTCCAAGCATTGCTAGTCTTAGGCAGGCAGACGTATCTCTTGATAATGAGTTTTAAGGTGAAATTATCTACTTTTTCTGCTGAGTGGATTCTTCAGCTTCCAGAAGCTCAATGAGTACTATGTCCTCCATTAGGATGATTTCCAAAGTCAGTGCAGTGCCTGACTGACTGCAGATGATTGGTCAAATTGTATGTTTTCACTTCAATTGGCAATAGCCTATTTAGATATACAGGGAGTGCAGAATTATTAGGCAAATGAGTATTTTGACCACATCATCCTCTTTATGCATGTTGTCTTACTCCAAGCTGTATAGGCTCGAAAGCCTACTACCAATTAAGCATATTAGGTGATGTGCATCTCTGTAATGAGAAGGGGTGTGGTCTAATGACATCAACACCCTATATCAGGTGTGCATAATTATTAGGCAACTTCCTTTCCTTTGGCAAAATGGGTCAAAAGAAGGACTTGACAGGCTCAGAAAAGTCAAAAATAGTGAGATATCTTGCAGAGGGATGCAGCACTCTTAAAATTGCAAAGCTTCTGAAGCGTGATCATCGAACAATCAAGCGTTTCATTCAAAATAGTCAACAGGGTCGCAAGAAGCGTGTGGAAAAACCAAGGCGCAAAATAACTGCCCATGAACTGAGAAAAGTCAAGCGTGCAGCTGCCACGATGCCACTTGCCACCAGTTTGGCCATATTTCAGAGCTGCAACATCACTGGAGTGCCCAAAAGCACAAGGTGTGCAATACTCAGAGACATGGCCAAGGTAAGAAAGGCTGAAAGACGACCACCACTGAACAAGACACACAAGCTGAAACGTCAAGACTGGGCCAAGAAATATCTCAAGACTGATTTTTCTAAGGTTTTATGGACTGATGAAACGAGAGTGAGTCTTGATGGGCCAGATGGATGGGCCCGTGGCTGGATTGGTAAAGGGCAGAGAGCTCCAGTCCGACTCAGACGCCAGCAAGGTGGAGGTGGAGTACTGGTTTGGCCTGGTATAATCAAAGATGAGCCTGTGGGGCCTTTTCGGGTTGAGGATGGAGTCAAGCTCAACTCCCAGTCCTACTGCCAGTTCCTGGAAGACACCTTCTTCAAGCAGTGGTACAGGAAGAAGTCTGCATCCTTCAAGAAAAACATGATTTTCATGCAGGACAATGCTCCATCACACGCGTCCAAGTACTCCACAGCGTGGCTGGCAAGAAAGGGTATAAAAGAAGGAAATCTAATGACATGGCCTCCTTGTTCACCTGATCTGAACCCCATTGAGAACCTGTGGTCCATCATCAAATGTGAGATTTACAAGGAGGGAAAACAGTACACCTCTCTGAACAGTGTCTGGGAGGCTGTGGTTGCTGCTGCACGCAATGTTGATGGTGAACAGATCAAAACACTGACAGAATCCATGGATGGCAGGCTTTTGAGTGTCCTTGCAAAGAAAGGTGGCTATATTGGTCACTGATTTGTTTTTGTTTTGTTTTTGAATGTCAGAAATGTATATTTGTGAATGTTGAGATGTTATATTGGTTTCACTGGTAATAATAAATAATTGAAATGGGTATATATTTGTTTTTTGTTAAGTTGCCTAATAGTTATGCACAGTAATAGTCACCTGCACACACAGATATCCCCCTAACATAGCTAAAACTAAAAACAAACTAAAAACTACTTCCAAAAATATTCAGCTTTGATATTAATGAGTTTTTTGGGTTCATTGAGAACATGGTTGTTGTTCAATAATAAAATTAATCCTCAAAAATACAACTTGCCTAATAATTCTGCACTCCCTGTATAACACTAGGAAATGTGACCATATAACTGTCCTTGTAAGTTTGGTATTGAAATTGGGTTAAATATGCTCAACAGTTGTATCTCATAGCTCTTCTCTTGAACTTATTCCTGTTTTGGGCATCTAGCTAGCACCTTCTTTAGATTTCGTGAGTACCCTTAAGAGTGTATTGCAAGTCTTGCAATGTTTCTGTGGTCTCAGTTATGTACTGTAACAGATGGAGACAGATCTTTGGCTGAGACTCAAAAGCCCAAAAAGAATAAGCATGTAAACAGACATTACAAACTAATTTTGGTAAAGGGGCTTATTTTGGACTACACTTCTTGGCAATTTGTTTTTGTGATCTTAAAGACATGTGTAGGCTGTGAAAACAAAATTCTCAGTGCTCCAGAGCAGGGATGTCTGGGCCTAGTTCAGTGTCCTTTTCATTCTCTCGACTATCCTATCTGAAAATGGCAAAAAATCAATCAATCAGTGCTTGTAAAGCGCAACTATTCACCCGTTGTGGTCTCAAGGTGGGGGGGGTGGTGAGGAAGAGTGTAGCGTCTACCGGTGAGGTGGTTCTAAAAAAGACATGTCTTCAGTTCCTTCGTGAAGCTGAGGAGGGAGGTGGTTTGTCTGATGTGGAGAGGAAGGACGTTCCAGGCGGTAGCTGCGAGGTAGGAGAAGGAGCGTCATCCTGTTCTAGTTTTCTTAAAAATGAGACAACTTCAGACAGGCTCCGCTCATCGTGGCCAAGGAATTGGCCAGGGCATTTGACACACATGTCTACAATTGTCTATGTAAAATATGCGTACTGCCTTCTCTACTACTAAGGAAAGTAGGTCTTTTATGACAGTCTGAGAAACGTGTGACCATTTTCCATTGAGGTTAAAGGTAATGGGTACATTAGGAGACTGAGAGATGGCTGTTAACTATGATGAGATCCACAAAAATTAAATGCGTTCATGAACCTGCAGCACACTTTATGTATTCTGGTACACCATAGATAGTGAACCAATGTGATATAGATGCACAACCTTGACGAGGTGTGAAACCTTAATGAGGGGCATCAGCCTAAGCGTTTTGGTCAAGCATGTGCTCATTAGCTGGCACTTACTTCCTGATATGTTTTACCATTAATAGCAGCTGTTAAGCTGTTATACTAGGGTCAAAGCAGCAGATAGTAAACTGCACCTAATCCTAATCGATTGTACACCCCAACCTCTCTTAGTCTCGATTACTGTGTGGGTGGAATGTTTATTTCGTTCCCTTTTTACGACGTTTCTTCCCATTTAGAGTTAATGGAGGAGGCCCTCGATGAACACACGTTTATCCTGTCCCTGGGATCCTACATATTTTCAAGCTTTGTGTTTAATTTTACTTACATATGGTGGCTCTGGCTGTTCTGCAATCAGAAAAGGACCAATCCTATTAAGCTTATCTATAAACCCCAAATAAAAATGTTCTTTTAAATCAAGGGTATTCATTCGCTATTGCACCATATGAGTGACGCAAGCAAGCCTGACCCACTGTAGGAGGCAGTGAGGGATTTTCACCAGACAAAACTATAAAACAGTGAGACCAAATATTGAATTTCTAGCCCTACTTGTCAGTAAATGATCAAAAAGTCTCAGGTTTTACTTGGAACCGTTTTAAGCAGCACTTTGCAGTTGAAAACACATGTGCTTTTCTGCTCCTCAGTCAAGTGTCAGATTTCGGGTATCCGTGTATTATGTAAATTTCCTGGTCCCCACAGCTCTTGTGACTCCCTGACAGTCCGATCTGAAGTCTCTAGCTCATTGAGGCCTCAGACTCCTGTGTTTACTCTTCGGTGACTGCAGAAACTCTTGTGTTCGTTAACATTCAACTTGGTGCCATAATCATGCAGTTTCATAGCATTGTCAATGTGCATCCTGCACTGCAATGCATGTATGCACAGGTTCAGACCCTGCAACTATTGTGGTGATCCGTGTGTTAACTACAGGTCACATGTTCTGATCCTGAGGAATAGTACAGTGAGGTGTAAGCCTGCTGCAAACATCTAAATGCTGTCTGATTAGCATACTACTGATTCCTTGTATTGCTTCATTAATCCGATGTTGGTGAAATGAATGCCTTTGAGATGGACAGTCCTGTTATTAAATCCTGAATCCACAGTTTTTGCTTAACAAAGTTCTATTTTGAGCCTCTTCCTAAGCACATGAAGAGCTTAATTTGTTCTGGTGATTGCCGGTGCTTGGCACTGACTCTTATTTCTGGAAGCTGGGGCTTATTTTCCATAGTCAGACTTTGACCCACCGAATGACGGGGAAATGCAGAAAAGGCAAAATGTTCTCAGTGGGAGGAAGCAACGATAAAAAAAAAAAGAACCTGCAGTAGATGATTAGAGACAGCAAGTTTAAGGTCGTGAAAGAAGAAGCAGGCATGTGGGCGATTGTTTGTTTATTTATTTAAATAAAGCAATGCGTGCGTGCAAGATTTGACATACATACGCAAGGGGGGTGAAAAGGAAACGATGCCGACAGGAGAAATGTGTGTTGGGATCTGGGTCCTCTCCTGGATAGAGTGCGACTCAGTGTTTCTTTTAATGGCACGATAAGTGCAGGTTGGCTCGTGTGAATGGCGTGCTAACACCTCATCGTGATAAAGTTAATTTGCAGGCTGTGGAGCACGTTCTTGTGTTTGCATTTATAACCCAAAGCAAAGCTGCACGAGACGCTAATTGCAGTGTGCCTGTACGGATAGGCTTTGTCAGGGTAATTGGACAAGCCATGGTCATTATTTTTTTTAAGTGCTGGCACATAATTGGTAGGGGGACCAAATTGTAACCTGTGTGGTTCACTCTTCTCTTGAGGGACATTCTCAGCACTGCCTTAATTCTAACCCTCTCACACCCTGCACACTTGGATTGGTTAAAGAAATGCCCATTGTGAAGTTTTTATTTGTATTTTATTTTTTTTAATTTTTTTTAGAATGAATTTCTATGGGCAAAATCTCCAATGGGTGAGTTGCTTGTGCCGTGTGTGTGGGAAGCCTAGGCTGTGAGGAAATGCTCTTTCTAACCATTTGGGGGCCCTTACTAACAGCATAGGTGTTCCTAGCAGGGGCTTCCTCGTCCGTAAGCCCTACTAAATATAAGAGCTTGGTGCACCATTAATAAATAGTCCAACACACCTGTAAGGTTTCCGACACTACAATGCACTTCTGTACACAGTGTGCTGTTTGCTATCTTGTGTTGGTATAACACCGGTAAAAGCTTTTTAAAAATAGTCAACCACACTTGCCTACATACTGTTCTAATCTTGTGGAATATTTCTGCTTCTTCCAGGCACTAGCACGTCTTCCTGAAAACCACCTCCAAACATTATTTGCCAGTTGATCAAAGCACCCACAATGTACACTTGTTACCCAACTTGGACACCCCTTCACGTGGTTCCCCATGACTGGGTTCAAACTAGTGAAGAACCCTCTTCTTCTCTGGGCAACAGATCTGATCACAGATTTGTCCCCCTCTGATCGCTGTATTGACTTCCCTCGGACACATGGGATCTGCTTTAAGTAGGTCTGTCCACCGTTTAAACTAATACACTAATTACACCACCGTACATTCAGGATTAAATATGAAATATTTCCATAAATCTGAAATATGGTATGGCGGGATTCCTGAAACATTCTGATCAGCCTTTGATACTCCTCCCCATCCTCATGTTTGACCAGGGGAAGAAACCTTCAGCTACCCCGGAGTCTTGGTAATGAGTGCCTCTTCCATTTCCTTCCAAAGTGTTCACCCGCAGACTTTTTCGTTGAGTGCTTAAACCATCTAATATAATGGGAGCTCAACCAGTGAATATTGCTGTTAGAAACCCATCTCAAAGGGGCTGGAAAAAAGACTTGCCCAAATATCAGACTCTCAAAACCGCGTTCTTAAACTGAATCCAAACAGGCATGCCCATACCCCAGGTTCCACTTGGTTTTCATTTGAATTGACTTGTTTCTCTTGTACACTTTCCCTTTTTTCCTCTGACAAAGCTGTGAGGATATGTATTTTCTTCAAATTTGCACACAGCCACTTGCGTGCACATCTTCTACTATAACTATTTTTTTTTTAAAAAACCTATTCAAACAGGCATGCCACGAAGTCCTTTTTCTTAGAAAGTTTCCTGGGTGATAGGAAGGCAAATAAATAATCTGCAGTGCAGTAAAAGAGGAAAGCATTTACGTTGCACGTCAATTTAATAAAACATTAAAGAGAATGAATAACTGAGCACCTGGGGGGGGGGGGGAGCAAAAAAGGAACAGTGGCCCCAAAGTTAGGTATGTTGGCAAATAAAAATGTCCAAAACATCGAGTCTCATTGAAATATGAATCCCCTTCTTAATGAGCCAATTCAATTGAAAGCATACAAGTAAAATTTAATAAGTCATCTTTTTTTATCAAATGTTTTTATTAGAAGCCTTCTGCTTGCCAAGATTGTTTGGAAAGCAATGACCCATCCAGAATGTTCACATAGGTTGATGGGGCAGGTGAGAAGTCATTTATTCAGATACATGCACACTTTTTGTGTTGTCATTGCAGCATTTAACACGTATTTACTGCTACTTGAGCACGCATGTGGGAATACTTTGCAAGTTTCAAGATTCTCTATCTCTTGTTCTTCTAGGACCAAGTGAAGTTGGCATTGTGGATCAAGACATAGCAGCATTTAGTGTTTTGGACTTTATAAGCTAGTCTATAAATGACCAGTCCTTGAACACATGACTGCTTCAGCAGAGTCGCACATCTGCTGTCCCTTCTCTTGGACACAACGCACAGAGGAAGGTACACTTGCACTCAAACAGGAGTGTTCTGTTTCAGTGTCCAGGTCATCTTGGGTTCTCAGAGCTACTAGCCACACATGATCTCCAGGTATTTTGTCTCCCCCAGCACACAGGTAGGGAAAAGCAGCAGACCATTTAACTCTGCGTCCCCAGGCTAGGCTGTGGAATCAGCTAGTCCAGTCCAAGGTGGACAGGAATTTGTTCAGGTACCAGAAGAGTTACAAAGCTCCAGGCTGCAGCGAGGAAATATTTGGGAGAATAATAGTTTTGAATGCTGCACTTTCTAAGTCTAAAACTCCTCAATCACAAGCTGGCCCTAAGAAAACTTATCCCACTTACACAGCAAATAGATCCTATGCAAAACCACCTACTAAAAGTCGCACATGGGTCATTGTGTCAAGGAAATTGTTAGTAGGAATTCCCATGCTACTTTGTCTTGTTGTTCTGCGTATGTCAGTGGCAGTCTGAATTCTTAGGTACCACAGGAATGGGTACAGAAACACGTATTCCCATCTCTCCTCAAGGACAAAACATTTCTCAGATGTGTATTGAGAGTGAAATGTCCTCTGTGCCAACCCTAAAGTTGTGAATTACGTTTGGCTTTTCAACATTCTTCATCAAAATATGTTAAAATCTATTCCACTCAATTATGAAATGTGAAAAGAACTTATATTATTTGTATAGTCTTTATTTTTTTAAATATTTTTTTTTATAAGACCTCCTGATCAAACCCACATGACCCAATCATCCATAATACCCAAGGTGTGGAAATGTGCCACTTCTTTTCATGCAGGATTTGGGGCTTTGCAAAGCGCCGACAACCAGCCTTCTAGCTTAAGGGAATTGAAGTTTTTTTAATAATTATTTTTATTTATTTTTTTAAACAAATAACATGCGTTGCTATTCTTATATATATATATATTTTTTTTTTAAATGGTTCCTTCTCCTCCCGGGTACCTTGTTTTTCCTCCATCCCTTGAGTTATCCCAGGTGGGCGCTTACCTCAATATCTTTGTCGATCATTTCCGATATAGCTGATCTTGTACCCCTCCCCCAGAATACTTCCAATCTAGGGCATTATAGAAACATGTGGAGATCATTCGCCCATTACCAGAACGCACTTCTTAGTATCTTTCAGGCATAACAGAGATATTCGACCGCTTATCCAGAGTCCAATAAGCCATGTTTAATGTATACAGATGATTTCTTTTTAGCTCAAGAGAACAGACCACATTATATAAAGTGCAAAAGGATACTTGCCATAATGTTTCTAAATGGTTGTTCGGCAAAGATCTCTGCATCACACATCAATTCATACCAATTCGCAACTTTTTTCTTGATCCCCGGGAGATGTGGGCTAGCTTTAATGTCCCCTGGGGTTTGCAGTTCATCCTTATGTGCAGCTTATGAGGCTATCAGGTATTTCAATTTTGGTAAATTCCCACACGCCATAGCATCGAGCTCCACCCAAAATTGTAAAATGCCGCTATCCAGCAGGTCACCCCATTTATGTGCCCCAGCAGCATGCAACAACGAGCATAAACTGTCACATAAGTGTTCTGGGGTGCCGGGTGATTCCCAAAAAATGGTGCATAAAAAGAAGAATAAGACATTAACCATATTTTCTGAAGCTTAAGCCGTAAAAAAAAGATGCAGGTAAAGATTTGATGTGGTCGATACTAGAGAATTTGGCTGCATCTTTTTGTAATATTTAGGGTCCCTAAACTTATAGCAATAACCAGTGGAATCAAGCACGGGTAGCAGGGTCAAGACAGATTTGTATATGGCTGGGTCCAAACTGGGGTGGTGGGGTAGGCAAAAAAAACAATGGATTAAACCCAGATCTTTTTGACTGGGGGTGAATGTTTGCATTGATCAGCATTCTGTCCATTATCTGTTCTTTTTGCCTTTGTCACCCTGAGTGGGAAGGGTATGCCCAGACGTGCGTCCACTGGATTCAAGCTAGCCTGGGTGATGCCCCAAAATCAGTCCCAGGCTGCTTGTTTCCAGTCAATGGAGGAGTTGGCCTGGCAGTTCTGGCTGGCCTGTTCCCACAGGGAGCAGGGTCAAGGCTGATTTGCAGGAATGTTTGTACTGTTCAGCATTCAGTGTATTTCTGTTCTTTTTGCTTCTATTTCCATGGCAGAAATCTGTCAAGACTTCATTAACAAGTATCCTAGCTGAGGTCTTGGAGTATAGTAATCTTAAAGTCTCCACATATAGTTTAGATATGCCAAATCTCTCTAGTCAAAGCCAAAAATAAGCCTAATGGACCCGGTTCAATGCCTTGGCTGTGTCAAAAGTAAGTACTACAAAGGGGAGGTTGATGGTTGGTGCCAAATCAATAGCACCTATTAACAAACGGGAAAAATTGTGCATTTGGCACCCAGTTATAAAGCCTTGCTGGTCCTTGTGGGTAACTTAAACACCTACCCTGGCCTATTTGCCAGAATTCCCGCCAGGATCTTATAATATATATATTTAGTGAGATAGAGCGGTACGATTCACACTTTCTTGGGTTTTTATTAGGTTTCAAGATTTTTTAGATATTTGCGTTATACCAGGACTAAGGAGCGGATTGCCTTGATAGCAGTATGCCATTGAATAGTGTTTTTAGGATGGGGCTAATTTCCTCACTTATGGCTTTATAAAGTTCCCTCCAGTATCCCATCTAGTCCTGCCGCCTTCCCATCACTAATGCCATTGATGGCACCCATAACCTCTACCTCGGTTATCTCCTGCACTAACTTTGCCCTGATTTCATCTGAAAGACATGACAAATATGTTCACCCAATACATTCTCCAATACTCCGTTGGTTAGACAGTAAGTCATCCTTAAAGAGATCCAATACATTTTCTAAAAGGCTTCTATCATTTCTGCCTGCTGTTTTTAGATCTTGTTGCTCTCCAACTTGATTGATTAGAGTCTACTAAGATGCTTTTGATGTGGGTAGCCTGAGTTTTCACACACCATGGTAAGAATTTGCCAGTCCTCTCCCTGTCATTAAACTGCTTAATCTTCCCAGCTCTCTTGCTGCTGTTCTTCCAAAATACTCCTGTCTGCGCGATGCTAGTTTTTTTTTATTTTTTATAAAAGATATTCATGTTGACTACTTTTAACCGGATTACTGATCAGACTGTCTAATCGCTGAATTTCTTCCTACAAGGACACCTCCAACTTTCTTTCTTCACTTCTCTGATCTTTCACCCATCTCATCATCACACTTCTCTCAAACCTTGTAAGCCTCCCATACCATCCTCCCCTCACAGCTGCTCCTATTGATTTAAAAATATTCCTTTGTATCAACCTGTAAAGCTTGTATGAATTCTGGTATATTGGATACCTTCTTTCCAGTGTCCACAGCCTAAATCGGTCGTCACCTCATAGTCTTCTCCTACCATTTCCAACCACACTATTCTATGATCTGACAATGCAGTACAAATGTATCTAATATGTCGAGCTTTCTCCGTGCATCTGTAATCAATGAACCAATGATGTAACCTAGAGCTGTACCATATATAGAGCTGTAAAAAAAAAAAAAAATGCCCTATGATCACCCATTTTCTCCATCCAAACATCTCCGTTCTAAATCTCCCAACATAGACCTCAAACTACTTGTCATTTTTGGGGAGCAGACATCACTCTTAATTCCCATTTAAAAATATAGAAATTTCTCCTCCATATAATAGGACGTTTGTATTCTGCTAATTAATAAAAGGTCTCGGTTCATCAAGGTTCAGGAACTAGTAACCTACACAGACAAATTTAACCCCTCCAAAACATTCCTACTGTTAATCATTTTCCATTGTAGTCCACCTCCGATCGTATCACCTGCAACTCTGGGTTTGTGGACCTTTCATTACACCTCTGAGTGGTTTAAAAAAAAAAGCCTCCTGATTCCACTACTGTTTTGACACAAGCTCTCTCATTTCAGTGGCTGACAAGTGACTCCCGCAGCACCACCACATCTGCTCTAAGATTAGATGTATTATCTCCTGCAAGATCACCTATTGCCTATCTCCAAACTGGAGGCCATTTATATTCCATGACCTTAATTTAATGCTTTGCCTGGTAATATTCATCACCCCAATTTGTTTCATACATGGCTACTTCACTGTACCTTACCCATTTCAGGCTGATGCCCGGTGGCATAGGTTTTATTTTATTATTGGTGATGAGAATTCTTTTTTATTAAAAATGTTTCCCTATGGTCCTACCCAGGCTTTTCCACATACTTCATCAACATACTTTAAAATCTATTCCACTCACTTAAGAAATTAATGTAAAAAGAATATAACATACATTGTTATTTGATGGTCACTGGGATTATTTGGACTACAAACTAGCATTTCATAACTGATTCGAAAATGCTTTCCTTTGTGTACACCGAGTATATAGAACTCACAGTATCAGTTGGACAGAATATTCCCCAAAATAAATGTCAACATGAAAGTAAATCTAGATTTTCTATACCTCATTCCACATATATGTACCTATGTGGTACATATATATTCAAGGTACTTGGATGTGGACCTGTGAATCTATACATACCTTTCAACGTTTTATCCCTTGATAGTCTGTCATAGATAGTCTTGTACCCCAATATTGTTGGTGTCGATGTGCAGTAGAACATCCACTTTCCCGGCGCATAACATTTTTAAATATTTGTTTAAAAAAAAAAAAAAGAATTGGGCACTCTTTTCTCACATTTCAGCAGCCCTCACACCACCACCCCACACGCACAAAGACATGCATTCATCTAAACATATTACATTTCTCACTTTTTGCATTCAAAGTGTTGTCCAAGATGGACGAAGATATTCCCTAGTGATTGGGATTGATTTATGCCTTATATCTGCCTGCATGATTGGTATGATTTCTTTTTGTACATTAGATGGGCAATGCTGTGGTGGTACTTTTCAGGTCCACATACTTTCTCTGATAGCATAAAAATAATTTTGGGCGTCATTGGAGCATACAGAGTAATGTAATGGCTATAGAGTCCTTCCCACCTCTGTGAGAGCCATCTCTGAAACTATCAACTTTGTGATCTTCTTTTTGAAACATGCCAGATCCACTGTTATGCACAATTTTTGTTAGTATGCCTTGCATGCCGGGGAGGGATTTTGGCAGGAATGAGCTGCGGGAAAAATGGTATTAAATAAGGTAACACTAAGCTTGTTGTTTTTCCATTCCCTCTAGTCAGTTTACCAGGTCTTGTAGAAATGAATATTCAGACCACCAAACATGATTCATATGTTTTTACTGATTTAAAATGTCTAATTCTTTCTACAATTAATTTGTATATTTGCTTTGCCTCTAGGCCAGCGAAGTTCTCTGAATGATTTCCAGAGATCAAAGGCAATGATGCTGGGACACCTTGACAATAGCATAGCAGCCCTAGATGACAAGGTGTTTGTCTCTGTGGAGCAGTGCGCCGCACGCTGCAACAGTATTACGGACTGCAGGTGTGTATTGTTCTTCCTGCTGGTACGGAGGTGGAGGTGGGGTGGAATCAGTTGGTTGCTCAGTCCTTAATGACACTGTTTTGCTGATCGTAGGTTGGATTGCTGACTGTGCCATGTTGACAGTCTTGATGTGTAAGTGGAGCTTTTACTTATGCCGTACCCCCATCATTGGTAGTTCAGTCCTGGAGCTTGTGGTCCTTAGCAATGACACTGTCAGAGGTACTGCCTCTTCATCAGTAGGTCCCTCAGGACACTAACAAGATTTGCAAGAAACAAGGTTGTACCCGGTACATGGTTTTGGAGTTACTGGAACTCCCAAGTTTACACTCCATACATAGGTTTGAAGTTACTGGCACTCCCAGGGTATACTAGAAACAAGGCTATACTAGGTACATGGTTGGAGTCAAGGGCACTCCCAAGATATATAAGAAACAAGCCTACACTATGCATAGGCTATATACAAGATTAAGGCTATACAGACCGTGAAAAGCACGTCCGGTGCTGTTGCTCCCTACGGCCCACAACATTGATACCGGATAATAACTGAGCCGGCAGCAATGTTGTGGGCTGTTTCCTGCTGGGCCAGTGGGAAACTCATAATAGGGGATGCAGGAAGGTCAGCGTACTGGCGGTGACCTGACCGCGGGACTTAAAATGAGGGCCTAAGTCTCAAGTCCAACAGCCAAGCAGATCATGCGCCTAGGTGATATGCAGGGAACGCTAAGCAAAGAGCGCTGGTGAAAATATCACAAAGATGGAACAGGAGACAAGTCTGTAGTCTTTGAAGTTGAAACACAGGCCTATTCGGCTACTATGAAAGATTAGTGCTCACCAACCTGAAGGAGAAGCACTTATCCTTTGTCCAGTGCTTTTACAAGAGTTCGTAGATGGAAAGCACCTCGGTGCAAAAAGCTCAAGAGGACGCTGAATTTTAGCTCAAGAAGAGAGACATCAGAAGCGTTGCAGAGGTCAGGTCACGGAATCGTGAGAAAGGCTTGGTAGTCTAGAATGCTGGGTTTTCCGGGTGACTCGGAAGTCGAACACAGGAACGAGATTGGTGCAGGGCTGGAGTGTTGAAGGCCCTGGCGACTCAGGAGATGAGTGCAGGGGTGAAGTTTTGCTGGACTGGAATGCATGAAGATCCGGGCGACTTGAGAGGTGAGTGCAGGGACATTGCATATGCAGGACAGGAATGAGACACAGGGTACAAGGCCAAGCTCCCATGCAATTTCTGAAGGGGGAGTTATGCAGGAAGCCAAGAGTGTTCCAAAAAGGCACATGTCCCATGTGGAAGCGTTGCAAATTCCAACAAACCAGGGTGAAATCATGTTACATAACAGACATTAGGCCTAGCAGTGGCAGGTTCAAATGGTAATTGACAACAATAACAAGTACAACGGACCCAAAGTGCATGATGGTACATTCTAGTGGGTCACAGTGGAAATGTTCCTACCCTAAATAGACGTGATTTCTACCAGTGCAAACTAAAAGCTTGTATAGCAGCAAAACAGGAGAGTCGATGGTTTAGGCTTCCTGGGAGAGGGTAGCCTTGGAGTCAAGGCACAAGTCCTAAAAAAAAAAAAAAAAAGTGGGGGGGGGGGGGGTGTGGACTAACCAAGTTAGGCAGTACGCAAGTGACACCATGGTGCATGACATCACGGTGCGTGACATCACACCTGGCATCACAACTCACGACCTAACAAGAAGTGACATCAGACCTTAACACCTCAGACATATGCTTAGCAGTTCTGCCACCACTATATTTGAGTGCGTTGCAAGATTTAGCAAGTGAGATTTTGCATTGGGGCCATGTCCAAAAGTTACACAAAATCTGGACCTCAATTTATTAATTTATTCTTTTAAAAGCTCTGCCACAAAGAAATTGGCAAAAAGGAGAAATGTGACAGTAAATCAGTTCTGCTAATTGGTTGCAAAGTCTGCATTTTAAAATATCTTAGGCAATTAAGGCACCTACTGCAGAGATCTTTAGATCTTTGTGTGCCCAGTAAATCTCAAGGAATAATAATAGTGGTAAGAGACCTCTGGAGCAGGGGCCTCCATCCTTTTCTGTAGGGAGAGCTACTTCTGATCAGTGAAAATCATTGTGAGTTACCGAAAGCTAAATAACTTGCGCATTATTTCCAAACACCGCCCCACCAAACTTCCTTGACTTTAAGCCTAATGTTCATAGATCCAGATAATATGGTTTGAACAAAATACTTTGACTAGGGGCAGTATGACAGGGCTGCCAAGTGTCAATGAGAGCGTGGTATTCGGGGATGTATTTAACGGTGTGCATATGAATGGGATATATGTGTATGGGTAACTGAGAGCTGGTGTCATCTGCACTTGTGGCACAGGGCATACCTTTCCCAATATGTGGCACAGTTACAAGTATAACACAAACATACAGCCATGTTTTTAAATGGGAGAAATGTAAAATGTAAAAATGTTCCTAATGTGGAAAAATTTTCTACACTTTAAATTTCTCCCATTTGAAAAATTATTGTATTTTTCAGTTATAAATATTGCACAGTGTTCTACTGGCCACTGGGAGCAAGAGGCCAACTGCTTGTTGCACTTTGAAAAATAATTTGAGAAAATTAAAATGAAAAGTTAACATAATTATAAGGTAACCTTTAATTTTAAATTTCTCTGATTTAAAAGCATTGAGAAACCTCACTTTGTTTTCATTTACAATACCGACTTTGCAAGGACTTTTATTTAAGAGTTGAATAACTTAGGTCTTCAGTTCTTCACCTTTGTGGCCTGGGTTGTAAATCTGACTCCACCACTGTGCCTTATCAGGTCCTATCTGCAGTCTGGTGATGATAATGTAAAATAAACATAACCTTCCCTTAACAGTGAAAAGAAAAATGTAACCCGGTGCTCATTTAACAATGAACTCCAAGCTGGGAGCTACACTGAAGGGGTGTGGGAACTACTGGTAGCTCGTGATCGACTGGTTGGAGACCCCTGCTGTGGAGGTTAACGATTTTGCTGGAGAGATCTGTGCTTTGCCTAGTCCCAGATTTGAATCAAAGCAGCATTGACGGTTAATGTCTCCTGCAAAGCACATCCTGAAATATGCGGATGAGATTTTTATTTTACGTAGGTAAGCAAGTGGGTTACTGCTTTTAACACAGATCCTTTTGTAACTTGCAGTTCACAAATTGTAATCCTTCTAATATAGCAACGTTAGCTATGAAGGACATGTGACTCCTACACCTTGTAACCCCCATTGTATTATGTAACACATCCTGTACATTGATTTACAAACGTATAATTTGTTATCAGTGTATAATGTTTACATATGTAAAGCGCTTGGACACTCTCCATTGGGATGAGTAGTATTATAAATTAAATAAAGCGCAATAGTGGTATTTACATTGTTACCTGTGTAAATACTGGGACAGACCAACACATCAGACATTCTTACAGCGTATGCATACCTCTTATATGCAAGGACTCAACAAAGTGAAAAGCAGGCCGCTCTTAAGTACCTGTGAAGTGTTAACAAACTATGCTTTTCCCCCCCCATTGCAGCTAGGTCTCAGGATCCAGACAGCTTCCTGCTAATAAAAGGAGGCCCGATGGCCCCTTAATTTCAGCCTTTGTCCTGGACCACCAGGAATTTTAAAATAAGAAAGCCCTCTCCCAATCTTGCACATTGCAGCTCAGAACGAATTAAAGCATACAACGTGCAGGTGCTGCTTAAGGTGTGTGCAGGCGCTACTTAGTGTCCTGCTACACCAGGACGAATTCACTACATTTTACTGGGGCCCACGTTCTTTACAGTGTGGATGGTGTCCACCCTGTGAATATAGTGGGTTGACACAGTCCACCTACGTGTACCCGACTTGTGCCCCGCATGAAGTACTTGGGGCTCCCCATCCCCCAGCAAAGAGCAACCTACCGGGCATGGTTTGTCAGGGTGTCAGGCATGAAATTAACAAACCAAGCGAGGTACATGAACATTACCAGCTTGTACCCAAGCATTTTCCTTTGAACCAAACTTTTTCTATGCAAAACAGACACCCATTTACAAGTCATGAATCGAAAATCCTTCAAATATCAAACTGAGTGACCATCCTGGGTTATAGGTGGTCGAGGCAGAACAGGCCAAAGTTGGACCATTTGAGGAGGGAAACGTGAAACACAGGGTGAACAGGCAAATCATCTGACAGTTTGAGCTGAACTGTTACAGATTTTGGGGGTGATTCTAACCCTGGCGGTCGGTGTTAAAGCGGCGGCCAACCCGCCAACAGGCTGGCGGTAAAAAATATGGAATTCTGACCCTGGCGGGAACCGCCAACACAGACAGCCACTTTAACACTCCGCCCGCCACGGCGGTACAAACAAACAGCGCGGCGGTCACCGCCAACAGCCAGGCGGCAGACAATGTACCGCCCACACCATCACAACTCACCAATCCGCCACCTTTTCCGGGGCGGGTGCACCGCCGATAAAAAACGGCGGAAACAGACTACGAACGGGAAAACGCTCACCACTACGCACTCCAGGAGGAAGGAGGACAGCATGGAACCCGAATTAAACATCCTACCTGCTCTCGTCTACCTTCTCATCTACCACGAGTACGAAGTCCGGCGCAGACGACAACGGTGTGTACTGCACCTACGACACACGGGAGGGGGGAGGACGAAAGGTTACGGGCACACACATATGCGACCCCTGGTCCCCCAACTATGTACACACCAATGCAGAGCAACAAGTCACAGTGACACCATCCAAACACCCCAAAAAAATGCTAGGACATAATCAAATTTGGAATAAATATTTATGTACCAAAAAGCTCCAGAAAAATATCGTACAACCATGAAAGATATTCACAAGAAAACAAATGACATACACATCAGTGTATAACTGAAGTAACAAGTCCTGCACATCCTACGAATTCATCATGTCCGTGGGCCAAAGTTTTGAGAAACAAGGGCAAAGCCCACACAGGAGACCTGAGTCCTTTGGAGAGAACACTGCAGGGGCATCAGATGTAAAAACTACAGGCACCTCAGGGGGAAGGGAAGGGGGGGCACCACAGCCACATGAGTCCACGATGCCAGATCCACGAGGAGCCACCATGCCCACTGGACCATCCTGGGGAGTGCAAAGCCACAGTCTCTCAATGTCTCTACAGTGGGTGGGCTGCCCACTGGACCATCCTGGGGAGTGCAAAGCCACAGTCTCTCAATGTCTCTACAGTGGGTGGGCTGCCCACTGGACCATCCTGGGGAGTGCAAAGCCACAGTCCATCAGGTGGATGACAGTCTCCACTGGTCAAGGAGGAGGCATGGTGGGCACAGTGAACCATAAACAGTGATTGAGACGGCGGTGCCCAGCGGAGCGGTGCTTGAGATGAAGGGCCCAGCAGAGCGGTGCTTGAGATGAAGGGCCCAGCGGAGCGGTGCTTGAGATGAAGGGCCCAGCGGAGCGGTGCTTGAGATGAAGGGCCCAGCGGAGCGGTGCTTGAGATGAAGGGCCCAGCGGAGCGGTGCTTGAGATGAAGGGCCCAGCGGAGCGGTGCTTGAGATGAAGGGCCCAGCGGAGCGGTGCTTGAGATGAAGGGCCCAGCGGAGCGGTGCTTGAGATGAAGGGCCCAGCGGAGCGGTGCTTGAGATGAAGGGCCCAGCGGAGCGGTGCTTGAGATGAAGGGCCCAGCGGAGCGGTGCTTGAGATGAAGGGCCCAGCGGAGCGGTGCTTGAGACGGCGGTGCCCAGCGGAGCGGTGCTTGAGACGGCGGTGCCCAGCGGAGCGGTGCTTGAGATGAAGGGCCCAGCGGAGTGGTGCTTGAGACGGCGGTGCCCAGCGGAGTGGTGCTTGAGACGGCGGTGCCCAGCGGAGCGGTGCTTGAGATGAAGGGCCCAGCGGAGCGGTGCTTGAGACGGCGGTGCCCAGCGGAGCGGTGCTTGAGACGGCGGTGCCCAGCGGAGCGGTGCTTGAGATGAAGGGCCCAGCGGAGCGGTGCTTGAGACGGCGGTGCCCAGCGGAGCGGTGCTTGAGATGAAGGGCCCAGCGGAGCGGTGCTTGAGACGGCGGTGCCCAGCGGAGCGGTGCTTGAGATGAAGGGCCCAGCGGAGCGGTGCTTGAGACGGCGGTGCCCAGCGGAGCGGTGCTTGAGACGGCGGTGCCCAGCGGAGCGGTGCTTGAGATGAAGGGCCCAGCGGAGCGGTGCTCTTCTCCACGGCGGGCCCTGTTCAGCGGTGCTCTTCTCCACGGCGGGCCCTGTTCAGCGGTGCTCTTCTGCACGGCGGGGCCCTGTTCAGCGGTGCTCTTCTGCACGGCGGGGCCCTGTTCAGCGGTGCTCTTCTGCACGGCGGGGCCCTGTTCAGCGGTGCTCATCCAGCAGGTCAAGGGAGCCAGACCTGGCCTGGACTCCCTGCTCAGTCGCCCTCGGACCGTGACGTTTCTGGACCCTTCGGGGACGGACTCCTGGCCTCCTTAGTGTCCTCCTTCCCAGCTGGGATGTGGCATGTGGGGTCCACCTTCTCCGCGCTCCTGCTGCCCTTCCGCTCCTTTGATGGGGCTCTCGGGCCCTTGCCTCCCCTAGATGGTGTGGGTGGTGAAGTGGCCGCACATTGCTCCTTGGGGGCAGCCCTGTCGGTCCTCGCACGGCGGCCCTTGTTTTTGCGGGTCCTCTTGCCGGGGGGGGGCTGGACGTGTCCTTGCTGCTGATCGATGTGTCACTGCTGGCAAAGGGTGGGCTCCAGTACCCATGCACAACAGTGACACCCGAAGCTGGGCTGGTGGTGGCTGCGGTGCTCTTGGGACTCTTTGAAGATGGATGGGGGAGCTCATCGGGGGGAAAGAGGTCAAGGTTAGCCATGAAAAGTTTTTTAGGTCCAAGGTAAAGGGTAGGAGAAGTGGAGATGGAAGTGGAGGTAGAGGTGGTGGTTGTAGGAGAGTCAGGTGTGCTGTCATTGGGTGAAGGTGCTGGTGCTGTAGGCTGTCGTGAGGTGGATGGCTGTTGGGTGGGTGGCTGCCTGCGTTTGTGTGTCTTGGAAGAGGGGGTGACAGACACAGTGGGAGAGGACACAGGGGACGTGTAAATGGCAGTGGGGGTGGTGACTGCACGAGTGTGGACTGTACTGGAGGGTGAGGTGGTGATGGAAGCACTGGCTGATGTTGGGGTGCATGCAGGTGTGAGTGTAGACGTCACAGGGAGGGAGGAGGGAGACGAGGAGGAGGGGGACACAGGGGTGGCAGTGGCTGTTGGCATGTCTGCATCTGGGTGTTGCTTGGTTGAGTGTTTGTGGGATCTGTGGTGCTTGTGTTTGGATGAGCTGCTCTTGGGTGTTGAGGTGTGTGCAGGCTGGTCTGATGGTGTGGATGGGATAGGCTGAGGAACAGGAGACAGAGAAAGGCTGGAGGCAGTAAGAAGAGGGAGGCTTGAAACAGGGACAATGGCTGCCGTCAGTGCTGAGGCCAGAGCAGTGAACGCTCGTTGATGGGCAGCCTGACCCGAATGAATGCCCTCCAGGTACGCATTGCTCTGTTGCACCTCCCTTTGCACACCCTGGATGGCATTCAAAAGGGTCGTCTGCCCAACAATGAGCGTCCTTACCAGGTCAATGAGCTCCGCACTGAGGGCAGCAGGGGCAACAGGGGCAGGGGCTGAGGTGCCTGGGGCGAAGGAGACGCGCGCCTTCCTGGGCGAACCGGCACGGAGCGAAGACTGAGGGGCTGCTGGGAGGGCGGGGCTGGTGCGCTGGGTGGCGGCTGTACCTGTAGAGGCGGGGGGCACGGATGTTGCCGCCACCCCTAGGGAGCTCCCATCCGAGGACGTGTCGCTTTCGCTGCTCTGACCAGCGGTCCCCGTCGTGGTGCTCCCCTCGCCCTCCGGATCACTGGTGCCCTCGGTGTCTGTTCCTGGGCCCACCGGGGCCTTGTGTCCTGCAGCTCCCTCGTGCTCCGATGCCAAATCTCCTCCGCCTGATGATGCTAATGCACACATGCACAAGAAGATGAAGAGAAAGGGTTGGGGGAGAAAAAAGAAGACCAGGTTGAGTGCATGCAATGTCAACACCGTTGGCGGAGAGGACAGACACAGGTGCCTAATGCACTAAGCCGCGCATTCGGGGTACACTACTCAGTACTACTGACTAAGACAACAGGCCAAGAGACGTCAAACGCGCACATGGGAGATGCTGGACCTTCAATGGCTGTACTTGTCACCCTACCGAGGTGGGGGCCGGGGGCACAGGGCCATGCCTAAGGGAGAGGACTACACTATAGAAAGCGCCCTGGCCTAATGTCACCCACAGCCCTCCTCCCCCACCCAGACACCTCCACTGCGCAGAAAGATAGGAGAATGTGCTGATACTCACCCCCTTGTGTCTGCTGTGATGTCTTAAAGCGCCCATCCAATTCAGGGTAGGCCACAGCCAGGATCTGGGACATCAGGGGGGTCATGGTGCGACTGGCACCCCTCCTAGGTTGGGAGGCCATCCCCAGCAGTGTTTCTGCGGTCTTCCTTGTTCCGCGGCGGATGTCCTCCCACCTCTTGTGGCAGTGGGTGCCCCGTCTGTTGTGGACCCCCAAGTTCCGGACTTCCTTGGCGATGGCATGCCAAATCTCGATCTTCTGATGGGCGCTGACCTATTTGACATGTACAGGGTGGAAAGGAGGAAATCATCAATGACCTGCATGTTAGATGTAATTGGCCCCCCCCACCAACTTTGCCATATGGCACATGCTCTCATCTGTCGGGCGTTGCACTCCTCATTCGCCCCCCACCCCACCAACTTACATCCACACCAATCCACACAGGCATAGCCCATTCCATGTGCACCCGGTGTACTCACTTGTTGGTCTGGAGGACCGTAGAGTAGCGCATACTGGGGGAGGACCCCATCCACGAGCTTCTCCAACTCTTCAGACGTGAAGGCAGGGGCCCTTTCCCCAGTCGCAGCAGCCATTGTATCTTCCAGACCGAGGTCACAGCAGCACTTGCAGTATAGGTCCTCTCCTGTGGATGATCAGGTCTCGAGTGATTAAGCAGATAGAAAATGGCGGTCACGCCCGCGGCGGTGCGTAACGCGACCGCCGGCGCACTTCGTCATTGGCTCCTGAAACCCATAGGCTTCAATGTTAACCAATGCGGCTTTGCGCTGCGGTCTTCGACCGCCTACCGCCACGGTGTGCCCCGCCAGCGCATTGACCTCACATCCCATTGTCCCACTTCACAGGTCAGGCAGCCGCCATTTCAAGGGCCTACATGGCTTAATTTTGACTGCGACACACAGGCCTAGGCCTTGCATTGCCACACATACACGCCTTTCAACCCATTGCCATTCTTTAACTGTGCAAGCTGTCTGTACGTACCTGTGGTTTGGCTGACTCTGTGCTCCATGTTGTCCTTCCTAGGTACCGTCCGCTGGGACTTGCGATGAGAAGGAGGAATCCTCGCGCGTACCGACCGCTGGTGGACCTGTCGACAATGGAAGAACGCCATATAATACTTCGATACAGACTTGACCGTGCCACTATCCATGAACTTTGTTCCCAGCTGGAGCCAGCCCTGATGTCCCCCATCCGCCAACCCACAGGGATTCCCCCTCTGGTGCAGGTTTTGTCAGTCCTCCATTTTTTGGCAAGTGGGTCATTCCAGACCACAGTGGCCATGTCATCTGGAATGTCTCAGCCTATGTTTTCTAAGATTTTGAGCAGAGTGTTGTCTGCCCTGATGAAACTCATGCAGAGCTACATCATTTTCCCAGAGGAGGGTGACTTGCCTACAGTGAAGGGTGATTTCTATGCCCTTGGACATATCCCCAACATCATTGGTGCCATAGATGGGACCCATGTGGCTTTGGTACCCCCAAAAGACGATGAGCAGGTGTACCGAAACAGAAAAAGTTATCATTCGATGAATGTCCAGGTGGTCTGTTTGGCTGACCAGTACATCTCCCATGTAAATGCCAAGTTCCCAGGGTCAGTGCATGACACGTATGTGATGCGAAATAGCAGCATCCCCTATGTGATGGAGCAGCTACAGAGACAACGTGTGTGGCTAATAGGTGACTCTGGTTACCCCAACCTGCCGTGGCCACTGACCCCAGTGAGGAATCCCCGGACAAGGGCAGAGGAACGCTACAATGAGGCCCATGGGCGTACTAGGAGGGTGATTGAGCGAACCTTTGGCCTCCTGAAGGCCAGGTTTAGGTGCCTGCATATGACCGGTGGATCCCTAATGTACTCACCAAAGAAGGTGTGCCATATCATCGTGGCGTGCTGTATGCTTCACAACCTGGCTTTGCGACGCCAGGTGCCTTTCCTGCAGGAGGATGGTCCAGATGGTGGTGTTGTAGAAGCCGTGGAGCCTGTGGAGAGTGAAGAGGAGGAAGACTCGGAGGACGACACAGACAATAGGGACAGAGTGATACAACAGTATTTCCAGTAACACCCAGGTAAGAATCACCCACGCCATTTCACAATTGCTTATAGCCTCCTGCATCTGTACTTTCTGTAGTTCCCACCAGAGCTATTTGGGTAATTTTTATTTTTCCCTTCCCTTCTCAGTGCTGTATGACTCAGTGCCTGACTTCTGCTTGGTTTGCCCATGAACTACAGCGTATTGACATTGGTATGTTGTCATCACTAATTGACAGAACAGATATTGAACAGTAATATGTAATACATTTGCTAATAATACATCATGATTCCAAACTGATTTGTGTGCAATATGTGATTTATTTACAGTGCTAGATATTGGTACATGTGATTATAAGGGTGATGGGTGGGGGTGGAGTAATGTCCAAGGCAGAGTCCAGTTCTCAGTCTCACAGGTGCATTGTCCTTTTGCCTGTGGAAGGATGGAGCAGAGGCAGTTCATGGTTGGACAGGGTGGCAATGTGGGACAGTGGGAAGAGTTCAGGGGGTATGTCCTGCTGGCGGGGGTCTTGACATCCTACTCTGTCTTTTTTTGGGATCTCAGGCTCCTCTTACGGGGTGGTTGTTCTTCAGCAGGAGGTGGGGTTCTGGTGCCCTGTCGTGGTGTTGGGGCCTCCTGTCCACTAGCGCCGGCGGAGGTGGTAGGCTGTTCCTGGTCCGGGCTAGTGACAGGGGCCCTGTGTGGTGCCACATGGTCCCGCAACGCGTCTTCTATCCTGTTGAGGGCCAGAACGATGGTCCCCATTGCGGTCCCGATGATTCTCAGCTCCTCCCTGAACCCCATGTAGCGTTCCTCCTGCTGTGCCTGGATCTCCGTGAACCTGGACAGTACTGTCGCCATCGTCTCTTGGGAGTGGTGGTAGGCCCCCATGATGGTGGTGAGGGCCTCTTGGAGAGTGGGTTCCCTGGGCCTCTCCTCCCCCCCCTGTCGCACAGCAGCCCTCCGAGCTGCCCGGTTTCCCCCGGCCTCTGTCTCCTGGACGGTGTGCCCGCTCCCACTGCCCCCAGGTCCCTGTTGTTGTTGGGGTGTTGGGTTAGCCTGGGTGCCCTGTAGTGGCAGACACACCGCTGATTGACGTGTCCTAGAGACAGAGGCATGGGCCCGCTGGGTGGGAGCTGTGCTGGTGTTGGCAGGGGGGGTCGGGTCTGGTGTGGCCTGTGTCTGGGTGAGGGGAACCGACTGCCCAGAGGTCCCCGATGGTCCGGGCTGGTCATCAGGTTCAGTGTCGACAGAGCTGCTGTCCTCACTGTGGGCCTGTTCCGGGGGTGGGATGGACATTTCTGGACCCTCCTGGCTGGTGTGTTGGCGTTCGGGTCCTGCATGGGGTAAGAGAGTTTGGTTATTGTTTCTGTGTGTGCAATGGCGTGCGTGTTATGGGTGCCCTCGTCCCCCAGTGCAGGCATTCCCTTGAGGGAGGTGTTGTGAGGGTAGTTAGTGGGGGGGGGGGGGTAAGTGCAGTGGTCATGCTTGGGTGATGGGTGTCCATGGATTGTGTTGGCATGCAGGAGTTGGTGTTGGGATGGGTGGGTTGTGCTGGTGAGACATTGTCAGGGAGGATGTGTGCTGGGGGGTTGGGGGTGAGGGTGGGGGTGTGGGTTGGCATGCTGGTGGGGTGGGGGGGATATAGTAGTTGAGATTGGACTTACCAGAGTCCATTCCTCCGGCTACTCCTGCGAGGCCCTGAGGATGCAGGATGTTGAAGACCTCTTGCTCCCATGATGTGAATTAGGGAGGGGTGGGTGGGGGTCCGCCGCCAGTCTTCTGGACCGCGATGTTGTGCCTGGAGACCATCGATCGGACCTTCCCCCGTAGGTCGTTCCATCGTTTGCGGATGTCCTCCCTATTCCTGGGATGCTGTCCCACCGCGTTGACCCTGTCCACGATCCGCTGCCATAGCTCCGCCTTCCTAGCTATACTGGTGTGCTGCACCTGTGAGCCGAAGAGCTGGGGTTCCACTCTTAGGATTTCCTCCACCATGACCCGGAGTTCTTGGTCCGAAAAGCGTGGGTGCCTTTGGGGTGCCATGGGGTGGTGTGGGTGAGGTGTGGGGTGGTGTATGTGATGATGAGTATGTTGGTGTGTGGTCCTTTGTGCTACTATGTGGTGTGTGTGATGGTGTAGTGTGCCTCAGTGTGTATTGCTATGGATTGTCTGCTGTGTGTCTCTCTCCTTCTCTCAGTAATTGTGGTTGTAGGGGTTTGTGGGTGATGTGGGGGTGTGTTTTATGGTTGGTTGATTGTGTGGGAGTGGGTTGTGTATGTGTATCAGGTGTGTTTATTTGTAATTGTCCAATGTGCCTGTGTTTTGGTGCTGTGTGTGTATTTTGACCGCGGCGGTGTGTACCGCCAATGGAATACCGCGTTGGAAAGCCCGCCGCGTTGATTCGTGGGTCGAAATGGCATGGGCGTATTTCTGTTGGCGTGACGGTGGAGGTTTGGTCATCTCCAGTTTATCGCTGCCCGCTGATGTGGCGGCCTGCAGTGGAGGTCGGATTTTTGGAGGTTTGGCCGTTGTGGGTCAGAATGACCGTGGCGGCTTTCCGCGGCCGCGGCGGTGTTATGGCGGTCTTCTGACTGGCGGTAAGCGCCTTTTACCGCCGAGGTCAGAATGACCCCCTTAATAACCTTTTCAAATGGAAAGGGACCCAAGAAATGAAATTACATTTTACGAGGACCATGTAGTCGTACGTTTCTTGTCACAAACCAAACCTGATCCCTCGCTCTTGTACTCATGAGAATGTCAGTGAGGTTTATTAACTTTTTTCCCACAAATTCACTTTAACACGTTGTTTGTAATGCAACACCTCCTATTGGGAATCATAAAGGTGCCTTACAAACTCTTGTCTTGCAGGTACATTTTCAGAACTCAGAGCAACGTTTTTGTTTAAGAGACTTGAATGTATACTGCTTGCACAACTAAAGGGGGAGACCTCAGTGGCTGTATGCGGTGTGTTGTATGCAATTGGGAGCAATAGTCACAAGACATCACAGTGCATGTTTCAAAACCTGTTTTTTCTTCTCCATCAGTATATGGAGGACAGGCAAAGGAGTCAATATTCAATGATGTACAAACACTGCACAAATTTGAAAGAAACTGCTGGCCCTTATTAGATTCAGCAACCAAAGGGAGCCCGTGCAATCACATAATGCATTGAATAAACAGCATGGCAAGGGTTTGGGCTGTAGGAATTTAAGAGCAATAAAATGTGTCATCTGGGAGGAAAGATCAACTACCCAAATGATAGTATGTCCATTGGAGTCAGGAAGATCAGTAATAAGCTCCATGCTTGTGGCATGGCAGTAATAAGGAGTTATGTGCAAGACACTTGAATCACCTGGAGGGGTGGAATGGGGTATCTTGTCTTGAAAGCTTGTTGGGCTAGTCTGAACATTGGCCTGCACGTCCCTAGACAATGTGCACCACTCAAGCCATAATTGACAATTGATGGAGATCTCTTTAGAAGCTATGCTAATGGAATGTCATGACACCTGATCAAGGCTTCCTGTTTTAACTTTTTTTGTGAGAGTAAATAGGGTGGTGAAATGACAAGGGAACTGTTGGTGTACAGTGTCATCCTTTTCATTGCTAGTCCCTTCCTGCCTAACGTTGCACAAAAAGGATCTTTGGCCCCTGCAACTTTCCATGTGTTCTGAATAGACCGTATTTGGGGAAATCGGTTCCTGAGAGTCCTGACTAATGTGACTTTGTTTCTCTGGCAACATATTTTTTAAGGCTCTGGAAACCCGAGG
The DNA here is from genome assembly GCF_031143425.1 of Pleurodeles waltl. Classification (NCBI taxonomy): domain Eukaryota; kingdom Metazoa; phylum Chordata; class Amphibia; order Caudata; family Salamandridae; genus Pleurodeles; species Pleurodeles waltl. The sequence goes on from NC_090448.1 coordinate 331,485,666, forward strand.
CACAAATACTGGCTTATTATGTGGTGTAGATACTTTTCCCCCAGTTAAGTATGGGGCACTCTCCTCTACAATACAAGACTAGACATTTAGGCCCCTTGCAGCCTTAGCGCTTTTTTTTTTATTTTATTTTTTATCCATGGCCAACATCTCAGATGACCAGATAGGTTCTGAAAACTCATGAGACATACTTTCTCCCAATTTGGTTAAGAGGGAATATTTTGTCTCAGATCCGGAAGAAGAGTAAACTAGGCTATGTAAAGGTGTTGCGCCTGGTACAAGGTCTGTGCAGCAACCAGGATCCTTGTGGGGATGTTGTTGTATACGAAGTTGTTCCTCACAGGAGCCTTGAAGATGCAGGTTACTACTCGAGTGTAAGGTCAAGTGCAAGAACTGCATATGCCAAGAGAGACGGGCCTCTCAGCACGTTGTCATAGCAATGAGTCTGACAGTGAATAGATTCAAAAGTGACGACGGAGAGGCCAGGTAATGGTAATTGTGCAGTTGAAGCCAAGGAATTCCTAATATAGCGCCAAAGGTTGGTATGTTAAGATCAGAAGTCAAGGTCTCAGTGTGCCCTTTCTCACACACTGACAATAGTGGAGTAGTTAGATATACAATTAACTAAGAAGAGAGCTCAAAGCCATCTACAGTTTCACCCTACTCAGGCTTATTCTTGATAACCTCTGGGACTTTTATTGAACTAGCTAAAGGTACATCAAGGAAATTCCCTGTGGCCCCAGAATCAATGAGCATAGATAAGCCCTGCCTTATATCAGGTGCAAAGATAAGTGTGACTGGCATCATGATGGATTGTGGGACTTTACGTGAGGTAGCACATTGATTAGAAACTACATTTGAAAACCATGCCCAACTGACAGACCTCTCTATCGGCTGTGTACTCTGGTTATTTCAGCACCATGTCGGAAGTCAAGGTGCTAATTTTCCTTCCATTCGGACAAATGGACAGGAAGAAGGGCATGTCTTCTGTATGGGGAGCCAGTGGAGGTTTTTGGGGTGGGTGATGTGGGTCCATTTGGGGAGGTCTAGAATGAGTCTTGCTGCTGCATTCTGTACGGTCTGGAGTCTTGAGATGCCAGAGTAGAAAGCATTGCTGTAGTCGCACCTGGGTGACTTTTTTTTTTTTGTGACTGGGATCCAACTGAGGATTCTGCGGAGCATGCAAAGGGTGTAGAAGCAGGAGGAGGCAACTGTGTTGACTTGTCGTTTCAAGGTCAGTTTGTTGTGGAGGGTGATGCCTAGGTTGTGTGCATGGTCTGTGGGTGTTGGTCTGAGTTCTGCTTGCCGCCAGCTGTGGTCCCAAGCGGAGGTGCTGTTTCCAAAGACTAGTACTGCTTTCTTGTTGGAGTTGAGTTTGAGGCAGTTGTCTCTCATCCAGTTGTCTCTGTTGGTCATGACATCACAGAAGTTGTTTTTGGTGTTGGAGGTGTCCTCAGTGAGCAATAGGATTAGGTGAGTATCTTCAGCATAGGAAATTATGTTGAGTCCGTGAGATCTGACAATGTCTGCGAGGGGCGGTCATGTAGGTATTCTACAGGGTGGGACTGTGGCAAATCTTTGTGGCACGCTGCATATGATGCTCCTGGGTTCGGAGGTGAAGGGAGGCAGCCGGATGCTCTGTGCGACCTGAAACGAAGGAGGTGATCCACTTGAGGAAGTTTTTGCTGTATGCAGATGTTGTAGAGTCTGTTGCTGAGGGTGTGGTCAGAGACGGGGTCAAGGAGGACCAGGGCCACAGTGCCACAGTTTCTCCAGTCAAGAAGAGATCTGATGTTGTCTGTGGCAGCGATGAGCACTGCCTCAGTGCTGTGGTTGATGCAGAAACCTAATTGTGAGGCGTCAAGTAGGTGGTTTTGTTTCAAGTCTTCAGTGAGTTGTCAGTTGATGGCTTTCTCAAGTACTTTGGCCGGGTACAAGGAAATCTGTTGATAATTTTTAAGATCACTGGGGTCGGCGGAGGGTTTCTTTAGGATGGGTCTGACTTCTACGTGTTTCCATCAGTCTGAGAATGCTGCCATGGAGATGGAGGTACTGATGATGCCGGTGAGCTTGGTGCTGATTGGGAAGGTTCAGAGGTTGAAGAGTCGATGGGGTTAGTGTTCAGTGGACACACCTGAGTGGATGGAAGACATGATGGCCGTGATAGTCTGAGTGGAGACCAGGTGGTGATAATTCGGCTGGTGTGCATTGGTTTGTTGAGTTGATTGAGGTTGAGAGATGTGAGTTGGGGGTCAAAATTGTAGAAGGAGGCGATCTTGGTGTGGAAGTATTCTGAGAGGGAGTTGCAGAGTTCTTGGGAGGGGTGGATGGTGTTCTCTTAGGCTATTGGGTTGGAGAATTCTTTGACTATTCTGAAGCGCTCATTCATGTGGCTGGCCGCCATGTCGATGTTGGGGTGTGATTGCTGTTTTCTTGGTTTCCTTGATGCGTAGGTGGTAGTTGCTTAGGAGTGTTTTATGTTTGGTTCTGTCGGGGGGGGGATTGTCCTTGTGGCTCTCCATTGTTTCTCAAGTTTGTAGCAGTTGCGCTTAATGGTTCTGAGCTGTGGGGTGTACCAGCTGACGTGTTTTGAGTTTTTCTGGCTTCAGCGGGGGACTGTTGGTGTAGTTCGTGTCCATGCCAAGAAATTCTGGATGGCTCGGTCAAGGTCTGATGATGCTGAGGGTCTTTGCCCACTGTGTCTCGGTTACCTTTCTCCAGCTCCGGTGGCAGGAGCTGCACTACTTGGATGTAGCATGCTGAGCGGTGGTGATTGTGAAGTGAACAATGGCGTGGTTAGTCCAGGTGATTTCTGTGACATGGCTGAATTTAATTAGGTCGATGCGGGTGAAGATGGTGTTGAGTGTGACTCGATTTGTGCTTGCATTTCGGTGACCAATTAAGTAAGGCCATTGTCGTTCAGGTTCTCAAGGAGTGTGGTGGAGGTAGAGTTGCTGGGGTCATCGAGGTGTAAATTGAGATCCTCTAGTTGGGCATAAAGTTAGGAGTTGCTAGTGGTGCAATGAGGATAGAGATACACTGCAGAAAGCTGGTCAGTGTCCTGGGCGGTCTGTATACGAGGGTGCCTCTTATTGTGGTCTTGGTGTTGGTTTGTAGTTGGAAGTTGAGGTGTTCCATGAGAGGCATGGTGTTGTCGTCAGTGTAGATGCATCAGATGGTTTCTTTGAAGATGATGTTGCCCTCACCAAGTTTGTTGGGGCTGTCTTGGTGTATCATCTTGCAGCCGTCTGGATGTGAGGAGGGGTTGACCCAGGTTTCGGTGATGAAGGCGACATCGGGGGACAGGGTGATGATAGTGTACCAGATTTCAATAGTGTACTTGCAGAGGAATCAGGGGTTGAGCAGGATGCATTGAAGCGGTTCTGGGTTGTTTGTGGTCTTCTGGGAAACCGTGGCACGTGGTTTGTCAGCTCCTGGTCCAGAATCTATCCAGGCCTGTGAAAACAAAAAGCTTCCCAGGCTAGGAATCTTAGCAAAATAGAACAAACATCTTCAATTCAACGGGTCTCACTTGAGTCTCTAGCTTGAGTTAGAGCTATTAGCGTTGTAAACTCTTAACCGGACTTTTCTTGCTACACAAATTAAAAGAAAAAAAATGCAGCACAATCGTACTATGTAAAATGCAGCGCGATCATACTGCGTGGAAAATAAACAGATAAAGTAACCCAGAAACCCTGCTGAGCACATCAAGCCTCGTATGTTTTTAGTAGTTTATCGGTGCTGTGTAGGTGGGCTAAACACCGGAAAAGGCATGACGTATGCATTCCTTTCACAAATAAAAGCAAGCGGATTTTAAAAGGCAAGCCCACGAACCAATGAAAGTGACTGACATGATATGGGCGTGGTTGGAAGCCCAAAGAGAGATTACTACAGGAGACGGAGCGATTTGTGCTCACCCCTAAAAATGGCAAGAACAACAATACAACAAAGCTTCTGTCCTGATTCGGTACAACAGCCAATAAACTGACCTGTAGGCCGGTGTGAGTCTAATAATCCTTGTAATCATCACATTTTGAACTTTCTTCAACAATGTTTTTAAACATCTTTAACCATCTTAATCCAGGTTCAATCTGATTCAAATATATGATACATTATTATTCATATCGTCAATATTTTATTCCTGATATGATGGTTTCAGGGTATAAAATTCAAAGTACGATCTCTTCATGTATAATAATCCATATGTAGTCCATAATATCCAATGCATTTCGACATACAATCTCTTCCTCAGGGGTAAATAAAACAGGAAAGTTAAAATCCATCAGAGTCCACAGTAAGTGACTGCCTTAACCTTGCACCCCAAGGAGCTCAGTAATACCAGTTCTTAATTATTAGGGTCGAGCACAAAGTGCTCTGTCCATGGTGTAATCTCTCTTTGGGCTTGTAACCACGCCCATGCCAAGTCCATCAGTTTGGTTGGTTTGTGGGCTTGCCTTTTAAAATTAGCTTGATTTAATTAATAAAAGGCATGCATATGTCATGTCTTTTCCGGTGTTAAGCCCGCCTCGAGCGCACCGGACAATTACTGCAAACATATGAGGCTCCATGTTTTCCGTATGGTTTCTCCACTATTTTTTTGTCTTTATTTCGTAGGCAGCGCAATCTCGGTAGGCAGTAGTAGAGCGCTTTGCATGTTTGCCGGTAACATGGATAATTGCACTTTTGCCTATATGTTTCACTGCGAGCGAACTTCTGTTTCCTTTTGTGTGTTGGCTTTGTGCTTTTGGCTGCCTGTCGGCTCACTTATGTGAAACTTTTACTTTTCAGTTTATGTGGCAAGAAAAGTCTGCGTAGGAGTTTACAAAGCTAATAGCTTTAACCCGAGTAAACCCGAGACCCATTGCATTGCAAATGCTTATTCTACAATTGCATATGCTCCTGCTCTCATATCATTCGTCCTGATGGATAAAACAACTAGCAAAAAATGAAACAAATATAAAAACCACCTTGTCTTTGAAACTACTCAATGTGAAAACCCACATACGGAATCTTAAATAAAAACCAATCAAAGTGCACTTAAGTAATCCCATATGTATGGATCAAGTCCCCTTCGAAACCAACCAAAGTGCGAGCCATACTAAATTTATAACGCAAACAAAAACCCAAATCAATGAATGTGCCAATCATGTGGCTCCAATCTATAAATAAAAGCAGCTTGTGCAAACGCCGCATCCTGTTGTACCTCATACCATTCACAATCCCCATACAGGCCACACTAGGTGTGCAGATTAAACCTAAACCACGTGACCTGGAATTGCTCCATCAGTGCAACAAAAATAAAATACTCCTGCCTCACCTACAACCGAAATCAACAGCCCCAATTACTGATGTTTAAATAGGCTTCCACTTCCCTGTAAACATATTGCTAAAGATATAAAATACTCTAATGTTATCGCCTGGGAGCATGAGGAATTAAAAAAAAAAATTAAAACTTGGAAAAATAAGGGTGTGCATTCTATAACATAAATGTTTCATTAAGAACAGCAATACACCATCCAGCAAGGAAAGAAAAGCAAGGTGTACCACGAAAAATAAAATCATGTTTTTTAATCAGGCGTTCTTCTTTGTGGCTGGCTGAGAACTGGCCATTGCCAAGCTGTCACTCCCTCAGACGCTACTTTCAAGCTCCCTCTTTCTCAGCCATTTAGTAAATTTAGTGGGTGGGGGGCGATGTGAGCTAATTCATCAAGCATATCCATGTGTCATTAGGTAACAACAGATTCACTCAAACTCTCACTCTGACTCTTTTATTACATCATCCAAATTGATAATAGGCCCACAACCCCCAAGACTACCTGCTTATGCTTAGATGTAGCACAGAGAGGCAATAGCCATTATAGGCCTTTCTTCAGACACTCAAATGTTGAACCCTGACCTCTAGGTAAGATGTAAAATCACCTTTGTTGTACTTGCTCCTCATGCATACTACCTAAGAATAATAGAACACGCCATTCTAGTTGTTTTAACAGGCTAATGTTGACTGCACTGAATAGTGAGATTACATTATTTGCTCATTGGGGAAGAATATAGCTGCTGTATGGGTGTTCTTGATTTTTAGAGTGACTGACTCTGCTTGCCTAATGCCAACACAGGGCAATTTTTAACAGTAAGCTGTTTGGTCATATGTAGTACCATGCAGAGAACAGGAGTCTTAGAAAAGAGTAAATATGCTTAAGTCAATTTCTACAAGCTTCCATATTGAAGTCTATTGAAGAGAGTAACTATGCTTGTTAATTCCTACAAGCTTCTATATTGAAACGTTTTGAATATTTTGGGGTGATAAGTACAACACTACATTGTGCCATAGCCAAGCTTGTGCTTTGTAAGCACTGATGCCAGTCACAATAACCATAAAGACCTATCTCCTGTAGGGTGCTTTAAAAAATCTGCTCAGTTGCCAATCTTAGAGTGCCTGCATTCGGTTGCTGCCAAACATCAATGACCACTACAACTTAAGCTGCCACATGCACACAGATAAACATCATGCCTCAAACCAAGATAGCATATTACTCTTTCACCGATATCCCATCATTGACACCCCAACAAGCAAAGGGCAGACTTCTGATCACTCTGCCAACTTGATAACACTCTGGATGATCAGTATTTGGATTACTGCATCAAACATTTGCTCTTAATGCCACCCAGCCGGATTAGAGTAGCTGGCCATAACAGTTGCTTCTTCATTTGATCTGATCTCAATATTTTAGGGGAGGAACACTATGCTGTGAAAGCTCTCATTCATAACTGCTTCCTTGTGGCTAGCCACCTAAAAGCGGATTTTGTTAATTCTGAATTGGTGCTGAACACAAACTAAGTTCCATGCCATCTGCATCTAAACTACGTTTGTGCCTTTTTCCTAATTCTGTCTCCTGGGAAAGTAAGTTATATCTGCCACTCAGCTGCGTTGTGCATCGTGGGAGGCTGAACATTCACTAATAGGTGCTAAATGCTATGATAGGGACCTATCTGCAGATGTTCAATACCCAGACACATAATGACTCCAGATCTAACAACATTGCAAGCTGAGTGACTGCTGTCAACAGGGCCATAAATGCAGCAGCCAAGAAGCTCTCTTCCCTTAGTAGTAAAGCCTTGCTGGCAAAAAGATACATACTTGGATGACAATAGGCTCTATGTCCTCAACCACAGCCGTATTTAGGAGAACTGTTAGGGTTAAGGGCAAATCTCAAGCTGCTGAGCTATCGGCTGAGCAATTTTCCCTCCTTATGCAACTCCCCCACTTGGCCGAGGCAATCTATGATGACTGAATGCCAGCTGTGCCAATATGCAAAGGAAGACATTTATCACATTGTCTTTATCTGTCCAGCACTGAAGGCAGAGCGGAAGAGACTCTTGAAGCACGACTTCCTAGTGTTGAATAGCCATTTTAGTTATAGCTCCATTCACATTGTTTTAACACACTAGGCCGTTGTGCACTTTAACCTAGATATATTTTATTCAGCTTTGCTTTTATTGTTATTACAATAACCATTTTTACGGTCTTATTTTATTTTTATCTATCTAACTGTTTTTGCCTAAGCCAGCACTCTGTTCTCAAACAAGACATTCTTGATCACACTGTGCTTCATTAAAGGCTGCAGCTCGGTACATTGCCGGTGAACGTGGTAGAAGTTTGGTTTCCAACATTCGTAGAAAATACACATCTTTACGTAGGGACATTTTCTCCAAACATCAGCTGTGTTATTATATAAACACTTCCTTGTCCCTTAAACGTTAGAGGGAGATTCCAGCCAGGGAACCATGACTGTATGTTGATTGCTGAATGCTTCGCTACAGATGCTAAAGCAGACCACAGGCCTTTGCTCAGGTATGGGGATTGATGTCTTCCCAGGGGAACCGGAAAGGCAGAATTAGAGCTTAACATGCTGTGCTCAAATTACAACCTAGATAGGAAATAGTCCATTGATCATAGTGACAATATGATAGCGTTGTTTTTTTATGCTTCGCTCTTCTTGTCACAATTTTAATACAGTCATGTTGTGTCGTCCTGGTTATTGCAGCTCACGCTTTGCTATCTAAGATACAGTTGTTTTAGTAAACTCATTATTGAAACATATACTGCTTCTGTTTGTCATTTATATATGAGACTGAATTGTAAATGAGAGAACCGGATGCGACCTGAGTGACAAACTTCCCTGAGAAGCCTAGTATGTCATGTGCTCGGCTTGCCAATCATCACTATCCTTTGGTAGAGATGAGGCACTGCTAGTTAGCCGGAGCAAAACCCGGATTGGAGTGACAGGTGTCACCCGCAGTGGTTTGGACTCAGTCTTCCACACCGCGGGTGATTCTGCCGCTCAAAATCCAATAGTCTCATTAGAATAATGAGAGCCTACGTGACATGGTGTCACCAACGTTTGGTCAGGCTCTAATTTGCGGGTTCTCCGGAGTATCTCGGTCTCATTATATATAATGACGCCTCTGTACCGTATGTGGAGATGTCCGTCGTACTGAGGATTTCCACCCCAGCTGCATAGGCTATCCTATTTACAGCTGGAGGTTGTTCAAGCTTGAACTTTAAATGGAAAACCCTATTTGGCGTGCCTTCTCTGAACATATAGTGTCACTACAATGGCGAACCCACAGCAGGTACAAATAGTGGTTAATATGAGACAACTTCTAACTGCACATTTATTATTGAATGGCCTAACAGCCCAGGGGGGTCCAGTCACATTTGTGGTGGATGCCCATGCAGCTTATAGAACAGAACTTTTTTTTATTCTTAAGTCACATTTCCAGCAGTTGATGGGAATACAAATAAATTTCACCATTATACACCTGCAAATGCTCCTGGACAATAGAGAGCATACGCATATTTAGAAATACCTTTATCTTATGAAGAACCTAATAATTGGCTTGATGGTGCCCTACCCCACACAATTTTACCAGTAAGATTAGGCCCCTCTAAATAATTATGGTCCTACCTGGCCTTTATTGGCCACCTATACACCGCATCCTGCAGTTGCAAATTTAGTGGTAGCTGTGGTTCGTCGTTTATATACTGAATTGACAGCGATATATAGACGATTAGTACAATTTATAATGCAAACACTAAATTCAAACCCAGCACGTGCTGCTCCAGCACATCCACATGCAGCAGCGCCAGGTATAAATCTTGCGACTGTACATTCGATTATGGGTAAAGTACCCGCCAAACGAGAGGAAACTCCATTTTGGTTAGCACAAAAGATTAATGTGCTGGAGGCAGTATTTCCCCATACGGGACCTCAGGATAAACATAAAATATTAACAATGTGCTTGCCCTTTGGGATGGTCCCTAGAGTAGATAACTGTAATACCGGGGGCACGGTATTTGCCACACTGTATAGAACCGCACACGTACATCAACACTTGCCAATTTACCGGAGGTGTTGAAACAAATTCAAGATGAATACGGGGCTGCCCCTGCCCTAGATTTGGGGATGCAGTTGATGGGCAATTTTGCCACAATATCCTCAATCATTTTAAGTAATCTTAAAGGGGAAGCGGTAGCACTTGCAGTGCGCATGCGGCTCTGTGACATTCCTCAACAGGATCGGGAACGTGAGCGGCCCAAAATAATCGCAGAGACCTATTCTAGTATCGGTTGAGATAGTTTAGGGGCCAGACCATCTAAACCACAGTTTCAGGGTAAATCGAGTAAAGATTCCCCCAAGCAAGCACCTGAGGGTAATGAGAAATGCTGGGATAAAAAGCAACAAACTCCTAAAAAGGAGAGGGGGGAATCGCTGCGTATGGACACCCCGCAGAATAGATATAATCTCAGAAATAGAGATAATATAAAAATGCCTGATAGATATCAATATACAGATACGCACCAATCTCGTTCCTTTCAGGACCCATCAGAAAAATTAAATGAGAGAGGTGGGCGATCAGAGCGAAGGACAGAGTACATGAAACCGAGACAGGAATCACAACGCTGTTCGGTAGTTTCTGTTAAAAAGGAAGAGAACCCCACCCAACAAAAACCACAATTCAAAACTGAAAAAGGTGGCAGCAGTCGTAGTCCGACATGCCACTCAGGAAGAGGGTCCTCTTGAAGAACAAGAAATGGGCTCTAGCACTGCTAGACAGCGCGGCAGAGGTCACAATAGTTCGCCGGAATCTTCTAGAGCATCTGGAGGTGAAAGCAACTGATGACTTTATACAAGTAGAAACTGCGGACATGCGTGTCCACGCCTGATAGGGTGTATAAAGTAACACTACAGTTAGAAGGATACGTTGAACGCATAATAGAGGCAATCTTTTGGGATCGCGTGGTGAACATATATGATGTTTTGTTGGCCAGACAAGATTGGCCACCTGAATTTGTCCATACCTGCCCATATGGGGAAGATGTCATTAAGCCTCCCTTCTCGCCCCTTGTTCCAGAGGAACTCGCCGAAACCTATTCCATTGAATGGGCTTTGGCACAAGCACCTGCATTACACCGAAATCACATAGGATGGGATAAACAATCCCCCTACCGTGTAATTCCAATTAAAAGTGAATCTCAACCGCAACTGCAGTATCCTATAAAACATGAAGCAAAAGCACTGGTGAGAGAAATACTCAAGCAATTAGAGTACCAGGGCGTAATTGAACCCTGTGTCTCCCCAAGGAATAATCAATTTTCCCAGTAGCTCAGCCAGACCATTCATATAGAATAGTCTTAGACTACAGACATTTAAACAGTCCTACACGCACATGTCCTATCCAAAATTCACATAGCACAGCACTTATGAACAATATAGTGCAAAAAAATACAAAAAACTGGATATTTCCCATTTTTTTTTCTGCCAGAATATAGCGCTTGAGAGTAGAGACTTAACACGTTTCAGTGCACTAGGCTCCCAGAAAAAAATCTGTTGTTTACCTCAGGGGTATAAGAACAGCTCAGGACTGTTTGCAGCTCGTGTTACTGCAATTCTGCACGAGATTGACCCTGAAGCATTGTCCTATGTAGATGATATTTATGTTACGGATGATGAATTGCTACAACATTTACGACGGGTAGCCCGCATTGTTGTCTGATTGGCTGAATTTGGTTACAAATTCAACTTAAAAAAAACAAAAATCACCTTCCTCAGCGTCCTGTTTCTGGGATATGAGCTGTCCAGTGAAGGAAAGAGCTTAGCGCCACAATTCTTAGAGAAATACGCACAGTTACAACCACCAAATACCATTAAAAAAAACTCCAATCTCTATTGGGTTTTCTCAATTTTGGCAGAACTTACATTCCAGATTATGCCACATGCATAAAACCCTTATATGATCTAATATGTCCCAATTTTTCCAGTAAATTCTGGACAATTGAACACACACGCATTCTTTGAGAGTTGCAAACAGACATGCTTGCAGCACAACACTTAAACACGAGGGACAACAAAACACATTTGGTCATCAGAGTAATAGCTGGGGCCATCGGTTTCACCTATGCGACATTCAGTGAAGGTGAGACAGTCCCGATTGCATACAAATCACACTTCTATACAGCGGCAGAACAACGATTTGCTCCCACAGAGAAAATAATCACAGCTGTGCAGATGGCTGTCATTAAAGAAAGACCTCTTTCCCAAGGAAAACGTATTATTGTTGTTTCTCCGATCCAAGCCCTCAAGGCTGTTACAAAAGCCAGCGTTAGAAACGCAAAAGCATTACATCCACATTAGATACAATGGGCTACGTCTGGCAGCCACAGATGTAGACTACATTTTTGACCCAAAGTTACAAACTTAAGAATTTTTACAATACGAAATAGAACACCCAGTTCCAGCAAATACATTGCCCATTGAACAGTATTAGTCGTGTACACCGATGGCTCAGCACAACCTGCAATTGGTACTAAACACCAATATACTGCTGCTTGCGCAGTCGTAATTGGCTACATGGAGGGCGATACATTTTATCCTCTACATACCTTTACGCAAACCCTAGTGGAATGCACAGTTAGCAGAACTAAAAGCTCTGCTGATGGCACTGGAACACACGGATTCCTGCACAGCCTACGAAGATTGTTTGTGATTCATATTATTGTGTCCAGTCCTTTTAATGAATACCTGCATTATTGGCGCCAGAATGGGTTCAGAAATTCCAAAGGCAACACAAACTTCTGTGGGGGAAAGTAGCAGATCTGAAAGAGACGCTACCAAATGTCCACGTTGTACATACACTTGGACACGAGCGCGTTGGGATACACGTTGCTGGAAATACATTGGCTGATGAAGCTGCAAAGTCAGCAGTGGCTGTGGCCGCTGTAGCTGCAATGACTCATTTCAGTTCAAAACCGGACGCAGACATTTGGGCTGCTGTGACAGCTACGGCTGATGGTACGCCCTATCCTAAAGGATTTCCTAACAAGTATCACTACCGAATGGGAGGTATGCTGAACGCTGAGGTTAAGATACCAGACATAGGTGTACGAGACATTCCAAATAGAGACATAAGATCACAATTGATTAAAGCAGCCCATGAGGGGGTGGCATCTGCCCATGCTGTTGGGGTGGCTACAATTTCGATCCTGCAGGCCCATTATTGGTGCCCAGGTCTTTACAAAGAGACCAAGCAGTATGTCCTTTGCTGTGACATCTGTCAACAAATTAAGGTTTCCACTGCCAAGCGCCTGCTGCAGACACCCCTCTTAATTTCAAACAAACCGTTACAAAGGGTGTATTTGGACCACTGTGGTCCCCTAACACCAGATAGTGCATACAAGTATATTTTAGTCGCTGTTGCTTCATGCTCCAGATTTGTATGGGTGTGGCCACAACGCTCAGCTGATGCTCGGACTGTTATTAAAGATTTGCGAGTCTTTATCAGTACATATGCGGTTGCGGCTTTCCATTCGGACCAGGGCCCTGCTTTCGCCTCAAGGGCATTCAGGGCTTCGTTGGCGGTCCAACTCCAGTACTCGTCTCCATTCCATCCCGAGGGAAATAGTGTCATGGAGCGTTTAAACTATGATTTAAAGCAATCCTTAACAGCCAGAGTCTTAGGTACGGGTTGTAGTTGGCTTACCCACCTATATTGGGTCCATTGAGCACTAAATAATCTGCCTAGACGGTCCCTGGGGGGTTGTACTTCATATGAGTGCCTATTCGGAACTTGAATGTATGTTCCGGATCTTGATGGTCCTGGCGTGGAGGCAGCAGAAACACCCTTTGACATAAATGAAGGGGTCACTGTCTTACTTTAATTGCAACAGTTTCATGATGATAATTCTTCTAACCGTGCCGCCTCCACAGGAATCAAGGATGTACCTGTAACATCTACCGGCTGGATTCCCAAAGTTGGAGATCTTGTACGTGAAAAAGTTGCTGTGAAAAAAGAATTTGGCCCTTCCTATCGAGCACCAGTCCCAGTACTAGGGATACACGGTACCAGAACTGTAATTCTACCACCTTTGTCAGGTGCCAAAGAAAATCGTTTTGTCTCAATCAATAATGTCAAACTACTCCATGTGGCTGATCCTACACAGCCGACCAAGAGGAACATCCAGTAGCTCCCTCTCACTACTGGCAAAGAAGTTCTTCTACAAGTCGTTTATACCAACACCGACACGTCCCTGAGCTTGGGGAGGGTGGAAGATGATCTTGCATTGGTTCCACTAACATCAAACAATTTAGAAACATTTGACCAAGTCGACTCAACTCCAACACAGACGGATGGTGCTATCTATAGTGTGCCACCACAGGAAACACCGACTCCACCACTGACAACGGCTCTACCATTTGCACAAACTGCCTCTGGATATTTTGCCAATTTCAACGATGACTTCTCAGACTCATTCGCCTCGTCGACAGTTGACTTGTCAAGTACACGTGAGCTAAAACAATTGGCTTAAAGAAACGTATTTTATTTTTCCATGGAACTATCTATGGCGCTCTTTGACTCTCCTAGCCTTTTTTCTTTGGATTGGTTTTGTCATTACCTTTTTCTTACTAATAAATGGTCACTTTCTTCCTGAAAAATCAATGGTTGAACTGGTGGAGGAGGTTTTAAAGCCACATTTCGCATCACATAAGACTTGTTATTTGTGAACATTTCCGCAGTACCAATTCCTGATGGGATTGTTTGGGAAAGAGTAATATTTAATATATATAGTCCCATGGAAGTTATTCAAATACCGTATGTGTTCAAACTATTAATGAATGATATAGTAATACCAGGCATTGTTTCTGATGATTGGGATGTGAAAACAGTCAATTCCATGACAACTGAATTGCAATATTATACTGTCTTTGAAAACGAAGATGTTTACCAATTTAAAGAAAATTATGGTGATATGTTTTGCTATAATTATTATGGGCACCATTTCATACATAGAGCGAGCAGCCCCAAAACTGTTTTTAATTATACACAATGGGAACATTGTCCAACTCCACCGCAGGGGAGTTCCAAAACATATTCTGAAAAGTTTGCATATTTTTCTGGGCACAATGTGAAAAATGCTGAGAAATATTATTTTAAAGTACCACCTACTAAGGATATACATATATTAATGACTAATACAAAATTTATATATTCGGAATCCTTTGTTTCCCGGTTTTCGATAGAAGGCTATGAATATTGGCTGAAAACGATTGATCTGAAAAGTGTTTGGGCAACAAGAAACTGGCAAATTAAGGGAAAGGAAGCTTTGTTTAGAGCATGCCTTATTCCTGTACAAATGATCTTTTTAAACAAAACCGTACAACAGACAAGTTGTTTAGGCTTAGCTAAAATTAAGGAATTGAACATGCCCAGTATACCTGCCCTCGCAAAGTTTTATAAATGGAAAAAATATACAAATGCAACTGAAAATGAGCTCGATGAATGGGTCCAGAATGGTGCATTTAATGCTTCACTGACACGTCCTGGCGGGTGGTTATTGTGGCCAGTAGATACCAATGGGTATCATCAACGTTTTATTAACTCCTCGGGGGGAGTTTAGAATGAGTAGGCCAGACCCTCGCTATATATCATCCGAACATGCAGGTATAGTCACGACATATAGTGTAGGTAAATTGTGTAAGCAGTGGTTAAAATCATCCTCACTAGATGCGGTTAGAGAACACCTCAGACTCCTGTCTAATACTACTGATTTACAGGACTTCCTGTTAGGCCTCAGAAAACACCGTAGGAAATGTTTCTTAAATGAACTATATAATGAAATTTTGAAGCTTTCCCAACAGGAAGCAGCTGCCCGGTTAAGGCAAATAGTCCAGGAAAATCTTAAAAAAGGCATTAGTTGTTGTGGATAATGGGATTAACACCTTGTCCCACCGGATATTTACCATAAGCCATATCGTCTCTTCTGCTATAGACATTATACAATCAGATATGTCTTCTTTACACCAGGGACAGAGTCAGATCAGGTCCATTATGCAGTTGGGTCGGACACTTCAAACATTGAAGGCGGGTCGCGTTCCCCGGCAGAATGTCAGTGCAAAGGAGATATTTTATTCCTTTAATTTAACGCGACAACAACAACTAATGGCTAAGAAGGAAGTGACTTATGTCATGCGTAACATTGAGAAATTAGAAAGGTTGCCTTTTACTGTGGCCGAAATACCATCTGCTGAGTGGTTAATACATGGGGTTATTATTCTGCCTATTTCAACACTTCAATTCACCTCCTGTTTAAAACACATTCCAGTAGGCAGATATGAGAAGCTGGGAGATAGTTACATCCATGAGGCGTGGGAGCGTCCCTTCTCGTACAAATGCTTCAGTGTCATGAAAGAAGTCTTTCTTAGCGGTAGTGAATGCGAGACTACAGTCAGCCACTCAATAGTTTGTAAACAGCTGTCCTTGCATGTGGCGTGTAACGTGTCTGCTGTGAACTTGGCTTGTTATCTGAAGGGAGTTCCAGTCCCCTTGATTAGACCTACATTCCAGGTGCTTTCAAACGGCAGCTACGTCCTCAACAGTGAAGACTTTTGTGGCATGCAGGCCGGAATAGTTTACGTTGTTTCGGTCTCTAAGGTCGTTACATGCTGCGGTAACGTACTCCCACCCCCCCCCCCCACTAAAATTAAGGAGGTAGCTGATATTTGGCCTCACATTGCTACTTTAAACGTACATTTTGACAAGTTGAGCAGACTTTACTGTTTCAAAAGCATGTGGCCCTTACATCTGCACACAAGACCTGCGCACTTCAAGTGGCAAGGTCATCGGCAGAATTACAGTCCCTGTTAAATACAAACTTTCCGAGACACTTTGGTGAACTTGTGTGACATATATTTAATGCATCCAGTACAACTGGAATTGCACATTTTTTCAAAGCTGTTGGTTCTGGTTTCATTCACATCTTCTCCTCGGTTTGATACCATCAGCAATTCACTCCATTTTCTCTAGTATTTTCAGGGGATTCGCGATAACTTTGGCTTTATTAGCTGGCATCCTGCTGTTGCTGTTTTTTATGCGCAATGGCTGTCCCGCTGCAACAAGGAGAAATGACGGCGCTCCCATCAACGCAGCTGTGTCGTGAACGTATGATGCATTATTTTGGAGCAACACTCCTGGAGCAATTGGAGTGTGGCTGGTCTTTGTCATTCAGACCGTTTTTTTATTGTGTGCAGCCCGTGTTTCGGTGCCTCTGGTGCTCTTTCGGATCTGCATTGGAAATCTGCCTTTCAAAGCGGCGCCTGCCTACAGTGGATGCTGATCTGTTGATGTCGTTGCTGAGGGTTCCTTACCGGACATGCGCATTGACGTTGCGTCTGCTACGTGAAGCTACTTCTGAGTTACCCTTCCTGGAGGAAGTTGTTCACTACTCATCACTGGGCACACCACGTGATGCCGTCTTGGTTGAGACTGGGGCTACGGAACACATCTGCTCCTTGATCCTTTGTGGTGAGGACTTCCTGATTTTAACATCGGCGGAAGTGGAAGATCTTCTATTCTCCATGACTCAGAATTAGATTGGAACTTTTCTAAATTGACATGCCCTTCGAATGAGGTTTTCTGCCACATGCTCATGTTTTAAATTGTCATGTAGGATGCTGATGTGTCCCTTCAACTTGTCCGAATTGACTTTGCATTTATATATATCTTAGGTTGAGCTTTTTAGCAATAATTGTTTTTAGCTTTGGCTTTGAACCACTTTCAACCGACAAGGAGAGGGTGTTGTGTAGCCATTTTAGTTATAGCTCCATGCACGTTGTTTTAACACACTAGGCCGCTGTGCACTTCAACCTAGATACATTTTATTCAGCTATGCTTTATTATTATTACAATAACTTTTTTTACGGTCTTGTTTTATTTTCATCTAACTTTCTTTTCCTAAGCCAGCACTCTGTTCTCAAACAAGACATTCTTGATCACTCTGAGCTTCATTCAAGGCTGTAGCTCGGTACATTGCCGGTGAACGTGGTAGAAGTTTAGTCTCCAAAATTCATACAAAATACACATCCTTACGTAGGGACATTTTCTCCGAACATCAGCTGTGTTATTATATAAACACTTCCTTGTCCCTTACACGTTAGAGGGAGATTCCAGCCAGGGAACCACAACTGTATGCTGATTGCTGATTGCTGAATGCTTTACTACAGATGCTAACGCAGACCACAGGCCTTTGCTCAGGCATGAGGGTTAATGTCTTCCCAGGGGAACCTGAAAGGCAGAATTAGAGCCTAACGTGCTGTGCTCAAATTACAACCTAGATAAGAAATAGTCTATCGATCATAGTGACCATATGATAGCATTGTTTTTATGCTTCACTCTTCTTGTCACAATTTTAATACTGTCATGTTATGTCGTCCTGGTTATTGCAGCTCACGCTTTGCTATCTAAGATGCAGTCGTTTTATTAAACTCATTATTGAAACATATACTGCTTCTGTTTGTCATTTATATATGAGACTAAATTGTAAATGAGAGAACCGGATGCGACCTGAGTGACCACGACTTCCCTGAGAAGCCTAGTAAGTCATGCGCTCGGCTGCCCAATCATCACTATCCTTTGGTGGAGATGAGTCGCTGCTAGGTAGCCGGGGCAAAACCCAGATTGGAGCGACAGGTGTCACCCGCAGTGGGTTGGACTTAGCCCCCCACACCTCAGGTGATTCTGCCGCTCAAAATCCAGTAGTCTCATTAAAATAGCTGAGCCTACGAGACACTAGTCAATGTGTCCTCATACAGTAACAACCTGTTTAGAAGGAGAGGATTTAGTGCTCTGTGGAAAATGTATGTCACTGGCAGAAAGAAAACTGACTAAGGAGGACCCACAGTGACTGGATTTAACTTTTATTGGTAACATACTGTGGGACTTTATCTCTGTGCGTTTATTGTGTAGCCTGTGGAAGCAATTAACCCTTTACTCAGCAAGTTTACGGCTAAGAGCACTGATTGCACTTAAATTATAGTGCCCCATGGAAAATTTAGGAAATGTATGTCACTAGTAGAAAGAAAACTGATTACGTAAGATCCATGGTGGCAGGATTTAACTTTTACTGCTAACGCACAGTTTGCACTTGTGCTTATCTCTGCTAGTTTATTTTATAACCAATAAAAGCCATTAGCACTTTACTTAGCAAGCCTACTTCTAAACGCAGTGATTGCACTTTGTTCATTACTAACCACTTATCTCCCTGTGCAAAATTCTTGAAATATTTGTCACAGACAGTAAGGAACCTGACTAAGCAAGACCTACAGTGACTGGATATAACTTTACTCGTTCATGCACTGATTGCACTTTATCTTAGTCTATTTGTCCCTGTCCATCTATCTTGTAACCTGTAAAGCAATCAGCCCTTTAGTTTGCAAGCTTTACTGTTGCATGCACTGATGATACTTTGTACATTTTTACCAGAATTCACTTTGTTACCTGCAAATGCAACCAGAACTTTTAGGGAGCTCCTAGAAAAAAAGTGCAATGTTTACAGCTGGCGGTTTGTTCCCCGCCATATATACCCCTTTTACTGGAGCTTGGAAATGCATTAGCTATTTTTATGCCCAAAAAAATTAAATAAATAACTTTGAACGCCTAAAGACTAGTGCTGCTGACGAGGACCTGCTCTGTGGTGCTAAGGAGTCAGAAGCATTTTTTTTTTTTTATTGTAAATTTTAGTTAACTTAATAAATGTATTCATTCATTCATTGCCACTTAGCTGCATTGAAAGCTATTTACAAACAGACACAGTAACAATAAAGCATGAGTGAGCAGAACACCATACTTTTTATTTTCCATTATTGGTCTGCTCATTCCTTTGGTAGTGTGTTTATTATTACACTTGTTTGCAATTCCAGTAGTCGCTCAAAAGCCCACGGCATGAACAACCCCATGCTTGAAAGTCCTGCAAACGAATCAAGTAACTTTAATGCTCTTCTATGACTAGACTTTGGAAAAATAATTCTATGGGATAAGGGCAGTGAATATAAATCCTCTAGGTGGGAATTGTACTTTACTGGCTTGATGCATTCTTTTTCAAACCTTTATTTTCAGTTTTATATTGAAAGAAAACACTACAAAATAAACATCCAGAGATGGGTCTCATAATAAGCAGTTGCAAGTACACATATGACATGTAAAGGGGAGGCAGTTGCAATAAATGAAAAGGGGAACGGACACCCAGGGATGTTCGTCGAGAAGGGCCGGATCATAAGAGCCTAAAGAGGAGGGGGCAGGTGGCAGGAAGAGGGTAGGCAAATGATGTATAATATTCCAAGATTCCCAGGACATATTAAGAAGGCTATGCAAGGGAAGCCTCAGTTGGCATTCTCCCCGGAGGTTAGAGTGTCAATAGTGAGCAGGTAGTTGCGCAAAGGGTGCCAAATATATCTAGGCCGTAAGATGGGGGGTGGTTGGAGTGTAGGATAGGTTTCACTAGTGGTGTTGCAATGTATAATATCACTTAACCATTCATCTCTATTAGGTGACCAACCACTGTCCCAATATATGGCTATTGCCATTTGGCCAGTAGCAGCACTATTGCTGTAAAGCAGCAGTAAGTGGATGTGAGAGGCTTAACCTACCTCCGTAGTGTCAGCAGGGCGTCTGGCTCGAATGGGAGTCCATCATAGTGGAAATTAAGGTCAGGATCTGGAGTCAGTATGATTGAATCTTGGGGCAGGTCTACACGAGGTGTAAGAAGTCAGCGTAGGCAGATTTACATTTTGGGCACAGGTGAGAACAGGTGGAGTCAATTTATGCCAATTCCTGTGGGGTACTATAGGTGCGGTGGGGGAATATATAATGTAGAAACCTTTGCCTGCTATGGCAAACAAGCTTAGTCTCCGCACAGCAGAAGAACCAGATCTTATCTGATATTGGCCTAGATCGTGTTTCTGAGCTGGATGTGCTTTTATGTTACTGGGTTTCAGAGCAATGCAGGCTTGATAAAGCTGGGAAGCCAAGTGTCACCTTTCAGTGGTCGGAAAATCAGCAGGTGCTACCAGGTATGATGGGAGTCTGTCATGTAAGGTGTAATGTAGGCATTGAGACCTCATAGCAGAGAGCGCATTGTGTGTAATAACATGCCCATCTGTTAAAAGTTCCCCCTATGTTTTGTGAAGCAGGTTTCTGTAATGAGCGCTGAACAAGTCTTTTCTGTGTTAGGGGGAACCATTGGTTGTTGGTCAAGGGTATAGCTGGGGAATAGAGCATGCCTCCACCCAGACATTGAGAAAGTCTGGACCAAGCCCAGCTAGTAGTGGACAGTGTTTTAATGTCTAGGGGGTTTCTCGGAAATCCTAACAGCTGGACAGCAGTGAGTAGGAGTTGTTCTGCTTGATCCATCTCAGGCTTTGGATATGGTAGGCAAGTGTCAGGACGGTACCAATAGTAGGAGAATTGGCATTGTGCAGCCAGAAAGTAGAGACTGAGGTCTGGGGCACCAAATCCTCTGCGGTAGTATAGGAGTGTTAGTTTCTAACTCGATCCTAGGTCATCAATGAGAAGTGCGGCTTCTAGACAAGGAAAGTAAATGCTCACAACTCCTGCAGTCTAAGGTAGTAACAGGAACCAGCTTTATTCTTTGTCAATTCATCTAAGCCCTATACCAGCCTCCCTATACCAGCCTTTAAGCCCGTCTCCTTCTTCCAACCGTCCTTCTCTCTTCCCCATGCATTCTAAACAGTCCCAGCATTCTGGATACTCATCCCCAAGGAGACAAATCCAGTTGCTTAGTTACCACAGCACCTCCCCCATACCAACCTTCAAGTATTAACTTAAATTTACAACTAAATACAAAATGCCCTCACACCATTAGACATCTATAATCCTACAAACCTATACAAAATTTCAGTATTTAATTAGTACAGGCAATGGTAATCTTAATGTACACCAAGTTGACATGTGCAAAGGTACACATAGTCCTTTAACCGTAGTGTTTTTTTAATACTTCTCTTTGGCTGAGGATTTACAATATCATGTGGTCTTGATTGAGTGTTTGTATTTGACTTGACACACTTTGCCACCCTATTTAAATTCCATATCTTGTGATCACTCGTCTTCACTTCATTTCTGAATACTTTTATAACTTCAAAAGGACCCCTGAATTTAGAGTGTTTCCTTTCTTTCCTTGGTGAACTTATTTTTATGTACACAAAAGGATGATGGACAGAGTGTTGAAACTTTTCAAACACTCACCCCCAGTCACAGATCTGGGTTTAATCCATCGTTCTTTTGCTCACCATGCCACCCCAGTTTGGACCCAGCCATATGCAAATCAGTCTTGACCCTGTTCCCCATGGGAACAGTCCAGCCCGAACTGCCAAGCCAGGTCCTCTCTGGACCGGAAACAAGCATCCTAGGACTGGTTTCAGGGTATCACCCTTCATCAGCTAGGCTAGCTTGAATCCAGTGGTACAGTGAGCAAGGGTCAAGACTGATTTGCATATGGCTGGCTCCAAACTGGAATGGCATGGCAAGCAAAAGAACAATGGATTAAACCCAGATCTGTGACTGGGGGTGAGTGTTTGCACTGTTCAGCACTCCGTCCATCATCCTTTTGTGTTGCTTATTTTTATGTAGTCTCCCTCTCTCACCACAGTTTGGTTCACAGCCTTCCGTATATCAGTGTCTTCCTTTTATTCTTAATTTCCTTCTCTCTTTCTCTCTAAACTTCAATATTATCAAACTGATCATAAATTCCTTTTTTTCTCTCCATCACCCACCTTGGCTCAATCTCGCTACAAGGTAACCTACACTTGAATAGTTGAAATGGAGTCACTCCTGTAGTAGAGTGTGGCGTCATTTGATACTCACATACCTTCTTCCTCAACTCACCTTCCCACTCCGCACCTTGAACCTGTGCTAGTTGCAAACTCTCCTTCAGAACTTTTATGAAGCGTTCCACAACCCCATTAGACACTGGATGATACAACGCTGTTTTCTTATGCACAATGTCTCTCTCTGTTAAAGACTCCATTGATTCAGAGACCAACTTCACTCCATTGTCTGTGAGGATCGAAGAAGGAAAACTCTCCCTCTCAAATAGCTCCTCAAGAAAGTTAATCACACCTTTCGACTCAATTGAACTCACAACTTTGACTTCTGGCCATCTTGAATACATAACAATACACACCAATACATAGCAATCAACAGGCTTTAGCCTGACAGGACCTAAAATGTCTAAAGCTATGTCAACCCAAGGCCCAGATGCTTCTTCTCTTATGACCATGGGTTGCATCCTGTACTTTAAAGCTTTGTCCGATCGTGCACACACTTGACAATTCCTCACTTCCCTCTCCACCATCACATCTACAGCTGGCCACCAGTACGTATTCCTTATTCTTTCCTTTGTTTTAGAGATGGCCATATGACTTGCGTGAGCCTGATCTAGAAGTTTCTTTCTCAAACTATGAGGTGGAATTACTTTGCTGCCTCTTACCAATACTCCATTTATGACAGACCACTCATTCCTAACTTGCCAGTAAGCCAACAGCTTTTGGTCATGCACTTGCCTTGCACCCCATCCATTTTGAACCCTATCTAGTACCTCCTGTAATGTGACATCCTTTAATATTTCTTCCTTCCACTCCGACTCTTGTGTAGTTCCATCCTTTACCAAGCAAACTCTTACTTCATCGTCAGTGACTATATCCGCGAAACAACCTCCTCCAACTATCTCCTCTTCATTCCCTTTTCCTTCACACAGCCTTGAAAGACAATCTGCCTGAACGTTCAATACCCCAGGCATGAAGAAGGTCACATACTCAAACTCTTGTAAAGCCACTACCTACTTCCTGATTCTATGCGAAACCATATCAGTCCCTTTCTTGGTAAATACTTCTGTGAGTCTTGTGGTCAGTTATTATTTCAAATTTGTGTCCCCACAAAAACTTTATCAGCTTCCTCACAGCCCAAAATACTCCTAAGGCCTCCTTTTCTTCCACAGAGTAGTTACTCCCCGCCCCCTCAGACTTCTTGATGCAAAAAGTATGGTTCTGTTTTGTCCTCATGCTCTTTGAATCAGAACGGCCCCCAGTCTCTTAGAGCTCACATTAGTCATCAACACGGTCTCATTGTTCATATAAAAACTTCCCAAATCAGCTGCTTTATCTAGGATATCCTTGATGTCATGAAACTCCCTTTCACACTATTGATTCCAACTGAACTCCTTTCCCCTCTTTAGCAACAACCTCATCCACCCAGTTCCTTCCACGAATCTTGGAACAAACTTATTGTATTCACTAACTCTTCCTTGTTCTGTGGGCTGGGCAAATTCTTAATGGTATCGACTAGCCCCGCTTTAGGGCGAATCCCTTTTGCCGAAATCTCATGACCTAAATACTTAATTGTGGGACAATCGATTTGACATTTCTCAGATCTTCGCATTAGTCCATTGATCTGTAACCTCTCTAGGATTTAGCTTAACCTCTCATTGTGTTCTTCTAAATGAGCCCCAAAGAACATCCGGTCATCCTGGTACACCTTCACTCCTTTTACACCCTTCAATAGTCTCGGCATAGCTCTCTGAAACACTGAAGTCGCCGAAATCGAGCCAAACGGCATACTTAGAAACTTAAATGTGCCAAATGGTGTTATAAAGGTGGTGAGTTCTTGAGATGAGCTGTGTAAGTGTATCTGGTGGTAAGCCGAGGTCAAATCAAGTGTAGAGAAGTGTTTCACGCCATTAAGAGAGCACATCTCAGTAATATTTGGAAGAGGGTAATGATCTACAGTACAATGACAGACTTATTTAGTTCCCTGAGATCAACACACAGCCTGGCCTCTCCACTGGCTTTCCTTGCCATAACAACTGGTGCCACCCATTCTGAAGATTCTACTTCCTGGATGATTCCATTCATAAGTTTATCAATCTCATCTTTCGTCTTGTCTCTCACCATTAATGAGACATTCCTCAATCTTGCTGCCTTAGGTACCGACCCATACTTGAGCCTGATTTTATGCACGTAATTCTTGAGACAGCCCAACTTTCTGCTGAATACCTCTGGAAATCTATTCACCCAACCACTCATCTTCTGCCACGGTTTGAACTACGGGATCATCTTTAAGCCTAACTGGTGGGTCTTCATTTGGGTCTAGCAGGACACACAGATCACGTTGATGAAACCAACTGATTAAAGAATCTCCCTTCACAGAAATGTATACTTTCGCTGGTATGATACGGTCTTTAAATTCTGTGCTTCCCCAAAAGTAACCTAGTAATTTGATTGGTTATCCACCATAACCCTTGGGTTGCACATCTGGCATCAACAACTTGACTTTCCTTTTTAATTGCTGATCATACAATGACTTCGGTATCAACTTAATCTTTGCCCCTGAATCAAATAGAATTCTGACCAGTTCTCCATTAACCAAAATTGACTCTATGGGACCATCAAAAGACCCACACCTTGTTTGTAAAATTTACACTTCACTTATTGCCCCTACATCACTTGTCACATTCACACACCACCTCCCTTACTTTCTTTGTATTACTCTTTGTCCTGCAACACTTTGCAAGATGACCAGTCTTACCACAATTTTTGAAAACTATTGTCCAAGCAGGACATTCTTTATTGTTGGCAATGTGACCAACACACTCACACCTGAAACATTTCCCTGCAAAGGTTTTTTTCAATGTCATACTTTTACCACTTTTCCTGTCATTGTACATCATTGTGTTGTTCTGTACTGCCTTTACAGTAATGCCCTCTTCTTTTCCATTTGTGTCAGTACTAACACTGTCATTACGGATAACCTAATCGCATTTTCTCGAGTGCTCACACGTTTTTGCTGCACTAGAATTTCTTCTAAAGAAGGGTTGTCTTTTTGCCACATACTCTCTTTTACCTTTTCTAACGAGCAGCCTAACATAAACTGGTCTCTCAAGCGTTCTTCGGAGGAGTTCCCTATCATGCAAATTGAAGCAAGTCTCCGTAGCTCTGTTATATATTCTTCTGCTGATTCACCTTGACGTTGCATTCTTTTCCCAAATTGGTAACGTTTCAGAACTGTGCTCACTTTGGTCAAGTAGTGCGAGTCAAGATTTTTTGTTTTTTTATACATATTTCAAATTAATTGAGGCCTGCTGAATCACCATCTGATCAGGCAAGTTTTCAAGGACGTTCTGTCCTTCTGTGCCTAGACAGTGCATTAACAGAGAGGTTTTCAGTTTCCATGCTAAGATACTCTGGCGTAATTGTTAAAAACTTTCTTCCACTTCTGCCAAGGTATTGGAGGATCACCAGGGGATAGGAAATATGGCGCAGTGGGCACATTTTGACAAAATTACTTGTATAAATAATGTGCAGATAAAGCTTCTTCGTGAGGTGTACTGTGGTTACTATGAATAGTTACCTATGCGCAGACCCACAGTATATTAGAAGTGGGTTTTAACAGCAATATATTGTTAGCACGAGTTTTGCTTACTTCTGCGGGACCAGGAGCAAATTCAGGGTCATAGAACTGTGGATTAAACTCAATCTTTTGTTCTGGTTTGCGCACGAGACACACTGTAGGCTGATCTGTTTCGACTCGGCAACAAACAGTGCCCAACACAAATAATGTGATTTTTGGTGTGCGTATCACGGCTTGAGACGCACTGTAGATTATCCTTTGCTCGAAGGATCTGGCGTTGCGTACTGTTTATTGACCTCCTCTTGTCATGGAAACCAAGCGTACGCTATGCGCAGCCGTTTCCAGGGGCCTTTCCTCTTGCTCGCACGATGCGTTGTCGTCATGGAATGCGCATGCCCCCGCAGTGATCTCGTGCGGAGATGGTTTTGTACTGAGAGTCCTCGCGCACAGAAAACATCTGTTTAAAGTAAGAAATACCTCATAAACATGCAAGTTGTTTCTCCTGACACTCCGCTTTGCTTCTCCCTGCACTCCGCTCGTCCACCATAGCGATCCGTTGCAGCATTACGTTCTCGTGGCTTGTTAGGGCTTTACTAGCATGCTGCCTGCACATCACTCATCGCCAATGAGAAGTGCGCCTTCTAGTCAAGGAAAGTAAACGCTCATAACTCCGGCAGTCTAAGGTAGTAACAGGAACCAGCTTTATTCTTTGTCAATTCATCTAAGCCTCCTTCTTCCAACTGTCCTTCTCTCTTCCCCATGCATTCCTAACATTCTGGATACTCATCCCCAAGGAGACGAATCCAGCAATGCCTATGGCATTGCTTAGTTATCACAGTCAAAGCTTATTTGGGTACTCCAACTGGTAAATGATAGCAGTGTACTCGCGGTTGATGGGGACATTTGGTTGCAACCTGTTTGATTCCTTTGATCAGATATCTTGAGATATTGCATTTGATATCAGAGAAGTCTTATTTACATATAGCACATCACTGGACTCAAGCCCTGAAGAAGTCGTTTGGGTTAATGCCCTAAGACAAGAAACGTGTTGGCTATATTCAATTTGGATCATATCATCAGTTTATTTTGACTAACCAGAAACAACGGAGTAATGGAAAATACATTAAGTTGTTCTTCTACATACTACGGAGCAAAATGTACTGCCCAGTGGATTTGGGAGTTTCCATGAATAAACTCTAAAGAACTGGATACTATTAATGAACTGAATTTGTGATGTTTTTTTACACATGAGATAATATCAGGGAGGATAAATGTGATCGATTCATAAGTGATTGATTAATGAGTGCATCACAATTGTTTCTGTTTTTGTATGTGTTTACTTTGTGAACTAGTTACCACAGTCAACCTGCCCATATGAGTTGGATTACAAGGCTCCGCAATGTTGTGAAAAAACTGGTAGTTGCGGGGGAATGGTATGTTAGTAAAGAGGTATAAAAATAAAAAAAAACCTGGAAGAACCACAATTTTAATAATAACTATGCACCACACGTGGATGAGGGTAATTTGATTGATTGCTCAATCTGGGTGCTAAATCTGCCTATTGCCAGGCCATAGTTTAAGTGGATCACCATGTCTGTCTGCCAGCGTAGCACATTGCAGAGATATTTTGGAGCAAGGTTAGTTGTAGGGTCGCGGACAAACAGAAGGATATAGTTAGTGTACATCAAGGTCAAAAGGAGGCCATGCTGGAACCGTAGGCTGTGGTGCAGGTGGTTTTTCTGCGGCTGGATGCATGTTTAAATGGGGCTATTGGCATTTGCGTTGCAAAGGTGGGAGGTATGGGATGGGAGCTTAATTATGATTTTCTTTTCCACCACATTACCCTCCTGCCTGTCAGCACTGACACCTACTGTCAGACACTTGCAAACCTCTACTACCCAATAGTGATTTCTCACACGGCCCACAGACACTGCTGTTATTATGAATGTATCTTTTACATTAATTTGCTGGATTCAATTTACAGGTCCTTTAATTACAACTGGAAGACTCTTGCATGTCAAATGTTGCCGTGGACCCAGCATTCTACAAACACTCAGCTTAAGAGAAACGTTCACTATGACCTCTACCAGAAAAAAGGTACGTCTGAAACAGTTGCCATTAATTTTATCAAACAGCCTGTGCATTTCTCCAGCAGGATGACCAACGGGTGGTGGTGAGCTTCAAGGGGCCATCGGGTGTTGAGAAAAATGTAAGTCAAGACCAATGTGCAAAATAGCCATAAAAATTGAAACCTACAAAAATGAAGATCTAATTGTAACCATTAAATCAGTCAGCATTTCTATTATAATGTAAAAATAAAGGAAAAACTAACATTAAAAACATAACCTTTTGTGGCACTAATTTACTGTAAAAGGAGGATAGCCTGCCCCTTTTTTATTGCATATGTAGTAGGCGTGAAATAATGCAAATGAGTAGTGAGAAGATGCTTGTTCATACGGACCACTCTAAAAAAAAAAAAATTGGCACAGAAAAAGATAATGAAGAGAGTGCCTCTCCGCCCTTCGTAGAATATACAAAACTAGTTATTTTCAGACTATGGGATAGTTTTATTATCTTTGTCAGTGTTCAGCTGCAAACGTTTTACTCTACTGAAAATTATCTCTGACCATGTAAGGAATTTTAAAAGCATATGATTTCTGAAAGTGCTTCATCATGGTGACTAATTAGTCAGAAATTGCTCATTTCGTTTTTCACTTTCATCGTTTTAACTTAGCTGGTGATTTGATAAAATATTGCATCTAGGACTTGCCTAGTGCCTGAACAAGCTGTTATGCCCTTAAATGTCACATTGCTTTTGAGAACAAATAAACCTTTGAGTACCCAATTTAGTGCCCACCTGGAAATGATGGAAGGGTAATACGAAGCATGGGACTATCTTCCGGCACTCCCAAACCCTAACTTAAGGTTCTCGCATCTCAGTTAAAAAGAACTTGACACTTTATTTTGTTGGAAAAATATATTTTTTTAGTGTTTATTAATACATTTTCCCATTGTGTAACCTTCAGTGCCTTGCAGACAGTGAACCTTGCCATGGGTGCTGCTACACCCTACGCACTACAACATTGCCACCAGCTCTCTTATGAGCCGGCGACAATGCTGTAGGCTGTGTCCCACTGGGCCAGTGGGCGGAAACTGTTTCCACCCGCTGACCCAGTGGGAAACTTGTAATGGGGCTGACAGGGAGGCAGCCGCACTGGTGGCAACCTCCCTGTTGGAACTTCGGCAGATGGGCTTTTCCGGCCGCCAAATTCATTGACCCCATTGTGTATTTCAAGTGGTTGGATTTTTTGTCACTGTTAAGTGGGGAGCAATATTTATTTTCTTGGCTTTCTTTTGACTTTTTAATTCACTTTGCACACCTTAATGAAAAAAAAAAAAACTATTGAGGTAAATGTGTTTTTACAATAATTAGTAGTTATAATGATGTGGTGTTTTTAGTGCATCATATTAAAAGCATTCAGAACGATTTAGATTGATAAGTCAATAAAGAGGGAGTACGGTATGTAGAAATAGTGATATCTCTTGAAAACGAAAAATAAGAATTGATAAATATGGGAGGCAATTTTAAATTGTACTTGCTAAATGTCACATTTGGTTGTATAGCTTTGTGTTGTATGCTAAATTCCTGTGGTATGCTTTGTCAGATTATGTGCGGAGCTGTATCATTGGTATAGGAGAGAATTACAGAGGAACTCAGACCAGAACTGAGAAAGGGAAGACATGTCAACACTGGAGTGCCAGCTACCCTCATGATCACAGGTATGATGACAAGAAGACCCTTTTAGTAAATTGGCAAGGACAAAGACTGTCTGTGTATATGTTGTGGTCATATACGGTGGAAGGAATATTATAGCAATAATAGGGATGCTCATCTGGAGGTGAGAGGAATTATAATACCTCAGTTCTATCAGGGAACGTTTTGAATGTTGACAGACAACAACGGTGATGTGTGCTTACATAAGCAACAGAATTGGTAGTTACCTTTTTACACACAGTAATATGGCTATGTACAATGAAAGAGATGTATTTGTGGGTATGGGTCCTACGTGATTTCCTAACCTAAGATTTTAACTTAACACGCCCATGGAGTCATGAATCTGAGACAGAGTTAAACATATATTTCATGTGGCAGTGTCCCCTAGGAAAGGCTCTTCCCAGCACATCAAAAACACAGTTACGTAAAGAGCATACTCTATAACTGAGTTCTAGGTCAGTGCATTCAATGTAGTCGATTTATTATAATATATTTTAAAAGATGCAATATAGAATCAACAAAAGTGATTGCCTTGAAGGCTCTTAATGAATAGGGCACACAGAAGCAGTGCAAAATCAAAACAATGTAGAGTCCCATATTAGCAGTAAAATCTATAAGGAAACTGATGACATCTTTGGTAGTATCCAGGAAAGCTCTGTCTCACCCCCTAGATCAACTGTTTCTATGGGAAATCTTCTCTTTTAACAGAATGTAAAGTGCAAATGGTATAAGTAAAAGTATCAAAACTTAAGCAAATCACAGCAAAGTTTTATGAAACGTCAAATTGCCTTAGCACCTAAACACATGAATTTTGTACCCATTACAGGAGTATAGATTCTGCCCACTCTATGCTAATGTCATATGGCGATGGTAGGACAAACTAGATACATGAACAGTAAAGTATTATGAATGAAGAGGGCACAGTGGGCTAGCAGAAGATCCTTGTGAAAAGATACAGTGTTGTGATTCTGCTAGAAAGATTTAATCCAGAACAGCAAGAACAAAGCAAGTGGAAATAAGCATACCTGAATTTGCTTGACTGTGTGCTGCCAAAGCAATGAGCAGTAAAATGTGTAGGGGGAAAAAGACATCCCGTAGGAACCCGGCTATCTATGTAGTGTACCAGTGTAAGGGGACATTATGCAGATAGTCCAGGGCAATCCTTATTGGCTGACATAGGTTAAAATAATAACCCTAAAAGCCCTTTTTTTGTGGTAATGTGGGCAAGCAGTTCGACTTATCAGAGGATAGTGTTAAGCATGCATTGCACACACAGAGCCAGGAATTGATACACATACTCAAAGAAATGCTGTTCAAGTTATCAATTTTTAATCACAGTAAAATACACTTATACTGTAGGCTTCAATCAGTAATGTTATTCTATGAGAAAAAGGGCATATACTGCATACGGGTACTTTGCAATGACTTAAAGAGGGGCTCACGTCTCAAAGGTCTTATGTACACAGGGCCACCATTGGTCCACAGCAACTTGGGCTGGGGGACGCGTGTACAGTGGTGTTTTTTCCAGCAGGGGTCATGTCATGAAGACTCCTCACCGTTCTTGGTTCCTGCATAAAACAGGCTGCAGGTGGCAACTGGGGGACCAGTCTGGCCAAACCCAATGTGGGGTTCAGCTCTGAAGGGTTGCAGGACCTCGTTGGCTCCATTCAATCAATCAGGTATTTTAAAGCGCACTATTCACCCATAGGGTCTCAAGGCGCTGAGACCATTGGCCACTTAGACTTGGGCTGAGAGTCTTGGTTGCAGTGGTGCGCCTTGGTGTCGGGTTTTTTACAGTCTGGGGCCCTCAAGGTTCTTCTTGGGTACCACCAGGATCCAAACGAATAGCTCTGCTACTCCACAGGAGTTACTGGTAGTTCCTTGAAGTGCTGGCAGTGCTCCCAGGCCTTTGGAGGCAGAGCAGCTGCAGGACAAGTCGAGTTTGGTACAATTGTAAAGGTCAGCAGGCAAGCCAGCAGGGTTGTGGCCAAATCAGTTGCTGCTACTCGGTTCTTTCTTTCTGCGGCTCTTCTGTGTCCTCCTTTGCTTCAATGGATCTGAGCTCCTGGTGTAAGGGGACCACCTAAATACTGAATTTAGGGGTGTTAAAGGGAGTGATGGGTAGTACCCAATGGGCTACCTTCCCTTGGATCACTACACCTCGTATGTGACCATTACTGTGGGAAGTGGGCATACCCCTGTCCCAGAGTGCCTAATTCGACCACACACAAGAGGGTGGAGTTCCTATTTTCGTGTTCGCTTCAGTTAGCCTACCCTACGGATATGACTAGCCTGGGAGTGTAACACTACTCCTGACAATCTAATTTCCCACCTGTCCTGGTGCCAAATGGGCCTCAGGGCAAGGGGTGGCATCTCCCAGGACTGGAGGAAGCCAGGGTCGCATATCAGTGGCGACAGGGACTTTGAAGTCCCTGGCCTTGGTATGCCAACTCACTAGCCATCCTCCTGTAGGAGGTGTGAACACCTTCCTTCAGAGCAGGCCTTGTTTCCGGCCTCAGAGAGCATTGGGTTACCACCTGCAGGTCGTCAAAATCCTGCCTGTGGTGGCAGGCTGGATTGCACCAGTCAGCCAGCACACTAGGGGACTAGTAGGTTTCAGGGGATACCTCTAAGGTACCTTCTGGGTGTATGTATTGATAAATCCATCACTGGAATCCATGTGGGTTTATTAATATGAGGTGTTTATTAATGTGAGGTGTTTGGTACCCAACACCATAGGTTTCAGTGAAGCTATTATGAGGCTGTGAAATTCGTTTTGACCAGGGCCCAGTACGTACCTTTGGTACCTTCCCTGTTCACTTGTAATGTTCGAGAATTGACTTAGACATCACAGGAGCATATCTGCTCATGCAGATATGTCCACACATGTAGCTTAATGAGCCCTGCCTTAGGGCTCCAAGGTCTGCTGTAGGGGTGACTTACATATAGCCCATGCAGTGTCTTTGGCATGGCACACTGGAGTGTCATATTTTCATACATTGTTTGCACCATGTCATACAGTCTGCGATGGATGGCAGTATGTGTGTAATTTTGTGTGTGGGTCCCTTAGGGTGGCATCAGACATGCTGCAGTCCTTAGGTGCCCTCTTTTAGTACCCATTTCCTAGGTACCATGGGTACTATTTACTAGTGATTACAGGGGTGCTAAATTCCATGCTAGTTCTGTTACAGTTAGACTTTACTCGTCTAGGGGAACGAGCACTGTCATTGAGGTCTGATTGACAGTGCAATTAGGCCTGCTAGAGTCGAAAAACAGCATCTAGAAGTTCTAAAGGGGGACAAAGTGGTCCTACAACATCCATTTTTGAAAAACAGGAAAACACACTTCTGCATAAAATTGGAAAACTGTTTCAAAGGCATTAGCACAATATCGGTGTACACATGTTGCATCAGGAGTAAACCCACATTCTGCACGTTGTTAATAATGCACAAAAATCGTTAACAACGTCCCATCTGAGGGTGTGTATTGTTATGACAAAAAAGAAGAAACACTGACTTCTAGTCGGAAGGGTGGGAGTAGTTTCAAGATGATTCCTTTGGGCTGGTGAGAAAAATAATGTGCCTCTCTAAGAGTTGGGGCTTGTGTTGGCCAAAGTGGCTTCCTTCTTGAGGTTGAAAGCTTTCCTTCTGTAGGCTTCTTCCGTTCATGTCTTTTGCCATTTTTTCTCAGATATATTCCCAATGAAAAAAATGGCCTGGAGGAGAATTACTGTCGAAATCCGAACAAAGATGCTGGTGGTCCTTGGTGTTACACAACTGACTATACTGTACGACATCAGTTCTGTGGGATCAAACAGTGTGAAGAAGGTACACTTATGACCAATATGTATTCACATATGCAGATTTATGCTAGATGCTTTTCTGCAAAAGCTAGTACTGCCAATAAACCATGGAATGTCTGTAGAAGCCTGAAGAAACGGTTAGTATTAATTTTGTCTTCGAAAGCATTACTGACACATTCAAGACTGTGTGAAAAGTCAAATGGAAACTCAAATGTGAAAGGGAATGTGCTCAATTATGGTCAGAAAGCTGATTGAGTCTACTGTTACTATAAGACCAGGAAATTTAAGGGAGCGCTTTTTCCACCAAGTGGAGGTCTAGCTCAGTCAGGACCAAGAAATCCTATACGGTTTGGCTTGTTTATTTTTTATTTTTTCCACACAAGTGGTTGATTAAATATTCCTATCTTTTCTGAGGAATGGTTTCATAGTTCACCGTACTGCATATCAAGCTAGTTATGACAGCATGCATGTCCATGAGTTAATTCGTTGTGTCTGCCTGAGAGTCTTTTTGAGAATCAGTTCTATTTATAAGTGACTAGCTTATTGTGGTCTCCGAAGTCTATCAGGGTATGATGAGGCACCAATAAATAAGTTGGTGGGTCACCTTTGTGGTTTCAATATGGTTACTGGATGGATAGTGAGCCAACAGTATTAATGAAACAGTATTTGAAAAAAGTCTCATAAAACAAATTATTTTTATTTACAAATTTTGAACAGTGGAATGCAGTTTTTTGTGCAACCCCTAAAAAAGGACGGATACATAGCTGAAATGCGTTGGGGAGAAATTGTCATGATTAAATGGAGATTTGTTAAGTTTGTTAAATGGAGCTAAAATAGTGAAAAGAACAAGGTGGTTAAGGTCTGGTATGAGGGTCAGATATTGACCCTTAGAGTGGATTGTCAGAGATTGACACTGATGACTTGGATCACCTGGTTGGATCCAGAAATCGGAGATCTTCCTCACCATTCACTAGCTTGCAGCATCACAGAAGCTGACATTACGGTTTTCCTTTTTGACTTTATCTTCTTAGTGAAACATAACAGGGGAACAGACACTGGTGGTGTCTGCGGTGCTGTTGTACACATGATTATATAACACATAAATTTATGTTTCTATCCGCTACACCTACAGAGAACTTTTCTCAGCAGGGCTTGTAAGGGTTAGCAAACAATTACAGTGGTCAGTGGAGAGGCAAATTACAGAGCATACTATGTTGTGAAGCAATCGTATTCAGAGTTTAATGAATACTCTACAAGTCAGTTAATGAGGTGCATGTTGTATGGCTTTGGAGTTAGCGCTGATGACGGGGAGATGAGTTAAAAAAAAAAAGTGTTTATTAGTATTTTTCCAGATATAATTACACATACAGTATACAACGTTGTATACGGACCACTATAGCCGTAGACGTACAGTTGTAACATCAATATACACAGTATATCATAACATACCAATATACACAAACCGTTTCTGCTCCGTATAGTCTGGGTTAGAAACGTAACAATTTCTTCGAACAACCATTTTAATAATAACTATGCACCACGCCATGGATAAGGGTAATTTGATCCATTGCTCAATCTGAGTGCTAAATCGGCCTATTGCCAGACCATAGTTTGAGGATCACCATGTCTGAAAACACCTATTGTTTGACTGATATATGTTTGTGGTAAAACAATATTAAATATATTGTGCATTGCAGAGTAGGGATTCCTTTTACGACCTGGCGTGCAGTAATATTTGTACAATAAAAAAGGGCTTTAAAAAAACATAATCCCCTTAATGGAATACAGTACACATCTACTAGCAATGTTTGATGCCGGCCACACTAGAGTTGGGATTTTTAGAAGAGACAGAAGCAAGCGAGAACACTCCTTTTACTGACCGTTCTTCACATGTATTTTCCTTTACAGCAGTGCTTCACAAGGGTTCTAGAACAATGACCCATTTTTAGCACAACAAAGTTTCGTGACCCACGTAGCCTTAATGGACATGAGGTGTTTTTTTTTTAAAAAAATTTTTAAAGGTAATAACATTAATTGTTTTTGTATTCAAACAAGGCACTGTGGTGCATTTTGGACTCATATATAATATAAACATATATTGCAGTTATGTATAGCATTAGCACATCCCTAGGGCATTGGAACTCTCAACATGAACACCAAATTACATTACACAGGTTGGAGGTATTTTTATTTTAAGCACAGGCGATTAAGTGAGTTGCCCAGAATCAAAGTATGTTGAGCCAGTTCTAGGACTCCAGTCTGGTTCCTCAGATCCAGAGATGGCAGCTCTAGCCTTTAGGGCACATCTATATTTCTCAATTTATTTGTGAAAGTCATACACAAGTTGTATATTTGTGTATGTTCACACATAGTGGGCACATTTTCAGTTGAAATGTCTTTGTGAAGTAAAAGACGGCAGCATATGTAACTGGAAGGTTCACCCGGAGTCGTGCTTTGCAATACTTGGAAGGATGTCATTTAAAACCAGACTTACGAAAGCACCTTTGCTCTAGTGTACAAACCCTTCTAATCATTTTAAATATTACTTAAATATAGACCAGGACTTTTACGACCCACCAAAAGTCGGCTTGCGACCCACCAGTGGAGCCTGACCCACAGTTTGGGAAAGGGTGCTTTGCAGTACTGGTCAGACATGCTTGTAGAATGGAAATCAGGTGGGATGTGAACACATTCTAGTACCTCTCTATCCCATCAAGGCAGCTGTTGTTTTTATTTACTACTTCATTTGGAGCAGCCACAAGTCTTATCGAGCAGTATTGAATCTTCAGAGTTGTCGCACAGAGCACAGGAGGCTGACCAACATGGCAGACCCTAAGGAAGGCCGTATACTGCTAGGGAAAGATTAAGTACATATAGCAAAACTTATCCAGGTATTGAATATCATCTGCTCCGCACAAGGTAGCAGATTGAATGAAAAAAAGGAGAAAACGGGTGGAAGCGGAGACTGATTCTATCAGGAGCAGATTGGAGAGCGGGAAAGGGAAATGGATCTCAGACATGAGACTCTCTGATACAATTCCCCAAAGGGAGTAGGCGTCATTTAAGGATCACAAGAGGTCGCAGCTGATAGTCCTAACTTGCCTGTTGCCACCCTCGGGGTTGCTCTTGCAACCCTTGAAAAGCAGCTTTAAGGAGAAACCTGCTTCCAGATTCTATTTTGTGCTTTTATTATAAGGTTTGATATAGTGTCAAGTTTATTTAAATAAATGGGAGGTGTAATATTGTGTTAAAGTTTTGTTTTAAACGTGCAGATTCTGTTTAGGGAAAACACTGTAAAATGTGTCGCTCTTTGCTGGCTTAGTTTCATAATGCTTAAATCCTCATAATTCATTGTAGCCGTTAATAGTAAATTCCAACCTTTGAATTGATCGTAACACTGGGGACATTGGTGTTATCTTTCGCTGCTCAGGCTGAAGGTGTGAAACAGTCCAGGCCAGGCCGTGAGCCCTGCGAGTAGGGAACCTGAAGGTCAGGCCAACCAAAAGACACAGTTTTTGGCTGCGGGATCAGCCAGGAGCACAGATAACTTAAGGTTCTGAAAGCAGCCAGTACAATCCCAGGAGAGGCTGATATCAGAGAGGAGAAGGTCCAGACTACTGCCTGAAGGTGGAACGTTTTCAGTGCTCACTGACGTCAGTCATGCAGTGGAAGTGAGTTTCAGTGCTTGTGGCAGGCCACTGCACTGTTCACCTGTGTTTGAAGTGGGGTTGAAGATTGGCGATTAGGGAATTCAAAGTTGGAGTCAGGCACAGCAACCGATTGCATTCAACATTTGCTTTGAAAATTGTGTACAGAAATGTATAGGGGTGGTAGTTTTTGAGCAGCTCAGTATGAGGACTGCCAATTTTGCACAGCTCGGTTTTGGTGCTGCAGACATTTTGAACCACCTTGTATTGTGCACTACAGTGTGCAAAATACATTAGAGCAACTACAGAGTGTATAAAGCCGAGTATGAGAGATGCAAATCGTTTGGTAAGAAGAATGGATACACTGCAAACTGCTTTGTTTAAAAAAATAAAATAAAAAAAAAATCACCATCAGAGAAACACGTTTTTGACATATTGCTGACCATCTTCTGACCTATGACAGGGCAATAAATATAGGATGGTTGTAAGCTGGGCTTTAGTGAGATCTCGAACAGACTCCAGGCTGTTAAGCTTGGTGTTGTGGTCTCATTCTTTCTCACATATAGCTGGACGACTCTGTGCACAGTGTGCATTGCATAGATGTTTGTTATGGTATATCTTTACAGACAAATCTTAGGTCATAAAAGGAATCCTTAATAACATTTCATTTAAAGACTGCTTTGAGTTTGTTAAACACAAGTTGTGAATTGCTTTTTAGAATTAAGTATTTGCATATGCTATCAGGTGCACAACACGAAGTTCACAAAGTAGCTTACATTTTATAAAGCTTTCACTATGCACTGAATTGCCTCCCAGGGCCTGAGAAAGACTGGCTTAAATTGTCATCTTTGTACAAGCTGTAAGTAAGAATGTCCTCTTTTGTCTGATATAAGCAGTTTAGCCTAGCTGTCTGTCGAACAAACTATGCAAGATGTCTTGGGTTAGCATTCTGTTGCAAAGATCTTACCACATAATTAAAGCATAAAAAATACATATGGTATAAGTTTACCTATGCACTGGGCATATCTCCAGTGTGATCCATTTTATTTTTAATGAGGCTTTGTGATCAGTTTTAGAGATTCAACAGTTTCCATTTGATGACTGGTGGTGTTCCATATCAAGCAGAGTGTTTTTTGCAGGCTCGAATGTTGTGCTTGAGCATCATAGCAATCACTATAGTCTTCTGGTAGTACCAACGTTAAGCATGTTCGAGAATGCATTTCTGTATTTGGAAATATATTTATTGGTTGAAAAATAAATATTGACAGCAGTGTTTACAGTAATAGAGAAAATATATATAAACCCGCTTACGTTCATGAGCCATTCTAGTTTGTATCTGCTGGCGCTGCAATACTTAGTCCATGCTTATGACAGCTGTTCCTGCCCAGGAATACTGCATAATTGGAGCAGTTAAAACATAAGGTCAACCTGGAATGCATGTTTCTTATACAGAAGGATGTCATGCATAGCTTTGAGTTGAGGTGAACGCGACTCGTCCTGCCAGACATGTGGACCTTCCCCCACACGTGTCAAAATTCTTAAAAAAATAATTTAATACATTATCCTTTTAAGAAGGACATACATGACTGTGTGCTGGGATCCTGCTGACAAGGTCCTAGCACCAGTGTTCTTTCCCAAAAGTGTACCATTGTTTCCACATTTGGCACACATGTCCCTTGTAAAAGGAACATGTCGTATCAAGGGCTCTGTGACCAAGGAGGGTCCCTAAGGGTTGCAGCATATATTGTGCCACCCTAAGGGACCCCTCGCCAACCATATGCACACTGCCATTGCAGATTGTGTGCTGGTGGGGAGGAAAAGGTAAAGACTTCATGGCATCCCTCTCAGCGTGCCATGCCCACAACCCACTGCCTGTGGCATAGGAAAGTCACCCCCTAGCCTGCCTTACAGTCTAAGGCAGGGTGCACTATACCACAGGTGAGGGCATAGACACTGTAGGGGCATATTACTCATGCAGCTAAGTTCATTCTTAGACATTGTAAGTGCAGTGTGGCCATATTGAGTACTTGGGCTGGGAGTTTGTCATCAGTCAATCAATCAATACATTTGTTGAGTGTGCTACTCACCCGGTAGGGTCTCAAGGCGCTGGGGTGGGGGGTGCTACTGCTTGAAGAGCCATGTCTTGAGGTGCTTTCTGAAAGACAGGAGGTCCCGGGTCTTGTGTAGGTTGGTGGGGAGGGAGTTCCAGGTTTTGGCAGCGAGGTGGGAGAAGGATCTGCCGCCGGATGTGGTGCGTTGAATGCGAGGGACTGGTGCGAGGGTGAGGTCGGCGGAGCGGATCTGGCGTGTCGGGATGTGGAAGTTGAGTTGATCGTTGAGGTAGGCCGGTCCGGTGTCGTGGAGGGCTTTGTGAGCATGGATTAGGATTTTGAAGACTATCCTTTTGTTGATGGGTAGCCAGTATAGGGTTCTGAGGTGGGCAGAGATGTGCTCATGGCGAGGGAGGTTGAGGATGAGACGTGCGGAGGTGTTCTGGATGTGCTGGAGTTTTCTTTGGAGCTTGGCCGTAGTCCCCTCGAAGAGGACATTGCCGTAGTCCAGTCTGCTGCTGACGAGGGCGTGGGTGACTGTTCTTCTGGTTTCCATGGGGATCCACCTGAAGGCCTTGCGGCGCATACGAGGGTGTTGAAGCAAGAGGATTATATGGCGTTGACTTGCTGGGTCATGGAGAGAGAAGAGTCTAGTATGAAGCCGAGATTGCCTGCGTGGGTGATGGGTGTCAGGGTGGTCCCAGGGTGGTCGGCCACCATGAGTCGTTCCATGCAGACTTGTTGGGTCCGAAGATGATGATCTCGGTTTTTCCTGAGTTCAATTTGAGGTGGCTTGCTGTCATCCAATTAGCAATGGTGAGAAGTCCTGTGTGGAGGTCGTTCTTGGCAGTTGAGGGGTTCCTCATGAGGGAGAGTATGAGCTGGGTGTCGATGGCATAGGAGATCATGTTGAGGCAGTGGGGTTGGACGATGCTGGAAAGCGGAGCCATGTAGATATTTAAGAGGGTGGGGCTGAGTGAGGATCCCTGGGGGACTCCGCATTGGTCTTGGTGGCTTTTGACCGGTGTAAGGAAATGCCTCCTTGGCATGGTTACCCCCTGACTTTTTGCCTTTGCTGATGCTTAGTTATGATTTGAAAGTGGCTGGGACCCTGCTAACCAGGACCCAGCACCAGTGTTCTTTCCCTAAACTGTACCTTTGTCTCCACAATTGGCACAACCCTGGCACTCAGGTAAGTTCCTTGTAACTGGTACCCCTGGTACCAAGGGCCCTGATGCCAGGGAAGGTCTCTAAGGGCTGCACTAGGTCTTATGCCACCCTAGGGATCCCTCACTCAGCACATGCACACTGCTTCACAGCTTGTGTGTGCTGGTGGGGAGAAAATGACTAAGTCGACATGGCACTCCCCTCAGAGTGCCATGCCAGCCTCACACTGCCTGTGGCATAGGTATGTCACCCCTCTAGCAGGCCTTACAGCCCTATGGCAGGGTGCACTATACCACAGGTGAGGGCATAGGTGCATGAGCACTATGCCCCTACAGTGTCTAAACAAAACCTTAGACATTGTAAGTGCAGGGTAGCCATATGAGTATATGGTCTGGGAGTCTGTCAGACACGAACTCCACAGCACCATAATGGCTACGCTGAAAACTGGAAGGTTTAGTATCAAACTTCTCCGCACAATAAATGCACACTGATGCCAGTATACAATTTATTGTAAAATACACCCAGAGGTCATCTTAGAGATGCCCCCCTGAAAACATACCCGACTTCCAGTGTGGGCTGACTAGTTTTTGCCAGCCTGCCACACACCAGACATATTGCTGGCCACATAGGGAAAGTGCCTTTGTCACTCTGTGGCCAGAAACAAAGCCTGTACTGGGTGGAGGTGCTTCTCACCTCCCCCTGCAGGAACTGTAACACCTGGCGGTGAGTCTCAAAGGCTCACCCTTTTTGTTACAGCGCCCCAGGGCATCCCAGCTAGTGGAGATGCCCGCCCCTCCAGCCACTGCCCCCACTTTTGGCGGCAAGGCTGGAGGAGATAATGAGAAAAACAAGGAGGAGTCACCCACCAGTCAGGACAGCCCCTAAGGTCTCCTGAGCTGAAGTGACTCTTACTTTTAGAAATCCTCCATCTTGTGAATGGAGGATTCCCCCAATAGGTTTAGGGATGAGGCACAAAGAGGGTGTAGCCACCCTCAAGGACAGTAGCCATTGGCTACTGCCCTCCCAGACCTAAACACCCCCCTAAATTCAGTATTTAGGGGCACCCCAGAACCTAGGAAACTAGATTCCTGCAACCTAAAGAAGAAGAAGGACTGCTGACCTGAAGCCCTGCAGTAAAGACTGAGACCACAACTGCTTTGGCCCCAGCCCTACCGGCCTGTCTCCCAACTTCGAAGAAAACTGCAACAGCAACGCATCCAACAGGGACCAGCGACCTCTGAAGCCTCAGAGGACTGCCCTGCACCCAAGGACCAAGAAACTCCTGTGAACAGCGGCTCTGTTCAACCATCTGCAACTTTCGTGCAACAAAGAAACAACTTCAAGGACTTCACGTTTCCCGCCGGAAGCGTGAGACTTTCTACTCTGCACCCGACGCCCCCAGCTCGACCTGCAGAAAACCAACACTACAGGGCAGACTCCCTGGCGACTGCGAGCCCATGAGTAGCCAGAGTTGACCCCGCTGAGCCCCCACATCGACGCCTGCAGAGGAAATCCAGAGGCTCCCCCTGACCGCGACTGCCTGTAACAAGGGACCCGACGCCTGGAACCAACACTGCACCCGCAGCCCCCAGGACCGGAAGGAACCGAACTCCAGTGCACGAGCGACCCCAGGTGACCCTCTGCCTAGCCCATGGGGTTGCTCCCCGAGGAGCCCCCCTGTGCCTTCCTGCTTCGTTGAAGAGACCCCCAGGTCTCCCCATTGCTTTCAGTACAAAACCCGAAGCCTGTTTGCACTCTGTACCTGGCCGCCCCTGTCCCGCTGAGGGTGTACTTTCTGTGCCTGCTTGTGTTCCACCCCCCCCACCCCCTCCAGTGCCCTACAAAACCCCCCTGTTCTGCCCTCCGAGGACGTGGGTACTTACCTGCTGGCAGACTGGAACCGGTGCACCCCTGTTCTCCATTGAAGCCTATGTGTTTTGGGCACCTCTTTGACCTCTGACCTGACCGGCCCTGAGCTGCTGGTGTGGTAACTTTTGGGGTTGCCTTGAACCCCCCAACGGTGGGCTACCTTGGACCCAACTTTGAACCCTGTAAATGTTTTACCTGTGAACCTAACAATTACTTACCTCCCCCAGGAACTGTTGATTTTTACAGTGTGTCCACTTTTAAAATAGCTTATTGCCATTTTTGTCAAAACTGTACATGCTATTGTGATTATTCAAAGTTCCTAGAATACCTGAGTGAAATACCTTTCATTTGAAGCATTACATGTAAATCTTGAACCTCTGGT
Source organism: Pleurodeles waltl (assembly GCF_031143425.1). Taxonomy (NCBI): domain Eukaryota; kingdom Metazoa; phylum Chordata; class Amphibia; order Caudata; family Salamandridae; genus Pleurodeles; species Pleurodeles waltl. The sequence goes on from NC_090448.1 coordinate 331,528,105, forward strand.
TCTTAAAATAAACTAAGAAAATATATTTTTCTATATAAAAGCCCATTGGCCTGGAGTAAGTCTTTGAGTGTGTGTTCCTCATTTATTGCCTGTGTGTGTACAACAAATGCTTAACACTACCCTCTGATAAGCCTACTGCTCGACCACACTACCACAAAAAAGAGCATTAGAATTATCTCTTGTTGCCACTATCTTACCTCTAAGGGGAACCCTTGGACTCTGTGCACACTATTTCTTACTTTGAAATAGTATATACAGAGACAACTTCCTAATTTTTTTTTACAGTTGCTTGTTTGGGTCTTCTTTACTTCTGTTTATCTTTCTGGGAACCTAAAGACTGCAGTCTCACACTAGCACTCCAACACACCTGCACTGTGCTCATCTGTACCACAGTGGAAAGTCATGGTCCCATGTCAGAATGTCTGCGGGGGGCGGAGTCTGGTATTTTAGAGCCAACTGTGTTATGTCTAGAATTATTTTGCCTTGGATGTGGATGTTATTGTGCTGCTATTTGTTCAGCATGCACCTGGAAATCCAGCTGCTGATCCTGGAGCCGCAGAACTGCCTGTTGCAACTGCTCAATCTCTTCATCGCGACTAGTTTCATGGTCCTCCAGCTATGACTGTCTCCCAAGCTGTTGTCACTGCGGGCCTCCTTGAGGTCCTATCTGAGAATCTGGAGGGAAACAAAGAGGGCCTCTGGGAACGGGCGATTCAATGGGGTCCTCCGTCCCCTGGGTTTCTGACATGGCATCTGGTCCCAGAGAAAATGATGGACCTCCTGAGTGCGAGCCGGTGGACTTGACGAGCATGTCCTTCAGCATACAATCAGTTTCCCTCATCCGGCAGCCATAGCCCATGGCTACTACCACCCCCTCCGCTAGAGGTGAAGGGAATGCTCACTGCTCCTCCCCAGTGCCTGGGGCTGTCTCAGCAGTGGGGCCCTGGTCCACCAAGGAGGTGTGAAACCTCAGGACCATGGCTGCTGAGGATTCCTTGTTCACTGGGACTGGCAGAAAGCAAAGCTGTCGAGGGCTGTTGTGACTCCAAGGTAGCTGGCCCGACCCTGATATTGGGTGGCGCCCCCAGCAGCTATATAGTCAGGCTGGTGTTGATTTCAAAGACCACCCAGCCCTTTCCGTACAGGTGCACTTTTCTCCCACGGGGTCAGCAGGGCCCAGAGCAGCCCAAGGGAGTCCAATCTGTGTTCTCATCTGCTCGAACCAGCCAGTCCTGTGGGACCAGGCCCCAATCATGCATCATTTCCAGACGAATTCTCAAGTCGGTGATGCTGGGATGACGCGTGCAATATCCAGCCCCCAAATCCGGACCTGAGACCCCCCAGCTGCATAGTGCTGTTGGGTGATGTCAGCTCTGTAAGCTGTCTTTCTGTCCAGACCCAGGATGTCACTAGCAGACCCACACCCCACCTGGGGAGCCCAGCTGTGGGGTCAGTTTTGGGGGGAGGGCCCCAACCTCACCTCAGCTGTCCCTCCAGCGGGACCCCCAGCTTGGCAAGCCAGCAGGGACAGCCCACCAGTCCTGGCCGTAGCGATAGGCGCTTTGCCATTGAAAAAGGGCTGACACCGGGCCCCTCTTGGTCTCCGCCAAAGCGCTGTTTCCCAGGGGGCTAACGTCCAAGGTCTACAGCCTCCTCAGCCACAGTTCTGAGCTCTAGCGCCGTGGTCTGCAAGCCCGCTACCACCTCCTCTGAAGAGGTCTTGGGTTGATGGGCAGAAGAGCACCCGCCTGGCCCTCCGAGCCCCTGTAGTATACACTGCCTCACTGCACCTCCGTGTGGTAGGGCCTCGCCCCTGTTGGTCTGCTGCGTGGAGGGTTCCGGGTCCCTCTCCGCTGTGCTTGGCCACTGCCAGGCCTCTCCTGCACCATTAATCTGCCGCCGGCTGTGGTCTGCTCTCACTGCGGCTGGCCCTGAGATCTCACAAACGCGAGCCCCTGGCCCCCGCACACACACTGCAGGTCCCACTCAGCTGATGGTCCTCAAGCAGGGGTAGGTCGGACCCCTGTTAGTGGGCAACTGTCGGGTTATATGGCAGCGGGGACAGATCTCAGGAACATGTCTCATCCATCTGCTATCTTGGCCACCCACCCCTTAGATAAAATTAAACATTCCACAATCTGGTGTGCACAAGTTTGCATCACAGTTATGTAACTGATTAGCACAGCTTCTGTCTAGAAATCTATCCACACAGGCCAGTCAGTCCACTCAACAAAAAGCAGTTATGTCCTTCGACACTTCGACAAACCCATCACTACACACTACAAAGATATTTATCTGAACTGATTTTAATTTCACAATAATTAACATGAACTATTATAGCCTAGGCAATTAATATATCAGCCAAACAAATCATAGTCATACTGAGTCAATCAATAGAAATCTCAGATCCATATGAAAAGTGCACCCAGAACATGAAATCATTAGAGTGCAATCCTAACGGTAAAGAGCAAATGCTGATGGCATGCAATTTCAAATCAGTCTATGCAATCATATTATGTGAAGGACCAAATATACCTTCAACCCAGACTCTAACTTGTGACCATCTTCTTTCCTTAGCCATGTGCTACATGTGTATCGGCGATGATTACCGAGGTTTCGTGGACCGCACAGAGTCTGGGAGAGAGTGTCAACGCTGGGATCTGCAGACTCCACATAAGCATCCTTTCCGGCCAGACAAGTATGGAGAAATGCTGTTGTGGTTTACACTTATTTTGTCTGCCCAACCTGATTAAGATCTTGGAATGGGTCTGTAAATGCTTTGTGTGTTAGCATGCTGCTCAAAGAAAATATCAATCCTCCATTCTTCCTAAATGTGGATGCATTTGGATAGAGGCCAGTATTGTGTAACCAGATTGCTCCCTCTTACCTGGACATCATGCTTATTGCTCTGTTTCCTTTCTTCAAACCATTGGTATGTGGAGTTTTATTTTAATTAGTTGTATTCAAGAGCATCAAGTGTACTACTCACAGGCACTCAAAAACTGAAGACCCCTGATTGAAAACATGGCTTCCTCATAACCTGAGCGTTACTCAATAAAGAAACATTATATCTGGCTGAACAGTTTAGGATGACACTTCACAATTTTCAATTCCTCATGCATTACCAGTCACCACACACAGTTCCTGTTTTACCCATCTATGAGACTGGATGCACGCATCTGCTTCTCTGCTGCTTGTCTTTTTTTGGGGGGTTATGTTCCCTTATTTTGCTGCCTCACCTTACGAGAAGGGTTTTATTTTCCAATGGGTTTTTCATTCTTCTCAAGTCACTAGGAAACTGTACTGTCAAACAAGGAATCGGCACACAAGATGACCTTGGAATTCTGGGATGTAGATCATCTCATCTTCAAAATATTATTCTTAGATCACCATGAATAACAGAATGTGAATCTAAATCCCATTTTACAGTATCTTTTTTGTTTTTGTTTACAAAACTTAATTAAATTAAAAAGAAATCCAGGTTCTCAACATCAGACGAATACTTTAACAGCATAAAGGTTACATTTATTGCTTTTAGTACCTCTGCCACAGTTCCATGGTTATGACGTTACCAACCGCCCACATGGATCAAGGCTCTTCCTCCCCTCCCCCCCCACCCACCACCGTTGCTTCCATCTTAACCAAGCAGCCTCTGGCTTTGTATACACTTTCTTCCGCGAGAGTATACAGCATCTTGATTTATTTTCAGGACCAGCGTGATGTGGACAGCAAAAAAGACATAAGTGGAAATGCTTGAAATGATTAGAACCATTCCATGTCCTTGCATATTGACTCATCTGTTCTATTACAGATCTGGACAAGCCATAAACCAGCCTTGATCCTGCACCAATAGAGATCTCTTCTGTGAGGTGCAGCTTATATCCTTTGGGATAGTGAGCCACTGGACACATGTCTGGCTTCTGCAGTCATATTTGGAGTATCTTGCTGTGAAAATCAAAGTGATGGGTGGAATGGCTAAAGTAAACCCAACCACTGATAATTACATTCAGAAATGCGATGCAGATAGTTTTAATGTTTGATGATGGGAAATTTCTAAACCGCCTGTATGTTTTTATGAAAAGCACATATAACCTAGCTTTTTCCCCTTCAGCATTCGTCATACTGAGCCCTTAACTAGGAAGTGCTTTCTTTAAATGAGATGTTTTGTTTTGCTATTTCCAAAGTTATTTATAAGGGGATGATTCCCTTCCTCTGTTAGTTCGATGTAAAGCGTAACACCAACAATGTAAACAAGTCTTCAAATTTGTATGGCCATGCCACAGGAATATTGTAAAAACTTGTTAATTTAACTTTATATGCTTTTACAGTGCTAACGGCAAGGCTGGTTACCATAAGGCATAAAGTACAAGGAGTTTGGTAAGCCTATAATTTTGAAGACATTAACTTTTGCTCATGGGCCTCCCTCAGTTGCATCCTGCATAGGTGCTCTGAACTGGGACACTTTGCTGCTCATTGAGTCCCCGTCCTATGCTGCCCATGCTAGGTGCACCATAATCTTTCGCCAGCAGCCCATTTCTGCAACACTGAGGGAGGGTATTACTCATTGACACTGGGATCCATCTTCCTAAGTTACTGAGTCGGATAGAACTGTTAAATGAAAAACTACTCAGTGAAATGTTTGAGGCTGAGTCCTTCTCCAGATGTTTTGCTGTGCAGCATGCTCATTGTTCACTGCACCTCACTGCCCCCACCACACGCATCCTGTACCCGGTGTTCCTCCATACAGTATTGTAGCCATAACTCGTAACTACCATGAAAGTGATGCAGTTCTTTGACTGGCTCGAGAGAAGGGCGAGCTCAGTAACCACAGCTCTCTGCTTTTAATCTTTCCAGACTTTACCCTCTGGGTGCAGGAAGCGGGGTGAGCCTTTAATGAGAATGCGACTCTTCTCTGAGACCACAATGAGCCCTATGCTGTGCTCTACCCTCTGTGCCTCAGCTGCAAATTAAATGGGCAAACAGCCATCTTCACATGACCAGCTGAGGACCTCCGTTGCATCTGGGCCACTTTAGGACCACATAAGTGCTGTAGCCATACCACTCAGTCTTCCACTCCTGACACTGGCACTGTCCTTTCAGATATTACCTGATACTTGAAACTACAAAGACTTGCTTTCCCTGCACACTTCTGGCCTGGGGAGCTGAAGGCGCTGATTACACAGACTCTCTGTATTTGGTGCTTTTTTGCCCTAAATACATTTTATAACTGATTGCATGAAATTGCTGTGCCTGTACTCCTTACAAGGCTTATGTCGTTGTTCTGCAGCGTGAATCTTTTCTGGGGTCGCATGCTGTGCATTACTCCTCCATTTAGTGGCTGGATCTGGAATTCTTCAGCCTACTAGCAGTCGTCATTCATTCATTTTTCTTTCTTTTTTTTTTTTTGGGGGGGGGGGGCATCAATTTCACCATTTGGTTGGTGTCTTATCCTGCCTCTCCTGAGGCCTTGTGCCCTTTCCGAAGGCTCCTACGCGTGGCCACTATCTTCAGGGTCTTTTTTCCACAATTGGGTCTGGAAGCACAGCTGAAGGCTCTCAATCTGTGAAAAATACGTTTGTACGAAGTTCATCAAAACAACACAGAAGAACACCGAGAAGAGGTAATGGAGAAGATTACAGACAGGGCCCCTCCCTCCACGTGATATGGAGAGGTTACCGTTCCAATTTTTCACAAAGTGCCACCATACATTTGTACACAAGGACAAAGATCAAGTGTGTAACCTCTGCCTCCTGCTCGACCACAAGAGCGACGACTGCAAAGCCTTACAGATTTCATGTCGAAGATGCTGAGGGCAAGGAACAAAAGGAGGCATGCACATTTTGCCATAGAAGAGCAGAGGCAGACTCAATCATTTAAAGACCCGGGCTTTTCAACAGCAAAGAGGATAATGGACTCCTCCTTGCAGGACAGTACCCCTGTGCAGTGCGACTCGTGCAGCAAGCAAAGATTGTTGACTCCTGCTTTAAGGTATCTTCAGGCTCCCAGTGGCCCCAGCCTCCAGCACTTTATCCTTGCAAGGACAATCTCTCCTCTGCTGCTCCAGCGATGTGGGACTCCTCTCCAGGTGTGCTGACTGGTCCTCACTGCAAATTACTGTGTCTGCTACCAGTGGGTTGCCTGTGGGGGTACGACTGCTTCTGCTTGCTCTCCTGACTGAGAAGAACCTCCACCCAGTACAGGCTTTGTTCCTGGCCACAGACAAAGGCACTCACCCCATGTGGCCAGAAACCCGTCTGGTGGTGACAGGCTGGCAGAAACTGGTCAGCCCCACACTAGAAGTTGGATTGGTATTCGGGGGGCATTTCTATTATGCCCTCTGGGTGCATTTTACAATAAATTCCACACTGGCATCAGTGTGCATTTATTGTGCTGAGAAGTTTGATACCAAACTTTTCAGATTTCAGTGTAGCCATTATGGAACTGTGGAGTTTGTATTTAACAAACTCCCAGACCATATACTCTTATGGCTACCCTGCACTTACAATGTCTAAGGTTTTGCTTAGACACTGTAGGGACATAGTGCTCAAGCACATATGTCCTCACCTGTGGTAATGTGCAACCTGCCTTTGGGCTGTAAGGCCTGCTAGAGGGGTGACTTACCTATGCCACAGGCAGTGTGAGGTTGGCATGGCGACTTAGTCATTTTCTCCCCACCAGCACACACAAGCTGTGAGGCAGTGTGCACGTGCTGAGTGAGGGGTCTCCACGGTGGCATAAGACAAGCTGCAGCCCTTAGAGACCTTCCCTGGCATCAAGGCCCTTGGTACCAGGGGTACCAGTTACAAGGCACTTATCTGAGTGCCAGGGCTGTGCCAATTGTGGAAACAAAGGTACAGTTTAGGAAAAGAACACAGTTGCTGGGGGCCTGGTTAGCAGGGTCCTAGCACACTTTCAATCACAAGTTGGCATCAGCAAAGGCAAAAAGTCAGGGGGTAACCATGCCAAGGAGACATTTCCTTACAGAGAGGTACTGTGTTACTTATCTTTGTGCTTTTCTAGTACCCCCAGCTCCACTCTACACACTTTACTTACCTTGTTCGCATTCCATTGTTTTAGTATATGCTTTGTGCTCCCCTAGGGTCACTATTGGTTATTACTATTTGCACTGTTTTCTAACCTTTTCTATGCCTATTTCTGATGTACTGTATATGTTTAGTGAATTACCTCCTGAGGGCTGGTCATCTGTCTATTATTTTGTGGTGGGTTGTGCCAAAAATAAAGTACCTTTTTGTTTTTGTACAACTGAGTGTTTTCTTTCTTTCATGTGTGTAAGTGCTGTGTGACTACAGCTGTATTGCATGAGCTTTGAATGTCTCCCTGATAAGCCTTGGCTGCTCATCCCCAGCTACTTCTAGAGAGCCTGGCTTCTAGACACTGCCTACACTTCACTAAGAGAGGGGATACCTGGACCTGGTATAAGGTTTAAGTACCATGACTCCTCAAATATTTGGGGATTCAGGTCAGTACTAGCAAGCCAGCAGTTATACTTTAATTTTGGTGTTGCACTGTCCAAACTGTAAGAGCAGATTCCCGGATGGATTAAACTGCCCCTTTAACTGATGGGGTATGTCTTTCTCATGAAAATGGTTTTCCTCCTTCAACTGCTTTATATTTTTCTGAATATACCCCTCCCTCCACCCTGTCATTTCTTCCACAATTTGAACATTCAAGCATAGTTGGGAGACCTTATGATTGTAGTGGCTTTGCTGCCCTCAGTTTTGAGATTTATTATTATTGTGCGCAGGGTTCCATTGCTTACTGTTGTCTCTCACCCCCACTTAGCCCACCTTGTGCCCGAGCATGGTCAACTGCACCCTTCCCCGACCTTGCTTGGGCACGCATTGCAGCAGTTCCGGGTGGACATTGACATGGATGTGTGCACAGCAGGCCTGGGATTGCTCACAGACTAAGCTTGACCTCTAAACCCTGTACTCTGAAACAATTGCTTATCCAATCTCTCCTCCGTGGTATCCTGCAAGACTGGGTAGCCGATCGGAGGGTAAGGCGCTGGTTGCGCTGGAAATGGGCAAACTTTTCCCTGGTGGGCACTCCTGTGAAAGATTGACTGCCAGTGCGAGATGAGCTGCTAGACTCACTAGAGCTCTTGACCTTCTGCGGCATCCATGCGTGGCTCCGGTAATGCCATTCAGAATTTCAAGTGTTCCTGGCAGAATGTACCACCGTCACCTTTCTCTTGACTGCGCCTACTACCCAGCACCTGCTGTCTCGCTTCTATACCTTTGTGCAGTCTCAGTGTGGGTTGCTAGGCTGCGTCCTAAAAACTTTAGGTTTCTTCACCAGGCACATTACACCCAAGTGAAATCGCACCAATACAAATTGCAAGCCAAGGATGACTGTGCTAGATGTCATGGTAGTGGCTTTGACTTCATACATCTAGCCTGGTCTTGCCCCTTTATATTTGCCTAGTGGACTGCAGATTTCGGTACCCTTTCTGACATTTTGCATATTCCGCTCTGCCCTTCACCAGGACTGGGTGCTTCGATGACTCCCGACGGAAATGCCAGATCATCATAAACACCTTGCCTTGACCTTCTTGCTTACCAAGCGCAGGGTGGTTTGTGCTTCGGGCCGCTGGAGGATTCCCATTATCCGAGAGTGGGTGCAGGATGTGGCTTTTTGTCAAGAGCAATCAACGCTGTACTATTCTATGCTTTGCTCTGATAGCAGACCTAAAGACATTTGGGAGCCTTTTCAGCTGTATTTGTTGACGTAGTTACTGTTCTCTTCTCCTGTTGCTGCAGCTGCAGCTGCCCCTGCAACTCCTCACTGTGCTTAACTTGCTTCGGGTGCAGACTGTTCTGCCTAAGACCTGCACTTACGATACAAATGCACTGTTATTAAACATTACTATTTATTTTACAATGTATGAATTCTACCATATGTGCCTTTTACCTGCCCTGACATATCGTCTGATGAATCTTTGTACTATATATGAAGATGCAGCAATTATTTTGTTGTATGAGGTGTATGTTTTAAAATTATAAATAAAATAATAAAAAAAAAAATAACTTCTGCCCAAAGGGATTGTTTTAGGCATTCCCCCTCCACCCACCCCACACTTGCATCCAACCAGACTCAGGCCCTCATTACGTAACCGCCGAGTTCCGGGCTGGCTACCCCCTGCCCGCCGCATAATCTTTTCCCCGCTGGGCTGTAAAATTGACAGTGGCTCCAAATGGAGCTGCCACCAATGTTGGTGTGCTGCGGGTGCAGCTGCACCCGTCGTGCAGATCACTGCCCGTCAATCGGGCAGTAATCTGCGCGATGAGACACTGCACGGGGCCCATGCACTGCCCGAAGGGATCACTATCCGAAAATGATTCCCTCCACCGTCAGGCTGCCTGGCGGTGGAGGAGGGCTGCCATAGGCAGCCCTCACTGTGTCCATAATATTGCGGCTCAAACTGGCATGCCGGTGGCGGTCTTTGCCCTCACTGCCGGCATGGCAGTCTGCACTGCCGGGGATCATAATGACCCCCTCAATCTTTATTAATATTGGTAATATCTGATTTCAGTAGGTCGTGAATAGTCCTGTCAATCCTTAAGTGTCTCAAACCATCTGATGCTTACTTTAGCTTCCATTGGCAAAATATACTCTCTGATAGTATCAAAAGAATACTACCATTATTTTTTTGTAGTTTAATTTAAGTTGTTTGAAAATGACTGAAATATGTTTTGGAAATATCCAAAAGAGGAAATTAGTTTTTCTAAGTCAATAACTATTTCCACCTTATTTGGAAAGAGCTTGAAATATGCCATTGTGAAGATCTGAAGAGCTAGCTGAGGAGTAGTGATCATTGTGTGGTGGAAATTATATATTTTCATGTGTAATAAAACATGTTTAAAAAATGTTTATTTTTTGACTTGGTAGATATCCGGATAAAAATCTTGATGATAATTACTGCCGGAATCCAGACCACTCAGAACGTCCATGGTGTTACACGACAGACCCCAGCGTGCAGCGTGAATACTGCAAAATCCAGAAATGCAGTAAGTATTTACAATGTGGCAGTTTCTGCTGTAGTGGCAACAAATACCATTATTTTGCAGGACATAAATAAAAGTTTGTAGTGGGAGCTGGCTGTTTGTTGCATTGCCGAAGCAGACTGCATAATTATTTGTCAGCTTATTGTAACTGTACTATCCGAACAGTTCAGTAAGTTAGGCCACGTTGCATGTTTTCAGGTGGGGGTAAATTCCATAGGGCAGCATGTTTCTGTGTGGTCACTTCAGAGCAGTTAAGATAATGCCAGTATAAAACATGCACACACATTGGCAAAGGCAAAAGGTTTGACTTTTGTGCAGTGCATTTACAAATGAAGACCCAGTGTAGTCACACATAATATAGATGATGATTACATGCAAAAAATGTTGAGCTAAATACCTACGGGCATTTATGCATACAGGTCAATTCACCTACAGCTACCTAAACACAAAGAGCAGCTGCCAAGCGGGGACCCATGCACATAGAATTACAGGCACCAGTACTCCTTGCTCACCTGACATGCAGTTCCCCCACTCATGCATATCAAAAGATGTTATGTTGGTTACATAGTTAGTTCTCTAGGCTGGTTTCAGCCCCTATCAAAGAGCTAAAGGTGACAGAGTTGAAAGCATGATCTTCCACAAAACTGAGTGCTTGCAAACCATAGGTATCAGGTTGCAAGGAGGAAGCAGAGGTGGAGTATTAAGTGCAGAAGGGCCGAGGGGACCAGGTGAGCGTAGGAGATAAACATCAGGTGTAGTAAACATTGTAATGAATTGGGGCCTGACAGGGTTAAAAATAACTGGAGTCTATTAGAAAGATGCCATAGACAGGCAGGTACCAATGCTCTAAACCAAACACATATGCTGACATGCACAAATCTGTGTTATGTTATATTTAGTTGCTTACATGGATAGCACTTCTATTTTGCTTGAAGGCTGTATTAAAGTTCTAGATGCCATTGGAGAGCAGAAAGGAGGACTCGGAATGGTGGTCGTCCTTTCTCCTGTTTGCCTCTGCGCCTTTGGGATATGTTGCTAACCCATATTCATTATTGCCAGAATGTTCTAACTTCTAAGAAACTCATAAAAACGCGATTTTTTTGATCTCATCTTCCACTACAGTAGTAGCATTAGTACCAGGACACCCCTTTCTGAGTTAGTTGTTGCACTTTACAAAACCATTAGCTTAACGTAACAAAGGAGGGAACACCAGGGAGGAAAATGATGGAGACCTGTTAGTGGAATTATTTTCTCCAAAATGGAGCAATAGCTGTCTTTAAGATCTGATTGGTTAGGAGGAAGCAGGCGAGGAAATAAGCTGCAGGAAAGTGTAAAGGTTCTAGATCGGAGAGAGTTAAACAATGTAAAGAATTGGAGATTGACAGAGTTAAGAATGTTAGACTGACTTCTATGGTCAGGGCTGATGTTGAGTTCCCAAAAGTCGGTTATTGCTGTAGTGTGGTGTAGACCTCTAGCTATTGGATGGCAACCTAAGCTGCAGTTCTAACAGGAAGGTTTGGAATACCTGGGAAAAGATTTGAAGAGACCTGCAAGCTTTGGGCAGTCCTTCCCTTCGCTATCCTGGGCCAAACAGCATTGTTCAAAATGCTCAGACTTCAAAGGACCCTCCGTATACAACACAATTACTCACATGAAGTCCCGTCAAGTTTCTTCACCACAGTATGCACTCTAGTCCATAACTTCCTATGGGCCTGAAAACAACCAAATGTATTTTGATAAATTTGTCTTTTTCAGGCGGACTGGGGATGGCTGACATGCAGCTCTGTTACTGGGAGAGTCCGCTTGTCACAGTCAATGATTTGCCTTTTGGCAGTAAGGACAAACTAGTTAGTGTGTAGGTTGAAGCCTGACATGTTTGGAGCTATTGGTGCACTGAGCCTTCCAGACTTACTCCCCTTGTTTGCTAGGGACCACTTTTACTCCTGGAGTATGTAGGAAGCTGACTATGCGGTATACCATGTAGGGGTACACTTTGCAGATAGTACAGGTGACCCATATTGGCTGACAGAGTTTAAAGTAATAATCCTGAATGCTCTTCTTTTGTCAGTGTGGGCAAGCAGTTTAGGCTTATCAGAGGGTAGTGCTAAGCAATTGTTTAACATACAGAGTCAATAAATAAGACACACACTCAAGAAGAAACTTAAGACCAATTTTAGAAAAATAGTACAGAATTATATATTAATTTAGGCACCAAGATCTACAAAAACAGATAAGTACTTTTCGAGTTAGCGATTTTAAGAAATGCAGAAGATACAGCTGTCAAATCTAAGGCTGCTGCAATATTAATCCTATGGAGAAAACCTATACTGCGCAGGATCACTTGCAATTGAATTACAGGACTGGTCTTCCGGACTTAAGGTAAGTTTGCTCCAAAGTATCTAGAACTACCAGCAGTTTAAAGTTACCTTCCCTGGTGTTTCCAGATGTAGACGTGCCATTGGCAGTGGTATCCTCCAACACTACACGTTGAAGTAAGTGGGAGCAGTACCCGAAAAGGACAGCAGGTGGGGACTGGGTGACCAGTCCAGTTGAACCCAAGGTGGGGTTCGGTCCTTGAGGGTCTCAGCTCTGCAGAGACTCCATCGGTTTCAGTGGCCCCAGGCTTGGGGGATACAGGTGCATAGGTGTTTTGTCCAGTGGGTTGGCGAGTTGGATGCTCTCAAGGTTCTTTGGGTACCTGTAGAAGAGGGTAAGGAAACACAGCAGAACAAATTCTGACATGGAGCTGGTCTCTGTTGAAGTCCCTTGACTTGCAGGTAAGTTTTTGCAGCAATGGTGTCCCGGCTGAACACAAACAAGCCTTGGTGCTTGCAGCTGGTGGTGGTGCTCTGGGTATTGGTGGAAGGAGGCTGCCGGCAGGCTCGGAGTCTGGAAGACAAGATCAGTCATCAGGGCTGCCCTTCTGAACAGTTATTCCTCATGGCGAAATGCTCCCTCGATGGTCAGCACAACAGAACTGCACAATCATGGTTGGTGTCAGTTGCTGCAGAGAAGTGGCTCCTCCACCCAGAGGTAGATGCTTGCTGGTTGGCAAAGTGCTGGCAGGCTTCTAAGGCTATTGGAGGATACACAGCTGCAGAACGAGTTAGGCCTTTACAATTGTCTGGACTGGGGCAGGTAGACAGGTTTTGGTGTCAAAGTCCTCAGCTAGTCCACAGCGTTGGTTGGCTCTTCTTTGCCCTTCTTCTTTAGTCAGTTGAACTGAGCTGCTGGTGTCAGGACGCCACCTAAAGACTCCATTTAGGGGAGTATGTGGTAGTAGGCAAAGGGCTGCTTACCCTTGTGGCAAATATACACCCTTAATGACCATGACCCTGTCCCAGAGTTCCTAGTTCCACCAAAAATAAGATGATGGAACTCTTCCTTCATGGAGCACATCAGGCAGCCCACCTTAGGAATGTCTAGCCTGGTAGTGCAACGCACCTGCCTGCATAGCTAATTTCCCACCCGTTCTGGTGCCAAATGGGCCTCAAAGCAGGGGGTGGCATTTCCCAGGTCTGAATGTACCTGTGGTGGCATACCGGAGGCGGCAGCGACTTTGAAGTCCCAGGCATTGGTATGCAGATTCACTAGCCATCCTGCCGGAGAAGATAACACCTTAATCAGTAGCAGGCATTGTTTCTGGCCTCTAGGAGCACAGGCTGAAGTCTCCAAGTTATTCCCCAAGAGACACTGTACAGGAAGTCTGTGGAAACTACAACTTTCTTTGGCCCAATAACCCCCCCCCCCCCCCCCTGCACAACCACCCTCGCTGAAATCAACAACTGCCATGGTGTGGTATACAGTGTTGTGGGTGTCTGTCACTTGGTACTGATGACCAAGTAGGTGTTCCTCAGAGTACACCAGTTTTTCAGTCACCATACTGACACTGGCACCTGTGTCCCTGTAGGCCTCTGCCTGAAAACCATTATTTAAGGGCAGCTGCCTGTACTTACCCATATTAAGGGACAGGCAGCAAGGGTGGCAAAATCAGTGCCCCCATCTGAGACTAAATCCGCCTCAGTAGTTTCCCTAACTAAGCCAGCATCCACCACACATCCTAAAGTGAGCCCAGCTACACACTCAGAATTGCTATTACTGCCTGACCCACCACTACTGTTGTTACTAGGGGCACACTAGTGGTAGAGGTTGGGGTTGGCGTGGTGGGTGGTTTGGTGCTTTTCTTAGGGCAGGAACTGTCTCCTGGCCTTTGGACCTTGTTCCTATAGACATAGCACCAAGGCTTTTTGATGTGGGAAGAGGGAGAGGATTTAGACCCACTCCCAGAGGAATTATGTGGGTCTGTTGAAGACTTTAGTTGTGTCCCCACCCTTGTCCTGAGACTTGCCTGCTTCCTTTTTCTTGTCCTTAGTCACCCCCCGTGTGAGCCTTTCTGCTCACCCTTGTTCCGACCCACTTGTCTGTTTTCTTTCTCAATTCTTGAGGAGAGGTTAGATCTGACCAAGTACTGGTGCAAAACATCAGACGCACAGTTCAGTATATGCACTCTTAAAATCAGATTATACAAGCCCTCATAATCACTAACTTTGCTACCATGTAGCCAGCCCTCCAAGGCCTTCACAGAGCAGTCCACAAAATCAACCCACTCTTGGGAGGACTCTTTCCTGGTCTCCGTGAACTTAATTCCGTAGTGTTCAGTGGTACGACCAAATCCATCTAACAGAGCAGACTTTAAAATTGTGTAGTTGTCAGCATCTTCCTCTCCAACAGTAAGAAGCCTGTCCCTACACTCGTCAGAGAAGGGAGAGACAAAGGATAGCAGCCCACTGTCTCTGGGGGACCCTCTGAACTTTGCAAGCCCTTTCCAGAGCAGAGAACCACTTATGGATGTCACCCCCACCTTCTCGGGAGTAACAACTTTGCTATGGTTTTTAGAATCAAGAGTCCTCCCTGACCCTATGTTCCCTGAAATCAAAGTTGCTGCCACCATGGGATGCAACCCCGAATCCATGCCTCTTTCTCCACTGCCAGGGCCTCCCTGTCTAGGGCTTGCTGTTGCTGCTGTAGCCTCAGCTTGGCCTCCTCCAGCCTCTGTTTTCTAAGTGCCCTATCTAAGGAGTAATCTGGAGTTGAGCAGTTTGTCCCCTCTGATACAGAAGTGGAATGAGTGGCAGTATGGGGATCTGCCCCTAGGTTTGGTAACTCTCTGAACTAGTCCCCTGGGAACAAAGGGGTGCCTACTAACGTAGCCACCTTTGGCACTACCTGTAGAGCTCCCAGCTGCACTAGGGTGTTTACTGGAGACCCTGTGAACCTCTGAGGGACCCTCCTCAGTGTCCAGATCCCATCTAACACTGGGGGTTTAGGGTCTAGTACCTCTTCCCTCTCCTCCTGGCTACCAGCTTGCTCCTGGTCATCTCTGGAGGAGAAGTCCTAAGAGCAGACTCTTATTAGGGTTCCTCCCTGTCTTCAGTTTCCTGCTCTTACACACTTCCCTCAGTTCCTGAAAGATAAGGTCCTCATAATGAGAACCCATGTTCTGAGATGTACTAGGTACTGAAGACATGTTAGAGTGATGTAGGATGTGCCTAACCTCCCTAATTTCTAGTCTCTTAAAGAAGATTGGAGCAAGGGCTATGCCTGGACCCCTCTCTTACCGAAACCCTAGAGACTGTCCTGACACTAGATGTATGTATATATCCCAAGCTAGTAAGTGGTCATTCCTGTGGAAAGTACCAAGTGACAGAGTGGTAAGGCAATTGGAAGTGCTTATCCCCACCGCTGCACCACCAATGTAGGAAGCTGGCCTGGTATGTGGTGGGTACCTATGTTACTTACACCTTATTCCAGGTACCCCCTCTTAGTAAAGTGTAGGCAGTGTCTAAAAGCCAAGCTCTCTATAGGTAGCTGTGGATGAACAGCCATGGCTTATCTAGGAGACATGCAAAGTCCATGCAATACCACTGTAGCCACACAGCACTTAGACACATGAAAGAAAACACTCTGTTGTACAAAAATAAAGGTACTTTATTTTTGGCATAAATTGCCACAAAATAGACAGGTGACCCACCCTTAGGAGGTGAGCAATACACTAAATATATACACTAGTTCTCAGAACAGGCATAGAAAAGGTTGGAAAACAGTGCAAATAGCAATAACCAATAGTTACACTAGTGGGAGCCCAAACCATATACAAAAAAATTGAATGCGAACAAGGCACCCCCCAGGTAAGTAAAATGTGTAGAGGAGAGCTGGGGAAAACTACAAAGGTAAGTAACACTGTACTCCCAGTGACCAGAAATGCAAGAGTAAAACACTGTTTTTCCCCAACAAATCACTTGAAAGGAGGACAAGAAGAAAAAGACACCCAGAGAAGACTGCAAGAAAACCAGGGGTGAATTCCTGAAGAAAGAAGACCTGTGGAGAGAGGGGACCAAGTCCAAGAGTCAAAGTGGAGTCTAGGAGGTAGTACCCACCCAGCTGTGGAAGCAGGAGTTAGTCCACGGTGATGAACAGGTTAGCACTGCAGCCCTGGAGCCGGTGAAGAGTTTCTGGTAAATGTAGATGATGTCCCACGCCTGAAGGAAGATTGCAGACTGGTGTCGGTGCAGGATTTCCACCAACAAACCTTGACAAAGGCAAACTCTCGATTAGTGGAAAAGAGGTACTGCCAGGGACCAGCAAGGCCCATGAGGACTAAACCCAGGAACGGGGGAGTCACAGGGGACTCTCTGTATCGCAGAGAGACCACAGGAGCAGAGGCAGCACCCACAGGAGTCCCACAGGACGAGGACACAGGATTTGCAGAAGAGGCCCACGCAGCACTACAAAAGAGGATCCCACGCCCCAGGACAACTACACAGGAGGCTGGGCTTTGCAGGATGGAGTACTGTCCTGCATGGAAAGGTAAAAGCTTACCTCCACCAAAGTTGGAAACTGTCAAAGAGGACCAAGAGGACTACTACGGACCACAAGCCATGATGTAGGATCCACGTAGCTCAGCAGGAGAGGGGATCCATGCAGCCGGTCGTCGCTTGTCATAGGTGCCTGCGTTGCATGGGAGTGATTTCTTCACACCAAGGGAGATTCCTTCTTCTTGTGCAGGCTGAAGAGTTGCAGTCTTCTGAGGATGTACAGCGAGGAAAGTGTTGCAAAGCTGGCAGGAGCCCTGGAACCATTGTCACAGAAGAGTCATTTCTTCTTGAAAGCAGCTTGTCAGGTCCTAGAGGTTCTAGTCGCAGTTCCGTAGGCCAGCAGTTGAAGTGATGGTTGCAGAGGAGTCCTGCTGGAATCTTGCATGCTGAATCTGAGGACTCACCCAAGAAAGAGTCCCTACATAGCCCTGAAAGGGGGATTGGTCTCCTAAACAGGTAAGCACCTATCAGGCGGGGGCTGTGATGTCACCTGCCTGGCCTGGCCACTCCGATGCTCCCACAGTTCCCTGCCAACCTTGGAAACAAGATGGCAGAACCAAGGGACCCTCCAGGGGAGCTCTAGGCACCACCGCTGGGGTGGTGATGAACAGGAGAGTGGTTGCTCCCCTCTTCATTGTCCAATTTCACACCAGAGCAGGGACTGGGGGTCCTTCAACCGGTGTGAACTGGTTTATGCACGGAGGGCACCAAATCTGCCCTTCAAAACAAACCAGTGGCTTGGGGAGGCTACCCCTCCCAAGCCAGTCGCACCTATTTCCAAAGGGAGAGAGGTTGCCTCCTTCTCCCAAAGGAAGTCCTTTGTTCTGCCTTCCTGGGCTTGATGAGATCAAGCAGCAGGAGGGCAGAAACCTCTGAGGGGTGGCAGCAGCTTGGCTGACCAGAAAACCCTGTAAGACTGGTGGTAGAAATGCTGTGGGCCCTCTAAGGAGCCCCCAAAGTGCATGGAATCATACTTCCAATACTGGAAAACAGTATTGGGGTATGATTCTGACATGTTTGATACCAAACATGCCCAGGTTCGGAGTTACCAATATGTAGCTGGACATAGGTAGTGACCTATGTCCAGTACACACGTAAAATGACATCCCGCACTCACAAAGTCCAGGAAAATGGATCTGGAGTTTGTGGGGGCAACTCTGCTAGTGCAAGGTTGCACTCACACACAGGTACCTGCACCATGCCCTCTGGGCTGAGAGGGCTTACCATAGGGGTGACTTATAGTGACTTGGTTTCACGCAGGCTGCAATGGCGGGCCTACAGACCCCTTTGCATGGGCTCCCTGTGGGTGGCAGAATAACTGCTGCAGCCCATAGGGATCCCCTGGAAACACAATGCCCTGGGTACCTAGGTACCATATACTAGGGACCAGTATGGCAATTGCGGGAAGAAAAGGTTAGTAGCAAACAAATTTAGAAGAGAGAGCATAATCACTGGGGTCCTGGTTAGCAGGACCCCAGGAAACACAGTCAAACACGAACAGGCAGAAAATGGGGGGAACCATGCCAAGAAAGAGGACACTTCACTACAATAAGGCACTCTGCCTTAGGGCTCTAAGGCCTGCATTAGGGTTTACTTACATTATATGCAATGATTTTGTCATGGCACACAGCAAGTGTGCTGGGTCATGTTTTCACCTATGGGTTGCACTATGGCACACAGTCTGAAATGGCAGGCTGCATGTAATTTGTATGCAGGTCCCTTAGGGTGGCACAATACATTCTGTAGCTCCTAGGGACCCTCTTTAGTACACATGGCCCAGCTATCAGGGGTGCCATTTTCTAGGGACTTACAGAGGTACTTACGTGTGTGCCAATTGTATACAATTAGATTTTATACTTTGTTTTAGGGAAAGCGCACTGGGGTCCTGGTTAGCAGGTGAAGCGTGAGACTTGCAACACTGCACCCGGCGACCCCGAATCGACTAGTGGAGAACCAACACCTCAGGGAGGACCCTCCGGCGACTCCAAGACCGTGAGTAACCAAAGTTGTCCCCCCTGAGCCCCCACAGCGACGCCTGCAGAGGGAATCCCGACGCTCCCCCTGACCGCGACTGCCTTAACTTTAATTTCCCGACAGCTGGAAAAGACCCTGCACCCGCAGCCCCCAGCACCTGAAGGATCGGAACTTCTGTGCAGGAGTGATCCCCAGGAGGCTCTCTCCCTTGCCCAGGTGGTGGCTACCCCGAGGAGCCCCCCCCTTGCCTGCCTGCACCGCTGAAGAGACCCCTTGGTCTCCCATTGAAACCTACAGAGAACCCGACGCTTGTTTGCACACTGCACCCGGCCGCCCCCACGCTGCTGAGGTTGTACTTTCTGTGTGGACTGGTATCCCCCCCCCGGTGCCCTACAAAACCCCCCTGGTCTGCCCTCCGAAGACACGGGTACTTACCTGCTGGCAGACTGGAACCGGGGCACCCCCTTCTCTCCATTGAAGCCTATGTGTTTTGGGCACCTCTTTGACCTCTGCACCTGACCAGCCCTGAGCTGCTGGTGTGGTAACTTTGGGGTTGCTCTGAACCCCCAACGGTGGGCTACCTTGGACCCAAAACTGAAACCTGTAGGTAATTTACTTACCTGCTAAAACTAACTTTACTTTACCTCCCCCAGGAACTGTGAAAATTGCAGTGTCCACTTTTAAAACAGCTATTTGTGTTTTATGTGAAAAGTATATATGCTACTGTAATTATTCAAAGTTCCTAAAGTACTTACTTGCAATACCTTTAAAATGAGATATTACATGTAGAATTTGAACCTGTGGTTCTTAAAATAAACTAAGAAAAGATATTTTTCTATAACAAAAACCTATTGCTGGATTTGTCTCTGAGTGTGTGTTCCTCATTTATTGCCTGGGTGTATGTACAACAAATGCTTAACACTACTCCTTTGATAAGCCTACTGCTCGACCACACTACCACAAAATAGAGCATTGGTATTATCTCTTTTTGCCACTATCTTACCTCTAAGGGGAACCCTTGGACTCTGTGCATGCTATTCCTTACTTTGAAATAGCACATACAGAGCCAACTTCCTACATTTACAGTGAAAGGAGCTCCAGGCATCGGCAAAATATCATTCTTAAGGTAGGGATAAGGTGGCGATCATATGCATTGTAGGAAAAACTACACTTTTGAACACCATTTTGTTCAGCAAAATCAGAATTGACAAACCCAATCCTTATGGACCTTTCATGTGAGAAAGGGCAGTTTTAATGTAATGAAGCACTTGTAAATTAGATCATGGGTAGAAAGTCACCATGCGAGATGGTTATGCACTAGATATACAAGAGACATGGAGATAAAGCAAAGTTGTTGGGGGCAGAGGAGAATTATTTAACCGGTTTCTTTTATAGTGAAAGGACAGCAGCAGTTTTGAAACATGCCAAGTGAGACAGAATGGGACATACGTTGCATTAGAGCAACTTGATTTTTTGAGGTTTGATGAAGCAAAGGACCCACAAGACCAGGCTGGTAGTCCTAAGTATGAGAATAAGTTCTGCAGCTTTTATTAGCGAAAGGATAAAAGTGGGTGGCGTGAGTGGGTTCCCTACGAATGGGTTTAAGGCAAAGAGCCCCACAGTGACGGTTCAATAAATCACAGAGATTGTGAAGGGTAAATAAATGGCAACAATAGGTGCGGAGAGTCCTGACTGAGTAATGAGTCTTCTAGTAACGGAGAGTAGTGATTTATAGTGTGGGTTAGCCTTCGAAGAAGTGTGCATTGTGAAGCGATAAGGCTGTGAGGGCCAGATTCGTAGTCTACACAGTGCTAAGGAGTAAAGGATTTAATGCACATGCAAAGGAACAAACACATTTTTGGGTTTTATTGATAATGTATTTCAGGGGTTACCCATGGTTGGGGGTAGGGTGGATGGGGTATAATAAATGGGTGGAGCAGTTAGTGAAAGTGAAAAGATGAGTGTAGTATGTTGTTAAATAAGTCACTTGGTAGAAATGAGAATTGTGGTTCGGACCTTTTGGCCCGGATCACAGTATGCTTGTATAAACTGGATTTATACTTTTTTTCAGGGTATGGGAAAAATTGTAGCTGGTTTAATCATGATAAATAAGTCCCTTTTAGGCTTTATAGTTTATTTGGATGGCTGACCTTAATTTACACATGTATTGACAGCCTTGTCAGTCAGGGAATTAAATGTGTTGGTGTGGATACATTAGTAACATTTTGTGTTATGTGGATTGCTGGCTATTAGCAAACCAAATGGAATAAAAATAATTTTGCTTCAATACATGACCGTACTTGAAGTTGCCCAGACTTTGAGAATTGATGCTCAAAGTACACCGGAATGTTTATATATATATATCTTTGACATCCAAGAGCGTGTTTGGTTCACACCTTGGGCAGCAGTTTACATTCGTTTTTTTACTCAGGATTAATTATGGATTCACTAGAAGTGAACATAATATCAAACGTACATAGTTGAAAGTTCTGTGGTACGCACCCATACAAACCATACAAGTTGGGAAATGTATTGTATTAATCATGTTCTTGGCCAGGTGAATCGACATGGCCAAAGGATATGCACTTAATAGCGTGGTAGTGTTTTTCTGATCTGGATAAAGTGGAACCATTGTCATGCTTGTGATTGCCGAAAGAATAATGATTGCTAAGAGAATGGTTTGGTAGACGTTGGGCCAAGAACATGTGTTGTTGGTGGCTGTTCAGGTTAAGATGCAAGTCATCAAATATGATCAGGATAATGAGGGGGAGTCCAGGATGAAATCCAGATCATTCAGAAATGTTCTTGTACCACTTCTGGGCTTCGACTTCATAGATCTCCTGTTAAAAGGAAACGCATTTGCCTTTTTCTATCCCTAAGATTTTTTTCTGTAAAATAAGATCTGTTATACCTCTCATATCTTCATGGAATACACCTAATAAGACATCCTAATGTTAATTTTATTCTATAAATATTTTATTAGTCGGAAAAAAGACCATTTTTGTTTAATAGTAAGCATATTAAAGATCTTCACCATGCATTGATCATCACCAGCCTGTTGTCCTTTTCACTGACCTACACATCATACCTCTTTTTCTACTTTATGTAATGGCTCAGGGGGAAATGGCCATTGAATGTTACTTTCTGACACTGGAAAGGTATGGAAATGCTCTCAACTTTCTTTGGCCTCCGTTGTGGATGTGACATCGCAAGTCTCATCCAAACTGGAAGGTCTAGGGGAGTGCCAGGTTTAACTAACTTTATGCATACAATCCAACAGGAGTGATGCTTTTCCCTACCTCTTATCACTCCCACTAATGACAACATAATTAAGCCATGAGCGCCAGTGGTAGGGGCATGAAAGTGGAATTGGACAAGAGAAAACCGACACTAGACTCCACCTCTTCTTTCTTGTTTTTTGGCTGGTCAGTGACGCTTACCAAATGTAGTGAATTCCTATCAGACAAAGAGTTATATGGTGTGTTCTCCTGTGAAGATGAATTTGAGTCTGTACTTGAATTCTGTAAACTGGGAGGATAAACACATTCATTAATGTACTGTCGTTTCTAAATCTGGCATGTATTTATTTTATTGCATGGAAAACAATTCGGAACTATTCTCATTAGTGTTCCCGTACTCAGTCCAAACCTCGAAGTCTGCGAGCATGGTCACTGCAAAGGCAGCGGTCTCAGTGCTTCATGTAAGGCACTTAGGATAGATACTTCTTGGTCTTTGTCAAGTTCACTCATTGAAAACTATCAAAGCTTGTCAAAACACGTTTTGTAAATCTGTGCTTAGAATTCATTGCCACATTTTGCTTTCACATATTTGAGCGTTCATGTCTGAAGTTTTTTATTTACTTGCATTCATAAAAAATGGGCGTAGATATTTCACCATTTAAAGTTAGTAAGCCGTAGCCAGAAAGCCGTAGCCACACAGCCCATACCAAACGTTTAGCCCCATTTGTTGATGACTTTCAAACCTTCAGTTGTTATGAACATCAGTCTACAACTTCACATTCACGAATGTGGATCTTTTCCTCGAGTAACTACAAACTACCCCAGTTTATCCTCAGAAAACCATACGGCCCGACACTCATGTTGCTTAAGTGTACATTGCTTAAAAACAACCCACACCACCCATTCAGTTCCTACTGAGACCAGGTTTAGAGGCAGTGGTAGTGGTGTAGTACATTTCATGAATTGAAATGTGATATTTCTTTGTATTTACGTGCTAACACTGTGGTGTGTGATAGCGGGACTAGAGTGAACAGACAGTTGTGATGTCACATTTCTGATGAAGTTGCTAGAAGCTTATAGATGTATATGCTGTGCCATGTGGGCCTGATAAAAGCTTGGTATCCAGAGTGCCTCATATTCAGTTGAGTTATCTTCACTCCGGTGGCATGGATTGTGACAAAACGGGGGTCCATGTTATACTCTGTGCCATTGGGATGAAACCAACGTTTGTACCCTATGTTTGCCCACTGGCCACCTTTATGTGATAGAGGGGCAATAGACACTTGCAAAGCTCCTTTAGTAATAGAGAATGCTGGAGTGCTAAATGTGTGCCTACCGGCGCAGTCGCTAACTGGGTATTCCCTCAGGGCATGGCCACACGCAATTAGGGGAAGGCTGTTGCCACTGCACTCATTAGAGAGCAGGTGTAGGGGCAATCAATCTGTCGGGAGGCACACGTACTGTGCTTCTCATATGTGGTGGTGCACACTCAGTACACCTACTGAGGGCCCCATGACGAGTGCACTGTCACAGAGCATCCACCTATGGGAGGGGGGATCATTCGATGCTGCGCTCTCCCAATGTTCAGGTGCGAGTTTCTACTTGCACTGCGGACAACACATTGTAATATGGTACATTCTCAGGGTCTGTGACAGGTGCACTGTCATTAAGGTGCACCCAGTGCTAATTGTGTTCATGCACTATTTTTACTTAATACTGCCAACTTTTCTTTGATTGTTTCTGAGTGGCTTGTTTATCCGTGTTTTCTTGTGTGTCAAAGGTCAGGTTAGAACAGCTAGTTTTTGTTTCATTGCTCAGAGTTCATCAAAGATTAGATGCTCAAGTAGAATATGAACTAGCAGTTGCCTTTATTTAATAATGAAGCAGATACCAGCATTAGCGTCTAAACTGGAAATAGAAGTGGAAGTCAATTCTGTATACATATGGTCTTGTCCTTTTTTTTTTCCCCTTACCCATTATGTGGTGCAGAGAAGCAAGGATCACAGAACGTGGAAATTACAAGTTCGTGCTTCAAGGGAAAAGGTGAAGGCTACCGCGGCAGAGCAAACTTTACCTCATCAGGGATCCCCTGCCAACGATGGGACTCCCAGACCCCCCACAAACATCACTTCCTGCCAGAGAAATATGGATGCAAGTAAGTTGTTTTTAGAGAGGGTATATTAATGTATACTCAATACAGTTTTACATTTTGCAATCAAGCCTTTGTTCTTACAGAATCTATTGCCACACTGCAGAATGAATTCACTATCACGTAAGACGAACTTTATTCACTCTTTTTTTTGTAGAAGGTCCTCAGTTGTTGCCCTTGTGGAGTATTAGATACGAGAACATCCTAGTGTAACACTCTTGAATTCTATCTTAAATCTGTCTACCTCTCTTTTCAAACAAATTTACATCATATTACTCACATGAAATCCCAGTTTGTATCTGCCAGGCCTGGCATCCTACTAGGTTCATACCTATCTTCCCTCACCATCTGAGAATGCATCTAGGTGATACCATGGCATTTGGAGTAGAATTTTATAAAGGCCCGCCCCTTCCATATTGCTATATCTCCAGCCTGAAATATTCCACTGGTGCGGGAACCGTTCTTTGAATCTGTTCCCAATGAAGGTAACGTGTGTACTGAAAATTTCAGATTCATCCTATTAATTGCTTGTAGTGAATAGGAGTAGTTCTACGGGCAGACGCCTGACAACCCTGGCTGGAACTGGCCCCCTGGACCCTACCTGCAGCATCTTTGTGACCCCGGGCTTACCCCATTGAAAAGCATTGGCCACCCAACACTGTGTCTGCACCATGCCGCCCCTGTACGGCTGATGAGGGTATGTTTGATGCTGACCTGTGCCCCCCAACTCCCACGGTGCTGACCTAAACCACTCCCCCAGGCCTGTGTCCTTAAACCGCGGGTACTTACCTGCAACCTGTGTTCTGAGTGCCCCCAGTCCTCATAGGATTCCATTGAAAACCCAACATCAACTTTGATCTTTGCGCCAGGCCTGTGTTGCTGGTGGTGCGCTTTTGGGGTCAACTTGAACTTTTACCTTTGGACATCCTAACTCCTGAAGACTGGGATTGTAAGTTGAGTACTTACCTGTTAACTGTGCTAACACTTTTCCTCCGTTAGGACTGCATTGGTTCCTATGAGAAATTGCACTGTCAACTATTTTATCTGAAAAACTCTAAACAAAGGACATTTGATATATATGCGTGATACCTGCTTACAAATGTACCTGTCTTGAACAAAGATGTTTTGGTTCTAGTAATAAAGTAATAAAATGTTTGCTGCATAAAAACATTGTCCTGGAGTTAGTCATTGAGTGTGTTCCTCGTTTCTTGAGTTTGTGTGTACAACAAATGCTTTGCACTACCATCTGATAAGCCTAACTGCTCGACCACACTACCACAAAAGAGAACATTAGTATTATCTACTTTGGCCTCTGTTAAGCCTCTGGGGAACCCCTCGACTCACCAGCTTCCTACATTGGTGGCAGCAGTGGGATCTACGACTTTGTATTTTCTGTACTACTCAGCCATTACCTGAGCACACGACTAAGTTCCAAAATTGCCTTTAGAAAACGTATTTTTGAATTTGGCAATTGTTTCTAAAAAGGTCTTGCTAGGGCCTTGTTTAAGTCCCCTTAGCATCTCTATTTAGATTTAAAAGTTACTGTAAGCTAGGTCCCTTTGTAAGCTGAAAAAGATTAGAACAGATTCCAAACCTACCAAGGTCAAGCTCCAGGAGCTCTTGGCATAGTATACAAGGGAACACCCTGCTGAGGAGGAAGACTTCCACTCAGACAGGGAAGATGTTAGCAATGAGGAGGATGACCTCCTCACCTAACTAGGGAGACCAGGGCCCCAAGGCCCTTATCTCCAAGGTTAGTGCTCACAGGATCTGGATCGTTCAGAGGGGAGTCCAGCTCCTCTGGGAACACTGAGGGCAGCCTCAATTACAAGGACCTCCTTTTAGCAAGGATGGCCAAAATGTTAGCTTTGGAGCATCAACTCCTAGCTGTAGAAAGAGAGAGAGCAGAAATGGGCTGAACACACATTAATGGTGCGAAGCAATATAAACCGGGTCAGAGAGAATACTGATATCCTAAAAATCCCCAAAGGGATTGCCGCTAAATATGAAGAGGATGATGATATCACCAAGTGGTTCACAGCCTTTGACAGAGCTTCTGCAACTAAAAAGTTAAACAGATCTCACTGGGGAGATCTCCTGTTTGAACTGTTAACTGGTAGGTGTAGGGATAGGCTCCTCACACTCACTGGTGCAGATGCTGAATCCTTTGACCACGTGAAGGCTACCCTGATTGAGGGCTTTGGAAACCCCACTGAGGAATATATAATTAGGTTCAGGGGCTCACAAAACCTCAAGCCGGTCCTGGGTTCATATTGTAGACTACTCCATGAAAACACTAGATGGTTGGATAACTGGCAGTGGAGTGCATGACTATAATGGGCTTTATATTTTGGTTATGAAGGAACACCTGTTATGTAACTGCTCCAATGACAAGTTACATCAAAATCTGGTAGACCTTGGTCCAATTTCTCCCCAGGAATTGGGAAAGAAGGCAGACCATTAGGTCACGACTAGGGTGACCAAGACTTCCACAGAGAGTGACCAAAAGAAAGGGGTCACAAAGCCTCCTCATGTGAAGAGTGGTGAGACACCTAAGGACAAATACAATGAGTCTTCTCAAGGGCCCCAAAAGTCTGCACAGGAGGGTGAGCCCTGAGCCTCTTCACAGTCCACAAATGGGTATGAGGGTAAAAACTTTGATCCCAAGAAGGCCTGGTGTGTCAGCTGTAGGCAGCATGGACACTAAACTGGAGACATGGCCTGCCCCAAGAAAAATCCCACTAGCACTACTCTAGTTAGTACTGGAATAGCCAGTCTCCACGTGGTATCAACAGTGTGCCCAGAGCAAATCGGGGTCCACACGGAAGCTACTCTAGTCTCTGAGGGTGGGGTGGATATAGCCACACTGGCTACCTGGCTGCCTAACATGCAAAAATAGAGGCAGCATTTCTTAAACAATGGGACAAAAGTAGACACCCTAGGGGGTACAGTGACCATGGTTTCCCCAGGACAGTATTTGGCTGGACAGACATATCCAGTTACCACAGCTGACTATGTGACTAAAGTCCATCCCATGGCTATGGTGACTTTAGAATGGGGAGGGGTTACTTGCCTGAAACAGGTAGTGGTCTCTTCTGCACTCACAGTAGAATGCTTGCTAGGGAATGATGTGGAGTCCTCAGCTTGGGCTGAGGTAGAGCTCAAAACCCATGCAGCCATGCTGGGAATCCCTGAACTGGTGTTTGTAAAAACAAGCACAAAGCAGAGCACAGGGTGAAAATGTGTTGGGGCCTGGAATACTGGCCCAACCTTCCAAGAGAAAAGGTAAGAGGACTGGGGGACCAGCCTCTGAACAGCACAAGAAACAAGGCCTCTCTTCTCAGGAAGATTTTTTAGCTCCTGAGGGAACGGAGTCCATGGAGGTAGAGCCTTATCAGGTAGAGCTCTTGGGCCCAGTGGGACCCTCAAGGGAACAGCTGTGCCAGAGACAAAATACTTGTCCCTCTCTTGAAGGCCTGAGGCAGCAAGCTGCTGCACAGGAGAAGGGAGATGTCAGTGGCTTCCACAGGGTCTATTGGGAAGATGGACTCCTTTACACTGAGGTCAGAGACCCCAAACCTGATGCAATCAGGAGAGTGGTAGTGCCTCAGGAGTTTAGAGAGTTTATCCTAACTTTGGCCCATGGCATCCCCCTAGCTGGGCATTTGGAACACACCAAATCACGGAGGAGACCTATCAACCACTTTTATTGGCCCAACATGTCCCTGAAAGTGAAGGAGTTCTGTAGCTCCCATGTCACCTGTCATGCCAGTGGCAAGACAAGATGGTCACCCAAAGGCCCCCCTCATTCCACTTCCTGTGGTGGGAGTTTGGTTTGAAAGAGTTGGTGTGGACATTGTAGGTCCACTTGAGCCACCCACAGCCTCCGGAAATCCATACATACTGGTAGTAGTGGATCATGCTACTGGATACCCTGAAGAAATTCCCCTTAGGTCCACTACAGCTCCTGCAGTAGCCAAGGCCCTGATTGGTATTTTTACCAGAGTGGGTTTTCCTAAGAAGGTGGTGTTTGGGTGCGGCGATTCAACTGAAAACCAGGCTGTCTGCAGGGGCGATGACTATTTACCCTTGAAATGGTGAAAGGACCAACGAAGCGTGGATTGAGCTTTTTAGATCCTGCTAAATGGAGGTTCTTAGTGGATAGCCAGACCTGATCCCCTAGATCGTAAGTAGGAGCTGGGGTTATATGTTTATCTGCTTGCTTTTTGACTTGAACTTGGTAAGTTTCTAGATGACGTTGCGCATGGAGTTGGATGTTGTAAATCTTGGTATGATGTTCCTGTACTGAGGGGACTTACTGTTACTTGCATGTCCATTATAGAAAGCATTCGTGGGTGGAAACCAAATAGGCAGTAGAAGGGTGATACACGCTGCTACTTTCTTGGAATGGTTACCCCCATTTCTGCCTGATGTTAGTGTGTTGAACTGTGTTTACTGGGATCCTGCTAACCAGGTCCCCAATGATTATGCTCTCTCCCTTCTAACGTAGTAATTTGTACCACCCCACATTTGGCATACTGGTACCCCTATCTAAGTCCCTAGTATATGGTACATAGGTACCCAGGGCATTGAGGTACCAGGGGATCCCTATGGGCTACCCATATGGAACCCATGCAAAGCGTTCTGCGGGCCTGCCATTGAAGCCTGCTTGGTCACTGCAAGTCACCCCTGTGACAGGCCCTCCTAGCCCAGAGGGCAGAGTGCAAGTACTTGGGTGAGGGCACCCCTACACTAGCAGAGGTGCCCCCATGAACTCCTGCTCAATTTTTCTGGACTTCGTGAGTTCAGGGACGCCATCTTATGCGTGTTCTGGACATAAGTCACTACCTATGTCCAGCTACACAGCCTCATAATGGTCCTTACAGGACCCCCAGCATTGCTACCAACAGTTGTATGGGTTTTTCCGGGCACCTCAAGCTGGTGCCACCCCTCAGACAGGGTTCTGCCCTCCTGCTGCTTGCTCTGATCAAGCCCAGGAAGGCAGAACAAATGGTTTCCTTTGGGAGAGGGAGGTAACATCCTCTCCCTTGGGAAGTAGGTGTGACTGGCATGGGAGGGGTAGCCTCCCCAAGCCACTGGAAATGCTTTGAAGGGCACATTTGGTGTCCTCTGTGCATAAACCAGTCCGCCGGTTCAGGGACCTCCAGTGCTCGGGCTCGAGACTGGACAATGGAAAGAGAAGTGACCCCTCCCCTGTCCATCACCACCCAAGGGGAGGTGTCAGACCTCCTCCAGAGGGTCCCTGTTCACAAGGTTGGCAGGAAACTCGTGGAGCATCGGAGTGGCCAGGCAGGTGATGTCAGAGCCCCCTCCTGATAGGTGCTTACCTGGCTAGGTGACCAATCCCCCTTTCAGGGCTATTTAGGGTCTCTCTTGGGTGGGTCCTCATATTCGGCTTGCAAGATTCCAGTATTATTGCTCTGCAACCTTCACTTCGATATCTGGCCTCGAACTGTGACTGGAGCCTCCAAGACCCGACAATATGCCTCCAAGAAGAACTCTTCTGCAACATTGTTTCCAGGGCTCCTGCTAGCAACTCAACATTTACACCGGCTGTGCATACACTGTGGGCTGCGTGTCTTCAGTCTGCACTAGAAGGAAGGAGGAATCTCCCTTGGAGTGAAGGAGTCACTCTACTGCATCCGCAGGCACCTGCTGAAACGACGACCGGCTGCGTTGATCTCCCCTCATCTTGAGCTGTGTGGATCCTGCATCACGGGTGGTGGTCCGGAGTAGTCCTCTTGGTCCTCTCTGCCAGCTCCCCAACCTTGGTGGAGGTAAGCCTTTGCCTTCCCAAGCAGGACAGTACTCTCTTGCAGCTGCCAAGGCTTGTTTGCATCTCCTTCAAGGAATCTTCAGGCGATGTGTAGCTACCATCCCCAGCACACCTTCCTGCGACACACAACCCTCTGCGTGGTTTTCTTGGGGTGTGGGATCCCTTTCTGTAGTGCTGCATGGGCTCCTTCAGCGACTTCTGTGTCCCCGTCCTGTGGGACTCCTGTGGGTGCGGCCTCTGCTCCTGTGGACTCTCGGTGTCACTGAGGGTCCCCTCTGACTCCCCCTCCAGAGTTGAGTCCTCCTGGGCCTTGCTGGTCCCCAGCAGCACCACTTTTCCATTAACAGCGAGTTTCCCTTTGCCAAGGCTTGTTGGTGGAACACTTGCACTGACACCCGTTTGCAATCTTCCTTCCAGCGTGGGACATCTGCATCCATCAGGAACTCATCTCCAGCTCCAGGACTGCAGTGCTGACCTGATCTTCATTACCGTTGACCAACTCCTGCAAGTACATCTGGGTAGGTAGTAGCTCCTACCCCTCCTGGACTCCATTGTGACTTTTGGACTTGGACTCCTCTCTCCACAGGCCTTCTTCTCCAGGAATCCACCACTGGTTTCTTGCAGTATTGTCTGGGTGTCTTCTTTTCTTCCCTTTTGTGTGGTTTGGGGAAATTCCAGTGATCTACTCCTGCTTTTCTGGTTGCTGGGGGGGTACTGTGTTACCTCTGTGGTTTTCTGATACTCAACTCCCCTCTACACATTCCACTTATCTAGGTGGGGGTCCTGTGTTCGCATTGTTTTTTTTTTTTTTTTAGTATATGGTTTGGGCTCCCCCTAGGGTCACTATTGGTTATTGCTATTTGCACAGTTTTCTAACCTATTTTTATGCCTATTACTGTTTACTAGTGTATATATTTAGTGTATGACTTACCTCCTAGTGGAGGGTTGCCTCTTGCATACTTTGTGGTATTGTGTTGTTCCATAAATAAAGTACCTTTATTTTTGTACAATTTAATGTTTTTTTTCATGTGTGTAAGTGCTGTGTGACTACAATGGTTTTGCATGAGTTTTGCATGTCTCCTAGATAAGCCTTGGCTGTTCTTCCACAGCTACCTCTAGAGAGCCTGGCTTCTAGACACTGCCTACACTTCACTAATAGGGGATACCTGGACCTAGGATACTGCCACACACGGCAAGCTTCCTACACTTGCTATATGAAAACAAAAAAACAGAACACCCCCCAAAAAGCTAAACAATCCTCTCGCTCCAGAGTCACATTTGCGGTGTTCAATAATAATTCTTGTCTTCACAAATCCTAAAAGCTACCTTCTGAAGAAACTTACTGTTGCTCCCATTTGTTGCTTCATTATTACTGCTAACCTATTGTCCAGATTTTATCTGTAGTCCCTTGATTAGTTGGATGCTAGTTGCTTTCTCATGTATCCCATATTAAGCGAGGCATGTTCCTCCTATTTGATTTCGTGGAATACTTGATGACTGTTCATTGTAAAGCACTCTAATACTCTAGGCCTATGTTTGTGCTGCAGAAATCTACACTGATAAATGGAAATGACTTGACCATGGAAAACCAAACAAGGTATTTAGATGCATCTCACATCATTTGGCTTGTGGAAACATATGAAACTGGGAACAAAAAGGGTAAATAAATTCCAAATAGAGGAGTAACTGCCCTTTTATTTCATGGATGTTTCTTTCAATGGTCTAATAGGATACAAAACAAATTCATCCCTCTTATAAAGATTTCCTCTATTTCTGCTTTTGTTGCCCCCCACACTGAGCTGTACGACCCACAGTAGCTCCCAGAAGGACTTTTTGCAAGTACAAAGGCAAACATGTTGCATCTTTTGTTACATCTGGATTGAGAGCCATAATATTTTTGATGCCTCAGCCATGGGCATAATTGTTTACAACTGAGTGTAAATATCAGTGTAAAAGGGATGGCACACCTGTTAGGGATTTTGTCTCTTCATAGACTGGTGATAGCTCCTTTTATATCTTGGTTTTGTGAGTCGCAACTAAAGCATCTTGGAAAATAGGTTTCTTGTTTTTTTTGTTCTATTTTTTGATCCATGCCAGAAGATGCATGTCTTCAGCTTTGGAATGCAACCTCTTATTAGCACAGTGCTAAAGTTGATAATATGTACTGCGTCAGTTGTACCTCATTGGTCCTCGGTATTCCAGATCTACTAGTTTATAGTTGGCAATTCTTTGTCAAACAAGAGTCTGTTATTTGGCCTTCCCATCAATTCTGCAGGCATTAGCAGACTGTTGTGGTACATTAAAAAAAAAAAAATACATTAGTGGAAACATTGACAAATTTGGAGCTTGAATGGAAATATTTTATGAAAGGGGATTAGGCTTTGTATCTCTAGTTAATCGGTCACATATGTTATATTAAAATATATCATGCTCTCAGGGTAAACATCAAGATTATTATTTTTTTTAACTTCAGCATTTTACTAACATTTGTGATTTTGACAAAGCTTTCTTAACTAAGCCTACCATGACAAATTCTTTATGGTGAAAACGAAAAAGATGTACAGTTTGTCATAAATGATGAAAATCTGAAAAGTGGAACAGTTATATATTGTTTAAATACAGAGAATGAGAATAGATAAAGAATTAACCAAAACAGAACTTACAACAGGTAAGCAATACCCAGTCGAAGCTCTAGTTGTCCAAAGGATTGCCAAATCCAGCGATGGAGAGTGGGCCTGTGAACCGCAAGACCATTCTGAAATACTGGAAGTAGGAAGCCTAGAAGAAAAGTAAATACACACAAATGTGGAAGATTTCGAACAAGCCCTTCTTCTCCCCTTATAGATGTACCAGATGTACTAAATGTTTGATCACAGGCACAAGAAATAAATATGTATTGGGAATACTCTGGTAGAGCTAGCCATACATGCTGGTGTTCAGCCAAACATTATCCTTAGAAATATGCTAATGTGATGTAATGTGTTAAAAGGATAATACCCCTCCAATTTATTATGCCAGAGGACATAATGCCACTGACCGCAATAGAAGAGAAGCTAGATGAAAGAGAATGCCATGTAAAAACATGCAAAAGAGTTAAGCCCCGCAGGAGAAATTGCATCCTCAAATTATTGTCCTGAAAGAGTTTTCTTTAATATTGTTTTAGGTGGAATTAAGCCAAAATCTGGCGAGGAAGAATACCAAACAGAGTAGATGTTTGTGGCTAGAAGAAATGTAACATTCTATTTGTGAAAACATATACCTCTCCAATTAGCATAAATTCAGAGGATGTCCAGGGACTCTATTTGTGGTGAATAAAATGAAATTGAAGGCGGGGCAGGATAGTTCAATGTAAAAGGCATTTACCTTGAACTGTGGGATAATTTGATACCTACTATTATGTTGGTTGTAAATCCAAAACCAGCACAGTACCAGACGCTGGATGGGCAGTGCCAATAAAGTGTGAAAATACTTACCTGTGCATGGTGTTCCTCTCAGGGGACTGCAGGAGAATTACTGCCGGAATCCAGATGGCTCTGAGGCTCCCTGGTGCTTCACCACCCTTCCGGGCATGAGAGTGGCCTTCTGTTTCCAGATAAAGCGGTGTATCGATGAGTTGCCGGCAGATGGCTCAGGTTTGTATACTTATCCCTTAGTGTTTCTGCTTTTTTTTTGTTCAACTGTTACATAGTTTTCTAGAAATTGACCCTCCTATTACCTTACCCACCAACAAAAAATAATACTAATCATGTAAGTTCCAAGGTGTCTCTCTAGGTCAATCCAATGTGAGTTGAGTAATGCATTTTATCAGTTCTGATTCAAGAGACAAAGCCCCCCCAACATCAGCCATTAGACTGGTCCTTTCAACTCCCAGCTTGAGTAGATTGGTTGAAAGCATGGATAACATTGATATTGATCTTTACTTTCAGTTTCTGGTAGCTTCAAATGCCAAAAACATATATATTCAATTTATACTCCATTTACATAACAAACAAAATGGAACAAAATCCCGAATATTTTAACAGTCCGTTCAAATGTGTCTTCAAGGACCTGGAGTGTGCTTGGTTGTGCTCTCCTTACCATTAATGATTGAGATTAAGGTTGGGGGGAAGGCCAACATCGCCAGATATGCTTGTATGAACTAGCTTGTTAGATTTTGTTCTTTTTTTGGCCGCCTGTTAACTTACCCCACTCAAATTGAGACATTTTTTCACAAATATGTTGATGCTGGGTTGGAATACAGGGACAGAACAAGAGTGAGTACTTTTGAGTGACTTCTGGACTTTAAAAAACAACTTCTACAGACCTGAGGTTGAGGAGGAAGTTTTAAGTTAATCGATTCTTGTTGTGGACTGTGGTAAAGAAGAGTATGTTAAATGGCAAGTGTGGCTGTAGACACACATGCTCTGCATACTTCTGCCATCTAGTGTTGGGTTCAGAGTGCTACAAGTTGTTTCTCTTCAAGAAGAATTTTCGTGCCACGGGTGGCTCCTCCTTCTTAGTGATACTGCGCATGGACCGAAGAGCGTGTAGGTTGGAGATGGTGCATAAATCCCTAGGCGATACTCTGGACATCTTCGGGGAATAACACGCACAGGAGGAGCCAGAACAGGAGGAGGCAGTCTCCATTCAGTCCGACATAGAAAGCCACAAAGTACCGTTGGTGCAGCAAGTGAGTACTGCAGCCCCTCTTGCCCCCACTAAAACTCATAAAAAAGCCCTTTCTGAGGTTATTGGACAACCACTGCCTCCAGGCCATGGTCTGTCTCAGAAGGTCAGTTCAGCTGCCCTGCCCATCAGCTCGGCACCAAAGACAATGAAGGCTACTGGCGGGTATTGACCTCCTCTATTTCGGTCCGAATGCTAACCACCAAACCTTCGGTACCGACTATATCGGATCCAAGCCGAAGCACCTCAGAATCAGTTTCAGCATCTAAAAAGTACTACCAACAGAAACCATCTTTACCAAAAACTCAAGACGCTACCCCTTCAGAGCAATTGGATTCTAGTCATCCTCCACTACACTGTCTCCCATTGAGCAGATACTAGAAACCATGGATGCTAAACCTCGCAGGTTGTACATTCATGAAGGAACAGGACGTATTTTGGCTATCCTCTCTACTTTTAAGAGGAAGCTAACTTTCCAGGATGTCTTGGACAACTCACTGCCTCCGAAAAAGATCTTAAAGGACAAGGCCACAAAAAGCCTTTACCTTCTTCTCCTCCTTCTGATCCACCACATTCACTACCCCCACTTCCTGATTCCCCTCACATGTCACACAAAAGTTATCTTAGTCCGGTTGGACAATCTCTTAATCCAAGGGTCTTTTAGAGCGAGACCTTGTCATCCCGGTGGGGATGAGGGTGTCGGGGTTTTGGAAGGAGTCTCTAGGCACTGGAGAGATGCTATGGGCCTCGTCCAGCTGGCGACATGTCTTGAGCTGCTTTCTGAAGTCCTTCAGAGAAGGGGATTTGGGCAGGTGTATTGGGAGGACGTTCCAGGACCTAGCAGCGAGGTGGGAGAAGGAGTGACCACCGAAGCGTTCATGGCGGATGCGGGGACTTGGGCCTGGGCAAGGGAAGCTGAGCAGAGGTCTCTGGTCAGTGGAATGTGAGGCGGTTGTTAGTGTAGGTGGGTCCAGCATTGTGGATGGCCTTGCATGCATGGGGTGAGGAGCTTGAAGAGGTATCTTTGCTGGATTGGAAGCCAATGGAGGGCCCAGAGGTGGGGAGTGATGCTGTTTCTTCTGGGGAGGGCAACATGACAGCAGTGTATTACTACAAAAACAGGGTATGACATGGTCATTCCATTCATCACAACTTGCACAAACAATATATAAGTGGGCTCATCATCACATTCGCCTACTGGCAGAGGATTTCCTGGGAAGAGATGAGTTCGCAGACCTGCTCAGCAGGATGCACAACAAGTCCACAAATGGGAACTCCACCCACAAGTCCTTCAAAAATACTTCCAAAGGTGGGGAACTTCTCAATTTGACTTTCAGTACATTAGAAAACGCAAAATGCCCAAGCTTTACATCCAGGTACCCTCATTCTCTATCAGAGGGCAGTGCTCTGTGGATGAACTGGTCAAGGATATTTGCCTATGTTTTTCCGCCTCTCCCTCTTGTTCCATTACTGGTTCGGAAACTCGGACATCTCTCATCATGATCCTGGTAGCTCCCACTTGGGCACGTCAGCCATGGTTCACAACACTCTTGGACCTCTCACAGGTTCCCCATGAGAAGCTCCCCAACAGGGCAGACCTTCTCATACAGGAATCTTAATATAGTACTCACTAAGCTCATGGGCCCACCTTTTGACTCACTTCATTCCTGTCCTATTCAGTTCCTCTCTTGGAAAGTGTTTTTTATTTGCTATTACCTCACTCAGATGTGTAAGGTTATTCTAAGGTTAATGCTTTAAGTTCACTTTCTTTCATATACACAAAAACAAGATGGTCCTTGGTACAAATCCAAGGTTCCTACCAAAAGTAGTTTCTCAATTCTGCATCAAACACACCACTGAGTTATTGGTTTTCTTTCTGCAGTCTTGCTCATTGGCAGAAAGAACACTCCACACTTTGGATGTCAAAAGGGCACTCAAGTATTACAGTGACAGCACTAATTAATTTAGGAAAACAAAACAGCTTTTTCAGTACCGCATAGGGATAATGCAATCACAAATAATTGCATAGTTAGGTGGATCACTAAGTGCTTCTAAACTTGTTATGCTAAAGCAAAAAGACAGCTGACACTAACTCCTAGAGCATATTCTACTAGGAAGAAAGACACCACTTTGGCTTTCTTGGTAAACATTCCTTTAGCTGACATTTTTAAAGCAGCTCCTTGGTCTACACTGCATACTTTCACAAAGCATTACTGTGTAGATATACCGACACGTCAGCAAGCCAGTGTAGGACAGTCTGTCCTGAGAACACTTTTCCAGACAACTGCAACTCCCACAAGCTAACCACCACTTTTGTGGAGGGACTGCTTTACAATCTATGTAGAGCATGTGTATCTACAGCCACACATGCCATCGAATAGAAAATGTTACTTACCCAGTAGACATCTGTTTGCTGACTACTACTCTACACTCCCCTACATCTTAGTATTTAGGGGAGCCCGTGGCACCAGAACAGCAGAATCTTGCTGACCTACGAAGAAGAGACACCAGAGCTGCAAAAGCAAAGCCTGAGGAAGAAGCACCTGACTTGGCCCCAGACCTGGCGGCCTGTCTGCTGTTCCCGCTGATATGCACCAAAGTAGTTTCGTCCTGCAGCTGTTTCGCCTCTAAAGCCTGGGAGGACTGCTTGCCTTCAACAAAGACCCAGGAACTACCATGGAGTAGCAGAGCTGCTTCCTTACATCTTGCAGGCACCCCAGGAGAACTAGCATACAAAACGGACTCCAAGGAATGGAGCGGGTCCAGGGCACTGCCTTCCTGTGTAGAATGCTGAATTTATTGAAAAGTATGTGGGGACTTTACCGGATGACATGGACCCAAGTCCTGCAAGGTAAGAATACATGGATTGAAAAAAAGGAAAAGTCCCACTAGAAATAGTATTTTCTTAGTGTCCAAATACCATAAATTCAATGGAATGAGGTGAACAAGATTACAAAGGAACGTCATTTGTTGATCCAATAATTTCTAGTTTATTTTGTGTAGAGAAGACAAATTGTTTCCAAAGTGGGTTACATTAGTGATTAGTCCAAAGCAAAACCACAGAAGAGTCAGCCAACACGTGTTTCGCCCTAACAGGCACGTGAGCCGGGGCTTTCTCAAGGCATTCTGATATAGTTAAGCAGTATAAGGCAATTTGTTGTGTACATTAATTAGATATGTTCATAATCTGAGAACAACAATGAAGTGCGAAGAATCGCGTCCGTCTACTGTGAAAAACCGGGGAGAAATGCAAGGACTCCCAACTGCTGGAAACCTGAAAGCACCACTGCACCTGTGCCGCGCAGCCTGAGTTGAAGTGAGCCAACAGTACCAGCGAGGTTCCCCCCCGGTCCTCCAGAGATAAAGCCCACTTTGGACTTGCCCACTGTGGACTCAACGTCGTCTCCTGCAGTCTCCTCACAAAGGCCTCCTCAACCGTGAGTGCTCGGGTGGAGAAAACCAGACACCTCAAGACATCTCTGCACCAGTCGCCCCTGGCCTGTAAAGAAGAGGACCTGAGGTGTCCTCAAGCATCTTAAGATTGGACCCCACCTGTTGGTTCCTTCTGACTGGATTCCCAGTCCTAACCTGCAGCATCTTTTTGACCGGACCGATCTCTATTGACAAACATTGGGCACCTGACGCTTTACTACACTTCTGCACCTGGCTGCCCTAGAGACACCTGATGTGACCTGTTGGTTTGGTCCTGACCCTTGTCCAGTACCTACCTTAAGTCCAGGAGATTGGCCTCATAAGTTGCTGTACTACACCTGAAGGCAATACTTGTTCTTCTTTCTATAGGATAACATTGCCACTTCTGAAAATTGCACTGTGTCGACTACAACTATTTTTCTTGTAAACCATATTTATCTGATCATATGGATTGTGGTGCCTAGATACAAGGATACTTGTTGTTTGTGTAACTTGGTGTGGATTTTGAGATGTGTGCCTCATTTATTGACTGTGTATATTTGAAAACGTCTCACACTCCCGTCTAATAAGCCTAAAGCTGCAAGACCACACTGTCCCCTAAAAAAGCACATTGGAATTGCTAGAGCAAGCCCTTGTCTACTAGTAAGAGAACTTCTGGAACTTTTGCACGATATATCCTATTTTGATATATCATATAAAGAGCTAACTTTCTACATTGGTGGCACAGCGGTGGGGTACAAAACTTTCACATTTGCTATATCACTTGCTTAATAAGTGATTGCACGAAGGGATCCACAATTGTCTTTAGTTAGGAAATATTTTTCCAATCTTTGTTCTTTTTTTTTTTTAATTGTTTAAAAATTACTGCTAGGGCGCAGGGTGAAAAAAAAAAAAAAGGGGCTGGAGCCTGGAATAATGGCCCAGCCCTGCAAGAGCAAATGCAAGAAGTCTGGTAAGACAGCTTCTGATCAGCCACAAGCTTAGGTCCCCTCTCCTCAGGAAGAATACATGTCAGCTCTTGAGAGAATTGAGCCCCAGGAATGTGGGCCTTGCACAGCAGAGCTCCTGGGCCCAGAGGGACACTCTAGGGAAGAGCTGTGCCAGGGACAAAAGACCTATCCCACTCTTGAGAGCCTGAGACAGCATGCTGCTGACCAGGAAGGGGAAGATGTCAGTGGCTCCCACAGAACCTATCGGAAGGAGGGACTCCTATATGCTGAGGCCAGAACCTCCCTCCCCCCCCACCCCCAAGCCTGGTGCCACTAGAAGAGTCATAGTGCCTCAGAGGTGTAAAGTTCCTACTCACTTTGGCTCATGACATTAACTTAGCTGGGCATCTTGGCCAGACCAAAACTTAGAGTAGGTTTGAACCTCATTTCTGCTGGCCAGGTATGTTCTAGAAGGTGAAGTGGTTTTGTAACTCCTGACACATGTGAAGCCAGTGGCAAAGCTGGTGGCATCCAGATGCCTCCTTAATTCCACTTCAGTGGTTGAAGGTCCCTTTGAAAGGGTAGGGGTTCACATTGTTGTCCCCCCCCCGACCCTACAACATCATCAGGGCTCAGATGTATTCTGATGGTAGTGGGTCATGCCACCAAGTACCCTGAGACTATGCAGTTGCTAGGGCCCTATTCAGTATGTTTACTAGAGGGGGCTTCCCTATGGAGGTGGTAGAAGACCGAGTGTAACTTCATGTCTGCATAGTTCAAGGCCCTGTGATATGAATGTGGAGTGACTTATAAGTTCAGTACCCCATATCGCCCACATCGAAATGGTTTAGTCAAAAGGTTCAACAAAACCATGAAGGGCATGATTTCAGGATTCCCTGAAAATCTCAAAAAGAAATGGATATCCTGTTACCATCCTTGATTCCGTCTACAAAGAAGTGCCCTAGAAGGGAAGTAGGGTTTCCCCCCTTTGAACTTCCGTTAGATTATTCTGTTAGGGGAGCGCTGGGAGAGACCTCTGAAGGAGTCTAAACAAGACATTGTGTAATATATCCTTGATCTAAGTTCAAGGATGGCTGAGAACATGGAAACCTTGAGGTCATCCAAAAGCTCTAGAAGCTCTGGTATGAGCAAACGCCTGCCATGGTGGAGTTCCCACCAG
The DNA here is from genome assembly GCF_031143425.1 of Pleurodeles waltl. NCBI lineage: Eukaryota > Metazoa > Chordata > Amphibia > Caudata > Salamandridae > Pleurodeles > Pleurodeles waltl. The sequence continues at coordinate 331,568,373 of NC_090448.1, forward strand.
GGCAGAAGGTGTAGGTACTTGAGCCTGTGGCCCTAAGGGCACTCCAGGACAAATGGAGCAGCTGTTACCCTATCCTCACCTATCTGGTTGACCTAGGCACTCCCAGGAACCCTCACAGAGTTATCCACTTGAACTGCCTAAAGCTCTTCCATGACAGAGTGGATGTGCCTAGCTAATGTTTACTGATGAGGATCAGGAAGAACATGAGCCTCTCTCTGACCTCCTTTCCCACAGCCCCAAAGATGGGTCAGTTAGTGGAGTGGTCCTTTCAGACACTCACTGCCCAGCAGCAAGCTGACTGCAGGCAAGTCCTACAGCAGTACGCTGAGCTCTTTCCCTCACTCCTGCTTCGACGAACTGGTATGTCCATGATGTGGACACTGGTGACCATATGCCTGTCAAAAGCAAAATATACTGACAGTCTGACAAAGTGAAAGATCGCATCAGAGCTGAAGTAAGCAAGATGCTGAATTTAGGGATGATTTAGGCCTCTGACAGTCCCTTGGCCAGCCCAGTGGTCTTAGTCCCCAAACCTCATTCCAAGGGAGGTAAACCAGAGCTGACGTTTTGTGTGGTCTATAGAGGTCTCAGTTCTGTCACTAAGACGGATGCACATTTTGTTCCAAGAGCAGACGAACATGATTGACAAGTTAGGTAGGAGCAGACACATTTCTCAGTCCTTTTGATTTGACATCAGGGTACTGTCAGATTGGCCTGACCCCTGGAGCAAAATAAAGTTCAGCATTCTCAATCCCAGATGTACATTAGCAGTTCACTGTTATGCTATTTGATTTAAAGAATGCCCCTGACAGTGGTTGGAGAATAAAACCCTTGCTGGGTTGTATGGTAGCCTTTAGTGCAGCATATCTTGATGATATTGCTGTCTTTAGCTCCACTTGGCAAGATCACCTGATCCACCTTGGTAAGGTCCTTGAAGCTCCTCAAAGTGAAGGCCTCACTATCAAAGCAAGAAAGTGCCAGACAGTGCAAGGTTTAATACCTGGGTTGTAGTGGTTGAACTTGGCCTCCACTTACAAGGTGTTCTAAGCTCCAGACAATTCTGGACTGGGTAGCTCTAACCACCCAAGTTAGGGCATTCCTTGGCTTGCCTGTGCATTACAGGAGGTTTGTGAAGGTGTATGCTACCATTTTGGCACCCCTCACAGAACTGATTTCCAAAAATATGCCAAAGAAAGTAAACTGGACAGTGAGCTGTCAAAAGGCCTTTGACACTCTGAAGAAAGCAACGTGCTCAGCATCCATTCTAAAAGCTGTAGATTATTCAAATCAGTTCATAGTGCAGACTGATGCCTCTGAACATAGGATCAGAGCGGTCCTATCAAAAACCAGTGATGATGGCCATGACCAGCCTGTTCCATTCATTAGCAGGTGGTTACTCCTCACAGAGCGGCGTTGGAGTTCCATTGAGAGGGAAGCCTTTGCTGTGGTCTGGTCCCTGAAGACGTTGAGACCATACCTGTTTGGTTGTCACTTTCTTGTTCAGATTGACCACAGTCCTCTCTGATGGCTAATGCAAATTAAAGGTGAAAACCCCAAACTGTTAATATAGTTCATTTCCGTACAAGGAGATGACTTTAAAGTGGAACAGACATGGGACTGACCACACAATGCAGATGATCATTCCGGGTCCTTCCAAAAATACTCTCTTGGGAAAGGTTAGTTTCATTCTTTCACTTGGAGGAGGGAGGGTTATGTAGGAAAGTGCCCCTTTTTGACTTGGTCGCCCTCACTTTTTGCCTGGTATCTGATGCAGTTTTGACTAAAGGTACACTGGCTCCAGCTAACCAGGTCCCCGGTGCCAGATCTTTACTCTTAAAACTGTACTGTTGTTCCCCAATTGGCAATACCTTTGCCCCCCCCCCCCCCCCCCCTGTAAGACCCTAGTAAATGGTACCCCTGTTGCCTAGGGCCTGTGTACGAAAGAGGGTCCCCAAGGACTGCAGCATGTATAGTGCCATCCTCCGGGACCACCATCTAGCACATGCCTTGGTGCAGCTAAAAGTTAAGACAACATGGCACAGCCTGTGTGCAATGTTCCCTAACACTGTGTGCAATATATGTAAGTCACCCCTAAAGCAGACCTTGCAGCCCTAAGGCAGGGTACATTATATTACATGTGAGGACATGTCTCCATGAGCAGATATGCCCCTGCTGTGTCTTTGTCAAGTGTTAGACCTAGTTAGTGAACAGGGAAGCTATTTTAAGTACATGTGCTGGACACTGGCCGCTACAAGTTCCTACATAATTGCTTCACTGAAACTAGGGGTATTTAGTATCAAACATCTGATATTAATAAACCCACCCTAATGTCAATGATGGTTTTATTAATGCATGCACCCAGAGACCACCTTAGAGGTGCCCCCTTAAAACCTACCAACTATCCATGTGGACTGACCTCTTTTAGCCAGCCAGCCACCAACAGACATGCTTCTGACCTCCAAGGGTGAGAGCCATCGCTCTCGGGTGGTCAGAAACAAAGCCTGCTCTGGGAGAAGTGTTTACGCACCCCACCCAACAGGATGACCAGTAATTCTCCTTTCCAAGGCAGGGGGCTTCAAAGTAGCCCACTGCGCTTGGTATGCAGATCTGGCCTTTCTCAAAGGAGAGATGTCTTCACCCCACCTCCCACACCCCGTGCCTCTGGTCCCATTTAGCACCTGGACAAGCAGGAATTGAAGTGTTCAGACAGGTGTGGCCACCCCTCAGGTCAGTCCAACCCGTAAGGTGCGCTGCCTCATGTGGACACATTTCAAAATCTGCCATCTTGGTGTTGGCAGACTTAGGAATTCTGGGACAGGGTTCTGCCCACCTCCCACAGGAAGTGGTCCTATAGGGGGTCTAGTAACTACAGGGCCAAAGTATTCAATTGGCTACTACCCTATACTCCCCTGACGCTCCTAAAGTTTAGTATGTAGGAGAGCCACTAGCACCAGAACAGCAAATTCGTTCTGGCCTACAAAGGATACCAGAGCAGTGAAAGCAAAGCCAGAGGAAGAAGAACTTCACTTAGCCCCTGCCCTGCTGACCTGTCTTCTGTTCCCACCAATCTGCACCAAAGTTGTCTTGTCCTGCAGCAGTTATGCCTCCAAAAGCTGGGAAGGACTGCCTGCCTTCAACAAAGACCCAGGAACTTTTGTTGAGAAGCAGAGCTGCTTCTCTGCATTTTGCAGGCACTCCCAAAAGAACTGCAAGGACTTCTGAACACTGAAAACCCAACACCTGAAAGGAGCATTGCACCAGTGCTGCCTAGCCAGAGTTGAGGTGGACCAACAGTGTCTGCTTGGTCGGGGACTGACATCTCCACTAGCTGGAGTGCCCTGGGGCACTGTAACATGAAGCCTGAGCATTTGAAGCTCACCACCAGGTGTTACAGTTCCTGCAGTGGGGGAGGGGAGGGGAGGATGTGAAGCACCTCCACCCAGTGCAGGCTTTGTTTCTGGCCTCTGAGAAGACAAAGGCCCTCAACCTATGGGGTCAGAACCTTGTCTGCTAGTGGCAGGCTGGCACAGAGCAGTCAGTCCTACACTAGAGGATTGGGTAAAATACAGGGGGCATCTCTAAGATGCCCTTTGTGTGCTTTTGTTTTAAAATAAATCCCACACTGGCATCAGTGGGGGTTTATTGTGCTGAGAAATTTGATACCAAACTTTCCAGTATTCAGTGAAGCCATTATGGAGCTGTGGAGTTCGAAATGTCAAACTCGCAGACCATATACTTAATATGGCCACACTGTACTTACAATGTCTAAGAATGGACTTTGACACTGTAGAGGCATATTGCTCATGCAGCGATGCCCTCACCTGAGGTATAGTGCACCCTGCATTAGGGCTGTAAGGCTTGCTAGAGGGGTGACTTACCTATGCCACAGGTGGTGTTTTGTGGGCAAGGTACCCTGGGGGGGGGGGGTGGATGCCATGTCGACTTTGCATTTTCTCCCCACACACAATCTGCAATGGCAGTGTGCATGTGTTTGGTGAGGGGTCCCTTACGGTGGCATAACACAAGCAGCAGCCCCTTGGGAACCCTACCTGGTCACAGGGCCCTTGGTACCACTGGTAACTTTTACAAGGGACTTATCTGTGTGCCAGACGTGTGCCAATTGTGGAAACAATGGTACATTTGTATGGAAAGAACACTGGTGCTGGGGCCTGGTTAGCAGGATCCCAGCACACACTGTCAAGTCAGCATCAATATCAGGCAAAAAGTGGCAGGGGTAACTGCAACAAGTGCCTGTTTCCTACAGGTAGAAATTGTAAATGATGGTCAAACAATTTCCAATAACTCTAGTCGATGTGCACTTGATGCTGCTGATACAGCAGCACACAGTATTACCACAACAACTGCCAAAGCTATTGGAGCATTACACGCCAGCACACATAGGGGTACTTTTTGTTGTTCAGGGTTTAATAGAGGGTTTAGGTCATCATTTCAGGAACATTCCACAAAACATACTAAACCCACCTTTCAATACACCAGAGGTTACTTTAGAGGATCATATAGAGGAAACCATAATAAAGGAAGAGTAAAACCATCTACATCTAGAGGATCATCATCCGTCACTAAACAATGAATTACCACAAAGACACACCTCTCCTGTAGGGGGAAGGTTACAACTTTTTTTTTACCCCAATGGACTCAAATTACTACAAAGCAATGGGTACTTCAAATTATCCAAAATGGTTATCCAAATTATCTGTAGCTCATTTCCACTCCACCAAATATACCCCCTCTCACAAGATCATTGAACTCTTCTCAAAGAGGGAGTGCAATCTCTTCTTCTAAAAGGAGCTATAGAAGCAGTACCATTGCAATACCACGGAACAGGCGTTTACTCCCTGTACTTTCTAATTCCCAAAAAAGATTGGTCTCTCAGACCAATATTAGATCTCAGACCCTATAACCACTACATCCTATCAGAACATTTTCATATGGTCTCTCTTCAGGATGTTATTCATCTGTTGCAACTAGGAGACTTCATGACAGCTTTAGATCTAAAGGACACTTATTTTCACAATCCCATTCATCCTGCACACTGCAAATGCCTAAGATTTGCAGCAGCAGGAAAAATGACCAATTCAAAGTATTACCATTCAGAGTCACAACTAATCCCAGAGTATTCACAAAATGCAATGTAGTGGTTGCAGCACATTTCAGAAGAAAACAAATTCATGTTATCCCTTAGTTGGACGATTGGGTCATCAAAGCCGATTAATTCCCACAGTTTAAAAATGATAATCAAACTACAATTTGTCTCCTACATTCTCTAGAGTTCACCATAAACTCTGTCAAATCTCATCTGCAACCTCTCCAAACACAACCATATCTAGGAGCTATTCTCAATACACAATTAGGAATAGCCCAACCAAAACAGTGTCCAAGCTTTTCAAACATTAATTGCTACATTCAAACAGAACCAAACATACACAGTAAGAACTGTTATGAAACTGTAAGAAATGATGCCATCTTGTAATGCCATAGTGCCTCATGCCAGACTTCATATGCGTCCTCTTCAACAATGTCTCTTGTCAATGGCCCCAGGCACAGGGTCAAATGGAAGATCTAGTGTTGTTGGACTGCCAAACCTATCTCTCTCTACATTGGTGGAATATTAAAAACCTTGTGAAAGGGCAGCCCTTTGTAGACCCTGTGCCGCAGATCACCCTCACAACTGATGCCTCAAAGAACGGTTGGGGAGCTCATCTCCTTAACCTAACGATTCAGGGGATATGGAACAATACTCATTGGTATCTTCATATCAATTACCTGGAACTACAAGCAATATTCTTAGAAATGAAAGCATTCCTTTCACAATTACGCCACAAGACAGTGTTGATACATACAGACAACATGACTGGTATGTATTATCTTCAAAAACAGGGGGGACACAATCTCAACAACTGTCCCACCTAGCACAAACAATATGGAAATGGGGATTCGTCACCATATTCACATAGTGGCACAATATCTCCCCGGGTCAGACAACCACTTAGCAGACCTACTAAGCAGGATACATCAACAAACACACGAGTGGGAACTCCACCCACAAGTCCTTCAACAGTACTTAAAAAAATGGGGAACACCTCAAATAGATCTGTTTGCAACATATCAAAACAAAGAATGCCAAAACTGCACCTCCAGGTACCCACACTCTTGGTCCAAGGGCAATGCTCTATAGATCAGTTGGTATGGGATATTTGCTTATGCTTTCCCCCTCTCCCACTCTTACCATTCCTGGTACGGAAGATAAAACAATCTTCCCTCAGCATGATCTTAGTGGCCCCTGCATAGGCACTTCAATCATGGAACACAACACTTTTAGAACTCTGTTGTTCCTCATCGAAAACTTCCCAACAGGCCAGATCTTCTGACACAAAAACAGAGACAGATAAGACATCCAAATCCTAAACCACACAACCTAGCGATATGGCTCCTGAAGTCAGAGAATTTGGATAGTTACATTTACCACAGGATTGTATGGATATCCTTAAACAAGCACACAAACCTACCACTAGACAGTGCTATGCAGCAAAATGGAAACGTTTTGTTTGTTACTCTCAAACAAAAAACATTGACCCTCCTAAACCTACAGTACAGGACATTGTACAATACTTATTATACTTACAAAAGGCAAATTTAGCCTGCAGATCTATTAGTTTATATTTAGCCACCATAGCTGCATATCTTGAAAATAGACAACATATTTCTTTGTTTAGAATTCCAGTTATCAAAGCATTTATGGAAGGATTAAAAAGAATAATTCCACCAAGGATTCCTGCAGCTCCATCTTAGACTCTTACCATGCGCTCACAAGGTTCTTGGCTCCACCATTTGAGCCACTTCACTCTTGCCCGCTACAAATCCTTTCATGGAAAGTAACCTTTCTAACTGCTATCTCCTCCCATAAGCGTGTCAGTGGAATTCAGGCATTAACTTTAGAAGAACCTTTCTTTCAAGTTCATAAAGAAAAAATTATATTAAGAACAAAACCAAAATTTCTTCCAAAAATAATTTCATAATAATCAAACAATAGAATTGCCAGTTTTCTTTCCAGTACCAGAATCAGTAGCAGAAAGAGCTCTACCTATTCTAGATTTTAAAAGAGCTCTAATGTACTATATAGACAGAACAAAACTTTTTAGGAAAACAAAACAACGTTTTGTGGCTTTCTCATTACCACACAAAGGAGATCCTACATCTAAAATTATAGCAAGATGGATAGTCCAATGCATTCAGACTTGCTATACTAAAGCTAAGCGACAATTACCTGTACCACCTAGAGCACATTCTACTAGGAATACAGGTGTATCTATAGCATTTCTGGGTAACAAACCCATAGCAGACATTTGTAAAGCAGCAACATAGTCTACACTACACATGTTTACTCTAACTTATTGTGTAGATGTGTTTGCCAGACAACAGGCAAATGTTGGACAAGCTGTACTTAGAACACTTTTTCAAACAACTGCAACCCCCACACACTAGTCACCGCTTTATGGAGGGACTGCTTTACAGTCTATGCACAGCATGTGTATCTACAGCTACACATGCCATCGAACGGAAAATGTTACTTACCCGTAGACATCTGTCTGTGGCATGTAGTGCTGTAGGTCCACATGCGCCCTCCCCCAGAGGTGTGTACAGGTATCAATTTAGTCTTATGTATATCAAATGTACATATATTGCATGGACATCTTTTCTATCCTGCTATATATTTTTCACTATTTCACACTCCCGCCTGCGGGCAAACAATCCATCAAAGGACTCTATGACCATGTGCAGTATTACCGAGAGGAGTCACTCGATCCTGTGAAGCAAACTTTCTTCAAACAAAAATAAGTTGTACTACTCCAAACCCAACACTAGATGGTGAGCTTAATGACAGCATGTGAATCTACAACGCTACATGCCACGAACAGATGTCTACTGGTAAGTAACATTATCCATATTCCTGGCTCTTGATACTTGGTTTTTCCAAGGGGAAATTCTTAATACCAAGATCCAACCACCTCATTTTGGACTAAACCTTCCCCTTCTCTGGAGTACAGAGTATTTGCTCACCTTTCCTTTGATTGAGCCTGTTTGGTGACTGTGCGATGAGCCTGCATATGGGCCCTACAAGTTGGAATTAGAACATAAAAATAGGCAGGACTAATATGAAAGCCTCGGAGGGTTATCCTTTTTAGTAAAGCATACAGTTTATTTCACAAGATTCTGTTCTGCCTCATGACCTGGACATGTGAGCCTTTCATAGTGTGTGTAAAACATATGCAATATAGCATGACATACTATCTTTGTGGGGAAAACTCAGGACTGTACCTAACTGTGTATGAGACCAGAGCATATCACACCTCCAGAAGCTATAACAGGGGCCCACCTATACCCTATTTCACCCACCTTTGTTTTTTGTCTCTAGTTGTAATTTTTCACCTACTTACAGGTATACAGTGAATCTGTGTCTCATAAAGCACTGCTTCCTCTCCTACCATCTCTGGAGTTGCAGAAAGGGTCTTAGACCCAAGACACCTAAAAGAGACTACCCATATAGGGTGGTCTTTCAGCCCTCAGGCCCCATATTGTTCAGACCCATCTCCCAGAAAGGCCCACCTTGTCTTTGTAAACTAGCACATCAAACTCACCAAAGCCACTGTTCAGGAGTTATATAACTAGTTAGACTAACGTGGACCCTGCTTCTCACCTGGCTTTTTTATGCATATTAAAGAGACACTCCTCATCTCTCAGTGAGGTAACAAGATCCTTCTCCTTTTCTGGGCACACAAGCTGTGACTCCCTCCAGCCAGGGTGATTTCAGGAGCACAACACTACATGTGCATACACAAACATGACCCCTAATGTCCAGATGCACTTGTGTACTCTCCAATAAGGAAAACTCCCTACAAGGGTCCCCCCCCGAGGTCAAAGGCATCCACCAACTTCAAATTTATGAAAGGTTGTTTATCACAAAGCAGAAAGGATCAAGAACATGATTTATTCTGCTGATAACCTGCTTTGAATAAGACATTTTTCTTAAAGAGAAGCAATTATATGAGGATTTTGACATTAACGTTTAGACTAGGCGTGTGCAACAAAACAAATAGCGTGTCCTGGGATATATAAACTGGCATTGTTTTAGGCAATTAGATGTTGTATCTGATAGAGACTTCTAGTTGCTGATTCCTTACCTTAGAATCTTCCCCCAGGCGTCAGACTGGATCTGGAGATTTTTTCTTCGAGCAGTACCCTTGCTTGTCGGTACGTGGCGTCAGTCGACGTAGGCGTTGTAGTCGCCCTGATGACGTTGGGAGTAGTACATAGATGCCGCCTCAGCGCACTGACATCAGTTCTTATCTTTCTGCGCCACACGCTGATCCAGAGGGAGCTACCCTGGTCTCTTTTTGACAGAGTTCAACCATTTTGTTGTGTTTTTGGGTGATTTTTTGGTGCGCCAAGATGTCCTCCAAGACCGGTTTCAAGCCTTGCAAGGACCATCACCACATGATGTCTGTGACGGATCTGCATCAGTCTGTTTGTTGTGCTTGGAGTGCTCCGAGTGCCGGCCCATGCACCGAAGGCCTTGAGGGAACAGTCCCTCAAGCTCATGGCAGCCCGGAGCTCAACTCCACTTAGGTTCCAGTCTCGCTTGAGAGGAAGGTCTCGAGGCCTTTCGCAGAGCCACCACCATTCTTCTTCCTCCAAATCTTCAGGCACAGGTAAGAAGTCATCAAAGCAGTCAGGTTGCCTTTCGACTTCACCCTGTCGCTCAGCTGATGCTACATGGGAGGAGCGTCGACGCTCGAGGCCTCCGACTCCGGAGCCTGCTTCTGGGTCCGCTCGGCGCTTCCCCAAATTTTTCGGGAGACGGAGCAACCCCTGCCCAATTAAAGGAGTTTTATGAGGCTATGCGCCTCATTTATGGGTGGACTGGCCCCGATACGGTGCCTTTGGGCCCAAGGGGTTCAGACGAGGGGCCTTCGGGTTCTGGGCCGGCGGCTTCGGCACGACAACCAAAGTCCCCTCCGGATCCGCTCGCGGATCCGCACCGGTGCCGGTCGTACCACTGACATTCCCCTGCGCTGGTTCAATTGTCGAACTCCTGACATCTGTGGTGCCTACCATTGACCCGATCCTTATCCCCGACAACTCGGAGTCGGAATGGTATCGGTCGACGACACCTCTCTCTTCGATGGGGCCTACTCACCCCAGGTCGGAATTCAACCCTTTTCCTTTTGGGTACGAATTCAGGGAAGTATTGGAGGGGTCCCTGGACCATTATGAATACCAGGATGACACATGTAGGAAGTTGGCTCTGTATGTACTATTTCAAAGTAAGAAATAGCATGCACAGAGTCCAAGGATTCCCCTTAGAGGTAAGATAGTGGCAAAAAGAGATAATTCTAATGCTCTATTTTGTGGTAGTGTGGTCGAGCAGTAGGCTTATCAGAGGAGTAGTGTTAAGCATTTGTTGTACACACACAGGCAATAAATGAGGAACACACACTCAGAGACAATTCCAGGCCAATAGGTTTTTGTATAGAAAAATATATTTTCTTAGTTTATTTTAAGAACCACAGGTTCAAGATTTACAAGTAATACTTCAAATGAAAGGTATTTCAGGTAGGTACTTTAGGAACTTTGAATTAGCAAAATAGCATATACAGTTTTCACATAAATGACGTATAGCTATTTTAAAACTAGACACTTTTTCAACAGTTCCTGGGGGAGGTAATTGTTTGTTAGTTTTTGCAGGTAAGTAAACCACCTATGGGGTTCAAGTTTGGGTCCAAGGTAGCCCACCATTGGGGGTTCAGAGCAACCCCAAAGTTACCACACCAGCAGCTCAGGGCCGGTCAGGTGCAAAGGTCAAAGTGGTGCCTAAAACGCATAGGCTTCAATGGAGAAGGGGGTGCCCCGGTTCCAGTCTGCCAGCAGGTAAGTACCCGCGTCCTCAGATGGCAGACCAGGGGGTTTTAGTAGGGCTCCGGGGGGGGACACAAGTCAGCACAGAAAGTACACCCTCAGCAGCACTGGGGCGGCCGGGTGCAGTGTGCAAACAAGCGTCGGGTTCTCAATAGGATTCAATGGGAGACCAAGGGGTCTCTTCAGCGAAACAGGCAGGCAAGGGGGGGGGGGCTCCTCCGGATAGCCACCACCTGGGCAAGGGAGAGGGCCACCTGGGGATCGCTCCTGCACTGGAGGTCGGATCCTTCAGGTCCTGGGGGCTGCGGGTGCAGTGTCTTTACCAGGCGTCGGGTCTTTGAAGCAGGCAGTCGCGGTCAGGGGGAGCCTCAGGATTCCCTCTGCAGGCGTCGCTGTGGGGGATCAGGGGGGTCAACTCTGGCTACTCACGGTCTCGTAGTCGCCGGGAGTCCTCCCTGTGGTGTTTGTTCTCCACAAGTCGAGCCGGGGGCGTTGGGTGCAGAGGGCAAAGTCTCATGCTTCCGGCGGGAAACGTGTGTTGTTTCAAAGTTGCTTCTTTGTTGCAAAGTTGCATTCTTTGTGGAACAGAGCCGCTGTCCTCGGGAGTTCTTGGTCCTTCTAGATGCAGGGTAGTCCTCTGAGGCTTCAGAGGTTGCTGGACCCTGGGAACGTGTCGCTGGAGCAGTGTCTTTAGAAGTGGGGGAGACAGGCCGGTAGGGCTGGGGCCAAAGCAGTTGGTGTCTCCGTCTTCTCTGCAGGTTTTCAGTTCAGCAGTCCTCTTCTTCTTAAGTTGCAGGAATCTGAGTTCCTAGGTTCTGGGGAGCGTCTAAATACTGAATTTAGGGGTGTGTTTAGGTCTGGGGGGTTAGTAGCCAATGGCTACTCGCCCTGAGGGTGGCTACACCCTCTTTGTGCCTCCTCCCTCAGGGAAGGGGGGCACATCCCTAATCCTATTGGGGGAATCCTCCATCTGCAAGATGGAGGATTTCTAAAAGTTAGAGTCACCTCAGCTCAGGGCACCTTAGGGGCTGTCCTGACTGGCCAGTGACTCCTCCTTGTTTTTCTCATTATCTCCTCCGGCCTTGCCGCCAAAAGTGGGGCCGTGGCCGGAGGGGGCGGGCAACTCCACTAGCTGGAGTGCCCTGGGGTGCTGTAACAAAGGGGGTGAGCCTTTGAGGCTCACCGCCAGGTGTTACAGTTCCTGCAGGGGGACGTGTGAAGCACCTCCACCCAGTACAGGCTTTGTTACTAGCCACAGAGTGACAAAAGGCACTCTCCCCATGTGGCCAGCAACATGTCTGGAGTGTGGCAGGCTGCTAAAACCAGTCAGCCTACACGGGTAGTCAGTTAAGGTTTCAGGGGGCACCTCTAAGGTGCCCTCTGGGGTATATGTTACAATAAAATGTACACTGGCATCAGTGTGCATTTATTGTGCTGAGAAGTTTGATACCAAACTTCACAGTTTTCAGTGTAGCCATTATGGTGCTGTGGAGTTCGTGCATGACAGACTCCCAGACCATATACTCTTATGGCTACCCTGCACTTACAATGTCTAAGGTTTTGCTTAGACACTGTAGGGGCATAGTGCTCATGCACTTATGCCCTCATTTATGGTATAGTGCACCCTGCCTTAGGGCTGTAAGGCCTGCTAGAGGGGTGAATTACCTATACCTATAGGCAGTGTGAGGTTGGCATGGCACCCTGAGGGGAGTGCCATGTCGACTTAGTCTTTTTATCCCCACTAGCACACACAAGCTGGCAAGCAGTGTGTCTGTGCTGAGTGAGGGGTCCCCAGGGTGGCATAAGACATGCTGCAGCCCTTAGAGACCTTCCCTGGCATCAGGGACCTTGGTACCAGGGGTACCAGTTACAAGGGACTTACCTGGATGCCAGGGTGTGCCAATTGTGGAAACAAAAATACAGGTTAGGGAAAGAACACTGGTGCTGGGGCCTGGTTAGCAGGCCTCAGCACACTTTCAAATCATAACTTAGCATCAGCAAAGGCAAAAAGTCAGGGGGTAACCATGCCAAAGAGGCATTTCCTTACAACCCATCATTGGACTGGGCACAGGAATTGGGAGAGGCCAGTGGACTGGACACTTCTCCAGATGCTGGCATGCTGTCTCCTCCTACCATGGCTACGGCAGAGGGAGCTACTTTTGCTATGGTTGTAAGTAGGGTTGCTGAGGCACTTGGCCTTGAGCTTCCTATTGTACAGGTCAGGTCCAATCTCCTGATGGAGGGGCTTCCACATCTGAGCCCCTTTTGCCATTCAATGAAGCCCTCACTGATGTCCTTTTGGGTACTTGGTCCAACTCAACACAGGGGCTCCTGTGAACAGGACTATCGCATGCCGCCATCGGCCTGCCCCGAATGACCCTAAATTCCTGTCCCAACACCCCAAGCCTGAGTCTTGTCATCCAGGCTTCCTCTTCCATAGGCGCATTCCCTTCCGCACCCCCGGATAGGGAATCAAAAGGCTGGAACAATTTGTGAAGATGTTTTCTTCCTCCAGTCTCCCGCTGCGGTCTGTGAAAACCGCGTGCCTTTTGGGCCACTATACTCACTCTCTGTGGGATACGGTCACACAAGTTCTGCTGCAGATACCGGAGGACGCCCGTGCTATCTTCCCCTGAGCTGTCAACGATGGGAGAGATGCAGAGAAGTTCACGATCCAATGTGTGCTGGACATGACCTACTTTCTTGCCAGATCGGTTGCTACGATGGTGGCCTTGAGATGCCACGCCTGGTTGCGTACTTCTGGTTGTTCGGGGGATATCCAACAGTCTCTCAAGGACATGCCCTTTGATGACTCCCGCCTCTTTGGAGACAAGGCGGACTCGTCCTTGGAGAGATTCAAGGACTCCCGGGCTATGGCTCGGTCCCTTGGCATTTCCGCTGCCCCTCACCCCCAACAGTCTGCCTTTCACCCCTTTTGTGGCTATGGAAGGGGCTCCCTATTGCATCCCCCACCCAGCCACCATGCCACCCATGCTGTTCAGCTGCTGCGTGGCTGGGGATGTGGAATCCCGCGTGGGACAGGGAACCAGAGGTCTGCCCAGTCCACCCCTGCCCCCTCTGCAGCCTCCAAACCATCCTAGTCCGTCCCCTCACTCCGATCCAGTTGGCGGCAGGATTTGTCATCACCTGCCCCACTGGGAATTCATCACTACAGACAGGTAGGTTTTGCAGATAGTTTGAAAGGGCTATTCCCTCCCCTTTGAATCTTCCCTATCAGCCATGGACCTTCAGGACCTCAACTAATTCCTCAAGAAGGAGAAATTAAAAATGCTAACCCTGGCTCAGGTCCCATCTGCCTTAGACCTAGAAGACTGGATGGCAGCGTTGGACTTGCGGGACGCTTATTTCCACATTCCTATCCTGCCTGCCCAGACGTTACCTGCGGTTCGTGGTAGGTCACGAGCACTATCCGTTTACCGTGCTCCCCTTCGGCCTTACCAGCGCCCCTTGGTGTTCACAAAAATTATGGAGGTGGTTGCAGCTCATTTGCGCAGGTTAGGGGTCTCAGTCTTCCCCTACCTTGATGACTGGCTGTTGAAGGCAGACTCGCCCTAAAAAGTAATCTCCCACCTTCAGACTACAGCGAGCCTCCTGCACACGCTGGGGTTCACTAGCAGTGTGCAGAAGTCACACCTGACTCCCTCCCAGACGCTCCCTTTCATCGGATCTGATCTGGACACAGTGCAATTTCAGGTTCATCCTTCCAAAAAGTGAGACCGAGATATTAAGGCTATGAATCTGATCTTTCAGCCTCAGTCTCAGGTTTCGGTGAGACTGACTCTGAGGCTGCTGGGCCTCATGGTCTCCTGCATCCTGCGAGTGACACATGGCAGATGGCATATGCAGACTCTGCAGTGGGACTTGAAGTTCCAGTGGGTGCAGCATCAGCGGAATCTCTCTGACATGGTCCAGATCTCGGAGGGGACTCCGAAAGACCTGCTGTGGTGGCTTTGAAATCCACATTGGGTCCACGGCAGATCCCACTCCCTTCCTCAGCCAGATCTATCAATAGGGGCAGATGCATTGCTTCTGGGTTGGGACGGCCACATGGGAGAGGTGGAGATCAGAGGCTACTGGAGTCCGGCAAAGTCTAGGCTCCATATCAATCTTCTGGAGCTCTGGGCGATCAGGCTTGCGTTGAAAGCATTTCTTCCCTCACTCAAAGGGAAAGTAGTGCAGGTGTTCACGGACAATACTACCACTATGTGGTACTGCTACAAACAGGGCGGGTTAGGGTCCTGGACCCTTTGTCCTTGAGCCTCTGGACATGGCTGGAACATCAGAGCATTACCCTGGTGGTTCAACATCTGGTGGGTTCTCAACGCCAGAGCTGATGAACTCCGCCGTCGATGCAAAGCTGATCACGAATGGCGTCTCCATCCGGAGATGGCTAAAGGTCCCTTTCAGCAGTGGGGAGAGCCTTGGTTAGATCTGTTCACCTCCACACAGAATTCGCAATGTCAGCTGTTTTGTGTGTTGGGGTTTCCAAGGCGGCACTCGCTCGGTGATGCTTTTCATCTCGATTGGAACTCTGACCTCCTTTCTGTCTATACCACTTCTGCCCAGAGTTTTCAAGAAGATCAGGAACGACCGGGCTCAAGTCATCTTGGCGGCTCTGGACTGGGCTCGGAGAGTATGGTATCCAGAGCTATTGAGCATGGCCTCTAATCCTCCACCCAGACTGCCTCTTCAGGCAGAACTTCTGTCGCTGCAACAGGGGACGATTCTCCACCCGAAACCATCCAATCTCTGCCTTCATGCAGGAAATTGAGCAGCGGAAGTTGACTACTTTTGTTCATTCTTTCCTTGGCCCAGCTGGGCTCTGCTTTGGGCACTCTTAGAGGAATATGCCATCCCGGCCTTTCTTAGGCTACCTGATCAGCCCTCACTCTTTAAATCTCCTATTGTGAATAGATTCCTTAAAGGTCTCACCCATTTATTTCCTCCCACTCCATTTATCATGCGTTAGTGGGACCGCCATCTTGTCCTTAGTTACTTAGGGTATTCCGTTTGAGCCAATGCACAATTGCCCTTTACGGCTCCTCACTTTCAAGACTGTCTTTCTTGTTGCCATCACTTCTGCTCACAGAGTGAATGAGCTTCAAGCTCTTTCTTCCAAGCCTCCATTCTTGTCTGTGTACCCTGACAAAGTGGTGTTGCGCACTAAGGCTTCCTTCCTTCCAAAGGTTGTTACGCCTTTTCATGTAGGCAAGTCCATCACCTTGCCGAATTTTTATGCACCCACACATTCTTCCCATGAGGAGGAGAGACTCCACCATCTGGACCCAAAAACAGGCCACACATCCTTCCCATGAGGAGGAGAGACTCCACCATCTGGACCCAAAAAGAGCGTTGGCGTTCTATCTTAACCGTACTAAAGATTTCCGGGTGGACTATTAACTCTTTGTCAGGTATGTGGGTGCAAAGAAAGGAAAGGCGGTGCAAAAACGTACCATCTCTCTATGGGTACTTCTTTGCATCGAGATGTGCTACGCTTTGGCCAAGAAGCAACCCCCTGTGGGCTTGCGCACTCATTCCACCAGAGCAACTGCTGCTTCCACTGCGTTAGCACGCGGAGTTCCTGTCCTGGATAGCTGCCATGCAGCTATGTGGGTATCCCTGCACACAATTACTGAACATTACTGCCTGGACAGTCCGGTCCGTCAGTATGGCTACTTTGGTAGTTCGGTCCTGCAGGACTTTCTAGTATGATCTTCGTTCTCAGCCCACCTGCGAGGATGGTATTGCTTGGGTATCTATTCTAAGGTAAGGAATCTGCAACTAGAAGTCTATCAGATGTACAAGTTACTTACCTTCGGTAACGAAATATCTGGTAGAAACATATTCTAGTTGCAGATTCCTTACTGACACACTAATCTTCCCCACTTGCAAACTGATTTCTAGGGACATGGATTCACCCTTCAGGTCCTTAGCGCTGGCGCACCAATCTGTGTTCTTAGCAGCTCTGCACTTTGGCGTGGAAAATCATTAAAAGAAACTGACGTCACTGTGCTGTGGCTGCGTCTATGTACTACTCCCGATGTCATCATGGCGACTAAGATGCCAATGACGCCCGCAGAGTCGACCGACCACCTACCGATGTGCAAGGGTATTGCTCAAAGAAAAAATCTCTGGATTCAGTCTGACACCTGGGGGAAAATTCTAAGGTAAGGAATCTGTAACTAGAATGTCTCTACCAGATATTTTGTTACCGAAGGTAAGTGACTTGTATGTCAGTGATGGAAATATAAATAAATGTAGTGTCAGGAGTTATGTAACAAACCATTGTGTGACATTCACACAATAATTCTGTTCTATGTTTTGCTTCATCAGTTTGTTACCATGGACATGGTGAGCTTTATCGAGGAACTGTTAGCATGACACGAAAAGGAATTGCTTGTCAGAAGTGGTCAGACCAATACCCTCATGTGCCATCGTAAGTCTCAACTCATATTTGCATAGCTACAAGTATGTTATGTTAATAAATGGGATCTCTGCCCAAAGAGAACTGCATGTTGAAAGCTCTAGTATGATTTATCATTGTGTTTTGCAATTGCTTGTTTGTTTAAAAAAATGTTGTTCTTGATGAGTCTTCTCATCAGTGTCTGAATCTGTGGGAAACCACCCAGTACCTGCTCATGATCGACCTGAAAAGTTGGGCCATTGTATGATTTATAGACATATCAACATCAGTTGGCTTGGAACTACTAAAGTAGAAATGTCCAGAATCATAACTGCCATCCTCAAGAGCAAGGAGGCAGTTGCAGCAATAAAGACACTAGTGTGAGGAAATATCTCAGGAGCAATTGTATTTTAAGGGCAGGAAAAAGGAAGCTAATGTGGACTTTTGCTTTAACTAAAATGTGTAGAATGTAGTTGAGAAACCGAAAGAGGTTAAATGGGCAGAAACAAAAAAGTACAATAGTGAAATGCTGAAGGTTCATCTTAAGAGTTCTTAACAATTAAAAACCTTTTTCTTATTATTTTGAAATGTTTGAAAAAAATTAAGAAAACTCCCAAATACAGCTTATTATTAATTTAATTAAATTCTTCGAGGCAACCACCAAATATAATTCCCTTTATGATATAGTTGCTAGTTTACTTTTGTACAAATTTCCCTGTTCTCCAGCATGCAGCAACCCTATAATAAAAAGTGTTGCTTCATTTAGATTATTTCAGCCACTTCATAGTCTGGGAGTTTAAGGATAACTTCCTCGTGTGTCAAGAACTTTGTTCTAAACATTAAGGCCCTCATTAGAACATTGGCAGTAAATTCCGCCTACTGCCACGGCGATGCTCTCCAAAAGACCGTCGTCGTGGATACTGAAGGCTGGCAGAATTCCAGCTGCAGTCATGGCGGCGGACAGCGGTAAGGTGGCGCTGCTGCCAGCAGCAGCGCCACGCCAGGAGAATGCTGCCGACCGTATCATGACACATGATACGGCCTGGTGGTGTTCCGCTGGTGGACGTTGCTGCTGGCAGCAGCGCCACGTCCTTTCTCCTGCTGGAGGATCCCCTGCAAGCAGGTAAGTTGGGTTCTCCAACAGGGGTGGGTGTGATTGTTTTTGTATGCATGCATGCGGGTGTGAGACGTGTAATGCATGTGTGCATGAATGGGTGTGAGTGTACGTGTATGTTGTCATGCGATTATGTGTGTGCTTTTATGTATGTTAGTGTGTGTTGCGGTGTGTGTGTATGAATGTATGCGTGGGTGGATGTGGGTATGTGTGTGTGCACATGAGTGGATGTCTGCGCATGTTGGGGAGGGTTTGAGAGGGTAGGGGAGAGGGGCGGGAAGACCCCTCTCAGTGTCAGGGAAGGAATTCCCTGGCACTGATGGTGGCTACCGTCATGGTTTTCGTGGCGGTAAGATTGCCATGAAAACCATGGCAGTAGGTGGGGTCATAATCCCGAAGGTGGGATTGTGACGGCCGCCGGGCTGGAGACAGCAGTCTCCAGCCCGGCGGCTGTTACCACCCTGGCGGACAGAGTGGCTTAAGCCAAACGGCCAATGTCATATTTTGGGGAAAGGTACCGCCAGCCTGTTGGCAGTGCCTTTCTCCAAAATAACGCCGTCTGCCAGGGTCATAATGAGGCCCTAAGTTTAGAAACATATGGGGTGCTCCTGTTACTCTTTATTACTGTCTAGTGAAGTGTTACACAAAACGTTTGCTCTGACCTGTAAATAGTCATAAAATCAGGTTTTAGACAAATTAGTAGAGCACATAAGTTCACCAGTTCTAAAACTAGGGTCTTACCAGTACAGTTCAACAACCAGCATTTACAATGCGTTGGGTCTCGCGTTTTCTCGAGTTAGAGCTATTAGCGTTGTAAATTCCTAAATGCACTTTTCTTGCCACATAAATTGAAAATGAAAAGTAAAACTGTTGACATAAGCAAGTCAGTTCAAAGCGCCATGGCCGCCATGAGTGGGAGATCGAGAGTTATTTGCTCCCTGCCTAAATACCTAGAAAGGATCGTGGCTGGGATGAAAGGCAAACCTAAACCAGAGGAGAGGCCATCACACGCTTTCACAAAAGGAAGCGTGACGTAGTGTGATAGCTAACAAAAATCACCTGGGAGGAAACTCGGCACACAAAGGAGGGGCATTTCACCAAATGCACCAATAAAAATGAAGCTTTTAAAGCAAGCAAATCAAAGAACAAATAGCAAGAGTGGGCATGGTTAAAAGCTCACCGAGAGATTACAGCAGGCCAGAGCGCTTGCATGCTTGACCCTAAAAAAGGGAAGTAAGCCTACAAAAGGACAGTTTATCAAGCAGGGATCTAGCAACCAGGTAAAGAAAAAAAATTACCTACGTCGAACACAAAAATCAAAATAGTTTTATAAAGGTCGTCTCAATAAAATGTGTCTCTCAGATATGACATTTGAGTCAACTGAAAAAGGCTACTAAATAGGTCTGAGGTGTACAGCCTGGGTAAATAGTTCAGAGTAATACAATTACAGGATCTCAAAATGGATAGTGTCAAGACTCCAGATCCAAAGAGGGTGAGTTTAGCTGTTATCTACATTAGCTGATCAGTGAAGTACAGTTTGCAAACATATAATATTATAGGGTATAACCAGTGTAGCTGAAATAAAATGTGCTTACATTTGTGTCTCTTGCTGTGGTGGCAAACAGTCTGTATAGAAAGATGGGCCGTCCTGACAAAATACCATTACCACTGTCCAGCCTTGAGATAAAGAGTCTGGATAGTGGTTTAGAAACCTAGTGTAGAAAAAGTGTTTTCTGTAACTGAAAAAGATGCGACATACAAGCTGAGAACAATTTAGTGGTATGTCCCTGAAAATTAAATGGGCAAAGCAGCTATTGTAAATGAGGAGTGTCTTTTAAAAGGGTCAAGAATTAAAACTGTCAATACAGAAGTGCACGGAAACAAGCTGTAAGGCAATTAATGTCTGCAAGAGAAAACACCTTGTTTCGTGGGAATAAAATTATCTTGCTCAAAACGTAGTGTGGCCAGCTTTTGAAAAAACCACTGTGGGTTACATTTTAAAATGTGCCATTTTTAGCAAACCTTGGGATCTACAAATGTTTTTTTTGTTATAATCAGACCTGCTATGTAGTTATGCGTGTTGAATATTCACAACATATTCAGAAATTCAGTTATGTGATGCTCTCTTTGGATGCATCAGAATCAACCTGCTATGCACAGGGATCATGGTGTTATCCTTTCAACTTTTTTTTTTTTTTTGCATAAATTGATAGGTTGTTTATAATCTAATTACGGATGCAGGACTGCGCCATATTCTCTAGCGAACCCTATTTTTGCACCTTTAATAACTTTGTCACCGACCAGTTTGCACCCATATTGAGAACAGAACAATGGGATAACTGGGTAGTGCTCCACTCTTCTGTGACCTGCAGCATTTGGAAGTCACCATGTATGCTAAACTATGAAGAATACGTTTTTTAACAGCAGACCATGATGGTATTTTTCTGTGCTCATAAGCAAGATCGATGATGGCCGGGGCCAGACTGGGCACCAAAGGCAGCCACGGTAAAATGTTGCTGTTTTCTCTCTATTCCTCGATTATCCTCTCTATCCTGCATCCCTCTCCAATCCCCACTGGAAGAATTATCAGCTAAGAAACTGCCAGTCTGTCACTGATAATGGTAATAACCGAGGGAAGTGCTGATTCCACTAACCTTTGCCTCGTGAGCGATGAACAAGTCGATGAGAAGAACTACTCTAAATGAAATATCTATTATGTTGTAATAAGATACTTATGATATATATTTTGGAGGCACAACTGCACCTTTTTGCATAGTGAACCACATTTGCACGCTTATAGTTTTACCAATTTGTGCCAAAATTGAGAACATGGGACTGTTGGAGGTATGAGCAGCCACACTCCTTCATGGCCTTCAGCCTTTGCTGAGCCTCGGAGGAGTGTGACCGGGCAGAGGTGCACAATACTCTTTCCCTTGGGCTATGCAGGGTGGACAAAAATGTGAACTTGTACCTCACTTTTGGCAAATTGGATGGGAAGTGGGCTACTGGCATGAAATATCTGTGACATTATGCATCCAAAGGATTAATAAAAAGTTTGCTGATACCTTACTTTTGGAAGCAGTGTGTGAAATTTATACTTGTTCACAAATGCAGCATCTGGCACCATTACAGGTAATCGGAAACCAATTTACCTTTCAGCAGGCGCCCTGCCCAAAACACACACCTTTCATTGGACATCTATTCAACCACTATCTCATGGCCAAACACCCACCACCAACTTTGACATATTTACCAGCAGACATGCACACCACCACTGTCACAGGCTTACACATTACACCAGACTCCCAACCATCACACACTCCCACGATAAAATTGTCATAAAACCATTGTCAGTCAGCCACACCCCACCTTTAAAATGCCTAGTCGTGGACCATCAGACTGCCAAACGCTCATGTCCAATGAGATGGCCAAATGCACTCCATCAACTACACATGCTCACTATCAGATACGTGTACAAAATTATATATAGTTTAAGTTGGCCACCACACAAACCAACATATGCCCCTTACCCTCCTTATCACTTCCCCAAACTCCATGAAAGGCCACAATACTCACCATCAGATGAACAAACACAATCAGATGCCCTTAAAATGACAATTGCATGACCACAAAACCACCATTAGACACCAACAAGCTAGCCTCTGAAATTATAAACCATTAGATACACTATGACACACCATCAGATGCCCACACATACAGGGAGTGCAGAATTATTAGGCAAGTTGTATTTTTGAGGATTAATTGTATTATTGAACAACAACCATGTTCTCAATGAACCCAAAAAACTCATTAATATCAAAGCTGAATTTTTTGGGAAGTAGTTTTTAGTTTGTTTTTAGTTTTAGCTATGTTAGGGGGATATCTGTGTGTGCAGGTGACTATTACTGTGCATAATTATTAGGCAACTCAACAAAAAAAAATATATACCCATTTCAATTATTTATTATTACCAGTGAAACCAATATAACATCTCAACATTCACAAATATACATTTCTGACATTCAAAAACAAAACAAAAAAAAATCAGTGACCAATATAGCCACCTTTCTTTGCAAGGACACTCAAAAGCCTGCCATCCATGGATTCTGTCAGTGTTTTGATCTGTTCACCATCAACATTGCGTGCAGCAGCAGCCACAGCCTCCCAGACACTGTTCAGAGAGGTGTACTGTTTTCCCTCCTTGTAAATCTCACATTTGATGATGGACCACAGGTTCTCAATGGGGTCCAGATCAGGTGAACAAGGAGGCCATGTCATTAGATTTCCTTCTTTTATACCCTTTCTTGCCAGCCACGCTGTGGAGTACTTGGACGCGTGTGATGGAGCATTGTCCTGCATGAAAATCATGTTTTTCTTGAAGGATGCAGACTTCTTCCTGTACCACTGCTTGAAGAAGGTGTCTTCCAGGAACTGGCAGTAGGACTGGGAGTTGAGCTTGACTCCATCCTCAACCCGAAAAGGCCCCACAAGCTCATCTTTGATGATACCAGCCCAAACCAGTACTCCACCTCCACCTTGCTGGCGTCTGAGTCGGACTGGAGCTCTCTGCCCTTTACCAATCCAGCCACGGGCCCATCCATCTGGCCCATCAAGACTCACTCTCATTTCATCAGTCCATAAAACCTTAGAAAAATCAGTCTTGAGATATTTCTTGGCCCAGTCTTGACGTTTCAGCTTGTGTGTCTTGTTCAGTGGTGGTCGTCTTTCAGCCTTTCTTACCTTGGCCATGTCTCTGAGTATTGCACACCTTGTGCTTTTGGCCACTCCAGTGATGTTGCAGCTCTGAAATATGGCCAAACTGGTGGCAAGTGGCATCGTGGCAGCTGCACGCTTGACTTTTCTCAGTTCATGGGCAGTTATTTTGCGCCTGGGTTTTTCCACACGCTTCTTGCGACCCTGTTGACTATTTTGAATGAAACGCTTGATTGTTCGATGATCACGCTTCAGAAGCTTTGCAATTTTAAGAGTGCTGCATCCCTCTGCAAGATATCTCACTATTTTTGACTTTTCTGAGCCTGTCAAGTCCTTCTTTTGACCCATTTTGCCAAAGGAAAGGAAGTTGCCTAATAATTATGCACACCTGATATAGGGTGTTGATGTCATTAGACCACACCCCTTCTCATTACAGAGATGCACATCACCTAATATGCTTAATTGGTAGTAGGCTTTCGAGCCTATACAGCTTGGAGTAAGACAACATGCATAAAGAGGATGATGTGGTCAAAATACTCATTTGCCTAATAATTCTGCACTCCCTGTATGCACACTCACATTAGATGTCCATACAGACATTAGATCCACACACAGATCTAAGCATCCACATACATCGGATGCACATCCACGCTATCAGACACCCTCATATGCCATCAAGTACAGAGGCATCTATCATGAGACACCTCCACATATGTTCCATCATATAGCTAAACTCCATTTTCCAGATTCCTTCAGACACCAACGCTACAATGGTCACGCATGCAGCCACAAGAAGGCCGCAGCCACCAGAAGGCCACACCCACCAACAAATGGTTACACCCACTTTCAGGCACTCATACAACCAACATAAGAAGCCTACACTCACACCATCATATGGTCACACTCCCACCATCACAGGCCCACGCGTTCTGTATCAGATTCTAATTCATATATCCAGTTTAATCAAACCCACACAGATGGAAACACATCAAAGGGCAGTGGTGGCTATATGCAGGATTTTGTACTAGTGGAGACTTGAGGCACAGCCAGGAAGTAGAAAAATTCAGTAGCTTCACTAGCTGGCACAGCTGCTGACGTATAGAAACATGTCAAAACTGTATCAGTGAATTGGCAGGGTCAAACAGCGTTGCAGGTAAGGTACAGAGCCAGTATCACAGTTTGGAATGCCTACGAACTTACCACCAGTTCTAACTTCCTTTGATCACCAGAGCTGAAATCAAACAGTGTTTGTGAGCTACAATGCCTGTTTATCTCCTTAGCTCTTTCAAAGGCCCTGCTGCTGCTACAACCTACTTTTACAAAAACAGATGATGGATGGAATGCAGAGCAAATCAAACATTCACCCCCAGTCACAGATCTGTGTTTAATCCACCAGGTTTTTTTGCTTGCCATGCCATTCCAGTTTGGACCCAGCCATATGCAAATCAGTCTTGACCCTGTTCCCCGTGGGAACAGTCCAGCCCGAACTGCCAGGCCAGGTCTTCCCTGTACCAGATACAAGCATCATGGGACCCGTTTCAGGATATCACCCTTCATCAGCAAGGCTAGCTTGAATCTGGTGGCATAGCAAGTACGGGACCCACCTCTGGGCATACCCTTCCCACTTGGGGCGACAGATGCAAAAATCACAGATGATGGACGGAATGCAGAGCAAATCAAACATTCACCCCCAGTCACAGATCTGATGGAGATGGAGACCAGGAAGACCTGAGAGCTGCTGTACCACCCTCTCACCCAAATCAGATGTAAGCTGCTTTCCTGCTCATTGATTGACACATTTTGCAGCCCAGCATGGCCTGGGACAGGTGTCAACTGGCTCAGCACACTTTAATAATATCTGCATATCTATAAAAAAAAAAAACAATGAGATTCCCGAAGTTGAATGGAAGTTAATGTTGACAGGGATTTATTGTTTCTATACCACAATGGCCTAAAACACCAGGAAATTAAGAAGGTACTACCTTACCCTTGACTCACATTCAAACTCTTGAGTCTAGATGTAACCATTTATAGCTCTGTTACCTTGTGTGGTTGTGAGATAGCTGCATAAGAGTGATTTCCTTTCCTAAACAACAGTGTGGGTACAATGTGGTTAGCAAACAGATGAGGGGACCCCAGGCAATAGTTAACTATGCTGTGAAGAGGTAGTTTTATTTCATGGTAATGAATTAGTGTTGTCACTTTAGCTTTGCAAGGGCCCAAAATAAATACCTTGCACCTAATAACCATTTGATTAGAATACAATTTTATTTCACTTCAATTCCATAGCCTAATAAAATAATGCAACTTTCATTAACATAAAATTAGGTATCTTGCCAAAAGGTGACATCTTGACAGTTTTATATATTTCCACCGAATGGGGCAGTCTCACTTATTTTTCTAGGGGCCATGTCCTGAAAATGAGCTACTGCCTTAATATTCTTATAAGATAGTCACATTGCTTACTCACATAAGACTGATATCTATACCAAAGAGTTTTGCTTTGTAATTAGATTAGCAAGAAGTTCCTTTTTTTTTCTTGGGTCTCCTCACAGATCCCTGAAATAATCATTGCTCACCCTGGGATTGTGAAGGAAAAGAAGATGCACTACCTTGTAGGGCACATGAAAGTTGGCTGCCTCTGATCAATAGAGCCAGTACTGCGGTGTGTACCCTAATCTAGTGCCCCCCCCCTACTCCCCATCCCCTGCTGATTGTAGCCATTTGTTGACGAAGCACAGACTTTATAAGACTGAGGCCCCCTTGAAAAACTTGAAATCCAGTGGTCATGTTTCTCGGGGGTACAAGGTTTAAGAAGGGAAACCTAACAGGCGGCATCTGCATCCCTTTGGCAGGTGGCGAGGACTGATTAAACACCCCGTACCCCTACCTATGAAGTCCCCCCGCATACTACTTCCTAGAGGCAAGTTTGAAGCTGGGGGCCCTACAGTTGTGGGTGGAAAGGGAGGGGGCATGCTGTGCACCAAACCAAATTGGACAAGTTTACCCTGAGCAAAGAAACCACCAGTGGGATGCCATCAGAAGAGCAGCAACCACCTATGGCACAACTGCCAGACACCACTGAGACCCCCTCCATGACAAATATTATGACATACAGAGATTCTGGGTTGCACTAGAGGGGGAAATAGACATAGTATCCACATATATCACCTTGTTGAGAGCATATCTCTGTAATAAGGGCATGTAAGGAAATGCCTCCTTGGCATGGTTACACCCTGACTTTTTGCCTTTGCTGATGCCAAGTTATGATTTGAAAGTGTGCTGAGGCCTGCTAACCAGGCACCAGCACCAGTGTTCTTTCCCTAACCTGTACCTTTGTTTCCACAATTGGCACACCCTGGCATCCAGGTAAGTCCCTTGTAACTGGTACCTCTGGTACCAAGGGCTCTGATGCCAGGGAAGGTCTCTAAGGGCTGCAGCACAGACACACTGCTTGCCAGCTTGTGTTTGCTAGTGGGGATAAAACAACTAAGTCGACATGGCACTCCCCTCAGGGTGCCATGCCAACCATACACTGCCTACAGGTATAGATAAGTCACCCCTCTAGCAGGCCTTACAGCCCTAAGGCAGGGTGCACTATACCATATGTGAGGGCATAAGTGCATGAGCACTATTGCCCCTACAGTGTCTAAGCCAAACCTTAGACATTGTAAGTGCAGGGTAGCCATAAGAGTATTTGGTCTTGGAGTCTGTCATGCACGAACTCCCAGCACCATAATGGCTACACTGAAAACTGTGAAGTTTGGTATCAAACTTCTCAGCACAATAAATGGACACTGATGCTAGTGCCCCCTGAAACCTTAACCGACTATCCGTGTAGGCTGACTAGTTTTAGCAGCCTGCCTCACACCAGACATGTTGCTGACCACATGGGGAGAGTGCCTTTGTCACTCTGTGGCTAGTAACAAAGCCTGTACTGGGTGGAGGTGCTTCTCACCTCCCCCTGCAGGAACCGTAACACCTGCCGGTGAGCCTCAAAGGCTCACCCCCTTTGTTACAGCACCCCAGGGCACTCCAGCTAGTGGAGTTGCCCGCCCCCACTGGCCACGGCCCCACTTTTGGCGGCAAGGCCGGAGGAGATAATGAGAAAACCAAGGAGGAGTCACCGGCCAGTCAGGACAGCCCCTAAGGTGTCCTGAGCTGAGGTGACTCTAACTTTTAGAAATCCTCCATCTTGCAGATGGAGGATTCCCCCAATAGGATTAGGGATGTGCCCCCCTCCCCTCAGGGAGGAGGCACAAAGATGGTGTAGCCACCCTCAGCGCTAGTAGCCATTGGCTACTAACCCCCCCAGACCTAAACACACACCTAAATTCAGTATTTAGGGTCTCCCCAGAACCTAGGAACTCAGATTCCTGCAAACTAAGAATAAGAGGACTGCTGAACTGAAAAACCTGCAGAGAAGACAGAGACACCAACTGCTTTGGCCCCAGCTCTACCGGCCTGTCTCCCCACTTCTAAAGACACTGCTCCAGCAATGCGTTCCCAGGGTCCAGCAACCTCTGAAGCCTCAGAGGACTACCCTGCATCTAGAAGGACCAAGAACTCGCGAGGACAGTGGCTCTGTTCCCCAAAGACTGCAACTTTACAACAAAGAAGCAACTTTGAAACAACACACGTTTCCCGCCGGAAGCGTGAGACTTTGCACTCTGCACCCGACGCCCCCAGCTCGACTTGTGGAGAACAAACACCACAGGGAGGACTCCCGGCGACTACGAGACCGTGAGTAGCCAGAGTTGACCCCCCTGATCCCCCACAGCGACGCCTGCAGAGGGAATCCTGGGGCTCCCCCTGACCGCGACTGCCTGCTTCAAAGACCCGACGCCTGGTAAAGACTCTGCACCCGCAGCCCCCAGGACCTGAAGGATCCGACCTCCAGTGCAGGAGCGACCCCCAGGTGGCCCTCTCCCTTGCCCAGGTGGTGGCTACCCCGAGGAGCTCCCCCCCCCCCCTTGCCTGCCTGCATCGCTGAAGAGACCCCTTGGTCTCCCATTGATTTCTATTGCGATCCCGATGCCTGTTTGCACACTGCACCAGGCCGCCCCTGTGCTGCTGAGGGTGTACTTTTTGTGTGGACTTGTGTTACCCCCCCCCCCCCCCCCCCCCCGGTGCCCTACAAAACCCCCCTGGTCTGCCCTCCGAAGACGCGGGTACTTACCTGCTGGCAGACTGGAACCGGGGCACCCCCTTCTCCATTGAAGCCTATGCGTTTTGGGCACCACTTTGACCTCTGCACCTGACCGGCCCTGAGCTGCTGGTGTGGTAACTTTGGGGTTGCTCTGAACCCCCAACGATGGGCTACCTTGGACCCAAACTTGAACCCCGTAGGTGTTTTACTTACCTGCAAAAACTAACAAACAATTACCTCCCCCAGGAACTGTTGAAAATTGCACTGTCTAGTTTTAAAATAGCTATATGTCATTTATGTGAAAACTGTATATGCTATTTTGCTAATTCAAAGTTCCTAAAGTACCTACCTGAAATACCTTTCATTTGAAGTATTACTTGTAAATCTTGAACCTGTGGTTCTTAAAATAAACTAAGAAAATATATTTTTCTATACAAAAACCTACTGGCCTGGAATTGTCTCTGAGTGTGTGTTCCTCATTTATTGCCTGTGTGTGTACAACAAATGCTTAACACTACTCCTCTGATAAGCCTACTGCTCGACCACACTACCACAAAATAGAGCATTAGAATTATCTCTTTTTGCCACTATCTTACCTCCAAGGGGAACCCTTGGACTCTGTGCATACTATTCCTTACTTTCAAATAGTGAATACAGAGCCAACTTCCTACAGGGCACACACATCAAGGAGGCACAGGGCACTATAACCACTCTTCAGGCAGAAACAAAGCCATTGAAAACCCAAGTAGCAACTACAGGAGCTCTGGAAGCCTGCCTAGAAGATTGAGGGAGGACAATCTAGAAGAATAATATCCATATAATAGGTGTTCCAGAACGTACCGAAGACCAGTCAGTCAAACTATTTGTATAAGACCTCATCCTTAAACATCTACAGCCCTGTGGACTCTCCAACTACTTCTCAGTTGAGCGTGCCCACAGAGGCACCCAGCACTCTGCCAAACTGCGCATCTTCAATTATCGGGATTGAGACATCTTGCAGACCGCTCATAGAACCCAGTCAATTAAATGAGACAACAGCACTATAATATTCTTTCCAGACTTCACCCTCAAAATTCAAAGACTTCGTTCCTTTCTTGAAGTCAAGAAGGCCCTTCGAGGGAGAGGTAAAGTACTCCAGGCTCTTTCCCACCAAACTACAGGTGGAGGCAGAAGTGAAGACAGTTTAGTTCACTACGCCAGAGGGCGCATGGGACTTGCTACATTGCTGAAGGACAGTTGGAGATCAGATCCCTGAGGGCGAACGGAGCAGCGACGATCCAATATTGAAACTGTTAACTAGGCAGAGGAACCACAGGTGTAGAAATGGGTATCCTCAGACAGGCCCGTAGGGCTGCTACAGAAAAGGAAGAGACTCTACTCTTTCTGATCTTCCGAAGGGGTCCATGGGACTTTCTGACCAAGACTGTCCGAACATTGAACTAACCAGCAGTAACATTACTGTCTATGCTTAAATGAGGAGTGGCTGACCACAGACTCGGTAGTACCCACAGTTCCCCTCAAAGTTTGTTAATGTTTTTGGGGCAACACGCACTCTGCACAGTTGGTGCAGTGGGCAGCTCTACGTCCACTATGCAGGGAGGGAGTTTCTACTGGGGCAATAGTTTTGATGTTTGTTTTAGTTCAATTTTATTTATTTTTTAACGTTGGTGATTATATTTTCTCCACACATAAGCATCCTAAACCAGTTGTCTTCTTACTTACTCTGAAACCATGGCTTCATTCACCCCCAAACAGGAATAGCCTGTTGAGGGGGGAGGTAGTCTAATAAGCTTTTCTTACCCAGCTTGGGGCCCAATTAGCGATGGGTGAGACAGATCCCCGAGTACAGTTGGTACCTTCTCGTAGGAAGCTAGCTCTGGATATACTACATCAAAATGAGATTTAGTGTGCACTGCGTCCAGTGGTTCCCCAGAGGCTTAACAGAGGCTAAAGTAGATAATACTAATGCTCTCTTTAGTGGTAGTGTGGTCAAGTAGTTAGGCTTATGAGAGTGTAGTGCAAAGCATTTGTTGTATATACACAGACAATAGAAGAGGCACACACACAATGACTTGACTCCAGACCAATGGTTTTTATATAGCAAAAATATATTTTCTTAATTTATTTCTAGAACCACAAGATTCAAGTTGCAGGTTCACACATATATCAATAGTACTTTGTTTGTTTTGTTGAAGTTATACAGTTTTTGAAATATGGGCAATTATCTGTTTTGAAAGTTGACACTGCAATTTTTAGAAACCGTTCCTGGGGGTGGGGGAAGAAAAGTTAGTACGAGTTACAGGTAAGTACTTGACCTATAGTTCCGGTCTCTGGGGGTTAGGAAGTCCACAGTTTGGGGTTCAAGTTAACCCCAAACACCCACCACCAGCAACACTGGGCCTGCCAGGTGCAGAAGTCAAAGTTGAGGCAAAATTAACATGGGCTGAGACTGGGGAAACTCTGAATCAGGCCTGCCTGAAGGTGAGTACCCGCAACTTTGGGGGTATGACCTAGGGAGTTTAAAGGAGCATTGGGGGGCCCACAAGTAGGCACCAATCATACACCTTCAGCGGTACTGGGGTGGCCGTGTGCAGGGTGCAAACATGGCGTTGGTTCTCCAATGATTCTCTGAGGAGACCCCGGGAGTCACTCAGACGCTGTAGGCGAGGTCCAGGGGGTCGACTCGGGCAAGCCACAGGCTGGACAGGGAGAAGGGCCACCTGCTGAACCCAGCTGCACCAGAGGTCGGGTTCTCCAAGGCCTGAGGGATGGGGGTGCAGTTGTCTTTTTGGTGACGGATATCTTCGTCCGGAGCTTTCACGGTCAGGGTGGTCCTCTGGATTCCCTCTGCAGGCATCTTCGTGGAGGGGTGGAGAGGTCATCCCAAGGTGGGCACTTGCTTTCAATTGCCTGGGGATCCACTCTAGTTGGTTGGGCACCCTGGAGATGGGCCGTGGGCATCTGGTGCAGAGTGGTCAAGACTCGTGCATTCGGAGTGGTGCTGGAGTCCTTGGGATTTCTTCTTGGACAGGGCCGCTGTCCATGGGAGTTCTTGGTCCTTTTGGGTACAGGGCAGTCCACTGGAGTTGGGCAGAGGTCGTTGGTCCTGCTGGATGCGTCCGTGTTCTTGTGCAGGTTCTTTTAAGCAGGAGACGGGCCGGTAGGGCTGGGTCCAAGTCAGTTGTTGTCTTCCTTCATCTCTGCTGGAGGTACAGCTAAGCAGTCTTTATTTCTTGTCAGGTCACCAGGAATCTGGTGAGCTGAGTTCAGGGAGGCCCTTAAATCCTAGATTTAGGGGCATTTCAGGGGATCAGAGGGCATTAGCCAATGGCTACTGTCCCTTAGGGTTGCTACACCCTTCTTACTGCCTTTTTGGGAGGGGGGGAACCTAACCCTATTGGTCCCTGTCCTCCAAACCAGGATGGAGGATCCTGCAGGGGGAGGGTCACCTCAGCTCTGGACACCTTAGGGGTGGTTCTAGCTGGGGTGGTCACTCCTCCCTGTTTTCCCTAATTTTCCCGCCGGACTTGCCACCAAAAGTGGGGCTTTGTTCGGGGGACTGGGTTGCAGGCAACTCCATTAACCCTTTGAGGCTCATCGCCAGGTGTTAGTTCTGCAGGGGGGAGGTGTGAAGCACCTCCACCCAGGACAGGCTGCTTTGTTTCTAACCACAGAGTGCTCAAAGGCTCTCAGCCCATGTGGTTAGAAACGTGTCTGAAAGTTGCAGGCTGACACACTCCGGTCAGTCCTGCACTAGCAGTTTGGCTAACATACAGGGGGATCTCTAGAATGCCCTCTGGGTGCATTTTTCAATAAATCCCACACTTGTATCAGTGTGGGTTTACTGTGCTGAGACATTTGATGCCAAACTTCCCAGTATTCAGTGAAGCCATTATGGAGCTTTGGAGCTCGTAATGACAAACTCCCAGACCACATACTCAATCAATATGGCTACACTGTACTTACAATGTCTGAGAATGGTCTTAGACACTGTAGGGGCATATTGCTCATGCAGCTATGCCCTCACCTGTGGTATGGTACACCCTGCGTTAGGCCTGGAAGTCCTGCTCGAGGGGTGACTTAACTATGCCACAGGCAGTGGTTTGTGGGCATGGCACCCTGAGGGGGGTGTTACGTCGACTTTGCCTTTTTCTTCCCACCAGCACACACAAGCTGCAAAGGCAGTGTACATGTGCTTGGTGAGGGGTCCCTGCGGGTGGCCTAATACATACTTTAGCCCTTGGGGACCTTCCCTAGCCACAGGTACCTTTTACAAGGAACTTAACTGTGTGCCATGGGTGTGCCAATTGCAGAAACAAAGCTACAGATTTTGTGAAAGAACATTGGTGCTGGGGCCTGGTTAGCAGGATCCCAGCACACTTTCAATGAAAGTTAGCATCAACATTAAGCAGAAAGTGTGTGTGTGTGGGGGGGGGGGTAACCATGCCAACAGTGGCACTTTTCTACACTTCTGTTTTAATAAGCTTCATGACTGAGGCTTTGGTGACCCCTGAGTTTAAGATCCTTTCTTGGAATGTCTGTGAGCTGAGAAATAAAATCAAACGGGGTGTGGTACTACAGTATCTCAAAAGAGACTTGCCAGAGTTAGTACTCTTTCAGGAGAGGCATTTACAGGGGAACGCCTGCCGCACACTAGACTGAGGGGGATACTAAATGATTGTCAACGCAGGATATATGAGGGTTGAGAGGAGAAGGCATACTAGTGCGTATATGTTTCCTCTTACCATACAACAGGAGTGGCCTGATCTCAAGGAGAGAAATGTTGTAGTGTCTGGACAATAGGAGGGCATTACACTCAACACTGCTTTGCTTTACATTTCCCCCAAACTGCATTAGTGAGCCCTTTCGGCATTTGCGTGCTCATTCACCTGCTTCCTCTGGGTGGGTTCCTCCTGGGTGGCGACTTTAACATTTCTTATGATGAGGAGACTGACCCCTGGCCCTCTCGTCAAGCGAAAACCCCACAAAGGTCTTATGTAGATTTCCTGGAGGCACATGGCCTGATAGCCATGTGGCGGGCCCTCAGTCCCACAGAGAGACAATATATATTTCACTCTGGGTCTCACAGGAGCCGGTCACATATTGACTACATAATCACTTCAGTTATGCTCCTCCCAGGCTTCAGAGAAGTGATACACCTGGGGTATTTCTGATCACTCCCGGGTCTGCGCCACTTATGGGATTACAAGGGGAGGTAATATTTGTAGAGTAGTGCTGAATCCCAGGTACCTTAAAGTGCCTTGTATCCAGGAGAGTCTTCGAGAAATTACAAAGAATTACTTTAAAGAAAATGAGGACTCTGTGACTTCGGCTCAGACACTGTGAAAGGCATTACAATTAAAAGGCATTAAAATAGTCATAACAGGTCAGGTTATAGCCCTGATGACTTGATATAAGAAGGGGGAAAAGAGCCACTCTAGATATAATCAAGGGTGAGAACCGTGAGTTGGAGTCCTAGCTAGTGGTGAGTGATCACTGTGACCTGTCTCACAACTTGGTGTTGAAACATAGAATTTAGGGAGGTGACCCACTTTCGAGCTACCCAACACCGCCTCTATGAGGCGGGTAATAGAGCTGGAAAACTCCTAGCTATGCTGTATAGGAGATAGGTGAGGTCCAGATGGATTCTTGAAATTCTAAATGAAGCGGGTGAAAGAGTTACCAACAGGGAGTGGCTTTGACTTTTGCTAAGTTCTATACCTGCGAATAATGCCCTGCCTAACTCAATCAGGTGGGGAATTCATGGAACGTGACCTAACGAAAGAAACGGCCGGGGCCATCGGGGAACTGAACACAGGGAAAACAGTAGGTCCTAATGGCCTCCCTATAGAAGTCTATAAGCTCTTAGCCTTGGAACTAACACTACTCCTAAACATGTTCCAGGAAAGCTGGCATACTGCCAAGAGATAATAGTGGCTACTATTGTTGTGATCCATAAGGATGGCAAGCTCCCTGCAGAATGTGCCTCGTATAGGCCCATTTTGTTATTTAATGCTGAGGTAAAAATACTCGTTAAACTCCTGGCCACACGCTTGATTCAGGTGATTTGCCCATTAGTACACCCAGACCAGTCAAGCTTTATACCAGGCAGGAGTACTGCGTTAAAGCTGCACAGATTATATGGGGTGTTGGGCTGCACTGATCGGATCCAGGAGAATGCCATCATATTTTCCCTGGATGCACGTATGACTTTCGACACGGTATAGTGGCCCTTTATCTACGTGGTGTTAGAGAAGCTGGGGTTCGGCCCAGGTTTACTTTCTTGGATCTGACTACTGTACTCTGATCCATTTGCCCAGATGGCAGTGAATGGGGGCACAATGGTTCCTGGGATCACAGGACTGAGGTGGACTGTGGACTGTAGAGTGGGAAGGCAGAATCACCCTCTAAGCAGATGACGTATTGCTGAATGTTGCAGATCCTGCCAGTTCCCTCGATCGGATTATTCAAATGTTCTCAGCATTCCGGAAGTACTCGGTTACACTATTAATTGCCATAAATATTGATATATGTTCTTAGTGGGACAGCTCTTACCTTGCCTATCGAATTGAGGTTCAAGTGGTGACAGGCTGCTTTCCTTACTTAGGATTTTTTGTTATGCTTGATTAAAAAAAATAAAGTCTTCTATGCACAAAATCTAGAGCTGCCACTGGCCAGTCTGAGAATGAACGTTGGGCATTGGAGGGCTGTGTCCCTGTTGTGGGTAGGGTAGCCCTCTTCAAAATATTGGCCCTGCCCCGATTCCTGTATGCGCTTCACAATACACCATATCCCGTTCCTTTATCATACTTTCAGGCCATAGATCGTGAGGTGCGTACACTTCTCTGGGATGGGGGTCCCCGTGTATTGCCCTACAGAAATTGACTGAGTTGGTTTGATGGTGGTATAACCTTTCCTGATATAAAAAAAAGTAGTATTGGGCAACTTAACTGACTGGTATTAATCACTGAGTCTATCTTCCCAGAGGCGGAGCCGGAGTACAGAATGGATAGACAATATGAAATCTGGAGTCCATCTCGGAGCAATCTATGGTGGCTTGGAGACCACAAGTTCACTCAGCCCTACTGCTACCCCTCTTGTTCTCCAGCACACTGCACTACATGAGGTGGGGTGGAAAGGCAAGATCACACAAGCCACCCATGCTTCAACACTACGTGGGGGGGAGTTCTGACTTGTCTCAATGAAGTGGTCAGGTGCGAACTGACACTATCATCAAAATGGTCCCTCCTCAATGTTTGTGAGGAAACAGATCCATTGTATTTTGTAGGTTTGCACCGTTTTGCGTCAAAAAGCGGCGCAAATGCGGCGCTAAAAAAAGTATAAATACGGGCCTTGATCCTCTTCACACATCAGGTTCAATCTTTTGTGAGCTTCATCTTGCTGTATTTCTGCAGCATCTCAAACTCTGCTATCCAGCCTCAGTTGATGTTAGCTTTTCTTTTGGATTAGTTTGGCATTTGACACATTTTTATTTGAAGGAGTCCTCAGATTTTGTAGTTAGCAACAATGTCAGGAGGTAAAGATCCTCTGCTACCTCCTGCTTCGCTCATGTTTACAAATTTAAAACAAGAGAAAACCTGAAACAAAAACAGTATTACAATAAATTACCAACATGATAGCTATCACTATAGAGCCACCATTTTGGAAAATGGCTGAAGGATTGCTCTGAGGAGTTATTTTCTGTCTCTATAAGACTACTTGACCCCCAAAACCTATTTTTGACACCTAAATGAAGTGTATAGGTCTCATAGTGACTGAAATATTACATCATCACTGCAAATTATCTTCCATTTTTAATAATGTTGTCCTGAAAAAATCGGGGTGGATTAGCAATGCCTACCCAAGCTAAATTACTTCTCTAATGATATAAAGCACAAATTAAATTCTGGACAGCAATTTTCTTAATCAAGGAGACAGGACTAACAAGGCAGGCCACCCACTTATCTTTGGGCCACATGAAGAACAGGTCTTTAAACTCCATACATATAATCCTACAATATTGCCACCACATGTTTGGGTGGGTATTGTTGTAATTATCTCCATTTATGCCCTCTGACATGTAATCCCTAGTGGGTTGCTATGAAATGGTAATTTACTAAAGAATTCATAGTATGTTGTTTGTTTTGGACTCATTAGCACAACTTGTATAATAATATAAGTTAACCTTACAAATAATTCTTCTGTTCAGCAATATTATGTGAAGTGTACTACAGTTTTAAATCATGCTTCTAGATAAAGCTTGATCTCATTACATAAAATAATATGAGGTAAAGTCTTTTATAAAGCATGAACATGACCCAAGAGTATCAGAGCGCTGTATATATGATTCGAAACAGAATCAAAGACCTGAAACATAAAAATGAACAACTAACAAAGAACATAAAATGTAAAACTATGGCAAGATATTGTAGCATAGTTTATTTAAGCATTCGTAATTCAGTTATGAAGCATTGGCACAAATTCTCCAAGATGTCTTTCTGGTTCCGTCGGTGTTTCAGATTGTTTCAGGTACCCGGGGAAACGTGTCTGTGTGCAATTCTACTGGGATGGATGTGCTTCTGTCCTGTATTACAATTAGTATCATTGCAACGGCCATGGAGACAGGCTAACCAAGACTTTGTGAGAAATCTGTTCACAAGGATCCTTTTCACATGTTTTGAAAATGTGGTTTGATGGGTTTGACCGAATCTTGGTGGTAGGAAATTCCATATCCTTGGAGGCTCTCTTGAAAAACTGCATGTGTAGGCTTTTTGTTTTCTGAATCTGAGTGGTTCTAGCCTGAGGGAGTTCACATTTCTGAAGTAGTGGCTGGCCCCTGGGATTCAAATATTTTCCGTCCGGTTGAGAGACCTCAGTGAGGGGGAATGTGGTCAAAGCGTCTTCTGCTTGTCACCAGTCTTGCTGCTGCATTGAGGGTTGCTTTGAGTGGAGCTATTCCTGACGTGAAAGGTTTGCACTGCTACTTTGAAATATGGTGGTGACAGAAATGGTTTCACTTTCATCAGTAGTTTGAGATGGAATGACATTGTTACACTGTTGTGTGCTAGCATATTCAGATTCTTATTCATTGTTATTCCAAGGGATTTGTTGATTCTATAATGGTAGGTTTGCAGTTGATGGTGTCTAGGTGATTGAGACAATCTTGGATGTGTGGGTACCTGTTATGAGGGTAGATAAGTAGGAATTCTATTTTCAGAGAGTTCAGCTTGAGGTTGTTTTGAGACAGATCTGTGTTTTGACTACAGTGTTACTTAGTTGGATGATGTTCTCTAGGGAGGATATATTTAAGTATAATAGTGTACTATGTGTATCATCTGTGTACATGTGGTATGCAAGCTTCAGTTGTTTAAGGATTTATGTGAGTGGCTTCATTTAGTGATTAAAAAGTGTGGGGGGAAATGGTTGACCATTGAGAGACTCCGCATTTCACTGGTGAAGCATTTGAGAGTGAGTTGCCTAATTTGATTTGTTGTGAACAGTTCTGTAAGAAGGATGCAAACCAGCACACATTCCTCAATAGCCCATTCTGTTTTCTAGCAATTCTAGTAGAATGTTGTGATAGACTGTCATACACCGATGAGAGGGCTAGGAGTATGAGTAGGCAGGATTTGTTGCTTCTAGCATCTTGAGGGCATCATCCATAATGTGTATGATGCCTGATTCAGTGCTGTGCCCTAGTCTGAATCCTGATTGAAATTTGTTGAGTAGGTTGCAATGATCAAAATGCAGAAACAATTGGTTGTGTACACATTTTTATAATAGTTTGGCCAGAAGGGGCTCATTTTACACCAGGCAAAAGTTGTTGAGGGCTGTAGGGCCTGCACCGCTTTCTTTTTCCAAGAAGAGTGCCACTTGCCCAATCTTCAAGCTGTCCAGGACAATGCCTTGTTTTAACAACAAATTTATGATACTGTCCATATGGGGGAGAAGACTTGACTGCTTCTTTAGTATTGTGGATGGGATAGAGTTGTTGAAATGTAAAGATGGTTTCATGGACAGCAAGGGCTTGTGGAACAAATCACTCCAGATTGCTTGATTGTTACTCTTTGGGTGTTTTATAGTTTTTTCCCTGACTGCGGATGGAGGCTCACCGTCTGAATGGTGATCATTGTCTGTAATGGCTCATAACCTGTCTTTATCAGTCACAAATGATTTTTCAATTCATTTATTTTTTGAGAAAGGAAGAGAAAGGTCCACAGTTTTTCTCTGAGTTATTGCTAATCTTGGTTACATTGTTTGCCCCTGTTTCTTGATAGACAATTTCAAAAACTCTCCTTGGGTGATTCCTTGCTATGTCGAGATGGGATCTGAAGTGTGATGCTTTTGCATTCCAAATGTGTTTTTTTTTTTTTTTTTTTAAGCTGTTCCATCAGTAATGTAGTTTGATTAGATGAAATGTTGCGGGTTCGTGTCTCCACCTACGCTCTGCATGTTTCAGGCTCATCCTTTCCTCATTTAGGCTGTGCTTGTACAAAGGGTTGGAGGATTTTTTTTTTTATTTTTTTTTGTCTTTTGAGACTGTGTTGCTACTGTCCCCATTATGTTTAATACCATTTGGTTATAGTGCTGGGTTGATTTGAGAACATTCTGGGTTACTGTAGGGGAAGTGAGGTTTCTCAGACAAGGTGAGGTTAGTTTCACCTGGTTCATGTTTTTGGTGTCTCTCTCCAGCATTTGTTTGATTTCTTGCCCCTTAGCTCTCTGTGTGCACATTCAGGTGAAGTATGATTGAATGATGATCACACCAGTCATCGGGTGTGATTGAGTCAATTGTCAGCGCTCCTTCTCTGGATATGACTAGGTCAACATTGGTCCTTTGTTATGTGGTGGGCTTGTGCAGCATTTGGTCAGGTTTGGATCCGAGAGAAATCGTTTTAGATTAGAGGCCTGCAGATCATCCTTATAGTTCCAGTGAAGGATGAAATCTCAGAAAATGCACTGGGGTGCACCATGGAGTGTATTGTAATTGCTTTCGTTACATGTTAAGTGAAGAGCTGGTTGTCTCATGGGGGTTGGTAAAAGAGGTGTACTTTAGCTTCTGATCCCTTTGCTGTTAATCTATCCACAGCAGACATCGAAGCCTTGCTTCTATACTACAAGGTTTCGATGTATGTTGTGGGTAGATGATTATGTACTTGTTTGGGCGGAATTGCATCATGCAGTGCGTGTGAATGTCCATAAGTGAGTAACAGAACTTGCAGTTAAGTGGAAGAAGTTGTCCTTTGGAGTTTTTGTATCTTGCACATAAGACTTCCGCTCTTCCAGGCATGTTGGGTCATCCTGATGTTTGTATTCACTAGTTTTAATTCTTCAATTGTTTTTCGATTTTGTGTTCAAGTGTGTTTATCTAGATGTGCCAGTATGGAGTCAGATTGTGTCTACGGGACATTCCACACCACCTGGATTACCTAATTCGTGGGTCTCTCTGTTCTCCTGTATGTATTGCCCTGGGTACTAGATTGTTGAACACCCTGGGGTCTGAAATTGGTGTTCAAGGTATTGTAGATGTCCTTCTGTACCCCTTAAGTGGCTGGTTGAGGCCATTATAGTGGGTATTTCCTCAGGTTTTATTTGTGATGTGTTTACTTACTAGCATCTTATGATAAAGCTAGATGTATATCCAGTGGGATTTCTGAGGGCAGTGTCTTGTGTTTGTTTTGTGGTGTGAGGGTCAAATCTAGTTGGGAGTCAGTGAACGTTATTACAGCTTCTCACGCTGTGATAAGGGTGGTGAAAAACATACTTTAGACATTTTTCCCAGAAATATTGTATCCAATATATTGCCTAAAAATCCCTTTTGCAAGTAGAATCTGCATGGAAAAAAAACAAAACCTATAATTTGGGTGGTGTCTGAAACATCAGATACCAAGTCCATCGAAAGTTACGAGTTTCTGTTTTTGCCAAGGCTGACTAGCTCGTAGCCGCTTTCAATAAAGAGACATTCATGCACTTAAGGCTCCCCCCTTGAACATGGCCTCAATCCCCAGCCACTTACAAGACTCCTTCCTCCAACATACCAGGGAAACCTACTCCTCTTTATAGCAGCAGTAAGTAACATGTTAAACAAAGCAGTGCATGACTGCTTATATACAACAGTCTTTAAACATGACAACCTATCTGTTTTAGAAAGTGTACAGCTATAGGGTGAATTCCTGTTTATAGGATCAATACAGTAATTTATGTTATAATAAATAGTAACAGTAATAGACCTCAAGATGCATTGTGATTGACATTGTCCACCATTCCTTTATAAGATACGTATTTTGTGATGTATGGACCCTTTTCTTGTTTCCTTAATCGAGGAATCTGAAATACACCAATTGGATTATGCCTATATTTCGCACAAAAGGGATGCAGAACTTAGAATAGTGTGCTTTATTTGTATTTCGCCAAAAATGTTTTATTTGAAATATATTGAAGTTTTCTTTTTCAATTCCTTTTTTTCTGGAAAAACAGTCATGACAAAGTTTTGCTTTACATTTCCTTGTACTGATTCATTCCTTTACTAAGCGTGCAGATGTGTTTGAAGTGATCAGATGCAGTGGTTTACATTGCTTTATGGTGAGGAACGGGTGCCTGAAGCACAGCTACGTTTGCAAGTGTAACATTATATAAAAGTGTAGGCTTAAGTGCTCCCAACCTCTGAATTCAGGGGGTGGAGCCTAATTTAAGAGTGTAAAATTGCTACTTTTCACTCATTGACAGTGGTCTCTTCCACCATTATGGACACTTCCCTATGATAAGTTATAAGCAAAAGTTTAAAAAGTTTAAAAAAAATAGTAAAGATATTTTGAATGTAAATATTAATGTAACTTAAAATGTTTATATTGAGTCTAGAACAAAATGAAAAAAAAACTACAAAATTATTGGCTTAATCTTTGATGAAATATTTAATTATATTGAATATATGAATACAAATATTTTTACGATTTGAATAAGGAACAAATCCAATCTACAGTAAAACAATTACATTTATTTAATATGTAATAAAACATAAGTTAAGTGAAATTATTTAAATTACTTTAAGCATTTTTTCAAAAAATAGTACAATCATTTTCACAATGTAAATTTTTTAATGTTTTTTAATAAACATTGGATTAAATTTACTTATATTTTTAATAAGTTAAAATAGGCTAAGTTAATTTAACATTTGTTTTAATGTGCTTTTATTTTAAGTCCCCGCTTCCATTCTTTTCAATGGGGAGAGGTTGCTGTACCTGTGGTTGTCCATTAATTGTGCTGGATTTACCCCCGTCCTGAGCTGGAGTACATTTTCCCTTCACATCCCCCCTCCCTCACATGCATTCTACTAAAATAGTTCCTGCACAAGTAGGTATACAACACAGTCTGGCAGAGATCATCGCACAAGATAGGAGATGCGAAGGTGTTGACCTCATCTTGTAGGTTAGTGAATAGTATTTTGTAGTATGTTAGTAGTACTATTGTAGTACTGTTTAATGTACTGTACTTCAAAACACAGTTTGTGAATGTCCAAAAAGGTTTTTACCTGATATGCAGGAAACCGCCAAATCGTTGACATTTACACCTTTACAGTAACGTGAATGCAAACTTACATTTCAAAGGTCTTTATTTCCTAAATAGCATGCCTGTTTGAGCCCCATGAAATACTCACTCTGATTTTTCTAATATGTTTCTAAAAAGGCTTTCAGATGTGTTTAAATTTATTTCTCTTTCAGGTTGAACTTTTTTGAAAAACAATAGTCATTATAAACATTTGTTTTTATGTGTTGATCTCCCCTTTGGTAATGTGCCCCAGATATGCCACTTTATCTTATCAGTTTCGATTTCTAATGTACAGTAAATACATAAACAGCTCATGAATACAATAGCACATTTAACAATACAATCAGCTGCTCAGTTGCAGTGGACACTGAACCTTTATTGTCGTTTTGAAATGACACCACGAACCATGTTAATACGTAAAGCCAACAACAGAAAAGCAGGCAAAACTGCTTTGTGATCTTGTCACATTTTTCACATGACGACATTAATGTCTCAAAGAGAAACGCATATATATGCCTCTCAGGGAAGGGGCAGGGCACCTTTTCAGAGGAGAATTATCTAATT
The DNA here is from genome assembly GCF_031143425.1 of Pleurodeles waltl. NCBI lineage: Eukaryota > Metazoa > Chordata > Amphibia > Caudata > Salamandridae > Pleurodeles > Pleurodeles waltl. The sequence goes on from NC_090448.1 coordinate 331,610,817, forward strand.
AATTAGAGGTGAGAGTGTTGTAATCATGAAAAAAACTTGGGAATGGGGTTTTAAGAGTGGATTGTTGGAGAAGCATGTAGCCTAAATTCATGAAATGTCAGATGGGAGGACGTTTAATATGTGTTCTTCTGCATTACTACTTCAGGATCACTCCATTAACAAACCCTGAAGCTGATCTGGTAGAGAATTACTGCCGAAATCCAGACAGGGATCGCCATGGACCGTGGTGTTATACCGTGGATCCCAACACTCAATTTGACTATTGTGCCATCAAGCCCTGCAGTGAGTTGATTTATAGTGTTTTTACGCATGTTCTGTGCAATAAAATGTCTGTTCTTTTCTTTGTCTCTTCACCACTTTCCCTCCCTTTTATCTTTACACAAAATGTAGATTGACATGAAATGTATGTAAGAAGCCATTTTGCATTCTGTGTGAAATCAGGGATGGGATGATAAGGTATGTCTGGTACTGGTAAGATCTACAAGATAAAGGTAATTGATGCTTTTGTAGGGTAAAGTCACACTCAATCCCTGAGTTCTAATTGGTTGACACATTATTGAACAGTGCCCCAAGTAGAGTTGTTTTTACATGGAATCTTCATACCTTGAGCACCAAAAGGAATAGTGGGAAGAGGTCTGTCCACTGGGGGTGAAAAGAATATTGATTGTAATTGTGAAGGAATATCCTCCTTGCTGCTAAATCTACCCACTTCTGAGAATGGTGGCACATCTTCTGTGACAGTTGAAGTACCTGGGAGAGCTGCCCTGCAGCCCCCCATCGCTCAGAAAATGAACTTGCCTCTAAGAATCCCATGCAATGCGGACCTGACAATGTGTGATATGAAAAGCACTAATGAAGTAGGCTTAATTAGAGGTTGGTATCTGCAGTGTATTTATTCATGATGGTGAATTATCTTCATGCTTAAGCAATTTCTTAAGTGGTCTTCAGATTTACACCTGCAGTCCTGTTTTTCACATAGACACTGTCAGACCACTGTCTGTGGTCTGTTTGTACTGAAATGTACAAGAGTGGGCGCACATGCTGGTACTAGAGGGATACATAGTATCTTTCACATAGATTCTTTTATAACGCAGGACCTTCTATTTTAGTCTCCCACTGGTGACGAAGTCAGAAATAAACATTTGGCTTTGCGCAGTACTTTAAAAAGATGATTTATATGTTGCAATAGCCAAAACTATGCACAATCATGACTGTTCAGGTAGCTAGATATATGCAGATTAACTCAGGAACATATAATTAATCATGTTGTGTCCCATACACTCAATCCCTTGTGAATCCCACATAAATGTGGTGCAGTAACATTGCTTACTATCTCCAGCACAACCAAGTACGCTTAATCCCTCCCCATCAATGTTTATCCAAACGTAACCTACACCTACTCTGGGATGGTAGCGCAACAAATGGTAAGGCAGCATCCAGATCACATGAGCATACAAACAGTCATTAACCCCAAAGTGCCTTTAGGGTCCACCTGAGTTACAAGCTAAGCTTAGATTTCCTGTTTAGTAAATGGAAACTTAATGAATATGGCTGTGGAAACAAATATGACATGAAAACCCAGTGGGGTCTTCCATGGAGGAAAATTTGAGGCATGTTCTATAGACTGCCAGTTGACCCTTCTATATATACTTATTCTGAAGTTGTAACATGTGTTCCTTCATGATACCATGGCGACCTACTGAGTGATCGTAAAGTTCAGCAGAGTGGCTTATCATGGCCACTGAAATTTCAATTCAACTGCATTACCCTGAGGAAGCTAAAATGCGGTGAATGAAATGCTTTGGCTGCTTTTCTTTGGAGTATTGAAACAAATAAAGGCTAAGTTGGAGCAACGTATTTGGATGATTCTACATTTTCTTGAATTCCGTTGGTGCCCCACCATCTGTAATATATGTTCCTGCTTGTTGTGTCTTAGGACTGTTTACACTGGGATCCCTCATCCTGGGCAGACTCAATGAACGAATTACGTAATCCGTTGGAAAGACTTGGGGCCAAATGTAGCAAAAATTTGCTAGTCGCAAATGGGCCGAATCGCAATTTGCGGCCCTTCAAAATCGGAAATGGGATGCAAAAATCCCATTTCCGTAGTGCAAATTGCGATGCGAGCCATTACCGACTCGCAAAAATTGCGACCCCATTGTGCGACCCACAAATAGGAAGACGCAATTTGCGAGTCGCAATCCATATGAAAAAGCCAGTTGCAAATTGCGACTAGTTGCAAAAAGCCCATTTTGCACACCCAAATTACCATTAAGTCAGAGCAGGTGGTAACCATAACCAAAGTATAAAAGGAGACCCAGAAGGCATCTGGGTTACTCAAAATGGCTGAAATATCTGTGATAGCAAGGAGGAGGAGAGTCCACGCCGCACAGCAGAGGAGGAGCCAGAGTCAGGAGAGAGGATATACAGAACCAGGCAGACACTTTTCCAACAAACTGAGGAGGAGATTTATGACAAATACATACTCAGCAGTGCAGCAATATTAGAATTAATTGATCTACTCAGTCCGCAGCTTCAACGACAGACTGTGCGTGACAGCGCCATCCCCACACATGTGCAAGTGCTATGCTCACTGCACCTCTTGGCCTCGGGTAGCTATCAGGGGGTGATTGCAGTGGCAGGTGGGGTGTTGCACTCTCACGGTTCTTCAGATGTTTCCTAGACGCCTTACTCACACACATGTCCAGATACATATACCTACCCAGGAATGAGGCAGAAATTAACAGCGCCACGTTGGAATTCTACAGAATTGCCAACTTCCCACATGTAACAGGGTGTGTGGACGGGACACATATACAAATATTCCCTCCTGCAAATCTGGAATATCTGTTCCGCAATCGGAAGTGTACACACTCACTGAACATCCAGGTGGTATGTGACGCCCATTATGTCATCACTGACATGGTAGCCAAATTTCCAGGGAGTACACATGACTTACATTTTCAGGCACAGTGGGATACACCAACGCCTAGAACGTGGGGAGTTTGCAGAGGGATATCTATTAGGTATGCTGAAGACACCCTGAAGCCATGCACACAGCTCACTGTAGAAACCATCCATGCCCTGCTAACATTGTTAATTTTTGCCAAACAGGTAACAGTGCATATGCGCTACGACCATGGATACTTACCCCGTACCTAACACCCAGCAATGAGAATGAGAGGCGATATAACAGTGCACATAGGCGGACCAGAAATGTCATAGAGAGGACCTTTGGACTGTTAAAGACAAGATTCCGATGCCTCCAGAGAAGTGGAGGTGTGCTCCAGTATGCCCCAATAACAGCTTTCAAGATAGTTGGCGCATGCGCTATACTGCACAACATTGCCACCAGACGTAGGCTACATCTCACCCCTGAAGACCCAGATTCGGAGGATGCCGAGCAAGAGCTACCACATCGTCAGCCTGGGGATATAAGCATTGCAAATCAAGGCAGACAGACGGGAACACATTGCAAACCAATACTTTGGAAGGTATGTGGCAACTGTCACCACACTCACTAATGTCACACACAAAGAGCCCAGTTGTGAAGTGGATCCAACAAAACATTTTAATAGGTGAACCTAATAACTAAAGAACAGAACTGTTGGTAAGGGGCTGCACATGTCCACCCTCAATGAGGACACATTAACTGCATGTGCCTCATGAGTCCTGTAGTGTTTGGGTCTAACACCTCCTCCTGGTACGCCCAGCATAGCTCGTGCCAGGTGGGTCAGCAGACCCCTGATGTGCACTGCCACTCCGCAGTACACGTGTGTCTGTGGCAGATGCACTGCTGATGGTGGACCACTCCTCACTGTCCTGAGGGGTCTCAGCGTGCCCCTTGCCACCTGCTTGGCCTCCAACATGTCCACAGCGTGGCTAATGCAGCCCAGTCCCCGCGCCACATCCCCTGCAAAGTGGCCCAGGTCCATCCGCAGGCTCACGGTCCGTCGTGACAGGCCTGTGGTGTTCACTGCAAGACGGACAATGGATGCTGCCATGCGGTCGAATCTCTGCACTAGTTGGCGCTCACGGCGCCTTGCACTTTGTCTCTCAGCCACCAGTTCCGTCACCAGTTGGCGTATTGATAGTGCTAGGTCTCTGACATTGTCATTCAGTCTTGTGAACGGTGTGTTCACTTCTGCCAGGCCATGAGTGAAATCGTGTTCCATCCTCTGCATTGCCCCAGAAATAATCCTCAATTGCCTTGTTTGCAGGCGCTGACCAGATAGGAGGGATGCCTCAACTGCAGACATGGATTCCTCTCCTAGATCCTCCTGGGCCACTGCCTGGACCTGCACTCTGCGTCTGCGACGCGGTGGTGCTTCTGGCTCTTGCTGTGGCTGGGACCAGGTGTTGTCTCTTTCCTCCATGTCCACTTCTTCATCTGGAGGGAACTGTGGTGGTGTGGTGCTGGGCCCTGTATTGGCTGCTGCAGCCTCCTGCCCTGCCTGTGGCCTGCTGTCTTCACCCTGGATGGTGTGGCTGGTGGGGGTGTCTTGTGGGAGACCTGTGGGACATAGGGAACACACTGTCAGTATCTAACATGTTGTATGCCTCCTCATAAACATTTGCCTATATGCTGCCTACTTTACTACATTGCCCATAATGCACCATTCTGGTGGTTGCTAGTCTGGAATGGAGCTAGTCTGGTTGTGCATGCTGCTGTGTATTGGGTGAGTGCGGGTATAGCATTTATAGGTGTACATGCATGTTTCATGGTACTCACTTTTGGATGTCCGTTGCGCTGACGTGTCCAGTGCTCCCATTCCTGACACTGCCTCAGGGTCTGCTCAACCAATTCCTCCATGGCTGTGGGTGGTGGGATGGTGGATGGCCTCCTCCTGTGCCCCTCATCTCCCTGAGGCGCTCTGCCACCCTTTCCTTTGTCCTGGAGCGCAGGTCATACCACTGTTTTTTAATTTCTTCAATGCTTCTGTGGCTCACCCCTATGGCATTGATCCTCTCCTGGATTTCCTGCCAGATCCTCCTCTTTCCAATGTCTGGGACACTCGGGGATGCCTTTCCAAAGAGCTGGTCATGGTGCTGGCAGCATTCCTCTGTCAGCACCTCAAGTTCCTTCTCGGAGAGTTTCAATTTCCTCTTCCTTCCTGCACTGCCTGTGTCTTCCATGGTTGCAGCTGTTCCTCCAGGTAGTTGCTCAGCAGTTTGAAAAGGGTGTGGTCCTCCCTTCTCCCAGGTGTATTTGATGTCTTCCTGGCTCTGATGTCATCAGCAAGAGCCAGGAAGTGTTTTTCCAACTGTTTTGCTGCACCTGCATGCAATTTGCGGCACAGTCGCAATTTGCGACACCCGACTTGCAAATTGTGAGTTCGGTTTGAGCGAGGTCGCAAAAAGCGACCTCGCTAACAGCAGACTCGCAATCTGCGGTCCGACATCATTTGCGAGTCGCAATTTGATGTCGCTTTTTTTTCTTGGATCCCATTTTGCGAGACGGAAATTGCGAGTTGCAATGACTCGCAATTTCCGACTCTCAAATTGTTTCCTTCCTACATCTGGCCCTTAGTGTGGTTATTAACTGTTATAAGATAAGTTTAGTTTGAATTTTGTACGCTGATGTATAAAGACGTTTGCTACAAGCATAGTGTGTGGCCTGTTCTTGTGCATGCTCCTGGGCTGGGGAGGACATGACAAATGGTAACGTGTAGAAGATACATGCCCCGAAGAAACAAGATTGCTCTCCCTGAGAGTTTGCAAGGATACTGCAAACTGCTTGTGCGTGCCACATGTGCCCCCAACTGGTGCAAAGAAATCTGAAGTTGGTGTATGTGGAGTGCAAGCTCTGCTCCAGCCCATACAAGGCCTTGTGGAGAAGTTGAAGGCCTAGCAGAGAAGTGACATTGGAAAAGCCTGCCAAAACCTGCTGGCCAGGCTGAAGGTGCTATGCCACAATGCCGAGCAATCAGTCAGACCAAGAAAACGCAAAGGTACAAATAGTGAACTTTACTCACTGACCTTACAACCTTGAAAATCGGGTCAGGTGGCTCTAGAGAGAGAACAACTTGGTTGTGTTCACAAGGCTGTTGGTTGCTACAGTGCACTGCATTCTTGAAACTTTTGCCATCATTGGATACCGTCAAAAAGCAGAATATTGGTGCCAGATGGACGACATGGATCGAGACTTTCAATGACTTCCTAGATTCTCTGGAAGAAGTAAACGATGAGAAAATCATTAAATACTTAATCTTGCTGGTAATGGAATAAAAGACGTGATAAAGAAAATTTCAGACTTAGATAATGTCGTACCATCCGCTCAAAGAACCATTAGGAACTAAATTCAGTCCAATGCCAAATGTAGACTATAAAAGGTATATTTGCAATCAAGCGAGACAATAAGTTGTTGAAATTATGATGAGTTTTTAAGAGGCTTGATGTGCTTGTCAAACACTAAGTTTAGTGAATTTAGAATAATAGAGAATGTAGACTAGAAAACTAGGTGCCCCAGAGTCATTGATGGTTGTTTCTGAGACTCCTTCAGAAGTTGCATGTTGAGAGAGACGCTCAGTTTAGAAAAAGTACTAATGGCTGCCAGAGCAGAGGAATGAGTAGATTGACAGCCCGTCAACATGGAGCAGGAACAGCAAGAAATGAATCGTCATGGATCATAAAGAGTAAGCAACCACCAAGTAGATGCTCATAAGTCAACATCCTCATAGAAAGAAAGACTGTGCTTCTGATGTGGATTTTCATATTCACATGAAAGTAAATGTCCAGCCATCCGAAAGACATGCAAAGGTTGCAGAATGAGAACCACATAATAATGGTGTGCAAAGCAAAAGAGAAGCCAGTTACATCACAGCAAGACAAGAAAATGGCTGCTAAGAGGTTTCAGAAACGTTCTCAACACAACCACAATGACAAAAAGCAACAACTGCGACGGGTGGAAGCGAAATTAGGTAGATCATCATCAAGTTCAACCATCAAAAGTTCTTTGACATCACCGTTGAGTGACAGTAAAGAGGGTGAATGTGTATAGAACACTAATGTGCGACAGAAACAAGTGTCAATGAAACAAAATAATTCATATGGACATTGTCCCAAGATCAAACTAAAATTCAGTGGTCTCCCATAACCTTTGTAAGTGACAGCAGTTCATTGATTAACATCATGCCGGTCAAATAACTTAACAGTTTGTCACCTGTAGCATGACTTGAATTGTCAAATAGTAAAGTTTAAACATGGGCTGCTTCCAAACTGTTGTAGAGTTGAGGCCTATTTACAATGACCCTGCGGCATAAGAAGTTATCTGCAAGCCCTAATCCATGTTCTTCAAGGTACTTTATCCAGTGTTTCCGTGCTTAGCTTTGCAACTGCTGCTGACATGAGACTGATATCTATCAATTACAACCTGAGTATGCAATCTGACATAGTGAGTCCGTTCCGGTCACTATTTCATGGTCTATGAAGCCTCCAGACAATGAAGGTGCAACTTCACATTACTGCAGGTGTCTGGCCTGTTGCACAGCAAGGCTGCGAAATAACGTTTCACCTAGAAAAGAAGTCACAAATGAACTAGAAGCACTGTTGATATTATCAAGTGCTCTACTGGTCCCACACCCTGGGTTTCGCTCATAGCAATAGTGCCAGAAAAGGACAGTGGAGGTGCAGTGTGCATCTGCATGGATATATGCCATGCCAACAAAGCAATTGAGAGAGAAAGACATCCTGGTCCGCTCTCTGCAGATATGATCATGCGGCTGAACGGAACCAAAGTCTTCTCCGGTCTTGACTAGAACAAGGGATGCCATCAACTCAAACTGGAAAAAACTGTAGGTACATTACCACTTTTTTGACTCATGTTGGTTTGTTCACATACAAAAGATTGAGCTTTGGAGTGTTATCTGCTGCAGAAATATTCCAAGATTATGTACATAGAATAATTCTGCCTGGTATTCGGAACAACACGGAAGGAACATAAGGCTCTTAAAGGAGTGTGGCAATTATTCACAGATGCAGAGTGGCGTGAATTTAGCAAAACTCCTGATATAGATACATTTCGAGAACTATCAGACACTAGTCCCCCCACAAGATGTCACATTGCTGCGGTCCTTTTTGGGCATGGCCAGCTGTTCAAGGTACATTCGTGATTTTGCTACAGTAAGTACCTCATTGCAAGACCCAAGCAAACAAAATGCGCAGTTTGAGTGATCCTTTGAATGTGACCAAAATTTCAAAAGAATAAAGCATGCGATTGTAAATGTGACTGAGATTGCCTACTTTGATCCTAAACTGTACACTGAGATTACTGTTGGTACAAACCCGGTGGGTTGGGGGCAGTCCTTATTCAGTATAATGGACATTCACCTGCTCAGAGATACATTGTGGCATACACCATCCAAAGTTTATCTGAATCAGAACTTGCCTATTCCCAGCCGGAAAAAAAAAAGTCTGGTTGTGGTGTGGGCCTGTGAAAACTTTCATGTGTTTCTGTATGGAAAACACTTACCAATTGTTACAGACCATCAAGAGATGCTCACCATGTTCAGAAATCCCAAACCCAAGCTGCCCCCTCTCATTGAGAGGTGGGTTATTGCGTTTACAAGAGCACAACTATACAATTGTGTATAAGCTAGGCAAAAAACAAAACACTGGAGACTATTTCTCATGAGTGCCACTACAGCGACTCAGCTCAACATTGAAAACTACTGAAGAATACATTAACTTCACTGTAAAGTCCAGCATGCTAGCAGCCCTATCCATCGAGAAAGATAGATAGTCACCGCTACAAATGCAGATAGACATGCTTGCCCTTAAAAACATAATTTCAGCGCTGTCATGGACAGTGTTGAATTTCAAAAGTATTGAAATGTACAAGATTAACTGTTTGTCACGAAGGAAGGCAATGTGCTAAGAGGCTCCAGGATTGTCATACCAGAGAGTCTGAGACAGCAAATTATTGAACTCACTTATGAAGGACATTGTGGCAAAAGAGCCCTGAGTGATCGATTGTGGTTCCCTCGCTTGGGTGAAAGAGATGAGCAAGAGTTAAAGGAGTGTCATTCATGCAATTGCCTCTCCCCAAAAGTGACCCAACATCCACTAACCATGTCTGATCTTCTTGTACATGCGTGGGAAAGAGTGGCCGTGGATTTCTTTGGGCCCCTCACGAACGGACACCATTCAGTGGTAGTCATTGCAGAGTATTCCTGTATTCCTCTGATAGAGGATATGCCGTCAACAACTCGTGACTGACATTGAGCGGCTGGACGGCATAGTTGCATTGTGGGGCATACCTGACACACTTAAGTCTGACAGTGATCACCATTCAATAGCAAAGAGTTTCTAACTAACTCAGTGTCAAGCATCAGAAAAGTACACCATGGTGGCCTCAGGCTAATGGTGTTGTAGAACATTTTATTGGAACCCTGAATGGAGTGATACATCTTGCATCGATAAAAGGAATTGAACTTAGTCAAGCATTATGTCAAGCCCTCCGTGCTTATCATTTGACAACTCATTCTACCACCGGTGAAAGTCCTGCCACCTTGATGTTCGGAAGAGCTATGTGAACCAAACTACCCCAGTGCACCACTAAATGGACTCATTGCGATGAAGAGGTCCTTGCTGCTGACACTGCTCGAACGTGTCAAATGAAGGCATATGCTGATCTACGCCAGCGAGCAGTGGATATTATTTTCAATGAAGGTGACAGAGTTAATGTCAAACATAAATAGAAGCAAAAAACAGATCCTCTGTTTGATGTTGAGCCTCTGAAAGTTGTGACGCACAAAGGACAAATGATAACAGTGCAACGTTAGAACAAATCCATCGCAGGGGACTTGTCACATTTCAGACACCTGTCTCGACTATCTTCAGTCCCTGTAATCCCAGATGAGGTAGCTTCATCTGAAGGCTCAGATCAGACTCTAGACCCTACACCCTCGGTGTCCATTCCAGGTACAGTCAAACTACCTCGTATCACGTGGTTTGGCTGAACTACGTGAGCACCTCGACGATTGATTGAAGAAATATAATGCCTTTTTATGTAACAAGGGGGGAGATATAGTACTTTGAGCACTAGGATCCTGCATCCTGGGTGGACTCTATGAATGAATTATATAATCTGGTGGTTCCCAACCTGTGGTCCAGGGACTCCTGGGGGTCCTCAAATCCTTATCATGGGGTCCATGACTGCTTAGAAAATGAACAGATTAAATAAGTGTGGATACATTAAGTGGCTAAATGTACAATTGAACATTTTAAAATGTACTGTAAATGTAAAGGGATTTGAAATTGGAGGCTAAAAATTAAATTAGTATCCTCAAATTGATTCGTGGAGCAGTGCAGGTGCATCAAACAGAATATAGTATGGGTGATGTATGGCTTCAAATGAATTTAGAAAATTAACCTTCCTATTAAATGTAAACTTTTTTTATTTGTTTGCAAATAAAATGTGTTATCATTTGTTATTGTGTTTGACAGAATGCTTGTTTCCGTATTTTGTGTGTTTTGGTTTCCAGTTCAAATCATCCACAATGTATAGGTCTGGGGCCCTGGCTTCCAATATTGACTGAGTGGGGCGGGGTCTGCAGATTCCAATAAGGATTCAGTGGTGGGTGGGGGGGGACCCCGGGCTCCAATGATATTGTGGAGGTATACAGATGTCAAAAGGTTGGGAACCACTGATGTAATCAGTTGGGAGGTTTTAACCCCTTTGCTGCCAGGCCTTTCCCCCATCAGGTGGCAGGCCTTTTTTTTGGCTATTTGGGGCAGTTCGCACTTAGGCCCTCATAACTTTTTGTCCACATAAGCTACCCATGCCAAATTCGCGTCCTTTTTTCCCCAGCATCCTAGGGATTGCATAGGCACCCAGAGTTTGTGGGTTCCCCTGGAAGAGACCAAGAAATAAGCCAAAATACAGTGAAAATTTCGTTTTTCTTTATAAAAAAAAAAAAAAATGGGGAAAAGGGCTGCAGAAGAAAGCTTGTGGTTTTTCCCCCCCCTGAAAACGGCATCCACAAAGGGTTTGCGGTGCTAAAATCATAATCTTCCCAGCTTTCAGGAACAGGCAGACTTGAATCAGAAACCCACATTTTTCAACACAATTGTGACATTTTACTGGGACATACCCCATTTTTACTATTTTTTTGTGCTTTTAGCCTCCTTCCAGTTAGTGACAGAAATGGGTGTGAAACCAATGCTGGATCCCGGACAGCTAAGCATTTCTAAAAAAGCAGACGCAATTCTTAATTCAGGAAGGGTCATTTGTGTAGATCCTACAAGGTTTTCCTACAAAAAATAACAGCTGGAAAAAATAATATTGAAATTGAGGTGAAAAAAACAGCCCATTTTTCTCCACATTTTACTCTAACATTTTCCTACTATGTCAGATTTTCAAAAGCAATATACTTTTACGTCAGCTGGACTCTTCTGGTTGTAGGATATATGGGGCTTGTAGGTTCATCAAGAACTCTAGGTACCCAGAGCAAAAAAAGGAGCTGCACCTTGAAATGGGTTTTCCTTGTATATTGGGTATACAGCAATTCATTTGGTGAAATATAAAGAGTGAAAAATAGGTATCAAGAAAACCTTTGTATTTCCAAAATTGGCACAAGATAAGGTGTTGATAAGCAGTGGTTATTTGCACATCTCTGAATTCCAGGGTCACCAAGTAAAATTTATACATGTTTTAAATTAATTTATTTTTCCAGAGTTGGAGGTGAATGACATGCAGCATCATGAAGAAAAGTTAAACAAGCACTTCCTGTACCTCTGATCCCCAGTGTATAATTCATTTATGGTCAAATGGCAGATGTGGATTTACGCTGACAAGCCCACAGGACTGCTCATCATGGGAAATTTTGTTAAAGGCAGCTCAAGTAAGGAATCACACTTCACTGTTAGACATTGCGAGAAACATGGAAAGCAAAACGGTTCCCCAAGTATTTAACCACGGAAGTGCAGGAGTCTGTTTACTATGAAGAGAGATTTACAGACTATTAAGTAAAAAGCTAAAGCAAGTGTCAGTGATTATGCTGGAACGAGTGAGTGCACAAGTAAAATGCTTAAGCAGAAGAACATCATTAAAGTCAAACGTCTATGCTGACAAATGTATATTTTGTGGAAAGATAAAATGCTACACGGGAACATCAACACATGAGAAATTAATCAAGGCCACTGAGCTTGGAGTTGACAAAAGGTTTCAAGAGTTTGCACCCATTAATTGTGTTTCTAAGATCTTAGCAGTTTGTAGTAAGGACAAAGTGACTGCAGAAGCCCGTTATCATGCATCTTGTTATAAGAACTATACTAGGGTTAAAGCAAAGGAGGAAGATCATGCATTTAGCATTCAAACCGATGATCACTTCAAAAATATAGGATGAAGCTTATGATGAACTATTTTAATACATTAGAACTGGTATTATTCCTAACAAAGAGGTAGTAAGTGTGACGACTCTCACTGAAAAGCTTGAAACACTCATGACACTCAGAGGAATACAGGGAATAGACGAATCAACCAAGAAGCATATTAGAAGAAAATGTGACTCAGAGTTCAGTGACAGCTTCCACATATTCCCAGACAACCAAGGTAAGTTGTTGGCCCAACCTGATAGCGTCATGCTACAGGAATTTGTAAGAGAAAACCATAGTTTGAAAAGAGAATTCAGTTTTTAAAGATGAAGGCAACAGACATGAACAAGATCATTGCTCAACATCATCACACATAAGAACATTGATTAAAACAAACTTGACATAAACACAATGGCCATATCATCCATCAGACATTGCTAAACATTCATTTACAGTGCCTGATTACCTAAATTGGTTCCTATTAGGACTTCTGACTGGAGATCCAGAAAACACAAAGCTGTCCAAAAGGGTAGCCTTAATTATGCAGTCACAACATTATATATGCAGTCACAAATGGCCAGCAGAATCACCCCAAGCGATTGTTGCTCCAATAGCTGTAAAATCACAGACAGGCAATGTTGAAATAATTCTCAATCTAAACAGACTTGGTCATGGGATTTCATACTCACAACTGGAAGAAAATGATACCGCCTTGTGTCTTCAGAAACTTGCGGCTACCTTAAATTCAGCCTCATGTCTTCACTAATTTTAGCACGGGATAAAACTGATAAGCTGAAGGAGACTTACTGGTAAGGGGATGACTCGCCGAGTCAACGGTATAGCTGTGCAGCCCAAGCTGTTTGGACCACAACCTTTTAAATCTCCTCTTCCAAGCCTATATAATACAGCGACGATCATGTCGCCCCACTACGTCCTTTATATTCTTCCACGTTTTACTTTCCATATTTCTTGCAATTTCTAAAAGTGGAGTGTGATTCCTTACTCAAGCTGCCTCTAACAAAGTTTTCCATGATGAATAGTCTTGCAAAGATATTACCAAGTTGGACAGGATTTAACATCAGTACTAGGGACCTAGTTAGTGTATCACAGGTTTCCACTGGCCACTTGCCCACAATTAAAGCCGCTGCAACCAAGCTGACAACTGTTTCTGAAATTTTTAAACAGTCAGAGCTGATAAGGGAATCACTGCATTTGGCGAAAATTGTAGTGATCAGGTTCAAGCTCTCCACGCAAAGCAACTGAGATGGTGTGGAAGCTTAAAGCAACGTATGACAAAATTATTCTTCAAATGGGCACCTTACACACCATGAGATTGTGTTTTTGTTCTCATGACATACATTGCCTATGTAAGATGTGATGGCTAATATTTGAAATTGTAAGTGAAAATGATGCATGTAATCCATATATTAATATGGGGAAATACAGTGACGTTTTATTGTTATTTAAAGACTGTATTGTTATTACAATTAATAATCATAATTATTTTTTAATTATAGTGGATTTAACCAGTCTGGTGGAATTAGATTTATTTTTCCACATACTATGAGTAATTTGTTTATTATCAAAAATTTGAAAACCATCATTGTTTTGGCTATGGCTACTAATCCAATAATATCAGACAAAAGGCAAAGACTGATCACTTGCTATCGCATATTTTCAATCTCTAGGCATCCATACCTTGCAAAAAAAGCATTTTATAACCCATCCACCTGAGTGGTACCAATGGCCGAAATTTGGGGTCCTGGCTCATGACCTACTGGTATCAGAGGTGTGGCTGTTACCCACTTTAGTGTTGGCACCATGTAAGGCAGATGTGGCAGAGCACAACAGTGGGTAGCCTGGATTCTGAACCACTGGGTCTGATGGCCTCTTGGTCCACATAAAGGAAAGGGAAATTGAATACTTGTACCTGAGTGTGATAGGTTCTGGGGTTTTGGGGATAGACTGGGAACACCGTAGGCCTGAGAAAAGGGATGATGCCCCCTACCCCCTTGAAATTAGAAGAACCAGAGAAACTGTTAGTGAAACACCTCACAGTGCCGTCTTACACCTCTTAGTCCACCTGTGTATATACTTGTCAATGCTGTTTTCTTTACCAAATGTTTTCTCATTTCTTTTACTGACTACAAAATTACATTCTTGTTTTCTTTTGTTTGACAGCTGGAGATCGAGAACCTGCTGGTACAGTAGATGCAGGTAAACATTTATAAGGCATCAAAGGTCAAGTTTTTTTATGGACGTATGCACTGTGTTTTGAGTTATTAATAAAATAAGTATGTGCATGTTTTTCGTCTAAGTTGAGTCTCTTTATTTAAAGTGCATTCACACAGTATGTTCAAGCATTATATAATAAACCAAAAGTTAGGGTGAAAAGTATTCAAGGGATGAGCAGCTGAAAGTTCATACACTCCATTTCTTTAGCAGTATCACATTAAATGGAGATCAGACAGTTGGTTTGAATGGTCACTTTTCTTACAATCGAATAGAAACTGACTAGTTCCAGCTTTGCAACAGATTTACTGTTTTAGAAACCAAGAACATAAGCCAGGTTGTCAGTCAGCTGCCACCCAAGTAGCTATCCCTATAACCAGTCATAGAGGAGTAGGTCAACCACTGATATGTTGATGTAGGTGAAAAAAACATTGGCTAAACTCTCAGTACCAACATTCTTTTATCAAATACGGATATATCCTGAGATTATTAAAGGCTGTTAATGCACACCCTGTTAGAAGATGTTGGAGATACTGTCTTTTTAGATCGTGTAAATCTATCCTTTTCCTGGAGTGTGTTAAACATTATTCAAATTCTGGATACTTAGCAGATGTGCACGTGCTTTTCAAAATCCACTTCCAAGCTTAGGTTTGAACGAATCACTGACTCAACTGGAACACATCTGTGTATAACCTGTTTATCCTTCATTGTCCTAATATCCTAGGGCATGTCTGCTGCTTTTCCCTCAAGGTATACGGTAAGCCATTTGACACCCCTTCCAAGCTACTGTGCACTTATGATTAGCAATCACATTCTTAAGTTAAAATATGTAAACTGGGAATTTAGTCGTTTTGAATCCACACTTCGGGAGGCTTACAGGTGTCTGAAAGGTCAGGCATAAAGTGCTTTAAACGTGATGAAAATAGGCATTTTTTAAAAATATACAGGAATTGAAGTATATCATTCCTTAACAGGGCTGATCGAAATAGACCAAAATCACACATATTAGCAATGTGTTTAATTTCTCTTTAATGAGGGACTGTGCCTTTAAAAGATATAGAATGTCTGACTAGAACTATACACAGACATCTGGATATACAATGTACAGAAGCTGTTAGCAACATCACGAAGCATTAAGTATTTTTGTTGGCGAAATAAAACACTTTTTGGAGCTTTCTTGTTTGAGACAATCAGAAATTTGCGTATACTCTGATGGGAGGTGCTTTTTCATATGGGCAAAATGTATCTAGTTTCCATTCAAGCAAAACAAGCAGCTTCTGGTGTCATTCCTTCCTTCATACAATCAGTGTGCCTTTGAGCATAAGTGACCATACTCCTCTCTCCTTATTAAGATCTCCCAGTTTAGTGCTCTAGCAAGTTCACTTCTTCAGCCTTTTTCAGCTTTGTCTTTTTACCCAAATGGTCCTAACGGGAAACAACTGTGTTCATCATCATCAAGATTGTATAGTATCAGAAACCTTCCAAGACAAGCTAAACAAATATGTTTTTAAAACTTTCTGAAAAGGTAGAAACTGATAAGGTTGCCTCAGCTCATCAGACAAGGCATACCACAAGTTACTCACAAGTACCAGAAAAGATTTACCTCTGTCTTTTTCCTGACAAATGTAGATAGGGCCAAAATATTGGCTTGCTCGTCTCCGCATCTTATTGGTCCCATAGGGGAGGTCAAATATATTGGGTATTTCAGAACAATTCCAATAATGACTTTACAAGTTAAGTGCCTTAAATTGAATTCTAACCTCTACAAACAACCAGTGACTTTTTTGGCAACATGATCAAATGTGTGAACCCTGGTAAATCAACAACCACTATAACCTCTGAATTATTATACACTTGCAACTTATTCATGTTGGTATCAGAAGTCATTGTCCCTAAAGGGTTAGCTTAGACTTTAGAACCTATCACTGCTCTGTCAATTGTGAGTGTATATTTTTGGGATAAGTAATGCTCAATCTTGAGAAGCATCTTTAGTTGGAGGACCGAATTATGATATGTTTGAGGCAGGTGTGGCTGTAGATACACATGCTGTGTGCATACTTCTGCTATCTCTAGTGTTGGGCCCAGAGATGTGCGAGTTGTTTTTCTTTGAAGAAGTCTTTTCAGTCAAGAGGTAGGGTCACGAGGTAGGGTACGTTCTCCTGGTAATAATGCGCATGGGCATCGACTCCACTGTTAGATTGCTTTTCTTTCCACGGGTTTTTGCATGTGCTCTGGGTCAACACTGTTGCTGTGCTCTTTTCGGTTCATGGTACCTCCCTCCTCGTTGGTATATTTTTCGATTGCGTTTCTCTTTTACCTTGCGCGTCGATGTTCTACTCGATTTCACAAGCTGGGCATATATGGACGGTGGCCAACTACCTTTTCCGTCACGTCTCTCAAGAATGCTCCCACTGGTGATGGAACAGATGCCTTTCCATTATTGTTCTCACTGCCACATGAAGTACCACCCCATTCCCCCAGACCGACTTACATCAGGTCTGCACCCTCTGCCTGTCGCTATAACACAGTGAAGCCGACTGCAACACTTTCCTCTTCAAGCAAACTCTTTGCGACCCTCGTGAAAGTCAGCTCAAGATGTCACAGAGAAGCATGAAAGAAATACCAGACCTTTTCAGTCTCAGTGACAGAGGGAGAACAACACCCTCAGCAATTGGCTGCAGAGGAAGAGGCTTTCTACATCAAGGGCAGCTCTGGCTCCAACCTGGATATCAATCTGGAGGTATAGGACCTCCCTCTGACTCAACAATCTTTGAGTATATCCGTCCCCCCTCTGCACCATTCAGTACAGCCTTCAGCTAAAAAACAAGCAGCCACCTCTGGAACAGAGGTTCAACACTGTCTTCTGGCCACGTTCGGCACCCAGCAACTGGTTCGGCTGCTCCGCCTAGCTCAGACCTGAAAATACTTTTCAAGCCATGTGCTTTGGCTCCAGCAGCTTCAACATTGGACCACCCCTCTGCATCATGCTGACCCTCTGCAGCAAGCTAATAAAGAGCACAGCCAGCCACTGCTTCAACACCTAGCATATCTTCGGCACCAGGACAAATAGATTTTGAATCTGACATTTTGAAGCCAACTTCAAGACCATTTTCCAGTGCACCTGTCGAGCCCATCCTTCATTGACTGCAAGAACAGCTGAAATCAAGACAAAAACAAATTGTCATAAATCCTCATATGGGCTGCATCCTTTCATGCCCTTCGCATGCTGCTGTTCCACCAACAAAGAAACAGTTATCATTCCAAGAAGCCTTGGACATTCCAATTTCTGTGAAAACACGCAAGAAGGCTGATAAGGCTACAAGCTCTTTACCTCTCGTGCTGACATCATCTCCACCCATTCCACCTCCTTTGCCTTCTCCCCACACCCCCATTCTCCAGCAGACCTACTTGACATTTCTCCCCAGGGGTGTCCACATTCCATCTCAGCCAGCCATGGTTTGGAGAAGGACACTTTAGGCATCCCTCCACCGGGTACTTGTGGGCTATCACACATACCTACCAGGTGACAAAGACCCTGATCTCTATCCTGCCCACGCCTACCCTCCTGATGACTCTGCATCATAGCAGGAACTTATCGTTAGGGCTGCTTCCTTCCATCAAGTAGAACTTCATAAGGATCCCTTAGAGGAGGACTTCTTTTTTAAAACTTTCTTCCACTTTTCACGCCACCCATTACCTACCAGAGCTCAATTAGATTACCACAGACCTATTTAAAAACCCTGTTAGAGCTTCTGTTATAACGCCCAGAGTGGACAAAAAATATAAGGCCTCTCCATCTGACCCCATATATATTTGGGGTCAACTTCCACCATCCCTTAGTCATTACCGTTGCCCGTAAAAGGGCAAACTCTCAGGCCAGAGGAGATGCCCCTCTGCCAGATAAGGAAAGCAAAAGAGTTGATGCAGTGGGGAAAAGTGTTTCAGTGCAATCTGCCAACCATTGGCGTATTGAGAACTCTATGAACCTCCAGGCGACGTATGATCGTGCACACTATAACGAGATAAAGGACCTTCTCCAGTATCTCCCACACGAGCACAGCAAAAGGGTCCAAGAACTTGTCTCAAAGGGCAAGACTATATCCAATACATCAATACCTTGTACCCTGGATTCGGCTGACACAGCAGCAAGGTGGGTCTACACGTGCACTCTCCTACGGAGGCATGCATGATTCTGTATTTCTGGGTTTAAGCCAGAGTTTCATCAAAATGTACTGAAAATGCCATCTGATGGAGAGCATCTTTCTGGCCCTCAGGTAGAACAAACTTCAGAAAAATTAAAAGACACAGATGGCAAAAGCAAAGGGGGACATCAGATCCCTATGGCTCCTTTCACCGCCCCTCCTACCATGAAGGCTCAAAAACAACCTACTTGGACTCCTCCACATCTTATCAGTGTACCCAGGGTCAACACACCTTTCCCAGGGGTTACTTCAAGGGATCCTACTGCAGACGCAAGGGTAGTTCCCTCAAAGGAACTCCACCAGCCACCAAACAGTGACTTCCCTCTTCTGTAGTGTTGGTTCTCATTATCCTAATGAGACTACTGGATTTGGGTGGCAGAATCACCTCAATTGTGGGTACTAAGTACAATTCCAACCCATGTGACTCCTGTCAGCCTAATCAGGGTTTTCCAGCTCAATAGCAGTGCCTCATCTCCACCCAAGAGTGGGGATGATTGTGTCAACCGGGCGCATGATAGAGTGGACTCCTCAGGGAATCGTGGTTGATCAGATCTCATCCCTTTCTCTCAGTTACATTAGTCTCACACAGGCAAAGACCAACAGAAGCAGGGTATAGCTCAATAAGGTTTATTGAAGTAACTGCATCCTAGATAAAATGGCATGCATTGCAATAACTAGGATGATAAAACACACTAAAAGCAAAGTTGTGACAAGGAGAGTGAAACACAAAAATATTCCCACCAAATTGTCACTAGGGATAATATATATGTTTATATTTCCTACCTAGGCTATGTTTAGAGCACAGCTTGAAAAGCCCTAATCGCCCTTCAGGTTTTTCCCCTGGGAAGACTTCATCCCCCATACCTGAGCGAGGAAGCATGTTGTCTAGAAAGACACCATCCTCATAGAGGTCAGGGATTCGGCGGTCTAAGCAAGCAGTCGTGGTCACCTGGCTAGAACCTCCCTCTAACGTGTATGGGACAGATAATAATAAAACAACTGATATTCTAAGAAAGGGTCCCCACGTAAGGATATGTATGTTTCAGTGAATGTTGGAGAAACAGCGTACCACATTTGCCAGCAACTCTATCTGACTGCAGCCTTGAAGAAAGCACAGAGTGAAATGAATGCAGTGCTACGAATGTGATGCTTTCCTAGGCGAAGGAACAACTAGATAGAAAACATAAAACAACACTGCAAGTGTGGCTAATGCTAGATAAATAAAGTGATGTTGAATAAAATGGAACTGGGCTAAAGTGCATGACAGCAGGCCTTGTTCGCTAAAATTACGTGTCTAAAACTTGGCTAAAATAGCTATACAACACTTCCTCCCGATCACAACACCTGTAGGGGGATGTTTACTGGATTTTCTGCCCACATGGCAAATAGTCATCTCAGACAAGTGGGTGTTGGATATTATCCAACACGCGTATTGCCTGGAGTTCACTTCCACAACTCCCAACATTCCACCTTGCCGACACAAGATATCACAAAAACACCAAGCACTACAGAACCCATCTCCAAACATCAGCAAGGTACAGGAATGCACTCAATATATTTCCTAATACCCCCAAAAAATTGAGATCTCTCAAGCCCATTCTGGACCTACATGATCACATCCTTTCAAAGCATTTTCACATGGTAACCCTTCAGGATGTCATCCTGCTGCTTCTGGAAGGCGGCTTTGTCTGCCCTAGACTTAAAGGATGCCCATTTCCACAGTCCAATACACCCGGCACATCGCCAATATCTCAGGTTTGTGGTAGGCGGAAGGCACTATCAGTGTAAAGTCCTTCCGTATCTGGAATATTGGCTTATCAAAAGTGCTACCCATCAACTGTGCCAAAACCACACACAGATCACAATAGATCCACTTCACCAACGAGGGTTCACCATCAATGCCACCAAGTCCCACCTCCAAACCCTACAAATCCAGCCTTACCTAGGAGCTATTCTCAATTGAGAAATAGACCTAGCCTACCCAAACCAAGCAAGGATCCAGTCTTTTTAAACACTCACCCCCTTGTTTCAACCAAATCAGCAGCTTACAGTCAGGACAGTCACGCATCTCTTAGGCGTGATGGCCTCCTTCGTTGCCATAGTACCTCATGCAAGGCTACACAAGTGTCCACTTCAGGAATGTCTAACTCAACAGTGGTCTTAGACAAATGGTCATTGGGAAGATCTGGTGTTGATCATCCTCCGCACTCATCACTCTGTGCAGTGGTGGAACACCAACAACCTCTTACGGTGGTGGCCTTCCCTCGACCTTGTTCTGCAAACCATTGTTTCAAATGACGCATCACTCGTGAGGTGGGTGCATTCTTACAGAACCTCATAGTGCAGGACCTGTGGGAGACCAAATACCTGGGTCTCCACCTCAACTACCTAGAGCTTCTGACTAATAACCTGGTATTGAAAGTATTCCTACCTCACCTGATCGGCAAGGTTGCCCTAGTTTGTACGGCCATTATAACTGCCATGTACTACCTACAGAAACAGGGAGGGGGGGCACTCTCCCCACAACTGTCTCAGCTACCTCAGGCCACATGGCGTCCAGGAATGGACAATGACTTTGGACGCAGCAACAAATCCACGAGTGGGATCTCCACCTGCAAGTCATCCTCTGTTACTTTTGCTTTTGGGGGTTCCCTTAAATAGGTCTGTGTGCAGCCGTGGACATCGCCAAATGCCCAAACTTCACCCCCTGGTCACACCTGCAGTTCAGCGACAATGCACTATGGATGAATTAGTCAGGGACATTTGCCTATGCTTTTCCTCCTGTCCCTCTTCCAATTATGGTTTGCAGGTTCAGGCAAATATTTCTCTTGGTAGCTCCTACATGGGCTCGCCAGCAGTGGCTCACAACTCTTCTTATTTTTTCTGTAGTTTCCCATGAGAATCTCCCCAATAGGCCGGACCTTCTCATGCAGAACCATGGAGAAATCAGACACCCAGGTCACTCAGCCTATCACTTTGGTTCCTGAGGTCAGAGAATTTGGGTACCTGAACCCTCCACCTGAGTGCATGGTCATTCTCCGGGAAGACGGTAGACCTACCACTCGGGCATGCTACACAGCTAAATGGAACAAGTTTGTCCACTATTGTCACTCCAAACGCATTGTCCCTTTGAAGGCTACAGCACAAAACACTGTATGTTACGTCTTTCAATTACAAATCTCTGGCATAGCCTTCATTTCCATAAGATTATATTTGGCTGTGGTAGCTGTCTTTCTTCAAAATAGGCAACACATTTCCTTCTTCAGAATACTAGTAATTAAGGGTTTCATGGAATGTCTTAAGAGTAATTCCTCCACAGGTCCCTCCTGCATCCTCATGGAATATAAAATTGTTCTCACATTGCTCCACTTAATCCCCTTCACACTTGCCCCCTTCAGCTTCTCTCTTAGAAGGTAACATTTTTAATTTCTATTACCTCACTAAGGCATGTGAGCTTCAGACATTAACCTTGGAAGAACCCTTCTTCAACTGCATTGGGATAGGGTTGTCCTATGTACCAACCCCAAATCTCTTCCAAAGATAGTCTCCCATTTCCTTCTCAATCAGTCAATCGACCTACCTGTGTTTTTTCCACACTCTGTTGTGGAATTGCCTCACCATGATTTAAATGTCAAGAGAGCTCTCATGTACTACATTGATAGGACAAAAACATTTAGAAATGCTCAACTTTTTGTTGCTTTCTCCCAACCCCATAAAGGAAGGCTATATCCAAATCGGACATTGCCAGTTGGCTAGTTAAATGTACTCAGACATGCAAAAACTAAAAAACGTTATCTGCTCCTCCTAGAGCACCTTCTACTCAGAAGAAAGGAGCTTCTATGGCATTCTTAGGAAACGTTCCAATAGCTGACATATGTAAAGCAGCTACCTGGTCTACAGCACACACTTTTACTAAACACAACTGTGTGGAAGTTTTAGCACACCAACAGGTGGGTCAAGCAGTACCTACGTATACTTTTCCAAACAATTGCAACACTCACAAGCTAGCCACAACTTTGGAGGAGGACTCCTTTACAGTCTATGCACAGCATGTGTATCTACAGCCGTACATGCCTTGAGCAAAAATGTTATTTACCCTTTAAGCATCAATTTGTGGCATGTAGTGATGTAGATTCACATGCACCCGCCCTCCTTCCTGGTTACTTGTGGCCAATACTGTTTGTTCCCCCATTATATCCTTTTCCTCTTATGTATAGACATTGCTTTACTGATCAATTTGTTTCACACGCCACCCTCACCCGCTGTGTGGGAAAACAATCGAACAATGGATTGATGCCCATGTGCATTATCACCAAGAGTAGGAGTTACCCTAGCTCGTGACCCGAAAGACTTCTTTAAAGAAAAAACAACCTGCACACCTCCGGACCCAACAATAGATGGCAGAAGTATGTAAAGCATGTGAATCTACAGCACTACATGCCATGGACAGATACAGGGTACGTGCCAGTTCGATGACCTGTTTGACTGTAGATATACGTGCTGTGCATACTCCTGCCATCTAGTGTTGGGTCCGGAGTTGTGCAAATTGTTTTTCTTTGAAAGTCTTAAGTCACAAGGTCGAGTGACTCTTCTCTGTGATATTGCACATGGGCATCGACTCCATTGTTAGATTGTTTTATCTCTGCCATCTAGTTCAAACGTGTGTGTGCCTCTGCTCTGTGTTTTAGACTCTGTTATGACTCTTCAGGTTCTTTACTGTCCTTGTCGGTATTGTTTTCAATCGTACTTTTCCACTTCTGTGTTCCTCTAGAATTTTGTCGGTTCTGGCTCCTTCGACTGACCACTCCTGGGGGCGCTGCTCAGTTCGGCCCTTCCTTCCCTTGTGACACCGACCAGAGGATGCATTTCTGATGAAACATAAACCCCACATTTTGCCCGCGTTGCCATGCAAAATACCCACACACCGATCAACACCTCATATACAACCTCTGCCTTTTACTGGACCATAAAGAGAGGGACTGCAATGTCTACAAATCGTTCCATTCCAAGAAGAACCTTCGGGACTGAAGGGCTCGTCTGCTCGAAATGTCGCAAACGACCTTGGATGACACTCCTGAACTGTTCAACAAAGAACATGCGCAGGAATAGCTGACCGCCAAAGAAGAGGAGGCCTTCTTGATCGAAGATGACTCCGATGTCAAGATGAGCCTCGAAATGCAGAAGATACCATCCGCCCAGTGTGTGAACACTGTGGCCCTGGCTCCAACACACAAACACTCTAAACACTAACACTCCCCCACTTCCACTATCTGAGGTGGCTGGACCACCACTGCCTTCTGGCCATGGTCGGATCCGAAAGACGCTATCGGCCTCCCCACCGTTAGGCCTGGTGCCAAAGATCACCTTAGAGGACAAGTCTTTGGTATTGACCTCCACCTCGTTGGACCAAGAGCATTTATCAAGCATAGATTTGAACCTCTGTGAGACCCAGCAGCCAACTCCATCGACATTGGCTCTGACAAAGCCTCATCCAGCCAAGCCTAAACTTTTGACACTGAAAGCTGTGATGCCGAAAGACTCCACACAGTCTTTGGCTTCTACTTCTCCTGTCAAGCCTATCCTTGGAGAAACTGGACATTCGACAGAAGAAGATTCAGATTCAGGTGGCGACTGGAAGCATCATTGCTACTCCTTCCTCTCTTTAACCTTTGTACAGAAGTTGACTTTTGAGGCAGCACTAGACCTCCACCTTCCTGCCAGGAAGAAGACTAAAGACCAGACCAACAGCCCTGCTTACCATCCTCCTCCAATGCCACCTCCTCCACTGCCATCACCTCTGCCTTCGTTCCTCCTCATTCTCCTCCCCCAGTGTCTCCTACACATGACCCACTTACTTTCTCACCACAAGGGCCGTCAGTCGGACAGAGTTGGGTTGGGGGGGCATCAGGTGATCCTGACCTTTGGGCCATGTACGACACTGATCCTACCACCTCAAACAATCCTGAACTATACCCAGCTTGTCCCTCCCCTCCTGAGAATACCACTTCCTTCCAGCAGGTTATTGCTAGGGCAGCAGCCTTTCATAATGTTGAGCTACCCAAAGAACCCCTAGAACAGGACTTTCCTTTTGACACCCTTGCTTCCATACACAGGGATACACAGTTTTTGCCCTTGTTACCTGGCATGATGAGGACATTTTCAAGGAGCCAGTCGTAGCACTGGGCATCACCGCTTGGGTGGACAAAAAATATAAAGCTGCACCTTCTGATCCCTTGTTCCTCTCGAGTTAAGTACAACCTGATTCCATTGTTGCAGTCACTGCATGTAAGAGGGCAAACAGGGTACTGGGGATACCCCCCTCCCTGAAAAGGAGAGCAAATGTATAGATGGTTGCTGCACAAGCCACCAACCTTTGGCGTATTGCCAATTTTCAGGCCCTATTAGCCTGTAGAGCCCATTGGGACAAGATTGAGGAACTCTTGCAGTACCTCCTAGAAGAGCATAGGAAAAGTGGTCAGCAGATTGTCACTGAGGGACAAGATTTAACAAACAACTCCATCCGCTGTGCACTCGATGCAGCAGAAATTGCAGCTAGAGGCATTAATACCAGAGTCATCCTTAACAGAGACATGCATGGCTAAGGTGTTCTGGGTTCAAACAGAAGTCCAGCAGGTAGTATTAAATATGCCTTTCAATAAGGAGCACTTTTTTGGACCACAGGTAGATTCTACCCTCAACAAAATGAAAAAGGACACTGACACAGCCAAGGTAAACTTCCAGGGGCTCCTTTTGTTGCCAAGGCTAGAATTGCATATAAATCCACCTTCCCAGATGCCACCACTTCCCAACAGAATCAACTGTAGTCTGCCTACACCAAGGGTTATTATTGAGGCTTCTTCAGGGGCAGTAGCAACAAGGATAGGGGCAGAGGTGCCTTCCGCATGCGGAGCAACACCCACTGCAAAGCAGTGGCTACCCAAACTTCCCACCCCCTGACTGTACAACACCTGTCGGGGGCAGACTAAAGTGCTTTCACCCTGTCTGGAATACCTTCACCACAGACAAATGGATACTAGCCATTATCTAACATGGCTACTGTCGGAAGCACAATACCACACCGGCCAATATTCCACCTCTCACTCAAAGGTTTTCACAGGAACATCAGACACTTCTCAAGTAAGAAGTCCAAGCCTTTCCTCTCAAAGGGGCCATGAAACCCGTACTTCTTGATTCCTAAACCAATCTTAGATCTCAGACCTCTAAACAAGTGCATCCCATCAAACCACTTCCATATGGTCACTGTACATGATGTCATTCTGCTTCTCCAACAGAGACTTTATGATGACACTAGACCTAAAAGATGCCTATTTCTATATACCAATACATCTTGCTCACTGCAAATACTTAAGATTTGTCATAGCAGGTAATTTGGGGCGATTACTGCACCTTAAGTGTTCACAGAATGGCTGTCAGTGGTTGCAGTACAAAATGTCCATGTGTTTCCCTACCAGGACAATTGGCTTATTAAAGCCAGTACTCAGATGACAATAGATCTTCTTCATAGCTTAGGCTTTACTATCAACATCCACAAGTCTCACCCACAGTCACTACAGGTTCAACCATATTTCGGAGCAATCTTAAATACACAGTTAGGTTTAGCCTACCCCGATTCCGCTCAAATTCAAATCTTTCAGACAACTCTGCCCTGGTTCCAGCCAAACCAAACACTCACAGTAAGGGCATTCATGTGACTACTAGAAAGGATTGCGTCTTGCATTGCCATAGTTCCCCACGCAAGACTAACATGTCCTCGGCAGCAATGTCTAGCTAGCCTATGGTCTCAGGGTCACCTGAAAGATCTGATGTTGCTAGACCGCCACACTCACTGTTCTCTGAAGTGGTGGAACACCAACAATCTGTTAAGGGGGCAGCTTTTTCTGATCCCTGTTCCTCACATTACTCTCACCACAGACGCAGCACAGACTGGTTGGGGTGCCCACTTATAAGACTTGACAGTACAAGGTCTTTGGGATGCCAGCTATCGATCTCTATACATCAACTACCTGGAGCCTCAGGCGGTCTACCTGGCACCTAAAGCTTTCCTCCTCACCTGTCTCACAAGGTTGTCCCATTCCGGACAGACAATATGACAGACATGTATTGTTGGCCGAACACCTTCTGGTAACAGACAACGTCTTTGCAGACCTGCTCAGCAGAGCAGCAACAATCCACCAATAGGAACACCCCCACCAGTTTTTCTTCCATACTTTCAAAAGTGGGTGTTCCCTCAATTCGACCTGTTTGCCAGATCAGACAATGCAAAATGCCCAAACTTCGCCACCAAGTACCCACACCCACTAGCCAAGGGCAACACACTATGAATGAGTTGGTCAGGGATATTGGCCTATGCTTTTCCACCTCTCCCTCTCATTCCATTTCTGGTTCAGAAGCTCAGGCAAATGTCTCTCACTATGATTCTTGCACCTTTCTCCTGCACATGTCAGCCCTGTTTCACAGCACTGCTAGATCTGTCAGTAGTTCCTCACGAGAAGTTCCCAGTTGGCTGGACCTTCTCACTTGAAATCAAGGACAAATCAGACACCCAGACCCCAAAACACTCAAAGTAGCAATTTAGCTCCTGTAGTCATAGAATTTGGCTACCTTGGCTTGCCACCAGAATGTATGGACATTCTCAAGGAAGCATGCAGACTCCCCACCACAGCCTATTCCACAGGAAAATGAGATTATTTTGTCAATCTAAACAAAAGGAGCCCATGAAAGCCACCATGCAAGATATTGTCTGCTACCTGCTTTATTTGCAGAGGGCAAATTTAGCTTACTCTTCTATATGATTACACCTCACTTCAGTGACTGCCTATCTCCAGACTAGACAACAGCTCTAACTGTTCAAAATTCCAGTCATCAAGGCTTTTGTGGAAGGACTCAAGGGAGTTATCCCACCTCAGGTTCCTCCAGCACACTCCTAGATCCTTAACAGTGTTCTCACTAGACTCGGCTCCCCCATGTGAGCCTAGTCACTCATGCCCACTGCAGCTTCTTTCATAGAAAGTGGCATTCTTAGTCACCATTACCTTACTCAGGCATGTTAGTGAGCTCCAGCCTTTAACCTTAGAAGAATCTTTCTTCCAAATACATAGAGGCAAAGTGGTTCTTCGTACTAACCCTAAATTCCTACAACTTCACCTCGATCAGTCAATTGAGCCCCAAGTTTATTTCCCGCGCCTAGATTCTGTTGTGGAAAGATCTCTTTGTACCCAGGATGTCAAAAGAGCACTCACGTTCTACTTTGATAACTAAAATTTTCAGGAAAACTAAATAGCTCTCTGTAGCCTTTTCTCTACTTCATAAAGGAAACCCAGTATCTATAGCCACACATGCCATCGAATGGATTTTTACTTACCCTGTAAGCATCTGTTCGTGGCATGTAGTGCTGTAGATTCACATGCGCCCTCCCTCCTCCCCAGTTACCTGTGTCCGTTGTAGCTCCATTATATATTTACATTTAGCATGGACATCACTTTTCTTACACATTCCTCATACTCCTTTCCACCCGCCTGCAGAAAAACAATCTAACAGTGGAATTTATGTCCATGCGCAATATTACCAAGAGGAAGAGTCACTCAACCTTGTGACTCGGACTCCTTTGAAGAAAAGCAACTTGCACAGCTCCGGACCCAATATTAGAAGGCGGGAGTATGCAGCGCATGTGAATCTACAGCACTACATGCTGCGAACAGATGCGTAGAGGGTAAGTAACATAATCCTTTTCCTTACTTGGGTTTCCATAGTTTTGATCCAAAAACAGCCCCACCTCAAAATGTGCACATTTTTCTTGAACTAGAAAACTGAGTTACTAGCCAGACTTTAGGTAGGCCTAGCTGTAAGTCATGAACCAATGATTTATCCCCACAATCCATAATTTTGTTTTGGAAGCATTTACTTTCAACCAGCTTTTATTCATCTATTGTAGGGTGATGACAGACATCTATCAAGGAGGGTTTTCATTGAGCCACACTAGCATGCAGCAAGCCAATGTTGTCGGGCAATAAACTTTGACCATATTCTATTGAGTTCATCATATTTACAGTTGAGCTTTCATACATCCTTTCATCCAACTTCATAAAGCCTCTCAAATTGTTATTTTATTTATGTAGATATTCATTACATTTAGCGAATGGGTTGATGTGTTCAGTGCATTTAAGAATCCAGCTCCTCCATCCAGGAAGGTATCCTACTTAATGCTTGTTATAATTATTACATCAGACTGTGTTTGCAGCACATACCTTTTGTCCTTAATTTCATAAAACCTTTCTCAGAATAGTCCTAAACTGTCCAAATGTTGACCTTCATGGCAACAGCCATTACATAAGGTACATGGGTTGTTACATTTTAGGATGGCTCACAACAATCCTTCCATGATTGATGTACACAATGCCCAAGGACGGTAAAAGCTGCAAAGGGACTAAATGAAAATACTGTCACATCGGGTATGGTGGCTCATGGACCTTACAGACTATTGCCCAGAGAGGGTCAGCAGACCGATGCCCCAAGTTGGGATATAACAGAATTACTGGCCTACCAGAACACTAGGGAAGCTTTTCCTAATGGAATAGGAAGCCTCACACACCTATTTGTGTCATCCTTCATCATCAGCAACCTCTCCCACCCTGGTAGGACAATGCCACCAAGGCAGACTCAACCTCCTGGAAGGCCTATACAGGAGGGAGCTCTTAGATAAAAGCTACTGGATGAAAAGGGAATCTGACAAGTTTCTGCCCCCATAACGAGCCTATCCAGGTCAAGGGCAATTCTTCAGGGCTTAGGATCACTATCTGTAATGGCGTACTAATGTGGATACCTTAATTAATGACTATAGAATCACTCAAGTCCTACCTGAGTGATGCGGGTTCAATGCCCTATATAAAGATATAAGAATTACTTTTTTTAGTTATTTGGACCCATTAGTTACGTCCCTTTAATGTTCCTTTATCGCACACAGTTGTGAACATTAAAACTTGTAGGTCACTGCCTGTAAGTAAATGGCTCCCTGTTGCAGTTACCCCCCACTTTTTGCCTGATACTGATGCTGACTTGACTGAGAAGGGTGCTGGGACCCTGCTAACCAGGCCCCAGCACCAGTGTTCTTTCACCTAAAATGTACCATTGTCTCCACAATTGGCACAACCCTGGCACCCAGGTAAGTCCCTTGTAACTGGTACCCCTGGTACCAAGGGCCCTGATGCCAGGGAAGGTCTCTAAGGGCTGCAGCATGTCTTATGCCACCCTAGGGACCCCTCATCCAGCACAGACACACTGCTTGCCAGCTTGTGTGTGCTGGTGGGGAGAAAATGACTAAGTCGACATGGCACTCCCCTCAGGGTGCCATGCCAACCTCACACTGCCTGTGGCATAGGTAAGTCACCCCTCTAGCAGGCCTTACAGCCCTAAGGCAGGGTGCACTATATCACAGGTGAGTGCATAGGTGCATGAGCACTATGCCCCTACAGTGTCTAAGCAAAACCTTAGACATTGTAAGTGCAGGGTAGCCATAAGAGTATATGGTCTGGGAGTCTGTCAAAAACGAACTCCACAGCTCCATAATGGCTACACTGAATACTGGGAAGTTTAGTATCAAACTTCTCAGAATAATAAACCCACACTGATGCCAGTGTTGGATTTATTAAAAAATGCACACAGAGGGCATCTTAGAGATGTCCCCTGTATTTTACCCAATTGTTCAGTGCAGGACTGAATGGTCTGTGCCAGCCTGCTGCTGAGAGACGAGTTCCTGACCCCATGTGGTGAGGGCCTTTGTGCTCTCTGGGGACAGAAACAAAAGCCTGCTCTGGGTGGAGATGCTTCACACCTCCCCCCTGCAGGAACTGTAACACCTAGCAGTGAGCCTCAAAGGCTCAGGCTTCGTGTTACAATGCCCCAGGGCACTCCAGCTAGTGGAGATGCCCGCCCCCTGGACACAGCCCCCACTTTTGGCAGCAAGTCCAGGAGAGATAATGAGAAAACAAAGGAGGAGTTACTGGCCAGTCAGGACAGCCCCTAAGGTGTCCTGAGCTGAGGTGACTCTGACTTTTAGAAATCCTCCATCTTGATTTTGGAGGATTCCCCCAATAGGAATAGGGATGTACCCCCTCCCCTCAGGGAGGAGGCACAAAAAGGGTGTAGCCACCCTCAAGGACAGTAGCCATTGGCTAC
This sequence comes from Pleurodeles waltl, assembly GCF_031143425.1. NCBI lineage: Eukaryota > Metazoa > Chordata > Amphibia > Caudata > Salamandridae > Pleurodeles > Pleurodeles waltl. The sequence goes on from NC_090448.1 coordinate 331,641,758, forward strand.
TGCCCTCCCAGACCTAAACACACCCCTACATTCAGTATTTAGGGGCACCCCAGAACCTAGGAAACGAGATTCCTGCAACCTAAGAAGAAGAGGACTGCTGAGCTGAAAAACCCTGCAGAGAAGACGGAGACACCAACTGCTTTGGCCCCAGCTCTACCGGCCTGTCTCCCCACTTCTAAAGACAGTGCTCCAGGGACGCTTTCCCCAGGACCAGCGACCTCTGAATCCTCAGAGGACTGCCCTGCTCTAGAAGGACCAAGAAACTCCAGAGGACAGCGGCTCTGTTCACCCAAGACTGCAACTTTGTTTCAAAGAAGCAACTTCAAGACAACTGCGTTTCCCGCCGGAAGCGTGAGACTTGCTACTCTGCACCCGACGCCCCCGGCTCGACTTGTGGAGAAACAACACTTCAGGGAGGACTCCCCGGCGACTACGAGACTGTGAGTAGCCAGAGTTGCCCCCCCTGAGCCCCCACAGAGACGCCTGCAGAGGGAATCCCGAGGCTCCCCCTGACCGCGACTGCCTGCTTCCCAGATCCTGACGCCTGGTAAAGACTCTGCACCCGCAGCCCCCAGGACCTGAAAGATCGGAACTCCAGTGCAGGAGTGACCCCCAGGAGGCCCTCTCCCTTGCCCAGGTGGTGGCTACCCCGAGGAGCCCCCCCCCTTGCCTGCCTGCATCGCTGAAGAGACCCCTTGGTCTCCCATTGATTTCCATTGGAAACCCGACGTGTGTTTGCTCACTGCACCCGGCCGCCCCCGTGCTGCTGAGGGTGTACTTTCTGTGCTAACTTGTGTCCCCCCCGGTGCCCTACAAAACACCCCTGGTCTGCCCTCTGAAGACGCGGGTACTTACCTGCTGGCAGACTGGAACAGGGGCACCCCCTTCTCCATTGAAGCCTATGCGTTATGGGCACCACTTTGAACTCTGCACCTGACTGGCCCTGAGCTGCTGGTGTGGTAACTTTGGGGTTGCTCTGAACCCCCAACGGTGGGCTACCTTGGACCCAAACTTGAACCCCGTAGGTGGTTTACTTACCTGCAAGAACTAACAAACTCTTACTCCCCCTAGGAACTGTGAAAATTGCACTGTCTAGTTTTAAAATAGCTATATGTGATTTATGTGAAAAGTATATATGCTATTTTGATTATTCAAAGTTCCTAAAGTACCTACCTGCAATACCTTTCATTTGAAGTATTACATGTAAAATGTGAACCTGTGGTTCTTAAAATAAACTAAGAAAATATATTTTTCTATACAAAAACCTATTGGCCTGGAATTGTCTTTGAGTGTGTGTTCCTCATTTATTGCTTGTGTATGTACAACAAATGCTTAACACTACTCCTTTGATAAGCCTACTGCTCGACCACACTACCACAAAATAGAGCATTAGTATTATCTCTTTTTGCCACTATCTTACCTCTAAGGGGAACCTTTGGACTCTGTGCATACTATTCCTTACTTTGAAATAGTGCATACAGAGCCAACTTCCTACACTGCCGATCACTGCAAACCAACACCTGTTTTAGGTAAGCACATGTGCATGTAACAGAGACGTGCATTGCTATTTACAAAACATTTTTTTGGGTGCAAAGCTATTTGCATGAGGGTGTGAAAATCACAAACTCCATTCTGGCATTCAATATCCTTATTACATGAACGACACTGGGTCAGATAAAACATCAAATTATAAGACTATCCCTTACCCTAGATTGTGGGGCATACTTGCTCCTGGTCGGGGTAGGGATGGTGTCCTTTATAGGTGCACACTAAGACCAAAAGATGGTGAATGCTAAAATAATAGATCAGTTCAATTATTAAACTGAGTGGTACTATGACCGAAGGCCTTTCCTCAGTATTTATTTGGTATCTGTTAATTATATGGGAGGATACTCCAATTAAGTAATCACGTACCCACGTCGCCAAAAGGAGGAAGGCCACTAATGAGTGTCAGCCCCTTATGGTTAGGAGGCTCCATACATTGTATAAATTGTTTATCTGGAGGTAGGAACATGCTGTATGAATACACATGCTGATGTAAGAACACACTAACAGCAGGAAAATATTTCCAAAAGTCATAATTGAGTCAATTGCTAAACCAAGCAATACTGTAAGCAAACCCATCCATCAGCAATGGCTGTTACTGGTTAATCACACAAGGCACAAATTCATATAGACAAAATGCTCGGACCAGCTAATCATGTACCCATGTCACAGATGGGAAGGGAGCCACTGCTTAGGTTGTGACCCTTTAGAGGAAGCTTTGTTGCATTATGCATAGTGTTCATCATGACAGAAAAGGAACTTTTCAACTCCTGTCACATCCAGAAGTAAGGCAGAGCACACATATGCATGCATTTGTGACGAACATACCAGTATATTGTGGCATATGAAGATAAAGGTGTGACGTAAAGCTGCAAAAGTCACATTCGTATCGCATTTTTGAAACGCCACTGAGTTGATGTTGCTCTATATTATGTTAGTACTCATGTCATCAAGAGCTACACATTGCATTGCCCATAACCACACAAACAAACAACATTAATTACATGTCAAACCGTTAAAGTGGCCAAATCATGCCGCCTCAGGGCAGTACTCACGCCATCAAAAGGCCACCGTGCTTATGCACCTAGTAGGGACTGCTCCCAACCATTAGTATGGAGAAGTGGAGCCGGCCGGCATATTTGAAGGCCACTGCGATTGACGATAAACCAATGCCATCGGAATGACGCGAGGATGAATCAAACACTTTTGCATAATCACGCAGTGGTGTGTTAGGAAATATAGGTTCGATGGCATCTGTCGCTGTAGATACACATGGTATGCATGAGCTCGCCATCTGGTGTTGGGTCGGAGTGTTACAAGTTGTTTTTCTTCGAAGAAGTGTTTTCGAGTCACGGGACCGAGTGACTCCACCTTCTGTGCTCATTGCGCATGGGCGTCGACTCCATCTTCGATTGTTTTCTTTCCGCCATCGGGTTCGGACGTGTTCCTGTCGCTCCGAGTTTCGGAACGGAAAGTTAGCTGAAGACGGAAGATTTTCGACGGTATCGTTGCGATCCGGTTAGAGATAGACACATACGACGACGCGTTCAACATCGAAGCGCCTCGGTGCCCTTCGGGGTAGATTTCGGCACCCCGTCGGGGCCTAGTCGGCCCGACCGCGTGGAGGACAACGCCGATGGATCGGACCCCGTTTCGATTCTGCCCCGAATGCCACAACAAATATCCTTATACGGACCTACACTCGGTCTGTAATCTGTGCCTGTCACCCGAGCACAGCGAAGAATCCTGTGAGGCCTGTCGGGCGTTCCGGTCCCGAAAAACTCTGCGCGACCGTCGAGCGAGAAGACTCCAGATGGCGTCCACGCCAAAAGAGCGTCCACAGTTCGAGACAGAAGAGGAACAGGAGGAATCCTTTTCCATCCAGGATTCAGACTCCGACGAGCTACACTCTACAAGAACTGTGAGTAAGACGTCGAGATCAAACCTTAAAAAAGGAAAGAAGGCCCAGGGGACGCCACTGCCAACCGGCCATGGCTCCACCCAAATTCTCGGTGACCAACAATCGGCACCGAAAAAGGCCCATTCAGTGTCGAGATCGTCCGACTTCGGTCGAGACACCGGCACGCAGCCTCCTCGGGACCGAGAGAGTGCTAAACAGAAGCATCGACACCGAGAGTTCGGTGTCGACACCGATCGACGCCGAGACAGTGGCGCCGAAGACCATAGAGGCCAAGAATTTTCGGCACAGAAAAAGAGGAAGGTTACCTCGGAGCCGAAAAAACAATCGACAGGGCTTTCGGAGCCGAAAAAAGCGACATCAGACCCTGTTTCTGGCTCCTATACCGAAGAGCATTCTATGTCTTCTCAAATGAAGAAACATAGATTTGAACAAGAACTGCAATCCACTGACGTGGATCACACGCAAAAGCGTATCTTTATTCAGCAGGGGACTGGGAAGATCAGTACCCTCCCACCTGTCAAACGAAAGAGAACGCTTCAGTTTACTCCTCAGCAACAAACAACACAAAAGGTAACACCTCCTCCCTCGCCTCCACCTGTAACTCCGGCTTCGCCAACTTACACCCCGTCACATTCGCCAGCTCACACCGCCATGAGCCACGACGACCAAGATCAGGATGCGTGGGACTTGTACGACGCACCAGTGTCTGATAACAGCCCAGACACATACCCAACTAGGCCATCACCACCGGAAGACAGCACAGCCTACTCGCAAGTGGTGGCTAGAGCAGCTCTATTCCATAATGTGGAACTACACTCGGAACAAGTAGAGGATGATTTTTTATTTAACACCCTCTCCTCAACCCACAGCTCCTACCAAAGCCTGCCGATGCTCCCAGGCATGCTACGCCATGCAAAGGACATTTTCAAGGAGCCAGTTAAAAGTAGGGCAGTGACGCCTAGGGTGGACAAAAAGTATAAGGCGCCTCCTACGGACCCTGTCTTCATCACCTCTCAGCTGCCACCAGACTCTGTGGTGGTAGGGGCTGCCAGAAAACGGGCAAACTCACACACTTCTGGGGATGCACCTCCCCCAGATAAAGAAAGTAGGAAGTTCGATGCAGCCGGGAAGAGGGTTGCTGTCCAAGCAGCAAACCAGTGGCGCATCGCAAATTCACAAGCGCTGCTAGCGCGATACGACAGAGCCCACTGGGATGAGATGCAGCATCTCATTGAACATCTCCCAAAAGATCTGCAAAAAAGAGCAAAACAGGTTGTTGAGGAGGGTCAAAACATTTCCAACAATCAAATACGCTCCTCCATGGATGCAGCAGACACGGCCGCAAGAACCATTAATACGTCGGTTACCATCCGTAGGCACGCATGGCTCAGAACGTCTGGATTCAAGCCAGAAATTCAACAGGCAGTGCTTAACATGCCAGTAAACGAGAAACTTCTGTTCGGTCCGGAGGTCGACACAGCTATAGAAAAGCTCAAGAAGGACACTGACACTGCCAAGGCCATGGGCGCACTCTACTCCCCGCAGAGCAGAGGATCTTATAACACCTTCCGCAAAACACCTTTTAGAGGAGGGTTTCGGGGTCAGGCCACACAAGCTAGCACCTCACAGTCCGCACCGCCCACCTACCAGGGACAGTACAGGGGAGGTTTTCGGGGCCAGTATAGAGGGGGGCAATTCCCTAGGAATAGGGGAAGATTTCAAAGCCCCAAAACCACTACCAACAAGCAGTGACTCACATGTCACACACCCCTCCCACACAACACCAGTGGGGGGGAGGATACGTCAATATTACGAAGCATGGGACAAAATAACTACAGACACATGGGTCCTAGCAATTATCCAGCATGGTTATTGCATAGAATTCCTGCAATTCCCTCCAGACATACCACCAAAATCACAAAATTTAACAAAATACCATTCACAGCTTCTAGAGATAGAAGTTCAAGCACTACTGCAAAAAAATGCAATAGAATTAGTACCAAGCACACAAATAAACACAGGAGTTTATTCACTGTACTTCTTGATACCAAAAAAGGACGAAACACTGAGACCAATTCTAGACCTCAGAGTAGTAAACACATTCATCAAATCAGACCACTTTCACATGGTCACACTACAAGAAGTGTTACCATTGCTCAAAAAACACGACTACATGACAACCCTAGACCTCAAGGACGCATATTTCCATATACCAATACATCAATCACACAGGAAATATCTAAGGTTTGTATTCAAAGGAATACATTACCAATTCAAAGTATTGCCTTTTGGTTTAACAACCGCTCCAAGAGTATTCACAAAATGCCTAGCAGTAGTCGCTGTACACATCAGAAGGCAGCAAATACATGTGTTCCCGTATCTAGACGACTGGCTAATCAAAACCAGTTCGCTCACACAATGCTCAAACCACACAAATCAAGTCATACAAACCCTCTACAAACTAGGGTTCACCGTCAACTTTGCAAAATCAAACATTCTGCCAAGCAAAGTACAGCAATATCTAGGAGCCATAATAGACACGACAAAAGGAGTAGCAACGCCAACTCCACAAAGGATCCACAATTTCAACAGGGTCATTCAACACATGTCTCCAAACCAAACAATACAAGCAAGAACAATACTACAGCTCCTAGGCATGATGTCCTCATGCATAGCCATTGTCCCAAACGCAAGACTGCACATGAGGCCCTTACAACAGTGCCTAGCCTCACAGTGGTCTCAAGCACAGGGTCACCTTCTAGATCTGGTGTTGCTAGACCGCCAAACTTACCTCTCGCTTCTATGGTGGAACAGTATAAATTTAAACATAGGGCGGCCTTTCCAAGACCCAGTGCCAGAGTACGTAATAACAACAGATGCTTCCATGACAGGGTGGGGAGCACATCTCAATCAACACAACATAAGAGGACAATGGAACATACATCAAACAAAACTGCATATAAATCATCTAGAATTATTAGCAGTTTTTCAAGCACTAAAAGCTTTCCAACCAATCATAACCCACAAATACATCCTTGTCAAAACAGACAACATGACAACGATGTATTATCTAAACAAACAAGGAGGAACACATTCAACGCAGTTAAGCTTGTTAGCTCAAAAAATATGGAAGTGGGCAATCCACCATCAGATTGGTCTAATAGCACAGTTTATTCCGGGGATCCAGAATCAGCTGGCAGACAATCTCTCTCGAGATCACCAGCAAGTCCACGAATGGGAAATCCACCCACAGATTCTGTACACCTACTTCACACTCTGGGGAACACCACAAATAGACTTATTTGCAACAAAAGAGAACGCAAAATGCCAAAACTTCGCGTCCAGATACCCACACAAGCAATCCCAAGGCAATGCCCTATGGATGAACTGGTCAGGAATATTTGCTTACGCTTTTCCTCCTCTCCCTCTCCTTCCTTACCTAGTAAACAAATTGAGTCAAAACAAACTCAAACTCATTTTAATAGCACCAACTTGGGCAAGACAACCCTGGTACACAACACTGCTAGATCTGTCTGTAGTACCACACATCAAACTGCCCAACAAACCAGATCTGTTAACGCAACACAACCAACAGATCAGACACCCGGACCCAGCATCGCTGAATCTAGCAATCTGGCTCCTGAAATCCTAGAATTCGGACACTTACAACTTAGCCAAGAGTGTATGGAAGTCATAAAGCAGGCCAGAAGGCCATCCACTAGACACTGCTACGCAAGTAAGTGGAAAAGATTTGTTTGGTACTGCCATCATAATCAGATACAACCGCTAGATGCAACTCCAAAACATATAGTAAATTACTTGCTCCATTTACAAAAAGCAAAGCTAGCCTTCTCTTCTATTAAAATACACCTTGCAGCAATATCTGCATACCTGCAAACTACCTATTCAACTTCCTTGTATAGGATACCAGTTATCAAAGCATTTATAGAAGGGCTTAAAAGAATTATACCACCAAGAACACCACCTGTTCCTTCATGGAACCTAAACGTGGTTCTAACAAGACTCATGGGCCCACCTTTCGAACCCATGCACTCTTGCGGAATACAATTCCTAACCTGGAAAGTTGCCTTTCTCATCGCCATTACATCTCTAAGAAGAGTAAGTGAAATTCAAGCGTTCACAACACAAGAGCCTTTTATACAAATACATAAAAATAAGGTCGTCCTACGACCTAATCCAAAATTTTTACCAAAAGTTATTTCACCATTCCATCTAAATCAAACGGTAGAACTACCAGTATTTTTCCCACAGCCAGATTCTGTGGCTGAAAGAGCACTACATACATTAGATGTCAAAAGAGCATTAATGTACTACATTGACAGAACAAAGAACATCAGAAAAACTAAACAGCTATTTATTGCATTCCAAAAACCTCATGCAGGTAACCCAATATCAAAACAAGGTATAGCCAGATGGATAGTTAAATGCATCCAAATCTGCTACCTTAAAGCAAAAAGACAACTGCCCATTACTCCCAGGGCACATTCAACAAGGAAAAAAGGTGCTTCAATGGCCTTTTTAGGAAACATCCCAATGCAGGAAATATGTAAGGCAGCCACTTGGTCTACGCCTCACACATTCACCAAACACTACTGTATAGATGTGCTATCCGCACAACAAGCTACAGTAGGTCAAGCTGTATTAAGAACTCTATTTCAGACAACTTCTACTCCTACAGGCTAAACCACCGCTTATGGGGAACTAACTGCTTACTAGTCTATGCATACCATGTGTATCTACAGCGACAGATGCCATCGAACTGAAAATGTCACTTACCCAGTGTACATCTGTTCGTGGCATCAGTCGCTGAGATTCACATGGACCCACCCACCTCCCCGGAAGCCTGTAGCAGTTCAGAAGTTACCTTCAATTTTGTACATTTGTATATATTACTTAATCCTTTAATAGGTACATACTTACATTTTTCATTGCGCGGGCACTATTACTATAGTACAACTCCTACCTCACCCTCTGCGGGGAAAACAATCGAAGATGGAGTCGACGCCCATGCGCAATGAGCACAGAAGGTGGAGTCACTCGGTCCCGTGACTCGAAAACACTTCTTCGAAGAAAAACAACTTGTAACACTCCGACCCAACACCAGATGGCGAGCTCATGCATACCATGTGAATCTCAGCGACTGATGCCACGAACAGATGTACACTGGGTAAGTGACATTTTCATTCCTAGGCAAAAAATGTATTTTGAAACAAGAGGAGGAAGCCGAAAAGATCATGGTTGCTATACTTTCAAGTATATTGCATACGCGTTTAAGATAAAAAGGAGAGAGGTCCCAAGTCTTTCTGTATAATGTTCTGACTTTGATGTTTGTACTGCTAGTAGTTTAAACATTTGGTTTTGGCCATGTTATTAAATGAAACCTGCGTAATGGTGGCAATTTTAAGGAGGCCACAACAGTCTGAACCATTCTGTGGGAGAGACATAACCATTACAGTGCAGAGAGTCTAACAGTGTGTCATATAAACAAACTTTATTAATCCAGTGGCAAGAAGTTTTGTTTGGCAGAAAGGCAAGAGTTAATTAAAAAAAACTAAAACATTGAGTAAAGGAGTGCTGTGTTTTTGATCAACACTGTTTGTCCTTGCCAATAATACTCAAAGCAAATATTTGGGAAGGTAAAGGTGAGGGGCAAGAAATTCACATAATGGATGGTATTAATCTCTTCAACAATTATTTGTGGCACCCCATGCGATTTCATCATTCAGACCATACAGGTCTGTATGAAGCCTCGATATCCTTCACTGTTTAAAAAATAGGAGTGGTTGTGTCATATCTTTCCATGTTTGTGCTCGTTTTTCAGTCAAACAGCACTCCCTATCATTTGACCTTTGTCAATGCAGTGTGGTTGAGTCCAGTCTACATCTGATAGTTTTCCTGTGTTCACAAATAAGAGTTCATATTCGTCTTGTTGTCATTCAAATGTACATAAGGGTACAAGGGTATTTGATCATATATATCACATTCTTATTATTGCAATTAGTTAAGCTTCTCAGTTTCCATGTGGTCTTTACGCCAAGATCCAAGTCTTTTTTTTTTTTTCTTTGTTTAGCGAGTGGCCATACACTGCATTTCCCACATGGAAATTGCCCTATTTGTGGTAGATCCCAGTGTCACCTGATCGGTCTTTTCAGCTGTTCAGTAGGATGTGTATGCACAATCATATCCTTGATGCTTCTCGCTCTTTTGGAGTGCATGGGCCTCGTTAGGGGAAGGCCACCTGATTGAAGGATTTCCCAGTTGTTTTTAATAATTTTCTGACGTTGGTTAGACAGAGGAATAAAGGTGGTGATACAAATCAGCTTGCCTGTTTCTGCCTTCTTAAATGCTGTTAGTAGTTATTCTCTGTTATTATTAAGGACTCTTTTGTTGATCTCTCGTATCAGATGGGAAGGATAATTCTTTGCTATGAGTTTCATAGTGATTTATTTAGCATGTTTCATGTAGTCTTCTAGATCTGAGCAATTGCGTTGGAGGCACAAAACCTGTCCCACCAGAAGGTTTCACCCCGTAGAGCCCAGGAATGAATGCTGTCAAACCTTAACAGGTTATTCCGGCCAGTGGGTTTATAGAACACCTCATTCTGAAATTCTTCTCCTTAATAAAAAGATCGAGGAATGGTAGTTTGCTACCTCCAATGATAATGGTGAAATGCAGAAAGGGGTTTACTGCATTCAGCTAATTGGGAAATTCTAATGCTTCACTCCTGGTTTCCGCCCTGACCAGCAGTAGATTTTCAACACAATGTTTCCACAGTCTTTTATCTTATCCTGAAATGCGTTAGAACAATGTAAAACATACTCGGTTTCAAGGGAATGAACATACATGCATGCCAGGCTAGGAGCGAAGGTGCTCCCCATTGTTGAGGAGAAAATACTTGCCATCAAATTCAAAACAGTTCTGTGTTAATGCCAAATGTGCCAAGTCCAATACAACTTCCTGGGAGGGGGCAGACTCTCAATCAGTCTCCAATGAGTCTCCCAGTCCCCCTTCAGGATTGTTTTCATTACCTCCAGGGATGCCTCCTGGGGAATATTAGTGTACTAAGATTCAACATGTAAGCTGATCAAAAGGTCTTTCTCACTTTCAAATGTAATTTCTTACAGAAGCTTCAGGACATCCTTAGTGTCTTGGAGGAAGGTGAGCATTTTCCTGACCAAAGGTTGAAGGAATGTGTCCCAGAATTGTGACAGAGGTTCGAGGGCAGACCAAATCCCTGAGACTATGGGTATCCTGGGTGGGGGGAATTTCTTCTGATGGATTTTGAAATAATTTTCGAAAGAATATAGAAGTAAGGCATTTTTGCCTGTTTTTGGGTGAAAAAAATCAGCTTTGTGTTTTGTGATTCACCCGTTCTCCAGGCCCTTTGATACAATAAAGTTGATTTCTTCTAAGATTTCAGGGGTTGGGTCTCTTACTAGGCATTTGTAATGTCAGGCACCATTAAGTAATCTTAGGCATTCACCTCTGTACATTTGCACAGGTAATATCACAGTGACATCACCTTTGGCAGCAGGCTTAATCACAATTGTTTGATCATTTGCTAGTCAGTTTAAGGCCTGCATCTCTGCATTGCTCGTGTTGTGTAAGGTGTTTCAGTGGATTTATCCTAACTAATCAATTTCTTAATTGACTCCCTCCTGTCTAGGCTTTCCAGGAGGTTGATTCCACCTTAGTAGCATTGTCCTGCTAGGATGGGAGAGGTTGCTGATGATGAAGCATGACCCGAATATCTGTTAGGCTTCCTTTTCCACAAGGAAAAGCTTCACTGGTGTTCTGGTAGGACAGTAATTCTGTTATATCCCAACTTGTGGCATTGGTCTGCTGACCCTCTCTGGGCAACAGGCTGTCAGGTTCATGAGCCACCATACCTGATGTGACAGCGATGTCGTGATCTGGGAGGACGTATGGTGGCAAAAACAGCCTCCCACTCTCTCTTAAGGGTTTAAGAATACTAAATTAAATAAACCTGCTATTTAGCTAGTTAAGGAAGGATTGCAACGTATTTTAGAGTGTTGAAAAACAAACAACAAAAAATGGGTAACATGTCCAACAATCAACAGCTGGATTTGACATAGAAATAGAAGGGAGTTAAAGTGAAGGCTGTCTTGCTGTTTAACCAGTTATCTTCAAGCTTTCTTTTCTGTGAGGTAACAAGAAAGGGTATACTATAATGGAGAATTTCTTGGCACTTGTACTTAGTTTCTCATAGAAATCAAAGGAGGACTGTAGTGAAGGTGATGTGATAAACCCAGTGAAATGAAAGTCAGACTTCATTATAGTCCTGTTTTTGTTTCTTTGTGAACAAAGGACTTATAGTGTAGGCACATTCGTTATAGTCCAGATTTGTTTCCATGACCGAGAAATAGGAACATGTCCATCATGAAGGTGGCCTTGCTCTCAAGCCATATTTTTGTCACTCGTTTCTGCTGTTCATGGGTTGCAAAAGAAGGGGCAGTATGAGCCAAACCCTAAATTCCTCTGGCCCAGCAACAACAGTGAGTAATGAAAAAATAAAAAAACTTACATCTTTAAAAAATGTACATAATCAATAGGACTTCCTATTACTAATTGTGGGTCTCACTCTCAAAAGTCCCCAATAAAAAGGGATAGTTGTGAGGTACCCTTCTCCAACACATTGAAATAGTAAGTGATAGCAGAGCATTGTTGGTGGTTTCCTTTTGGTGCCGAATGCAACATCCTAAATGTCAGTCAGCTGAAACTCCCTTATTGTCTCATTGTAATTTACTGCTTCCTTGGTCTGTCATGCCCAAAACACAGCTTAAACATGAACAGCCCTTGCCCTGAGCACAGTTGTTAAGGTAAACTTCTTTTGGAAACAATGTCATTCACCTACATCTGTTAGGAGTATTGTTGATTATATAGCATTTGCCATTTCCCTTAGAAGACCGCAAGCATTTTCTCAAGAGTTGAGGAAGTGGCTACTATATATGTATGTATGTGTAATTGCTCCTTAGTTTCTTGGGTGCATTTTTTTCTCTTATTCCTCTTCACGCAACTGTATTGTGGAATTTGTTGCTATCTAATATACTTTATTTCAATTTTAGAAAATGTGACATTTGATTCTTGTGGGAAGAGAGATGATAGAGTTGTGCGCAAAGCACGTATTGTCGGTGGTCTACCTGGAAACTCCCCCTGGACGGTTAGCCTTCGCAACAGGTAAGCATTGAACTGGTTCAACTTATAATCACTGCAGTCCTCACAAGCTAAATGTGTCTTCTGCAAGGAACTATAAACATGCACCTGATCGAAAGAAAAAACTTCAATATCAGACACCTGGTGCTGTAAGATTCAATAAAATGTAAGCTTCCTTTTGTCATATGTTGTAGTACCTAGGTAGTAAAAATTGTCTTATTTTTAAACCACTATTCACACTGTTACTAATTTCAAATGGGCATCCCACTGCTGGGCTTCCCAGGTTTACCTGTAGAAGGTGCAGAGTAGAGGCTGAGCTTTCTGCCACCTTCACTAAAGATGGTGAGGGTCACCCTATGTATTGTGTCCTACTGTAGGAAAATGGCCCTTGTTGCAGTTACCCCCCCCCCTACTTTTTGCCTGATGTTGATGCAGACTTGATTGAGAGTTGTGCTGGGATCCTGCTAACCAGGACCCAGCACTAGTGTTCTTTCCCTAAAAAATTTACAATTTTTTCCACAATTGGCACACCTCTGGCACACAGATAAGTCCCTTGTAAAAGGAATCGTGGCACCAAGGGCCCTGTGACCAGGGAAGGTCCCTAAGGGCTGCATCATGTGTTGTGCCACCCTAAGGGACCCCTCACCTAACACATGCACACTGCCATTGCAGTTTGTGTGTGTTGGTGGGGAGAAAAAGGCAAAGTCGACATGGCATCCCCCTCAGGGTGCCATGCACACAACACACTGCCTGTGGCATAGGTAAGTCACCCCTCTAGCAAGCCTTACAGCCCTAAGGCAGGGTGCCCTATACCACAGGTGAGGGCATAGCTGCATGAGCAATATGCCCACTACAGTGTCTAAGTCTATTCTTAGACATTGTAAGTACAGTGTGGCCATATTAAGTATATGGTCTGGGAGTTTGTCAAAATGAACTCCACAATTCCATAATGGCTACATTGAATACTGGGAAGCTTGGTATCAAACGTCTCAGAATAATAAACCCACACTGATGCCAGTGTTGGATTTATTAATAAATATGCACACAGAGGGCATCTTAGAGATGCCCCCTGTATTTTACCCAATACTCTGGTGCAGGACTGACTGGTCTGTGCCAGCCTGCCACTAGCAGATGAGTTTCTGACCCCCTGGGGTGAGAGCCTTTCTGCTCTTTGGGGCCAGAAACAAAGCCTGCACTGGGTGGAGGTGCTTCACACCTTCCCCCTGCAGGAACTGTAACACCTAACAGTGAGCCTCAAAGCCTCAGGCTTTGTGTTACAATGCCCCAGGGTACTCCAGCTAGTGGAGATGCCCAGCCCCCGGACAAAGCCCCACTTTTGGCAGCAAGTCCAGAGGGATAGTTAGGAAAAACAAGGAGGGGTCTCCACCTCAGCCAGGACCAACCCTAAGGGGTCCAGAGCGGAAGTGCCCCCCCCTCCTTGCAGAATCCTCTATATTGGTTTGGAGGATCAGGGCCAATAGGAATAGTAATGTGCTCCCCTCCCCAAAGGGAGTGCGCACAAGGAGGGTGTAGCCACCCTCAGGGACAGTAGCCATTGGCTACTGCCCTCTTACCCCTAAAACGCCCCTAAATTTTGTATTTAGGGCTCCCTGAACCAAGCTAGTCATATCCCTGATGACCTCACAAGAACGACTGCTTAGCGGAAACCTCAGCAGAGAAGGAAAAGAGCCAACAACTGACTTGGCCCCAGCCCTACTTGCCTGTCTCCTGCTTCAAAGAACCTTCAGAAGAAAAGTGGCACGTTCTGCAGGTCCAGTGACCTCTGAAAAACCTCCAGAGGACTGTCTGCATCACAGAGGATCAAGAACTCCTTTGGAAAGCGGCCCTGTCCAAAGAAGAACAGAAGAAGAAACCTCTTCTGAAGGACTGCCACCTTACTCCAGAAGTGCGAGTCCTAACCACTCTGCACCTGACGCCCACGGCCCGAGTTCAGGTGGCTCAACCGACCAGAGAGGACCCCCAGGCGATGGCGACCAAGTACCCACCCTGGGTTGGCCTATCCACCCCTCCATGACGACGCCTGCAGAGGGAATCCCGAGGACCCCCCCGACCATGACTGACCTGGATGAAGATAACCGACACCAAAGGACCCACTGCACCCGCAGCCCCCAGACCTTGAAGAAATTGACACCCAGTGCAGCAACAATCAACAGGCCGCCCTCTTCCCTGTCCGACCGGTGGTGTGCCCGAGACATCCCCCTGGACCTCATCTACAGCACCTGAGTGACCCCTGGGGTCCCCTTATAGAGTTTCATTGGAAACCCGATGCCCTGTTTGCACCCGGCCGCCCCAGTGCCACTGAGTGTGTTTGATTGGTGCCTACTTGGGGCCCCTCCAGGGCTCTCTTGAACCCCGCTGGTCTGCCCTCCGGGTCGCGGGTACTTACCTGCTGGTAGACCGAATTCAGAGTACCCCCTGTCTCCATGTCACGTTAATTTGGCTTCTCTTTGACCTCTGCACCCGACCGGCCCCGTGTTGCTGGTGGTGGGACTGGAACTGTAAGTCGTGTACTTACCTCTAAAACTATACTTTATTTTCTTCCCCCAGAAACTGTCCTGAAAATGCAGTGTCCACTCTTAAAATAGAGATTCTCTATTTTCTTAAACTGTTTACTTGACTAAAGTGAAACAAAGTTACATTGATGTCTATGCTAAGTACTTACCTGCAACAGTATTTACTTCTAAACTGAGTCTTGTGGTTCTAGTAATAAAGTAACAAAAATATATTTTTCTATATAAAATCCTATTGGTCAGGAGTTAAGTCATTGAGTGTGTGTTTCTTCTATTGCTTGTGTGTGTACAAAAAATGCTTAACACCACCCTCTGATAAGCCTAACTGCTCGACCACACTACCACAAATAGAGCATTAGTATTATCTATTATTGCCTCTGTCAATCTTCTGGGGAACCGCTGGACTCTTTGCACACTATATCTCACTTTGATATAGTCTATACAGAGACAGCTTCCTACACCTACTAATGGGCATATTGAGCCCCTTTTTTCTGAACTCTAAATGGAACGGAACTCCTACCTTGTCTCAGTCACTGAAGGGGTGACAATGAGTCTTTGATCCCTCATGAGAATGGGAGACCGAGTCTGTTGGCTGCATTTGGAGTTTGCGGTGACCCTTGACGTATAATCCTGTTTGCTTCCAAAAGACTCAATGGTTGTTTTTCTTCCATTTAATTTGGTGGAGGAAATATCCTGACTCAAGCAGATGGAAGTGAAACTTGCCAAACATACCTTTTCTTTCTGCCGCTATCTCTCTATCTTTCCTTGTCAATGTTTGTCTTTCTTTCCTCCCTTCCCCTTATTTTCTTATCATACACTCATTTTCGTTTTCCCCACTCTGTGTCCTCTCTTCTCTGTCCCTAGGCTTGCTGAACCGCCTCCTTTAGTGTCTTGCCTCTTTTCTCAAACTTATTACCTCATACTTTTTCCCCCCTCCATATATAGTCCTCTCCATCTCATTGTCTTTTTTCCCTTTAACCAACCCCTTAGGACAGTCTCTCTCCCAGTGGTGGTTGGTGACATTTGAAAGTGGTGGGGCGTAAAAGTTAGGGATGAGTTTTATGACATGAGCTAGCCTGACAGACCAAAATGTGATAGGATGGAGTTCATGGACCTTCATGCCATATTGATGATCTCATAACAAGTATGGTCACTGCAAAATTAAAATATAAATGTAAATTAGGAATCGATCAATAATGGTAAAATCAGGAACAGTAAGAAGCATCTGTATGTTTTCAACCGGGCCCTCAAACAGGGACAGGATTTTTGCATGTGCGGTACAGTACTGGACCAAACGAGTAATAATAGTTAAACAGGGAAGTCCATGTATTTTGTCTTTCCTTATTAATGACCACAGCTGCAATGTACTTCGTACAGGCTATTTTTGTCTAACTCCAGGAATGTTCAAAGAACGTTGAGATGAAAAAATACTGTAGCTCATAAACAGCAGTGCCGACCTACAAGGATTAACATCACCAAACTTTCCTTCAGAGACAGAAACGTGTCATTCATTTTAAAGGACTGGGGTTTAGTATCTAAAATCACTATCTTGCCATGTTGGCAGCGCTACATATGAACTCCGGATTATTTAGGTGTCCAAGATCATCCATATACCAGCAAAGATACTTATGCAGCAAACAAATTATTTTAAAAACTGAATAAATTAGAAAAATCATGATAAAGCAAATACTTTTGAAATCCTTTTACTTTATAGTGCAAATTCAACATGTTTGTGAATTATATCCTAGATTAGCAAACAACGGCATAAAATATCAGTCATCGTTCCGAAGCATGGCACGCTTTCGCTATATGAACTATGCAACTGTGCAACCAATTGAATATTTCCACATACGACATGAGCTGCTGCCAAAGCAGGAAAGGGGTAGTACCTGTGGAAGCAGTCAGTTGGGGGCGCAAAGAGTGAGAATTTGAACTAGAAGGTGCTGTCGCTCCTACTGTCCGATCGGGCAAGTTGTGGGGAGGAAGAACGAGTGATCTTGGAAGGTTTCAGGTGTTGAACATAACAAGGAGCTGCCTCTCACCCGAAGGATAGGTGATAATCAGCTCTGTCATCCTGCGGATCTTCTGATTCTTTCACGGCAGCCACTGTTTCAGATTTTAGACTCATCCCTATAACTAGCAATCCATAACGCTGGACTAACCTCTACATAAGGAGCTACATATATGCAATGAAAATTACTATGTCTGCAATCCGGGATGTTCCCCTTGATTTGCAGAAGGGGGGATGTATGCAGACTTGCCATAGAGTAGTAGAAGAAAATAAACAATCATTTCAATTTGACGATTTTCTACTTTCCTGTGATCGACCAGTTAGCTTGCGCGTGCTGCCGCCGGCCCTCTTTACCCCCACTTCTTCACAAAGTCTCAATCTGTAACAATTAGCAAAAGGTAGTTCATCAGCACAAGATTTTCCATGCTTGTCCAAAGTCCACCCGTGGACCTAGAGGTGTCCTTACTCAATCACTAGTTAATTACCAATAACTGAAAGAGCTCCCTTCCTTGGATGTGTTCAAGTCACTCTCTGCACGGTCGAGAGCGGCCACGGCCACGGCCCTGCCTGTATCCTCTTGAGGAAATGAGCTGCTCTCAGAAATGGACTTCGCCGAGCTCTGTCATGTTAATTCCATCTGATGGAATTAACATGTGAAACTCCTGGCTAGGATTTTTGCCTTTAGAAAAGGTTGTGTCGTGAACGCAGACCTTCCTGAACTTCTGGAAAAGACGCAGCCCCGTGAACCTTTCAGTGGTGTGAAGCGAATTTCCATCCTCCTGAAGGCCCAAGACTGTGCTATCGGTAACCATATAAATCCAAGTGCTTGTCCACCACTGGCTGGCTGGCACTGAGCCCTCCGCAGCGCCCACTCTTGTGTGCTGAGCCATTCAGGCTCCAAAACAAAAAAACAAGGGTCAAGGGAAGCAGGCGGAGTCAGAGCATCATAATGCTTCTCCCAATAGCAGTTTGTGCTGAATCCGTTTTTTTTTCTCGGATGTTATTCGCAATTGAATTTTTTTTCTGTTTACTTAGAAGACAGTGCGGTAACAGCGCTTTTCTTACCAACATTTGCTCAGAAGTGACTCGTGAGCTACCTCTGGGCGTGCATAATGGAACCTTGTGACGTGACCGTGCTTCGTCATGCAGCTCAGCCCTCCAGTCCCACCTCCACATCTTCTGAGCCAATCTAGATGCTGCTCTCTTGCTGTGACAGCATTAGAACAGTGTTAGGTTGACTCAGTCAGACACTGCCAGTGCTCCCTAAGAGACTTGGGGGCTGTGGATGTAATCCACTGGGCTCCCCACATTGCCCAGGTAGGAGAGGGTTCAAGTGCGCATGTCAGGTTGAGCAGAGCAAGGCACCCATCCAACCTGTCATGCACACTTCACTACAAGACCCAGCTTTCTAAACCTGTGTCAATTAAGCCTCACCTCCACCCGCCCTCCCTCATGCTTAAAGGCAAACTTGTTGGTGCTGAAATAAAGCACTGCACTACCGCTGCGGCTAGGGAAAGAAAAATAATTGAACCAAAATTGAACCAAAACATTTAATGGGGGGCCTAGGAGCAACAAAACAGGATGGCATGCCCAAATAAAGAACCCGCTGCTGCCAAGTGTCTTTGTCATGAGTGCCAAAACAGTGGGCCACACGGTGACACCATGAAATAGTAGGTATGCTCACCCCTCCATGTGAGCCTAGTACTTTTTAATTGACATGAGGAGGCAGTCTCCTGACTTTGTTACATTTCTTCCAATGCAACTTCCATTTTCATTATCAGTATATTTCAGGGTAAAAAAGAGCCAATGTGGTGAAATGAAACTTATCCTGCACCCATTGCTAAAGCTAGGACGGTGGTATGGTACAAATTTTGTAGTTCTCATTTTGTTCAGTCTTAGCCCAACTCTTTTACGACATAAGCTTTGCAAAATACACCATTTCTAT
Organism: Pleurodeles waltl; assembly: GCF_031143425.1. NCBI lineage: Eukaryota > Metazoa > Chordata > Amphibia > Caudata > Salamandridae > Pleurodeles > Pleurodeles waltl. The sequence goes on from NC_090448.1 coordinate 331,660,906, forward strand.
ATGTCTGTACAAGTTAATTTCACTTCAGATGTCCTTTGTTGTGTCCCTTCCCATTCGGCTCACTCCTCTATTAATTCTGCTCTCTGGTTTAGCAAAAGGCCTTTGATCAGACACAATAGTATGCAATAGGTGTCATTTTCTGTCCAGGAGAACTCCAAATTTAATTTCTCTGAATTTAAAGCTTCTACTGAAGCTCAAGTCAGCCCTGGCAAAGCCCAGCCTTTGCTTCCCTCGCTCATCCACGAACTCTGGCTTAGTGCCCTGTATGAACATTTCAGAACAGGCATTTGCAATGCAATAGGTTTCACAATTGAAATAGTTAGACCTATTAGCGTTGTAAATCCCTAACTGGACTTTTCTTGCCACATAAATTAAAAATGAAAAGTAAAACAGTTGACATAAGCAAGCAGATTTAAAGCGCCATGGCAGCCATGAGCGTGAAGGAGAGCCACAATAGAAGAAAGAAGGTCGGTCACAGTCAAACATATTGGCAAGAGTGCAATTTTCCAATGTAACAGGGTCAATTGCCAAGGCAGTAACAAAACTGCCCCATGGAGGGACCAACGTAAAGCATTTCCCAATGATAAAGGATTTTTAAAAGGCAAACCTATGAACGAGTGATAGTGATGGGCGTACGGTGGGCGTAGTTAAAAGCCCACAGATAGATTACAACACGTCAGAGAGCTTACCTGCTCGACCTAAAAAAAAAAAAAAGAAAAGAGACATCTGGAAAATAAAAACATCCTACATACCCAAGCAATTTGAAGAAGCAGTTGCTCAAAACAAGAAAACGTTGGATGAGTTCAATATTTCATGTACAATTAAATTGCCTGTAAGTATTATCAATGTACTAATGTCATCTATATATTTTTTTTTAATGTAATACACGTATGTAATGCAGATAGCGGGGCATTTGCCCTGTAAAATAAAAAGCACGGATGAAAAGTCAATTAGATCTTTAAATTTGCTATTGTACATTTGAAATTTAACCAGCACCAAATACTTAGAATTACATCTCTCAAATGATCAGACATTTCAAATCATTCAAAAACCCTCCCAGAGGCATTCTCTGCACAAATAAAAGAAGGCGACCACCATTAAATGCAACTTTAAAGGTATTTGGAAGCCCATCTAATCATGTCTAATGGCTTGCTTCACCCAGCCTTCGTAATGTCGAAAAGGTAAACCCAAGCATGCCTTTTCTGCACCCATAAGCTGCACGCCTGCCAAAATGTCACACTCATGTATTTTCCTTCCTGTTTGACCACTGGCTATATCAAGTTTTGTAAATAGGACTACGTCCGCAAAGTAAGGCACTCCAACGTCCTCTTTTATGATATGGATGCTATAGGAACATCTAAAACCTATTTTCTTGCAGGGTAGCCCACAGAAATCAATTCTCTATAATTCATGACAGGTTAACTTGTAGCATCCACTATCACTGCTTGGATTTAGGTTTGCCCCCTTCCTGTACGTACCTGGAGAGTGAAGCCTTCACTAATCTGTTTTGTTTTCAGAAAGGAAACCTTCTCCATGGTGATCCATGCTATTGAAGAGCATGATACGAGTTTGTGGCACATAGCTGCCTCCTTATGGCAAAGAGTATATTTGGGAAAGAGATTGATATAAGCTTGTTAGGGGACTGGCTGCCTTAAAAATTAAACTGTCCACTTAGCTTTCTCCTTGGGTAATATTCTGATGCGATAGGATAGTTTAATGATTTAAGCACTTCCTGAAAAAAATGTACTTAACTTCTGGATCCTACTCATTTAATTCATCAGTAGTCGAACAGGTTAACACCATCCGTTACATGCTCCATGATGCAACTAAGATGGAAGCTTAATGCAAAACACAAACATATGTGAAAATTAATCAATTGGGAGATCCTAAAAAGGGCAACCCGTTACCTCTTCCCACAACAAGTAAACGTCCTTTAGGTAGAAACACTCCGATAGTATCAGCTGCCATACAAATTTGGGAACACGAACCAAAGCAAACAGGATGGGATGCTCATTAATTTCATGATCTCACTACTCGAACCACACCATATTGTATTTATGGTAAAACCCAGCCCTTCAGTCATACGACCCCGCCCCAAAAAGTGAAACCGTTCAATAAGATAAAGTAGGTACTAGGTAGTCGACTCCGCTCAGCAACTAACTACCTCAGTGAGATTCATCCATTACACAGATAACATACAACTCATAAAAGAAGCACCAGCTGCACATGCGAGGAAACGGTTGAGGTAATTCTCCAAAGCCAATGTCATTGTCTCCAGGGAAAAACTAACCCAAATAAGACCCCCAGCGTTTGAACTTTCACTCCAAACACAATGGCAACGTGCACAAGCCCCCCCCTCCCCCTGAGAAAAACATCCACAAGACCTGCGTGTTTTGGTCTACACTAGGGGATTGACCATGTCCCAAGGGGTGACCATGGCAGAGTCAGGTAAACCCTGGCTTCACACTGTTTTTCGCATGGAAAAAGAAAGGACCATAGTACAGTGTGGTAACGTTACTAAACAGCTAATGAGAACAAGCCGATTCAAAATGCCACTACTGCCATGAGTGTGAGCGCAAGAGTGATTGGCTACCTGTATGAATGTCTAGAAAGAATCGTGGCTGGGATGAAAGGCAAACCGGAGCAGGGGCCATCACACACTATAACAGGAGGAAGCGAGTCATAGTGTGATGGCCAACAGAAATGTTCACTTAGTTAAAACGCCTGGGTAGGGAACTCGACACACGAAGAAGGGACATTTCACAAAATGCACCAATAAAAACGGAGCATTTAAGACGAGTACAACAAAGAATAAATAGCAAGAGTGGGCGTGGTTAAAAGCCCACAGAGAAATTACAGCAGGCAAGAGCGCTTGCACGCTCGACCCAAAAAAATTAAACTACCCCTTACTACTTTGAGGCTGTTAGCAAGGTCTCTGGTTAGCCTTGCGAATTCCTGGGCACATGGACCCATGCTACCGACCTTTTTTATTCAAAACCTATTACCCCCATTCTGCCTTAACAGCACTAGTAGAAATTTCCAAGAGCTCTGCCATCCACAAAACAAAATTAAACTACCCCATACCACTTCAAGGCTGGTTACAATGTTTCAGGCTAGCCTTGTTAATTTCGGGGCATTTGGTTCTATCTTGCTTACCCTTACCCTTGCAAAAATACATGCATTGGAAAATCAAAGTACACTGAGCCCGGTCAGCCCAGAAAAATACATCCTACTGACTTTTCTCACAGCAAATATATGACCAGCAATCTGCCTGTAAATCCTTTAGAAGATGAAAGTACACAAAGCTCTGCCAGACATGAACAATCAAAATACCATTTGAAACAAGGTAAAATCAACAATGTCATCCCTCTTAGCAACACCTTGACCAGTACTAGCAGTTATGGAGTCTGTACTTGCTCTAAGCCATTCAGAAGAGGTTTAATGGACATTTTCAGTGTGTGAGAGCTAGTAAGTGCATTTGAGGGGATGTGAATGGAAGAATGTGTTTTGGACACCACTGCATGAATGTTGCAGCAGCAGTTCACCTTTATTTAAGTTATGTGATGCACAATTGTACAGTGATAGTTAAAGGGTCTCCAGGCACTAAACAGTTTTACTCTGGCACTCTCAGCATGAAGAAAGCAGAAGATGCTGCAAACTTTTTCTTTGGTGCAGACTTGATGTAACTATGTGTGATATAGATATGTAACCTAAATCTTCACATCTGTTGCCATCTCGTTCAGCCTGTTGCAAATTGCCCTTTTTGCAGAGTTATTGACAAACCTTTTGCCTCTGACCTCCTGTTTTTGACTGTGTGGTGTCCTTCATTTTTGCTGTCTTTAGGACATTGGGCGCTTTCCTACTGCTAACCAGTGCTAGAGTGCAAGTGCTCCCTATTTAAATTGCAAGGGTGATTGGTCTATCCATGATTGGCATATTTTATTTACTAGTAAATCCCTAGTAAAGGGCACTATGTGTGCCCAGGGCCTGTAAATCCAATGCTACTAGTGGGTCTGCAGCACTAATTGTGCCACCCACATGAGTAGCCCTGCAAACAAGTCTCAGTCCTGCCATTATAGTGCCTGTGTGTGCCGTTTTAAACTGCCATGTCAACCTGGCCAGTGCACCTACTTGCTAGGCCCAAACCTTTCCTTTTATTACCAGTAAGTCATCACTAAGGTAGGCCAAAGGCAGCCCCATGGGCAGGGTGCGGTGTATTTAAGTTAGGACACATATGGTGTATTTTACATGTCCTGATAGTGAAATACTGCTAAATTTGTTTTTCACTATTGCAAGGAATATCTCTCCCATAGGTTAACATGGGAATTACCTTGAAATATCTTTAGTGTATTTTACCGTTAGGAGCAGATGGAGATGTGAAGTTTGGGGTCTCTGAACTCACCATTTAAAAATACATCTTTTGATTAAGTTGGTTTTTGAACTGTGAATTTCGAAATGCCACTTTTAGAAAGTGGGTATTTTCTTGCTTAACCATTTTGTGCCTCTGCCTCTCTGCTGAATTCAGACCTTGATCAAGATGAAAGTTAAGCTGTTTGCACATTCACTCTAGACAGTCCAACAAAGGGAGCTGAAGCGTGCCCTGTATATTATGATGGCCCTTCACCAGGCTAATGGGTCTTCCTGAGCTAGAGTGGTGAAAGAAGCTGAAACTTTCAACTGAATAGGGCTGTGCCTGTCCTCACACAAAGCAATCGTCTCCAACCCTTCTGGAGTGTGTCTGGGGCCAGAGCAGGGAAAGACAGGGTCTTGTGCACTATAAAGACTTCTTTGTAGTGTGTCTACTTCAAAGACAGAAATGAGTATAAGTTGTGGACCTCTGACACCATATAGTTAGTTAGAACACTTCTAGACTGAGGACATTCTGTCGAAGAAGAGCTGGATGCTGTAGGAGGGACTGCCACTCTGTCTGTTGCTTTGTTGTGCTGGTCTGCTGCTTGCTGCTTCTGTCATGGGAGTGAAAGGACTGGACTCTGCTTTCTACATTCTGCTTTCCAAAGGTGCTCCAAGGGCTTGGACTGAGCTTGCCTCCTTTTAAGAAGTCTCGTCTCAGGGACATCAAAGACTTCACCTGCCAGTGCCTGGGCCCTCTTGCTGAGAGTCCTGACATGCCAAGCTGTGCCAAATCCAGTTCCTAGGCCCTTGGGAGTGAGTACTGGTTCAACAAGGAAGAAACTATTACATCGACTTCCAGAGCGACTTCGGAGTCGGCGCCGCTCCCTGACCCCCCATTCCCCTGCCTGCACTGGAGCAGTGGTCCCCGCCGAGTGCAACGACTGGAACCTACAACGCAGGCCTGATGCCCCTGCAGCACCTCCGAAGTTGTACCACAGTGTGAGTCCAGAGTGCTGTGTTACTGACGTCCGTGACACCTGGCTCCAACTCCTCTGCAGCGCCTGTGGTGTGATCATGACACCGCGAAGTCGACGCCTCACGTCTTGACCTGCTGGATTCATCGACACTGCCTGAGGAACCAATGCCTCGCCGCCAACGCAAATCACATCCTCTGCAAACGTAAGCAACCAATGCCTCATCTCCTCTGCCCAGCAGTAAGGAACCGCCGCTCCGTGCAATGTTTTTGTTTCCTCATCGTTTTCCAAGGTACTGTAACTGGGGTCTACACGACTCCATGGCCGGCCGCGCTCCCTCGTGGATGGCACCAGACTGTTGAAAGTGACTCAGTCAAGCCGTTTTGATAGCCCCAGTTAGAGCAATTGTGTTTCTAAGTGCTATACTACATTTGATCTTTAAAATCTCATATCTTTTCTTGTGTATGTTTGATTTGCGTTGTTTTGGTCTTGTTTTTTTCTAATAAATATTTTCTATTTTGCTAGGCTGGTGTGGAATACTTTTGCGGTGTTTTCACTGTGTTAGAGAGTGTGTGTGTGTGTGTACAAATATTTTACACATTGCCTCTGAGATAAACTTTACTGCTTGAGCCTAGCTACCAAGGGGGTGAGCATGGGGTTATCGTAGCTGTGCGACTAGAGTGAAGGTCCCTACTTGGACAGGATGCAAATCACTGCCAACTAGATACCCCATTTCTAACACAGCCCTTATACATTTGTATATTATCCTGGATCTTCATGAGATCCCAAACGCAATCTAGCTCTTGTTTTGGGTATCCGCACACCAAAACTGCCCACCCTCATACTCTGCAAAAACTGTTCCAGACACTTCTAACCTGGCTGATGAAGTCTTAAAAATATCGTTTGATTACGAGGGTTCTTCCTTGTGAGAAGGCTGATGGACCATACATAGGGTATTACAGTGAATAAGCTGATACGCCAGCAGCCAATGGACCGCTCAATGAGCAGAGGAGACATGCTGAGTTACCAAAATCCACAGACCAACCTACTTCCTCCAAAGGCTGCTCCAGTTAAGAAGTGCCTCTAAATAAATATTGGTATTGGATAAAAACAAAAAGATTGTAGTGAGATACCTTATCACTGGTGAGCTCTAGGGTGTCTTTCATTTGTAGGTCTTATAGGTTAATCTTCAGTTGAGCTGCCATCTTTGCAGCTACTTCACCTTTTTTCTCATTGTATAAGTTTTTGCTTTAAGACATGTATTTCATAGTTTTGTACTTTTCCACAGCTATATTTATGTTTGTACAAGAAGTTAGCATTAGGTTAAACATCTGGTCAACTTAGCAGAAGCTTTCATTTTCTATTTAAGGCTGTGAAATGCTATTAGTCAACCAACCTTTCACTGCTTAAAAAGCCAAGATGCAATACAGCTTGGGATAGTGCTATCATGTACCAGTAAGTTAATGGATGGTGCTTGAAGTGGGCGTGGTCATGCCAGTTACGCAAGAGACTTCTCGTGGTGCTCCCTACCAGCCATCGCTAGTAACCCTAATCCTGACAGCATGCAGTCCCTAAAGCTCACAATTCAGTGAGCCCCTCATACTGAGACAGGGTGCAAGGCATCAGATGCGACTGGAAGTGCAAGGGACCAAGCGTTTTGCATGTCTCATGTAATCGAGACAAGCCGGTTTCTCTTCATTATGGTGGGGTAACAGAAGCTGGGAGTAGATGCGCTGCATACCCTGACGCTAGGAATTAGCCACATGGAAGCAAACACTCTGGCTTAGAAGACAGCTGCAGAACTCGGGGGGACTGGAGGAAACATGCAGTATTGCCAGTGCACGCCCTAACTGAAGGCAAATAACTGAGTGTGTAGAGCTGGACATGTGGGCTGCTTTGTGATGCTGAGTGCCTTTGTAAGTTGTTGGCCTGAGGTCTCGTCGGCAGATGTGGCTGGTGTCGGGGAAAAGTAGTGGGGTAGCTTTTGTGGGGGGGGGGGGTATGATAAAACAAAAAGCACAAGCAACAAAAAAGAACTTGCTTGCTGCTCTTCTGCTGCTATGCATAGACTGAGACTCCACTACAGCCAATTCAGGTGCTGCTCTCCTGCTGATAATACCCATGCGAGCAGTGTCGGGATTTTGTGGCGAGGGCTGGTTTTGCACTTCACTGGGGACTGGTAATCTTCTAACACTGCTGTTCTCCACCCAGCAAAGCAGTTGGGTTGGAGAGGTCAGTGTGCATGTTGATTTGGCTGTCCTAAGACAGCTGGCCAAACAGACATGCACCCTCACAGCAGTGCCCACCACTCCTCCATACACTTGAGTATGGCCCCACCCCCAAGACTCGGCTCCTGACGAAAAATAAAATGATAATTAAACTGTTATTATCATTTTACTTTTCGTTTGCCTTTGCTGGCAGGGGTCGACGCTCCTCTGCCATAATTGATACTTTCTCCATCTTTCTCTGATGCCTTGGATCCCTTTTTTCTTCCTCCACTCTCTCTCCATTACTCACTGTCTCACTTGCTCATGGTGTCCCTCAGTGACTGCCTCCTTCATTAACTGTCTTCCTCCTTGACTATCTCCTGGCCACTCATCAACTACCCTCTTATTCCCTCACTAGCTCAGTCTTTCTCTTTATCCTGGTTGGTATCCCTCTCAATCATGCAATATCTCTGTTTTGATTCATTTCTCAATCTCTCGATCTCTGTATCTCTCAATTTCTCTGGCTTTAGCTATTTCTCAAACAGATCTCATCATCTCCCTGCTCCCTAAGGTCAGGAAAGGCTCTGTTTACTGAGAATAATGTGCTCTATTGTGTGCTCTAATTCCCACCACTTATTAAGAACCCCTGAAGAACATCCCAGTTGAAATACCAGCTTCTCTGATGGTATCCACCTTTTTAAACAAGACCTTTCTGTTCTGAGAAGGACTATGGAACACATCACCATGAGTTTGGTCAAAACAAAGTTAATTTTAAAATCTTTCAACCTCATTTGCACGGTAATTGACTCATTGCAATAGTGTTTTTCATCAGGAAACAAAGGAACGTGACCCAAAACCTTTGGGGATCCAACTGTTAATAAAATATCTCTCATATCTGATCTCTTTAAAGGTAAATCAAATTATAGAGAAATTAATTAAATCCCCTGTGCAATTATGATTTCACGGATTGAGTGACCATTTTGAAGTCCTTGTTACTTGTACTTTGTTAGTATGGCTTTGACTGTAGAGCATTTGGTGTAATCCCTTAAAATTGTCATTTAACACTGGCCACCTATAAAATGAAGATTTTGTTTGGATGGTGCATATGTTGCTAGATGTAGAATCTGTCAGCTATCTGTCTACCTCGCTACTGGTGAGGTTAAGTACTGGTGCGTTGCCACTCCATCATACTCTTAAGATATTTTCAACACCAGTTGAGTAGGTGATATTGGTATCTAAACTTCTCACGTTATCATGTTTGAGTCCAGGAAAGGTATTGAGGTTTAATTGATATCCAATGTTCTAAACAGTAATGCTGTTGCAATCTCGGCCAAATAATGCCTAAAATGTGGACCTATCCCTACTGTGCCCTCTTTCTCTTCCACACTTCTAGTAGCCCAAGGGTTGCATGTCAAGAACATTTTCATTCCGAGAAAAGTTGATTAATGAGGGGCATGGTTTTGACTATACCTTTGACTGCAAAATAAATAATTAAGTTTAAAGTAGACTTGCTCCTCTTTCTACCGTTACCCTCCACTTGGACTGATTACATCTATGATACCATATTCCAAGCAAGAATGCCAACGTGCATCGTTTTGCATATGTGGCAAAACAGAGGCAGTGTCATCCAGATTTCGTATTGCAGTGAAGGTGGCCTAGCCACTGACTGATTTTAGGGAGTGCTCAGCTTCAAGCAACACCACTGTCATGTAAAAGTAGTAAATATTATAACAATGATCAGCACTAGCTTTTCATATTCCCATTACCGGTATGAAGTTCCCCTTTCTACCAACTTGATAACTGTGGAATGTTTTATATCTATAGTATATCTGGACTCATCTTTACAGCTCCCACTGAGTATTGGGATAGTGCAGCGTTAAATGTTGAGGTTCGTTCTGCTTGATCGTTACCTTTAGCGACCTTTATGCTCTAACCATGGCTCTGAAAGGACCCAAAGCCCTGACCCATAACTTTATATTTGGGTACTAGCCAGAAATCAAGTAGTCTAAGCGCCTACAGTAATGTCATCCCACCTGGGATGGCAATGGTATTGAATGTACAGTGTAGAAGCTATGGAGGGCAAATAGCAGCTAATGTTAAAATGCTCGACCCAACTCTCTGGTCTACCTTGTCTGCTTCAGGGATCAGGAATGGATACTTTGAGGGTTAACTTCCTAGCACCCAGCTGCTTTCTCAAAGGGTCACACTAAAACCAGGATAGGCAAAATGATGGTCACACAAAATTTGCCCCACACTTCTGATGTGGACTTCTGAAACGAACTCTGTATATCCTATATTCGTTCCCTTAATTCAGCCAAACATTTAAAGTATGCTTTGTTTTGACTACATTTTGTCCTGTGCTAGGCTTTCAATTAGAAAAGTGCAAACCACGGCACCTAGGTTACCCAGAGATGTGGTGTTTTAAAATTCTGATCAAAGGCACTTAATAATATTAACTAACAGAGAGGACATACAGTAAAATGATTCAACTCAAACGGAACATTAACCAATATTGCTTTAACTGTTTGACGTTTGACACTCAAACCATCAAGCGATCTGGATGGTTAAACTCACTGTGGTTTTGAATAAGTGTCATCTATTCATATTCTGTTTGCACTTTATGTACACCGATCGCCTCTTTCATAGTTCCTTTGTTATGGTTTGATTCCCTATTTGTTTTTTTGCTTCGTCTTTCTTGTAGGAATGGAGAGCATTTCTGTGGTGGTTCCCTCGTCAAGGAAAATTGGGTCATCAGCACTCGACAGTGTTTCTCCTCCTGGTAAATTTGCTGCATATTACGAAGACTCAGGATCTTTATTTTCGTTGAGCAGCTTTGCTGATGGGACTCAAGAGGTTCCTGGGAATTCAAGATTATATCCTTTCTGTGTGGAGCACTTCTCATTTTGATTGATTGATTATTAAATCAATTGAACTTGATACACTTTTCGAATCTTAAAAAGTTAGTACACAGGGTGACTCTGGGTGTAGGCTAGAGGGGAAAAATGCCAGGAACTAGTTATGGGCAAGAGAGGCACATAGGCATTACAAGCAGGGGCATATAAAGGTGGCGGGAAGCTTTTGTGCAGCCTGATCAGGAATTTCATGTAGAGATCCACATCACACAAGCACTGTTTCCAACTTAAATAAAATATCTTTCTGCAAGGATAAGAATGCTGCTGTCTGCCACTATCCATTTGTATATATGTGTTAGGTGCTGCTTTGTTAATAAATAGGACTTGTCCTTCAGAATCTATAAATAAATGATGTTGAAAAAGGATGGAAACTAGGGAATAATGTCTCCCGTTCCCCTGTTTTGATAGCCTTAGTCATCAGCACCAAGAGTTACAGGCACAGTGGGGTACATGCAGCACAGACAGGAGGCATCACAGGCAGGAACATAAGTGGACAACAGTGATTGTCATCACAGACAGCTGAGGCAGCAGCAACAGTAGATAGAAATCCCATAGACCGTACCATCCAGCCAGTCATTACTACACCTCCGGTGCCTGGAAAGGCAATGTGGGGTTGTAGTAAATAGGCAACAGGACACGGGCATTGCAAGCTGGGGAATAACCATACTTGAAATTCAAGCAGAAGTGGATGGCTGCAGTTTGCACAGGGGCTACAATTGGTGGAGCAGCACCAACGTATTTCACGCCAGTGGAGGTGGGGCACTAGCTAACGGTAAGTGGGCACATTATAGACGCCCACAGGCAAGAACAGAAACAGAACACAAGTTTAAACTGAATGACCGGTCGCCAGGCTGCTCTGGACATGGGTTCTCTCTGCTTATGAAGGGGAGCCCCCACCTTGGTGCATGCACTTCATGGGTCTCTTGCTGTTCTGGCACATTCTGTGACTCATCATTATTGGCGGTGTCCTGTGTACGCTTCTGCCATCTTGTTCAAAGTTGCACATGCTTGCATGCTTTTCATCTTTTTTTTTTAAGTTACTAGGGATGAGATACCTACATTTTGAGCATTTTGTTTGCTCGTAACGATGGACCGTAAGAAGTACAGCGGTGGTTGAGTGGCGGAACCTGTTATGGGGTAGTGTTTTAGATATAGACAAATGAGACCCAACGGTTATTATATTCCAGTTCCATTACAAACCTTTTTTCCATTATTGAAAATCTCCTTTGTTGAAACTGCATCTTTGCCAGCACCTGTTTCGCAACACCCTGATTGTGAATGATGTTTCCTCAGGGCAAGGTTACTTAATTTAATAGTATAATTGACATTTGTCTTTTAATACAATGTCTTTTACTATGTTATGTATGTGTACTTGTTTAAGTATGTTTATAACAGCAATTACTTAAACTAGCCTTGCCCCGGTAAAGTGACAGGCATATTTAGTGTCTTTAAACACGTGTTGCAGAGAGTAAATTTAGATGAAAGGAGATTGTACTGTAATTGAATTGAAGTTTGCTTAATAAAAGAAAAACTGTAAATTATGAATACAGAGATTCATTCATACATCTGTCTAATAAATTAGGCGATGCAATGAACGTGGGCATTGCAGGCTTAGAGGCTCATTCTTTTTTGCTGGTCAAACCAGATGTTTTCTTCCCTACTAAATAGACTAGTCCTTTTTGTTGCAAGGCACAGTGAAAGAGACGTAAGTTCTTTAAAAAATATTGTTTACTTATGGTTAACATTGTTCAGGCTGCTAATTTTTGTCTCCATTGCTGTTTATTCAATTGAGAAGGGCTCATATTCGGTGTATTGTAGTAATCCAGACGTGAGGAAATGATGGCCTGGTATTCTAAGTTATATAAATGTAAATAGAGAGAGTGCCATATTTTCGACAACATTTTCATATAACAGTAGAGGTGGTCTTGTTAGTGTGTGGTCTCAGGGAAAACTTATTGTCCACTATGACATCTAGATTGGTCACTGCAGAAACACGAGGTGGCTCAGATACCTAAGCCACTCCTCTTTAGCTCGCACATCTCAAGAATATTAAGGCTCTGTTAGGAATAGGATTTCTGTTTTCTCTACATCTAGTTTGAGGGGCATTGTCTGCCATCCAAGATGCCACCTCAGAAAGGCAGCGTTTGAATTTGTTTTAGCATGGCCCAAGGTATCATCGTACAGATGACTGTGGCATCTGTGTAAGAAATAATATGAATCCAAACAATTTAGTCAGGGGTGTCTGTTTTTAATAGAATTTTAGTATAAAAGGAGAGATGATTTTGTTACTGTGTGCCACAGGTATTTCTCATTGAACTCTGTCACCTAGATTCTCACTGTAGAAACGGGAACAGCAGGGGACTCAGCTGCCTAACCTACCACTTATTGGCTCATATATCTTAAGGACCTCCCAGGAATAGGATTTCTGTCTTCTGTATGTGTATAGTGAGGCCAATAAAATTAGACCATGTCCTCTCCCAGTGCCTATTGAAGTTCAGTTGGTAAGAAAGTTAAAGCTGTTTCTGTACTGTTAAGAGACCTGAACCAAGATTGTTAGTTCCATGACTGCTTTTATTAGTTTAGCAGTGTAGATCTCTTTACATTGACAGGTTTGTCCACCAATTTTATTGAAACCAAGAGCAAAGACATCAGGCGATAGTTGCCCAAATTATTGGAGCATGTTGCCATCTTTTTATTGGCGATGTAATAACAGCTTGCTTCCATTTGAGGGGCACAAAAGCTAAGGAAATTGCACCTTTTCACAGTGATCTCAACATCTGACTGAGGCAGTCTAACGCCAGATGACAAAGGTGTGCGGGGTGTAATTCAAGAGAGGATTCAGATTTTACTGAGTGAATTGAACATTTAGTAAAATCTGGTGTGAGTTGTTTGTATTGTGTGTACAAGAATACCGGGAAAGGTATGTGGGGAACAAATCTAAATATGTTGCAAAATAATTCTATTCTGAAAAGGATTTTGATTTTTTTCCAAGGAAAACATCGAGCCAGTGAATCAAAAAGAATGAGGATTGAATGAGCTAAATTAATTTAGAACCTGTTCTTAGGAAATAAATCCACAATCTTGTACATTGCTTTTAAAGTGTTGGCAGCAGAGGAGATTCTGTCCTGCAGATAAGCTGTGCGCGTTCCCGAAATGCTCTTTTTTTTTTAAGAGCAGTGGTGTATGTATGAACTTTTCTAACACCCTACCCTCCAGCTATGTCCAAATGTTTTGGCAAGCACATTTTGCTTGTACCAGTTCAGTGAAATACAGGAGTGCCTTAAGGTTTCGACTGATGAATGGTAATTTGCTTGGTGAAATATTTAACTTGCTGGAGAGCCAGGACTCTTATTCCTTCAAATTCATATGATGAACATACTGATTGTTCATAAATGTCAACGCCTGTTTCAGATTTCTGTCCATATTCTTTCCCCAAATGATCTCTGAATAGGTTTCCCTTGCTTGTAGACCCTCCCTGGTCCACTCAAATAAACCGGTATAGTGAAATGTGAACAGCAAAAGCCTGGACTACAAACTCTTCATTGGTGATTAAATCAAATCTTATGTATTCCTCCCTTCATGTGTGGGGGGGGGTTTCATACATTGGGTGAGAACCAGTGTTAGAAATTGGGTCTCTAGCTGGCAGAGGTATGCACCCTGTCCAAGTAGGAACCACAATCCTAGCCAGGGTAAGTCAGTTACCCACCCTAAATTAACCTGTGCTCACCCTCTGGTAGCTTAGCACAGAGCAGACAAGTTTATTGTAAGAAGCAATGTCTAAAGTATTTTGTGCAACACTTAATACAGTAAAACAGTGAGAACACCACACACAGATAATCCACACCAAGTTAGTAAAATACATCTTAATTTAATGAACACAACAAAATCAAAACAAGAAAAATACTACAACTAGAATTTGAGTTAGGAATTTTTAAAGATTATCTGCAATTATTGTTTTTAAAAGCTTAAAACGCCAACCCTGGCTAACTGATCACTCTAGACCAGGTTAAATCTAATGTTCAGGCTGACTGCAATGGAGCACAGGCAATGCAGTGGCTCTGAGCCACAAAGTTGTTGCGGCAAAGTCTTTGTCCTCTGTGGCAGCACTGATTCGTCTGTGCCAGGAGGCGATGCAGTGGCTCAGATCGGCTCAACAGCGGCAATGTGCCGGCATTCAAAGTTGGAGCACAGAAGAACCTACATCCAAGGACCCAGGACTGGTTTGGATCAACTTGGTAGGGCAGGACTCGCAGAGCCCAGTGCTGTTGGAGATGCAGGCAGTCTTTGATGTCCCTGAGACTTCAGAACAGGAAGCAAGCTCTTGAAGTCAATTGGTTCTGGGAATGTGGAGATACAGATGCAGTCATTCTCAGTCCTAGTCAAGGAGTCAGCAAGGCAGGCACAGCCAAGCAGGAGTCCAGCAGTGACAGTCCCTTCAGCACAGCAGTCTTTCTTCCTGACAATGTCCTCAGGTCCTAAAGTGGACTGATTTGATAGGGTGAGAAGTCCAGTTATTATACCCAGTGACGCCTTTGAAGTAGGGGTAACTTCAAAGAGAGGCTTTGAAAGGCGCACAGATCTTCCCTTTCCTGCCCTAGCTCTAGACACACTACAGGGGGATATGCAGCTCTTTGTGTGAGGACAGACACAGCCCTGTTCAGGTGCCAGTGTCAGCTCCTCCCTCCCAACTAGCTCAGGAAGGTCCCATCAGCCTGGTGATGCACCATCAAGATGTAAATGGCACTCCTCAGCTCCCTTTGTGTGGTGCTGTCTATTTGGAATGCGCAAAGCCCAGCTGTTACCCACCCAGACATGTATTGGAAGCAGGCATCGGGCACACGAGTTCAAAATCAATAAAATGCCAACTTTCTAAAAGTAAAAAGTAAAGATGATTGACGTAATGCTGAACAATGCAAACATTCACCGCCAGACACAAAGATTTGGGTTTAATCCATTGTTTTTTTGCCCACCATGCCACCCCAGTTTGGATCTAGCCATATGCAAATCAGTCTTGACCCTGCTCCCTATGGGAACAGTGCAGCCAGAACTGCCAAGTCAGGTCCTCCCTGCACCAGAAACCATCACCCTGGGACCGGTTTCAGGGTTTCAACCCTCATCAGCCAGGCAAGCTTGAATCTAGTGGTGTAGTGAGCATGGGACCCGTGTCTGGGCATACCCTTCCTACTTATGGCATCCAAAGCAAAAAGAACAGATGATGGACGGAATGCTGAACAATCCAGATATTCACCCCAAGTCACAAAGATCTGGGTTTAATCCATCGTTTTTTGCCCACCACGCCACCCCAGTTTGGCAAATCAGCCTTGACCCTGAGCATTTCATCCATCATTTGTTCTTTTTTGCTTTTGTCACCCTAAGTGGGAAGGGTATGCTCAGACGTTGGTCCTGTGCTCACTACACCACTGGATCAAAGCTATCCCAGCTGATGAAGGGTTATACCCAGAAACAAGTCCCAGGATGCTTGCTTCCGGTCCAGGGAGGATCTGGCAGTTTGGACTAGACTATTCCCATGGGGAACAGTGTCAAAACTGATCTGCATAAGGCTGGGTCCAAACTGGGGTGGGGTGGTGTGGTGGGCAAAAAACGATGGATTCAACCCAGATCTTTGTGACTTGGGGTGAATAGTTGCATTGTTCAGCATTTCGTCCATCATCTGTTATTTTTAACTTTCTAAAAGTGGAATTTTTAAACTTGTAATGATAAATCCAACTTTACCATTAAGGAGGATTTGGTATTATAAGTTCATAGGTGCCAAACACGACAGTCCTACCTTTCTGAATCAGGAATTAGACGTAATAAATGTATTAAGCAATCCCCAATGTTATCGTATGAGAGGGATAGGCCTAACAGTAGAGAAAAACAAATTTGTTTTTCACTCCCAGGATATGTAAAATTAAGAAGCACATGACCTGCCATTTACTTAAACCACACCCTGCCCTTTGGGCTACCTAGGACCTACCTTAGGTGTGTCTTATGCGTAATGAAAGGGGAGTTTAAGGCTTGGCAAGGGATTTTAAATGCCAAGGCGCCATGGCAGGGAACCTGCATGTACAGGCTCTTCAGTAGGAGACCTGAGACATGTTTAAAGGGCTACTTAAGTAGGTAACACAATGCTGCAGGCCCTATTGTAGCATTTGATTTACAGGCCCTGGGCACCTATAGTGCACTTTACTAGGCACTTATAAGCAAATTAAATACACCAGTTGTGGATACATCAGTGTTACCATGTTTTAGGGTAGTGAGCACATGCATTTTAGCACTGGTTAGCAATAGTAAAGTGCCCAGAGTCCTACGGCCAACAAAAACATAACAGTAATAGGGAGGCAAAGTAGGCAAAAGGTTTGGAGGAAGACCACCCTAAGGCTGGTAGGCCTAACACCCAAGGCAGTGTAGTCGTCAATAGGATTAATTTGATCAGTGTATTCTAGACACTCAGCCCAAATATAAAAGTACACTAGCACAAACAGGTTTGCTGCTGATAAAAGTAAGGAGGAAAATAAATAATTCTAAAATTGTTTAACTGAAGTCATCATATGAGCAACCGAGAAGTAATGTAATGACTGAGCTCCTCATCTTTGGCTCCACCCCCTCCACATGGGATGACTCCTGGTGGCCTGCTACAATGGGAACTGCTCCGACACCCACCGACCACGCACGCAACCTGGGATTCATCCTGGACTCCTCACTATCTATGAACCAGCAAGTCAACGGCATCTCCTCCTCCTGCTTCAACACCCTCTGCCTGCTCCAAAAGATCTACAAATGGATCCCCACGGAAACCAGAAGAACAGTCACTCAAGCCCTCGTAAGCAGCAAACTGGACTACGGCAATGCACTCCACACAGGAACCACGGCCTAGCTCCAGAAAAGGCTGTAACATATCCAGAACACCTCCGCACGCCTCATCCTGGACATCCCCTGCCACTGCCATTTCGCAGGCCACCTGAGAGACCTACATTGGTTCGCTGTCAACAAGAGAATCACCTTCAAACTCCTCACCCACGCTCATAATGCACTGCACAACACCAGACCAGAATACCTCAACAGACAGCTCTCCTACACCCTGACCCAACAGCTCCACCGACCTCACCCTCGCCACCATCCCACACATCCGCAGAACAACCACCGGCGGCAGATCATTCTCGCACCTCACTGCCAAGACATGGAACACTCTTCCCACCTACCTGCATCTGACCAAGAACCTCCGTACCTTCAGGAGACTTCTCAAGACTTGGCTGTTCGAGCAGTAGCAGCTCCCTCCTTTCTCCCCCCCCACCGCCCCCCGCACCCCACAGTGCCTTGAGACCCTCATGGGTGAGTGGTGCGGTTTACAAATTCCCTGATTGATTGATTGAATAGTTGCTGCGGAATCCTGTTTGTGAGTGGGCAAGGAGTTTGAACTGTTCAATGTAGTGGGAAAGCTGACTGTTAATAGCTTTTCCCAGGGGTTTTTTCAGGGAAGGAAAGTAGAGAGATGGGTCAATAGTTGGTGAGGACTTCGGGGTCTGCAGATGGTTTCTTGAGGAGAGAGTTGACATCCGTGTGTTTCCAGGTGTCCTGGAATGTGACAGTGATGATAGATGTGATGACGATGGACTGCAGTGTCAAGCTTATCTTGGTGCTACCTATGTGGAAGAGGCAGGGCGGCCATGGATCCATGCGGTTACCTGAGTGGGTGCATGCCACGATCGTTGTGGTTTCTTCGGTGGTCACTAGGGTCCAGTTGGAGAGACTTTGTGCTCCTGCTGTCATGGCCGGTGAATGAGGAAGGGTTGTGGGAGTAGGTGATGATCGAAGTTCTTGTATATGTTGGATATTTTGTTGTGGAACAAGTATGAGATTTGATTGCAGAAGTTCTGCAATGGGAGTGATAGAGTTGGATGTGGCTGCAGGGTGGGTAAATTCTTTGATGACCATGAAGAGTTCTTTAGGTTTGTTTTTGCTGGCTTTGGTTCTCTGGGATGAGAACTTTTTCTTGGCCTCTTATTTCTTGGTGGTAGGATCTGACAGAGTTCTTGTAGGTGCTCTTGTCTGTGGGTTTCTGAGAGAATTGCCACTTCCTTCTAGCTGTCTGCACTGTCTCTTGGCATTCTTGAGGGTGTCTGAGCACCAGGTAGCAAGTTTTTTTGGGTTCTCCAGGGTTTATTGGCTTTGCGGGGAGCGAGGCTACAGACACAGGTGGTGAGCCATTCGTTGAGGCACTGGCCATTTCTGTTGGTGTCGTCAGAGAGTGGGATTGTGTAGGTTGAGGGTGTTGATCTATGCTTGTTCGGTGATGTTTTTCCCAGTTACGTCTCTAGGAGGGGGGTGTCACTGTTGACATGTGCAAGAGGGTGAAAATGTTGAAATGGATCTGCTTTCACATACAACAGGAGCAAATCACACAGAAAGCCTCAGTTGTACTTTCATATATAAAAGCCAACACTGATCCCCAACCCCAAGACCCTAGTAAAGGTTATGCATTTGGTAGCAGCTGTTAAACAGTACATCATATATTTTTTAAAACCGAGAAACAGATTTTAAAAATAACAATTTAAAGCATTGGTTTCAGACTAACAGAATAGACAATAATATTACCACCTAATGGTATGGAGGCTTCATTACACTTTATGATTATCATATGAACTATTGAAGTTTTTGTAATGTCCCAATTTCCTGAAGAATAGGGGACAAGTTAATTATACGGAGCCTTCTGATAGACGCCTACCCTGTTTGCGAATTAGAGACGGTAGTGACTGCAAGGGCATTTCTCTTATGGATGGGAGCACTAAAGCAAAGCTCTTTTTGTTGGATAATTCTTTAAAAATGCCTATCAAACTCAAAAACATACATAGTAGTTTGGGGTGATTTGGTCAAGGGGTTTTACGTGTGATATTTTACTTTTCATTTTGACTTTCGCTTAGAACAAGTGACTGCAGTCATGGTGTAGGCCATGAGATTCTAATGTGTTATCTTGTTTTTCTTAGCAATGCAGACTTATCAGGCTATGAGGCATGGCTGGGCACACTGTTCAAAAACCCTGGAAAAGACGACCCAGACTGGCAAGCTATCGCCATTTCAACAATCATGTGTGGACCCCCTGAGTCGCACCTGGTCATGTTAAAATTAGAAACGTAAGTGAAATTCAAACAGTTCAGAGTACCATAATCTAAAAGGCAGCACAACAGATACATTGATGCACTGCAGATTGCCTCCATTTTCTGTCACAAATCATTTAGGAAGACTAATCCTGTAATGCCACTAAAAAACATTCTGATATATTTGTTTTAATATCCCGTGTAACAGTTTGTTTGATGGATTTTAGAAAATCTTAACAGTGGTTCTGAGAGCCAAAGAAATGTGAAATTTAGATCACCCTTCTCAAACATACTTTGTGAAAACACTGCTTTCATCTGAGTCACAAAGCCTTTTTCGGTTGGAAACCTCCATTCATGGATGAAAATGACATCATCCATGCTGTCAGGAATTCACCAAAGGATTACTTACCGGTATAAATTGTTTTACTACTGCAGATTTCTCCATCATAAGTGTAAAGAAATCTCTATTAGTATAAACCATGCAAATGGAGTAGTGGTTGGAACAAGGTGTGACTTGTCTTAAAAGTTTGTGACCGCCCACAAACGTGTGAGTGTGTTGACCTTCACAAACTCAGATATGACCTGCTCGTTACCATAGAAATGGCCAGAAATTTGCTCCACTGAAGAAATTGAATAACTCCCTATCCAGGGATGGAAGTGAATACATCTCTGCGAGACTTTTGGGGAGGGGGGGGGGGTGCGGCAAATGGTTATTGCCAAATGAAAAGTGTAATTCCCCCGGAGAAAAAAAGAATGTATTCGCATATGGAGCTGTGTTTTCTAATTACCTAACTGTACAATATGCACAATTCTACACTGGGGGAATGAGAGTATGGAAAATATTTAACATTACATTGCCATTTATATGCGCTGAAGTATGGCAGTGCATTCCAGGTATCTTACTAGGAATGCCTGTTAGTTCCCAAACGTAGACATCTGCACCTATTCGTGGAGTAGTACTACTGGTGCAGATTTAGTATTTTTCCTTGTGACTTGGGCCTGTGTTCTCAAGTCGCAGTGCGGAAACAAGCAGGAGTGCACCACGTTAGTACTGCTTGTGCTGGCATTTAAGCAAGTACTCTGCAGGACATTTGTAATATGGTAGTGGTGGGAATACAGATGTTAAAGATATTTACCATGAGTGTCATTTAGTCGTTGATGATGCAATGCTACTTTAAAGTAGTAGTTTTAAAATTCTTATTTTTGAGTATGTACTTATCTGCTTCAAGGACACGGAGCTTTCTTTAAATTCCTTGCCATAAGATCGCCCACTACAGAGAACACAATTTCCAAAGACCAATTGAAATAACCATTTGTTACATTACAGAGGTACAGGGGCAATGCCATGTCTTCACAGAATTTATAGATTAAATGATCTACGTTTTGCCTGTCTCAAGGAAGATCCAGCTCAAGGTAGATGGTACTGGCTAAATGGAAGAAGATTGAGCCTCAGTGGGAGAAAGTCTTTTATCTGAGCTCCCCTTGAAGGTAGCACAAGTAGTCTTTAGTACTCCCTAAGTGTAACAAGCTAAAGATTGAAGTGACAGGACTGCCAGGTAGCCTCAAGAGCAAAGCAATGTACAACTCTGTAGAAACTATTGTGAAGCAAATTATAAAGCAGAATGTCACACCACTGACCACACTGTGGTAGTGGGAGCATGCGTTAGTGGCTCCACAGAGATTTCCCTGGCATTTACACACAAGATTGAAGGCTCAAAGCATGCTCATATCTGAGAAAAGCAATTGGAGAAGATGCACAGTGCGAGCAGGAATCAGAGTGCCCAACTCCATCTTTGAAAGCAGAGTCTCGCTTCTCACAAAGGTTTCCCAACCTCATTTCCCCAACCAGCCAAACAGGACTACTGACAAGATGAAAAACGTTGTTTGTTTTTCCTTCCTGAAACCCACCACCAATAACATCGGATCCCTCACCGCAAGTGTAACAAGATCTCCAAGGACCAATTGATCTCCAACCTCGCCCACGCCCTACCACCCAAAACCAGCGACCCCAACACTGCCACCCTCAACCTCAATGGCTCAACGACTGCGACACCACCCTCGCTCCACTCAAGAAAACCACCAACACCAGTGCCAACAAGAAAGCTCCCTGGTTCACCGCAGACCTTTAGGCCTCCAAACGAGAATGCCGAAAAGCCAAGAAGATCTGGCACCAGGAACAATCAGAAAGCAACCATGCCGCCCTCAAATCAGCCATCTGCAAACATCACCAGCTCATCTGGACCACCAAAAGATCTTTCTACAAAGAAAGAATTTACAACAGTGCACACAACAGCAAGGAGCTATTCTGCATCATCAAGGAACTCACCAACCCAAAGTCCTGCTCCGCCGACCCACCCCACTCGCAAGACCTCTGCGACTCCCTCGCAGCATTCTTTCACTGCAACATCACAGACATCCATGAAAGCTTTGCACTGCCGTCCCCCCACCACTGCCAAGGTCGAACCCAACGCACCCATCCACACCAACGTACTGAGCACCTGGACCCCCACCAACGATGAGGAAACCACCAAGACCATGAGCACTATCCACTCCGGCTCTCCTGCTGACCCCTGCCCTCACCACGTCTTCAATAAAGCCAGGCAAATCATCGCTCCCCAGCTTCGGACCACCATCAACAGCTCCTTTGAGACCACCATCTTCCCGGAGAGCTGGAAATACGCCAAAGTCAACGCCTTCCTCAAAAAGCCCAAAGCCGACCCAGGAGATCTCAAAAACTACCGTCCTATCTCCCTACTCCCCTTCCCTGCGAAGGCCATCGAGAAGATAGTCAACAACCAACTTTCCTGCTTCCTGGAGGACAACGGCCTACTCGACGTCTCCCAGTCTGGATTCCGCAAGAACCACAGCACCGAGACTGCCCTTATCGCCTGCTTCAACGACATCAGGAGCAGGCTGGACAAAGGTGAAACCGTTGCCCTCATCCTCCTTGACCTTTCCGCAGCCTTCGCACACGCCTCTTCTACGCCGGAATTCGCCACAGAGCCCTTGGACTGGCTCACCTCCTTCCTCTCTGGAAGAACCCAAAGAGTCCGCCTCCCCCCGTTCCTGTCTAAGGCCACCAAAACCATTTGCGGAGTTCCCCAGCGATCCTCACTCAGCCCCACCCTCTTCAATGTCTACATGGCCCAGCTTGCCAACATCGTCCGATCCCATGGCCTCAACATAGTCTCCTACGCGGACAACACTCAGCTCATTCTCTCTCTCACAAAGGACCCCGCAACCGGTAAGAACAACCTCCACACCGGACTCCACGCCGTCGTCAACTGGATGAAAGCAAGCCGCCTCAATCTGAACTCTGAGAAGACCGAGATCATCATCTTCAGCCCCAACAGATCAGCATGGGACAACTCCTGGTGGCCTGCCACTCTGGGGTTGGCCGCAAAACCCACCACCCACGCATGCAACCTCAGATTCATACTGGACTCCCTGCTCTCTGACCCAGCAAGTCAACGCCATCTCGTCCTCATGCTTCAACACCCTTCGAATACTCCGCAAGACCTTCAGGTGGATTCCCGTGGAAACCAGAAGAACGGTCACCCACGCCCTCGTCAGCAGCAGACTGGACTATGGCAACGCCATCTATGCGGGAACAACGGTCAAGCTCCAAAAGAAACTCTACCGCATCTAGAACACTCCAGCACAACTCATCCTCAACCTCCCTCGCCATGAACACATCTCTGCTCACCTCCGAGACCTCCACTGGCTACCCGTCAACAAAAGGATCCTCTTGAAACTCCTAATCTACTCTCACAAAGCTCTCCACGACACTTGACCGGCCTACCTCAACGAGCGTCTTAACTTCCACATCCCTACACGCCAGCTCCGCTCTGCCGCGCTTGCAACCATCCCCACGTACACCGTACCACAACCGGCAGCAGATCCTTCTCCCACCTTACCGCCAAAACCTGGAACTCCCTCCCCGCCAACCTACGTCTGACCCAGGACCTCCAGACCTTCAGGGAGCACCTCAAGACCTGACTCTTCGAGGAGTAACACCCCAGAGCCCCTCCCACACCTCCATCCCCACCCCTGCGCCTTGAAACCCTTCCAGGTGAGTAGCGCGCTATACAAAATTCTGACTTTCATTGATTGAAAATATAGATGGAAGGATGTTCCTGACTCTCCAAGCCAACTGTGATCTGAATTCCTTGTATTTTGGTTTCAACTCTGGAATCTGCTGCTTCCACCCACAATTACTTTCTCTAAAGGATACTTTCACCCTCATCAAACATATGAGGACACTGAAGCTTTATTGACCACCACCTGTGTTTTACCTCCTTAAAGAAAGTATAAACTTTGTTCCCTGAACCCATATGTGCCTCGTGTCTTTATGATAGCTCCAACTTGAGTACCTGAATGTGCAGCACATTAGATTAATAAGAAATATAATGTAGGTTCATATTAAATTAAAAGGAAAAGAGAGCTTTTGCAAATGTAGATAAAATATTTACTGTTCAGTGGTTGTGAAGCATTATTGGCAATGTAACTTAAATATAACTTTATAAATGCTGTAATAAATGAACATGTTTAATATATTGGCCCACCATGGTGTGTGTCCCAATTTTTTTTAATGTTGCTTACAAGGCATTTTCTTCACTTACAGAAATCAAGTCTTGTTAATTGTGTTCAAGTATATAGAAATTAGTGTTATTTTTAAATTGAATAGTGTTAAATTTACTTGTTTCTCTTGTCAGCCCTGCAGTCCTAAACAGCAGAGTAGCCATCATCTGCCTTCCTCCAGCACGGTACATTGTACCTCAAGATACTGAATGTGAGATTGCAGGATGGGGGGAAACTAAAGGTATGTGACCTATCAATGAACTAATATCTGGTTTATATTGTAAGTCTTTTCAAACATCAGTTTAATTGCACACCAGTTATACGTGAAACACCAAAACTACAAATGCCACTTGATGATATCACATCATTTTCTGCAATAAATTACCATTGCTACTTAGGATGCTACCTAGCTCCATGTCTTTGGCACCACGTTTAAAGTCCTTGGATTTTAGGTCACAAACTGAGGTGTTCTGAGAGTTGTAAACTTGTGGTGCCACCATTGATCCTGTTGAGCTGCTAGACCTGAAAACTATGATTTGTAACAGAAAATAAAACGGTTGGGGATTTGATCTAGTGACACCAGGGCACAAGATTGCATGTTGCAGCATCAAATCACAGAGGGCAATTTTGCCATTGGCTGGATCTTCCTTTTCCCCCTCCTAGATCAGTTGGACTTGTCATACAGTTCTATGAAGTATGTAGTGCTGTGAATTTAGGACAACAGTAACTTCAGATTACAGGGACTCTGTCCTCAGATACCCTCAAATGATGGCCCTGTTTCCTAGCTAGGTCACAGTGCTCCATCTGAACTTCAAACCTTACCAGTGTACCAGTTGGTGACAGCAACTTCGAACATGCCCACTCTTCTATCCCAAGGATTTTATGGAAACAGATCTTTACCATTTTCTTTGCTGCTCTTTACATTCAAGGCAGACACAAAAAAATACAATGTGGCTTTTCAAACATTTATTGAAATAAATGTATTTGTGTGTAAAAGGCATGAGCTGCATTTCTAAGGCAGAAGAAACCAAGCGATGTAACCAGCATTATTAGAATGGTGAAAAAGATGAACAATTCAACCATAATAACAATACAGTGTCATAACAGTCCCTATCTGCTCCTACCCCAACTGTCACTGATGAGAGCAGAGAGGGTGCACCCTCTGCCAGAAACATTGGGAAACTGAATCCCCCACCCAATCTGTGTAGCTTGCGCCAGGAAGCCGGTAAGCTGTACTGTGGCTCATCTTTGGCAGGGTGAAGGTCAAAGTCAACAGTGTAGAAAAGTGCCCCTTTTAGCATGGTCACACCCTCTGCCCTCTCCCCTCCCCCCAACTCTTTTTGCTTGATATCTAATGCTGACTTGACTGAGTGTGTGCTGGGATCTGCTAAACAGTCCTGGCACCTGTGTTCTTTCCTGTACCATTGCTTCCGGAATTGGCACACCGCTAAGTCCCTTGTAAAAGGTACCAGTGAACCAATGGCCCTGTGACCAGAGAGGGTCTCTAAGGGCTGCAGCATATATAATGCCACCCTAAGGGACCCCTTACCGAACACAGGGACACTGCCACTGCAGAATGTGTGTGCTGGTGGAGGGAAAAAGGTAAAGTCGACATGGCATCCTTCCCTGGGTGCCATGCCTACAAACCACTTCCTGTTGCATAGGTAACTCACCCCTATAGCAGATCTCACAGCCCTAAGGCTGGGTGCACAATACCACAGGTGAGTGCATAGTTTCATGAGCAGTATGCCCCTACAGTGTCTAAGTCCATTCTAAGTGTAGCCATATTGAGAATGTGGGCTGGGAGTTTGTCACTGCGAACTCCACAGCTCCATGATTGCTTCAAGTAATGCTGGGAAGTTTGGTATCAATAAACCCACACTGATGCCAGTGTTGGATTTATTGTAAAATGCACCTGGAAGGTATCTTAGAGATGCCCTCTGTAATTCATCCAACTCCCTAGTGTGTGGTTGACCAGACGGTCAGCCTGCCACCACCAGTCAAGTTTCTGACCCCAGGGGGTTGAGGGCCTTTATTCTCGCATGATTCAAAGTGTGATCTGGGTAGAGGTGGTTCACACTGCCCCTCCCCCCTCTGCAGGAATAGCAACACTTGGCGATAAGCCTCAAAGGCTCCTGCCCTTTGTTCTGCTGATCCTGGGCACTCCAGCCAGTGGAGCTGTCTGCTCCCCAGACCAAGCCCCACTTTTGGTGGCAGGTCCAGCAGGAAAATTAGTAAGCACAAGAAGGCGTGTCTGCCTCTGCTGGGACCACCCCTAGGGTGCCCAGAGCTGAGATGAATCTTGCTCTTCAGATTCCTGGCGACCCTAAAGAAGTACTGAAGAGCCACACGAGCAGAGAAGACTCTGCTCGTGTGGCTCTTCAGACAACAACTGACTGGGCCCCAGCTCTACTGGCCTGTTTGCAGCTTCAAGACTCTTGCTACAAAAAGACTACTCATCCTGCAGGACCAGCAACCTCTACAAACCCCCAGAAGACTGCCTGCCTGCCTACCTAAGGACCAAGAACTCCTGAGGATAGTGGCCCTACCCACAAAGAAACCTCCAACACGGCACCAGAGCCCTCCGGATCCGTGAGTCCTGCCCACTCTGCACCTAATGCCCACAGCTCGAGTCCAGGTGGCCCACCAGTCGAGAGAAGATCCACAGGCAATTCTGACCTAGAGCCCACCCTAGGTTGACA
Organism: Pleurodeles waltl; assembly: GCF_031143425.1. Classification (NCBI taxonomy): domain Eukaryota; kingdom Metazoa; phylum Chordata; class Amphibia; order Caudata; family Salamandridae; genus Pleurodeles; species Pleurodeles waltl. Next base: position 331,687,730 of record NC_090448.1, read on the forward strand.
CCTCATGACCAACATTGCAACGCCTGCGACTAAATCCAGAGAACTCCCCTGACCATGACCCACTCCGGTGAAGATTCCCAACGCCTAAAGGTAACCCTGCACACGCAGCCCCTTGGCCTTGGGGAACCCAACCAACAGTCCATCAACGTCCAGTGGGATCTCTACTTACGTGTCCAGCCACTAGTCTTCTGCAGCCGCCTCCATGGACCAAACCTGCAGCCTTTTTTGTGAACCCGGAGTTTCTCATTGAGAAACGTTGGGTGCCTGATGTTGTGTTTGCACCCTGCACCCAGTCGCCCCTGCATTGCTGAGGGTGTGTGTTTGGTGCAGACCTTTGTCCCCTCCCCCCCGGTGCTGAACTAAACACTCCAAGTCTGTGCCCTGAAGTTGCGGGTACTTACCTGCAAACTGTTTCCTTCTAAGTGCCCCCAGTCTCCACTGGTTTCTATTGGGCACCCAACACCAACTACTTAGACCGCTGCACCCGGCCGTCACTGTGTTGCTGGTGGTACACCCTTGGTGTCTTCTTAAACCTTACCCTGTGGACCCCTTAACCCCCAAAGACTGGGACCGTAAGTTGAGTACTTAACTGTAAACTGTGTTGGTACTTATCCTCCCTTAGGACTACATTGCCTTCAGTGATGTTTGCAATGTCTACTTTTGCTATTGAAAAGTATTGCTTACCTGAAAACTTTTAACTGTGAATTCGAAAGCACAGTGGATACTTAAGTGATACATTCTTGAAACTGTACTTACCTGCAACAAAGATTTTTTTGGTTCTATAAATAAAGTAACAAAGTATATTTTTTGATACTTAAACATTAGCCTGGAGTTAGTCAATGAGTGTGTGCCACATTTCTTGACTGTGTGTGTACAACAAATGCTTAGCACTACCCTCTTATAAGCCTAACTGCTCTCCCACACTACCACAAAAAGAGAGCATTAGTACTATCTACTTTGGCCTCTGTTGAACCTCTGGGGATACACTGGACTCTGTGCACACTCTACCTTACTATGCTATAGTATATACAGAGCCAGCTTCCTACAAGCAGGGCTGCATCTCAAACAGTGCACAAAGTACCAGGACACCACTGGTGAAAGTGCACCTCTACCGAATGTGATTTAGAGGTCATTCTTCTAGTAAATGAACTGCTACTATCGCACTGTCAAAGGTGCAGGAGTAATGCAATGAAATGTCTAAAATCTGCCTCCACAGGCAAATCCGAGTCCTGGCACATTGAACGCAGTATTCCTAACCCCATTATTGAGCTTGAGGCTACCAAGCAGCAATGCTAACTAGAAATACAATTGTAGGTGGATATGTTTCTAAACATGCTATCGCATAACTGCAAAATGTGCTGAAGGCAATATTTCTAAAATATATCAAGTTCAAATCTGAAGCTAAAATTGAGACTCAGCCCAGGGCTTAGTAAACTCGACATCAGACTCAAAAGGTTTTGACATTCAGTGTAATGATGAGGGCATATAAAGTGCCAGTAGGTCGCTTGTGGGAATGCAACACTCAAAAAGGCACAATTAACATAACGTGTGACTCTGGGGCAAATGAGTTTGGTACTGAGACCTAGTTTAGCAGTGCTTGGGTGGCCGTGTCACAGAACATTGGTTCAGCAAAAGCTTTGCTCATAGTCTCATTTGAAAGGCCCCTAATTGATTGAAACTGATTTTAAACTACCTTTGCACACTTAAGGTTTATGAACAAGGTTTTTAGTACATTGAATTTGTAGCACTAGAAATTTGTTGTTGGCACTTACAGGAAAAGGACTTTGTGCTAGAATTTTTCATTCTTACTCACTTCCTCAGTTTCAAAAGAAACTGTCCCAGCGATGTTTTGATAAAAATTAAAAATTACATGTTTGATGCTATATGTGACTGTAGATACACATGCTCTGTATACTCCTGCCATCTAGTGTTGGGTGTGAAGTTGTGCAAGTTTCTCTTTGTAGAAGTCTTGCAAGCCACGAGGTTGGGTGACTCCTCCTCTTGGTGATATTGCACATGGGCATCGACTCCTTTGATAGAATGCCTTCACTCTGTGCTTTGACTTTGTTCTGCACACTTCTTTGGTTCTTTACTGTCCTTGCCGGTATAGTTTTTAATCGTGGCTTTCCATGTTTGCGTTTGTCAGAAAATGAGTTGGTTCAGGTTCCTTTGACTGATTGCCCCTCTGGGCATCACCCATTTGGGCCTACCCTTCTGCGTACCACCAGCTCCATTGAAAATGCATTTCTGGTGATGGTACACACACCTTTCAGATTCTGCCCGTGTTTTCATGCAAAATATCCGCACACTGGATTAGACCTTGTGTGCAATTTGTGTCTTTCACCTGATCACAAAGAGGCCAACTGCAGCACCTGTAAATCATTTCGATCAAAGAAGATCCTCTCCGGAATCGGAGGGCTTGTCAGCTCGAAATGTTGCAGAAGGCCACAGACGACCCTTCCGACCTCTTTGACGAAGAACATGCTAAGGAAGAGCCAACCGCTGAGGAAGAAGTGCCATTCTCAATTGGGAATAGCTGCAGCTCCGACATCTAGTTAGGCCTAGAAATGCAGGGAGTTCCATCTGCCCGGCGTGTGAGTTCTGTAGCCCCTGCCCCTACTCAGACATCCAACCTGACCAAGAAATCTGTGGTCAACTCACTCCCACTATTGGAAGTTATCGGACCACCACTGCTTTCCGGCCATGGTCAGATCCAAAAAACCTTATTAGATGCCCTGACCTTGGGCCTGGCACCAAACATTGCCACCAAGGCTAAGCCTTCTGCATCAACCATGACCTGCTCAGACTAAGAGCATGTTTTGGCACCGTCATGACCTTCAGTACCAGCCCACCAGCCAACTCCATCTCCCTCAGTGCTAACGAAGCCTCAACCTTCGAAATCAAAGCACTCTGTATTGAAACCTTCGGAGCCTAAAGACTCGAAGATCTATGGCTTTTACATCCTCTGTCGAACCCATACTTGAAAAATTGGGCATTCGCCAGTGGAAGATACAGATCAGTTCCCCACTTAGTGGAAAAACTGTGATTCTGGGGACATTTCTGTGCCTATGTCCATCAGAATGTAAACATGTGAATGGTGATTAAAATGTGTGTAATTATATACTATGTAAGCATGTGTGATCTACAAATGAACTGTCTTCTAGTGCTGTCTCAGTCACCTATTCGGAACATGTCTTGGTTTTGGTTGTCTGGGTTCAAGCACCTTACACTTTAGGTTCTCTATGTACAGAACTTTGTGTATGAGATGATCCTAATGCTGATTAAATAAAATGGTCTTGGTGAAGTCCTCAATTGCTCCATACAGCTGCTCTTTATTAAAAAAAAAAAAAAACTAAAACAAAACCATTTTAAATTTGCAGATGTAGAGGACTTTTTTGGTTGGTTTGATATCCACAGACAATTATTTCACAAATGGTTTGGTAAGACGGTGTACTAGGGTTAAGTAATGGTCATCTCGAGGATGAGTTTGACTACACCATGCTCTGTCCCTGGCACTGAATCAGACAATGAGCGTAGAAGAACATTGTTTAATGCCAAGGCAATAGTGACACAGTTGTACCCAATTAATATATATTTTTTTTTTACTGAAAAATGCTGTCAGTTCATCTTTATACTTCATATTTCATCACTTCAAAAATGTGTCTCCCAATGAAATAAACTAGGTGCAGTTTCACTGTGAAAAGCAACACTTTTATTTTTGATTTTGAACAGATAATTTAAAAATAACTAAACATCATCAACCACATTTCCAATGGTGACACTAAACACATGTAATCACAAAAGTCAACCCTTCACCCAACAACTTACCCTGGTACCCCAGAGGCTTAACCCTCTATCTTTAACCCTTTAGCCTTAGTTTATTACCCTGTAGCTAAACCCCTGTGCCCATAACTATGTTCTTAAACCCTATGCCACATACCCCCAGCCCTATTCACCACACATTCAACTCTATCCCCTTAACCTTGAACCTAATCTTCTTAACCCTGTACTCAATCCTTTTAACCAACCCCTAAAGCCATACCTTTAACAGCTATACCCTTTATCTTCTCCCTGTTCCCCAGCCCTTAACCTATTACTTACAACACTTACACCTCAAAGTCCTAAGCTTTAACCCTATATACTTAATTGCTACTGTTAACCCATTACTCCCTACACTATTCTCCCCATACACATAAGCCCCATACCCTTAACCCCTATACTTTGCAACTTTAACCCAAACTTTAACCCTGTTAGCCACTTAACTCTTACTCCTATACTCAACCCCAATCCTGAACCCTAATCCTGAACCCTGTACACTAAATCCCATACCCCTTTTTTTAACTGTTTTTATTGGGAACGTTGATGTAGTAGAAGAACAAATCCAGTACATAAACAGCACTGCCAAAAACATCTCACATTTTTCTGGAAACTCAGATAATTAACAGGGTACAAACCTAGAACATTCTGTATTCCGCATGTACATGCATTCAGTTCAGTAATGTCAGACATGTTGGTTCAGTGTGGCAGGAAAACCCTCCCTGTGTTTAATAGCAGTATCTGTTCTGCTTATTTTTAGTTGGTATTATAGCAGGAGCTCGTCCCATATTGGCCATAACACACTGAGCAGTGGTATCTGTTAGCCCCGTCAGAGCAGCCTTTCCTAGTCAGTCGTTCGCTTCCTGTCCCCGCTACAAAAGCTGTTTGTACTTCAACCCATAACTCTGCCATCAGTTTGTGCCGCACCCCTCTCATGTCCTCTGCTCTTAGGGCATCTCCCTCCAGTATTACCCAGCTGTCCACTGTTCTTTGCCATCTGCAAAACAGCAGTCCTCCTGTTGACCGGCAGTTCAGTGCCATGTTCGAGCAGGCAACCACAAGTGCCAGATGTAGGAATCTATTTTCCACCTTCTTTTCATCCCTAACCACATAGCTTTAACCCCTAAACTTGGTACCTTGTATCCTCTACCCTTTTCCCTCACACCTAAACCCTTTACCACTTCATACTGCCAATAGATTAATATATTTGGCGTGGGAAATGTTCCTATTTCAGAATATTCATTTTTAAAAATAATAGAAATATTTTTGAAGTGTTATTTTCAAAGTTTTGATTTTATTCCATGGGCATGTGGTGTCAATGGAGGGTACCTATATGAAAATATTTACAAACACCAGATTTATTAAATGTTCAAGTCTGCTCAGATAAATAGAAGTGAAATGAGTAAATCTGATGCGTTTAAATATTTTTCCAGTCTTTGACATTTCTCAAAGACATTAAATACATGCCATCTGTATACATGTTTACTAGTCTTTTCTCTTTTTAAAAGTATACATTTTCCCTTACAAACTTTTAGTGGTGGACAGAGTTTGTGCTTCCATAAGTGGATGGGAGGCAATAGTTTTCAGGAATGTGGAATTTAATAAAATATCTACTGATCCATTGAATAGGTTGCTTCATAAATCTACTTGTCCTGTAAAAAATACACTTGTCCCTTTGGTTCCACGTAGTTTGTCGAAAAATGATGGCCGCAATCTCATTATAAAAGAGCTCTGATAATAGCGTTGCTGATTATGCCAGGGCTCACACTATAGCAGGGTTTGATTACTGCAATTTCCCTATTTTGCCACCTGTCCGCAGATCTACTTACTGGGCTGCAGGTAGCAGTAAGTAATAGTTCCAAAGCTGGAATGTCCTTTTGAGTCTGTGCAAACCTACTAATGTGCATGTCTTAGGGGTGTTCGCCAACTCTTCTCTAATCTTTTCCCATTCTTAGAAAGGTTGGAAATGTACTCCTGACAAGGGCAGAAGTTAACCTTCTTCCAGGGTTTGAGAGAAAGTGAACTTATCAACAATCAACAGATTTTCGCAAGAGAAAATCTACACATGCATATTTGCTTATGCGAAAATGCAGTTCACAAATATTTTCTAGGAGTACAGTTTCCTGATCTACTTCTGTAAATTCTTGTGAATTTGTGATAGCTGTAAATCTGCTCTAACACAGACCTAGCCCTTGATTGCATTTTTGTACCTTTCTTTAAAAATTCGGCCCCTAATTAGGTCTGGCATTAACCAAGACCTTACAACGTTCTTTTTCACAAGAAGCATATTGGCACACAAAGTAGTTTTGTTCAGTGCCAGGAGCTACTGTGGCAATGTGTGCTATTTAAAACCAAAAAATATCTTAGCTTTTTGTCAATAGTTGTTGTAATGGCCAGCTCCCACAGCAATAAAGTTTTGCAAAAAACATTTTGAAATGAGACAGCCGAACGATTGACCACAAATCTTGGACTATTGGCTCTTCTAATGCTCCTTTCCCATAATCTTGTAACTGGTTACAATAATTTTCCATTATAAATACTTTGAGTTACTAGAATGCATCAACACACTTTACTAAATTATGCTTCAAAGGAATGGTACCTAAAATGTGACTGTAGTTTAGCAAAACATTGTTTTCCTTGTTGCGTTTTTTTGTGAACATTTAGTTCTGAAAGCAAAGAATCTTCAATTTTGCTTTAAACCTTCTGCAAATATTTGCATCTAAGCAGAGATCATTCTGGGAGGATTATACGAACCAACACAATGATCCATCTGGTACTCAGAGATTCTTGAATGTTTACTTATTTTAATGCAAATTAATTCTTGTGTACTGTCTGGGTATGTGCAGTGTCTCAAACTGCACTCTCAAGACCAAAAAAGTGTGCTGGTGGTGCCACCACTGACCAGCCTCCTGACGCTTTGTTTCTATGACCATGAGGGTTCACAATGGGGGTCACGAAACTAAAGGTTATGACTTCATTGTTTATTCATTGATACAAGTCTTTTCCACAATTGTCAATGAAAAAATCACACCAGTATGTATACCAGCGTTGACATCTCATCATTAAATATGTATTAAAGTTGCAGCGTTATAACTTATTTTCATCGGGGGTTTCTACAAACAAACGTAAAGCGAAAAAAACAGGTTTCAACAACGGTGTTTAGTTTGCACAACTTGACCTACCAAAAACCAAGGTGAGCATAGAAAATCGTGCAAAAAAGTGAACAAAAGAATAATAAAAACATTTTGAAGGCGTGATTGCGACCACGTATGAATTACCTCAAAACTAACTGGCATGCAAAGCATTGTGAGCTTACAAACCCTTATGGGCAATGGTGGCAGCAAAGTATGTTACGACTCTTCTACTGTCGTGCCTAGATAGAATCACAGAGCTTGAGCACAATCGTCTATTAGTACTCAAGAACATGTGTATGTCTTCAAGTTGAAAGTTGTGATCCCTTATTGCAGCGTAACAATCAAATACATTATGCCCAATTGTGCTTGTGAACAATTGACGTGCCCCCATCAATGCTCATGATGTGATTTCTTGACGAAGCAGAACACTCAACGTTCCAATACCCACCCTGGCATGTTAACCGCATCTAGGTTAGTAGTACAGACTTACTTGTTCAACGCTGTGATGTAAGACGCCCTGCACTAAGACACATTTCTTTGTCAGCTCTTTGTCGGAACCGTGGCCCGGAAGTCCCATTAATTCAAGCTGGCTCTTAAACCACCCCCACTGTGGTGAAGTTAAAGGGGCTTAACCCCGACGGTGCTTACTCAGTGTGCACTCAAGACCTTTAATGAGCCTAATCTAGTTTCAAATGACTATGAAAACGGCAGCACCAGTAACACACCTGCCCGAAAGCTCGATAGCAACATGCTCTGACACACTCCTTGCCATATCTGTAAGAGCTTGAAGCCATGCTTTAACAAAGATGAACACACATCAAATATCATGGCGCCCTGCAAGCCAATTGCATTAAAATAAACTTGCACAAAAACACTATTGATATGTGGTGAACTGAGTGTCCTTCCACAAACTTAACAACTATACAATAGTGTAACCAACAAATACTCAGAAAAGGAAAAACGTGAAAAAAGAAAGAAGCAAACATACACAAATAACATATAGAGACAAACTGAGAAAAATGTCCAGCTGCCAATGTGTACCATCAGTCCTGAAAAGAAACAAGTATATTCTGATTTATCGTCCATCCCCAGTGGCCGCATAGTGCCAAGATGTTTAATCCAGAGCACTTCAGTTCTCAAACGTTTTTGTGATTGTCCATTCCCACTTTAGGGGACACCACTGTTATGGCTTGCTTCCATTCAATGCATAGCCATACTTGATCTTAATTTGTTTCATATGTTACTTTTGTGTATTGTTATTCGTAATTTAATCTTACATTCTGTCTTGCCAACATACATTTGGCCTCATGGACACTTCAAAGCATACACCACATTTTTGGTGTTAGTCTGCTAAGTGTTTTCACTGAATAATTTGGCCATTCATAGCATGTATCACAGTATTCCCGGTTATTACATTGTTGCAATGTATGCAATTCAAACATCTTTGGGTACTCCGATGGTTAGTATATTTATTTTTCGTTTTGGTTGAGGATCTCCTTTCATGTTTTTTTCTCCAGATTGTATTTATTTGTTTGCACGATTATTTAAAATCATTACAAATTAAAAATGTAATCTTCTGATAAAATCTGCTATGCTAAGAAAAAAACGGCATAATAATAACGTTCAGGAAATACTAGCATAATATTCCTTTCAACTTTAAAAACTAATATCGTGAGGGTGAAGTCATAGCTTCATAGGCAATCCTTATAAGAGTTCTGACTGCGCACCGGCTCTTTGTGGTTACTGGGAGGACAGCAGTGCTGTCGCCTTCACAAACTGTGCGAAGCGGGCTACTACTTGCCCGGATTTCCCCCCCTCAGGCAAGTCTCTAAGGCTCCTTGTCAGGTCCAGATGTTTAAGGCGCGCCAGAGGGGCTTGAGACAAAACTTAGTCTGTTCCTCGCAAAAGCATAGGATATGAGTCAAAGACTCTTCACTCTCGGCGCAGAGGCGGCATCGCATATCCCCTTCCTCTGCATGCCTCCTCCCATACCAGTATCCCTTCAAGGGGACAAGGCCAATACAAAATCCCATCAGTTGGCATTTTATCCTTGTGTTGATGGGAAGAGATAGGTAGAGTGGCCGAGACCTTGGTTCGTATAGCAACAAAGCCAGTCTGTCATGACCCAGTTTATTTTTTATTTTTTAGTGCAAGCACATCTTGCGTTGCAGAGATTTACTTGGCTTGCTTCATCAATATTTTGGAGGCCGATAATGCCGGAAACCCACTTGTCCAGACTGTATGCTCCTCTAGGTCCTCCAAAGCCTGGATGAGAAACTTATGCCATTGTGTTTCCGGTTTTTGTATTAGTCTCCTTTGCATGCTTGGCTTTCAAACTGTAGGCTAAAAACATAGCTTTTAACAACCACTGTTGCAAAGTGAGACCGAACGCTAACCAGGTTTGAGCATGAGAGGTGCACTTTGGGAGCCTGAAGACTCTTCGATAGCACGTTGACTGTGCTCTGTGTAACCAGTTGGCCCTTTTGTTTCTAAAGGTCATTGCCCTATAGGCCACTGTGGGGAAAAAATTGCATTCAATTATAGGTCTGACGTGTTCATTGATTTTCTTACTTTACAAAAGGCCCTTTCTAAGGAGCTGGTAGTCCACTGTTGAGCGGTAATGTGAGCTGCAACAAGGTCCCTATGGTCCAGCCAAACTCCCAAATATTTATTGGACGTCACCACCTCAATGGCATTTCCCTTGACTAACCAATCCCCCTTTTTTATCACTTTCCTTGAGATTATCATCGCCTTTGTTTTGGTGATGTTCACTGTCAGACAGTTAGCCTTGCAGTAGGCTGACAGTGCTGTAAAGAGTCTCTAGAGGCCAGTCGGAGTCTAGCAGAACCGTATCATCTGTGTAATGAAGTGATTGAATGTCAAGACCAGTCAATTTGGGTGGAAATGTTCTCGTCGATGCCAGGTGGTCTGTGAGATCTAGCAGGTATAGATTGAGTAGAATTGGTGCCATTATACATCCTTGCTTCAGGCCCCTGTTTGTCCTGATTTTTCTTGTGGCCCAGCCGGTGCTAACCCTTTTCTTGACCCAGGGGTCTGAGTAGAGGATAATAATTGCATTTAGCAAATTCTGCCGGATGCCCCGAGTTTTCCCTTGCATACGCTGTCAGATGCTGTCTGAAACTCAATGAACCCCACGGAGAGGGCCCTTCCCTTGACTGACATTGCATCTTTAATCAAGTGAGCAACGCAGATTAAGTTATCTTCTATATGGCAGCCTTTTTGAAATCCTGTTTGGTAGGGAGAGGTGTTAACTTGCTTCTGTGAAGGCCTGCAGTTCTCGGTTCAGTATACTGGTGTAGCACTTCCCTTCAACGTCTAATAGTGCAATCAGTCGGTAGCTCGCCAGACATGCCCTGGAATATTTTTATGGATTGGGACCAGGAGTGCCCTTCTCCATGTCTCTAGAATGCTACATCCAAGTTGACACTCCTGGAATGGCGGGGCCATCACTGTGGCCCATCGTGTAGGGGCCCACTTATATACTGTGGCAGGATTGCCGCTTGGCCCCGGCGCCCCATCTTTCTGCAGAGATTTGATGCTGAGCGCTACTTGGGATGACGTGATCTCACGAGCCATATGTCCACGGTCTTCACAATCTGATTCCAGTTGCTTCTTAGCGTCCACTGGGTGGTTTGTAGGCCGCTCTGGCAAACTATTGGGTGCTGATGGTTCCACATAGAGAAGGTTTATGTGCGCCTCCCATTCATCTGGCTCGATGTTGGCGTCAGTGACCCGTTGCACCTTGGAGCACTTATTGACCCATAACCAGAATTTCCTCTGGTTCTTTGATTTTATCACCTCATATGCGTAAACCCTCTTCTTAACTTCCTCTTCCCTAATTTGGGCGTAGAGGGCTTTTCTGTAATGTAGGCAGACGGTGACAATCTGGGTTTTCAGGGCTTTATTTTCCCCCTTGTCTTTGCTCAGCTTCCACACAGCATTATTTAGATTACGTTTCAGGGCCATTATTTGGTGTTTTCTGTCTTTTTGCCTGGCTAGAAGGGGAGGTTGTCTTGCCCTTATCGCTCCTCGTTTGGAGCCTTAAGGTTTTCCTCAATCGATCCTACAGTGAATACTTGCTGCTTGCAGAAAGAGTTGCGTGAGTGGTTTGCTGAATTACATCCAGGAAGAGGTTCACAGTTTCTCCTTGCCTCTCTTGATTTACCATATGGCCCATATTTCTTCATCCAGTGTTATGAGCAGGGAGTCTGGTATTGTGAACATGAGGTTTGCATTAAAATTGCCCATGGCTACCCATATGTCGTCCAGGTGGGTGGCCGGGAGGTCTTTCAAAATTGATATTAAAGAGGCCAGCATTATCTCTTATTGCTTCTGCTGGGTGGAGATATATGCATCCAATTATGATGGCTAAACATTGGGTTTTTGTATTTTCTGTTGTTGTGGTGAAGAGCCTGACGAAGGTCTAGCCCCCCATTTCTGTTACATAGTGTAACTATAGTTACTGCCAGATGGGTCTTTACTTGATTGTCCGTCCTCCAGAGGTGCGTCCCTCGATCTGTGAGGCTACTGCTGGTGACTCATAGGCTGTGAAGACTGTCCATGGGCAGGGATCTCCTGCTTGGCTACCAGGTCACAGTTCCTGATTTTGTTTGTTGCTGCTATCTTGGTGTCAGTCTGTTAGTCCTCAGATGTTTCAAGATCTAAATTTCAGGTTAGGGCTTATTGCTCGGGGTAGCTTAAACCGAGTCTGTTTGCTGGGACCTAGAGTCGAGGGCTTTTGAAAGCCACACCCAATCCAAGAGTTTTTTATTTATTGTAATTGCACTTACTGGCTCAGGGTTGGGAAATGTTATTTCCCTCTGCTCATTTTTGCCCCCTGAGTCTGGGGGGAGAAATGCCATTCCGTCTGTCAGTAGCTGAGATATTTGCTAGGTCTGGTATGTTGGTACACAACTTCATTATGTTCCTTCCGTTGAGAGTATCCCATGTTCCTTGCGATACGTACTCCGGTTATAGAATGACCTTATTGTCAGGAGAGTTCGTTGGTGCCAGCTTGAAGCACTGCACCTTGCCCTGTGATTCAGCTATGTTGGATAGCTGGCTTGAATTATCCTCACTGTGATCCTGCTCTAGGGTGCTCTACCTATCTGCGTTCTGTGAGAATGCATCAGTGGAAGCACATTGTGAGGTCCAAGCCACAAGGGGGCAGGCCAAGGTGGTGGCTTCTTATCAGACTGTGCCCGCCACCTCATGTGGCCTGTATGTTGATGGCTAGGTGATTTTATCTTGCTTGGATCAGCTAGAGTTTCATCTGTTTGCATTCACATTGTGGAATTGCCTGGCATGATTACTGTATTTGAACTTGGAGATACAATCTTTGTGACAAGGTTAGTAGTTTGAGGTATACTTCTTATCTCTTGGGGACCTTTCAATGTTCTGGTTTTTGTTTGGTGTTGACAGACTCTGTAACTATATTCTCTCCCTCCTCCTTCTTGTATTGTGTGGGATCTGGATTGGACAGGCTAGTTGAGGTTGTTGTGTTGCAGGCTTTGTTTCCGGTTGGAGCCTTGCTGTTGGGGTGGAGCAAGTGTAGAAGGTTTGCATTCTTTACTCTGCTTTTTATTCAACTTTTTTAATTTCTTCATATGTTTCCTTGAAAGGGACCCCCTTCCCATGTCCTGGCCTTGACAGCACTACTTGGAGCTCTAATGTCCTCAAGAGACTGCTCCTGCTCCTGTTCTGGGTTCTGATCCTGACCTTATTTATACTCCTGCAGCTGCTCCAACTGTTCCACGCTGTTGACTGCAGTGATAGGCAGGAAATTTGTTTGCTCCTGTATTTCTGGGTCATTAATTGGGCCGATAGACATTGGCCATGAGGGATCCCAGGTTGGGTTTAGTGGAGCAAACCTATTTTCAGAGGGTGGATAATTTGAATGTTGATGTTGATATGGGGGAAATCATTCTTGATTACTATGCACTTTGCTTCCTTTTTGAGATCCTCTATCAGAGAAGTCATTACACCCGGGAGTGATTCAAGTTTCCTTATGATCGGCCCACAGTGGCATGAGACCTGGACTTGGGTCAGCTGGACTGATTCCTGCACTGTAATTATTAACCTGCTTAAACAGTCCAGTTTGCTATCATTTCATGACTAGTCGCTACTGTTTGAAGTATATTTATTTGGACATCAAGTTTGTCGACGTGGAGGACTGCAGCATTGGCCATTGAGTTTAATGTCCTGCTGATGTCAACTAACATTTTATACCATGGAGGTTGCGGGGGGCACTCATCCTCCTAGTTTGTGGAGATTTCGGGGTCCTCACTAGTAAGGTGGAAGAAGCATGAACTAGAGAAGCTGGAACACCAGCTGAACAGGGAGCATCTTCTGCCCTTTTGCCCACTTTGTGCTATGATAGTGGCCATATTTTCCTCTGTGCAGTCTGTGGGAAGGGTGGGACCAACGGGGAGGCTTAGCCTGCCTCTGCGTCAGCTTTTCTGCTCCTGGATTAAGATCTCCTCTATGTCAAGGCTGCCCTGCGCATTGGTGGTCGTGGCTGTCCTACACGATTGGTGCACATTAGTGGCCTTCAGGTCCCTGCCCCTCCTTGTGCCCCCTCTATTTTGAGACTTTTTGTACTTCCCACTGCCTCCCCTGATAATCTAGGAAATGTTATTATTCTAGTGGCCCACACCTCTGGGGTTACCTGTGGAGATAAGCTGTTGTTTTTGTTTGTCCTTGTGCTTGGTTTTATTGGTGGCTCGGCTATCTGTGCTGTTGATGGAGTTGTCATTTCCTTTTTATTGCATTTGCTCAGCTGGTGGCTTCATTGTGCCCCTCTGGTGCCAATTGTGCCTGCTGGGGGCCTTCCCTATAAGTATTATCTGTGGGCTGAGTGGCACTGTGTGGACCACTATATGGCTATGTTAGTCTTCAGGGGGCTCTGTGCTGTGTTCATTCCAGCCCTCTCGAGGGGAGCGGTTTATCTTGACTTACGAGTTTCTGGGGTATGGTTGCTTGATCCTCTTTAATTGCCGGTGTCAGGTAGCCTCAGATGTCGTCGTTCTTTATTACTGGCATGTGTTTGGAGGGAGTTATCAGCCATTATGATCTATTCCTCATGAAACCGGATGGTTGAAAGTGCCCAGTGTTTGCCTCGCCCCATTTGTTTTGGATAGAACATTTTGTCCTTCTGCCTTTGGTCCATCTTGTGGGGATGTTGGCACGCTTGCACCTGGGCTAGAGACACATATTGTGTTCTCATGGTTTTTCCGGGTTTTATGGTATAGATCCCTTTTATGCTGGATGTATCTAATTTGCGTGGGGCCACACCCTCATCGTCATCCTTGTAGGTTGCCTCCAAGCTGTTTGAAAGTCTCTAGGGCACTTGGCCTGCCCTCTGCCTGCGCCACCACTCCCCTCCCTGTAAGCGAGGTTGCACTTGGCTGTGCTGGGAGGGCGGCACGAGCATGCTGGAACCTTGGGCAGCTGTGATAGCCTTGATAGCCTTGCTGCAGAGCTATGAAATCTTTGAGAGGAAATTACAGCAAAGGCATTGAAAGCAATAAAAGTGGTGAATAATTGTTTGCAGTGTTTCTCAAATTGAGATTGCTGGACGCTTTAGCTGGATTGCCTACGTGAGGTAAGAGCTGGGATTAAGATTGAGATGCAGTTGGTAAACTCTTGAGCTCTTAATAAACTCTAGGGCTACCCGCCAGTGTGCAGTCAGACGACCGGGTTGTTTTTTAAGTTATTAGGTTATTATCAGGTTCTTAATGTTTGATTTACTTTCCCAAAGTGATCCACAGTTTGCTTTCTGGTTCCTGCTTGATTCCTTACTAGTTTCTTCCTTGATGTTTTCAGAACGTGTTTTCACATTATTATTTTTTTGGGCCTCCCTTTACCATGCGATTCTTGCTTGCATCAGCGGGGGAGGGGCACGAGCACACACTAATGCACTAGGGTTCTTTGGTGTACCTTCAGGGTGGCCTTCTAATAGGTCTTCTGGCCTCACCTAGGGTCTGGGTCCCGGGAGTCTGTCTTGGTCTTAGGATGAAGATGTCACCTGGTGATTGGCAGCAGATCCCCCTTCACTACCCTCCCCTCTTGCAGGCTACTCCTGACAGTGAGGATGGGCGGTGAGGTGGGGCTGGCAGAGGACAGTTGAACCAATGGGCACAGAGCAGCAGGACAGCAGGCGACTAGGCAGGTGAGGTGAGGTAGGGTGGAGTGGCTTGAAAAAACAAAGAAAAAAAGGCAAGGAGGAAGCAGCACTCCTCCGGAAGGAGCTCCTGGAAGTGGCTGACCTCGCCTTGTACTCCTTGCTCCCAGCCCTATCTACGCACAGCTCTGGCAAAACTCTGGCATGGTTCCAGATGCGGTGCCATATGTAGTGCTGGAGGAAGCGAATGGAGCTGGAGTGCATGCCGCTGGCAGACACAACCTCTCGCTGACTTCGCCTAGAGCTCTGCACTGGGTGCTGGTGGAAGGTAGCGTCACGGTTGCAGCAATCACAATTGTGCTGACTTCTCTGGCTCTCCACAATGCTCTGGTTCCCAGCTCAAGTTGGCTCCAGCCGCAGTGCTGCAGCAACACAAGGCTAAGATCACTTCCAGGGCAACAAGATTTCACCTCCTACGTACGCCAAGTACAAGATGTCAGATCTCCTTTAAATTCGGTGATCTTGAAAATCTGTTTCATTCTGCAAGCTTTCCTACCTTTTAGTTTGATGTTCTTAACAGCTTGTTCCTTCATTGAGTACATCATCCTTTTAGTTTTAGCCTTAGTGGCCTTTTGTAGCACTTTTCATCTCTCCACAGTCTGTGCCTCATCCTCTGCTCGATCTAAGACTGATTGGGGGTAAGCTTGAAGTTTAAATTTCCTTTTGAATATCTCATAAAAAAACAAAAGATCATTGGGACCAAATATTATCCTTTTAAGCCTGATGAACTGTGAATAGGGTAAATGATTTTTCAGTGCTGGTTGATGGAAGCTCAAGAAATATAAGCAGGTATTCCCGTCCGTTGGCTTGGTGTACACGCTCATGTGTATGCCTGTAGTGGTTAATTTCCCCAAAACACGCATGAAGGGTATTTGTTTTTTCTGTATGAGATGAGTAAAATTTATATAGTGCCATTCCGAGTATTCAATATGGCTGTTTTCCTCCAGATCTTGCAGATTACCCTTCCATATTGGGAAGATGTCATCTATGAATCTCCTATATATGACAAGATGCTGCCATTGCTCATTTTGAAACCCAAAGTCTGCATCTTTTGGCCATAAAGATATTTGCATATGATGCTGCTCCAGAAAATACCATAGATTGTTTTATTTCTTTGTAGAATGAAATTATCCTGCCAGTGAAAGTAACTATGGTACAATGTTAAATGTAAGAGCTCTAGCTGAAAAACCTTATTAGCTCTAATGTTTTCCTGTTGCAGGAAAGCCAACTCCATTGCTTCCAATCTTTCATTATGAGGAATTGAAGTATACAATGCACTTACAACAACAGTACATAACCACAATCAGTGATATCTTCAGTGGATAATTGAGCTAATATATTTAGAAATGCTGTGGTATGTTTGATATAGGACGCCCATTGTTACACAAAAGTTTGTAGAAAATATTTGAGGTAATGACCTACAGGCTCATGCAAAGATCCACAAGCCGATACTGTTGGCCTGAACGGTGGGTCCTGCGGTTGTTTGTGGATCTTTGGAAGCTTATACAGCTTAGGTCTCCATGGAAAATCTGTGGTCAAAAAAGCCATGGTTCTATCATTAATCCATTCAAGATCTCGAGCTTTAGTTAGTGATTTTAGGACAGATTGAAATGCCTCCGTTAATTCGGCATCTAACTGTATGTAAGTATCAGTGGCTGGCACATGTGATTTTATTCTCATAATACTTGGTGTCCATCACTACTAAAGCACCCCTTTTATCAGCTGATTGGAATGTAATATCCTCATCAGACCTTGAAGATTCTACTCACCCACTTGCTATGGTGAGTCATATTTTATCAGGTCGAGCTATTTTTAGGACCTACTCAACCCTTCTAGACAGTTTCCAAAGAACAGGTGTTCTGTTCAGTCAAAGTGAAGGAGGACTTTAAATCTTATTCGTGTCACATTTGCTCTGTGTTTAGAGACAACTGTCAAAAGTAAGTTTGTCTTCCAATTAATTTCCCTTCTGACTGCAGAGTTCCAGGATTTTGTCAAGTTTTTTCCTTAAACACAACATTTATGGCTAAGTCAAATGTACAAACATTTGAAATATATTTCAGTAGTTCTGAAAGATGATTGTTTGCACTTTTCTGTGTGATATAAAAGTATTTTAGTCAAATAAAAGCAAATCGTAACACTTGGTGATGTGCAAAGAAATGTTTTCTGAAACCTGTTTTTCACAGATTTGTTAATACATTATATAGTTTTATCAGTAAAGCTGCAAGATCGTGGGAAGGTTTTTGGACATTTCATGGAAATGTTCTCTCTGTAAATGACAGTGTGCTACCACACCATGCTTTATTTATTAAAAATGAATGTTCAAACAAACCTAGTAACACTCCTGCCCTGGGAGGAATGCTATTAGTAAACTAGGGGGCACGTAATGGATCATGTGTCCCCTATATGTGGACTAGATTCTTTTTATAGATGAAGCAAAAGTTTAGTCCATTAGATCAAAGATGTTTTTTTGTACAGCAGAAATGCTGAGTTCAGATATTTAAAGGTACATTCATATGTGAGAATGCAGAAAAAGGCGGCTCTGTATAGTAAAATATTTGCCTAGGGTCACATAATTGAGACCCATTACGAGTCAAGTACATCAGTTATGGTCGAGTAGATTATTCAAGTTACTCAACATGCAGGTCCAGTAAAATTTTTATGATTTTTCAAGGCCTGCTTAGTGTTGGACAACATTTGCAAAATGCTCCACTCATTTTTGGTTAAATTCTTGCGGACTCTTCTGTCAAATTTAATGAACTTCATCATTCCTAACCAGTCTTTCAAAGGAATCCATGAATTAGGGATGAATGATAAGTTAGAATATGCTTGTTTTCTTTGAGGTCTGATGGTACACATTGGCAGCAGGCCATTTTTCTCCGTTTGTCTCTATATGTTTGTGTATGTTTGATTCTTTCTTGTTTCATGTTTTTCCTTTCTTGAGTATTTGTTGTTTACAGTGTTTTGTAAGAACATTCAGTTCATCACGTTGCTAATGTTTTTTTTTTTTTTTTAGTTTAGCTAATTGCGATTGGCTTAAGGGGCGCCACAATATTTGATGTGCTTACGTCTTAACAGTTATGCAAGAAATGACAATCAAGGGATATATTGGAAATCATTTGTGTTCACAAGAATTTGTTTATTATTGGAAAGCACTTATTTGCTTAATCATCATTATTCACCTTTCTTTGGTTTTTCAGGTAATATACAGCAACCAACACAAACCCAGTCAAGTAAAATACCTTTTTCAGCTATTAGGCACATATGCTGTTGTAAGACATACAGAACACAAATGTTACAAAACAAATGACATTTTAGGACATAAAACAACCAATTGTGATATCTTTGATGCAGTCCCCACTTATCCTTATATTTAGTTTGTATCTATCGACCAATGATCTACAGTCCCTCTGCTTCTGTTTCCTAGTCCGTTAGGCAGGTAGTCCATTATCAGGAGCTTATCGCCCCACCACACATTGCTTTTGCAAACACGGTGAAATCAGTTTGAACCTCCTCTTCCAAATGTATTGGCTGTTAGTTAGAGCAGTTTGTGGACTCCTTGAACAAAAGAATGTTGACATATTTCGGCACAATCATTTATGGCCTTCTCAGGACAATATAAGGAGTGTGTGTTCCTTCTGGTATCAGGCCAAGTGACATCTGCAATTGTCATTCATACCGAAGGGAACTTAATCCCCTTGCCCGCTTCACTACTCCCCTAAAGATCACCTCCTGCTTCAGTCACCGAGTCTCAACAAGACTCTGGGGGTCATTACAACCTCGGCGGTCTGCCTTGCAGACCGCCGAGGTTGCGGGAGCCAGAATACCGCCAGTGCTGGCGGTATGGCTGGCTCCGTATTTTGACTTTTCCGCTGGCCCAGCGGAAAAGTCACATCAACATTGCCGCCGGCTCGTAATTGAGCCGGCGGCAATGCTGATGTGCAGCAGGTGCAGTAGCACCCTTCGCGCATTTCACTGCCCGAAATTCGGGCAGTGAAATGCGCGACGGGGCTCTGCCTGGGGGCCCCTGCACTGCCCATGCCAAGGGCATGGGCAGCGCAGGGGCCCCCTGGGGTCCCCTTACCGCCAGCCTCTTCCTGGCAGTGCAAACCGCCAGAAACAGGCTGGCGGTAGGGGAGTCATAATCCCCAGGGCAACGCTGCTTGCAGCGCTGCCCTGGCGGATTATCACCACCGGGGCTAAAATGGCGGAATAACGCCGGCCCCGGCGGTGCGACCGCGGCGGTCAAAATATTGGTTTTCGGACCGCCAGCCTGTTGGCGGTACGAACGCCACTTTAACCCTGGCGGTCACCGACCGCCAGAGTTGTGATGACCACCTCTGTCTCCTTATAATGTCCTGAGGAGGCCATATATTATTGTGCTGAAACGTGTCGACATTCTTTTGTTCAAGGAGTCTACAAATTGCTGTAAACAATAACCAGTGCATTTGGGAGAGAAGCTTCTACCCTATTCAACAGTGTGTGTAAAAGCAATGTGTGGTGGGGCGATAAGCTCTGGATAATGGACTACCTGCCTAACGGACCAGGGAACAGCTGGGCTGTAGATCATTGGTCGTTAGATACAAACTAAATAAATATAAGGATATATGTGGATTGCATAAAATATATCACAATTGGTTGTTTTATGTCCTAAAATATCATGTGTTGTGTAACGTGTGTTCTGCATGTGTTACTACAGTATATGTGCTTAGTAGATGAAAAGGTATTTTCCTTGACTTTGTTTGTATGGGCTGCTGTATATTATCTGAACAACCAAAGATAGGTGAATAATGCTGATTTAGCAAATGCTTTCCAATAAGAAATTATTGTGAAAATAAATGATTTCTGCATTATCCATTGATAGTCATTTCTTACATTACTGTTGATTATTGCTCAAAGCTTGAGAGGGTTAGATTGGACCACCCCTGTTGTACTCACAGTTCACCTTTGTTAAAGCCCTTACCAATATGCAAGGAGTATTTTCAGAGCATTTCGCTATCACATGTTTGGGCAGGTGTTACTGATGCTTCGGTTTTCATAATCATTAGATACTGGATTAGGCTCAAATAAGGTATTGAGCGCACATTCAGTAAGCATCGTGGGGGCTAGGTCACTTTAATTTCACAATGGTGGGGGTGGTTTAATTAGCCGGTTAGAATTAATGGTACTTCCGGGTCATGGTTCCAACGGAAAGCGGACGACGAAATGTGTCTCTCAGAGCATGGCATCTTACATCCCGACGTTGAACATGTAAGTCTGTACTTCGAACCTTGCTGCCTTGTGGTTATTGGAACGTTGAATGTTCTGCTTCATCAAAGTATCACATCCTGAGCATCGACGGAGGCATGTCAATTGTTCATGTGCACAATTGGGTATAATGTATTCGAGTGTCACCATGCATTATGGGATCACAACTTACAACTTGAAGGAGGCATACACATATTATTGTGTACTAATAGGTGATTGTGCTCAAGGTTTGTGATTCATTCCGGGCACAGGACTATGACTCACACCATACATTGCTGCCATCATTGTCAATGCTAACCATGCTTTGCACGCAGGTAGGTTTTGAGTTAATTAATACATGGTTACAAGCACGCCTTCAAAATGTTTTTTCTATGCTCACTTCTGTTTTTGGTAGTACAAACTGTGCAAACTAAACACTGCTGGTGAAACCTATTTTTCGATTTGTTTGTAGAAACAAACCCCTGATGAAGGGTCTAATAATCCAAAATGCATTCGGTCTGTAAAATGGAGTTGCAACGCCGCAGTCTTAATATGTATTGAATGATGAAATGTCAACGTTGATATACACATAAGTGTGGATGTTTACAAAGACAATGTATTGTGGAAAAGACTCACATCAATGAATAAACAATGAAGACATAACGTTTAGTCCTAATGTTTTTTTTTAAACTTCTCAAACCAAGGTGTGAACCCTCGTGGTCGCAGAAACAGAGAGTCAGGAGCCTGGTCAGTGGTGGCACCACCAGCACGCACTTTTAGCATTATACGAAGCCTCATTTTGGTAAACTTTGCAAACGTGTGTACACATTTTTATAGTAGAACAACTGTAAGTAGTGTAGTCTGACCTTGCAACATTTCCTTAGAGTGCTCACAATAATAATAAAGGCTGTGCACTAATGCACCATAATTACAGGATCGGACAGCATTAAAGTTTGGGCACAAATATTACCCTAACAATGCCCTTCCTTGATCCACAGTGTGCTACTGTAGGCTGGCAGCCAAAGGGTTTGTGCTGCAGGGGATTTGGTGTACGTGTCCCAAGGACAACATAAACATGAAGACATGTCCTTGACTCCCAGCAATATGTCCTGGGCATCCATGAACATGAAAACATGTTGTCTTTGATCCCAGGCAATGTCCTGAGCGTCCGGGTATAGGAATTCCACACCCCTGAGTTTAGGGAACAACCAAATTATAAAAATGTAAAAGGGCTGAAAACTTGCCTTATTTATTATGGACCAAGGAGTGCTCAAATGCTATTTTGCTTGGGACTGACAATTCTCACACAGTTCCTAGTGCGAGGTGGAAATATCGGTGGCCTGTAACCGCTGTGGCCAGCTTCGTAATTTGGAGGTGGCTTTTTCCTTTACACTTTACTACTAGTAAAGTAGCTATATCTGCAAGCTCCCTATCAGTTTAGCAATTTACAGATCGCAGTCATTTTCTCTCTAGTTAGAGAGCTGCCTTGCATTTAGTCCTCATTAAGAGTGGGCCATTATCATCTGTGGGGATGATTATAAGAGTTAGTGGCTTAATCCAGATGACATGTCCCACAGGAAAACTGCTGGTCAGGAGTGTTTCACTTGTGAGATTCACCTGCCACAAGCAGGCAAATGTCTGGTTGAAATACTTGAGCCAAAAAGGCATCTCTAGTGTTAATTGTGTGTGGTATTCAAGTTTCCTCAGGTTATACATCAGATGCCCCTAGAGAGCACATTTCTAATCCTGCGGTAGTTCCCTCTTCTCCCCAAAACTACTGATGCATGCGTCATCTGTAATTCATGCAGTGGGGTGGGGCATTTTTCACAAAAGATGCAATGGGGTCCATATAACAATAACTTTACCCAAGCACTCAAAATAATAAAAACTCAAGTAATGTAGCTATGGTCCATAAACACAGTGACCATGGCTGTTCTTCAAAGTCAGTTTAATTGAATAATAGTACATAACATTGCATAAGTGTACGCTGTCAGGTACATCCACATTATACCAGAAGCAGTCGAACTTGACGTTTTCAAGGCTGCAGATCTTGTAAAATCATTGTTTTTTAGAATCGATTGTTAGTGTCACAGCCAAAGTGCTCAGTTTGTAAAGAGGGCCTCAGAAATGATTAGTAAAGATTGGTAAAGACAGAAAAGGAGAATGTCACCAACTTACTAAATTGTGTGCAAACAGTGAGAGTACTTAAGTGAACAGTCAGAAATGAGAACACCCAGAGTTGTATTAGGAAATGTGACGTTGCACCATAACACGTATCACCCAAGCCATGTGATTAGATGTAGAAAGGTACATAAGAAAGGTACATTCCCATAAGGATACCTGGTATCGCCAAGTATGTACAGGGAGATAAGGCTGTGCTACACTCGTACTGTAAATAAATGATGGCTAAAATGGTAAAAATTCGAAATGAAATTAGAAATGAATGCTTCAGAATAGGAAAAATAATAAAAAGAAAAGTAAAATAAGGTCTATTGCCTGAATAGTTATGTGATTATAGACTGATAATCATCCGTCAGTGAGAGGTGTAGAGTCCTCTAGATCTCACAGGATTCAGTGACTCCTCCTCTTGGTTACAGTGCGCATGGGCATTGACTCATTGCTAGATTGTTTTCTTTCCGCTGTCGGGTTCGGACGGGTTTCCTCTTACTCCGAGATTTCGAATTGGAAAACCTTAGAAAACGTATTTAACAGTCTGTATTGTTACGATCGTGTTTTCCATCTACCCTCGAACCGATAGTACTGTCTCAATCTAGAGTTCGCCCTTCTGGGTGGGCGCGGGCACCTGACTCGGGCCTGTTTGGGCCTACCTTGTTGAAGTCTGATGGATCGGACTCCATTTCGATTCTGCTCTCGGTGCCACGCAAAGTTTCCCTATATAGACCAACACCTGGTTTGTAATTTGTGTCTGTCTTTGGACCACTGAGAAAATGATTGCGAGGCCTGTCGATCGTTTTGATCCAAGAAGACCTTGAGAGATCGGAGAGCCCGAAGATTAGAAATGGCGTTGAAAAGTACAGAGCATCTCGATGTAATGGAAGAACAGGCGTAGACAGCAGTCTCCATCCGAGATACCGACTCCGAGCAGGAATCTGAAGACGATAGGTCTATCACTGCTGGCCAGCACGTGAGCCCATCTGCCCCTACACCCACATACAAAAAAGTACCGAAGGCCTTGGGTACACTACTGCCAGAAGGCCATGGTTCGACTTAAAAAAAGACTGTAGTCGACCGACCTTTGGGTTTAGCCCTGAAAAAGGCCACTGCTCCGTCCACTTCAGATTCAAGTAAGTCGGTTAAAAGTTCTGCCTCGGACTCCAGTAAGCATCCTCACTCCTCGGAGTCAAAGATTCGATGCCCTGATTTGGAGTCAAAACAGCCGTCTTCATTTTCGGGACTGAAAAAGATTCAGACTTCGGAGCCGAAAAAAGCCTCTTACACAGAGGAACAAGGACTTTCGAGCCGACTCAAACAAACCTAGAAGCCAATGCAAGAATCTTACAGGCCTTCTGATGAGGACACTGAGATTCAGCCTAAATTGGAGGTTATGGATGTAAGAAAATCCAGGATCAATATACAAAAAGAGACTGGCAGAATTATTACTGCACCTCCTTTGAAAACTAAAAGAAAGCTGGCTTTTTAAGAGGAATTAGACTCTGTTCAACCACCAGCAAAAGTCCAAAAGTAAAAGGAGAAACCGGCACCTGTCCCTACTTCTCCTCCTCATTCTCCACAGCTTTCTTTTTCACCTCCACACAATAGTCCACCACCATTGCCTTCTCCAACACACTCACACTACCCTCATGGAGATACAGTAGATCCTTGAGATCTATATGACTAACTGCTTTGTAGTCTATGCATAGCATGTGTATCTGCAGCTACACATGCTATCGAACGGAAAACGTCACTTACCCAGTGTACATCTGTTCGTGGCATGTAGTGCTGCAGATTCACATGCACCCTCCCTCCTCCCCGGATGCCTGAAGTAGTTTGTTTATCATTTGTATATATGTAGATACATTTACACTTGCATGGACATCTCTTTATATTCTTATACTCCATCACTCCTTCCTTCACCCTTTGCTGGAAAACAATCTAACAATGGAGTCGCCCATGCGCACTGTAACCGAGAGGAGGAGTCACTCAATCCTGTGACTACGAAAAGACTTCTTCGAAGAAAAACAACTTGTAACACTCCAAACCCAACACTAGATGTCGGAAGTGCTATGCATAGTGACATTTTCCATATATATATATATATATATATATATATATATATATATATATATATGTTCGGTGGCATGTGTAGCTGCAGATACACATGCTGTGCACATCCCGCCATCTGGTGTTGGGCTCGGAGTGTTACAAGTTGTTTTTCTTCGAAGAAGTCTTTTCGAGTCACGAGATCGAGGGACTCCTCCCATTTCGGCTCCATTGCGCATGGGCGTCGACTCCATCTTAGATTGTTTTTTTTCCGCCATCGGGTTCGGACGTGTTCCTTTTCGCTCCGTGTTTCGGGTCGGAAAGTTAGTTAGAATCTCGGAAAAATCGTCGGTATTGTTTGCGTTCGTATCGGGTTAGTTATAACAGATCGACACCGACTTTTGAAGAGCTCCGGTGGCCCTTCGGGTTTTTTTCGATCCCCCCCGTCGGGGCCTGGTCGGCCCGGCCACGTGTCTCTTCAAGGCTGATGGAACGGACCCCATTCCGCTTCTGCCCAGAATGCCATAACAAGTATCCATATACAGATCAGCATCTGGTCTGTAACTTGTGTCTGTCTCCAGAGCACAAGGAGGATACCTGTGAAGCCTGTCGAGCGTTTCGGTCGAGGAAGACATTAAGAAACCGAAGAGCAAGAAGACTACAGATGGCGTCGGCGCCGACAGGACAAGGGTGTTTCCAAGAGGAAGAAGAAAGTTTTTCCATCCATGAATCGGACTCGGACGAGCTCGATCCCGAAGAAACTCCGAAAACTGTGAGTAAGACGTCGAAACATAAAACTCACGAGAAGACAACAAAAGCCCAGGGGTCGCCACCGCCAACAGGCCATGGCTTAACCCGAAAAATAGGTGACCGATCATCGGCACCGAAAAAGGGCACGCTGGTGGCGAAGTCATCCGACTCCGGTCGAGATACCGCCACACAGCAATCTCGGGCTCGAGATAGTGGCTCCGAGCAGGTTCGGCACCGAGACAGCAGCACCGAAATGAGTTGGCACCGAGAGACCAAGACGCCGAAAACAAAAAAGGTTTCGTTGGAACCGAAAAAAGTAGCCGAAAAGGTTTCGATACAGAAACATCCGGCTTCGGAACCGAAATCAGGTTCCTACACAGAGGAACAAGGACTGTCCTCACAAATGAAAAAACATACATTTGGACAGGAATTAGAGACAATGGAGCCGGACTACACCCAAAGACGGCTCCACATCCAAAAAGAAACGGGAAAGATCAGCACTCTCCCTCCTATTAGGATGAAACGCAAACTTGCCTTCCGGGAGAAAGAACAGCAGGCAAAGGTGGCTAAACAAGTAACCCCGCCACCATCTCCACAATGCTCTCCGCAACCATCGCCGGTAGCCACTCCACCTATGATGCAATCCCCGACCCACACAGGGATGAGTCAAGATGACCCTGACGCATGGGACCTTTATGATGCACCAGTGTCAGATAATAGTCCTGACTGTTACCCAGCTAGACCGTCGCCACCAGAAGATAGTACAGCCTACGCACAAGTGGTGTCGAGGGCAGCGGCATTTCATAATGTCAGCCTACATGCAGAGCCCATTGAAGACGACTTTCTATTTAACACATAACACCTGTGGGGGGGAGACTAAGCAAGTTTTACAAACAGTGGGAGGAAATAACAACAGATACTTGGGTCCTGGCAATTATCCAGCATGGTTATTGCATAGAATTTCTCAAATTCCCTCCAAACGTCCCACCGAAAACACACTATGTCAAAACAACATATAGATCTTCTAGGACTAGAAGTTCAGGCGTTGCTACAAAAAGAAGCAATAGAATTAGTACCAAACCAACAGAAAGGAACAGGAGTTTACTCTCTGTACTTTCTCATACCCAAAAAAGACAAGAGTCTGAGACCTATATTAGATCTCAGAACATTAAATACCTACATCAAATCAGATCACTTTCACATGGTGACATTACAAGACGTAATCCCACTGCTCAAACAACAAGACTACATGACAACACTAGACCTAAAGGATGCATATTTCCATATACCGATACATCCTTCACACAGAAAGTACTTAAGGTTTGTATTCCAGGGGGTACACTACCAATTCAAGGTGTTGCCATTCGGAATAACAACTGCGCCAAGAGTTTTTACAAAATGCCTAGCAGTCGTAGCTGCACATATCAGAAGGCAGCAAATACATGTGTTCCCGTACCTAGAAGATTGGTTAATCAAAACAAACACGCTAGAACGGTGTTCACAACACACAAAGTATGTCATAGAAACCCTCCACAAACTAGGTTTCTCAATCAACTACACAAAGTCACACCTTCTGCCGTGTCAAACACAGCAATACTTAGGAGCGACAATCAACACAGCAAAAGGGATTGCCACGCCGAGCCCACAAAGGGTTCATGGAATTTCACAATGTAATACAGGCCATGTATCCAAATCAAAAAATACAAGTCAAAAAGGTAATGAAACTCCTAGGCATGATGTCTTCATGCATAGCCATTGTCCCAAACGCAAGGATGCACATGCGGCCCTTACAACAGTGCCTAGCATCACAGTGGTCACAGGCACAGGGTCAAATTCTAGATCTGGTGTTGGTAGACCACCAAACATACACCTCGCTTCAATGGTGGAACAGTATAAATTTAAACCAGGGGCGGCCTTTCCAAGACCCAGTGCCACAATACGTAATAACAACAGATGCCTCCATGATAGGGTGGGGAGCACACCTCAATCAGTACAGCATCCAAGGACAATGGGACGCTCACCAAAAACACTTTCACATAAATCACTTAGAACTATTGGCAGTATTTCTAGCGCTGAAAGCATTTCAACCCATAATAAGCTACAAACACATTCTTGTCAAAACAGACAACATGACAACAATGTATTACCTAAACAAACAGGGAGGCACACACTCAACACAGTTGTGTCTCCTGGCACAGAAAATATGGCATTGGGCGATTCACAACCACATTCGCCTAATAGCACAATTTATTCCAGGAATTCAGAACCAGCTAGCGGACAATCTTTCTCGGGATCACCAACAGATCCACGAATGGGAGATTCGCCCCCAAATACTGAATACTTACTTCCAAAGTTGGGGAACGCCACAAATAGATCTATTTGCAACAAAGGAAAACTCAAAATGCCAAAACTTCGCATCCAGGTACCCACAAGATCAGTCTCAGGGCAATGCGTTATGGATGAGTTGGTCAGGGATATTTGCTTACGCTTTTCCCCCTCTCCCACTCCTTCCATATCTAGTAAACAAGCTGAGTCAAAACAAACTCAAACTCATACTAATAGCACCAACATGGGCAAGGCAACCTTGGTACACAACACTACTAGACCTCTCAGTAGTGCCTCATGTCAAACTACCAAACATACCAGATCTGTTAACGCAACACAAACAACAGATCAGACACCCAAATCCAGCATCGCTGAATCTAGCAATCTGGCTCCTGAAGTCCTAGAGTTCGGACATTTAGACCTTACACAGTAATGTATGGAGGTCATAAAACAAGCTAGGAAACCTACCACTAGACATTGCTATGCAAATAAGTGGAAAAGATTTGTATATTACTGCCACAGTAATCAAATTCAACCCTTACACGCATCTGCCAAAGACATCGTAGGATACTTACTACATTTGCAAAAATCAAAGCTAGCTTTCTCTTCCATTAAAATACATTTTACAGCAATTTCAGCTTACCTGCAAATTACGCACTCAACTTCTCTATTTAGAATACCAGTCATAAAAGCATTTATGGAAGGTCTAAATAGAATTATACCACCAAGAACACCACCAGTTCCTTCATGGAACCTCAACATTGTCTTAACACGATTCATGGGTCCACCTTTTGAGCCCATGCACTCTTGTGAAATGCAATACTTAACATAGAAAGTTGCATTTTTAATTGCCATCACATCTTTAAGAAGAGTAAGTGAGATTCAAGCATTTACCATACAAGAACCATTTATTCAGATACACAAGCATAAAGTAGTTCTACGAACAAATCCTAAATTTTTACCAAAAGTCATATCACCGTTCCACTTAAATCAAACAGTAGAATTACCAGTGTTCTTCCCACAGCCAGACTCTGTAGCGGAAAGAGCACTACATACATTGGACATCAAAAGAGCGTTAATGTACTACATTGACAGAACAAAACTAATTCGCAAAACAAAACAATTATTTATTGCTTTCCAAAAACCTCATACAGGAAATCCAATTTCTAAGCAAGGCATTGCTAGATGGATAGTTAAGTGCATTCAAACCTGTTATCTTAAAGCTAAAAGAGAACTGCCTATTACACCAAAGGCACACTCAACTAGAAAGAAAGGTGCTACCATGGCGTTTCTAGGAAATATTCCAATGACAGAAATATGTAAGGCAGCTACATGGTCTACGCCTCATACATTTACCAAACACTACTGTGTAGACGTGCTAACAACACAGCAAGCCACAGTGGGCCAAGCAGTACTACGAACATTATTTCAGACAACTTCAACTCCTACAGGCTGAACCACCGCTTTTGGGGAGATAACTGCTTACTAGTCAATGCACAGCATGTGTATCTGCAGCTACACATGCCACCGAACGGAAAATGTCACTTACCCAGTGTACATCTGTTCGTGGCATTAGTCGCTGCAGATTCACATGCGCCCACCCGCCTCCCCGGGAGCCTGTAGCCGTTTAGAAGTTGATCTTGAACATCTGTATATTTGTAAATATATATATTCCTTTAAACTACATTATGTACATACGTATTCACTCCATTGCATGGGCACTATTACTAGCATATACAACTCCTACCTCACCCTCTGCGGGGGAAAACAATCTAAGATGGAGTTGACGCCCATGCGCAATGGAGCCGAAATGGGAGGAGTCCCTCGATCTCGTGACTCGAAAAGACTTCTTCGAAGAAAAAAACTTGTAACACTCCGAGCCCAACACCAGATGGCGGGATGTGCACAGCATGTGAATCTGCAGCCACTAATGCCACGAACAGATGTACACTGGGTAAGTGACATTTTCCATATACTGTGTATATATATATATATATATGCCACAATTCGAGACCATGCATTCATGTGATATTCAATTTCTTACTTGGAAAGTTGCTTTCTTAGTAGCAATTACTTCATTAAGAAGAGTTGGTAAAATACAAGCATTCACTCTGGAGGAGCCATTTTTCCAAGTGCACAAACCTAAAGTAGTACTTAGCACAAATCCAAAATGTTTGCCAAAAGTAGTTTCTCCTTTTCACATTAACCAAACAGTGGAATTGCCAGACTCAACTGATGAAAGAGCTCTTCATACTCTTGACCTTAAAAGAGCTCAAATGTACTATGTTGATAGAACAAAAGAGTTTAGGAAAACTAAACGGCTTTCTTTTAGCTTTTCAACAACCACATAAAGGCAATCCTATCTCTAAACAAGGATTAGCTAGATGGATCGTAAGTTGCATCCAAACATGTTACATTAAAGCAAAAAGACAACTTTTAATAACCCCTACAGCACATTCCACTAGGAATAAGGTGCTTCCATGGCTTTTCTAGGGAACATACCAATGGCAGACATATGCAAGGCTGCCACATGGTCCACTCCACATACATTTTCAAAGCATTACTTTGTGGATGTATTTTCAAAGCAACAGACCAATGTTTGGTCAAGCTGTACTTAAAACTTTATTTCAAACTACTTCAACTCCTACAGGCTAGCCACTGCTGTGTTGGGAGAAGGACTGCTTTTTAGTCTATGCATAGCATGTGTATCTGCAGCTACACAAGCCATCAAACGGAAAATGTCACTTACCCAGTGTACATCTGTTCATGTCATGTAGTGCTGCAGATTCACATGCACCCTCCCTCCTCCCCGGAAGCCTGTAGTCATTGCAGTTCTTATTTGTACATTTGTATATATATATTTACATTTGCAAGGACATCTTATTTAGTTATTACATTTAGTTGTACATTTACATTATTTCACTCTATCACTCCTTCTTACAACCTTCTGGGGGAAAACAATCTAACAAAGGAGTCGATGCCAATGTGCACTATCGCAGAGAGGAGGAGTCCCTCGATCCTGTGACCCAGAAAATAGTTCTTCAAAGAAAAACAACTTGTAACGTTCCGGTCCCAACACTAGATGGCGTACCTAATGCATAGTATGTAAATCTACAGCACTACATGCCACGAACAGATTTACACTGGGTAAGTGACATTATATATATATATATATATATATATATATATATATATATATATATATATATACACACACACACACTCTCTAAGTACTAGGAATTAGCATAGAGAAACAAGCATTGGCGAGAAATAGCAGAAAAACAAAATCTAGGGCCCACTTGGAGGGCCAAACCATATACTAAAATAATAGAATGCAAAGTTAGGTACCCCCACCCAAGGATTTGGAGTAGTTAGTAGGGAGCTGGGAGAACTTGGAACCCCAAGAGGTGAGTACCTAGATGACTCCTAGCGACCAGGAGAGCAGAGGTAAGTTACTTGGCCTTCCCATAGATAAACAAGGGCACTTGGAAAAGGAACTTTGCAAGAACAGGACCAGTCCAGGCGAACCCAATGGTGGATTCCCGAAGAAGAGGATCTGCAAAAGAAGGGGACAGAGTCCAGTCCACGCAGGAGTGTCCAGGTGGGGCAGGAGCCAATACCCACCCTTTGGTGGAAGAAGATGCGGGAGTCTGAAGTCAAGCAGAAGTTGTCCCACACCAGGTCACAGTTTGGTCAGTGGTCAGGTGGACCACCAACAAGCCTTGGCAAGTGCAAATCTGAACAGAAGAGGATTTGCAGAGCTGAGGAGGACTGCGGACTTGACCCTTGGAAGGGAGTCCGGGCCGACTCTCAACAGTCAGAGCCAGCAGAAGCAGTTGTAAACCCACAGGCAACCCACTGGCAATAGTCACAGTAAGTTGTAGTGAGGCCCAGTAGCACACCTCGAGAAGAGTCCACGTTGCAAGAGCAGCAGAGAGGAGACTCCTTTCAAGGATGAAGTGCTGGAGGCTGGGGCTACTCAGAGCCTGAAGATCCCTCGGAGCAGGAGTCAACAAGCCTTGGTTGTTGCAAGAGTCGCAGTACATAGGGATTCTGTCCTGCAAGGAGAGGCAAGGGCTCACCATCTCCCAAGTTAGACAGAAGGCAGAGAGGACCACTCAGAACCACCACCTGTGTTGGAGGATCCACGCAGTTCCAGCAGAAAGCAGATCCCAGTAACCAGTCGTCGTTGCCTTTGGTGCCTGCGGATGCAAGAGAGTGACTCCTTCACTCCAAGGGTGATTTCTCCCTCAGTGGATGCATAGCCAGTGGAAATGTAGTACCCAGTGAGGCCTAAGAAGGTTCTCACCTGGGTCTGTGTGGTGGTGGGGGGGGGGTGAGTCCAATCTAAAATAGTTTGGATCTTCCCCTGCAGTGGTTCGATCTGGCCTCCACCTATCAGGTGACCCAGATACCCAACCTTCCCCTGCCGTATCTGGCCTTTAGAGGCCTTGATGCTTTTTGCAGAGCCCCCAAAACATTCCAGAGGTGGACTAGGTGGTCATCCTAGGTAGAGCTAAAGACAGCTATATCATCTAGATAAGCTGCACTATAGGCTTCCAAACCTTGGAGGACTGTATTCATTAGCCTCAGAAAAGTGGCAGGCACATTTATCAAACCAAAGGGCATCACTGTGAAGTGATAATGCCCTCCAGTGGCTGAAAATGCTGTCTTTGCTTTAGCATCATCCGATAAATTGATCTGCCAATAGCCTGCAGTCAGATCAAATGTGCTAAGATACTTGGCAGATGTCAATGTATTTATGAGCTCATTTGCCCTATGGATAGGATGAACATCCGTTTTTGTGACCGTGTTGAGCCCTCTGTAATATCACAGAATCTCATCTCTCTTTTCCCATTTTGTGAGTGAGATTTTGGAACCAGCACCACTGGTCTAGGCCAGGGGCTGTCAGAGTGCTCAATGACTCGTAGGTCTAGCATCTTTTGCACCTCTGCTTTGATGCAGTCTCTAACATGGTCGGGCTGCCTGTAAATTTTAGTTTTAATAGGCAAACTGTTCCCTGTATCAATGGTGTGTTGACACCATGTTGTCTGACCAGGTGTCAGAGAAAATAGTTCTGAGAACTGCACTAGGAGGTTCCTGCAGTCCTCTTTCTGAGACTCAGAAAGACAATCTGCTAGGATAACCCATCCACTGAGCCATCAGCTACAGTGGTGGAGAAGTAGTCGGGGAGAGGGTCATTCTCTTCTTCCTGCCCCTCATCAGTGGCCATGAGCAGGGTCATGTCAGCCCTGTCATAGTAGGGCTTAAGGGGGTTCACATGAAGCATCCTGGGGGTACTTCTGGAAGTGCCAAGGTCCACCAAGTAGGTGACCTCACCCTTCTTCTCCACTATGGTGGTGGGGTCACTCCACTTGTCTTGGAGTGCCCTGGGAACCACAGGCTCCAGGACCAACACTTTCATGCCACTGTTTCTGCAGTTCCTGGCTGCCTTGAAGGTCTTTAGTGGCCTTTTTCATGTACTCAGCCATCCTGGATCTGAGGCCAAGTACATAATCCACAATGTCTTGTTGAGGGGCATGAGAGGTTGCTCCCAGTCCTCTTACAAGAGTAAATAGACCCCTAACAGGGTGTCCAAACAGAAGTTCAAAGGGGCTGTAGCCCACTCCCTTCTGAGGAACCTCCCTGTAGGCAAAAATGGGCATGGCGGTATGACATCCCATCTCATTGTGAGTTTTTCAGAGAGTCCCATGATCATGCCCTTGAGAGTTTTAGTAAAACTGTCTTCCAAAAACCATTGTTTTTTGGGTTGGTAAGGGGTGGTGAACTAATAAGTTGCACCACATTCCTTCCACATGGCCTTACGGTATGCAGACATAAAGTTTGCACCTCTGTCTGAACCACCTCTTTTGGGAAGCTCATTCTGATGAAGATTCCCCTTGCCACTGCAGGAGCTGTAGTGGTCCTTAGAGGTATGACCTCTGGATACCTGGTGGCATGGTCCCCTACCACCAATATAAATCTGTTTCCAGAGGCAGTGGGTGGGTCTAGAGAGCCAAATATATCCACCCCAACCCTCTCAAAGGGAATCCCAACCACTGGCAGTGGAATTAAGGGGGCCTTTGGGGTGCCACCTGTCTTGCCATTGGCTTGGCAGGTGACACAGGAGCAACAAAACTCCTTTGTATCTTCAGACATATGAGGCCCGTGAAAGTGGGGGGACAAGTCTATCCCAAGTCTTGCTTTGCCCCAGGTGACCTGCTAGGTGCATGTCATGGGCAAGGGTCAACAAAACTTCTCTATACTTCAGAGGTACTACTAATCTCCTGGTGACACCAGGTTTGGGTTCCCTGGTTCTGAGTATAAGAGGTTGTGTTCCCAATACACCCTGTGGGTGCCACTGACATCCCCTTTTTCTGAAGGACAGCTTGCTGTCTTGACCCTTCCAGTGTGGGACAGGTTTTCTGAGCCATACTGAATTCCTCCCTGGAAGGCCCCCTGCACCTAAGAGCTCAGCTGTGTCTGCTTCCAACATTTCAGGTATAGGTTCTGCCAAGAGTGTAGATTCCTCCTCCTCAAAGAGGGAATCCTCACTGGAGAGTGGGGTAGGGGGGAACTTTTTGCCCTTTCTACCTTTGGCTTTGGGAGGCACTTGGGCCATTATTTCAGGCTCCAAGATTCCTTTTTCTTTTTGCTTTTTGGCCTGTGCCCTAGTTAAAGCTAAAATGTGCCCTGGGGTGCCCAGCATGGCTGCATGGGCCTCCAACCCTATGTCAGCCCAAGCTGAAGTCTCAAAGGCGTTCCCTAGTAGACACTCTACGTGTAGGTCTGTGGAAACTAAAACTTTCTTTGGACCAGTATGCCCCCCCCTCCATCCCCCACTCCTCATCCAGCTGAAATCAACAACTGCCATGGGGTGGCACACAGTATTGTTGTGGGCGTCAGTCACTTGGTACTGATGACCAAGTAGGTGTTACTCAAGGAACACCAGTTTTTCTGTCACCATAGTGACACTGGCACCTGTGTCCCTGTAGGCCTCTGCCTGAACACCATTTATTAAGGGCAGCTGCCTGTGCTTACCCATGGTAAGGGGACAGGCAGCAAGGGTGGCAAGATCAATGCCCACATCTGAGACTAAAACAGCCTCAGTAGTCTCCCTAACTAAACCAGCCCCACCACACTTCCTAAAGTGATCTCAGCTTCACCCTTGGATTGACTATTGTTACCTGATCCACCACTTCTGCGGTTACTAGGGGCCCTAGTGGTAGAGGTCGGGGTTGTAGTGGTGGGTGGCTTAGTGCTCTTCATAGCACAGGAGCTGTCTCCTGGCCCCTGGCCTTTGTTTCTGCAAACATAGCACCAAGGTTTCTTGTTATGGGAAGAGGTTTTGGACCCACCCCTAGAGGAATTTCTTGGGCCTGGTGAAGTCTCTTTAGATTTGTTTTTGTTCCCACCCTTGACCTGAGACTTACCTGCTTCCTTTTTCTTGTCTTTGTCACTCCCTTTGTGAGCTTTTCTGCTCACCCTTGTTCTGACCCATTTGTCTGCCTTCTTTCCCAATTCTTGGGGAGAGATCAGAACTGAGTCTACCACGTACTGGTGCAACAAATCAGACACACAATTGTTAAGTATATGCTCTCTCAGTATAAGATTGTATAAGTCCTCATAATCATTGACTTTGCTACCATGTAACCAGCCTTCCAAAGCCATCCACAAAATCCACCCAATCCTGGGAGGACTCTTTCCAGTTCTCCCTGAACTTTATCCTGTATTGTTCAGTGGTAAGACCAAACCCATCCAAAAGAGCAGACTTCAGCACAGTGTCATTATCAGCATCTTCCTCTTAGAGTAAGGAGACTATCCCTTCCCTTGTCAGAGAAGGAGAGCCAAAGGATAGCAGCCCACTGTCTCTGGTGGACCCTCTGAACTGTACAGGCCCTCTCCAGAGCAGAAAACCACTTGTGAATATCACCCCCCACCTTGAAGGGGGTAAAAACTGTACTCAGGTTTCTGGAATCAAGAGTCCTCCCTGACCGTAGGTTCCCTGAAACTAAAGTTGCTGCTGCAGCCTCAGCCTGGTCTCCTCCAGTCTGTTTCCGGAGTTCCCTGTCTAGAGAATCTTCCCCTGGAGTTGTGCAGTGTGTCCACTCAGATACTGAGGTGACATGAGAGTGGCAGAAGAGGATCTGTCCCTATTCTTAGTAACCCTTTCCACTAACCTTCTGGGCACAAAGGGGCCCCTACTATTGTGGCTTCCCTTCTGACTTCCTGAAGTGCTCCCAGCTAGGCTAGAGGGTTTACTAGAGACTCCGTAATCCTCTGAGGGACCTTGCTGACCCTCCTCAGTGTCTATATCCTGTCTTTCCAACACTGGGGGGCTAGAATCTGAATCCTCCTGTCCCCTCCTGGCTACCAACATGGTCCTGGTCATCCTGGAGGAGCAGGCCTTGGAGGACTCTTATTAGGGTTCCTCCATGCCTTCATGTTTCTGTCTGAGCACATAACCCTCAACCCTTGGAAGGTGAGGCCCACATAATGTGAGTCCATAGCCTGAGATGTGCCCTATTCTGAAGACGTTAGTTAGCTAGAGTGGCGTAGGATCCCTAACTACTCGAACTAAGTCCCCAAAAGAAGTTTGGAGTAAGGGCTATGCCTAGACCCTTCTCTTACCCAAACCCAAACAGAGACTGTTTCCTGAAACTAGGTATAAGTGTAGACCCCAAGCTAGTAAGTGGTCTTTCCTGTGGAAAGTACCAAGTGACAGAGTGGTAAGGCAATTGTAAGTGCTTATCCCAACGCTGCCACCAATGTAGGAAGCTGGCCTGGTGTGTTGGGGATACCTAAGGTGCTTACACTTTATACCAGGTCTCCCCTATTAGTGAAGTGTAGGCAGTGTCTAAAAGCCAGGATCTCTAGAGGCAGCTGTGGATGAGCAGCCAAGGCTTTTCTCATACAAAGCTCATGCAAAACCACTGTAGTCACACAGCACTTACACACATGAAAGAAAATACTCAGTTGTACAAAAATAAAGGTAATACAATACCACAAAGTACTAGAGAGGCAACCCTCCAAGAGGAGGAATGTAATACCCTAAGTATATACACTAGTAAACAGTAATAGGCATAGAAAAGGTTAGAAAAGCTTGCAAATAGCAATAACCAATAGTGACCCTAGGCGGAGCCCAAACCATATACTAAAGAAAGGGAATGCGAACACAGGACCTCCACCTAGGTAAGTGAAATGTGTAGGGGGGAGCTGGAAGTACCCGAAAACCACAGAAGTGACACATTATCCCCCAGTGACCAGAAAAGCAGGAGTAAATCACTAGAATTTCCTCCAAACCACCCAAAAGGAGGAAAAAAGAAAAGACACCCAAACCAGCAGTGGATTCCTGGAGAAGACCTGTGGAGAGAAAGGACCAAGTCCAAAAGTCACAGTGCAGTTCAGGAGTAGGAGCTACTACTCATCCAGCTGTACTTGCAGGCGTTGGTCGACAGTAATGATCAGGTCAGCACTGCAGTCATGGAGCATGAGAAGAGTTCCTGATGGATGCAGAAGATGTCCCACTCTGGAGTGAAGATTGCAGATGGGTGTCGGTGGAGGAATTCCACCAAAAAGCCTTGGCAAAGGCAAACTTATGTTAGTGGAAAAGTGGTGCTGCCAGGGACCAGCAAGGCCCAGGAGGACTCAACCCCGGTGGGGGAGTGAGAGGGGACCCTGAGCAACACCGAGAGCTCACAGGAGTGGAGGCATTACCCACAGGAGTCCCACCGGATGGGGACAGAAGTTGCAGAAGGAGCCCATGCAGCACTACAGAAAGGGATCCCACGCCGCAGGAGAACCATGCAGAGGGCTGTGCATCACAGAAAGGAGTGCTAGGGCATGGAGCTACACGTCACCTGAAGATCCTCTTGAGGAGATGCAAACAAGCCTTGGCGGCTGCAAGAGAATTGGTGCACGGCGTTACTGTAGTGCGTGGGAAGGCTAAGGCTTACCTCCACCAAAGTTGGACAGCTGGCAAAGAGGACCAAGAGGACTACTCCTGACCACCACCTGGGATGCAGGATCAATCAATCAAGCAGTGATTTGTTAAGCGTGCTACTCACCCAGAAGGGTCTCAAGGCGCTGGCGGGTAAGGAGGAGGTGCTACTGCTGGAAGAGCCAGGTCTTGAGGTGCTTCCTGAAGGTCAGGAGGTTCTGAGTCAGACGTAGGTTGACGGGGAGGGAGTTCCAGGTTTTGGCAGCAAGGTGGGAGAAGGATCTACCGCCGGATGTGGTATGGTGAATGCGGGGGACGGTTGCGAGGGCGAGGTTGGCGGAGCGGAGCTGGCGTGTAGGGATGTGGAAGTTGAGATGCTCTTTGAGGTAGGCCGGTCTGGCGTCGTGGAGAGCTTTGTGAGCGTGGATCAGGAGCTTGAAGACGATCCTTTTGTTGACGGGGAGCCAGTGGAGGTCTCTGAGGTGGGCTGAGATGTGTTTGTGGCGAAGGAGGTTGAGGATGAGTCATGCTGAGGTGTTCTGGATGCGCTGGAGTTTCTTCTGGAGCTTGGCCATTGTTCCTGCGTAGATGGCGTTGCCATAGTCTAGTCTGCTACTGATGAGGGCGTGGGTGACCATTCTTCTGGTTTCCACAAGGATCCATTTGAAGGTCTTGCGGAGCATGCGAAGGGTGTTGTAGCATGAAGATGAGATGGCGTTGACTTGCTAGGTCATGGAAAGCGAAGAGTCCAGTATGAAACCGAGGTTGCGTGCGTGGGTGGTGGGCTTTGGAGCCGAACCCAGGGTGGTAGGCCACTAGGAGTCGTCCCATGCTGATCTGTTGGGGCCGAAGATGATGATCTCAGTCTTCTCAGAGTTCAGCTTGAGGCGGCTTTCTTTCATCCAGTTGGCGATGGCGTGAAGTCCGGTGTGGAGGTTGTCCTTAGCAGTTGCGGGGTCCTTCGTGAGAGAGAGGATGAGGTGAGTCATCTGCGCAGAAGACGATGTTGAGGCAGTGGGATCGGACGATGTTGGTGAGCGGAGCCATGTAGACATTGAAGAGGGTGGGGCTGATTGAGGATTCCTGGGGCACTCCACAGATGGTCTTGATGGTCTTGGACAGGAACGAGGGGAGGCGGACTCTCTGGGTTCTTCCAGAGAGGAAGGAAGTGAGCCAGTCCAGGGCTTTGTGGCGAATTCCGCCATCAGAGAGGAGTGTGCGAAGGGTGTGGTGACAGACAGTGTTAAAGGCTGCGGAAAGGTCAAGGAGGATGAGGAGGATGAGGGCGTCTGTTTCCCTTTTGTTGAGCCTGCTCCTGATGTCGTCAGTGCAGTGCTGTGGTTCTTGCAGAATCCGGACTGGGAGACGTTGAGTGAGCTGTTGTCCTCCAAGAAGTGGGATAGTTGGTTGTTGACTATCTTCTCGATGACCTTTGCGGGGAATGGGAGTAGGGAGATAGGTCGGTAGTTTTTGAGGTCTTCGGGGTCGGCTTTGGGCTTTTTGAGCAGAGCGTTGACTTCGGCTTGTTTCCAGCTCTCTGGGAAGATTGCGGTCTTGAAGGAGCTGTTGATGATGGTCCGGAGCTGGGGAGCAATGATTTGGCCTGCTTTATTGAAGACGTGGTGAGGGCAAGGGTCAGTGGGAGAGCCAGAGTGGATGGTGCTCCTGGTCTTGGTGGTTTCCTCATCATTGGTGGGGGGTCCAGGCGTTCAGGACGTTGGTGTGGCAGGGTGCGTTGGGGGTCGACCTAGGCAGTCGTGGTGGTGGTGGAGGACGGCGGTGCGAAGCTTCCATGGATGTCGATGATCTTGCTGTGAAAGAATGTGGTGAGGGAGTCGCTGAGGTCTTGCGAGTGGGGTGGGTCGGTGGAGCAGGACTTAGGGTTGGTGAGTTTCTTGATGATGCTGAAGAGCTCCTTGCTATTGTGTGCATTGTTGTCAATTTGTTCTTTGTAGAAAGATCTTTCGGTGGCCCGGATGAGCTGGTGATGTTTGCACATGGCTGATTTGAGGGCGGTATGGTTGTTTTCTGATTATTCTTGGCGCCAGATCTTCTCGGCTTTCCGGCATTCACATTTGGAGGCCTCAAGGTCTGCTGTGAACCAGGGAGCTTTCTTGTTGGTGCAGGTGTTGGTGGTTTTCTTGAGTTGGGTGAGGGTGTTGGCACAGTCGTCGAGCCATTGGTTGAGGGCGGCGGTGTTGGTTGTTGGTTTTGGGTGGTAGGGCATGAGCGAGGTTGGAGATCAATTGGTCCTTGGAAATCTTGACAGGTCAAGATGAGGGGAGATCCACGCAGCCGGTCGTCATTGCAGCAGGTCCCTGCGGATGCAGGTGAGTGACTCCTTCACTCCACGTGAGATTCCTGCTTTCTTCTAGTGCACACTGAAGGCATGCTGCCCTCAGTGGATGCACAGCCGGTGGAAATGTGGCAGTTGCTGGCAGAAGCTCTCGAAACAATGTTGCAGAAGAGTTCTTCTTGAGGCAGATTACCAGTACCCGTTGCAGGTATGAAGGCCAGAAGTCGAAGTGGAGGTTGCAGAGGAGTCCTGCCTCAGTCTTGCAAGGTGAATCTGAGGACCCACCCAAGAGAGAGGCCCTAAATAGAGCTGAAAAGGGATTGATCACCTAGCCAAGGTAGCACCTATCAGGAGGGGCCTCTGACATCACCTGCCTGGCCTGGCCACTCAGATGCTACCAGAGTTCCCTGCTGACTTTGGAAACAAGATGGCAGAACCCAGGGACCCTCTGGAGGAGCTCTGAGCACCACCCATGGGATGGTGATAGCAAGGGGAGTGGCCACTTCACTGTCCATTGTCCAGTTCTGTGCCAGAGCAGGGACTTGGGGGGTGGGGAGGCTGTGGTGTCCCTGAACCAGTGTGGTTTGGTTTATGCATGGAGGGCACCAAATGTGCCCTTCAAAGCATACCAGTGGTTTGGGGATGCTACCCCTCCCAAGCCAGTCACATCTATTTCCAAAGGGAGAGGGTGTTACCTCCCTTTCCCAAAGGAAATCCTTTGTTCTGCCTTCCTGGGCTTGATTAGATCAAGCAGCAGGAGGGTAGAAACCTGTCTGAGGGGTGGCAGCATCTTGGGCTGCCTGGGAAACCCTGTAAGACTGGTGGTAGCAATGCAGGACCCCTCCCAGTGCATGGAATCATACTTCTAATACTTGCATCAGTATTGGGGTATGATTCTGACATGTTTGATACCAAACATGCCTAGGTTCAGAGTTACCATTATGTAGCTGGACATAGATAGTGACCTATGTCAAGTACACGCATAAAATGGTGTCCCTGCACGCACAAAGTCCAGAAACATTGAGCTAGAGTTCGTGGGGACAACTCTGCTAGAGCTGGGGTGTGCCCTCACACACAGGTACTTGCTCCCTGCCCTCTGGGCTAGGAGGGCCTGCCATAGGGGTGACTTACAGTGACCTGGTGCAGTGGCCTGGTAGTGAAAGGGTGCATGCCCCTTTTCACGCAGGTTGCAATGGAAGCCCTGCAGAACACTTTGCATGGGCTCCCTAGGGGTGCCATAATACAAGTTGAAGCCCACATGGATCCCTTGGTACCCCAGTGCCCTGGGTACTATGTACCATAAACTAGGGACTTACATGGGGGTACAAGTATGCCAAAAATGGGGTGAAACAATGGTACAAGTTTACCAAGTTAGACGGAAGAGAGAGCAGAATCACTGGGGTCCTGGTTAGCAGGATCCCAGTGAACACAGTCAAACACACTGACAACGGGCAGAAAATGGGGGTAACCATGCAAAGACAGAGGGTACTTTCCTACACCATCCCACAGGAAAACGGGAAGACTTCCTGCAGATCGTTAATGAGGGTTTGCTGGTCTCATATCAAGTCACAAGTACAGCAGCAGACTCTTCCTTGTTAGTGGCAAATGAATATTGACACAAAGTTGCTTTGAGGAGGCATTATTGGCTCTGAATAACATCCCTAAGGAAATCTTTCAGGCTCTACCCATGCCGCTTTCACACTCAGAGGGTTCAAACCGATCAATGGTATCAAGGTTGCCAGCAGTCACAACCACACTGACCTTACCATCAACACCAGGGAAAACAGGTTAAGGGAAGATCCGCCCAACAGCCTGCTCAAGGGGGCAAACAACTAGCTGCTCAAAACCCTGAATCCTCTCCTCTTCCTCTTCTGTTACACATTCCAGTAGGTGTAGTCATTTCTCATTATCTGGCAGAGTAGCAAAAAATCACCCAAGACACCTAGATTCTGAATATTTTGCGAAATCGGTATGGTCTCGGGTTCACCAGC
Source organism: Pleurodeles waltl (assembly GCF_031143425.1). Taxonomy (NCBI): domain Eukaryota; kingdom Metazoa; phylum Chordata; class Amphibia; order Caudata; family Salamandridae; genus Pleurodeles; species Pleurodeles waltl. Next base: position 331,729,629 of record NC_090448.1, read on the forward strand.
CCACCAGCATCCATACCTCCAAAACCATCCAATTTCCATCTGTTATTGCTACAGTCGGAGGTCAACATCCTCTTACAGAAGAAGGTTGTGGAAACCGTTCCTCAAGGACAAGGAGGAACTGGCATTTACTCAAGGTACTTTCTGTTGCAAAAGAAAGACAAGAACAAATTCAAACCCATACACTACCTCAAGGTGGCCAACAAATAGATTCTGCAAGAAAAGTTCTGTATGCTACCATTACATCAAATCTGCTCCCAACTACACCACGGAGATTGTTTCTGCTCCATCGACCTTCCAGATGCATACTTTCATATTCCAATCGCCAGAAAGCATCGGAAGTTTCAAAGGTTTGTTGTGAGGTAGGACCATTACCAGTACACAGTATATTTCCATTTATCCTAAAGTCAGCAACCAGAACATTCTCGAAGTGCATGGCAGTAATAGCAGCCCATCTCATGAAGTACCGAATCTTCGTCTTTCTATACTTAGACGATTGGCTCATAAAGGCATCAACTTCTTGAAGTCCGATGTAATTTCAAATGGACCTGCGATCTTCTTCGACTGGGGGCTTCATGTCAACCACAACAAGTTCACACCTAGTCCGGTTCAGACTTTAAAATACTTGGGAGCCTCCTTTGGCACCATTGAGGCAAAAGTGTGTCCTTTGGAGGAGAGACACGTATCGATCCTTCAGAAGTGTCACTCTCTCATGAAGGCATCTCATCCAACAGTGAGGGCAGAGTCCTCTCTTCTAGGCTTGATGGCCTCTTGCATCTTCCTTACACCAAATGCTTGTCTCTGTGTGCAGCCACTCCAAGAATGTCTTGAACAAGTGAGACCAGCTAGAGGGCAGCTGTGAAGACAGGACAAAACTGTCCCTTCATGCCAAACAGTCTCTGAAACGGTGGTGGTCTCCAACCAACTTCCTCCAAGGGATGCCGTTCCACCAACAGGTCCTCTCTCAGACCATAGTGACGGATGCATATCTAATACAATGGGGAGTCCACCTGGATCACCTCCAAAGTCGGGGTACTATGGTCTTGGAGAGAGAGAAGAACTATCACATCAATCTCCTAAAGCTCCGAGCAGTTCATCTGGCCCTCAAAGCCTTCGCCCGTTATTCACTACCCAGACCCTGCATGTTTACATGGTCAATACAACCACCATGTAATACCTCAACAATCAGGGGGGAACAAAGCCAGCTGCCTCAGGCTCAACTCACACAAGACAGAGATCCTCATATTCTGCTCCACCCCCTCCATGTGGGATGACTCCTAGTGGCCAGCCGCCCTGGGAAATGCCCTGAGAACCACCGACCATGCATGCAACCTGGACATCATCCTGGACTCCGTGCTTTCCATGACCCATCAAGTCAACGCCATCTCTTCGCCTAATTCCACACCTTGCGGCTCCTTCGAAGGATTTTGAAGTCGATCCTCACTGAGACTAGATGGACAGTCACCCACGCCCCGGTCAGCCGCAAATTGGACTACAGCAATGCACTCTACGCTGGCATCACAAAAAAGCTACAAGCAAGATGACAGAGAATCCAGAATGTAGCAGCCAGACTCATCCTGGACATCCCCCGCCGCAACAACATTTCTGCCCACCTCAGAGACCTCCACTGACAAACACATCACCTTTAAGCTACTGACCAACACCTATAAAACACTTCACAACATCAGACCAGACTACCTCAACCACCACCTGACCTTCTACACCCCCACCAGGCAACTCTGATCCTCTCCCCTCGCTGCCAACCTCCGAATTGAGAAACAGAAAGCTGGAGGCAGATCCATGTCCAGGCTGCGAGGTAGGAGAAGCAACACACTCCCTCTCAAACTCACAGGCCACATCACTGAAGCAATTCAGAAGGATCTCAAGACCTGGCTCTTCAAATGAGCAGGATGCCCACCACAGCGCCTTGAGACCCTACGAGTGATAAGCCGCGCTCTACAAGCACTGATTGATTGATTTACTCGCCTGCCAGTTGTTCAAAATGCTCAGGCAGACACTCTTTCTAGACGTCTGGAAGAAAACCACAAACTGGTCTTGCACGATGAGGTCATCCAAAACAGCTTCCAATCGGTGGAGCACTCCAACCATTACTTGTTTGCCACCGCAGAAAACATAAAATGCCAAGGCTTTCTAACTAGTGACACTGTGGAATGCCCTTTGGATCATCTGGTCTGGCAAATTTCTTTACACCTTTCAACTGATTCCCCTGATACTAGCAGTCCTCCTCACACTGTCCCACTCAAGAGCCAAGATGATCCTCATATCTCCAGAGTGGCCACATCAGTGGTGTTTCACGGACCTGCTTCACTGGTTAGAATATCCATATCTCAAGCTGCCTTGCCGACCGGATTTTCTAACGAAACTCAGAGGCCAGATGGTTCATCCCAATCTCTCCTCCTTGAATTTGACAGCATGGCTCCTGAGCTAGTGCAATACTGACATTTGAACCTTCCACAAGACTGCATGGAGATCCTCATGGAGGCTAAGTGGCCTTCCATTTGTTCCACGTGTGCCTTCAAGGGGGAGAGAATTTGCATTTGGCGTTCCTCTATGAACGTGGACCCTACAACTGGCCAAGAAGATGTCATTATTCTATACGGGCTACACTTGGCTAAATCTGGCTTACAATTCTTGTCCGTAAAGATTCACCTAGCAGCTCTTACTGCTTACAGAAAATGTCCTTCACAAACGTTTTTCAAAGTCCCTGTAATAAAAGATTTTCTAGAAGGGTTGAAGGTTTTCCCTCCCGTTAGGCATACTTTACCTTCTTGGGAGATTAACCTGGTTCTTTCACGACTAACGCAGGAACCTTTTGAACCAATACACAAGACTTCCCTGCAGCATCATTCTTGGATAACAGCTTTTTTGGTAGCTATAACATCAGCCCGCAGGGTTAGCGAGATCCAAGCACTAGGCTCTCACAAACCATACAGTCTTCCACTCTAACAAAGTGGTCAGGAGGACTCACCCAAAATTCCTTCCTAAGGGTATTTCTGATTTCCCGGTCAACCAGATTATCTTGTTGCCAACTTCCTTTCAGAATCCCTGAACTCCAGCTGAGAGAGAGGTCTCTTCGTTCCCTAGATGTCAGGAGAGTTTTGAAATTCTTCCTCGATAAAACATGTGACTTCCGTAGATCAAACCAACTGTTTATCAGCTATGGGCCAGTCTCTGCAGGGTAAGCCACATCTAAACTGTCTGTCTCCCAATGGATAGTTTCCTATATTCTGCTGTGCTATCAAAAAGCTAACAAGACACTAACTGGTAGACAAAAAGCTCATTCCAATAGATGTAGAGCTACTCTTGCTGCTTTACGGAGGAATATCTCTATAGCTGATATTTGCGAAGCAGTCACATGGAAATCTACTCACACATTCACCAAGCACTACTGCCTAGACTCAAATGCTAGAGCAGATGCTCAAGTAGGACGGGCCTCACTCAGAAATTTGTCTGTTTAAATTCGGCTATCTCGCTCATTCCTCTCTCTTCTCCACCACTTTTAGTAGGGATGGGCTTGCTACTCTGTTCAGTGCTTATGACTCAATGGAGATCCCCTACGAGAGAAGGAACAGTTTCTTACCTGGCACTCCAGTTCTCTTGTAGGGGAATCTCCATTGAAGGCATAAGCAACCCTCCCTCCTCCCCTGTGGAGTGGACAGAGGTACATATATCTCATGCATACATTCTACCATTCCCTCAAACAAAAACTGAAGCAACTGCCACCTGCTGACCATGATGAGATACTGGTTGTCTCTGGGTCATTAAAGGGACAGTCTCTAATTTTAACTCATACTGACAGCCTATGGGGCTACGCTGTCCTGCTCTATCATCTCTCTACTCCTATGCTATTTTACAAAAAACATCATGACATAGACATATATAATTCTCCTGGCCCCTACAATGAAGAATTGGGCCATTGTAGACTACTCCTTTAAGCTGCATAATATATTTCTCTTTTAATTGACTCTGCAGGGCTTCCCAAAGAAAGGCGAACATTACACTTAAGAAGATATATTGTGAAGACGTGCCCCGGCGTCCCCGCACATGGCCAGGACTAATCTGTGCTTATGACTTCAATGGAGATTCTCCTATGAGAGAACTGGAGTTACAAGTAGGACACTGTTCCTTATGGAGGACAGGGACATTCATACCCAACAAAGTTTGAATACTGCTTGAGGCCTGGCAGTCGACGCCACTGAGAGCGAATCCTAGGTCTGTGTCCCGATCCAGAAGGTGGTCACGGACCGCTCCAGAAGCCCCAAGTCCTTTTCCTCCCACCCAAAGTCCTCAGGACATTCAGAGAAGAGGCACAAAAAAACACAAGAAGTTGAAGAGGTCTTCTACTTAGCCTCAGCTGTTGGCTGACACGATGAGTTTGGAGCATTGATGTTCCATGCACGGTTCCGCGGAGCTGTTGCCAGGTCCGACTCCGTGCCTCCCCCTATTTGCAGGAGCCAGAGCAACCACTGCTCAAATCAAAGACTTTTAGAAGGCCATCTGCCAGGTATTGGAGAAGGCTGACTCTTCCGGTGCACCTTTGGGCCCGGCGGGACGGAGGAGGCCCCATCAGGTTCTACTCCAGCGGCTTCAGCTCCGATGGGGCCTCATGGATTTGATCATGGAGTAAGATTGGCGTCGGTCATTCCAAAGCAACCTTTTCCGGCCCCATTCCTGACACAGATGCTTTCGGCAGTGCCAGTCCCATTTTGATCCCCAACGACTTGGAGTTGGAACGGCGACCCTCAACGATGATACTGGCACGATCCATTAGTCCTAGGTCATTCCCTGAGCATTATTCAGAGCAGCCAGGTTTGTGGGAAGAATGGGAGGTGTCTCGGGACCCTTTAGAATACCAGCTGGAGACCCCATCATCATTGGACTGGTATGAGGAATAAGGAGATGCCAGTGGACTGGACACCTTTCCAGATACTGACTTGCTTTCTTCACTCACCATGGCTACACAGGAGGGAGCATCTTATGCAGTGGTGGTAAAAAGGGCAGCAGAGGTCCTTGATCTCGAACATCGCTCAGTGGCGGTTAAGACTAACCTATTGACTGAGGTGCTTTAGCCTGGGGCTTCCTCATCTGAATCCATATTGCCCCTTAATAAAGCACTGACTGATGCCCTACTGGGAACTTGGTCCAAGCCTAGCACAGGGGCTCCTGTGAACAGGATAATTGCCTGCCGCCATTGTCGTGCCGCAGGTGGTCCTAGTTTCCTCAGATAACACTCCACCCCCCTTAGAGCTTGGTGGTCCAGGCCTCAACCTTCGTGGTGCATTCCCTGCTGCTCCCCCAGACAGGGAATCCAACAGACTGGACTCACTTGGGAATATTTTTTCTTCCACCAGCCTGGATTTGCCATCTGTGAAAACTGCATGCCTTTTGGGCCGTTATTCCCATACCCTATGGAGTATGGTTGCGCAGTGCTGCCACAGGTCCTGGAAGAGGTCTGGGCAATCCTCTCCCATGCAGTGCAAGATGGGAGGAATTCAGCAAAGTTCACCATTTGGTGTGGTTTGGATAAGACTTAATCATTGGGCAGAGCAGTTTTGTCGGCGGTGGCCTTACGGCACCACACCTGCTGAGAACATGTGGCTTTTTGGGTCATGTCCAGGCCAGCCTCATGGACATGCTCTTCAGTGGGACTCATCTCTTCGGAGAAAAGGCAGACTGGGCGCTGAAGCACTTCAAGGACTCGTGGGCTATGGGCAAGTCCTTGGGCCTCTCAGTGACACCTCGCCCCCAGTCTGCTTTTCGAGGCTATGGAAGGGATGTGGCACTGCACCAACCATATCCCAGCCACCGTCTTGTGAAAGCTTCCCAAGCTGTGCGACGATGTGAACACAGTGCATTCTGACCCCGTGGGGTCTGGTAGTGCAGTCTGCCACCAACCCCCCAGCAGCTGCAAGCCTCTAAGTCCTCCTAGTTTGGTTCTGCAAGACCATGGGTGCCCAGTTAAAGGGGAAAGCCAACACTATCTCCTCTACTGACAGTCTATAACATCAGACAAATGCGTCTTACAGATCATTTGGAAGGGCTACTCCCTCCCCAATCTTTCCCTCCCCTATACCACCAACGCAAGAATGGATGGCAGAGGATCATCTGTCTCTGCTCCGAGAGGATGTTTCAACCTCTCTTCTGGACTTCAGTGAGAATGACTCTGAGGCTGCTGGGCCTCCTGTCCTCCTGCATCCTGCTGGTGAATCATACTAGGTGGCATATGTGGGCTCTGATGTGGGCCCTGAAGTGGGCCATGAAGTTCCAGTGGGCGTAGCATCAGGGGAATCTGTCTGGCATGGTCTAGATCTTGGAAGTAACTGCAAAAGAACTGCAGTGGTGCCTAATGCCCCACAGTTGGGTAGTTGGGTCAAAGACGGAGTCCTCTCCCTTCCCCAATCAGATCTGATAGTATTGAGTATTGGGTCACACCTGGAATTGGCGGCAATCTGGGAGAGGTGGCAATCTGGCAGAGGTGGAGATCAGAGGACTCTGGTCTCCGGCAGAATCCGGATTCCACATGAACTTGCTGGAGCTCCGTTCAATCTGGCTAGCATTAAAAGCATTTCTTCCTTCTTTCAAGGGGAAGTTAGTGCAAGTGTTCATGGAGAACACCACTACCATGTGGTACTACAACAAGCAGGGCAGGTTGGGGTTGTGGACCCTTTGCCAAAAGGCCCTGAATCTCTGGACTTGACTGGAGCAGCGGGCCTAAACATGTTAGTTTAACACCTGGCAGATTCTCTGAACACCAGGGCAGACAAACTTAGCTGTCAATGCCTAGCTGATCACAAGTGGTGTCCCCATTCAGAGGTGGCACAAGGACTTTTTCAACAGTGGGAAAAGCCTTGGCAAGATCTGTTTGCCTCAAATCAGAACGCACATTGTCAGCAGTTTTTGCGCATTGGAGTTTCCAAGGTGTGGCTATTGCTCAGATACTCTTCATCTCGAGTGGAGTTCAGGACTCTTGTATGCCTTTTCGCCCATACCCACTCCTACCCAGAGTTCTCAAGAAGATCAGGAACGACCGGGCCCAAGTCATTATTGCGGCTCTGGGCTGGGCACAGTGTCTGGTATCCCAAGCTTCTGAAAATGAGCATCAATCCTCCGATCAGGTTGCCCCTTCAAGAGGATCTTCTGTCGCAGCACCAAGGGAGGGTCCTCCACCTGAACCTGTCAACCGTCCACCTCCTTGCATGGAGATTGAGTGGCAACAGTCGATAGAATTTGACATTCCTCCGGAAATCTGTAAAGTTATCTTGGTGGCCAGATGGCCCTCCACCAAAATTGTATACGCCTGCAGTTGGTAAAAATTTGTGAAATATTGTACAGAAAAGTCTATCAGCTCTCTTTCTGCCTCTCCTTCTGATACTCTTCTCTTTTTTTCTTTTCCTTGCCCAGCAGGGCTCTGCTCTCTGCACTGTTTAAGGTTCTCTCTCTGCTCTGTCGGCCTTCTCTTTATAGATTTATGAAAGGGCTTGTATATATGTTTCCCCCTTCACCCTTCATCATGCCTCAGTGGAACCTGAACCTGGTTCTATCCTACCACTTGTGTTCCTTTCAAGCCACAACACAATTGTTCCCTCTGGCTGCTTACCATCAAGGCAGCCTTCTTGGTGGAAATACCATCTGCCCAGGGGGTGAGTGAGCTGCAGTCTCCCTATCTTACAGTGTTCCCTGACAAGGTGGTGCTTCTCATCCGGGCCTCTATCCTCCCGAAAGTGATGACCCCTTTTCATTTCGGATACTCTGTCTCCCTGCCCACCTTTTATGCTCCTGCACATCCCTCTAAGGAAGAGGAGCCACTCCACTGTCTGGATCCAAAAAGAGCATGGTTGGTCTACCCTGACCTCACAAAAGAGTTCCGGGTGGACAACCAAGTCTTTCTAGGCCATGTAGCAGCTAAAAAAAGTTGGGCAGTACAAAAACAAACCCTTTAGCACTGGCTCGTTCTCTGTATCAAGATAAGCTGCATCCTGACTAAAAAGCAGCCTCCTGCAAGCTAAAGGGCCCATTCCACCAGTGAAAAAGCTGTGACCATGGCATTAGCTTGTGAAATTCTAGTCCTGAAACATCTGTCAGGCAGCTGCGTAGGCGTCCCTGCATACATTTGCCAAACACTTGTGCCTGGACAGTCAGGTCCACAGGGACAGCTGGTTTACCTGTTCGGTGTTGCAGGACTTCTTAGTAAATTTTTCCACAGCCCACTGCCAGGATGGTATGGCTTGGGTATCTATTCAAAGGTAAGGAATCTGCAGCTAGAAGCTGCCTCTATCAGATGAAAAAGTTACTTACCTTCGGTAACACATTATCTGGTAGAGACCATGTCTAGCTGCAGATTTGTTACAGACCCACCCTTACTTCCCCGCTCCAAGAACAGATTTCTAGGGTTAGGTATGATCTATTTCAGGGCCCTAGTTTAGACGCACGTTCATCAGTTCACTTCATGGCTCTGTGCTTCTGGTGTGGAAAGTCATGAAAAGTAACTAACATCCGTGCGCCTGGGTGGTGCCTCTAAGGTGACCATGACGTCCCTTCCGGCACCAATGACATGCGGAACCGAACTAAGCCACCTGACTGCACGCAGGGGTACTACTCACGCAAGAGTTTCTCAATCCAGTCTGGCACCTGGGAAATTCAAAGGTAAGGAATCTGCAGCTAAATATTGTCTCTACCAGATAATGCATTACAGAAGGTAAATAACTTGTTCGTTCAAGCATCTGTCTTGAGTAACTCCTGGCACTGAACATGTCTGCTAGTGGCTGAAGCTCCCATGTGAAGTGCTGTTCATCACTACAGTTGTGCCTATGTTGCACCATCTCCCTAAATGGGTTTTCCTTGATTTGTGAAGATAGGTGTGCACTTGTGGCATGCAAGATGGCTTTGCAAGAGGTAGATTGTCTGAATAGTCTGGCTCCTATATTTGTAATATCACCAAAAAAAACCTACATCAAGATATTAATTATGTTGAGTGTTATATTTGTATGTGAAGGTGATGTAAGGGGGGTAAAAAAAAAAAAAAAATTAACGTACCTGCGCCTCACCTCTGTTTCTCCCGCTGTCTGCCTCTGCTTCTCCCGTTGCCTCGATTCTTGCTTTGCTTCCCTCCTACCCAATCCACACGCTTCAGTCATGCTGTTACACAGCATGAGAGAAGCACCAGGATTGGCCTGAGGGGGCTGAAATGCCACTGTTAGACGGCTGGCTAAACTGACGTGCACTTAGAGTGCGCCACTACTCTGCCTCTCTCCTGACACGAAGGATGCTGTCCCCGCCCCAGACAGCGGAAAAATAAAAATATAATAATGTATTCTCATTTTATTTTTCTACTACCTTATTAGCAGTGGGGTGACGCTCCTCCGACATAGCGGAGGGGCCGCCCCTGATGGTTGGGTAAAGTTAAAGAAATGGGACAGAAGCCAAGTCCTTTGAGCACCTTTTTTGGTGTGTGCCAAGTACATAACTTGAAAGATTAATCTCTGATATATCAATGCTTAAAGTGTTGTGCTGTTGTGTCACTGGTATGGAAACCTTTCCTCTTGTGTGATACTGACTTGGTCACCACACCCTCCCTTGTATTTTGAACTACGTCGGGTTTTTGCTCCTTCTTTTATTTTTGTGTTTGTACCTTGTTGGGGTCCATCATTTATAAAATCTTATAAATGCCCAGGGTGTTTTTTGTGTACCACAGTGCCAGCAAAAGTTTCCCGCACCTGCCAAGTACTACCTCCTGAGACGTCCAATGCCACCTCCTTAGACGTCCAATGTCACCACCTTTCGATTACACAGCCCTTACCTGCAATGACCTGGTGCGGAGTGAGGCGGGCATATGGCGGAGACTGGGTTATAGTGTGCTTATTTTTTGTTAACGCTCTTTTTCTATTCATTCACAAACAGGTCAAAATAGTAAATATATATGCAGCAAAAATGTAACAAAGTGTTGTAAAAAAGTGCTCTACGTGTAAATGGAGTAAAACCAAATGATCTTGAAAAAAACACTTGCATGTAGTGTTTGTTGGTTTCCACTGCAGCAAATCACATACAAAAGAACAAAATGGTGTATTCTATTTGACGTCTGACTCAGAGTAAAATAATTTAGAGCATCAATTGTTATAGAGGATAATTACTGTGTGTTATTGCTTCTCACCTTAAAGCAAGATGCTTGCACTCATTATACAATACAATGGGCATTGAATAAATCAAGGGACTTGCCTTTTAAAAGATTTTCCCAGCTGAGCTAAACACATGCACAACTATGATTAAAAACATACACCTTCTTAGAGCGGTCCTACCTTTTAAATAAAAGATACGTTTAGAATATAGCATTCAAAATACCAAAGGAAATATACATAACAAAAAATATACTTTATATAAAAATAAAGTGACCCTTAAATATGTCTGCACTTTATCCAGGTACTCCATGCCTCTTTAAAATATTTGAAATGCTTTCAATAAATTTGATACAGACTCCACAATTTACTAATTAAAGATCTTGTCTTTGGTACAGCATTATCTGCCATTTCTATATGTTGGTTCTTAACAGACTTTCCACCCAACAGGCACTGGTCATGCGGATGTCTTGAAAGTGGCCAAGTTTCAAGTGATGAATACCCACGACTGCAACATTGCCCACAAGGGAAAAGTAAAGGATAACGAAATGTGCACAAAGGCCATGCCCATTGAGGTGGGGGCATGCGAGGTGAGTAGGGAAGGTGTTTCCAATCGACCATGTTGATAGAATTAACAAAAAAGTCCCAATTCTCGGCTGATTTATTTTAGAGGCCACAAAAGCATTGCTTTTTGCTAAATATGTAACAGCAGTTTGATCAGAGCAATGCAAATTATGCGTAAAGCCCTCACTTGCTGGCATAGCGTACAAGGGCCCAGTTCAAACAATTACTTCTAGTCGTAATGCTATGATTATAGCCATAAAAAACGGTTCAACTTACACCACTCTGCTGTCCTCAAAGGACACGTGGCAGGTGTAGATGGTTTTACTACTGTATAATTTTTACATCACAATTCAGGACACTTAAGCTGTAGGAATTCCCAGGTAAGGAGTGGTGAGTCCGATCAAGATGTAGTTTTACCACGTCCCTTTGTGAGTACTTACAAACTTTTCGGTGACCCTTTCCAGTCCTGGGAATGGTAAGAGTTTTACTCCAGCTAAAAAGACTGAAGTAACTCCCCTTCCCAGGTTGGAAGAGGAACAGAGTATACCCATATTTCTTCGAAGTTCAGGGGAGGGTGTCCCTCCCCCCACCACCACCTCCCACGCCCCCAATGTGGAATTTTAACCTACATACAGTTTTGCACTGGGGAAATAGCAGAAGTCACATGTCCAATAGTATGCCTGGAAAGCTCACCTGGCGCATCTTTAAGTGTACTACTGGAAATGTTTGTGAATTTCCAGAAATCGTACATTTACGCGTGTGTGTGTGTGTGTGTGTGTGTGTGCGCACACACACATAGAGGTGTACATGTATAACTTTGTTTTGTTAATCTGGTCGAGTCTCATTTTTGCCATGGAACATGTGTGAGCCCCATTGTACCTTGGATCAGGTCAGCTGGTTTTTCCCGGTGCGAGTTTCAAGGATCTACTGATACCACAAGGACAAGTTGCTGGAATCGGGGTGCAGGCCTCTGTTTACGTTTTTGATTTGTGGTGTTTCTGGATACTAAGGGCCTTTTGAGGATGGCTGTCATGGGCTAAATTCTTACAACACCTCTTTGAACAGATGGGGACTGCTGGAAAGACTACATGCCTGCCCATGTGTCAACTGTTGTTGGGTGTGATTGGATGACCGATATATGTTAATTAAAAGGTGTAAATGTCTATGGCAAACTCGAGATGTTATTTGTCAGTGGTTTTTAGTGGTTATACTGACAAGTATGTTTGTGAATAACCTTCTTTGCACTCTTACGACAAAGTGTATTGCAGCCAACACCTTATCCAGTACATAAATACCTGGAGAGGGCTCTGGCAAGCTCTTGCTCGTGATTAAACGGCTATCTAGTCCATTCCAATTTCCTGCACCTGGATCATTGCTCTCTTCCCTATTCTTTTGTTTCTTTTACCTGTGAAGTATTGCTGCTTCACCATGGTTTTTTTTATTGGATGGGGTTATATTATCTTTGGGGACCAGTTTGTTCTTGTTGCTTTCTTAATAGGTTTTGCTTTTAGATCTCAGTGGGAGTGCAAATATCATCCCCTTCTTACTCTCCGCATCTGGTTGGTTGCTTCCTTCCTTCCTATTTCCTTTTTGTGTTGGCTTTTCATTTCTCCCTTTAGGCTGTGATTCCTGCCTTCTGTATTCACGCGTTCTCTGAGAAAGATTTGAAGGGTATGAGGGAGTCATCATTCAACCTCTTATCCTTGCTCCATTCACTGTTGTCTTCCTTACGTCTTTGTCTACCCAGGCACCCACCTCCACCCCATCCTCTTCTACAGCAGCTGCTGGTATAGGCCTACAATTGCGGTACAAGCATTTGCAAGGTCAATACTGTGGGTCCGCCTTCTTGAAATTCTATTTTTTTAATTTTCTATGATAGTTCCAAGATGGACACCATCCTGCGTTTAGATCATGCTAGGGGATTCTACTGACCAGGACACATTGTACATGAAAGACAGAACTTATGTATGTTGCTATTTAGCTAGGAATGGAAGGCAAGATTGCGGTTAAATATTTCTGCCAAGTTGCACACTTTCTTGACTTGCCCCTTTGAGTCCTTGAGGAGTGTGTAGTGGGTAACAGGGCTCTTGGGCAGGATATTCTCACAACTGAGGCAGATAGTTTACCTAATTTCTTTCATCACTACTAATTTTCCACACATTTGAGATCAGCTTTTTAGAGCTTACTCACCTTCTGTCATTCACCTACAAATAATCTGATGGCTAAAGGTGAGCAAGTTCTGTTTTGGTTGTATCTTCCTTCCGAATGAGGCTTGAGAATAATTTCCTAACATTGATGTCTGGTTCACAGACACGTAGTTTTCTTCAGATCAATGACTTGGAAACCCTCCTCTAAGCTCTCAATGACCATTCAAGCATGTTCCCTGGATCTCAAGCCTCGAAAACAAGGGTTGCCAGCCACCTGAAAGTGACAAAAAGGTCCAAGCTCTCAAGGTCTAATTTGTCTTCTTGGATGCCTACCTCGCGCCTCATTTCTCCCTGCATTTAATTTAGAAGCCGCGGAGATTGCATACATCACTCCACAAACACCTAATGTAAATACGTAAATGATTTATTAAATATTGATCCGTACTGTGAATTTAATATCAATATTAATTTGTTTATCCAAGTTGATCAACATGCATTTAAGCGTTTTTCTAATTAATTTTCGTTGTAGTTTAGTCCTCCTGCTGCCTATCTTTAAGTTGTATTTTTTTTCATTCTCTTGCAGGGTGATTATGGTGGTCCCTTGGCCTGCCTGACTCACGATTGCTATGTGTTAGAAGGTATTATTATTCCAGGGAGAGGCTGTGGAAAGAGAGGCCAGCCCGCCATCTTTATCCGGGCATCCCTCTATGTCGACTGGATTAATAAAGTGATGAACATGATCTGATGGGAAGCGTGAATGGCAGATTGAATTGGTGGCTGCAGGATGCGTATTTCCCCATTGGCGAATGAGGGAGGTCTGGCAGTGCTGTTCAGAAAGCAGCATGCTCTAGACAGCACACATATAGTTCATTAGAGGAAGATATTTGATTCGGCACAGATAATGAATATATAATGGCAAGTAGCAGCCATGAAATACTTCAAACTCACTGACTTTACAGGCTTTAATCTATGAGAAGCTGGTCCTGGAGACGTCCCAGCAACCTATGAACTATGCTGCAGATAACACCATTCGCCTTTTGGGTTCCTTTGGTTCCCACTGGGACTTTTCTGAATTAACTCTAATGGCTTCGTAGATATCTGCACATGCAAATTGAAAATCAAATAATAATGACTTGGACTCTAACAGAGACAGTTATGGTGAGGGGCTGAAATACATATGTTTGGTCCAATTGTTCAGTAAATTGTAAAACACTTTTTTGTTATCTTATCAATAACTTTTTGGTTGGTTTCTGTTTGTATACTCCTACCCGAGAGGCAATGGTTAGCTAAAGTCCCTTAGCACGGTCTCCATTCATTAGAGCCACCCATGCTGTGCAGTAAAAATAGATTTACTGCATTTGACCATTTATAGAGTGAAATAAATGTACCCAGCACGCTCAATGGTTAAAAGAATGCAAATTTCAATTAGTCCCTCAGTCAGGTGTAACATTCGGGACTCGAATTCTACTTGTAATGTCCCACTAGACTGGGGAATGCGTTTTTGCAATATGACATGAATGTTTATCTACAGTATTCCCTCTCTAGACAACCATTCCTCCCTAAATTGCATTAACTCCATAGTTTGTCATGCTTCCCACCTGCATCCCATGTTCTGGCAAAACAATGCCTTCCACCCATGTCGCACAAATGCGGCACACTTGTGTTTTTTATATTGCACTCTGCTTACCTAAGGCACAATATTACTTAGTACGTCTGCATGCGTCATAATACATCAAACCTAGAAAAGGCCTTCCACGTGCACTAAGCTCCAGAAACCCCAACACTCTTGGAGAATCACGCATCCTCCATCCCTCACATTTCCTAGGTAAATTTCTCGATCTGATTCCTGGCATAACACCTCTTCTGGTCCTAGTGCATATGTTTATCTCGTTAAATCACACCTAAACCATTTTTTGATAATGTAGTTCTTCTAATGTTTAGTAACACCTCTACAGTAAAATCTATTGCCTCTCTCCATACATATCCTGACCTTCTGGTTCACAACATCGCAATTGTCAATGCTCTCAATATTCTTTTTAGACGTCCCACGTGAATGTGCACTACCTTGATTTATATTTCCACCTGAGATCGCGCTTCCTCATATATGGTTTATGCGAGGAAGAGTATTGAAAAGGGATGAAGCAGATCCCATTATTGGTGATAATAGCTCTCTTTTAGGATGCACTTGTTCTACAAAGCAACTTCAAATTGGGTGGCCCACCTATTTATTAAATAAAGAAAATGCATTCACTCAAGAGACTTCCTATTGTCTTGTTCAGAACAAACAGCTACGGATGCCAGCTGGAAGTCTTTTGTATTTGAAACCAGTCCTTATAGGCCAATGGAGAGTGGGTTTTTTTCACTTCAAGCGTCTACCTACTCTCAACCCCCTCACACTGCATCAAAGACTGTCCTAAAATGTGTGTAAATAATAGTTCAGTGAAGAAATGTGTATATTCCTAGTCACCTCCTATTGATCTGGCTTTCGTAGCTTCGGGTACTACACCACTGTTCGGGCTCTTGATCTGTGGAGCTGCAATGTCTTCTCATGAGAACATTGTAGTATTCAAATGGACACAATATCTATACATTAGTGTAAACATCGGAAGCCTTTAAGCCACGAGCAATAGCTATTACTGTTTTGTTGGGGGTTTCAAGCATATAAAACATGACCGTCTTAGTTGTGATTCACAAGAATATAAGAAAATACAAGTTCGGTAAAGTGTGTTGTGTGGCGTTTAGTGCATGTGCCCTTTGTCAAATAAACTCAGCATGATATGCATACACTCACAATAACGCTGCATCCTTTTATATTTAGTAATTCTGCTATTACATTGGTGGTTATCAGTTTATATCAAGAGCTTGGCTGTTGACCAAACAGTCAAAGGTTTTTCTCCAGATTCTTTGAGCGCTTAGGGCCGTTCATTTCTCCAAATGGGACAAGATGGATACACATATCATTACAATGTAATGCAATGCGCACCACACTTTGACATCTGTATTCACAACCCGAGTGACAATGAAAAATCCCCGCTTATTAAACAATTGAGACTGTACCAAAACATTATTTTAGTCACCAAAATATAAGACAATCTGGTTATCCGATTTTACTGATGTTTTTCTGACCGACTCAACTAACAGAATTTAAGCGTTCTTGAAGGGTCTTAAGAGGCTCACATTGCAAGACTGTAGCCACATTTTCTTGTCACTGAGCACTGTTCCACTGTTTCTTTTATTTATTTTTAAATCCATCGCCCTTTCCCCATCCGTTTCCGCACTATAAGGAAAATCTGTTCAGTCCCTCCTTCAATTTGTGTGTCTCCCCCCCCGTCCCCCCCCCTCCCAATTCAGCACCCCAGGAAAAATTGTTCCTGTGAAAACACATTCCCCATTTTTTTCAAAACTGGATTTGTAAGCACAGTCCTCGGTGTCCAGCATGCGTGGTCATTGTTCCCATGACTGTCCTGCTTATTAGCCCACAACAGCAGCAAGCTCTTGCTACATTTTTAATGTAGAAAAAAGATGTTGCAATGTTCTTTACTGAGTTTTGTACCCATTGTTCGAGAATAGAAGCTTCTTACAAAATGTTTTTAAAGTTATGATTACATGGGTTGTAGTCTTTTATTATCTGATGTTTTTAGCATTTGAGCTGTCCGAGTGCCAAATTATTTTTGATACCCCATATTCTCTATATTTGTTCTGTCTGAGCTTTTCTTGTGTGCTTGCTTTTTCAGTGTATGCTCCTTTTACTTAGGTTTGTTAACAGACATATAGATCTTAGGTTAAATAAAATAAATATTTTTATGAAATTGCCCACTGGAGTCCTTTGTTTTTTCTGTTTCTTAATATGCAGCACAAAACAGACCAATGTCCTAGGAAGAAGCAACAAATACAATGGTTAAGGAGTCACACTGACCGAATGCTGTTAGTACCATGGGACCTGTTGTACGAAGCCCTTTAGTGGTCACAAACCCTGCAATTCGCCACATCATAGGGCTTATGACCATAAAAGAGCCATTTCTAATGTACAAAAAACAGTTTACAGGCTCAAACGTTTTTCTGACAACTAAAATAAAATGTATAACCCCTACTAAATCGCGATTAGCAAGGGATGTGAAATTAGTGTTCCTTCTAAATTGCGATTCTGTAACCCATGTTTCCATGGTTTGCAACTGCAGTTATGGTGCCAACCACTGACCAGTTACTGACTCTTCAAAGTAGGTGGTAAATTATTCTTTAAGGGAGGGGGAGTTCACTCAAAGCCCTCTTTCCCTTTGTTATTCGGGTTGATCGTTAAAGGGGGAGTGGGCAGTAGTCCAGAGAACCATTGCTTTTTCCTTTAGAAAATTTCCAAAACTGGACCTTCTTTTTTTTTTCCCTTTAAAGGAGCACTGATTATTTGAACATATTCGGACTCCTTAAAAATAAATAAGTAAATAAATAAATGGCCGTTTAGGATGCCACATCCCTTTGCTTGCAGCATACCAGCAGGGGTCTCAAATTGCATCCTGCCTCCTGAATATTAATATAATATACTTAACATAATATATCCTATGTCCTAATAGCTATAAAAATCTAAATGAACAAGCAAAAGCTCTCCGCCTAATTTAGTATCCTCTGATATTAAGAATTATTTTCCCCTACCTGAATATTCCATCCTCACCAAAGATTGACGCATAGACTTGCTTGCAAAGATCAAATTCGGTTCCACTAATGATGTCTGGCCTCCTAAAATGCAAAAAACAAGTTTTTCTGAGGTGGCTGTCTCTCCTCAATCTCTTAGTCAAGGGGAGGTTCCTGATTTTTTTTTCAAGGAGGCAATTGTGATCCCTCTTCTGAAAAAAAAAATATAATTGGTGAGAGACCCACTCAGTTTGAGAAATTACTGTCCCATTTCCCTGCTGCCATATCTGGTGAAGGTACTAGAAGCACACATTACCAAACATCTGTGCTTCTTCTTAGAAGAATCTCAATTTATTGACTCCCATCAGGCAGGTTTTCGGCCAGCCCACATAACTGAAGCTGTCACTCTTTCTGTTGTAGACCGTATGCTGGAAGCAGCTGATAATTTTATCACTTAGGCTGTGGTTCGTTTATATCTTTCCATGGCATTTGACACAGTAGACCATGAGTTATTGGTGGGCTGCTTCAAGGCGCAGACCTCCAGGATTCAGCATTGACATGGATCATATCCTTTTGAATCTTTGTCTATCTGTCCTGCTGTTTCCTTTTACATTTTCTAAGGTCCAGCTGTCCTGTGGCGTTCCTCAAGGGTCTGCTATGTCTCCTTAGCTCTTCTATATATATTCAATCCTTAATCTGTTCTCTCAAGAAGATTAATGTCAGAATGTACAGTTATACTGATGACATGGAGCTTCTGTTCACCTTTAATGATTCCAGTGAAGCCAAGTTGTCTGTTTTTCAGACATTGGATCAATTTCAAATAGTTGAAGCAGAACTCTGATAAAACAGAGATTGTTATAGCTCAAAATAAAATCAAGAGAGGGATTCCTTCCTTCTGGCCATCATCAATGGGTATTTCTCCCCATGATTGAAGTTAAAGGTCTAGGAACCGTCATTGACAAACAGCTATCAGTGAAATCGCAAGTTGGAACAGTTATATTGCTTGCTTTTTACAGTTGCTTAAAATTAAGAAAATCAGCAAGTTTCTCACTAGAAGCACTATTCCAGGTAGTCCTTGCCTTAGTCATTTCACAAATTGGCTACGGCAGCGCTTTATATCTTGGCCTAATTATCTTTCTTGCAGACTTCAGCTTGTACAAAATCAAGCTGCCTGACCTATTTTCAAATAATCAAGACAGTTTCCCATTACCCCCTTGATGAAAAAACTCCCCTGGTTGCCGGTGACACAATGCACTATCTTTAAGACTGGCTGTATGATTTTTAAATCCATTTATGGAACAAGCCCTGCCTTCAACTAAGCTGGAAATTAAAAAAAGACCTCCCCAACTGAAACTTAAGATTGACCCGTATGAACCTACTTCACACTCCACTTTTATTAAAAAAAAAAAAAAAAAAAGAGGCTGAGCAGTTCCTGGTATTGGGTTCCTGTTCCCCACATCTGGAACTCCTTCTCCCAGGAGATCAAATCCACTTCCTGCTATCAAAAATTGGAAACTACTGAAGACTTCGTTATTTAAACACGCATATGATTAACGTATTTATGGTGGGCTAAGCCTGTTATTTAGAATCCATTTAGCACCATGAAATCGTTTGGTGTGCACACAATCTATAAATGTATGTAAAATAACATTAATTAGGTAGATCATTCTGCAATTGGTGATTTTGTGAACCCACCTCCTAGTTCGTAAGCCAGTTTGCAAATCCGATTCCATTGGCAAACTGTAGCTTAACTTGAGAGTGGAATCTTGCTTCATCTGGCCCGTGGTTCAATTCATATATACAGAGAAAGTCTTCTAATACTAATAGAATCGTAAATCCATATTCTTCAGTTCACATTAGTGATACAACAAGAAACTATTCATTCTAAAAAAAAAACAAGCTATGACATTATGCTTGATATTGCAGTCACTAACACTACCCACAAATACAGGTTATCCATTGTAAGTGATGTAAACCTGCAAGGTGGCCAATATGTTTCTGTTGCCCGATTGAGTAACTAGTCTACTTGTTCTTTGATGGGTTGTTAATTGAGATTCTCAGGATGTTAAAAGGTACCACATGCACCTCAATCCAATCTATGCATGAGTCCTATGCCCCATACACAGCAAGCGTCCCAGCAGTTACTACAAAAGTTACGTTTGAGAGAGGGCTACGTGGCAAAACACAGTTGTATAAAAGTTATTGCTATCCTGTATGTAGTTCCAAAACCTTTGGTATTATCACTTGTAGGTCAAGGAGAGTAAGGGTATGGCACTGTGTAACAAACAATAGAAGATCAGGAAAGAAGAAACTGTCTAAACTGACACAATCCGTTTTAACATTGTGTATATGTATGGCATTGTTAAAGTGTCAGACATTTGGTTAATTGACATAAATTTATAAGGGGACGGGTTTGTATTTTGATTAATCATATAGCAGGGGAAGGTCCCTTTGCAGCAGCCTCTAAACCCTCCTAGTCTGCCTCTGTACCACCATGGACACCCAGTTGGTTGCAGGATTCAACACCTGCCACGCCTGGCAGTCCTCAACTTCGGACAGGTGGGTTTTGCAGATCATTCAAAAGGGATACACCCTCCCCTTCGAGACTACCTAGGCCTCCATCTTAGGACAAGATAACGGAGGATTATCATTCCCTTGTCCTCAAGGTAGTCGCAGCTCTCTTGGCCTTGGGAGCTATTGAGAGGGTTTGTGTCAGAAGTAGGCTGTTGTTATTCCCACTGCTTTCTTACCCCCCAAAAAAGACAAAGGTCTTTGCTCCATTTTAGAACTGAGCTCTCAATTTCTTCCTTAGGAAAAAGTTCAACATGCTTACATTGTGCAGGTCTTGTTTACCCTGGACCCAGGAGACTGGTTGGTAGCGTTGGACTTGCAGGACGCTTATCTCCTTATTTCCATCCTGCCTCCCCACAAACGTTACCTGCAGTTCACAGTAGGCCACAATCACTTTTAGTTCACCTTGCTCCTCTTTGGCCTTACCAGTATCCCTTGGGTGTTCACCAATATGCTGGTGGTGATGGCAGCTCATCTACAGAGATCAGGGTTGTCAGTCTTCCCCTGTTTTGACAACTGGCTGTTGAAGGTGAGCCGCCCCAGGCTGTCGTCTCATACCTCAAGACTACTGTGAACCTCCTGCATTCGCTGGGGTTCGCTATAAATATGCCAAAGTCACACATGACTCCTTCTCAGATACTCCCTTTCATAGGAGCTGTTCTGGACCAGGTGCAGTTTCAGGCTTAATCTCCCTAGCGGCAAGTCCAGGCAATTCGGCTACGATACTGATGTTTCAGTCTCTATCCTCGATTTTGGAGAGACTTACTCTGAGGCTGTTGAGGCTTATGGCTACCTGCACCTTGCTGGTGGCACATGCCAGATGGCATATGCAGACTCTGCAATGGGCCTGGCAGTTCCAGTGTTTGAAGCATCAGGAAAGTCTCTCCGACATGTCCCAGATCTCGGAGGGAACTGCGAAAGATCTCCAATGGTCTCTCACAAATCACAATTGTTTCAGGCAGATCCCTCTCCTTTCCCCAAACAGATCTCACAGTAGTGACAGATTAGTTTCTCCTGTGATGGGGCAGCCATCTGGGAGAGGTGGGGATCAGAGGACTTTGGTCTCTGGTGGAATCCAGACTCCACATCAATCTGCTGGAGCTCTGAGCAAGTCGACTGACATTAAAAATCTGTCTACCTTCCATCAGGGGAAGGCTAGTGCAGATGTTCATGGACACCACCATCACCTTGTGGTACCACATTAAACAAGGTGGAGTGGAGTCGTGGACCCTTTGTCAAGAGGTTCTCGTCTCTGGACATGGCTGGACCAGCAGGGCGCATTTCCCTGGTCGGTCTACACCTGGCGGACTTTCTGAATCCCTAAGCAGACAAACTCAGCTGCATACACCTAGTCAATCACGAATGGTGTCTACATCCGGAGGTGGCGCAAGGTCTCTTTCAGCAGTGGGGAAAGCCTTGGTTCGATATGTTTGCCTCAGCCAAGAACACAGTGTCAGCTGTTTTGCGCACTGAAGTTTCAAAGGCAGCTCGAGCTTGAAGACACTTCATCTTGAGTGGAGTTCAGGACTCCTGTATGCCTTTCTGGCCATACCACTTCTGCCCAGAATTCTCAAGATGATCAGGAATGACAGGGAACAAGTCATACTGGTGGCCCTGGACTGGGCACAGGGAGTCTGGTATCTCGAGCTACTGAGCATGTCCATTGATCCTTCAATCAGACTGCCCCTTCGAGAGGATCTTCTTTTGCAGCAGCAAGGGTGGGTTCTTCACCTGAACTTGTCCACTCTCCGCCTTCTTGCATGGAGATTGAGCGGCAGTTTACAGCTTTTGACCTTCCTCCCGAAGTCTGTAACTTCATCTTGGCAGCCAGTCGTCCTTCCACCAAATGGTAGACACCTGACATCAGAAGACATTTGTGGCATGGTATGCAGAAAAATCTATTGATCCCTTTTCTGCAACTCTCGGAGGTATCACATTTCATTCTTTTCCTTGCCCAGCAGGGCTCTGCCATGGACTATTTATCTGCTATTTCTATGTTTTTAAGGTTGTCAGATCAACCTTCTTTCTTTAAAACTCCTGTTCTATATAGGTTCCCCAAAGGTCTTTGTAGGAAACTGGGCTTCTTTGCAGGTGCCCCCTCAACTTTGTGCCCCTTTTAGAACTACTAGATTCTGGTTTTCAACTCTGACAGTGCCTGATGCCTGTTAATCAAACCTCAGTGCCTGAGCTCTTTCTTTTAAAACAAGGTTTGTCTGATTGTTTACAATTGACACAGGCCTTTAGTACCCCTGTAAGTCCCTAGTAAATTGTACCCCTAGTACCTAGGGCAGGGGTACTAAAGAGGGTCCCTATGGGCTGCAGCATATCTTATGCCACATAAAGAACCCACACACAAATTGCACAAAGTCTCCCATCACAAACTGCATGTCAGGGTGCAAGCCCTGAGTGAAGACACAACATGGCACACACATTGTGTGCCATGCCAAAGTCACTGCCTGTATTATATATAAGGCACCACTATAGCTGGCCTTAAGAGCCCTAAGGCAGGGTGCAGTATAATACATGTGAGGGCATGTCTGCATGCGCAGATATGCCCCTCTGATGTCTAGTTCAACTCCTAAATATTGCAAGTGACCGACAACCACCTTAGAAAAATGTACTGGACACTGGTCATCATGAGTGACCCAGCTACATGATGGCTCCAGGGAAAGTAATTGTGCTTACACCTCTTCTCAATAAATCAATACTGATTCCTGTATTGGATTTATTATGACATGCACCCAGAGGGTACCTTAGAGGTGCCCCCTGAAAGTTACTAGTCCTATAGAGTGCTGGCGGCCTGCCACCACAGATGTGCTTCTGACCCCCTGGAGGTGAGAGCCCCTGCTCTCAGAGTTCAGAAACAATACCTGCTGTGGCAGGAGGTGTTAACACCTCCGCCAACAGGATGACTTGTAAATCTGTATACCAAGACCAGGGACCTCAAAGTCCCTGCTGCCTTTGATATGCAACCCCAGCTTCCCCCAGACCTCGGAGAGGCCCATTTGGTACTAGGACACGCGGAAAATTAGATAGTGAGGAAGAGTGTTGCACTTTCAGACTGAACATATCCCTTGGGGGCAGCTTGAAGTGAACATGAAAAGGAGAATTCCACCATTTTGTGTGTGGTGGAATTAGGAACTCTGAGATAGGGTTATGCCCACTCACCACAGGAAGTGGTCATCTAGGGTGCATAGTGACCCCAATGGTAAGTATCTCATTGGCAAATACCCTTCATTCCCTTAGCACTCCTACATTGAGTATTTAAGGGACTCCCGACACCAGGAAAAACAGCTAAAGTCAAAACTTGACTACTGGGAGCTCGAGGAAGACAAGATGTATTGAAGAGAGTGAGAACTTAAGACCTTCACCAGAAATTGGCACAAAACCCTGCCAGGCTGCTTACACTTTAACCATTTTTAGGCCGACTTAATCAACAGCAGAATAACTTCCCTAAAACCCTTGGGTGACTGCTCAGCACAACAACCATGAAAGATCTCCTTTGGAGCAGAGGAGCTGTGTCTCTGCATCTGTATTGTTTGCAAAACCTGGTAGTCTGGCCCATTGGTCACCAGGCCCTCTGAGGGAACAACAAACCAGGAGAAGATTGTTTGGAGCCCAGTAGGTCAGAGCTGCTACTTTACCGATGTCCCAAGCCACTGACCTCTCCTGGAGACTCTCTGCACCTATACCTGGGATATTGGACCCCTTGCTATGACCAAGGCCTGTTGGTGGTCCAGTCCATATCGTAAACAGCAGCAACGTAGACTTACCATTGAGGGTTGTTGGGATCCACAAGGTCATTCAGGAGAGTGGCCCCACTGCCCTGTTTTCCTCTTCATCAGGTTAACAAGACCCAAATCTCTGACTACTGTAACCCAACACCTCAAAGCACCTCTGCACCCGAGCCCCACAGCCTGAGCCCAAGTGAGTCGACATTGCCAACAGAGTCCTGTGGCCCTCTGGAGCTGAGCCCACTCTTGGGTTTGCCACACTGGTCCCCCAGTTGCCGCCTGCATCCTATTTCTGCAGGAACTTAAATGCACGAGGATCTTCAGCAGCGCAACCCAATGCTTTAAAGCCTCACTGCACACAAGTCCCCTCAGCCCAGGGACCATTGGTGTTTCTCCATGCCCAAGAGTCTCACAACCTGAGCTGCCGTTTGGGTTCAGTCGGACTGGACACCCAGTCCCCACTTGCAGCCTCTTTTCTCCAGGACCGTTTCATATTAAAGTGAGTGGGACACCTGACGCTGTAAAGCACAACTTCACCTGGACACCCTAGTGCCTCCCAAAGTGCCCTCAAGGTGCTGCCTCGAACCTTGCCCCATAATCACCTTAACTCCTGAAAACTTGTCCTGTAAGCCATTGCTAAGCGCCCTTTTGAAGTATGTTTATTCCCCAAAGGATAACATTACTGCTTGAAGCCACAGTATGTGTATTTTATTGTGACTTAAAAATTGATGAATCAAAAAGTACTTACCCGATGACAAAGATCTTGGTGTCTAAATTGGTATAAAAATCTATTATTTTTATAAATTGGTGTGGCATTTCTTTGCGTGTGTCTCGCTTACTGGCTCTGTGTGTGCAATAAATTCTTAACATTATCCTCTGATAAGCCTTACTGCTCACCCACGCCACCACAAAAGAGAGCTTTTAGGATTATTATTTTAATCCCTGTCAGAAAGTAAGGGTCGCCCTCAACTATCTGCATACTGTATCCCTTACATTAGTACACTACATAGCCAGCTTCCTACAGGCTTACTCCTTTCTTCCACCCCTCTTCGTTCACAGTGTGATCTTAACTTGGTTCTGACTTTTTTATGTGAGCTGTTATCGAGCTCCTCCATGCAGGAAAGTACCCTCTTTTTGCCATGGTTACCCTCATTTTCTGCCTGATGCCAGTGATTATGCACTCTCTTCTCTAAATTTTGTCACTGCATACTGGTAACCCAGTATTTCACCCAAAATTGGCATACTGGTGTCCCCTTATAAGTCCACAGTATATGGAACCTAGGTACCCAGGGCATTGTGGTTCCAGGGCTCCCTATGGGCTTCAGCTTTTTTTTGCCACCCATCGGGAGCCCATGCAAAGGCTTCTGCAGGACTGCCATTGCAGCCTGTGAAAGGTTCATGCACCCTTTCACTACCATTTACACTGCACCAGGTCACTTATAAGTCACCCCTCTAGCAGGTCCTTCAGACCTGAGGGCAGGGTGCAGAGTACCTATGTGTGAGGGCACCCCTGCACTAGCAGAGGTGCACCGACGAACTCCAGGACCATTTTCCCGGACTTCGTGAGAGTGGGACGCCATTTTATGCGTGTACTGGACATAGGTCACTACCTATGTCTGTCACAACTTACGTGCTGCTTTACCCTGTAGGCCGCAGAGCGAGTGGCGTGGATCCTGTTCTTGAATGTTCTGCTTTGGCCCAAGTAGGGGCGACTCTTTCTGGTAGCCACGGTGCTGCAGGCAATGGCTACGCCGAGAGCAGGCCGTGTCCCTCAGAAGTAGAGCCAGAGGGAAAAAAAAACCTGAAATGGGAAAAAACCTCCACAAAGATATATTCCTAAACTAGGAACAAAAAAGAAGAGATATCAGCAAGAGCAAATGCAGGAAAAAGTATTCTGAACTGACGAGAACTAGCACAGGAATACAAGGAAGCAGGAGAGAAGACACCATCCAAACAGAAAGTGTTGCAGCGCAAGGAGAGAAAGAATCACAGCCCTTAAATACCAACAAACGGGAAACGACCAACAGCAACTAAAAGGACACCATCTTAGATAGGGAAAAGCACATAGAACAAAATGGATTAGGAACCATAGAGAATAGGGAGCAAGGAATGCTGGGAAGAGAAAGGTAACATGGGAAGGGGGTAAAAACATAAAGGAAGGCACAACCAGATGGCCAAAGAAAAGAGAAAAAAAAGAACAGGTGAGTGGGGGGTCAAACATGCCCAAAAACGCGGTGCACAGCAAAAGAACGAGGCCCCATGCCCAATTTGGGGCCTCTGAAAGCACAGAGAAGACTGAGGGCGCGTTGCGTCTGGGAAACGCATGCTGCGGCCCAAGCCGAATGTTCGGCTCGTGCCACACACAGCGGCGCAACAGTAGGCCCCCCCAAAGGCCCAGGTTTGTGCTGAAAAAAGCGGTGAAAATGACGAATCAGAAGAGGTGCGTGAACAGAAGATGCATCTTCCCAAGAACATTCACTGAGAGGGTAACCCTTCCAATGAATCAAGTGCTGAAGACGTTTGTGAAAGATACGAGAATCACAAATCTCCTGTACCTCATATAAAGGTACATCATCCACTAACACAGGAGGAGGACAGGGAAACTGATGAGAGTAAGGATCAGGTACATAGGGTTTTAGCTGAGAAACATGAAAGACCGGGTGAATCCTCCAGGTACGAGGCAAGTGAAGACGGACAGTGACGGGATTGATCAGCTGAAGGATTCGGAAAGGACCATATTAACAAGGTGTGAACTTATTCTGAGAAAGGCGTTAAGGTAGAAATCTTGATGAAAGCCAGACTTTATCCTGAAGGTGATATTCTGGAGCATCCCTCAGTTTCTTGTCTGCTATTCTCTTCATGTATCTCTTGGTGTTCAACAAGTTAGAGCGAATCAATCTATGAATCTGTAAAAGTCGTCTGGAGAATGAAGTAACAGCAGGAAGAGAAGAGGTAGACTGACGAGTAGTAGGAAAAGAGGTAGGATGATAGCCATAAGAACAGAAAAAAGGAGTGACCTTGGAGGCACTATGGACAGAGTTATTGTAGGAGAATTCGGCGATAGGGAGGTAAGTGTTCCAGTTGCTCTGAGTAGAATTACAAAAGCAGCGAAGGTACTGCCCCAATCCTTGGTTGACACGTCTGTCCATTGGTTTGAGGATGGAAACCCGATGAGAGTGCTATGTTGATATTCAGTGTCCTACAAAAATGTTTCCAAAACCGGGAGATGTACATAGGTCCCCTGTCAGATACAATGTTGTGTGGAAGTCCATGGAGACGGAAAATATGATGGATAAATATCTGACTTAGTTCTTGTGAATTAGGTAGTTTTTTCAGTGCAGTTAAGTGAGCCATCTTAGTAAAGGAATCTATGGTGACCATGATAACCGGGTTTCCTGCTGATGGAGGTAATGAACACATAAAATCAGTAGAAATGGTGTGCCAGGGAGCCGGTGGAACAAGTAATGATTGTAGTAATCCTGCACGTCTGGTACGGGGAATCTTTACTTGAGCACATATGGGACAAGCCTGAACGTGTCTTTCGACATCTGATTTCCAGGTAGGCCACCAGAAAGATCGCAAGAGTAGTTCTTGTGTGGCTTTAATGCCTCTATGACCAGCAACCGATGAATCATGGCACCTTTGTAGTGCCTTTTCTCTGACTCCATTAGTAGGGAGAAAAAACAAGTTCTTATAATAATAATGCCCTTGCAGCTTACTTATGTTCAGTTTATTTACTTCTTGATCAGCCAGATTGGAGTATTCCAGTTGTACCTCATCCAGGAAAGACTGAGCTACTACGATGATTTTACTGGGCTCAAGAAGATACTGTGATGGGGTAGAAGTACAATCTGGATAACGGTGAGATAGAGCATCAGCCAGAATGTTTTGGGATCCAGGAATATAAGTGACATAAAAGTCATACTGACTGAAGAAAAAGGCCCATCGAGCCTGACGACTGTTCTGGCGTAAAAGTTACGTAGACATTGTAGATTGCAATGGTCTGTTCTTACCTCGAAGGGCTCTTTGGAACCCATAAGAAACTGTCTCCACTCAAGGCAGGCTGTTTTCAGGGCTAACAACTCCCTTTCAAGTACTGAGTAATGTTGTTCTGACACCAAAAGTACATGGGACAAATAGAACACAGGATGTTCAAGACCGTCATCTTCTTGCTGTTGGAGTAAGGCAGCTCCGATGGCTCTTTCGGAAGCATCTGTAACAACAATAAATTGTTTGTTGGTATCTGGGTGCCTCAATATTGGTGCCTGAGTGAAGGCCTTTTTTAGACTCTGAAAAGCTTGTTCAGCCGCCCTGGTCCAGACAAAGCCTTTCTTTAGATTTTCCTTTTTTAATGTTTGCGTTGTGGCTGGTTTGTTCTGCAAAGTCCATGATAAACGGCCGATAAAAATTAGCCAATCCTAGAAAACATTGCATTTCCTTAATAGAGGAAGGAGAAGGCCAATCTAGAATGGCTTGTACCTTTTCTTGGTCCATAGCTATGCCAGTGGGACTAAGGTGATATCCCAAATATTTGACTTCGGTCTTGTCAAACTCACACTTTTTGGGTTTACAGGACAGTTGATGTTCCCGGAGTCTTTGGAGGACCTGTTTAACATGAGAGGAATGAAGTTCAGGATGTTTAGAATAAATAAGGATATCGTCTAAATAGATGACGACCGTATGGTTCAATAGATCAGAGAATACTGAATCCATAAATCTCTGGAAAATGGAGGGGGCATTAGTAAGACCAAAAGGCATAACTGTACTCATAATGACCAAATGGGGTTCGGAAAGCAGTTTTCCACTCGTCTCCTTCTTTAATACGCAAAAGGTGGCAGGCTCCACAAAGATCCAGTTTGGTAAATAATTGAGCCCCTCTGACTGCCTCTAGTATATCCTTAATCAGAGGCAAAGGATAACGGTCTTTTATAGTTATTTTATTCAGCCCGCGAAAATCCAGGCAGGGACGAAGATCCTTCGTTTTCTTGGGTACAAAAAAGAGAGGAGCCCCAGCCGGAGAGGACGATGGTACAATAAGACCACTATGTAAGTTTTCTTGCCGATGTTCTTTTAGTACTTCTCTTTCAGGTTCAGTGAGTGAATACATCCTCCCAAAGGAAACAATAGCTCTGGGTTCCAAGGGAATAGCACAATCGTAATCTCGATGTGGGGGTAACACAGGTCTGGTTGGTTTTTGGAACACATCTTGAAATTCTAGATAGTGATCAGGAACTCCTTGAACTGTATTGATGGAACATCCAGTAATACTTTCAGTAGGCATCAACGTCTTGGGTGACCAATAAGTGGCTGAAGCAAAGCAGTTCTCATGACAAAACTGCGAGGACAAGGAAATAGCCCGGGTTTCGCAATTTACATAAGGGTTATGTCTTATGAACCACGGAATTCCCAAAATGATAGTATGACTGGGGGATGATATTAGATCAAAGGAGATGTGTTCTTGATGGTTTCCAAATTGTAAACTCAGTGTCATGGTGGTGGTATCAACTGGACCAGAGGATATTAAGGACCCATCCACTGTGTGAACTTGTTCTGGTGTTTCTTTGGGTCGTGTTGGTATTCGTTGAGTCGTGGCCCAAGTCTTATCCATATATATGCCACTGGCACCACAATCAAGTAAAGCCAGTGTTCTCTCTTGACGGCGATCCGGTAAATGTAACGTCACAGGTAACATAAACAAAGTAGTGTCATTGTCCTTGAATGAACTTATGGAAGGTATAGCTGATGATCCCATCCCCTCCCTTCTTACAGAGGACGGGAAGTGGCGTTTCCCGATGCCCTTTGATGACGAACGGTGCAGGTCCGGAGCATGCTGCCGGCAGCACCACAATACAGGCATAATCCCCTCCTACGTCTGTCTTCCTGCTCGCTAACGGAAAGTGGTCCTCGAGTGGTATCCACCTGCATAGGTTCACCTTCGGTGTCTCTAGCAGGAGGGCGAGGTTCCTCGGGACGATGCATAAAGACACATGAAGTGCTTGGCTGAGATGATCCTCTACTCTTCCTCTTCTCCATATGTCGCTCTTTGAGACGGTATTCGATGGAAAGAGCCTGATCCATCAGACCACGAAGATCTTCTACTCGGGTGGAGTGTACTAACTCGTCTTTGATTTCTTCTTTAAGTCCTCTACGGAATAAAGTCAGCAGAGTTCGTTCCACCCAAGTGGTCTCAGCCGCTAGCTGTCGAAAGCGGGTAGCATATTGGAGGACATCTTGTGAGCCTTGTTGGATGTCACATAAGGCTTCTTCCGCAGAGGCCTCCAATCCTGGACGACTGAACATCTGTTTAAACCGACTCACGAAGGCAAGATAGTCCGATAATACTGGGTCATTGGAGGATACTATCGGGTTGCCCAGTCCAAGGCAGGACCGGATAATGCTCTGATAAGATATCCCACCTTTGTCTTGTTGTGGGAGAATTGGGTAGGTCGGAAAGCGAAATACACAGTTAATGCATCGAGGAACTCTCGCAGCTTAGTTGGTTCACTGGAGAAACGAGGAGTAGAGGTGGAGACGGCCGGAACATCCGCACTGCGAAAGGCCAAGGCTTGTTGTAAAGCAACATTCACATTGCGTAATTGTTGCAGTTCCTGAGCCTGTTGTTGAATGGTTGCCAGAAGAGATTGATCAGGATCTGCAGCAGCCGCCACTGTATCATCCATTATGTAGGACGACGCCGGGGGTATTTGGGGCTGCAATCGGTCACGACGTACGTGCTGCTTTACCCTGGAGGCCGCAGAGCGAGTGGAGTGGATCCTGTTCTTGAATGTTCGGCTTTGGCCCAAGTAGGGGAAACTCTTTCTGGTAGCCACGGTGCTGCAGGCAATGGGTACCCCAAGAGCAGGCCGTGCCCCTCAGAAGTAGCGCCAGAGGGAAAAAAAACCTGAAAGGGGAAAGAACCTCCACAAAGATATGTTCCTAAACCAGGAACAAAAAAGAAGAGATATCAGCAAGAGCAAATACAGGAAAAAGTATTCTGAACTGATGAGAAGCAGCACAGGAAGACAAGAAAGCAGGAGCGAAGACACCATCCAAACAGAAAGTGGTGCAGTGCTAGGAGAGAAAGAATCACAGCCCTTAAATACCAACAAACAGGAAACGACCAACAGCAAGTAAAAGGACACCATCTTAGATCGGGAAAAGCACATAGAACAAAATGGACTAGGAGCCATAGAGAATAGGGAACAAGGAATGCTGGGAAGAGAAAGGTAACATGGGAAGGGGGAAAAAACATAAAGGAAGGCACAACCAGATGGCCAATGAAAAGAAGAAAAGAAAAGAGAAAAAAAAGAACAGGTGAGTGGGGGGGCGTCAAACATGCTCAAAAAGCAGTGCACAGCAAAAGAACGAGGCCCCATGCCCAATTTGGGGCCTCTGAAAGCACACAGCAGACTTGGGGTGCGTCGTGTCTGGGAAACACGTGCTGCGGCCCGAGCCGAATGTTCGGCTCGTGCCGCGTGCAGCGGCACAACAATGCCCAACTACATAATGGTAACTCCGAACATAGGCATGTTTGGTATCAGACATGTAGGAATCATACCCCAGTGTTTTTGTAAGCATTGGTTGTATGATTCCATGCACACTGGGGGCTCCTTAGAGGACCCCCATGTAGGAAGTTGGCTCTGTATGTACTATTTCAAAGTAAGAAATAGCATGCACAGAGTCCAAGGGTTCCCCTTAGAGGTAAGATAGTGGCAAAAAGAGATAATTCTAATGCTCTATTTTGTGGTAGTGTGGTCGAGCAGTAGGCTTATCAGAGGGTAGTGTTAAGCATTTGTTGTACACACACAGGCAATAAATGGGGAACACACACTCAAAGACAATTCCAGGCCAATAGGTTTTTATATAGAAAAATATATTTTCTTAGTTTATTTTAAGAACCACTGGTTCAAGATTTACAAACAATACTTTAAATGAAAGGTATTTCACTTAGGAACTTTGAATTAGCAAAATAGCATATACAGTTTTCACACAAATGGCAATAAGCTATTTTAAAACTAGACACAGTGCAATTTTCAACAGTTCCTGGGGGAGGTAAGTGTTTGTTAGTTTAGCAGGTAAGTAAACCACCTAAAGGGTTCAAAGTTGGGTCCAAGGTAGCCCACCGTTGGGGGTTCAGGGCAACCCCAAAGTTACCACACCAGCAGCTCAGAGCCGGTCAGGTGCAGAGGTCAAAGTGGTGCCCAAAACGCGTAGGCTTCAATGGAGAAGGGGGTGCCCCGGTTCCAGTCTGCCAGCAGGTAAGTACCCGCGTCTTCGGAGGGCAGACCAGGGGGGTTTTGTAGGGCACTGGGGGGGACACAGGTTAGCACAGAAAGTACACCCTCAGCAGCACGGGGGCGGCCGGGTGCAGTGTGCAAACAGGCATCGGGTTTGCAATGTAGTTCAATGGGAGACCTGGGGGTCTCTTCAGCGATGCAGGCAGGAAAGGGGGGGCTCCTCGGGGTAGCCAACACATGGGGGTCGCTCCTGCACTGGAGGTCGGATCCTTCAGGTCCTGGGGGCTGCGGGTGCAGTGTCCTTACCAGGCATCGGCTTCTTAGAAGCAGGCAGTCGCGGTCAGGGGGAGCCTCTGGATTCCCTCTGCAGGCGTCGCTGTGTGGGGCTCAGGGGGGTCAACTCTGGCTACTCACGGGCGGGGAGTCCTCCCTGTAGTGTTTGTTCTCCACAAGTCGAGCAGGGGGCATCGAGTGCAGAGTGCAAAGTCTCACGCTTCCGGCGGGAAACGTGTGTTGTTTCAAAGTTGCTTCTTTGTTGCAAAGTTGCAGTCTTTGTGGAGCAGAGCCGCTGTCCTCTGGAGTTCTTGGTCCTTCTAGATGCAAGGTAGTCCTCTGAGGCTTCAGAGGTCGCTGGACCTTGTGGAACACGTCGCTGGAGCAGTTCTTTTGAAGGGGGGAGACAGGCTGGGAGAGCTGGGGCCAAAGCAGTTGGTGTCTCCGTCTTCTCTGTGTTTTTTCAGCTCAGCAGTCCTTCTTCGTCTTAGGTTGCAGGAATCTATCTTGCTGGGTTCTGGGAGCCCCTAAATACTCGATTTAGGGGTGTGTTTAGGTCTGGGGGGTTAGTAGCCAATGGCTACTAGCCCTGAGGGTGGCTACACCCTCTTTGTGCCTCCTCTCTGAGGGGAGGGGGGCACATCCCTAATTCTATTGGGGGCATCCTCCATCTGCAAGATGGAGGATTTCTAAAAGTCAGAGTCACCTCAGCTCAGGACACCTTAGGGGCTGTCCTGACTGGCCAGTGACTCCTCCTTGTTTTTCTCATTATCTCCTCCAGCCTTGCCGCCAAAAGTGGGGCCATGGCCGGAGAGGGTGGGCAACTCCACTAGCTGGAGTGCCCTGGGGTGCTGTAACAAAGGGGGTGAGCCTTTGAGGCTCACCGCCAGGTGTTACAGTGCCTGCAGGGGGAGGTGAAAGGCACTTCCACCCAGTACAGGCTTTGTTACTAGCCACAGAGTGACAAAGGCACTCTCCCCATGTGGCCAGCAACATGTCTGGTGTGTGGCAGGCTGCTAAAACTAGTCAGCCCACACTGGTAGTTAGGTATGGTTTCAGGGGGCATCTCTAAGATGCCCTCTGGGGTTTATTTTACAATAAAATGTACACTGGTATCAGTGTGCATTTATTGTGCTGAGAAGTTTGATACCAAACTTCCCAGTTTTCAGTGTAGCCATTATGGTGCTGTGGAGTTCGTGCATGACAGACTCACAGACCATATACTCTTATGGCTACCATGCACTTACAATGTCTAAGGTTTTGTTTAGCCACTGTAGGGCCATAGTGCTCATGCACTTATGCCCTCACCTATGGTATAGTTCACCCTGCCTTAGGGCTGTAAGGCCTACTAGAGGGGTGACTTATCTATGCCATAGGCAGTGTGAGGTTGGCATGGCACCCTGAGGGGAGTGCCATGTCGACTTAGTCATTTTATCCCCACCAGCACACACAAGCTGGCAAGCAGTGTGTCTGTGCTGAGTGAGGGGTCCCCAGGGTGGCATAAGATATGCTGCAGCCCTTAGAGACCTTCCCTGGCATCAGGGCCCTTGGTACCAGGGGTACCAGTTACAAGGGACTTACCTGGATGCCAGGGTGTGCCAATTGTGGAAACAAAAGTACAGGTTAGGGAAAGAACACTGGTGCTGGGGCCTGGTAGCAGGCCTCAGCACACTTTCAAATCATAACTTGGCATCAGCAAAGGCAAAATGTCAGGGGGTAACCATGCCAAGGAGGCATTTCCTTACACCCCAGTAATGCCATTCCAGCCTTATGAGGTTTTCTAGGCAGCCCCAGCTGCTGCCACCTCTCAGACAGGTTTCTGCGCTCCTGTTGCTTGATCAGCTTAAGCCCAGGAAGGCAGAACAAAGGATTTCCTTTGGGAGAGTGGTGTTACACCCTCTCCTTTTGGAAATAGGTGTTACAGGATTGGGAGGGGTGGCCTACCGAAGCCTCTGGGAATGCTCTGAAGGGCACAGATGGTGCCCTCCTTGCATAATCCAGTCTACACCGGTTCAGAGACCCTCAGTCCCTGCTCTAGCGCTCAATTGGACAAAGGAAAGGGGAGTGACCACTCCCCTATCCATCACTACCCCAGGGGTGGTGCACAGAACTCCTCCAGAGGATCTCTGGGTTTTGCCATCTTGGATTCCAAGTTCGCAGGGCACTCTTGGAGCATGCGAGTGGCCAGTGGCAGCAGGTGACGTCAGAGCCCTCCCCTGATAGGTGTTTACCTGTTTAGCTGACCGATTCCCCTTTCATGGCTATTTAGAGTCTCTCTCTTGGGTGGTTCTTCAGATTCAGGTTGCGAGGCTCCAGCAGGAATCCTCTGTATCCTTTACTTCACCTTCTTACCGAAGAAACTGCACCTGGACCCTCCAGGAACTCTACAAACTGCAACAAAGAAGCAAAGACGACTTATGCAAGATTGTATCTTCAGCTCCTGCCAGCAACTGCAACTGTTTCCCGGTCATGCATCCTCAGAGATCTGCCTGTCTTCAGCCTGAACCAGAACGAAGGAATCTCCCTTGGGGTGAAGGAGTCACTCTTCTGCTTCAGCAGGCACCTCTCTGCAAAGACGGCCGGTTGTGTGGGGCCCCTCTCCTGATGAGCAGTGTGGATCCTGCATCACAGGTGGTGGACTGAAGTGGTTCCGATGGTCCTGACGTCCAACTGACCAACTTTGGTGGAGGTAATATCTTGCTCCCCACACAAGATGGTATCCCCATGCACCACGTGTTTTGCAGTTGCCAAGGCGTGTTGGCACACTTCAATTAAGTTCTTTGGGCACCGTGCAGCTCCAGCCCTCAGCACTCCTTCCTGTGACATACAGCTTCCTGAGTGGTTCTCCGGCGGCGTGGGACTCTTTGTTGTGCTGCGTGGTCCTCCTTTTGTACCTTCTTTGTCCCCGTGCTGTGGGACTCCTGTGCTCGCTGCCTGGTCTTCTAAAGGGTCTATGAGTTGCTGGGAGCCCCCTCTGACTCACCCTCCTGGGTAGAGTCCACCAAGTCCCTCTTGGTCCCGGGCAGTGCCATTTTCTGCTAATCGCGAGCTTTGCATATGCCAAGGCTTGCAGAAACCTGCGACGGTACCCAGACTGCAATCCGGCGTGGGACATCTTCTGCACCATCCAGGAACTGCCATCTGTCTTCTTGAGTGCAGTACTTGCTGTTGTCTTAACCGGTGGTCCTTCTTTTGCACCTTCATCTGGGTTAGCAGGGGCTCCTGTTCTCTCTTGACTCTTCAGTGCTTCTTGGACTTGGTCCCCTTTTACCAAGGGTCTTCAGGTCCAGGAATCCATCGCTGGTGTCTTGCAGTCTCTTCTGGTTGTTGCAATATCTTCTTTCTCATGTTCTAGGAAAGTTACTATGATTTACTCCTGCTTTCCTGGACTCTGGGATGGGTTCTATTACTTACCTTTGGTGTTTTCTAATACTCCCAGCGCCCCTCTACACTACACTCGCCTAGGTGGGAAACAGACTTTCGCATTCCACTTTCTCAGTATATGGTTGCTGTTCCCAATAGGCCCATTTCTAACTGTTGTGATTTTCACTATTTGCACTATTTTTACAGCTATTTCTGCATACTAGTGTATATAAATTGTGTGTTACTTATCTCCTAAGGGAGTGTAGTCTCGGCGGTGAGTGTAAATGTGGCTGTAGTACCGCCAACAGGCTGGTGTTACATACCGCCACATTATGAGAATGGCGGGTTGGCTGCAACCAACCCGTCACTTCTCCACTCATACTGCCATGGCTGTATCAGCCGCCGGGCCGGAGATATCAATCTCCAGCCCGGCGGCAGGCACAGTACCGCCTGCGGCATTATGAGCCTGCCTACCACCATGGTTTCTATGGCATTAGCAACGCCACGAAAACAATGGTGGTAAGCCCTACCGGTGACAGGAAATTCCTTCTGTCACCGGTAGGCGGCTCACCCCCCTCACACTGACCAGACAACCCCCACCCCCATGCAAACTTCCCCACCCCCTCCAATCAACATACACACACCTCCACCTCCTCGATGCACAAACACACTCCCAACCCCCATACTTGCACACACCTGCAGACATGCACACACACTCACACGCACCACAAATACACACATTCACTAACACTGCCATACACGCATTCATGCACACACTGCATACCCGCCTTCACACACACACACACACACACACTTTCATGCACACAACCAGACACACACACAACACCCCTCACCCCCCTCCCCTGTCAGAAGCCCGACTTACCTTTGTCGAGGAGGTCTTCTGTCAGGAAACGAAAGGGGCGCTGCTACCGCCAGCAGCACCCACCAGCAGAACACCGCCAGGCTGTATTACTTGTCATAATATGGCTGGCGGCGTTCTACTGGTGTGGCAGTGCTGGTGGTAGCAGCAACACCTTACCACTGTCCGCCAGCATGAACACTTCCCAATTTCCTCCCTTCTTGTGGCAGAAGTCCGGCAGTGCTCATAATTGTGCAGGCGGATGGTAGCTGTGGTGGCGGTATTTTGGCAGCCGCCACCGCGGTGGTAGGCGGTATTTAGCACCAATATCATCATGAGGGCCTGAGTATTTTCTTTCATGTGTGTGAGTACTGTGTGACTACAGTGGTATTGCATGAGATTTGCAGGTTTCCTAGCTAGGCCTTGGCTACTCACCCACACTACCCTTAGAGAGACTGGCTTCTAGCACTGTCTACAGTTACATAATAAGGGATAAATGAACCTGGTATAAGGTGTAAGTACCTTAGATACTCATTACAAACTAGGCCTGCCTCCTACACTTCACAATTGTCCTCTCAGGCTTCTCACACTAAAAACAGCCTTCCTTGTGGCAATTACATCTGCCTGCAGAGTGAGCTGCAGGCCTTATCATCTAAACCTCCCTACCTCTGTTATCCTGACAAAGTGGTGCTTCGCCCCAGGGTCTCTTTTCTGCCAAAAGTGGTCAATCCTTTTCATGTAGGCCTACCTATCACCTTGCCCGTTTTTTATGCACTCCCACATCCTTCTAAGGAAGAGGAGAGACTCCACTGCCTTGACCCAAAAAGAGCGTTTTAGTTGTACTTTGATTGTACCGATGAGCTCTTGGTGGAAGACCAACTTTGAGGGGTATGTGGGTGCAGAGAGAGGTCGGGAGGTGCAGAAGCGAACCATCTCTAGTTGGGTCATTCTCTGCATCAAGATCTGCTACACACTGGCCAAGAAGCAACCTTCTGAAGGTTTGCATGCTCATTCCATCAGAGCTAAAGCTGTGATCACTGTATTAGCACGTGGAGTTCCTGGCCTGGACATCTGCCAGGCAGTAATGTAGGCATCTCTGCACACGTTTAACAAACATTACTGTCTGGACAGTCCAGTCTGTAGGGACTGGCACTTTGCCTGTTCAGCTCTGCAGGACTTTCTCATTTGAAATTGATTTGCAGACCCCCTTCTGGGGGATGGAATTGCTTGGGTATCTATTCCAAGTAAGGAATCTTCAGCTAGAAGTCTCTATCAGATGAACAAGTCACTTCGCTTCGGTAATGCCTTATCTGGTAGAGACTATGGCCCTCATTACAACTGTGACAGTAAATGCCACCTACCGCCATGCTGACGGCCGCCAACCTACCGTGACTGCTGCGGTAATCCGACGGGCGCCTCAATACAGACACCCACACAAGTCCGCCAGACCAGAGGTCAGTGATAAAATGGCAATAGCAAAACCCACACCATTACCCCAACAGGAATACGCCCACAGTATCACGACCCACGAATCAACGCAGCGGTCTTTCAACTGCGGTAAACCATTGGCGTTACACACCGCCGCGCTCAAAATACACACACATTTACAAAACACCACCACATTGGGCAATTCAAAATACACACACCTGACACACATACACACACCACACCCACACCACTATACAACACCCACCCACAATACCCACAACCCCTTTCAATGAAAAAATATATAGCTGAGAGAGACAAGCCAGGAGCCCCCAGTCAATCTGAACCACAGAACACCATCACCCATACACCATTCACGCACATCACAGCATACACAACAAATCACCCCACACATCCTCGCACATATCACTCACACCACATCCATGGCACCCCAAAAACACCCCATGTTTTCTGAGGAGGAGCTAAGGGTCATGGTGGAGGAAATCATCCGGATAGAGCCACTGCTATTCGGATCATAGGTGCAGCAGACGTCCATTGCTAGGAAGAAGGAGCTATGGTGGAGAATCATGGACAGGGTCAACGCTGTGGGACAGCACCCAAGAACCAGGAGTGACATCAGGAAGAGGCGGAACGACCAATGGGGGAAGCTGCGTTCCATGGTATCGAGATACCAGATTGCTGTACAGAGGACTGGCGGTGGACCCCCACCTCCTCCCCCACAACTATCAACATGGGAGGAGCATGTCTTGGCGATCATGCATCCTGAGGGCCTAGCAGGAGGACTGGATTCTGGTAAGTCATACCTTAACTACTTCACCCCCCCCACCCTACCTGCATGCCATCACAAACTCCTACCCTCATCCCCACCACTCCACCAACTCACATATACCCCACTAGCACAACCCACCCATCCCAAACCCAAGTCCTGCATGCACCACCAATGCATGGACATCACTCACAGACCTGCATGGACAGCCATCACCCCAGCATGCCCAATAGAGAGACTCACCCAGCACACAAAGTCACCACTCACACAAGGCCAAGCCAACAGGGAAATCACAATAGCAGAGGGAAACACACCCATGCACAAGATGGCACACGCAGATGCCTTAACAATGCATTTGCATCCCAACAGGACCCCTACCCAACGTCACCAGAGAGGAGGTGCCAGCTACATCCAGTCCCCCCCCAGAAGAGGCCCAAAGTGATGACAGCAGCTCTACACGCCTGGATCAGGATGACCAACCTGGCCTGTCAGGGACCTCTGGACAGTCGGTTCCCCTGCCACAGTCCCAACCCACCACAGAGCCTCCCCCCTCAGGAAACACCAGCACAGCACCGACCCAGCGGGCCCATGCCCTGTCCCCAGGACACGTCAAACAGCAGTGTGTCCGCCACTACAGGGACCCCAGGCAACCCCACAAACACAGGACGATCAGGGTCCTGGGGTCAGTGGCAGTGGGCACACGGTTCAGGGGACAGAGGAACAGGACAACAGGGAAGCTCGGAGGACTGCTGTGCGACAGGGGGAGGACAGGCCCAGGGAACCCACTCTCCACAAGGCACTCTCCAACATCATGGGAGCATACCACCATTCCCAGGAGACCACGGGCCAGGTACTGGCCAAGTTGCAGGAGACCCAGCGGCTGCAGGAGGGACAGTACCTGGGGATCAGGGAGGACCTAACAAAAATATACACCATCCTGGTCGCCATTGCAGGGGTGCTGGCTGACATGGGCAAGACCATGAGGGAGGCAGTGGCCCAACAAAGGGTGCCTGACACTAGCCAAACTGAGGAATAGCTTTCCACCTCCGCCGGTGCTAGTGGACAGGAGGCCCAACCACAGGACCAACAGGCCACCAGCACTCCACCCCCTGCAGAAGGAGAACCACCCCTCAAACATCCCTGCGATCCAGGCAGAAGACAGAGAACATGGCCAAGACCCCCGCCAGGAAATAAGACTCACCTGATAGTCACCCTTCTGTCCCACTCTGTTACCCAGTCCACCTTGAACTGCCATTGCTCCCCTTCCTATGCCCCATTAGACAATGCACCTGTGATACCAAGAGACTGGACTCTAACTGGCCATTCCTCCACCATCACCCCAGCCCCTTGCACATACCCCTATACTTATTCGCACAAAAATAAGCACCCTTGAAACAAATACCATACTGGAGTCAGTGTAATTAATCTCAAATGTATTAGTACAACATTATCAAAGCATTGCAAGATAAATGTACAATGAAATATACTACAGGATGACCTTTGGTGGGCAGCAGTACATATAGCAGGAGCCAGAATGGAGCACACAGATCTGAAAATAGAGAATCCAAAGGGAACAGTCAGTGGCCATAGACATAGGGTAAGAGGCTGTCATGTACAATGTCCAACAGATTACTGAAATGTTAAGTGGAGTTACAGTCTCTTACCTGTGTGTCACTGGAAGTACTGCTGTATTATGTTTGTTCGGTTGTTCACATCTTCTTCCTCTGCCTCCTCTTCGTCACTGTCCACAGGCTCCACCGCTGCCACAAGACCATCTCCAGACTCATCCTCCTGCAGAAAAGGCACCTGGCGTCTCAAGGGCAGGTTGTGCAACATACAGCATGCCACAATGATCTGGCACACCTTCCTGGTTGAGTAGTACAGGGATCCACCAGTCAGATAGAGGCACCTGAACCTGGCCTAATGGAGGCCAAAGGTTCTCTCAATTATCCTCCTTGTACGCCCATGGGCTTTATTGTAACATTCCTCTGCCCTTGTCCTGGCATTCCTTATTGGGGTCAGTAGCCATGAGAAGTTGGGGTAACCAGAGTCACCTGTAAATATCAAGGGACAACTGTTAGACACACACTAACCCTTAGGAACAACCACATACCCAGACACCTACTTATACTGTTTGGGGGCCCTGGGCTCACCTACTAGCCACACCCGGTGCCTCTGGAGTTGGCCCATCACATATGGGATGCTGCTATTGCTCAAGATATAGGCGTCATGCACAGAGCCAGGGTATTTGGCATTCACATGGGAGATGTACTGGTCCGCAAAACACACCATCTGCACATTCATCTAGTGATAACTTTTTCTATTCCTGTAAACCTGTTCATTTCTCCGGGCGCGGGGGTGTACCATCAGTGGCACCAATGATGTTGGGGATATGTCCCAGGGCATAAAAGTCAGCCTTCACTGTGGCAAATTCATTCACATGGGGGAACACGATGTAGCTGCGCATGTATTTCAGCAGGGCAGACAACACTCTGGTCAACACATTGGAGAACATTGGCTGAGACATCCCTGATGCCATGGCCACTGTAGTTTGAAAGGAACCACTTGCCAGGAAATGGAGCACTGACAGTCCCTGCACTAGAGGTGGGATTCCTGTGGGCTGGCGGATAGCAGACATCAGGTCTGGCTCCAACTGGGCACACAGTTCTTGGATTGTGGCACAATCAAGTCTGTATGCGATGACAATGTGTCTGTCCTCCATTGTCGTCATGTCCACTAGGGGTCTGTACACCGGAGGATGCTGCCATCTCATAATCTGCCTCAGCGGTTGTAGCCTATGGAGGCGAACAGTGAGCAGAGGGTCATATTTCCACACAGATTGCACTAATGTTGCTGAATTTACGTCAAAGAAGCAGTATGTGAAGTGGAGAGTCAGTTGATGTGCCAATGTCTGCTGTGACGCAGTTAGGTGCCATGCGCCCCCCTGAAATGGCAGCTGCCTGACCTGGGAGGAGGGAGAAGTGGAATGAGGTAATTTCGCTGGCGTTGTGCGCCATCGTGGTAGGTGGTCGATGACTGCAGTGCAACTTCGCATTGGTTATCATTGGGCTTTATGGGTTCCAGGAGCCAATGGCGATGTGCGCCGGCGGTGACGGTACACACCGCTGCAGACGTTGTAGTAAAGTACCATCTTGCCTGGCATGTTACCCCCATTTTTACTTGTATGTATGTTTGTTTTTGCCTGTGTCACTGGGATCCTGCTAGCCAGGACCCCAGTGCTCATAAAGTGTGCCCTGTATGTGTTCCCTGTGTGGTGCCTAACTGTATCACTGAGGCTCTGCTAACCAGAACCTAAGTGTTTATGCGCTCTCTGCTTTTCCATTGGTCACTGCAGGCTAGTGACTAATTTTACCAATTCTG
Source organism: Pleurodeles waltl (assembly GCF_031143425.1). NCBI lineage: Eukaryota > Metazoa > Chordata > Amphibia > Caudata > Salamandridae > Pleurodeles > Pleurodeles waltl. Next base: position 331,771,720 of record NC_090448.1, read on the forward strand.
ATTGGCACACTGGAACACCCTTATATTCCCTTGTATATGGTACCTAGTTACCCAGGGTGTTGGGGTTCCAGGAGGTCCCTATGGGCTGCAGCATTTCTTTTACCACCAATAGGGAGCTCAGACAATTCTTACACAGGACTGCCACTGCAGCCTGAGTGAAATAACGTCCACGTTATTTCACAGCCATTTTACACTGCACTTAAGTAACTTATAAGTCAGCTATATGTCTAACCCTCACTTAGTGAAGGTTAGGTGCAAAGATATTAAGTGTGAGGGCACCCTGGCACTAGCCAAGGTGCCCCCACATTGTTCAGGGCAATTTCCCCGGACTTTGTGAGTGCGGGGACACCATTACACGCATGAACCACATATAGGTCAATACCTATGTGTAGCTTCACAATGGTAACTCCGAACATGGCCATGTAACATGTCTAGGATCATGGAATTGTCCCCCAATAACATTCTGGTATTGGGGGGACAATTCCATGCACCCCGGGTACTGCCAAACTAGCTCTCTGGGGTTTTCTCTGCAGCTACCGCTTCTGCCAACCCTCAGACGGGGTTCTGCCCTGCTGGGGTCTGGGCAGCCCAGTCCCAGGAGGGCAGAACAAAGGATTTAATCTGAGAGATGGTGTTATACCCTCTCCCTTTGGAAATAGGTGTTAAGGGCTGGGGAGGAGTAGCCTCCCCCAGCCTCTGGAAATGCTTTGAAGGGCACAGATGGTGCCCTCCTTGCATAAGCCAGTCTACACTCGTTCAGGGAGCCCCCAGCCCCTGCTCTGGCGCGAAACTGGACAAAGGGAAGGGGAGTGACAATTCCCCTGTCCATCACCACCATAGGGGTGGTGCCCAGAGCTCCTCCAGTGTGTCCCAGACCTCTGCCATCTTGAATGCCGAGGTGTGAGGGCACAATGGGTCGCCTGGACTACAGCAACACCCTCTACGCCGGGACCACCGCCAAACTCCAAAACCGCCTGCAACGCATCCAAAACGCCTCGGCCCGCCTCATCCTCGACGTACCCCGCAACAGCCACATCTCCGCACACCTGAGACACCTGCATTGGCTCCCAGTCAGCAAAAGGATCACCTTCCGTCTTCTCACCCACGCACACAAAGCCCTCCACAACAAGGGACCGGAATACCTCAACAGACGCCTCAGCTTCTACGTCCCCACCCGCCCCCTCCGCTCCGCTGGCCTCGCACTTGCTGCCGTCCCTCGCACCCGCCGCTCCACGGCGGGTGGGAGATCTTTCTCCTTCCTGGCGGCCAAGACCTGGAACTCCCTCCCCACCAGCCTCAGGACCACCCAGGACCACTCCGCTTTCCGGAGACTCCTAAAGACTTGGCTGTTCGAGCAGCGATAACCCCCCCTTTCCCCCCTAGCGCCTTGAGACCCGCACGGGTGAGTAGCGCGCTTTATAAATGTTAATGATTTAATTTGATTTGATTTGATTTGAATGGAGACCTCTGAGTGGCCAGTGCCAGCAGGTGACGTCAGAGACCCCTCCTGATAGGCTCTTACCTGGTTAGGTAGCCAATCCTCCTCTGAGGGCTATTTAGGGTCTCTCCTGTGGGTTTCTCACCAGATAACGAATGCAAGAGCTCACCAGGGTTCCTCTGCACTTCTCTCTTCGACTTCTGCCAAGGCTCGACCGCTGACTGCTCCAGGACGCCTGCCAAACCGCAACAAAGTAGCAAGAAGACTACCAGCTACATTGTAGCGCCTAATCCTGCCGGCTTTCTCAACTGTTTCCTGGTGGTGCATGCTCTGAGGGCTGTCTGCCTTCAACCTGCACTGGAAGCCAAGAAGAAATCTCCTGTGGGTCGACGGAATATTCCCCCTGCTAACGCAGGCACCAAACTTCTGCATCACCGGTCCTCTGGGTTCCCTCTCATCTTGACGAGCGTGGTCCCTGGAACACAGGAGCTGGATCCAAGTGTCCACGACAGTCCAGTGGCCCTTCTGTCCAAATTTGGTGGAGGTAAGTCCTTGCCTCCCCACGCCAGACAGTAATCCTGTGTGCTGCATGAACTGCAGCTGCTAGGGCTTCTGTGCACTTTTGCAAGACTTCCTTCGTGCACAGCACAGCCAAGTCCTCAGCACTCCGTTCTGCATTGCCCAACTCGCTGAGTTCGACTCAGACTTCGTGGGACCCTCTTTTGTTGTGCTGAGATGACAGTCGTGCTCAGATCTTCTGAATGCCTTTTCAGGTGCTTCTGTGTGGGCTCTCTGTGTTGGTGAGTGCCCCCTCTGTCTTCTCCTCCAAGGGACGACCTCCTGTTCCTTCCTGGGCCCTGGCAGCACCCAAAACCTTTAACCGCGACTCTTGCTGCTAGCAAGGCTTGTTTGCGGTCTTTCTGCGTGGATACAACTCTGCATCCTCCAGCACGCCGTGGGGCATCTTCTGGCCAAAGGAGAAGTTCCTGACCCCTTCCGTTGTTGCAGAATCTTCAGCTTCTTCCACCCAGAGGCAGCCCTTTTGCACCTTCATCCAGGGTTTAGTGGGATCCTGCCCCCCCCGGACACTTGCGTGACTCTTGGACTTGGTCCCCTTCCTTTGCAGGTCCTCAGGTCCAGTAATCCGTATTCAGTGCTTTGCAGTCAGTTGTTGTCTTTGCAGAATCTCCTATCTCGACTTTACTGTCTTTCTGGGGTAGTAAGGTAACTTTACTCCTACTTTTCAGGGTCTTGGGTTGGGGTATCTTGGACACCCTTAGTGTTTTCTTACACTCCCAGTGACACTCTACACACTACACTAGGCCTGGGGTCCATTCGTGGTTTGCATTCCACTTTTGGAGTATATGGTCTGTGTTGCCCCTAGGCCTATTGTCTCCTATTGCATTCTGTTGTGTTCTACAGTGTTTGCACTACTTTTCTAACTGTTTACTTACCTGATTTTGGTTTGTGTGTATATTTTGTGTATTTTACTTACCTCCTAAGGGAGTATATCCTCTGCGATACGTTTGGCATATTGTCACTAAAATAAAGTACCTTTATTTTCAGTAACTCTGAGTATTGTGTTTCTTATGATATAGTGCTATATGATATAAGTGGTATAGTAGGAGCTTTGCATGTCTCCTAGTTCAGCCTAAGCTGCTCTGCTATAGATACCTCCATCAGCCTAAGCTGCTAGAACACTTCTAATCGACTAATAAGGGATAACTGGACCTGGCACAAGGTGTAAGTACCACAAGGTACCCACTATAAGCCAGGCCAGCCTTCTTCATATGTCACTGCCATTTTCTAACTATTCACTCACTTGCTACCTGACCGTCAACAGGAGAGGACCTACACTGGAAGCGCTGCTGTGACCGGAGTCTGGAAGCGACAATGGCTTATGTTTCTGGGGAAGGGCCACTGCCTTCACTGGGGAGGAGTTGGAGAAACTGGTGGATGGGGTCCTACTCCAGAACACATTACTCTACGGTCCTCCAGACAAACAGGTGAGTACACTATGAGCATGATGTGTGGGCAATGCATGTTTGGAGTGGTGTGGATGTAAGCCACATGTTGGGGGGTGTTGAGGCTTCCTGGCCTGAGTGCTGCATGAAAGGTGGTCAGTGTATGTGCGTCAGGGCATGGGTGGGAACTGGTGGGCAATGGGTATGCCGGTCCAGACGGGTGAGTGATTTCCTTTTCTGCTGTCTTTTCCCTCTAGGTCAGCGCCCACCAGAAATAGGGTATTTGGCATGCCATTGCCAAGAAGGTGCAGACCCTGGGGGTCTATCACAGGCAGAGCACCCACTACCGCAAGAGATGGGAGGACCTGCGCCGCTAGTCCAAGAAAATGGCAGAGGCCCAGCTGGGGCTGGCCTCCCAACATGGAAGTGGTGCCCATTGCATGATGATCCCCCTTATGTTCCGCATCCTGGCGGTGGCCTATCCGGAGTTGGATGGGCGCTTGAGGGCAGCACAGCAGCCACAAGGGGGTGAGTACAGATTCAGATTCATGACTTTGCGTGCTTTAGGGGGTAGCTGGGTGGGGGATGTGGGCTGTGGGTGCCCCTAGGCCAGGGCGATCATGGCAGGGTAGGTCCCTTGTGTGCAGGCTCTGGCGGACTCCTACCCAATGGTGTAAATGGCCATCTACTACTGAGCAAGGTCCTGTGGTGTGAGGTGTGCAAATGCTGGCGTTTGGCATTGTACCCCACGGGCTGGTGACTATCTTAGTGACTGGTTGGTCATGGTCTAGTGCATAGGGCACCTCACTGTGTTGTGTACGCCAACGGTAGTGTTGTTGCTGGCATTGACCAAGTGCATCCTCTGTCTCTCCCCCCTTTTTGTTTTGTCGACCTGTCCTTGTGTGCATTAGCATCATCTGGCGGAGGAGCAGAGGCACGGCGACGGGGAGAGCTGCATCCCATATGGCCCTGGAGGCCGAATCCACTGAGGGTGAAGGCACCAGTGGGATAGAGGGCGAGGGGAGCTCAGCGATGGAGACAGGAGGGGACACCACTGACAGCGGCGACTCCTCTGATAGAAGCTCCCTGGCGGTGTACGAACCTCTCTGCCCACCCCAACAACAGGTACAGCCGCCACCCCTGTACCAGCACCGCCCTCCCAACAGCCCCTCAGCGTATTTCCCGTGCCCGCGCACCCAGGAGGTTGGGCATCTCCTTCGCCCCAGGCACCTCAGGCTCTGCCCCAGTCAGCCCTGCTGCCCTCAGTGAGGAGGCTATTGACCTCCTGAGATCCCTGTCTGTTGTGAAGTCAACCATACTGCATGCCATCCAGAGTCTAGCAGGGCATTTGCAACAAACAAATGCATACCTGGAGGGCATTCACTTTGGCGTGGCGGCCCAATAGAGAGCATTTTAGGCTCTGGCCTCAGCACTGATGGCAGCCATTGTCAATGTGTCTAGCCTCCTCCCTCCAACTTCCACTACCCAGACCCAATCCCCTCTACCTCAGCCTATCCCAAGCACACCTTCAGACCAGCATGCACCCAAATCACCACACAAAAACGGCTCAGGCAAACATAAGCACCACACTTCATCTCACAGGCACTCACACAAGCACCATGCCCATGCAAACACACATCAACATCTACTGCCTCCACTGTGTACCCCTCCTCCTCCACCTCCCTCCCAGTAGCGTCTGCACTCACACCTGCATGCAGTACATCTTCATCCACTACCTCCATCACCAGCACGCCCATCACAACACACCCCACACAAGCAGTCACCACCCCCGCAATCATGCACACATCCCCTGTGTCCTCTCCCAGTGTGTCTGTGACCCCTCCTCCCAAAGTACACAAATGCAAGCACCCACCCACCCAACAGCCATCCACCTCACAACAGCATCGAGCCCATGCACCTGCACCCAAACTCAGCAGACATACACCTCCTACAACCACTCCCTCTTCCTCCACTCCCAAACCCTCTCCATCTTCCCGTCCCTGTGTGTCTAAAAAACTTTTCCTGGCAAACATTGACCTCTTCCCTACACCTCCCCCCATCCTTCCCCTAGGGCCAGGCTGTCCAGGTCCCAGCCCAGCACCTCAGCCACCAAATCCTCCAGCACAGTGGTGTCAGCAAGTCCGCTCACATTGCGGCCGCCACCCATCAGGGCTGCCAGTGTGCCACCTACCGAGGCCAAGGAGCAGGCCATTGTGAGTGCGGGGACGCCATTTTATGCGTGTACTGGACATAGGTCACTACCTATGTCCAGCTATATAATGGTAACTCCAAACATAGGCATGTTTGGTATAGAACAAGTAGGAATCATACCCCAGTGCTTTTGTAAGCATTTGTTGTATGATTCCATGCACTCTGGGAGCTCCTTAGAGGACCCCCAGAATTGCCATTCCAGCCTTATGAGGTTTTCCAGGCAGCCCCAGCTGCTGCCACCTCTCAGTCAGGTTTCTGCCCTCCTGTTGCTTGGTCAGCTCAAGCCTAGGAAGGCAGAACAAAGGATTTCCTTTGGGAGAGGGGTGTTACACCCTCTCCCTTTGGAAATAGATGTTACAGGCTTGGGAGGGGTAGCCTCCCCAAGCCTCTAAGAATGCTTTGAAGGGCACAGATGGTTCCCTCCTTGCATAATCCAGTCTACTCCGGTTAAGGGACCCCCAGTCCTTGCTCTAGCGCAAAACTGGACAAAGGAAAGGGGAGAGACCACTCCCCTGTCCATAACCACCCCAGGGGTGGTGCTCAGAGCTCCTCCAGAGGATCCCTGAGTTTTTCCTTCTTGGACTCCAAGTTGGCAGGGCACTCTGGGAGCATCTGAGGGGCCTGTGGCAGCAGGTGACGTCCGAGCCCTCCCCTGATAGGTGCTTACCTGTTTAGCTGACCGATTCTCCTTTCAGGGCTATTTAGGGTCTCTCTCTTAGGTGGTTCTTCAGATTCGGATTGCGAGACTCCAGCAGAAATCCTCTGCATCCTTTACTTCACCTTCTTATCAGAGAAACTGCATCTGGACCCTCCAGGAACTCTACAAACTGCAACAAAGAAGCAAAGATGACTTATTCAACATTGTATCTTCAGCTCCTGCCAGCAACTGCAACTGTTTCCCGGTCGTGCATCCTCAGTGGTCAGCCTGTCTTCAGCCTGCACCAGAACAAAGGAATTTCCCTTGGGGTGAAGGAGTCACTCCTCTGCTTCAGCAGGCACCTCTCTGCAATGATGGCCGGTTGTGTGGGACCCCTCTCCTGACGAGCAGTGTGGATTCTGCATCACGGGTGGTGGACTGAAGTGGTTCCGACGGTCCTGGCGTCCAACTGTCCAACTTTGGTAGCAGTAAGATCTTGCTCCCTACGCAATACAGTACCCCGTGCACCACCTGTTTTGCAGTTACCAAGGCTTGTTGGCACCCTTCCATGAAGTTCTTTGTGCACTGTGCAGCTCCAGCCCCCAGCACTCCTTCCTGTGATTCACAGCCTCCTGAGTGGTTCTCCGGCGGCATGGGACTCTTTGTTGTTGTGCGGCGTGGTACTCTTTTTGCACCTTTTTTGTCCCCATGCTGTGGGACTCCTGTGCACGCTGCCTGGTCTTCTGAAAGCTCTCTGAGTTGCTGAGAGTCCCCTCTGACTCCCCCCCTGGGAAGAGTCCACCAGGTCCCTCTTGGTCCCGGGCACTGCCATTTTCTGGTAACCTCGAGCTTTGCATGTGCCAAGACTTGTTGGCAGAATCCAGCAACAGTAACCAGACTGCAATCCGGCGTGGGACATCTTCTGCACTAACCAGGAACCCACATCCGTCTTCTTGGGTGCAGTATTGGCTGTTGTATTAACCGTTGATCCTTCTTTTGCACCTTCATCCGGATTAGCAGGGGCTCCTGTTCTACTTGAGTCTCCCTTCCTCTCTGATGTAATTCGTCTATTTCCTCCATATTTTGATCATGTCTTCTTGACTACTTCTCTTCCATTTTTATACCTTGGATTTCCACATCTTTATTGTTTGAAATTACATCTTTTTGTTCTCCCTCTTTTGTCCTTCTTTCTCTTCTTTGTACAATGTCTTCTTGCTATCTCTGAGTATTAACCAGGCCTGTTTTCTCTCATCAAATTGACTTTTACCCCCATCTACTTTTTGCTAGGATTAGCTTTTTGCTGTATGTCACCACCAAGCAAACCCTGGCAGTAAAGGGCAGGAAAAAACCACAAGAGGCCTTCTTCCTCATGTGAGGTGACTCCCGTGGCTTGATGTCAATATCTTTATTTTCTAAACAATCCAGCGTCAGGAGAAAACAGTTTGGTGCACGGCTTCTACATGTTAACAGAGCCCTGCACAAAACTGCAAAAGGCTTTTAAATAAACCACCTTGATGGCAGTTTCTAGCAATGCTTTAAAAAATTGACACCTGCTTGGTGGTCATTTCTACATCTGGCAGACGGTACCTCGATCAGGGTGACAGAGTAATTTGCTCCATCACCCTTGTGGAGAGACAGGTCATTCGCCTGAATACAAATCTGGCCCATAGTTTACTCTGTTCCTGTTTGCTTTTCTTTGATAAGATAATTTCCCATGTTGCTGTTCAAATCCTTTTAATTTCAGAGAGGGTACCTTGTTAGTTCCTTTAAGTCACCATTGTCCTTTGTTTTTTCACCTTTCTCTTTCAGGCCTTGGAAGACCACAGAGCACCTAAACAAGTATGTCTTCGTTGTGAACACAGGAACCTGAAACATAAACAGCCTCACAGACAGAATAATTTTTCCTCCTCAATTCATTTCACAAAGCATAGTACCAACATAGCAAGATTAGTTGTCCAGCCCATATTTATACAATCAAAGCCCTAGTAAACATAATTTATTTTACAACTTCTTGTTAATTGATGACATTATCCTACCTAGTTGCAGTGACTGTGAGAAGGAAAGAGAAAGGAAGTATACTTCTGAATGCAGGCCTAACACAACAATAAAACAAGACTGTGTAGGTGACTTTTAGTACCATTTGAAATGTTTGCATATTACAGGTGACCTCTAACATGGTGCTGTTGCTTGGGGAGTGGGAAACCCTAAATATCGACATGTAATGATGCCTTAGATTGTGAAGATGCTCTTGATGGTTGCGGTGACCTAAACGTGGTTTTTGTTCCGCAATGAAGCCAATCAGAAGCAGCTAGAGGTTGTAGCTGCCACACCTGAATTGCACCTTTGCTACCCATGGCAGTGTATCTGCTACCCCAGTTCCTAGGATTGATGAAGCCACAAGGTGGGTGCAACAGAAACCAAAAGGCTACCAAATTCTTCTCTTGCTGTTCCCTGCGCCTCTCTTTAGTCGACTGCAGACTGATGAGCGACTACAATTGTGATTTCTTCAGGATCTGAAAGGTGAGTGATGTTACTTCTGCTACACTTGGAATTTTGGTAAATCATTATCCAAGCACCGGAAGACACATTAATTAAGATATCAGAAGACCTGCCCTGGAGTTTTGGTGTTCCAGCTAAAATTCCAAAGTAGATCCCATCACATCTCCCCTGATGAACAGCAATCACAGAAATGCAGACCTTGCAACAGCCACAAATGATTTCAGTTTCCCAACTCAACTTCCTAGACAGCCTCTGGCACTTGTATAGCGGGCAGACAGTCAAACATTGTGCACCAGATACACTTCTAAAACATTCAGATACTTTATACAAATATATGCACAGTGCTTTTTCGGATGCATACTTCTATCTGCCAATTCCTTACCTTGAGAATTCCACCAGATGTCAGACTGTATCCAGATATATTGCTTAGCAAATTCCTCAAATGTTGGGAGGTGGTATTGTGACACTCCATGTCGAGTCTGTATTGCTTTAAAAGTGACACTTAAGCTACATATAAGCCACAAACACTGCACACTGACATCTGCTGCTTTCTTTCCACACCTTTCCACACTGATCCGGAGCTCACTCCCTCATTTGTCTTTAAGTGATAGAAGATTATTTTCCAAAACTTTGCAAAGACTACAAGAAAAATGTCTCCTTCAAAAACACCAGGCTTCAAATCACGAGCAGATGCCGGTGACAGACTCACACAAGGTGTGTCTCTGGTGTCCGGGCTAGTTACACTGCTCAAAGTCCTGCAACAACTGTTCTCAGTTGAACCTGAAGCCTATCTAAGACTGGGAGGTAATTACTGAAAGCCGCATCCTAATCTACCATTTATGTGCACAACATGCCATCTCAGTTTGGTCCCAGTAATATTGAAATCAGTTTGAACCAATGCACAGCTGTCCTCTGTGTTTCATGACTTTGAAGACATTGGTGGTCATTCCAACCCTGGCAATCGGTTTTAAAGCGGCGGTAAGACCGCCAACAGGCCGGTGGTAATAAATTTGCAATTACGACCGTGGTGGAAACTGCCAACAAAGACTTTAACACTCCGACTGCCACGGTGGTACAAACAAACAGTATCACAACAGGCAAATCCGCCACCTTTTCCGGGGCGAATTCACTGCGGATAAAAACAAGGCGGAAACAGGATTCCGAAGGGAAAACGCTCACCTCTACACACCCCACGAGGAACTAGGACACCATGGAGCCGGAACTCCAAATTCTCCCTGCGATAGTCTTCCTGCTCCTCTACCAGGAGCACGAACACCGGCGGCGAAGACCACGGTGAGTACTGCACCTACGACACATTGGAGGGGGGGAGGGAAAAAACAGGGACACACACATGCAACACAACCACCCCCACCCTCACCCACTACAACACACGCACAAATACATATTAATACATGATAGTCATCCCCCCAACCGCCCCCCCCGGAAGAATGCAAAGACAAAAGGAAATTAGTGGAACCATTGTAATATATTAAAATCAAGTAGGCAAAAATATATATTTACACCATAAACAAAATATACACCAAGCATAGTAGTCCAGGTAGTGCTCCAATTAAGTCCGTGGAACACTGGGCCCACACGGTATGGGCGAGGCCCACACAAGATCCCCCACTATGACGGAGAGAACACTGCAGGGGCATTAGAGAGCAAGAAAACAGGCACCTCAGGGGGAGGGAAAGGGGGGCACCTCAGCCGGTTAAGTGCACAATGCCAAATCCATGAGAGGGCCACATGCCCACTGTTCAATCCTGGGGAGTGCAAAGCTACAGTCTCAAGTCTCTACAGTGGGTGGGTTGCCCACTGTTCAATCCTGGGGAGTGCAAAGCCCAGTCTCTCAAGTCTCTACAGTGGGTGGGTTGCCCACTGTTCAATCCTGGGGAGTGCAAAGCCACAGTCTCTCAAGTGGATAACAGTCTCCACTGGTTCTGGAGGAGGCATTGTGCCCAGAGTACTTCATCCTGCTAAGGACAGAGGTAGTGGATGTATTTCTCCACTGGTTCTGGAGGGGGCTTTGTGCCCAGAGTGCTTCATCCTGCTAAGGACAGAGGTAGTGGATGTATCTCTCCACTGGTTCTGGAGGGGGCTTTGTGCCCAGAGTGATTCATCCTGCTAAGGACAGAGGTAGTGGATGTATCTCTCCACTGGTTCTGGAGGGGGCTTTGTGCCCAGAGTGCTTCATCCTGCCCGTGACGGACTCAGTAGCGTCAGTGCCCTTGGCACTCATGGGCCAGCGGTGCTTGAGGCGGCGGTGCCCTGTTCAGCGGTGCTTGAGGCGGCGGTGCCCTGTTCAGAAGTGCTTGAGGCGGCGGTGCCCTGTTCAGCGGTGCTTGGCGCTGCGGTGCTCTGTTCAGCGGTGCTTGAGGTGGCGGTGCCCTGTTAAGCGGTGCTTGGAGCGGCGGTGCCCTGTTCAGCGGTGCTTGAGGCGGCGGTGCCCTGTTCAGCAGTGCTTGAGGTGGCGGTGCCCTGTTCAGCGGTGCTTGGAGCAGCGGTGCCCTATTCAGCGGTGCTTGAGGCGGCGGTACCCTGTTCAGAGGTGCTTGGAGCGACGGTGCCCTGTTCAGCGGTGCTTGGAGCGGCGGTGCCCTGTTCAGCAGTGCTTGAGGCAGTGGTGCCCTGTTCAGCGGTGCTTGGAGCGGCGGTGCCCTGCTCAGTGGTGCTTTGGCGCGGCGGTGCCCTGTTCAGCGGTGCTTGAGGCAGTGGTGCCCTGTTCAGCGGCGCTTGAGCCAGCGATGCCCTGTTCAGCGGTGCTTGGAGTGGCGGTGCCCTGTTCAGTGGTGCTTGGAGCAGCTGGCTCCTTTGCCGTGACTCAGCTGCTGGCGGTCCTCTCTGTCCCAGCGGGGCTTGTGCTGGCGGTCCTCTCTAGCCCAGCGGGGCTTGTGCTGGCAGTCCTCTCTGGCCCAGCGGGGCTTGTGCTGGCGGTCCTCTCTAGCCCAGCGGGGCTTGTGCTGGCGGGCCTCTCTGTCCCAGCGGGGATGATGGCGGTGGCCTCCTGGGCAGCGGGGATGATGGCTGTGGGCTCCTGGGCAGCGGGGATGATGGCTGTGGCCTCCTGGCCAGCGGGGATGAAGGCTGTGGCCTCCTGGGCAGCGGGGATGATGGCGGTCTCCTCTGCCGTGCTGCTCTTCCCAGACTTTCCTGGTTTCTTGTGTCCCTTCCCCACCTTGGAAGGTGTCGCAGCTGACTCCACACTCCCACCGGGACCCCTGGGAGCGGCTTTGGTGGCTGGAGCCTCCCCATCTCCCGCCGGGCACTGGCCAACCTTTGATGCTTCACAGGTGGGGGACTATCTGTGCTGTGGCTCCGTGCCACACTGGCTGCCCTGGTGGCCGGTGCACTCCAGATTCCGGTGACTACAGGCACCACTGGTCCCGGAGATGTTGTGGCTGAGGTGCTAGTTTGGAACCTAGGAGACGGACGGGGTGGGGGAGGTGTGGGAAAGGTGGTCAAGGTTGGACAGGAAAAGTTCTTTGGAGACACTAGGACGGGTAGCTGGAGGGGGTTTGGGAGTGGAGGAAGAGGTTGTGGTTGTAGGAGGTGTTCGTTTGCTGACTTTGGGTGAAGGTGCATGCGCTGGAGGCTGTCGTGAGGTGGATGGCTGTTGGGTGGGTGTGTGCCTGCGTTTGTGTATCTTGGAAGGGGGCATCACAGACACACTGGGAGAGGACACAGGGGACGTGTGAATGGTAGTGGGAGTGGTGACTGCACGTGAGCGGGGTGTGGTGGTGTGTGTGCTGGTGATGACAGTAGTGGCTGTTGATGTAGTGCATGCAGGTATGAGTGGAGACGAGACTGGGAGGGAGGAGGGAGACGGGGAGGAGGGGGACACAGTGGAGGCAGTGGATGTTGGTGTGTCTGCATGTGTGTGATGCTTGCGTGAGTGCCAGTGGGATGTGTGGTGTTTATGTTTGCCTGAGCTTCCCTTGTGTGTTGACGTGTGTGCATGCTGGTCTGAAGGTGTGCTTGGGATAGGCTGGGGTACAGGGGATTGGGTCTGGGTGGAGGAAATTGGAGGGGGGAGGCTAGAGACAGGGACAATGGCTGCCATCAGTGCTGAGGCCGGAGTCTGAAAAGCTCACTGAAGGGCTGCCTAACCAGAATGAATGTCCTCCAGGAATGCATTTGTTTGTTGCAACTGCCTTTCTACACCCTGGATGGCATTCAAAATGGTAGACTGCTCAACAGTGAGGGGCCTGAGGAGGTCAATGGTCTCCTCACTGAGGGCAGCAGGAGTGACTGGGGCAGGGCCTGAGGTGCCTGGGGCGAAGGTGATGCCCACCCTCCTGGGTGAGCGGGCACGGGGCAAAGGCTGAGGGGCTGCTGGCAGGGCGGTGCTGGTAGGAGGGGTGGCGGCTGTACCTGTAGATGCGGGGGGCACAAATGTTGCCACCACCACAAGGGAGCTCCCATCAGAGAACGAGTCCGTGTCACTGGTGTCAGCTCCTGTCCCCGCCGTGGAGCTCCCCTCGCCCTCCGTCCCACTGGTGAACTCCGAGTCCGTAGTTTCGCCCTCCAGGGCCATGTGGGATGCAGCTCCCTTGTGCTCCGGTGCCACTGCTCCTCCGCCTGATGATGCTAATGCACACAAGAACAGGGAGACCACAAAAAGGGGGGGGGGACGACAGACGAAAGACATGTTGAGTGCATGTATTACTGCTACCATTGGTGGACACAACAGACACTGAAGCCCCCTGCACTACGCTGCACTCTTGAGCTCCACTGTTCAGTTCCAGGGAAATGGCCTACTAGGCTATGGACAACATCTGCACACATGGATGACACAGGGGCATGACTAGGTGTACTTGGCACTCTACAGAGGTGGGGTGGGGTGCCACATGGCCTGCCTTACGGAGGGACCTTGCCTACTAAACTCGCCCTGGCCTAGGGAAACCCACAGCCCACCTCTCCCACCCAGACACCTCCACTGTGCGCTAAATCAGCAGGATGAGAGTGTACTTACCCCCTTGTGGCTGCTGTGATGCCCTCAAGCGCCCATTCAACTCCGGGTACGTCACCGCCAGGATCCTGAACAACAGGGGGGTCATAGTGCGACAGGCACCCCTCCCACATTGGGAGGCCATCCCCAGCTGAGCCTCTGCCGTCTTCTTGCTCCAGCGGCGAATGTCCTCCCATCTTTTCCTGCAGTGGGTGCTCCGTCTGTGGTAGACCCCCAGAGTCTGGACGTCCTTGGCAATGGCACCCCAAATATCTTTTTTCTGGTGGGCGCTGACCTACATGATTTGTACAGGGGGAAGAGAAACTTATTACCAACTGCACCGTCACAGTTATTGGCCCTCATCCCTACCCTTGGCATGTGGCACATGCACTCACCGTCCTTTCATGCACGCCGCACTCTACCTCCTTCCTTCTTACATTCACCCCTCTCCAAACAGGCATCGCCCATACAGCATGCTCCCAGAGTACTTACCTGTTTGTCTGGAGGACCGTAGAGTAGCGTGTAATGGGGAGGACCCCATCCACGAGTTTCTCCAACTCCTCCGATGTGAAGGCAGGGACCCTTTCCCCAGACACTCGAGCCATTGTCTCTTCCAGACGGAGGTCACAGCAGCACTTGCAGTGTAGGCCTCTCCTGTCGAAGATCAGGTATCGAGTGATTGAACAGATAGAAAATGGCGGTCACGTACGCGGCGGTGTGTACCGTCACCGCCGGCGTACAGCGTCATTGGCTCCTGGGACCCATAGGGTCCAATGTTAACCAATGCAGCATTGCGCCGCGGTCTTCGACCGCCTACCGCAACGGTGTACAACGCTAGCGCAGTTACCTCACATCCTATTGTCCCACTTTACAGGTCAGGCAGCCCCCATTTCAGGGGCCCACATGGCTTCATTTTTAACTGCGTCACACATACCTAGGCCTAGACTCAACACACATATAGGCCACTTTTTGGATTATGATTAGTGTTCTGTGTAAGCTGTGGGTAGGTACCTCTGAGTTGTTTGACTCTGTGCTCGCTGTTGTCCTTCATAGGCACCGTCCGCTGGGACATGTGAGGAGATATCCTCCGGTGTACCGACCGTTGGTGGACCTGTCGACAATGGAGGAAAGACATGTGAATATCACCTACAGGCTTGACCGTGCCACAATCCAGGAACTGTGTACCCAGCTGGAGCCAGACCTGATGTCAGCTATCGGCCATCCCACAGAAATCCCCCCTCAAGTGCAGGTGCAGTCAGTGCTCCATTTCCTTGCAAATGGGTCATTTCAAACAACAGTGGCCATAGCATCAGGGATGTCCCAGCCTATGTTTTCCAACGTGTTGTCCAGAGTGTTGTCTGCCCTGCTGAAACACATGTGGAGCTACATTCTTTTTCCTTCAGATGGAGGATTTGCCTACAGTGAAAGGTGATTTCGATGCCCTGGGACATATCCCCAACATCATAGGTGCCATTGATGGGACCCATGTGGTTTTGGTCCCCCCCGCAGGAGTGAACAGGTGTACAGAAACCAGAAGAGTTATAATTCGATGAATGTACAGATGGTATGTTTGGCCGACCAGTACATCTCCCATGTGAATGCCAAGTTCCCTGGCTCAGTGCATGATGCCTACATCCTGTGGAATAGCAGCATCCCTTATGTGATGGGTCAACTCCAGAGGCACCGTGTGTGGCTATTAGGTGAGCATCTGGAAGCAAGACAGTGGGAATGGTTGTCTGGGTCTGGGGATATCCCTACAGGTTAGTGTGTGTCTAACAGTTGTCCCTCGCCATTTGCAGGTGACTCTGGTTACCCCAACCTGTCATGGCTACTGACCCCAGTGAGGAATCCCAGGACAAGGGCAGAGGAATCTACAATGAGGCCCATGGGCGAACTAGGAGGATGATTGAACGGACCTTCGGCCTCCTGAAGGCCAGGTTCAGGTGCCTCCATATGACAGGTGGATCCCTATTCTACTCACCAAAGAAGGTGTGCCAGAACATTGTGGCCTGCTGTATGCTTCACAACTTGGCTTTGCGATGACAGGTGCCTTTTCTGCAGGAGGATGATCCAGATGGCGGTGTTGTTGCAGCTGTGGAGCCTGTGGACAGTGAAGACGAGGAAGCAGAAGAAAAAGACATGGACAACGGGGACTCAGTGATCCAGCAATATTTCCAGCGAAACACAAGTAAGAATACAAACCTGCCTACTTACATGTACTTAAACACTACTACCTCTCTACTGTCTGTCGTTTTCACCCAGTGTATGGTCACTGAGTTGTCACTTTCCCTTACGATTTCACAGATGTGGGTCCCAATGTGTGACATCTGCTTTGATTCCTCATGGACTACAGCTGTGTGAAATAGGTATGTTGACATTACAAATGAAAGAGCTTTTTGCCACAATAATTGCTAATACACTATTTCAAAATCACAGACTGACTCCAGATTGTTTTGTGCTTTAAGGGTGTTTATTTTAGTGCTCAATATTGGAGGGGGTAGCAAAATGGTGAGGAGTGATGTTGGAGGAATGTCCATGGCAGAGTCCAGTCTATTAGTCTCACAGGAGCATTGCCCAAATGGGCATAGGAAGTGGAGCTGGGGCAGTTTAAGGATGGACAGGGTGACAAAGTGGGACAGAAGGATGACATTCAGGGTGGTCTCATTTCTTGGCGGGGGTCTTGGCATCATTCTCTGTCTTTCTCCTGGATCTCAGGTACCTTTTGCGAGGTGGTTCTCCCTCTGCAGGGGGTGGGGTGCTGGTGTGGTGGTCCTCTGGCGGTGCCTCCTGTCCACTAGCGCCGGCGGAGGTGGTGGGCTGTTCATCGTCCAGGCTAGTGTCAGGGGCCCCTTGTAGTGCCACAGTGTCCCTCCTGGTGTTGAGTACTTCCTTCAGCACCCCTACGATGGTGCCCAGGGTGGAATTGACGGCTCTGAGTTCCTCCCTGAAGCCCAAATACTGTTCCTCCTGCAGGCGCTGGGTCTCCTGAAACTTGGCCAGTACCGTTGCCATCGTCTCCTGGGAGTGGTGGTAGGCTCCCATGATGTTGGAGATGGCCTCGTGGAGAGTAAGTTCCCTTGGCCTGTCCTCCCCCTGTCGCACAGTAGCCCTCCCAGTTCCCCTGTGTTCCTGGGCCTCCGTCCCCTGGACTGTGTGCCCACTACCACTGCCCCCAGGTCCCTGTTGTTGTTGGGGTGGTGGGTTAGCCTGGGTACCCTGTAGTGGAGGACAAACTACTGATTGACGTGTCCTGGGGACGGAGGTATGGGCCCGCTGGGTGGGTGCTGTGCTTGTGTTTCTAGAGGGGGGAAGCTCTGTGGTAGCCTGTGCCAGTGTGAGGGGAACCGACTGTCCCGAGGTCCCCGATGGGCCGGGCTGGTCATCTAGATCCAGTTGGACAGATGTGCTGTCATCACTGTGGGCCTCTTCTGTTGGTGGTGTGGACATGTGTGGACCCTCCTGTCCGGTGACGTTGGGTAGGGATCCTGCAGGGGTATAAAAGGATGTTTATTACATCTGTGTGTGCCATGGTGTGCAATGGGTGGGTGACTGTGTACCCCAGGGCTTGCATTCCTGTGTGGGACCTTGTGTGATGATGGTTTAGGGGGGTGTATGGGTATGTGCAGTGGCCATGCTTTAGTGATGGGTGTCCATGCTTTGTTGCTGCATGCAAGGCTTGGTGTTAGGATGTGTGGTTTGTGATATTGGGACATTTGTGAGGAGTTGGAGTGATGGGGTGAGGGTGGGGGTATGTGCTGGCATGCAGGTAGGGTGGGGGATGTAATAGTTAAGATTTGACTTACCAGAGTCCATTCCTCCACCTACTCCTGCGAGGCCTCCAGGATGCAGAATCGCCAAGACCTGCTCCTCCCATGTTGTTAGTTGTGGGGGAGGAGGTGGGGGTCCGCCGCCAGTCCGCTGAACCGCAAGGTGGTGCCTTGAGACCATGGAACGCACCTTCCCCCGTAGGTCGTTCCACCTCTTCCGGATGTCCTCCCGATTTCTTGGGTGCTGTCCCACTGCGTTGACCCTGTTCACTATTCTTCACCATAGCTCCATCTTCCTTGTAATGGAGGTGTGCTGCACCTTTGCTCCGAATAGCTGTGGCTCTACCCGGACGATTTCCTCCACCATGACCCTGAGCGCCTCCTCCGAGAACCTGGGGTGTCTTTGCCGTGCCATGGGGTGGTGTAGGTGATGTGTGGGGTGGTGTGTGGGGTGATAAGTGTGCTGATATGTAGTGGTGTGTAGTGTGAGGTGTATAGAAGTTATGTGGGTGATGGTGTTGTGTGCCTGTGGATGCTAGTATTGTTGATGGTGGTGTCTCTCTCTGGCCTTCTCTCAGTAATTGTGGTCGTAGGGGTTTGTGGGTGATGTGGGTGTGTGTTTTATATTGTATTGGGTGTGTGGGAGTGGTGTGTGTATGTGTATCAGGTGTGTGTATTTCGATTTGTCCAATGTGGCTGTGTTTTGGAGATGTGTGTGTATTTTGAGCGCGGCGGTGTGTACCGCCAATGGAATACCGCGGTTGAAAGACCGCCGTGAGGATTCGTGGGTCGTGATGGTGTGGGCGTATTTCTGTTGGCGTGACGGTGGAGGTTTTGTTTTCACCAGTTTATCACTGACCTTTGGTGTGGCAGACTTGTGTGGGTGTCTGAATATTGGCGGATTCCGTGTTGTAGGTCATAATAGCTGTGGCGGATTTCCGCGGCCGCGGCGGTGTGTTGGCGGTCTTCTGCACGGCGGTAAGCGGCTTTTACAGCCAATGTTGTAATGACCACCATTGTTCCTTATAGTATTAACATTATCTAATCATGTGAGTGGGTTTCAAGATCTATCTGTCCAACAACCATATACCTCCTTCTTCACAGAAAAACTGGTGAGGAGGTCCAAATCAGCATTACCATCAAATGTTGTAAGGCCCCTTTCACCTCAGAAAATCCATCACCCTTCTAGAGTTCTTTGCTCCACCCTATCCATTGAAAATGGAAAAGAGACTACATTGATTAGACCCAAAAAAAGCCTTGAGCTTCCGTATCAATCGCTCCATACAGACTCAGGTTGTCAATCAGCTCTTTGTGGGATTCACAGGAACAAGTAAGGGAAAAGCAGTCGAGAAGACCGCCATCTCAATCTGGACAGTCCCCTGCATTAAAATCTGGTATGCACAGGCTAGGAAGTAGTCCCGAAATGGTTAGAGGGTAGATGACACTTGGACCAACAACCTTCTACCAGTGGAGCTAGACTGCAACATGGGCACACTTTAACGAGGTACTACTGCACTGATACCCAGGTATGGCTGGAGACACAGTTTATGCATTTGATCCCAGAGGAGTTTCTGATCTGCACCCACGCCGCAGACCCTTCACCTTTGGAAGGAACAACTTTAGTACCTATTCTAAAAGTGAGGAACCTGCGTTTAGAAGCAACCATTAGAAGAACAAGTTACTTATGTTCAGTAATTCTATTTCTAGTGGATACTCTCTCTAACCAAAGATTTCGCTATTCCTACCCCACTGGGCCGTTCTGTGAGTAGTCTCCTTTTGTCATTGAAAAAGATTTCAAAATAGAGTTCCGCCCACTGGTACCTCTGATTGTTTTTTGATAAGCGGATTCAAGGATACAGAAAGAGCGAAGCAAGAAACTGATGTTTATGCAGCTCTGCTCCATCACTTTCGGGGTAGAATGAGGCTAACGTAGAGCTGCACAATGCCACTGAACCGCACACAGGGGCACTGCTATGAAAATTACAGGATACAGTATGGCACCCTGGAGATATCTTAAATTTGAGGGATTTGAAGTTAGAGCATCCACCGAAAAAGAATTACCAAAGGTAAGTAATTTGTTTTTGAAGCCACTCACTCTATCTGTAACATTGAAGCCTTTACTTGAGGGTTTCAAGACATAGGGTAACAGTTGTTTACTAATGATGCCCTGGGGCAATGATGCTGTTGTATTTAGACAACTAATATACTAATAATATTCAACTCACAAAACTATGATACACAGTGAAAACCAAAGATGTCTATCACCTTGACTAATAAAGGCAACTGATACTTCCTTCCTCTTCTTGCTAAGTTTGGTAAGAACTTCCAGTACCTTCTTATCTAAAGCATCCTTTCAGATGATGAAGGGCTGGGTGTGTTTAGGGGCATTAATAACTGGTTCATGACATACTGCATCCTTCAGGACATTAAGGGGGTGATTCCAACTCTGGCGGGCGGCTACTGCCGCCCGCCAGGCGGAAACCGCCATTTGGCCGAAACGCTGCCAAAATTCCACGGCCCCCATTCTGATATTCCCGCCGGCCCAGCGGGAATGAGGCCGCAACACAGGAGCCGGCTCCGAATGGAGCCGGCGGTGTTGCAGCGGTGCGACGGGTGCAGTTGCACCCGTCGCGCTTTTCACTGTCTGCCATGCAGACAGTGAAAAGCAGGCCGGGGCCCTGCTAGGGGGCCCCTGCACTGCCCATGGCAGTGGCATGGGCAGTGAAGGGGCCCCCAGGAGCCCCAGGACACCCGTTACCGCCAGCCTCTTCCTGGCGGTGAAAACCGCCAGAAACAGGCAGGCGGTACGGGGGTCAGAATCCCCAGGGCAGCGCTGCTTGCAGCGCTGCCCTGGTGGATTCTCCCAGCCGGGGCAGAAACGGCGGATGACCGCCGGCCCCGGCAATCCGACCGCGGCTTTACCGCCACGGTCGGAATGGGGATTGAAGCACTGCCAGCCTGTTGGAGGTGCTTCCGTCATTCGTGGCCCTGGCGGTCCAAGACCGCCAGGGTCAGAATGACCCCCCTAAATGATTTATAATGTTCTGTAGATCCGATCTCTAACTGGGATGGTTCTTTATGGTTAGGGCTGTCAGGGGATCAACTATGTTCCCATAGTTGGCCACACATTTTCTGGTAGTTAGCAGGCCTTCCAAAGAAGGCTTTCACATGGGCAGTAGGAATCTCCCAGTCAAGACTGACTTTGATTCACCTGCAAGATTGCTGTGACTATTCTTGTTAGGCAGGCTTCTGTTCATGCTGCTGCAAACGTGTCTCCCCATTTGGCTTTCAACTATGAAGATCCTGCTTCTTATGATCAACTCTTTTCACAAACCAATGTGTCAGCTATGACAGCAAGTAGGGTGGGGTTTCTTTTTCCGATCAGAAAACATTGTCTGCTTTGGGCTGTAACTTATATCTGAGTTACTTATCAACCAAAAGAAATATAATTTGGGTTAATCTTTTGCCTCCAACTCCTTCTCCCACCATATGAGTTTTTAAACCACAGGCATCCATACTTCATAAAAGGTCCATTCCTTTTGCGTTCTTTGCTTGGTATTGGTATTAGTATTGGTATATTGACTTAGCAGAAACATTGTTGGTGTCCTTCATGTCACAGTGATCACCTTTACGTGACAATATGTGCATTATGTTAACAGGTATCGAATTATTTTGAATCTAGAATGATGCACCACATAGTCATTTTAAATGTGCTTTCATTTAGACTAATGTTAGAAATCCTAGTGGTGTTCGATTTTTTAAAAATATTAGCAAGACAGAAGTGATATTATGATGTAATATAGAGTTTAAACTAATAGAATATATTAAAACAATATTGAATTTCTAATGATTTACATTTTATATACATGTGCAAGCTTAGAGAAATTAGTTCTTCGTCATACTCATTGAAATGTATTAATTGAGGTATTTCATTTTGATTTCATGTAACATGGTTCTAATGAAACATATTAATACAAGACTTAATTTTGCAATATTAAATGTGATGTTTTATTTGAATGTATTTATGTGCCATATTAATTCATTTGCCTTTACCTAACTTAGGCCAGTAGTCTTGTATTTGGTGACTGTGCAGAAAATGCAGTGTCATCTAGCTTAATGTGAACCTTCTTTCAGACTTTGTTTCCATTAGAACCTAATTTGATGCCCTTTCAGCATAATGTGGCCTGTTGACATTGACAAATCAGGATGATTATTGATCTTTAATATATGGGTGACAGTTTGGACTTTGGTCAGAGAGCCCTGCAGATTCCCTTGGGTCAGATCTGCTGCTGCCTGAAAATGACAAGCTGAACCTATTTCCTGTATGCTGAGCCCTTGGTGAGGTATCTTTCTCTCTGCCCTTTGTTCCTTTGAGATGTCCCTCTGAGACCTAGAAAGTCCTCTTCTGTCCTTCAGAAGACTCTTGATCAAGCTTCTAACATGTTGATGCTTTCCATTTTTACTTATCTTTGCCAACCTTAGTGAGTCAATTGATGTCCCAGCTTATTTTTTTTCCAAATAATCTGCAAAGGATGAAAACTTCTTCAACAATACTATTCACTTGTTGATCAGTATAGGGAAAGGTGCGGAAGACATTGTGACTCGAATGGTTAATTAGCTTGAGCAGTGTAGATGAGCGTGATGCCTGCTGAAACCCGAACAACGTGGAAAAGTTCACAATGTTATTTTCAAGCTTGTTTGTGAAGGAGACTCCGTCTCATCCTTGAGAATGAGAGTACAGGGAGAAGATGGAATGAAAACAATGGCTGGGGAAGGGCAGAGCAGCCAAGAGACAATTGCTGATAACATAGCTAGAAAATGCCAGAAAGGGATAGAATCCAAGCTTCGAGTTATTTAAGCACTGAAGTGCGGGTGAGGGATTTGAAGCTCGCAGATGGGGTTGTGAAAGCTGCCATCTCCAGGCCCAGCGCTGCCTCCCTGTTTGCTGTTCAGACACCGTGACGCTTGAGGGGGAGAGAGGTCCAAGCGGGCGGTAGAGGGCTTCCCAGCATTTTGTGGACTAAGTTAATTTCCACACAAGACATGCTGCAGCCCTTAGAGACCTTCCCTGGCATCAGGGCCCTTGGTACCAGGGGTACCAGTTACAAGGGACTTACCTGAGTGCCAGGGTTGTGCCAATTGTGGAGACAAAGGTACAGTTTAGGGAAAGAACACTGGTGCTGGGGCCTGGTTAGCAGGGTCACAGCCCACTTTCAAATCATAACTTAGCATCAGCAAAGGCAAAAGGTTAGGGGGTAACCATGCCAAGGAGGCATTTCCTTACAGGGATGCATTGCAGAACAGGATGGGGTCCTGCACCACACATGTTCAGGAGCACCTTCAGCTATTGAGATACAAACAGCCTTGAATCAGTGATGGGAAACCAATTTTTTGCAGATTTATATAGCACAAACTCAACCTCCACGTATTGGAGCACTTAACATGGGCACCAATTACAGTAAAAAGGACACGTCCCTTTTTTAGGCACATAGAGATTGATTTGCTCAGAATCACAGGATGTTGTTCCAACAGTGAGACTTGAACCTGGTTCCCCAGTTCCTAAATAAGCAGCTCTGATGGAATGCCACATTCTCTCTCATCCTTTACCGATAATCAGGACCTGTCTGGGTAGTAATCCCTTGGTATCTATTTCTTACATATAGCCTTTTTCAAAGTACTGCCATGTTGTCAGATCAGTGGACAAGGGTTTTCCCAACATCAAACAGTTGGTTAAATTAGATAAACCCAAGACTGAAGTATACTGCTGCTTTATGCAAAGGCTATCTATTTACCCCTGTACTGCATTTAGGTGGCTATACCATCTGACTGGGCATCTCTCTATAATATTCAGTAAATTTTTTTAAATCACTCTGAATAGCTTTTTACATTGACTCTAAATACTCCCAATCGATCCAAAAAGGGAGCAGCAGAACAATAAATACAGAAAAGTTATTGCCCAAGAGCCCACAATTTGGCCAAATGGGAGGCTGAGATTAAAAACTGAGTCTCCATGTTCCTGATTTTAAACTAGTCCACTACACCACAGCTGGGGTGTCAATGGTTCTGATGGCAAGGTGAAGGGGCTGCCCCTCACAGGGAATTGTAACTCCATTATAGGCCCTGCCCAGCTTTAGAAAACTGTGTTTATTTCTACCATAAAGCTGGGACTAGATCTCAACTATTCTAGTTCCAGGGCTAAACCGTACCCATTGTGCCAGGTCCTGTGGCACTGGTTACTTCCTGGGCAGTATGCATTGCAGATACTGTTATTTACCACTGGAGTTTCAAAGTCTGAGACTATTTTATTCTATTTGGATACCAGAGTTCATTTTCTAATTTTGTAGCTCAAAATATGCAACAGGCAGACAAGGGTTACTGCAGGAGGTGGTAAAGGGATTAGAACTTAAATAATCTCACTTGATAAATTCAATCAGACTCAGCAGCACGACTCATCCTTGACCTTCCCAGATGGACTCACATCACCCCACACCTCAAGAAACTACCCTGGCTCCCAGTCCAGAAGAGATGCTAGTTCAAGACTCTGACCCACACACACAACGTTCTGCAAAACGAAGGACCAGCATACATCAACAAACAAATGACCTACCACCATCGGACCTGACACCTGCAATCCGCCTCACTTTTTCCTAGTAGACACCCACCCGATCCACTGATCCAACAGCGAAGGATGCTCCTTCTCTCACCTGGTGGCCAAAGCCTGGAACAATCTTCACGTGCACCTCAGGAATGCTGCATCGCTCCAGGAATTCCAAAAAGGACTCAAGACATGGCTGTTCAAATTAAAAGAGCACCACGAAGCAGCTAGCAACTTCAGCGTCTTGAGGCCCTCACGGGTGATTTGCCGCGCTTTACAAATCCTGATTGATTGATTGAATCTCCAGCTGAGTAATCTTTAAACATGGCCTGTTTTGGTGGGGGCATTTAGAAAGAAACCATAAAAATACACTATGGGGGTTATTCTAACTTTGGAGGAGGTGTTAATCCGTCCCAAAAGTGACGGAAAAGTGACGGATTTACCACCAGCCGTATTACGAGTCCATTATATCCTATGGAACTCGTAATACGGCTGGTGGTATATCCGTCACTTTACCGTCACTTTTGGGACGGATTAACACTCCTCCAAAGTTAGAATAACCCCCTATGTGTCTCATGGTCCCCCTGCCACCCAACAAACATCTTCTGATGTCTTTCTACACACAGGGTGTCTCTCCAAAAGCCCAAACTGCCCGTGAAGTGATAATGGAAAATTGGCCACCCTACTTCACCTTCACATCAATTCCTGAGGAACATGGCTGTCAGGCCCGGGGAAGGGGAGTCTCCTCCCCTGGGTCTTGCAGCACCAGACCATGGATGTGAGGACCAAAGGATGGGTCCACACTCCCATGGGACTCACAGCTCTGGATCATGGTTGGGTAGTCCATGCAAGGGAACCCCCTTCTCCTGAGCTTGCAGCGCTGCACCACTTTTCTGAAGACCATTCAAGAGGGCTCCATTATTTTAGGCCCTCTCTCCTGGGTCTCACACACTAAACCATGGTAGCAGGCCTAGGAGAGTGGAGGCCCATATCCTATGCCTCATAGCTATTGTGTAGCATTGCAAGGCTTTTCAGAGGGCCCCTCTTCCTGCGTCCTCACAGCCATGGTTTAGTGCTGTGAGGCCCATGGGTAGAGAGCTCACTCCACCAAATTCTCTCAGTGCTACATCATTACTGAGAGGCCCAGGAGGGGGATCAAGATGGCTCCTTCCTGTGGACCTAATTTAAATTGTACTATGGCCCTGGGCATGGCCATGGTACAATTTAAATTGGCTGTTAGGTCCAAGGGATGAGAACCCCTTAGAGGTGTAGCTAATAACAATACGGCAGGTGCAGTAGCAATGGAGTTTGAGGTGTCCAATGTACACAAATGATGACTGTATTGTACTGCTGTTTAATTGCTATGGTGTACCATGAAATTGTGGTAACTCAGTGATCTGCTGATGGTCTAATGTAAACAATGTAATCTGTTTCACAGTTTGGCAGCCCAGTCCGTTTCAGCTAGAGTTTTTTTCAGGGCAGAAGGATTAATAGTATTGAAGGCTGTTGCCATGTCTAAAAGTACCAGTGCTCAAACGCCCCCCATTGTCCACTAGGCGTTGAAGCACATCCAAAACCAATAGGATCACCAATTCTGTACTATATACTGTCCAGAACTGATCTTAGAAGCTAGCCAAAAGGTTGTTGTCTTTGCCAAATTGTTGTAGCTGTTTAAAAACACATTTTCCTAAAGTTGGCTAATCAATGGTAGAAGTGAAACTGGTCAAAAGTTGTTGAAATCTTGTGCTCTAAGAGTAGGTTTTTTTATAATGGGTTTCCAGTGCCATTTTACCAAGTGATGGGGAAAATATCCAGACAAACAATTAGGGGAGGGATTTAGACACATGACCATAAACCCTTTAGTTTACATATGATTGTAGTCTGGCAGCTAAAGTGACCTTGGTGATGTCTTTTATAAAGCTATTTTCAACTGTTTATTTGCTTTCTTATCTTTCTTGCACATACCTCATCTTGCACTGGATATCTGGGAAACCATCTTGGAATTTTAATCCACACTATTCCCCCTTAAGGGCATTCTACATGCTGGAGCACACCAAACTAGGGCATGAAGAAATATGACCACATCATTCTACCATGATGGAACTCCACACGGTGGAATGATGTGGTCATATTTCTTCCCCTTGCCAGCCCTCACTATCTTCAAACACAGCTTCATCATCTACAAAGCCATCACAATGCATTAACCACAAACCACATTGTGGGGTGTCCCCAGCAAACTTTCTGCACATGACCTGGGATTGTGGAGGATTGTGCGGGTAGTGGGAGGAAGATCTGAACACATTGCGGGAAGTCACACGCATGCTGATAGAGGCCTCAGTGGACCGCTGCTTTCTCTGAGTGCTTCCAGCACCTAGACAAGGAGCCCGAACGCAACACAGATTTGCCCTTCTGGGTCTGGCACTGACCAGAAGGAGAGTGGCCATACACTGGACGCAGCCTATGCCCCGACTAGTGGTAGATGGCTAGTTGATGTGCAGGAGTGGGGTGTGGCAGAAGAGAGATTCTTAAGAGATGTGCGCACAGATGAGACTGTGAGCAGGATCTGGAGATGTGGGGAGATCTGCTGAACACCCTATTGAAGGATGACTTATTGGTGGCCTCTCCACACCCTCCTCCCCGCCACAGGATCCCAGATGTGGGAGTCAGCCAGTCAGGCGGCTCGAACACTACCTGGGATGCTGAGCCTGGATGAGCCCACACACAAAATGAAGTGAGCTTTGTTGATAAGTGGGGGATCATGGGTATGTGATAGGGATGCTGCAGTTATGTCTACCTTGTTAAGGTCCTCCCTCGCCTCCCCTTTCGCCCCCCACTTCAAGCCCCCAAGAAATGTTCAATGTATATCTGTAACTGGTTTCTCTCATTGTGCCGGGGGAAACACCCAGAAGATCCCACACACTATGAAGCGCCTCTTGTTTTTCTTTTTTCTCTGCCTGTTGATTTCTTCTTACTGTATTGTTTGAGTCTTGCATTTGCTTCTTCACAATTCGGTAAATTGCTGACAGATGCGCCCGGCATATGATAACCTTGCGTGGCTCCACAATGCCGAGGCTAGATATATGTATCCTAAATACTAAACAAAAACATGTTATTAAAAGAAAATGCAGAAACAGCTACCTTTCCTATCACTATTTGCCTTTATGCTTGTCAGTGATCCTGTACCATGCTCCTCTGCCACCCTGCCTCTTGGTTAGGTTTGACTAGAGAAATACCACATACAGATGACTGGAAACCCATACTACTTAAATGATAAGCTTGCTATCTCAAGTGGCTCTCCGTACACCTGTAGCAAGGACACCTCCAAACAGAATAAGAAGTACTAGTGCTGAGAGACAAAAAAAAGCAAAAGGCCTTTTTCATCTATACACCAAGGGGCCTACTTACAAAGAATTGGTATAGGGCAGCACCACAAGTCTATTTGGTGCACTGCCCTATGCCAATTTGAAAGGGCAGGAATGCACCGAATCTATGAGATGTGTGCATTCCTGTCCTTTCAGCCAGTGCCAGCACACAATCTTGTGCCTAGTGCCAATGCAGGCACCCTTTCACAATGGTGCAGGGGTGTTAGTGTTGTTGGCAGGATTGTTTTGTGCAAGAAGAGGCACCTTTCTGCACAAAAACAATCCATGGAGGCGTTTTCCCCTTTCTATTTGTGCTGCAGAATGCAGCACTCATAGAAAGAGGGAAAAAGGAGGAGAAATTAAGATATTTCTCCTCATTATGACTGCCCTGGGGAGGCATAGAGTTTTGAAGCATTCCCAGGTTTACATGTCCCATGGAGGTTGTGTGGGAAAACCAACCACAATGCCCATGCAATGCCAGCCTAACGTAATGAAAGGCAACACAGCGACTTGCGCTGCATTGCCTTACACCATAACTACAAGGCCATGAAAAGCCAGGCAAACCTTGTAGATATGGGTCTGCACTGTGCACCTCTGGTGCATCAAAACAAGTGATGCATCTTCAGTGCAAGGGGCTTGTACATATGACCCCAAGGATCTGGAACGATAGTCACATATCCATCCAGACAGCCCGAATCATGCTCCAACTTAGGAAACATCTGAATACTAAAAACAAACCATCCACTTCTCCTATCACATGTTGACTGTATCTTTGGCTTCGACCCTGTACAGATCTTTCCGATAGTTTGCGCTATATAAATTTCACATTCATAGATAAATACCTAATGCACTAATATGTGAAAAATTTGTTAACATTTGATTAACAAATTAAGTTTCTGGAGAGACCTAGGCCTAATCTTTCCATCCAGTGTTGATAAGATAATGGGGGTCATTACAACATTGGCGGTATAAGGCGCATACCGCCGTGCAGAAGACCGCCAATACACCGCCGCGGCGGCGGTAGACCGCCACATCTATTATGGCACACATCACGGAATCCGCCGAAATTCAGACACCCACACAACCCCGCCACACCAAAGGTCAGCGATAAACATGCTGAAACAAATCCTCCACCTCCACGCCAACAGAAACACGCCCATGCTATTACGACCCACTAATCCACGTGGCGGTCTTTCAACCGCGGTATTCCATTGGCGGTACACACCGCCGCGCTCAAAATACACACACATCTCCAAAACACCGCCACATTGGACAATGCAAAATACACACACCTGATACACATACAAACAACACTCCCACACACCCAACACAATATAAAACACACACCCACATCACCCACAAACCCCTACAACCAGAAATTCTGAGAGAAGGCCAGAGAAAGAGCACAGCTATTGACAACCCCATCACACAGAGGCACACAACACCATCACCCACACAACATCCACGCACAAAACACCACATACCACTACACTCACCACACTCATCACCACATACACCACCCCACACCTCACACACACCACCCCATGTCACGCCAAAGACACCCCCGCTTCTCCGAGGAGGAGCTCAGGGTCATGGTGGAGGAAATCGTACGGGTAGAGCCACAGCTATTTGGCTCACAGGTACAGCACACATCAATAGCCAGGAAGATGGAACTATGGCGCAGAATAGTCGACAGGGTGAACGCCGTGGGACAGCACCCAAGAAATAGGGAGGAAATCAGGAAGAGGTGGAACGACCTACGGGGGAAGGTGCGTTCCACGGTATCCAGGCACAACCTCGCGGTGCAGCGGACTGGTGGCGGATACCCACCTCCTCCCCCACAACTAACATGGGAGGAGCAAGTCTTGACCATCTTGCATCCTGAGGGCCTCGGAGAAGTCGGTGGAGGATGGGACTCTGGTAAGTCAAATCTTAACTATCACATCCCCCACCCTACCTGAATACTATCACACACCCCCACCCCCACCCTCACACCCTCCCCTATCACCCCAAATCCTCAGTAATGTACCCATAACACAAACCACCCATCCCAACACCAAGCCCTGCATGACACAACTAAGCATAGGCACCCCTCACTAAAGCATGCTCACTGCACATACCCAGAACACCCCCCCAACCATCATCACACAAGCCCCCACACAGGAATCCTTGCACTGGGGTACACAAACACCCACCCATTGCACACCATGAAACACACACATGCAATAATCATGTTCTCATACCCCTGCAGGAACCCGAAGGACCGTCACCACACCAGAGGGTCCAGACAACACCACTCCACCCCCAGAAGAGGCCCACAGTGACGACAGCAGCTCTGCCCCACTGGATCTTGATGACCAGCCCGGACCATCGTGGGCCTCAGGACAGTCGGTTCCCCTTGCCCAGCCACAGCCCAACACCGAGCTGCTACCCTCTGGTAAAACCAGCACAGCACCCACCCAGCGGGCCCAAACCTCCCTACCCAGGACAGGGCAATCACCGGTGTGTCCACCACTACAGGGCACCCAGGCTAACCCACCACCCCAACAACAACAGGGACCTGGGGGCAGTGGTAGTGGGCACACGGTCCAGGGGACGGAGGCACAGGAACACCGGGGAACTGGGAGGGCTGCTGTGCGACAGAGGGAGGACAGGCCAAGGGAACCAACTCTCCACGAGGCCCTCTCCTCCATCATGGGAGCATACCACCACTCCCAGGAGACAATGGATACGGTCCTGGACAAGTTGCAGGAGACCCTGCGCCTGCAGGAGGAGCAGTATTTGGGGTTCAGGGAGGAGCTCAGGACCATCGGCTCCGCCCTGGGCACCATTGTAGGGGTGCTGACGGGCATTCAAAAGACCTTGAGGGACACCGTGGCACTCCAAGGGGCCCCTGACACTAGCCACGACGATGAACTGCCCACCACCTCCGCCGGCGCTAGTGGACAGGACGCCCCGCCACAGGACCACCACACCAGCACCCCACCCCCTGCAGATGGACAACCACCACGCAAGCGGTCCCTGAGATCCAGGAACAGGACAGAGCAAGATGGCAAGACCCCCGCCAGGAAATAAGACCACCCTGATTGTCCTCCCACTGTCCCACTTTGTTACCCTGTCCATATTCGAACTGCCCCAGCTTCACTTCCTATGCCCAGATGGGCAGTGCACCTGTGAGACTAATAGACTGGACTCTGCCATGGACATTCCTCCACCATCACCCATCACCACTTTACAACCCCCCTTCATTTTTTGAGCACGTAAATAAACACCTTTGAAACACCAAAAAATCTATAGTCAGTCTATGATTTGGTACTTTGTATTATCAATCACAGTGTCATAATGGGTTACCATTGTAAGGCTAACATACCTATGTCACACATCAAAAGCCCTTGAAGGATGCAAGCAGTTGACACGTAGGTTACCACACTTGTTAAACTGAAATGGAAGGGTACAACTCAATTAACAAATAGTGAGTGAAATGTAGGTACAGGATAGAGGTAGACGTGTGAAAGTTAATGTAATGTTAAACCAGAAAATGTTCTCACCTGTGTGTCACTGGAAATATTGCTGTATGACTGAATCCCTGTTGTCGTTTTCTTCTTCCTCAGCTTCATCCTCATCACTGTCCACAGGCTCCACAGCTGCTACAACACCGTCATCTGGATCATCCTCCTGTAGAAAAGGCACCTTACGTCGCAATGCCAAATGATGCAGCATGGAGCAGGCGACGATGATGTCGCACACCTTCTTCGGTGAGTAGAATAGGGATCCACCTGTCATATGGAGGCACCTGAACCTGGCCTTAAGGAGGCCGAAGGTGCGTTCGATAACCCTCCTAGTCCGCCCATGGGCATCATTGTACCGTTCCTCTGCCCTGGTCCTGGGATTCCTCACTGGGGTCAATAGCCAGGAAAGGTTGGGGTAACCAGAGTCCCCCAATAGCCATACACGGTGCCTCTGGAGTTCACCCATCATATCAGAGATGCTGCTATTGCGCAGGATGTAGGCGTCATGCACTGAGCCAGGGAACATAGCATTTACCTGCGAGATGTACTGGTCTGCCAAACAGACCATCTGGACATTCATAGAATGATAACTCTTCCTGTTCCTGTACACCTGTTCACTCCTGCGGGTGGGACCAGAGCTACATGGGTCCCATCAATGGCACCTATGACGTTGGGGATATGTCCAAGGGCATAGAAGTCACCTTTCACTGTAGGTAAATCCTCCACCTGAGGGAATATGATGTATCTCCTTACATGTTTCAGCAGGGCAGACAACACTCTGGACAACACGTTGGAAAACATAGGCTGGGACATCCCTGATGCCATGGCCACTGTTGTCTGAAATGACCCACTTGCAAGGAAATGGAGCACTGACAGCACCTGCACATCAGGGGGGATTCCAGTCGGATGGCGGATCGGTGACTTCAGGTCTGGCTCCAACTGGGTACACAGTTCCTGGATTGTGGCACTGTCAAACCTGTAGGTGACAATGACATGTCTTTCTTCCATTGTCAACAGGTCCACCAGCGGTCGGTACACCTGAGGATTCCGCCATCTTCTCATATGTCCCAGCTGACGGTGCCTACGAAGGACAACAGCGAAGAACCAGTCATTAATTATCCAGGTATGTACCCACTGTTACACACAAGACTACACCAGACACAAAACCCTTCCTGTATGTGTGTTGAGTGTAGGCCTAGCTATGTGTGACGCAGTAGTAAATGAAGCCATGTGGGCCCCTGAAATGGCGGCTGCCTGACCTCTAAACTGGGACAATGGGATTGTGGGGTAACTGCGCTGGCGTTGCACACCGTCGCAGTAGGCGGTCGTAGACTGCGGCGCAATGCTGCATTGGTTAACATTGGACCCTATGGGTCCCAGGAGCCAATGAACAGGTGCGCTGGCGGTGATGATGCGCACCGCCGCGGACGTCACCTCCGCGGACGTCACCGCCATTTTCTATCTCTTCAATCACTAGATACCTGACCTTCGACAGGAGAGGACCTACACTGCTAGTGCTGCTGTGACCTCGGTCTGGAATCGACGATGGCTGCTGCGTCTGGGGAAAGGGCCCCTGCCTTCATTGCACAGGAGTTGGAGAAACTTGTGGATGGGGTCCTCCCCCAGTACACGCTACTCTACGGTCCTCTAGACCAACAGGTTAGTACAGAGGGAGCACGTTGTATGGCCTAGGCCTGGGTGGAGAGGGCTGGGTGGAAGAGGGAAGGGGGCAGAGTACATAGAACAGTTATGCATGGGAATGAATGGGCCACATGGCCAGAGTAGGGAGGGGGCCACTCACATTGACGGTGCAGATGGTAATGACTGTACCTCTTCCCTTGTGCATGTCATGTAGGTCAGCACCCACCAGAAGAGGGACATTTGGCGTGCCATCGCCAAGGAGGTCCAGACCCTGGGGGCCCACCAGAGACAGGGCACCCACTGCCGGAAGAGATGGGAGGACATTCGCCGCTGCAGCAACAAGACGGCGGAGGCTCAGCTGGGGATGGCCTCCCAACGTGGGAGGGGTGCCCGTCGCACCATGACCCCCCTGATGTTCCGGATCCTGGCGGTGGCCTACCCGGAGTTGGATGGGCGCTTGAGGACATCACAGCAGACACAAGGGGGTGAGTACAACCTCATTCTGCGGACTTTGCGTGCAGTGGAGGTGTCTGGGTGGGGGAGGTGGGCTGTGGGGGTCCCTAGGCCAGGGCGAATTCGGTGTGCAAGGCCCCTCCGTAATGTAGGCTATGTGGCACTCTACCCCACCTCACCAGAGTGCCAAGTTGAGGTATAGTTGCCCCTGTGGCATCCATGTGCGCAGATGTCCACCATTGCCATGTAGGCCATATCCCAGAAATTGCATGTGCAGAGGGCAGGAGCACGGCGTAATGCAGGGGGCTGCTGCGTCTGTCTTGTCCGCCAACGGTAGCGGAATGCCATGCACTAAAACTCTCTTTCTTCTGTCTCCCCTCTTTTCCTGCTCTCCCTGTCCTTTTGTACATCAGCATCATCAGGCGGAGGTACAGTGGCACCGGAGCACGAGGGAGCTGCATCCCACATGGCCATGGAGGGCCACACCACAGATTCTGAATGCACCAGTGGGACGGAGGGGAGCTTCACGTCGGCCACCGGATCACCAACCAGCGACACTGACTCGTTCGCCGATGGGAGCTCCCCTGTGGTGCGACACCATCTGTGCGCCCCACTTCTACAGGTACAGCGGCCACCTCCCCTACCAGCACCGCCCTCCCAGCAGCCCCTCAGCGTTCGTCCCATGCCCGCTCACCCAGGAGGGTGGGCATCACCTTCGCCCCAGGCACCTCAGGCCCTGCCCCAGTCACCCCTGCTGCCCTCAGTGAGGAGGCCATTGACCTCCTCAGGTCACTCACTGTTGGGCATTCTACCATTGTGAATGCCATCCAGGGTGTAGAACGAGAGTTGCAACACAGTAATGCATTCCTGGAGGGCATTCATTCTGGTCAGGCTGTCTTTCAGCGAACCCTGCAATCTCTGGCCTCAGCACTGATGGCAGCCATTGTCCCTGTGTCCAGCCTCCCCCCTCCAACTTCCTCCACCCAGACCCAATCCCCTGTACCCCAGCCCATCCCAAGCACCCCTACAGACCAGCATGCACACAAGTCAACACACCCAAGTAGCTCAAGCAAACATAGGCACTACACACACCACAGGCACTCACGCATGCCTCACCCACATACAGACACAGCAACATCCACTGTCTCCACTGTGTCCCCCTCCTCCTCTTCTCCCTCCTCCCTCCCAGTCTCGTCTACACACACACCTGCATGCACCACATCTACAGGCACTAGGACTCGCACCAGGACACCCAGCACCACAAGCCGCTCACCTGCACTCACCACCTCCACTCCCATTTACACGTCCCCTGTGTCCTCTCCCAGTGTGTCTGTGATGCCCCCTCCCAAAGTACCCAAACGCCGGCAATCACTCACCCAACATCCATCCACCTCACAACAGCCTTCAGTACCTGCACCTGCACCCAAAAC